>NC_141703.1:91503798-92703798 GCF_971803275.1 Cyanistes caeruleus | reverse complement strand
CTCTGACTTACACCTTTTATATAGAAAAACCAGGCAGACTGGCCTGGCATTATTAGTTTTACTAGAATATCTGCTGGATAACACAACAGATATGCATGCAGGTAAACATAAACACACGCGCACACACAATAGTGAACTTTGGGTTTGCAGCTAGGCTCTGGTAACCCATGTCTCCTGGGCATAAACCAACTATGAAGGAACAGGAAAATGTCAGTGTAATGGTTAACTAGCTCAGTGGGCTACCATTCATCACAAGCAGAAAAACAGCAGTGCGGGCTGCAGTGCTGGTCCCCTTTACCCCTGGAATGTTACTGAATGCCCGTCATTAAATTCAGCAATGAAAAAAACCCAGCAAATGTAGTGTCAATATAAGAAAGAAGCTGAATTTCACCTTCTGGAGCTGCAAGTAAGGAGGACTTCTGCATGAAAGCAGAAATTTCCTGTGAAGCTTGATGTTGAAAGAACACGACACATTCCAGTATCAACAGTTATCAGATATGAATGCACAGGTTTTGGTAGGATTAACAAGGTTATTGCTATCAGATCTAGGTAATTATTCCCTATACAGCAGTAAGTGATCAATTCTTGTGTCAACTGGCAAAGTGTCAATGTTGTTAGCTGCAACCATGGCACTGGTACTGCAGCAGAGGGTTAAAGTGCATCTATTCAGGCGAAAGACTAAACCAGGAGAACTCCTACAGCCTATCAGGGAATTCCCTCAAATACTTCTAAATCTTTCAAAGTCTTTTACAGCAGTGCATTGAAAGTGAACATACCACAACACCCACTGTGTTTCTTCCAGTGCTACCTTGGTAAGCAGTTTGCAGACAGGCAATACACTACTGCCTGGACTTCAGCTTGAAAAGACAAATTTCATCTGCTTTTTTTTCTAGTTTTCAATGATTTAATTTCATCAGCCATGGCAGAAATGACTATCAAAAATTCAGGTTTATTTTTTTTATTTTTCAACAAAAGCATTGGCTTCTTCTTTAAGAAGACCTTGAAATAAATGCTTTAGAAAAAAACACACAAAAAACCCCAGATTCTTGCTCTCCACAAACTCCCTTTCTCTCTGAAAGGGTTTGTTCTGTGTGTGGATAATTCATTTACTTTAATTATTTTGAAGTGCTTCCGTTTGAGTGGGTAGGAGTTAAGTATCCACAACACCAAAGTAGGTGCCAGAATTAGTTGTTGTAAACAAAATGTTCTGCTGCAGTGGCCCAAATCCTCACAAACGGTAAGCCTTGAGTATTTTGTCCTTTTCATAAAGAGTACCCAGATCCATGAGAATGTATTATAGGACTTACATTTTATGGACAGGTCATATCTTTCTAATCAGGAACTTCAGTTGTTACCCTTTGTTGGATGTTCTGAGTCCAGATAGCTTTCTGGTTAATTAGGTACACACACTAAAAACAAGAAGAAAACAAGCCAAGAAAGTCCTAGGAAAACTTCAGATGGAAGCGTTTGGACATAGTTATGTGCACACGTCCACAGAGAGAAGAGGAGGATTCTAGGGAAAATACACAGGATTATCACTTTACAGTCAGTGCACACTGACTTGAAGAAGGATTCAAAAAATAAACACATCTAATATTTAAATTCCAGGCTGCATATTCAGTGACACCCTTTCTCTCATGACTGTATCTACACTCAAAACCAAAACCCCAGCAGCTGAACACCTACAGCTTTGAGGAATTTCAGTTCTCGATCTCATGGCAAAGCTACCATCCAAACGTTCCACTGTATCCACAGGCTTCTACTACACCACATTCTGATTTAAGTACGTGAGTGCAAGAAAACTACAACCAAAGACAGAGGAAGCTGCTGAAATGAAGAGTTTGTGCTACTCATCCCTTCATAGACACAAAGATGTGACATCTGGAGAAACATAAGCTATCTCCTCAGGTACGTCTCATTCCATAGGTGTCCCCATTTTCTAACTGCATTTCTGTGCTTTGCACAAACTTCCACACAGCTTTATAGCTCCTCTGCACTGTTGCCCATAGTTACACCCAGTATTTACAGGTAAGCCTGCAGCCTTGTTCCTCCATGGAGGTAAACAAAAGAGGAAGGGAAATGGTATGAAGGAAAGCAGGAAACAATTCTGCACTTACTTGTCTGTAGTTGGTAGCTATATCTTCGGAATAGTTGCTTTAAAATACAGGTTGTTATTGAGGTTAGGTTTAAAAATCTTCGCCAGTTTTGACATTCAGGTGAAGATATCGCTGCTGGCTCCAGAATAATTTGCTTATCTTATCACTAAATAAAATGTCTGAGGTGCGCACCAATCTGATGAAATTATAAACAAGAGTCCACACAAGTACACATGCCTTCCTGTTTGATTTCTGTCCTGTTCACTCCTCTATAATAAATCATATGATCATCTCATTCTAGCTGGAGGTTTAACTGTGCATGTAAAAAGGAAAATGATAGCAGCCTATTCTTACCCATACTTTACAGCTAAGAACCTGACAAAAATGTGATTTTGGAGAACAAACAGAAAGCTTATTTTGCTACCATCCACCTCCTCTTTTATTGCTACAGAATTAGTGGAAAATCCCATGTATTTATGTATTTTTAAAAATAATTTCCCACCCTGAAAGTGAATAAATAAATTAAACTACACCTCTTTTACTACAAAGACAAATATGCATGCCTAACTTTATGTCTTGCAATTAATCTCACGTATTTCAACAGGATTACTCATAATGATGTAAGCGAAATACATGTGTAAATCCTTGCAGAATCATGGCCTGAATTGCCAACAGTTATATAGCACAATTAAATGCCTAGGTATAAATGTCTCTACAAAAAGATCAGAAAAAAAAACCCCAACAACTTTAGGCATAATATGTAACAAAATTTACTTCAAGGAGTGACTATGGGAGAAATAGCATTGAGGGTGTCGCTTTCCCCTGGGAAATTCACCTGTCACCAAATCCTTTCATAAATTCATCTTCTTCCTCTACCAGTTACCACCTTCACTTACCACTCTTTTCTCTATCACCAAATATGACTCTCCCTTCCCACACTTCCCCAGCTGCCACGGGAAGGAGGAGACAGAAGATGCATCTTACTCATTCTTTTGCACTGTGAAGCAGGGTGAGAGCAGATTCTGGCCCTGACATTTACCAGCACGGTAATAAAGGGCTCATGTGCTAATTAACAGGCCTGGGGTGCACAACTTTGCTCCTCAGCCTGTTTCTGAACTGTTCACATGCCAGTGTCTCACTGACAATTGCCTGGTAAACGCTATGGACAACCCTTAACTATCACTGGAGTTCATTACAGGGAGCTGCTGATCAAAATGTATATAAATTGGGATACCCAAACTGCCCAAACCTGCCTCCTGAGGAGCAGCCTACCACCGGCTTTCTTTTGCAAATACTCATGAATGGCATACGAGAAGTTACTCATGATCAGGTTTTTTACTAAAATCCACGGCTCACGCAAAAACTTCTGCTTATAAATTAACTCAGTTGGAAATATTAACTAAAATGCCAGGAAAACAAAGTCAATCCCTTAAAAGTTCAAATGACTATTTGTCACAAACATTTCACCTCTACTAATGAACTGCAAAAATGAATGATAGAAATGCAAAACTGTATTATGTTTAGCAGTTAACATTTTAATAAGAAGGAGATTAGCAATTTTTAATACCTCCAGTGCTTTGTTATATACAATAGCACAATAACTGAATATTTTAATTGCTAATTATTTAGACCTCATTCAGTTCTCACTCAGGCAAAACTCCCATTGAGGGACTCTTGCCTGAGAAAAGAGCTACAGGATTTGTTTTACTGTAATTTGAAAAAACTTTATATATCATAAAAAACTATCAAATAATAGTGAGAGAAAAATCATTAAATCCTTAGCAATATTAAATCCTACTGAAATTCCCATTGACTCTCAACACCAATGTTTTCATATTAAGTAAAACAGATAATTGCAGTTTACCAGTTGAAACTTACCTGTATAATTTATGCCCAGATATGCTGGTGGCTCTTAAAGAGGTCTAATAATGTTTTGATTCCTCTTACTGTATCCCTGCTTTTCTCCTGTGGGAAATCTCAGTTCAGATGTGATAAGGAAACAGCATTTCCAAACAATTATGATAGCAACACCTTCAGAAGCAGAAACATTAGCATTTGGTTTTACCTTTTGACTTCGGCCTCCAAAAGGGTTAAGAGCAGTTCTCAACACTTCTTTCTTATGCTGCTGTAAAGAAAATAAGTAAGTATGTTTAGGGATTTGCACACAAAAAACCTCGAGTTTCCATAACAGTCAAATAGCTGGTGTTCAGTGGGGGAAGTGGGTGGAATGCCATATATATATAAATACAGCTATCTGAAGGAAGACAAAACAAAGTCCTACACATTCACATGTAGTGCACAGGTGACAAACAAACTAATTGTACTAGTATTTCAAATGTCATGCTATGCACATGCTTCAGAGAGGAAAGTTATACAGCTGGACACAAAATAATTATGGAGTGATACTTCAAAAAAGTAAATATCTTTTTTTTTTTCCCCATTAAGTGTAGTTTAATTCCTCTTAGGGATAAAAACAAATGTGTGTAACAAATAAAGTTTTTCCACTTCTGTTTGTCATTCAAATGCATTTTATAAATGGCTTTAATGACTAAAATGTTCAGAAAACCTGTCCATTCTAGAAACCAAGAATTAAAAGCAGACCTAGTAGCATATAATGTTAACTACCAAAATGTTCAGAGGTGGAGAACCTTTACTTATTTAGAAAGAAAGCACACAACGTGTTGCTTTCTCATATAAAGCAGATATAACACCAGTAGGCTTTCAGGCTCATTGTTTCCAAGCCTGACTTCCCACTGGCTCCAGGCTACTACAGGGATGGTTCTGCTTCTTTCTCTGAAACATGCTCAAAATTTCTTTTCAGATCTTGTAATTTTCCTTTTGTTTTCTGGGTGCTTTCTACCTGTGGTCATTACAATCAAATGATGCATCCAACAGCATTTGAAGGAATTTTCCTATTATAATCCCCCAGGCTGTGTGGGTCAGTCCTGAGTGTACTCGGCATCATCTGCTGGATGGGAGCTTCCACTGTTTTCAGGGAAGATGGTTTATTTTGCTTGATCTAAGGCTGTGCAACAAATGCTTCAGCTTTCCTAAAGCCTGCAGTTGCCTGAATAGAGAGAGGCTCACTGGACAGCGGCTGTTAGCGCTTTCCAGCATTACACAAGGATGGTCTGGAACAGTCTGTCAGATCTGCACAGACAATGAATAAAGCAAAGCAGAAGGCCTAGATATTGAGTAATGAGGGTTGGGTTTTGACCTTTAAATGCTGCTGGATGGATTGCACAAGGTTATGTTTGATTCAAGTGACACTATAAGGTACAAAATTGTACTGTTTGCCTAGAGTCTACCTCATCTACCAGCTGCACCACTCTGTGCTTGCTGGCACACTAGGTGCTGCTGTGAGAGATGGCTCTGCTGAGTGAGCCCAGTAAGAGAGGGTGGTACTGGGGAACCTGGAACAGCTGAAAAGCATGGAAAGAGCATGGGAAAGTATGACCACATGGTGTGAGAGAAAATTTTCTATTTTAAAACCCATCAACCTTTCAGACCTTCAGCAGTGCTTAGACTCCTCGCGCTCTGCAAAGGATTAAATCCAAGTCAAAAGTCTGTTTCTCTTCTCTGGCCTACTGGCAATTTGAAAATTTGTACAACTGCTCATGATGACAAGCTACCCTCTTGTCAGCTGTAATTTTTGCCAGAAACTGCTGTACAAGTCTGTATAACTCTTACAGTTACTTTATTTTCACAATCATTAATTGATCCTTTCTAAACATTTGAATGCCTGAATTTAATTAGAGGCAACATTTCTGCCACAGTTTTTATAACTGTTTTTAGACATGATTTAAATTCATCAAGCCTTATACTTGAGATGGTAATTTGTTGGACCAAGACAGCTGTTTCCAGGCCATACACCTTGTTTTCCATTCCAACCTCTGTGTTTAAACCTTGTGGTTTAACTTAGATCAACAGCTTATTGGTGATTCAAATTATATCATATAAAATAATGCCCTCAAAATCTGATGCATCTGTATGACATCAGTGGAGTGAAAAGCTCCGCATGCAATTCAGGAAACCGCTTTGTTTTTTTTCACTTTTACATGAAAGTTAGCTCCATGTACTAAGCAGAGGTGAATACTTCACACCATAGGCTCACTAGAGGCTTACTGGGCTCAAAGCTGTAAGTCTGCCAGTCCTCTGAGAGACTTGAGGTAGGCCACGGTGATTTCCTAGAAAAATGTGCTTTTCAGGATGAAGTAAATGAATGAAAATGAAAAGTAAATGAAAAAAATTTATCAGCTCTGCTTTTCAAATATCTAATCAGAATGAGATCTACCACAAAATTAAGAAATATAGAAGTGGACGACTTAAACATTTCTAAATTAAAAATGCCTCTTCCACTATGCTAATTGCTTGTGCAGTAACAAGAGCATCCTGTACTGCTGAAAATACAAACAAGAGGAACTATACAGACTTTTTCATTTCCTTATCTTGATGCCTTATAAGCTGCATGACCTTCTGACATTTGCTACTAATGAAAAAAACACTGTTCAGTGACCTATCATCAGATTAAGTGAAACTGAGATAAATGCATTCCATTCAAGAAAATGTAAAGAATGTGTCACTTTTATTTACATTTTCACTCAAGGTTATGGGGGGGGAAGGGGAGGCAATACTGTAGGATGGTAAATTTTCTCTTTTTAAGATGCTACATTTATGAACACAATTCAAAGAGTAAGATAAATTATATTAGCATTGCTCCAGTTCAATTCCTTCCAAACACAGTCATCACACATACAAACTAAAGTCCAGCAGCAAGTGAATGAAAGAAATCACTGTTTATTAATGCTAAGAATATAGGAGCCAAAAAGAATCTCAGACATGATTCACTGTGAGAATACTCGTAAATCTCTTGGCCTCTTTTGAGATTCAACCTGGCATGAAACGTGTGCAAAATGGACAGCGCATCACAAAAATGGTCTACAAAAAAATTAAAAAAAAAATGTGTGAGAACTTAATGTTTGTGGAAAAGTCTTATCTGGCACACTTAAAGCTTGAAATCCCCTCATTTTCAGGGCAGCATTTCTAGCAGGAGAAGAGATTGCCTCACACAGGCTCACCACTACCTCTCAGCTTTGAGCTGAGGGACCATGCTGAATGGTCAAGTTATGTGGCTGGTTCAACCCTTCACTGGACTTACAACCACAGAGCAAATCTTACTGACTGCAGCAATGTGTTTTTGTGATATGGACTTTGGTCCACTGAGAACTACGGTTGAGATATCTGTAAATTTTTCTTAAGAGTCAAGCTTGTCTGTCTGGGAATAAAAAAAAAGAACACATCGAGTGACTAGCATTAAATTCCATGATAAAGACATTGTCTGAAGAATTTCTGAAGGAACCTGCCCAAAGCTGACTACTGATCTGGTCTGCAAGTATAAGATAAAGAACTGGACATGATTTGGCATTTTTGTGGGAAAGGAAGCTGCATACATGTAGAGAAAAAATTTACAGAAGCGACTGTGTTACAGTTACATCCTTCACACATGAAAAAGTCTTTCAGGAAACAATTTAAGTTCCCTGTGCACTACTCAAATCTATTTGAAAAATACTGTTTGCCCATATTTATCTCTGTGGAAGACTTGGATTAAATGTCTAGGCTCAGGACAAAATGTTCTTTGAAGGCAACAGTCACATGACGGAGAAAAGGGGCATCTGTAATGCTGTCTGCGAGGTTGATATGCTTTCACTTCATGTACCATAAGTTTACTTAAACAGAAATCATCACCTGGAACATGAGCAGCAAATGGCATTTTTAATATCAGAGGTACTAGCAATGAGCCTGTGCATTTCTTCAGAAGGAAATACCAGTGCAGACAGGGAATTAAAACATGCCATGGTAACAGATGAAGACTTCAACTGTCAACAAAATCAGGCTATTAATTTTCACATAAACAGTCTTTTAAAATCTTTGATTTTTAATATACAGTCCAAAGATCACTCTCACATTTCAGCAGCTTTTGTCTTTTAATGCCGATCACTTCAACTGACTTTTCACACTAGCCTGTGCTTTGTCTCCCCTTTGGAAAATGTGAGTGAAAATATCAAATGATATCTTATTCTGCCAAGACCAAAGGAACAGTTCAAACGTTCAAAAATATTAGGCAGTGGCCTCACTTAAGGCAGGAAGGGAATGTGATTAGCAGTGGGCAGGGGAGGAGGGGGGAACCAAACCCAAATCCAAACCTGTTCTCTTTCTCTATTTCAATCTATGCTCAGGGCTACACTATGTGAAACAACAAGCAAAAATTACTGGACAGAAAACACAGAATTATTTTGCTTCTCATCACATTCTCTTCTCAAGTGACAGGTACTGAGATTCAAGAGGAGCCTGAGAAGCCATTAGCCTGTTCATTACCACTGAAAGCAGAGGTGGCTCCAAATGTGGCTGGGTGAGCAACAGACAGCAACAACAGAGCAACTGTGCTCTCCTCAGAAGACAAGGATTTCAGACTTTACATCTCTCAGTTCACAGCATCTCCCCAGACTGTAACTCACTCAAACAGAAAGCGGACACATGATGTGTCTGTTACCGATCTTTCTCTTCAAATTTCTGTGCTATTTCTGAAACAGAACAAGGCTGGAACTTTCCTTAGACTGAGATGAACCAAATGTCACCTCGTAACAGAGACCTCTCTGTCTCTGGTCACTGAAAACACAAAGTAGGAATCAAAGGTGCTGCTTTTGTCTGAAAAATCATTATCACCTTTAAGATTTAATTCCCTCAAAACACTAGAGATTATTCTGGAGGAATGCAGAAGGGAAGTGAGAGACGACAATTCTCCATTCTCTCCAGAGATTATGTGTCCCTACAGATTTTGTTTTCTGTGCAGTACTTAACTCCTTGATGCCTTTTCTCTCATGATCTCTTCCTTGGCAGAAACTTCTTCAAATTTAAAAATCAGAACATGAGCCAAGTAAATAAAAATAAATAAATAAAGTTCAATGCCTATAAAAAGTACACAGACTAACCTGCTTAATTATTAACAAGTAAACATAACAAATTCTGAATTATTTACTTAATCTTTTTCAGCTACAAACCTCAGACTTTTAGAGCATGAAATACATGCTTTATTTTAGGACACAAACCAGGTATTTTATAAGGCTGTGGACTTTTTTTTTGGAGGCGGGGTTGTTCTGAAGAATATTCATTTCTTATTAACCCCCAAATACCTTCCTCTCACCAAACCATGCTGGAATTTTAAATACAGAAATAAGAGTTTTAGTATAAAGATCCTGTATTCACGTGTTTGCTAGTGAATAGGATGGCTGTTTCTGAACTGCAGCTGAGCAAAAATAAGATTCCTGTGAGGCATATACACCTTCCTCAGCTTCTGTACATCTGCTAGGAAGATGCTAGATTCAGAGGGAAAACCTGGTGAAAATTCCAGACAGAAGTTCTACAACAAAGGATAAAATAGCCCCAGTACAATCACTTTTTCTTTACAGAATAAAGCTGCCCTGCTGAAGCAACCTCATCTGTGCCACAAACTAAAAAAAAAAGGTCATCACCACTGGCCCCTGAGGTTCTGACAAGATGCTGTTCTAGGCGGAACCTCCAGCTGGGCCCATCTTTATGTTCTCCCTCCTGACACATTGTTCTGCCTAACGCCGTGCTGATGTGACACAGCCTTCCCAGGCGATATGCTGAAAATGTGGGAAGTTCAAAGTTCCCTGATGGATAAAACAAGTGACATTTCTTTACCTGCTGAAGTTAGCACAGACCCTTTGAAGTCCCCAGCATTCAGCAGAGTAAAACAACACCCATCTCCTCCTCAGTAACCTCAGGCCATCACACAGTCACAACTTTTTGTCTGAATGGTAATATCATCATCATCATCATCACCACGGCAGCAGCATGGTCGTGAATCTCAGACAACTTTTCTTAACTAGCATTTCATAGAAATGATTCTGTAATATTGCTTTTGAAGCCCTGGATTAATGATGTATCACAAAATCACAGGATGTGCTGCATTGGAAGGGACACACAGGGACATCGAAGTCCAACTCCTGGCCCTGCACAGTACACCCCAAAAGTCACACCACGTCCCCGAGAGCATTGTCCAAATCCTTCCTGAACTCTGTCAGGCTTGATGCTGTGACCAGTTTCCTGGGAAGCCTGTTCCAATGCCAACTCACATACTAATATTCCCTCAGCACGGATACAAACGTGTACAATGTGATATCTGATAACATATTTATTAATCTACTCTTAATTGCTATAATGGTCAAACATAGTTTGTTCTTTTTTTCCCTGGTTTTAGATCTTAACAATTTTGTCAATATTTATGTACTATACTTTCTTTTTTTTTTTTTTCCCCCCCTTTTTTTTTTTTTCTGCCTACCAAAGCCTTCAAAGGATGCAATTCAGGAGATGAGACAGTTAATCACAGAGTTGGCTTAGTCTCTAATTTAGGTGGCCTACTTATGTTAGCAACATTTTATTAGCACATTATGCTGTATATTTAATATTTAGTACACTGTATGAGAATGGTTTACTGTGTACTGCTCACATAAACGACTTACAAATTATGTTTGACACATAGAGAAGAGTGTATAAGTAATACATGTATTTCTGAGTATACCTAATGCTACAGAAAATAAGGATAAGTAGAAGGCATGCAGAGAAAATGCTAAAATATATCTTTGATGGACTTAAAGGCCAGCTTACAAATACTTCAGTAGACAAAAGATGCAGCATTAGTGATATATGCACAATGCCCTTGAAGCACCCCTTCTTTAACTTTTGATTGCAAATCTTCCTCAGCTGAAGGAAAAGGACCTTCATTCAAAATTGCTGAAGTCTCACAATGGAAACAATTGCAACAAAACAAACAGCAAATCCTCCCAAAACCTTTTGTATTTTACTAGACCCAGAAGACAAAGTAGGATCTTTCTTTGAGTTTGGAAGTGCTTTCAGGACATTTTTCAAGAGGCAGATAAGTTAGCTATGTCCTCATGAATTATGCAGCTTTTCCAGTGTGTACTTACACAATGCTAGCTGGAAGCCCCTGGGAAGGATGCCCAGTGCATATGAGCAGCAGGTGGTACCAAAGGAGAATTGCTCAGCCAAAGCAGATCCAAGTTTTCCTTGAAGAGTTCAAGAGCAGATCTGAGCAGGGATTCCAGTTATCTGGCTATATAGCTATAGCTGTTTAAGTTATATTGGTGTTCAGAAGTTACCACTGAAAAGGAGATTTTGACTTTAGTCCTCAGTGAGGAGGAAAAGTATACTGTATTTTGCACTCCTTCTATTTGCAAAGTGAATCAAAGCTCAGGCATCTGTATAGGCCAGAAACGGGAAAATCACAGAATCCTTTAGCCTGACATGAATCAGTCCTATGTCCAAACATAATAACAAAACCCATAAGCAATCCTGGAACAATTCTTACATTTGCTTTTGATCTCTAACTAGTGAAGCATTCACATTTATCAGAAATACATTTTTCTGTTATCAATGGACAGGTGAATTTAACAGAGTGAAGAAAGGATGATAACCTCCCAAGACAAGTGATCTCCAGTTGACTCTGAAGCTCACAATACCCCAGCTAAGAAGCAAAGGGTCATCAAAAAGCAAGAAAACTTATTTGTAATCAGTTTTAGCTTTTTGTATTTCTTCTGCTGCATAATTTGTCAATATATCTATAAATTGTTCCATAATGAGGTTGCTAAGACAGATGCTAAGACTTCAGTAAATATCAAATTTCTTTTGTGTAAAAACAGATGATCACAGCAAAAGCATTTTTTTTTTTCTGCTGGTAAAGTATTTTCAGTATTATTACAAAGGACTCTTACTGTTTATTACAATCCCTGACAAAATATCAGTTCCAAAGCTTTTCCCACTATCATCAGTTGATGTTTGTCAAGTGACATTCAAAACATTTTTATTTTTAAAAACAAAAACAAAACAAAATCGAGCCTATTTTCCATTCTTTTTATTCTTGTACTTTACTGGATTTTTCAATATTACTCCAATACATGTATAAGACTTACATGGCATACCTAAAATGCCTAACAATAGAGAAATTTAATTCACATTTCCTCTAGGAAAAAACCCCACAAAACAAAACAATCTACAAAACCTCTTAGAAAATGTGTCTTTCCCCAGTTATATTCAGTGGGGAACATTAAAAATTCAATATTTGCCACTTTGCAATGACTTCTGGACACAAAACAGTTCCTTCATGCTGCAATAGGTTTGTCTAGTCTAAACATAGAGGGAATTAGAACAAAAATACACACTTGAAACAGTACTAAACATAACACCCACAAAACATCTTTGATCCTGACATCATTCTTCCCCTTATTTTTTCCAAGTCATTCCTACCATTCATTACAGATATTTATTTTTTATAAAGATTAATGTATAAAAATCAGTATATAGAAATCAAGTAACAAGAATGGGCCTAATTAAAAATTAATAATATTACAAAAATAACTATTATATTAATCAATATGAAGACTGAGATGTTCAGATCAGTGGCACATTTTTAGTTCTAACATTCATTCTGCTTTAAGGACATGAGGACAGTTGATTTAGTAAAAGCCTTAGCTGAGATAATGTCAATATATAGTATTTGGATTAAAACTGTGTTGGGAGCTATATTGCAAGCTAGCAGATATCTCCATTACAAGAATGCATCATATCTTATAGGACAAAGTTTGTAGAGATTAAGATTTGAAAAAACAGCCTAAAAGGACCTCCTCTTTTAGCTGAAAATTCACCAGCAGAACGGAAGGGATAGTTGTGGATCAAGCTTACCAAAATGAATAAGATTCATTTAAATCACTGCTTATTACACAGCAGAGATTTTAAATCAAGAAAGCTTTAGTACAAATATTTTCCATAGTAAAATCTGTTTCTTGAAGTGATATCCCTCAAAATATGAGATCCACTTGATATTTTTAACAGGACCTACATATATGACTTTATCTGTATTTTTCTCAAACTTGCACCATTCTTTCATTTAATACTGGCCAATGGATTACTCAGGGTTTTGTCCTGTTATGTTAAAGGAGACTAAACAAAGATTCTGAAACAGGTCATATAATACAAAAGTATGCTTTCTGATGATAAACACTTTATATTGCAGTAGAGTTTGGGCATTACAGCGAGATTGATGTATTAGGCACTCCAGTGACATAGACTGGAAGACAGTTGTCACTAGAAAAAAATTTTTCAGACAAGCCAGCCAAAGGGTGAAAGAGCAGGAACAACTTTTTCAGATGAGTTGAGACACACAGTTTGGAGTTGTTCAGGAAATCTGTGACAAAATACAGTGTTGAACTTTTATCTCAGGTTACACTCCACTGCTTTAACAACAAAGCCTTCCTTCCTCTCTATTAATTATATAAAACAAAAAATTCCCAGAATTGCATCTACCCCATTAACTCAGCAATTTCAAACATCATGCTAGTTCAGATTTGAAGAACTCCAGCATCAACCATCTCAAAGCACTTTACAGCAAAACCAAATAGAACTAAGTTATCCTCGCTGTGCAAGTAGTGAAACAAAAACATAAAGGCATTAGGGTAAAGTCATCTCATCTAACTTTGGCCATCTAAAAGACGCTGTGGCCTAGGCTGCTCCCTTCAGCACTGGAACAAGGTGAGCAACTTGAGAGTGCAATTCCTTCTCTTCTCAGATACCCAGCTAAGTCAATCACCAATGAACTGCCACCCTCTCTTCTGCCTATTCCTTCCACCTGGCCTAAAGAGACTAAATGCTTCATGTTTAGCTGAGTGAGCTACAGATCTCTATGCCATCACAAACTACTCTTCCCTGTTCTCTTCCCTTTTTCCTGTGAAACAAAAAGCCAGTGAGGGGCCAAGGTCTGTATGTGCTGACTAGTGAGCACACCCATGGGGAACGCTAGGTGCACACTGCCAGACCTGTGAGGGTATCGACAAATTACACAAACACAACTCACTGCTTCTTAGTGGCCAGGGAATCAGACATTTCCAGAGGTACTGGCAACCAAACAAATGGCTGTAAGTCTCTAGGTATAGCTCAGATTTATGCTGCTCTAAGCCCAGAGTGCAAGCCCAGAAGGAATACCCACGATGCTGTCACATTATAAATAATGCTAATAAATGAAACTCATGAGAGTCAAAATGATTATTTTTTTTTTTTAGTAAGAAAGGTGATAAAAGTCTACTATCAAACTTTGATCACAAGTCCTATTATTCAGAAAAGGAAATACCTCTGAATCTCAGTGAAAATTAATCTGTATGTGGCTGAAACTACTTTTAAAAACTAGGAATAACTGCATAGTTTT
The DNA here is from genome assembly GCF_971803275.1 of Cyanistes caeruleus. NCBI lineage: Eukaryota > Metazoa > Chordata > Aves > Passeriformes > Paridae > Cyanistes > Cyanistes caeruleus. Next base: position 92,689,407 of record NC_141703.1, on the reverse strand, counting down.
CTCTGTCAACTGAAAGATCAGATTTAGGCATCCAAAAACGTTTGACTTTTCTATTGCAGATCTGCACACATGAGAAAAATCTGGCACTACGCTGCATGATAGGACCTTAAAGCTCTGAAGTAACTGTGAAGCGGCATTTCAAATAGCTCTCAAAATGAAAACTGGTTAACACAAAATTAGAGTGATACCTCCTCCAACATTAAAACAGACACTGGGAACGAAAAATTTGTTGTCTTGCCTCTCCCACAAAAGAATGACTTTGACTAACAGCTTCCATTCTATGCATAGAAAGTTAAGTAATGTATTTCTGTGTTTTTGCCAAGTAAAGCCTGGGAAGAAGTTCTCTAAAGAAATCACAGGGTACCAATGGAGTCGCATGAAAAAATACCAGCACTTTCACTCAATCACTTTCAAACTTCTAAAGGGAATAAGAATCAGACTTTGCAAATTCAAGCTTCTCTTTCTTCAGTTCCTGGCAAAAAGCACCGAGTCAGGTACATGGGAAAGCACTAAAGTCTTGCTTTTAAACAAGTAGTGCTGTGTGGTGAATGGGCCTGAATCCTACAGGCTCATCCCAAGCAGGGCAGTTCCCAGGGAGCCAGTGCTGGGAACGCCAGTGCTGGGAACGCCAGTGCTGGGAACACCAGTGCCATGCTCCTGCCTCCCAGCCTCAGCAGGTCTCTCTGCTTAAAATGAAAGCAAGGTGCTAACAGCCATGGTTATCTCTTATCAGCAGAGAATAATCAGCATTTAAAGCAGCAGCTAAAGATCAACTCCCAGTGTTTCTGGCTGAGGGGAGAGGAGGCAGAGGGATTCGAAGGAGCTGCAGATCCTGCCACTGGGAAGCACAGCAGCACTTGATTAGCTCATTTGTCAGAGCAGAAGGATCTTCCAGGGCAAGAGTAGTGGAATGCCCTTTCCTAGGAATAAACTTACATGCCAGAGCTTACCACCCTCTTCCATACATGCAAAATGTATTCATTAGACCTGCCCATTGCAAACAGAGCTGTGCTAAATAAAAAATACCTACCGAGCAACAGCAGTGAGTCTTTCTCCAGGTAACAGGACAAGAAAACAAATGGAAGAGCTCTCAGTGATGATATGATGCCTCTATCCATATACTGATAATGCTAACACTAATAGTTCTTCCTGAAGGTACTACCCTATCAATAACACTTTTGGACAACTTTTTTAAGGGTATGAAAGTAATTTTAAGACTTTTCAGAGTAATATCTTCACATCTATCTACTACAGTTAACTTTCCAAATCACCATTATGCATAGGAATTAGACTGACTGTTAATGTTTATTTTTATGGGGAGGAAGAAGAATATCTCAACTCTGAACTTTCCCCTTTTGTTAATGATTAAAAATTTATTAAATATTAACTTTATTAAATTAGCAATTCATATGACACACCTAAAATTTACCTACAACACATACTAGCCAAATTTGTTTGTTGTTTTGGGGGCAGGCGGATGGAGTGGGTGAAGGATCCAGAAAAAACAAAACAGTTTCCATAGAACTGTATAGAACATCTTCTATTTCTCTGAGAATAACATCTATTATTTAGCATGGAGCAAATATGTTCAGAGGCTAAATGGTCTCTTTTCAAATGACAGAGGTATTTTTTTTCCTCTTTTCGTTTAGTACAACATGCCTCTGATATACCAAAATAGCTTTTATTTAAAAGACAATCTTTATTAAGTAATTTTTAAAATGGGAATTACAATATGTACCAGCAAAAATTGCTTGGCTGTTTACTTACTGATTCTTTACAGAGGCCAATTATTTTGCCAATGGGCAAGATGAAATCTGTTACAAAGAATAAATGGGACTTATACTTTAAATCCCATTCATAGCAGAGAGTTATTTTGTTTTTAGGTCTGGTCACTGAAAAAAAATTGAGACATTAAATTGAAGGCTGTATCATACTTCAGCAATAATAACTGGTGCCCCAAACACTTTCTACCACAAATCTCGCTGGCAGGATTCTTACTTTACAAGAGAGCAAAAGCTATCAGAAAAACAAGTCAGGGTGAGATAAAGAACAGAAGAAAATAAAAGGTTTCCTAACTTCCAGTCTTTTGTGAGAAATGATTAAATTTCTATTTCTAACCCAGAGACATTACATCATCGTATGTTTTAAAGAAAAAAAAAATCCTGCCTTTTAACATCTCTCTTGTATATCCACCTTTGCATCCATACCTGCGTAATCCAGTATCACGACTAAAATAATCCATCAGGTAGCTATCATGGCCATTCAAATCTACATGTGAGTGTAAAATTTCAGTCCTTACAATATTGTTTACCTGTGTGAGCCCCTTAAAACATGGAGCATTTCTGTTCAGCAGAGTCCCTCCAATGCTCACACTTAAACAACCCTCCCTGTGACACCACAGGCAGCGCTTCCCAGTTACGTAGGGTCATGCTCAATTAGAAAAAGTCAAGAGTTAACAGCAGGATGCTGTAGAGAAAAAGCTAAACTTATGAACATGTTCAGATTGCCATTGCCCAAAAATCTGAGTAATGTTCCAGATATGTTATGTTAATCTGTTACACAAGATTGCTGTAATGTGAATATTTTTTTAAAGAGTACATGAGGGTGGTGTTGGGGGTTGGATGAAGGCACATGGCCAAAGTTATTACAGAACTGAAGAGGATTATTTTAATTATTATTGTACTATTAACCCTCTGCATGGTCCTATTTTACCAAAGCCGTTGTGTTTATGACTCTAATGATCTATAACCATTGTACTTGAAATTACTGTTGATCACTGAGCATTTCAGAATAAAAACAGGTATGATTAGATGTGTAAACCTCATTTGAATGCAGTTTTATGCATAGAATGAATTTCTATCCACTAAAAAACAGCCCTTAATAATAAGATATCAAGGAAAACACAGTGTGAAATGATATTTTCTGAATGTGATCAGTGTATTCTAGATACACCTCATAATGAATGTGACCAAATACTGAACACAAACTGAAGAACAAACCCTTTGTGTTGATGCAAAATTTGAGTGGCAGGAAAAAAACATTACAGAAGATAAGGGTTTTCATTCACAATGCAATGTAAATTAAAAAACCATGGATACAAAAGAGTAGAAACAAGAAAGGTAATATAACAAACTTAAATTTCACCCTTCATCTTTACAAGGATCAAAAGAAGGGCACACATCTTCATTCTAGTCAAATGGCCACCATAATAATAAATTACAGTAGCTCATACAAGAAATAAAATATGAAGGACTCGGTTATGTTTTAAATTGAAGGAATGCGAACCACAACAAAAAGAAAGAAACAAAACAAATTGTAAAGTCTATGGGGTTTCATTTTTTTTTAAATGAGGGGCAAAATATACATTCAAGTAAGGTATATCTATATTTATGCAATCACTTTGCTGTTGACTTCACTGGGAACAACATGAAGCTCGGAGACTTCCCTTACCAAGCCTATTTTTACTCTAAATAGGTCTTGACGGTTGTAGCTGCAAAGCCAAAAAAAAAAAAAAAAATTAGGCCAAATTTTATGTGGTCATGCTAGCGTGGTGGAAAAGCTTTTGTGAGGATTTGCTGCTGTTACTGCATTTGTACATCTGGACCCCCACAGACCTCCGAAGACTTAGACATCCATAGATACTTACACGGATTATTAAATGGCCTGTTAGTAAAGAGAGGTGGATTCAGGACACTGACACATTTGAAATTGGTATCTGCAACTGGACCCTGACATTTCATTTGGATACTTAAAGCATTAATGTTATTGTATCCTGAGGACCTATATTAACAAGTTTGACGTAACAGATGGAAGCTTTTTCAGAAAAATGTAAACAGCTGATCTGAGAGGCAGCACTTTCTATAGACAGAACTTACAGTGAAATATAGCACTCTACTGTTTATTCCAAACACATCATGGCATTGTAAGTAGTCCACTTTATGCAGTGGAGAAATACAGTTAAATGTAAAAGGAACACACATTAAGAAATGAACATTCTCCTCCAAGTTCTCTGTTTCTGACCTATCACAAAAAAACCCCAAAACCAAGAAAATTGTTGCTCTCTGTAAGCCCGAGCAGATAATTTGAACCAAACCTCACTGAGTCTTCTAGCAGGGCTAGTTATTGCTCATTCTCGACATCATCACATTTCTGAATTTTGCTAATTTAAATATTATGCTAATTTTAATATCTATTAGGCTAGACCTTACTGATTGTCTGTAATGTGAGTAGCTTTTTAAACATATACTTGCAAACCTGATCCTCAATAAAAATAAACAAACTGCTTAATTAAAAAAAGAAGCACAAAAAAGCAGGATTTTCTGTGGAAATGGGGTTTTAACTATTCTTCTTGGATTACCCTCTTTGGTCTTCAAGTTTCATGACTGTTGTTGCATATCTGTTTTAAGGGCATATTAATAATATCAATGATTAAAAATACAGGACCATCTAGTTTCTGAATTTTTCATGTAGTATATTTGCTTTTGCATGTATTAATAATATTGGAAATTAATTGGAAATTAATAACAATAACAATTAATAACACATCTGACTGCTTCTTGCACGATTTCTGTGATGCACTAATAAAAGACACTTTAAGAAAAGTTTAAGAAAAGAAAAGGAAGTTCAGTGCTCTGGAATGATAACTGCAGTTACCATGTTTCCCATGTTTACAATGGGAAATTACTTACTGGACAACCCTGCCCAGAATTCTTAGGTTGAAATGGGACAAATTTCAGTTTGTGAAGGTAAAGATCCAGCCTAGGCATCATTAGCAGCAGTGCTTGTAAACTGTCCTCTGTTACAAAAGATGAAAGATGGAAAACTGTATTCACTACACAAGTGAAATATGCAACAGATTCCCAGAGCTGTATCTGAACACGGCTTTGGGGTTTTTTCCCTGGGAAAATAAGAAAATCAAATTATTTAAGGCAGCATTCCCAAGTAATTGATAGGATTATCTTAATAACTTGGTTAAATAAGTAAGCAACAAGAAAAAGAGATCCATGCTCACAACAGGCAGTGAAAGCAGCGCAGAGCTACAGGATGGGAACTGCTCAGAAGTAGCACTAAGGCTCTGTGGTCAGAGTCCAACTTGCATACCCTTTTATTCAGATGCTCTTCTCTTGCTGTGAGTCCATAACACGCTTTTATAATATCGCTAGTATGCATCAGAGAAGAAATACCCACATTTATTAGGCTTATGACAATGTAAACACCATTAGAAGTAGCTCTGGTATGACAACCCTCATTTTGCACTTCTCCATTTCTAACTTCCTTTGTCAATGCTCTCTCTCATCCACTTAACACTTTCATTTATTGTCTCAAGGCCAGATTTTCAGTACTTTCTGTTCATCTCCAGCTCTCTGTCGGCAGCTTTGTATGACAAACTGACTCCCCTGCTGTCATTTGGGATACTTTAACTGGGCAAAGTCCACATTCAGTTACTTTAAATATTTCTTGAGTATCTATTCAGTCCAAGCCTTAGTGATCTCCAGACTTTAGTTTACATTCTTTAAGATCTGATTTTTGCCCCAAGTCCAGTATTTTTACAATATAACCTTTATATAAAACAAATGTTCCAGTACATGCAGAAGATTAAAGAAATGAAGGAAGCACTCAGCTGTCCTTTAATTTTACATGTGTTTAATGTTATCTTGGAGAAATGTATCTATTTTCATTTTGAACCTGATCTGCAAACTATGTTGGATGATTGTACAAAGAGCCAGCATGAGAGAGGCTTAAAGAAATAAAATGGAACCAGGAACAAGCACAGGATGTTCAGTGGCAAAATCCACTGGATAACGTTTGTTTACTCTCTTGGAACTTCTGACTTTATTTACTATATCCAGAGGATTGGAATCCAGAGGCAATCAGGCTGGTGGGTTTTGTCTGGCCTCCTACACACAGAAAGCAGCTAGACATTTCCAATCCGGGTTCAGCTACCCAACTCTTCTTCTAGTCTTGGGGATGGAGATGAAAGCAGGCTGTTTCAATTAGCCTGGCTATAGAGATGATCTGGAGCTGCGAATTAATTGATTTGAAGACCAAGAGGGACAGCTCCTACATAATAGAGGCCATGGAATTTCACTCTGTAATTACAGTTAAGTTCAGCTCCAATCCAATAGAAATCAAAGGTGACCATATAAGGCCCATCTCTAATCAAAAGTGGCTCTTTTCCCTAACCACTAAATGTAAAATATTCCATGTTTCTTTCTATTTCAAAAAGCCACCTGGGTCTAAAGTGAACCTGTGTGAAAGATCTTTATTCCTGTATGGACAGGAACAAATTTTCCACTGCTGCGTGAAAAGACTAGAACAATGAAAGAATTGGGAAGGGAAGCGGGAGGGGGGAGCAAAGCTCTGCCTTTTTGGCAGTACTTGCAGCACATTAGTTAGGGTAGGTGGAGTCCTGCTGGGTCTAACCAACAGCTCAGATCCCCTCTAACATTTAAGTGGCCCCCAGCTTTACACAGTACATCTCAGGACCGGAAGAAAAAGCTCATATATACATATATTTTAAAAGACGCAAAATTCTAGAACGCGTATCCAAAGCAGATCAATTGCCTTTGCCATAATCTCAAAACAAAATGTTCCACCAGCAGAACAGATAAGAAGAGCCAAAAAATGGAAAACACTTGCTACCAATTTATTGCAGTCACCCATAAACTATTACTAGAACATTATGTATTGGGGTTCAAGCCAGAAAGCTATTAAAGCGGACTGCACTAGAGTCTTTCCACTATGCTACAGAAGCATTAATAAGTCTTTAGAGAATTGTATTTATGTTGAAAGAATAATCTTACAATCAAATTTTCACACACACACACAAAATGCAGCTCTTCCTAGAATTCCTGTGTGCCTTTGCTCTTTCCCCCACATTGGCTGGTGTCTCCACAAATACCATCATTTTCTATGTTTCTCTCTGGCCCAAACCCTGATGTACATTCTTTGTGTTCCAAGCTGGACAAATTTCAAGATAAATGGTGCTAATTGACAGTTTTAATGGGCGCAGGATGTACCACATCCTTTCCCCTGTTGTCTCTGTCTAAGTATTTTTCACACTCCTTACAGCCATTCTTTGTAAAAGATGGAAAAGGAGTTAAAAGACAACGCTTTACTTAGACACACAAATAATAAACATCCAGTGATATTCTGTGAGGCTGTGTTTCCAACTCTGTTACAGGAAAACCTCTAATAAATCAGAAACCTCCTTTCTGATTTCAGAGACAGCACAATAGCCATCTAGATAATTATTAACCTGGTGATTTACTGTTTTCACCTCAAGAATTAATGTTACCTTTGAAAAGGTGCATGCTTTCTTTTCAGCCACTTTCTTCTGATAGCACCCAGGTGCAAACCATGTAACAGAGCAGCCCAGGTGGAATTAAGGCAGCTCCTATATCCCTGGAAACCCCTTAAAGCAGTACAACTTGAGTTTAAATGTACTAGGCCATCTCACTCCAGATAAGACCTAAGATTCTACTTGAATAAGTAAGAAAAAGACCTAAAATTCCAAGAAGGGGGACCAGGTCCCTTGTATGAATTTATTCATATTCTCCTAAGCAACTAGTTGAGTTAAGAGCTGAAAACTGTGGTGGCGTTCATTGCTATCATCATCACCACCATGGTAAGCAGATAACCAATTCCACTGATATTCCAACTTGGAGTCCTAGGGAGTCCAGGCCAGGGGAATGGTACTGTGTTATGACAGGTTTATGATAACATAACACCTTTCCTGATTTGCCTCTTCAGTTCCTGGAATATTCCTAAGGTTTGAGAGATGACTGGTAAAGCACTTCTGGTTGCCAACTGGCCTGTAGGCTGTTCTCACTGGGCAGGAAAAGTTAAATTTCCTTGCAAACAGGGAGATTCCTTGGCAATAGAATACCATTTTAATGGCTCTAAACACTAATTTTGCTGTTTTCTGAACTTGCTGGCTAAATGCCCTTAAATTGGATCAGACAGTACTGATATACTTGACAGCAAATAGTCTAATTTGAAAAATAGTAAAAGCTTGCAGCTCTCTCTGATGTCAATGAAAATTGTAGAAATTTAGGATCATTCCTTGACTTGGGCCTTTAGAATAAACTGAATTGGGGGTCAAATGTATCCCTTAAGGAACTTCACTTGATCCCATGTGTTTTTTAGCTCTTGATTAATGACCGTGGGATATATTGCCTGCTCTGGCAGCACATTCATGTGTGCAGCTCTTCTACTTGCTCGTGTAATTAGTAACATTTCAATCAAACTTACAGCAAAAATAATAAGAAATCATTTCTACCTGCACTAATGCACAGGACGCCAGAGAGTGATTTTGCAGGAGATAAACAGGCCACATCTACAATGAAATCTCTCTCTAGAGTTTGCCTCTTCACAGCAGGACTCAGGCTCTGCTGCCATCACTCAGCTCAAGAGGTCCTTTTTGATTCTTCAAAGGAAACAGCATCATGTGCCAGCACAACAACGTATCAGAGAGCCATTTTAGGCGAAACCCTTCACATACTGCTTAAAAACTCACTCCATGCCAGGAAGGGGAATGAAAATACTTAATCACAAAAATCAACACCCCAGAAAGGCTTGGAAAGTGCCCAGGTCTCCAGAGGAGATTTCTTCTAGGACCTCTGCAGCAGCTGAGTTATTGCACCTTCTGCTCCAGCCCCATTAGTCCACACGCTTGCAAAAAGTTGTCCACTGCTTCCCTGAAAGGTTTACATTAAGACAGGAGTCTGGTGCCCAGGAGAAATGTCCTAGATGTTTTCTATGCTTAAAAGGCAAGATGTGCCTAACATGATTTTTCTGTAAAGAGCAACTGAAGTATGGTATTAATAAAAAATAAACTATGTTAACTTATGTTAAATCCTCCTCTCTTCTCCAAAAATACACAGCTGAAAAAACCCTACCCCAGCAGTACTAATGCACAAGCAAGTCCTCTCCATCTGCCAAATATGTAGGTCATTTCAACGAGTGACAGAGACAAAGAGGCCTGATTTTAATTCATGAAATATTCCTGCTAATAGCAAAGTTATTGAGACATCTGTTAAAAGCCTGACCTGTTATAATGGGGGGATATCTAAAATTACTGAAATTTCTATTTAAATTAATGCTACAGTATTTTATTGGGCATTTAAAAGAGGTATTGCTATTAACAAAAACATTATATAAATTAGAAACAGGCCTACAATAATCCTCCAGATAAAATCTGGTCCTGTCTTCTAATACTATGGTATGAGCTTTTATTTGTGCGTGTGCTACGTGTATACAACAATATAGCAAATACATTAAAAAAAAATGAAAAAATAAAAATCTTGAGAGCCATGGCAGCCTAGTTTAAAGTTTGGCAGAGAACAGTTGGCAGACATTAGAAAAAAAAAAAAAAAGTGAAAAAAAAGTAAATATGTTTCATGGCCTGTATATAATTGAACATTCTTCAAATTCCTGTAATGGAAATGTCAATACCATGGAAATCCTTGAAATGTGGACACAGACAGATAAATGTGACTGGAGCCAAACACCTCCACCCAGAATGAATAGCAGACCTTCAGACAAAGAAAATCTAGGTAATAATGAACTACCCACTCAGTAACAGTAACTAAACTAAGGCTTTGCCTTTGGGGTAGTGGTGACACCAGCAGAGGTGGCAGATAGCAAAGGAAAGCTGTCTGAAGGACTGCCCTGCAGAGGCAAGGCACACACAGGATCTTCCTCCACCAGCACTCAGAGAAAGGGAGCTGAGCACCAGGGAGGACCTTCCAACATTGCAGGCAGGGCTGGGCCCTGGCTCATGATGACCACAGCATCTCTTGGGTTGTGGGATTCAACAAAACAGGACTCATGACCGCCTTTCTTTGGTTAAGTGATGTGCGAGAGGATGCATCACACACAGGTTGGGTACCTCAGTCTTGGAGGCTGAATCAGCAGCTTTTTGCTGAATGCTCTTCTTCCTGCTGGCTCGCTCCCAAAGGCCACTGTTAGAATGGGGAGGCCAGATTTTCCCAGGCCACAGAGATATGAGCTAGAATGAGGGGCACGGATCCCAGGACTTCATTACAGTTCCTAGGAAAACACTCAGAAGAGCATCTCAATCCCAAACGAAAGTGAATATGCAGCAGCATTTCTTCTCTTTCTCACCCACATCCTGGTTTTCTCACAAGATGCTCCATGCCCACAAAGGTAGATGTTGTAGGGTTTTCTACAATTCTGCCCTTGCTATGGATGCTTTGTAGACTGCTGAAATACTGAAGTGTAACCAAAAACTATGTGAATAACCAGATACAACTAAGGAACAAATCCTCAAAAGGCCGCTAAAAGACTTTGAATCATGATGCAGAAAGTTTACCAGTAGACCATTTACACTGAATTTTATATTTAATTCAAGGTTTCCTTTTTCTGAATCTAAAAAATGCTAGTAGCAGATAAATGTATTTTCATTTAAAAATGCCTCTTTGTTTCCAAAAGAGAGAATGCAAAGGTGTTTACTTTTTTTAAAAGTGTGGGTCAGCCAAGGTAAGCCAAATACCTATGAAAAAAAAATTCTAGCAGGTGCAGAAAATACTAAGTCTAATATATGCTCCTCTACTATTACAAGATATCGTGCATCCCACTGCAGCATCAACATAAGTCATAGCATAAAGCCATTTGATGTACCACCCCTGTGAAATCTATTCCTTTTTTATGAAATTAGCTAGACAGAGGTCTGGTTTTAATGTTCCTCCTGAGATGCTCTATGAATGTTCAGAGTTTTATGAGCATGTCTTTACTTTTTCCTTCAACAATCAATATTTTACCACTTTTCTTATTGCTTTTTCCTTCTTCTACTGCTGTGTGAGACATCAATGTACGATGTAAAATACATAAAACAAGGAGGCAGACTGCCTCTCCTGAAGGTCTACCAAACATACATAACGCATTCTTTTCTTCAGCACTCAGCTATAAAGGCACTACACAATTAACAACTACAATTAACAACAGCGAGGAAGAAAAGTGATGATTTTAAGCTGCAAGTCTCCCCTTGTCAATGAAATGTCCAGTCTTGACTTCACCACTGCCTAAAGTCTAAATACTTCTCTGTGCAATTCTAGTAACTTTTCAACTGTATTTTTGAATGGATTATGAACACACTTTAAAAAGAAAATTACCAGCAAACAGCGCCCAGACAGGTTATATTCCACTTTGTGAAGATCAAGGGACATTTTTGTATTATTTCACTGCTCTGTCTAAATTCATGCTCTTCTGGCACAGACAGTGACTTCAAGAACAATTCTTAAAATCCCTACTTAAGTAGGATCAAATAAATGTCACTGAAGAAGTCTAACTGTGCCTTTGCTTGCAGTCATTATGAAAAGAAAATTGAGTAAGAGTCAGATCTGATCAGAAGCATGAAAATGTCCATCATTACTCATTAATACTTCTCAGCCTTTCAGCTTCATTCAGGACCTTACTTGACAGACCTTTCTCTAAGACCACCGCCACAAACAAAACCAAAAAATCCAACAAGAAGTACAATCCTCCTGTGTACTTCAGGTAGGACAGAAGGACAGTGGATGTACACTACAGATACTGAACTGGGGAAAATTCCCTGTCAGAGAACAGCACTGCCACTTTCTCAGCCCAAGGAATGTTAACAAGCAGAATGGTATTTAAGAAGTAGATTATTAAAATAATTGAAAACATTTTGTAAAAGAAGGTCTTTCACTTGGAAAAATAAAAATGTCTCTGCAAGTTTTAACCAAGTTAAGAGTTAAAAGTTATGGAATTGAAAGATGCTAGTGGGAGAAATCATTCAATTTTGAGTGCATGAGCACTTCAGAGCTTGTGTAATAAGAAGATTCACAGCTTGTCCATGAAGTTAGGAGGTCCCAGTCTTGCGAGCAGGTCTGTCTCCTCACACCTTGCACTCTGCTGAATTCACTGCAGTTCTCTATAGATTCCCTCCAAGGAGAGTGTGTTAGCTCAAGGGCTTAGTTATCTGCTCTCTCTTTTAGTAGACCTTTCTGACTTAGTGTTGGAGGAAGCAAAAGTCCTTATTCACTACAATCTTGCTTTTTAAAGAATGTTGACTCTGCTCCTCATGGACAACATAGTAGAAGCTGTGATTCTCTATCTTGTTTTAAAATACAGTCATTTTATGAAACTTGGTTTTCCTTTAATACTGAAAGCATTGCTTCAGCATTTTCTAGACCAGAGCAGAAATCTTCCCTTGTTTCAAGAGACTTTACTGTCTTATATAAAATGAGAACTTGTACAATGGTTGGTCCTCATCTCATGTAATGTGAGACTTGATCATAAGGCAGCTGACCATTCTTGGGCTTGTTTTGGTTCTTTTTTACTTGTTTGCTTTGTGTTTTTTGTTTGTATGTTTATGAATGCTATAAATCCCAGGGAATCATTAATAAGATCTGGAAAAACACTGGGAAAAAAACCCCAAGCAGTAAAAACCTCACTGAAACCAAATTCAATCTCCACTAACAGCAATACTACCATATATTATCATTAAGTATCAGTTTCTCTGAGGAGATCACTTTTTCCAAGTGTATTTGCACACAGCTGTTTGCAAGCCCTTTTTCTGGCTACCTAGCTTCTCTGGAAAGTTGATGAAACTGGAAGGGAAGCAAGTATACTTCTCTTTAAAACAAGAAAGGGACCTCAATGGAGGACAGAGGTCCAAACAGACCTTCAGGTGGCGCAGAAGACCTCAGGCTTGGCCCAGATTTCTTTAGCACCCTTGTAAACACAGGGAGATTGAAGCAGAGAGAACATGATAGGAGTGCTTGGGGTCCAGCTGCCATAAAAAATCATCACCAGAACTTTCAGGCATCTCAGAAGTACCACAAAGGTTTATACTGGGCCCTAGGCTACTAAAGCCAATTCAGAAGTTTTCACTTCTGCAGTGAGAGCTGGAATGAGGCCCTGCTTCCAAACTCCGAAGATGTAGTGCCAACCCTTCACCAGCTTACGACGACTGCACAAGTAGACTTCCACCAGACCTAATTTTTCACTGTACATTCATTTCAGAGGGACAGCAGAACAAATCAGAGATCAAGGTTTCTGATTTAGTCTTTAAACAACACAGTTGAAATCTCAATTTCTTCTTGGCTTCCTGAAAATAAAAGCCTTGGGATGCAAAGGGTAGGTGGAGAAAATCAGGCACGCACACTTTACATTCCTGGTTTGTCTCGCACCTTGAAGGATAATGACAATGCAAGGACCATGGGCCTCCACTAAAATGCATCCTGCTGTGACTTTTGCACTCACAGCTGGGAAAATCTTTCTGATTTCCAGTATTGTTATTTCATAAGAGACAGCAAGAGGGTAAGTTTCAGTTTCCCCTCTTCTTTCACAGACATAAGGCGCTTCCAAGAACAATGCCTGTCCATATCCCAAACTTGCCCTCTAGGTGTCACCTGGGCAGGAAATTACTGTTCTCAATCTCAGTCTGTTCCCTTTTACAGTAAGTTCATGGTGCATTTTCACTCAAGAAGGTGTATGCTTGAAATGGATTCTGTAAAGATGCCAAACAGACCTCTGAAGTTAAAATCTTTTTTGAGATTGGAACTTTTCTGAAGTTCCAGAACACAAACGGGTTGTGTTTTAACATATAAACACAGAAACCTCACTTCAAAGCAGACGAGACTTAAGATGTTTTTTTCTTCCCTAGGAGTGAGAGAAGTGTATAAAAGATTTCCTAAGTGGCTGTGATAGATCTCTCCACAATGGCTTGGCACATGCTGTATGTACTAATAGTTTGTCATAAAAGGATGATCAATGCTCCGGAGCACCAGCCATAGGCTGTGGAGCGTCAGGTTCACCCAGAGGCTCTGCACAAATGCTGTGGCGAGTGGCAACCTCACCATGCATCAATTCCTCATCTAAGAAATGAAAATAACAGCTCTGCCTCTCCATTTAGCATTGTAAAACCGACCATGTTAAAGTTCTGTTAGTAAATATAAGGGTAAGAGGGATATCACTCCCTATTACTGAAGACTGAAATTATTTGTTTTCAGCCTAGCCTTCCCATGCTGAAAGCCAAGGGTGGGTGAGGATTAAATTTATGGTGTATTGGACAAAAGCTACAGGATACATGCACAGAAGCTACTTTTCTCATCTGTGCCTTCCCCTCACTTTTAGAGAAATGCAGTGAAGGGAATACTATAGTTTCAGTGCCACAAAAGTTGTGAGACCTTTGAATATTATGCTAGTTATAAAATGGGCTTTTAAACAGTTTCTGAAACTAGAAAAAGCTTTTAGGGAATGGAATGCAAAGAGAAAACACAGGATGCTGGAAGGCAGTACGGAGAAAAACAGATTGAAAAGATTTAACCTGAAAAATTTCTTCATTTATTTTCTTATTTGCACTTTGAGGTCTCATATTCAACCGAAACTTTCCAGAAGATTAAACTGAGAAAGAAACTTTTAGACTTCTGAACTATAGCCTGAACTCAAAGTTTTTGTCCTTTCCACTTGTTTTCCAACACCATTACTATCCCATTTACTTTAAAAAAAACCCACTTAATCCATCAAGTGGGATTTAATTTACACACACACAAAAAATTATATATTTCTCTAAACATCAGACATTCCTATTTCCAAATCTAGACCAAAATTTGAAGTTAGACCTTAATGTGGCCTTAATTTAGACTTAAAACTAGCTGGTTTTGGTTAAAAGCAAGTACAATGAAATGTAAGAAATAAGGAAAACTTTTATGAGAAAAACCACTGGGGGTTGGATTGTGTTGGATTTCTGTTCATGTTTATTAAACATTTCCCAAGAAAGAAAACATTTTTACCACTGAATGACTTCCACAGGAACCCACTAAAGAACATTCCAACTAGTCTAAGAAATAGCAGTATGTCAAAGAGGAAAGTAAGTAACTGTGCTCACAGGATCAATCAAATTCTCTTTTCTCTTTTCCAGCACAAGTAGCCCAAACACAGATGAACAGGAGGGATGCATATGGGCCAGTACAGAAACCTCACATTTCGATTACAACTCATTTTCGAAAGAGACTTTGGGTATTTCTGATCCCAAGACAAATCAAGCTTGAAAAAAAAAAAAAAATGCAGAGGGATTTTTTTTTCTAATGGATGATCCACCACTGAAAATGGATTGTAAGAACTTCAGGCATGATTGAATCTACTATTGAAATACTGAGCTGACATTTGAAAAAGACAAAATAAATGTGTACAAATGAAGACCAATTCCTAGAGTAAAGCTTTTCTTAAAGAAAATTTAAGGAGGTTCAAGGTGGTTTTCATACAGGATAGGCAGATACAAGTGAACAGGAACCAATGAGAAAACTCTTTCAAATGCAAACATCAACTACCTAGCATATAATTTTGTTCTTTTGGGACTACTGAAAAATCCTCCACTTACTAAAGTGATAATAGTACTGAACTTTCCATCTCAACTGACCGATGTCATGCCATCCTCAATTTATCTCTCACATAGAAACCAGTTTCCAGTAAAGAACCTCTACAAAAATACTGCATTGAGTACTGTGGTCGTAAAATTCTAAGGGTGCCAGCAAACTCAGAGACTGACAAAGCTGTGATCAACACTGGAAAAGCAAGTTGGAAGACAAAGTTCAGCTCCTGTCCCAAGTATAACTCTGCAGGAAAAAGAAAATATTAACTAACCACAAGTAGAAGTTTCAAGTCTTTTGTCTGTAGTCATCATTCTGTATTTAATACTGGTTTATGTAATGCCTTCTTCCCTACACACCCCAATTTCAAAGTTGGTTTTTTTTTACTCTGGAAAATGGAGTTTAAGTATAGTTATCTGTTATTCTTGCTGATCAATACCATCTGTGGCAAAAGACTAGGGAGTTTTACTGGACAGATCAGACACCGAAAAGCTTTCAAAATTACCAAGAAATCAAGTGCAACATACAGTTCTGTTGACTGGTCTGGATAAACTCCCAAAATTGGCTGATAGAAAGATGTGAGAATCTTTCCAAAAAGTTAAAACCTGTAGCTAATAAAACCAGCTGTAATATGAAAAATTAGGTCCTTCTCCCTTTAAATCACAACCCATAGAGACACTGAAGTAAATCCCTTAATCTCTTTTTAAGTAGCTATTTTATCCCAACTTCCTCTGTGGTTTATACCCTCAAAGCATCTACACCACAACTCAAGAACAGCCTAGACAAGGAGCTTCAAGTTTCTTTTCTTCAAAAAGCATCTAAAATAAAAAATTAAAAAAAAAGACCCAAAAAACTCACAAAACCCACCACTAAAACCAAACACAATAACCCCAACCCCACAACAAAATAAAAGAAGTCTCAGCAACAAAAAGACCCCAAAACCACAAGAACCACTAACCTGGGTTCAGCCTTTCTGATCTTTTAACCCCTTGTCCAAGACCATGCATTAAAAATAAACATTCATAATTCTTAAAGCCACATTATATATTCACTGAGGTGTGCAAATGATTAAAACACTATATAGACCATTATTCTCTTTTCACCCTTGTAACCACTTTATGGACTGGAAAAGTGGAACAGCAATTTTAAGGCCTCAAGTTTGTATCCATGGGCTAGTTTTCTGATTTCTTCACCACAGTATTCAATAGACAGATCCAAGGAGATCTGTCAAGATTCAGTGCATGGCAGCCCAATTAACTAGCTCAGGATTTCTAGCAAGCCAAGGATGGATTGAGATGCAGACCCAGAAATCTACATTTCTGAATCTCTTGCTGAAATGGAACAGCTGATTAAAGACCTGAGTAAAACATTTCAGAGGAAAGATTTAGTAATGTTTTAAATGATGATGCTGTTTCTCAGGGAAGACCAGAAAAGTCTATTTCACATGTTGGACCATGCCTTCCTCAAACAACAGTAATACCACAGAGTCATAAATCTATGCATTACTCACTACACAATAGCATAAAAGGTGCTGGATTATGAAAGTGGTCTCTTAGGCAGTCTTCAGTTTAATGGTGACACACAACCTCCAACAGGAAGGCAGATGTCATTATCTACATACTACAGATGGGAAATCCCAGGCAGAACAGTTGGGTAACACACCTCAGACCACAGGGGAAGTCCTGTCAGCACCCAAGGTAGTAGACCCTTACCCTCAGACTCACATTCACATCGTGCCTCTCGAATTGCACACTAGACCAGCCTCCATTTGATAACAAAGGTCACTCCTACCTTTCAGTTTTTACGAAGAATAATTCTGCAGATGTGGACAGCTTGTGAGATCCCGATGATCCCACTAGCTCAGCAAAGGAAACACCAGTGTAGCAGTGAAGGTTACAGACTGAAGTGTAGGCTCACCAGATTTTCAGGAACATGCCAGAGGCAGATGGTTATATAGTTATGAAAGGGGAGCATTGTAAACTAAAACCACATTCTACAAACTCCTTCCTTGTTTAGACATATGCACCCTGACTATTTACTAAACACATCACACATCTTTACATTTCATCATCTGCATCAGCTCTGAAATATTTTGTGTTTGGTTTTGCTTAAGTAAAAATACACAGGAATCTTCACACCTGGTGTTCACATTTAAAGTCACAACACAGATACAGAACCACTCATGAACTGGGAAAGGGACACACAATATTTGAATTATGGGTTCTCATAACATTTCATTCCTTTGGTTAATGCATTTGTTTGAACTCCTCTGTCCTAAGTGCACAGGATATATGAGCTTATCAACACTTTCATGACAGCCCAAATCACCCACTTTCCATTGCAGCAGATTGACATGTCATGGAGAGTGTGATTAGGAGGTCATCAGAGTACACAAAGCTCCAGATTAAAGCTCAAAACCAAGACATATTTGCTCCTTGGGTTATTAAAAAAAGATCAGCAGAGGAAAAAAAAGCCCTGTTGTAATTGAAAAATATGAGGCTTAATATATTGTTGAAAAGCCTTCTGTGCAAGGCTGTTTGGAATTTTTTTAAGCCAACAGTGTGGTATCTCTTGATAGTGAAAATATGCATTTATTATAACGTGGCTTCTACTTAGGCTGGCATCAGGTTGACAGGCCAGCACCACTTGTTGCTGCACTAAACTCTTAAAAAAGAAAGCAAGGGGGTTGGGGATGGGAGTGGAGGAGGGGGGATGTAAGCAGGAGGATGAATGTTTTCCTAAATCTGAGATCTTTTTGATTCTGCCTGTAGATCAAACTGGTGATTATGTTACAAAACAGAAGAGAATTCTTTGCATCGCCGTATTTCTCTCAACTCTTGCCTACTACTATCCAACGTCTGCTTTTTAACACACAGGAATCTGAGTCTGCCAGTTTGCTATCCTTTCTGAGAAAATCCATCAGAAAGAAGGGAAGCAGGCAAGCTATCATCATATCCCACTGATGTCCAGGAAATGCCAGCCTAGCAGCTGTCACAACAAAGGAACTTCAAAGTCACAGCAAAAAAACTAACAATTGCCCTTACTAACACTGTATCATTAATGAAAAACTTTGCAAGAACAAGAATCAGCTTAAGAAGGAAAAAGAAATTATTTTTTTTTTAAAAAAAAGGTAGGCAGAGGGGTATTTGGTTGTTTACTTTTCCCCCCTTTTTGAAGGAGAGATCCAAACGCCCACATTCTCCATAACGTCCTTGATTAAATTCTTCAAGAAAGTTATCATTCATGCCAGCTCTAACCTTATGTCTTCTTATTGAAAATTTTCAAGGAAAAATGCTTCCATCATGTCCTTGGTGCAAGAACTCAAGGATGTGCCTTTCTCATGAGCTCAGAAAATCTTAAAACTCCTTGTCTCCTTGGAGGAAGTAAACAGATGTCTGCCAAACACTTAGGTTTACATAACATTTCTTCTCCCTTATTTATTGAAAAAAAAGTCTTTTTAGAAAGCACTTCATATTTTGAGATCACTGGATGCTTTCTTTCCTTTATTTAGTATTTTTGTCAAAGTATGTTTTTGATTATTTAACGATAATCTCTATTCTAAATTGCATCTGACTCACATAACCTCCATACTTTAGAAACCACAATAAAAGTGCCATATATTAGCTATAAATGAACAGGGAGTGAGTCAGTGAATAGTTAAGTTTCATTCCATGAAAATGCATGAACTGCATACTAAGCTTTTAGAAAAATATTCCATTTAACTTTTAGAATTAACAGTAAAGAGTATCTGGAACAAAGAAAATACTAGTTTTTTTTTAAAATCCCAGATGCAATGTGTTTTATTTTCCTTATGTTTCTTTGTCTACTGTACAAAGAAACCTGTAGTGAAGTGACAGAAACAGTGGTGTTTTCAGAGAAAAAATAGTCACAACTTCTACATACCAAAGGATTTTAGTAATTATGGGGTTTTTTTAACTCTTTCACTGGGAATACCTCATTTTTTGGCCTTTACACAGCCATCTTACAATATCAACTTACAGAAATTACTTTAGGGAAATCGCGTGTTTTCCTCTAGCTACTGCGTTCAAGTGGGCTTAAGTTCAGTGCTTTGAGTATTAAAGAAAATGAGACAAAAAAGCTGATACTTCTACTTGTCAAGGCTTGTTATCTCAGCAATGTCTTAATACTGAAAATACGAAAAAGTTCATGAAATACAATTTTCCCTGCACCATCATGTTTGCAGATCCATGCAGACTAGGGAGTCATGGCCCTTCCACATGCATCCCAGATCCAGTAGGCATGGTATAAGTAACTACATAAAAATCCTAAGTAGGGGACATGAGACAAACAGAATTCTTACAGCACAGGATTATGGTTATAAAGAGAGTCATAATAACTCCTATTCTATCAAATCCATAGTTACTATCTGAAAAACAAGTTTTTTCAAGATCAAAATCTGACAGAGGTAAAACATTTACTACAGATGAACCTAAGGCAAAGGCTTTCCATTCCAACTTAAAAGCAACAAAAGCTAGCTGGACCATAATCTGAGAAAGAATTGTAAACATGATGTGGAAACATATCCAAGATAGGGCCTTAGCTATCCTGACAGACATAATTCACTTCCAGAAAAACCATTAACTGCAAAGGTGCTGAGCATGCTGGAGCACAAAGCTAGGGAAAAACAACAACAAATCCCCCGTGGTAAGTAAGAAAATGCTCAGTGGGCCCAGGTGTACTAAACCCAAAGGTATGCAATATATTTTCCTACTGCCTTTCTTGACTTAAGGTGCACTAAGTGTTTGGATAGAGAATGCAGGTTGAGTTCCTACAAAATTATCCAGCCAACATCTGAGCTATCCCCCTGGAATGGAAAAGTAGGCAGTCGGGGACACCTCAAAAATAATATTATTGAGTAGTTATTAATTGATTAGTTATTAATCTAACACTGAAACATTGGGAGAGAAGAGAAGAGGCTCTTGTAGCTAAAATTCTGCAGATGTAAATTAAGGTCATGCAGAGCTGTGGGGACAGACCACGTGTTAACCACAAAGCCCCTGCTGGTGGAATCTCACCTTTTTTCAACCCCTGCTCATCTGTCACTACCACACAGGGCAAGTTCAGGGTTCAAAAGACAGCTCACCCACCTATACCTTTGGCTCTCAGCAATATTAAGCAATCCCCTCTGTTAAATGACAGCTTGGGACAGCAGCTCTTTGAGCTGAGTAACTAAATAAAGAATCCTCAGGCAGGCTACTAATAACAAATCTTAAATCAGAAGTTATTTTCTAAACATGATAAAATAAGGATTTCCTCAAATGAGACTGGTGTGTGAGATCCTAAATCCCTTCCTACTTAAGCACCATAGGAAAAAAAATAAAAGGTGTTCACCCACACAGCTACTGCAAATCTTTTCACCTCTTCTCCGATGGAGATGTACCCTCCCCTGATCTCTGCCAATAAAATGAGAAGGAGGAGCGAAACTTAATGAGATATAAAAATATAACTGGATTCCTTTTTGTATCATTTGCTGGTTTTATTTTTGGACTGTTTACCCACTGAGGTGACATGATCTGTAGCAACACAGCATAACCCCAAAACCCAGCATCCCTCTCGGCAACAGTTGCTCTGATGCATCCAGGCTGAAGCTAAACAACGGCTGATGGTGCAGATCATCCGCACTTGGAAAATGAAACAACTGACAAAAGGATAAAATAATCCTTATTCTTGAGGTTTAAAACTGTAGGTGGTCACACGTGCCAGACAGCTAAGGATGGAGAGGAGGACGGAGAGGCTCTTCCCTAGAATACGGCCAGAGCTGACAGCCCAGCATTTTCAGTTGGGAAGATATCAGGTCTAGTGATCCTAAGGAAAACAGCAATTGCTTTCTATCATGTAACTTTTTTGAAGACATTTTTCAATAGCAGAAGGACTAAATAGGTCACAGCAAAAGCTCACGTGCTGTCAGCAAAGACTGTAGTGGTTTCCCGGAACAATTCTCTTCTGTAATTGAAAATGGCCCATCCCTTCAGCCTTTCCTCAACAGGTTTCCCTTGTGGCCTCTGTCTTACCAAACAGTCTCCTGCTTTTCCCAGGTACTTCTGCAAAGCAGAACAATGTGATTTTATGAAATCACAATCTCCAGTTTAGCATACTAGAGGAAATTTCAAAACATATCTGGTTCACCTGGTTCACCTGGTTCAATTCCCCCCTCCACTTCCAGGAGCTTAAAGTTTAAAAATTACTGAAATTGGGCGTGCTCCCAGATTTCTATCTGGAGCACTATAAAGAATGGCATTTGGTTTGCTTTCTCTGTACATACCTGTGAAGTAGGACCTCCTTTTATTCAGCCACTCCAGAAGCGAAATATTACAGTAACCTAGTATCAGACAAGCTTAAGGGGCTGTACCCAGATGTTTGCTCACAGCTGTCCAGTGAATTCAAAGCCACAAACACAAACCCGTTCTATGCACAGAAAACCCTTTAACAGAGCTATTGCTTCCCAGTGAGCTACAGTATGCATGCAATGCTGGGTACTGCTCTGAAGTTGGAAGCAAGCACTATTTATACTGCAACAGGGAGCAAGTTTGGTCTTAACAGGAGGGATGCCAGCTTCCCAAGCTGGCACGCAGGATGGTTTTGCACACAGGAAAATAAAAATGAGGAACAGAGGGCAGAGGGGAGAGCAAGAACTGTAGTCCTCACTCCTTCTGTCTGTATCTGTTACAAGTGCAAAACCAGCTGTAAACAGTAAAGAAGTCCCTATTTAGCACAAATGCCATCCCAATTATACAGTGGTCATGACAGTTTAATATTTTTAGACTTAAATTAGTCCACTACAATATACTAGAACCTCCTAACTAAACATACAGTCTAAATTTGCAGCCTTTATCAAAATGAATAAGTATGCGTTGATGATGACTCTTGAGTTACAGGGAAAACTCTATGAAAAAACAGGTTTTAATGTGATTGCACCAACTTACAGAGATGAAAGAAGAGGATAAAAGGAAAAAGAAAACACCTAACATGTCATGTTAATCCTTTGCCTGGATATTCCAAAATGCTATTCTTCATTACATTTCCTTGACTCTTCTGCATATATTCTGTTAGTGACAGCTTGATTCTGCCTACGCTTATCAAATGGATGGGTGCATGTACAGCCATACGATGGAAACAGGGCTTTCCATAAGGACAGCAGCTGAGGGCAGCTTGCTGCCACCAGAATGAACCCTCCACGCTGCAGCTGATCCTGCAGGAGCCCTTGGGATAGCCCAGCTTGGGACACATGAACCTGCCTGCCCAGAGTCCAACAGCCACCGCTGAAACATCACTTGGTCTTGGCAGCTCTGGGAAATGGGTGGCACCAGACTGGAGAGCTTTTGTGTGCTCTCGTGTGTGATCTCTGGGCCCTGTGAGACTGAAGGCTTTTTACCACCTTTGTACAGAACACACTCCAGGACTTCATCTCATGCAACTCTCAGGAAGTTTTTCATGATTCATGCTGAAATTTTTCCTTGCAGAGTTTTACCCCTTTGAACATCTTAAAATAATTCCTTTTTTGTCTTAATATTTTACACCCTTCAAATACTTGTAGATTGTTATCATATGTCTTAGTCATCATTTAGTCCAAACTGTACATATTAAAATCTTGTAATCTTTGCTCATATTTCAATCTCTTCAGCCTCTTAACTTCTGTTGCTCTTCTCTGAATTCTCCACTGAATTCTTGACAAGTTTTTGGCAACAGAGTGGCCAGAATAATAGTGTCATGGACACCTTACGGCTGTACAGAGATGAAGAGGGAAACTTGTGCAACACCAAAATGACATTAGCTCTTCCCCAAAAATCAACAAATATGTCTAATCTGTTGTTCAGGATCACTTATTTTTAGTGGCTGCATCATGAAATACTCTGAAATACAAATATCCACCTAAAAATATTAACTTGGAGACAAGAGTTTAGTGTAGTCAAACCTGTGCTTAATTGATCTTCATGTTATCTGTGAGGAAGGTGACATGGAACAGTATTTACCTGCAATACTCAAGAGCAAATTGCTGAAGGGAAGTCTCAAAAGACAGGACCCACAGAAAAGGGCTGACAAAGAAACAAAGATTCCAAACAGTTTCTTCACCACAAATCAAGCTAACAAATCAAAGAGGTAAGGAGACAAAGCAACATTTTAAAAAGGAAATATTTTAAAGTAAATACAACTCTTCCAAACTCTGGAAAATCAAAGCTTACAAAATCTCCACAAAATAAGAAAAAACATGGTAGATTTCTGTGTTGTATATTCGGACTGTAGAAATATTCTTCAGGTAAATCTGAACAGGCATGGGACCAAGATGCATATAATCTAAGTATTATCTTCCTAAAAGTTAGATATCTTACTGAAGCCACCATAATCATCTCCAGAGAGCCATTAATCCCATCCTAAAACTGTAATATATTTAGGATGAATAGCTCTCTAGAGGTATTTCTCCTCCTCTCCACTGATAACAGAGGGAGACTAAATAGCTGTCTTGACTGCATTTTCCTTGAAGATGACTAAAGTTAAGTAACCTGTACCCAAACATCCTTTATAACAGCTGGTCTCTAAAGGAATTAAAGTAAGCAATCAGATTGTGCAGTCATTTTAAATATTATCTTCTCTATAATTTTCCAATTATTTGGTATTAAAAAGCAAGCAACCAACTAACAAATTAAAAAAAAAAAAGAAAATAAGAAGAAGAAAAAGGAAAAACTTACAGACTCATATTCATATGTCCTCCCAACTTTCCAAGGGCTAAATCAAGGACTACTGAATATCTGCTTGCATGGAAGATTTCCTTCCATACAAGCCTCTGAATGTTTGTAGCAACATGACAGGTTCAGGATGACAGAAATCTGTCACTGCCTTTAGAGGTAGGGGTCAAATGCTCTGAAATGGCTATTAAGTGACTAAAGTCTGGGAAAGAGCATTCAACTTTCATCTGGCTCACAACAGGCTGAAACAGAAAATGAGCATGAATAAAGTTACTCAATAGAGAAGACTCACAAAAAGCTGCGACAGAAATCGGGCAAAAAGGTTTAGTTTTAGAGGACAATTATAGGAAACCATATGGTTGCAATGGCACTGATCTGCAAAACTTCCAAAAACTTTCAGAAAATTATGTCTGAGGAAAAGTGAGAGAAGAAGAGTGAGTCTATTAAGACATAGCTGACATGAGAAAACACAAACACTTGCCACAAGGAATGTGCAAGCTAAGAGAAAGGAAATAATTCGAAAGAAGAAAAGAATGGGGGTTAAAAAGAAAATGGAAACCAGAAATATAAGAAAATAAATATAATACATTGATAATAGAAACCACTTTTAGGTCAGTAAATTCAGATTACAAAGGAATTAAGTAGCTTTTAAGTGAGCTCAGGGTACTCTCCTGAACATTCCAATTCAGAGAGGCAACACAGGAAGAAGATACAACAAAGAGACCATAAGGAAAAATAAGGGAAAAAAAAATCTACAAAAAAAAACAAACACCTGAAGGATATCAAGGCTCAAAAGTGACTACCATTTTCTAGAAGCAAGGCTGAAGGAATCAGTGTTTCTCATTGTCTCACAGCAGAGGCAGGGATCAGGCAAGGACACAAGGACTAGAGATAACTGCATCACACATGGATTCAACTGGCACCTCTAACGAGAGATTTTTACTCATCTGACCATGGGAAGTGTGGTTAGAGACAGGAGGATGTTCACCTCTCACAAAAGGAGGAGGATTCCTAGGCACTAACTTACCAACCTACTGGAAGATCTCTTAACAGGGACTAAAAGGGGCAGGTGGGGAAAAAAATCTAACAGCTAAGTATAAACAACAATTTACAATGAAACATAACAACAACAACAATAATAATAATACTGTAATATAGTAATAATAAAAGCAAAGGCTATCCTAATAAAGAGGAATGAAATAGAATAGCAGGGTTTTAACATCACTGAAGTATGAGCTCTTTACTGCTACCAAGACAGTAAAAAAAATCCTGAAGCAAACAGGGTATCAGAATATGTAAATATTAAAATTACACAAACATGTAGAGACAAAATCATAATGGTTCAAAGCACAAAATTAACAAGGAATGTCAAGAATAGCAAGAAACCATTCTATTAGCACATTTAGGTAGATGAAGAAAAATGTGGCTCTGTTAATCAATGTAGAGGAAGTTCAACTGACAGATGATGTGAGTAGGCTGAAACGCTTAACACCTTTTTTTACCATTCATTCAAAATTTCAAGTAGAGAGATATAGATAAGTCTTCTCTAACTTAATACATGGGAAGAGGGGTATGGTCTTACTCCAGAAGAAATGGCAAATAAATTAGGGAGTACTATGCTAAGTTAAATATTTTTCAAACCATTTGTATATTAATTCATCCTGGTCTCCTTAAAGAATTGTCTGAAGCAGATGTTGTGACTTAGTAGAAGACAACAAAAGGCTCAAAGAATAAATCTAGTGTCTACCATGCAAAGAGAGGAGGAAAAAAAAAAAAGGAGAATGGGGAAATTCCAGACCACAGAATTTAAGCTTAATTCCCAGAAAAAAACTAGTGAACAATGAATCAAACCAGCTTTTGAGCACCTAAGTATAAAAGATGAGTAACGCTCAACACTGATTTAAGAACAAATCATGCCAAAACAGCCTAATTTCCTTCTCAACAGGAAAAGAAATATCATAGAAAGCAAATGTCACGTACCTTGACTTTATTTTGGCCTTTGACATCTTATACATTTTTATATGCAAGTTAGGAGCAAAACAAGCATATCCATGGTATCACACAGATGCAGATCTATTTTGGATAAGAGAATCCACGCAGTAATTATCAAAATACAAGAATGCATCAGCTGGGTTTCTGCCCTAAGTTTTGTTCTATTTGACGTTTTTATTAATAACCTAGATGATGGAATAGAAAACATTTTTATTAGATCTGTAGAAAAATGAACCTAGGAGGGCAATGAGTGGCTGAATAAAATTTAAAATTACCTTGGCAAATAAAAGAAACCTCAAGAGGCACTGGATGAGATTCAACAGGACTACAGGTAATGTACCTGGGCAGAAATTATTAATGACACTAATACAAGATGGTAATAACTGAGCAGGCAGCAGTTTTTCAGAAAAGGATCTGGAGTTCCTGTGAATTATAAGCTTGATATACGTTAGCAATATTTGACAAACAAGGAGCCAATCATCTTTTTTAAGGTTTGTAAATAGAGATATGTAGCTCCAAGGACAGAGGAAGTAATATTTCAGCTCTATTCAATTTGGGCAAGTTTCAGGATGTAAGAAGACAAATTATGGGTTGTGCTTTCAAAGTAGATGTGAAGCATCCACCAAAAAACCCCTATGTTAGAGACTAACAGAAAGTCTTTGGAACAGAACCCAGCATGTGCTAGACCTTTCCACTAGCCTGATACCAGCAACAAGTCTCACCAAAGTAGTAGCAGAAGAGTAAAAAAAAAAATTGGTCATCTGCTCACTACCAGGCAAAGAAAAATGAACAAAAGGTATGAAACTCCTTGAAAGCAGCAGCAAAGGTAGAGTGCTGGAAATCAATTGCACCAGGGCACAGTATTTCGGTGTTTTAACAAAAACTTGACAAATTTGTTAACAGATTGATCAAGACTGTACTACTGTACTGAGAGAGTGGAAAATCCAGTAAGTGGCCTCAACTCTATTCACTTTCAATGTTTTCAAACTCTTCTAAAAGCAATGCAGTTTCTTGGTACCAACACATTGGCAATGACATCTCCCAATTCTGTGATGAACCCCAAATGTGCACAGGTGGAGACATGTCTGTACTGTTCCTTCTTTCCCTTCAGAACAGACCACTCCACCCTGTCACCTCCTCATCCTTCTAATGCAGATTCTACTTACACCAGCTATGTACACAAATCACATCAGCTATGTCCACACCCTTCTGCCATGGCTAGTCCCAGGACACTGATCCCTGCTTCATTCCCTCCCTGCCTTCCTCACCGCCTCTAAACCTCCTCTTACCCCTATCCCACTCCCTGCTGTTCCCCATGACTCCTGCCCCACTGCCTTGGGTCTCCTCCCCTGTCTTGAGCAGAAGGTGCAGATCCTGCCAGGGTCAGTGTTTTGGGAGCAGCTGCTGGGGTGGAGCAGGCTGGGTTACCACCACCTAGAGAACCAAGTTACCACCTGCCACATTACTTGCCTGAAGCGCTTTTCAGATGTTCGGGGCAAATACCTGAGGAAAAATGTTTATTATGTGGTCAGATAAGAATCTTGGCAGCAGGGCTGGGATCTTCTAGCTGTTTGAGTGGCTCAAATGTTTCAATGGATTGCTCCAGTGTGTGGCAAATGTCATGAAAGAACACTGCAGAGAAATGATTTCCCAAGTCAGACTTCATAGCTTTTTGCCTGCCTAGAAGACAGGCATCTCAGCTGTCCCAATGTGTAAGACTTCACACAGCAGCTCGTGTTACCTGGGCTGTCACTCCAGACAAAATGCCTGCTGGCAGACAGATCTCCCTGAGCTCAGGCCTTCACTTGGAGGCATAAAACCCTGCAGATACTGCTAAGCACCGTGGTATCTGATTCCCAGGATCACACACAGAAGACACAGCTGGCCAGCAGGGTGGTCTGATGCATCTCAAATACGGAGACCAGAGCAGAAGAGATGCTGCTGTGCTGCTTTTGCCAAGCCATGGATTGCACACAGCATGGCTGAGAAGTGTCATGCAGAGAGTGACCCTATGGGCTAGTCCCAAAACTCACAGTGCCCTGCATATCTGAAAGGCCTTCACATAAAAGAACACAAATTGGGCTCTTCTCATCTATTTAAGTCCACCTACTTTACAGGGAGCTATAAAGTAACAATCATGTCTTAAAGAGATGTAAATACATAGTATCTATTGCCTCAGGAAACACAGGAAGTTTCCAATTCTTTCTGAATAACAAATACAGGCATAGATATAAAGGCCTATTCCTACTAATGTGGTGGCACAACACTTTGGAGAATGAGAACAAGATTAACTTTTAACATTTTTTGAAGAAACGGAACCATTACCCAAACTCATTATTCAAATACGTCATATACATTCAGACTTTTTCCAAATGCACTACTAGTAAACACAGGCATAAGTGTAGTAGTAAGCACACATATAAACTGAAAGCCACTGAAATTAATGACAAGACACATGTCCACAATATAACAAAACTGAAATACCAGGAAGCACTCCCACATCATAATGATTCGTATTTCTGACTTTGTCTAGTTGCTCAGTGCTGTCTGCTTCTACATTACTTAAAACCTCAAATACCCAAACTGCTTTCCCAATATCCACATAAAAAACTTCAGAAGACTGAAGACATTTCCTCTCATGTGTGAATCAACCTGTAGATTGCGTAATATCTACTGCGAATTAACAGTGAGACGAAGAGCTTATTAAACATAAACAAACAAAAAAATCTCTTTCATATGGCTAAGTATGAATATCCATTACTAAGCCAAACAGAACTCAAACTGTTTGAAAACCTACATTGTTCAAAGACTTGGCCAAATTTGCCATGACAGACTAAGGTAGGAACTTCCTCCATGGCTAGCTTTTTCCAGACTTGTTCATGAGAATGCTTTCCTTACCTACCTCAAAAGTGTTTGGTACTTTCAGAAGCTGAGGTGACCAAAGCATGTACACAACTTGATTTAACAGTTCCTGCCTTCCTACAGAATAGCCATATTTGTTACTTCCATGTAAATACTGCACTTCGTAATTACACAACTTTTAAAACATCATTTTTGGCAGCAATGTCATGCCATTTGTCTGGAATTTCTAAGCTCACTAGACCAAAGAGCCTTCTGGACAACTGTTATCTAAAATTGCTCTTCTAAATGCATATACCAGTAGAAGTTCTTTGCATCCAGAAGCTTCAGCAGGTGCTTTTGGGCATTAAGATCTTCGGTAGAAAAGCGGCTACTTATTTAGAAAGATAAACATGGAATTGGGCAAGGAGAATGAGATAATAAGTTCTTTCAGAGCTTAAGTCTTGACAGTTTCAGGATGTATGTTTTCACATGAAAAAACCTCAGAGCAGTTAGCATACTTGAACAAACACCCCATCTTTGATGCTAGCAGGGGACTATCTCCAATGAAACTTTCAAGTTGAGTATTTATTTTCTGTTCTAGCCTGATCGAACTAGAACCTACAGATATTTTCAAAATCCATCCTTATGCAGAGGGTTTTCACTGTGCGAATCCAATGTTGTTTAGCATGGAGATTTTATCAACTAACTCACAATTATTCACTAGTTATGAAATTTATGAATTAACAGTGCTTTAACCTTATATGTGTACTTAGGAACAAAGTCAAATTAAACAGCTGTAATACTCTTCAGAGCACAATCTCAACATACAATTATGAGCTCCTATTTTCACACTGTGCATAGGCCTCTTTGAGAGAGAATGAGTTTCTCCCAAGCAGCTTGTCATTACTATGCTCCCACCATACCCTGTTCTGCCATCACAACTGAACAAACCTATCCCAAAGCCCTCTTTCTCATCTTTGGACTACACTGGAGTACTCAAAAAAAGGAAAGCAGAAACAGAACTTCTGAATACGCTTGCTTTTCTTGTAATAATTCCAGAATTCATTGCAAATACACAGTATCTCTAACTTTTGTATGTTTTATATTGGATTTTTTTACGTACAAACTGACAGTAACAGAAAGCCATCCTCACTATCTGTGGACCCTTCAAGAACTGCACAGGAAAACAATGGTGTCCAAGGAGAGGGAGGGCAATCAGTACCTCTCTGTCAACAACACTGCAATATCTGGCATTATGATATTTCCCTCAAAGCAAACAAGCTATCAAATCTGGTGGTTTTTTTGATGCCCAGTACAGAATTAATTGCTTGGGACAGTTTATCTGTCTCTTAAACCAAGCCTTCATGGGGACATTGAGCATGTTAAGGTGAATCAACTAAAGGTTTGACACCAATGTGCACACATTTAATTGTCTTGAAGCTGTGAGTAGATGCTCTAATTCAACAGCAAAGCTCCCTGTAGCTCCTTATTCAGTTAAACTAGATTGGTCTAAGACTAATTTACTCCTGAATTAAAGCAGTCCCCCAAGGACTCAGCACAACTCATTTTTTGCATACTAACTTCATGCACTTAACCAATTTGCTTCAGCTTTTCCTGAGTTCCCCAAGCCTTATGGAGTTTTCAGCCCACAGCTGAGGGGAGCTTGGCTACTTCATCTCCAATGCTGGGAACACCAAACTGAGTGTTTTCCTCAACATTTTACTTCTAGAACACAGGAAAAACGCACACAAATTTAAAGGGAATTTAACACAAATTTACATTTTCCTTGCATTGCTCAGCTGCTTCCTACTCCAACGTGACAATTCATTGGATTTGGAGTTTATAATTACCTTGCTCCTCTACTCTCAGTCTTCAACTTTGTGGAAGTCAGTTCTTGGAAACTGGCATGTTCACACATACACAAAAAAAGAAAAAGAAACAGGCAATGAAAACAATGCAGGCAGACACTAATTCCAAAGTGGGATTTGAACTCTCACATCATCTTCTTCAGAGGCTTCAAATTGTGTTGAAGCCATAATCTACTGATACTGGTTTTGTTCCTCATGATTTGGAAATGGCAATTGTATCACCATGTTCTACTGTTTCTCATTACAACCACTGATGTGGCACCTCAGCACTCTCTGGAAATGAATCATATCCCATTGATTCAGTACTAATCCAGTTTGATACTAATCCTACACTGGGGTTGATATTTCTCAAAATATTCTAATAAAATTACCTATAGAAAGGATTGATTAGTTTTAAAACAAATTAGTTGCTTCCTTACTGTGAGAACTCAGACTGCCATTTTATTTAGGTGAAAATGTAAAGCACTTCTCAGACTACAAGCACTTAGGAGAAATAAAGACGTCCTTCTTCCATCCAGGGTCATCAAAACTTACCTGGATGGTGGCAGTAGCTGGGGAATACTTTGTTTTGGCCTTACTGCATGGATGTGCAGGTTGCAGCGATGCTTTGACCCACACAGACACACTTGTGCACACACTTGGGCAGACAATATCCCAAGGTACCTCATAAAAGTTCACTGGCTGAGCTCTCAGAATGATGAACTAGTGTTAGAGGCCTGGCTGTACAGCAGCTAGCTGAAAGAAGTGTTCAGAGGAATAAACAAATGCACATAATGCCTGCCGTTTCCTTTCCCCAAAATAAATTCATTCATTATAAACGAACATCATCATCTTTAGAGACTTCAAATCCTGTCAAAGCTGTATTTACTGACACTGGTTTTTGTTCAGCACAATTTGGAAACTGCAATCTTATCACCACGCTCTAACATTTCTCATCACAACTGCTGTTGCGGTACTCCAGCACTTTCTGGAAATGAACCATATTCCATGGATTCAATCACAGATCTAACACGTTAAAATACCACTCAAACCAGGCACCACCAGAATCCAGTGGGTAGTAGGCAACATGGGATGCACTGGAACATGGACTGTTCAAATATGCATTTTCAATTCTAAATGTTTTTAAAACAAAGTATCTAACCTCTCAGTGTTAATTAAAAAAAAAATAAAAAATCCCAATCCCAAAGGGATTAATAACAAAAATAAGTATGCAAATGGAAGTGAAGCCCTCTGGACAATGTTTTCATTGATTTGCTGGAGAGAAGGACCCCTAGTGTCCAGCTGGATTTTAGCCAGCCTGGGGTCTGGTGACTACACAGCATCCAGGATGAAAAAACATCCTAGCTTGTAAAATATTCCATGCAAACACTTTCCCATCCCTCTTATTTAGACTGATGAGAGGGAAAAATAAATAAATAAATATATATATATATTTTATATATATATATATAAATACAGTTCTGCTTTCCTAAACTAATTATTTCAAAATATAATCAAGGTATCATGTGATCACCTGGACTCTGAGGATTCATCATTACTGATGAACAGGAATGTGCCTTGGCACAATAGTTTCAGTGGTTGATTATGCACTGCAGACACCTATAGATAAACATCTCTATTTGTAAAAAACGAGCACTGTCTCTGAGAGCAGTTGCTGATGAGGCTTTAAAAGCAGCATGAAAAAATGTAATGCTAGAAAGATGAGGCTGCCCAGCCCTGTAATGTAGTAGCTTTGCTTTCTAAGGGGAAGAAAAAATCTACATGATTCCTTATGATCAGGGGTTTACCCATTGATTTGGATAATCATTCAAATGGCTAAACAGACCTCTAATTTGAAAATAAAAACCGATTGATGCAATCACAAACAAGTTCTGAAATTGTGATTTATAAAAAAGAGGGGAAATCTTGTTCTAAGCCAAAACACACACACAGTTACCTTTTTCTAATCAGAGCATTCATTTCTCCTCATTATGATCTCACAAGCACATTAAAATCTTATTAACATTAATTACTTCTGAGCGTCTATGCATGAGCAGCGACAGGCTTGCGTGCGCGCGCGTGTGTGTGTGTGTGTATGTGTGTGTGTCTCTGGATCATATCTACATTTATATACCTTGCTGCACTTTGCTTATAAAACATGTGAAAATATTGCTGCTAACACCAATTAGCTAATTTCACACACACAGATAGTAAGCTGCTGTCTCACTGCACAGCTTATTATAGACCAGCAGACAGATGGACAGACAAACAGACGCAAAAAGCGTCACGGCTCCTCCTAAATGCAAGATCGAAAATGCCTGGCACCCCCAGGAGTGCAAGTTTCATCCTCGTAAGTCTGAGGGAACAAAATGACAAAAATAATAAAAAAAAAATAAAAAAAAAATAGGAGACAGCCAAATATCCCATTTTCTACACAGATGGGTTCAGTGATGAAGTGATAGAGACAAAGAAAAAACTGGCAGGCAGACAAGCAGCAGGCGCACAGAGAGACAGACAGAGACAGATAAACAAAGCATATTCATACATGTGAATATGGGCTAAGCAATAGTAACTTCAGCCCATCAACAAGGTAAGGAAAGAAATGGCAGAGGGAAGAGCCACCATAAGAGTGACTTCACAAGCAAAACCCTGACACTTTACAAAACTGTTTAGGGATTCTATTCCCACTGAGCACACTAAATGCAGTGGTGCTACTGGTGATACTCTGCTCCACAACAAACTCCAGAACAAACACAGGAATCTAAGCACCACTATGGAATTGCACCTTCCTCTTCTTCCTCACCCTTTGTTTCCATCTAATTTAGATTCACCTCTATTCTACTTCTAAATCTCATTCTCCTAAACCCTTCTCTCTGCCAGGGGTTAAGATACAAACAACATCAGCACCACTCATCGTGCCAAAGCCATGTTTATCCATCACTGGGGAATCAGCCTCTCAACTGGGTCCTTTGCAGAACCCAGGTGGACACTTGCTGGTCATTTTCCTCTCTACCCAAATACCCATCTGTGCTCATCGTCTGCAACTCTGAAAAGAACTGCAACCCTGAACTAAAATTAAAACTTTCATTAACATCAGTAGGGTACAAGGTTTAGAAGTGTCAAGATTTGCCTTTCAGCCCTACTACCCTTTCTTCCACTTCTATATTCTTTCACTGATGACATCATCAAGCAAAACACTATAAGGAAGGAAATGATTCAAACCAAGATGGTTTCTTTATTGGGAATGGTTTTTTTTTAAATGAACATATCTTAATTTCTCATGGTAACATATGTGTTTGCATTTTCTGCTCACTCCTCTCAGATCAAGAGAAGTTAAATGTGGCAATAATTACTATGTTATCCCCAGCCTTTTTACCTAAAGGTTTCAGAGCATTTCACAAGCTGTTCATGAAACTTCAAGGCACGCAGAAGGTTCTCTCATCACTCTAGTTCACTAAGGAACAGAAGAGCAGAGGTGAAGTGCTCAGATCAGTATGAAAGTCTACAGCAGACACAAAACATCCTAGTATTTACATTTTTCATATCTTCTCTTCTTGCACATGCCATATCTAAGCTCATTAAAAATAGTGAATTAAAAAAAAAATAAATAAATTCAATATCTTAAGACTGTACTCAGGATCCTTGATTTGTACTTATCTCACTCATGTCCTTCTCCTAAAGCTGCTTATCCAGAAGAATCTACTCCCATACAAACCCAGCACAGCTGCTGAGAAAACTATCATGAATTCAGTCAAGCAAGTTTGGGATATACTGGGTGCACTCCAAACATCCAAATCAATTATGGTGCATTCTCAGTAAACCCTGTGATTCCAGGAAGATCTGGAGCTCCTGAGCACGGGCATTATTACAGCTGTCTTGCACACAAAGTGGTGAGCTTTGGTGCACCTTGCCCAAATTCTGCCCAGCTCAATTTTACTGCGCACACAGCAGATCTGATTACACTGCAGAGCAGGAACCATGGCATATGGCCCCTTCTGCCACAAGGAGCGGGTTCCTGACCTGCTGAGGCAGAAAATAAGGAAGCAAATTGAACGCCACTCCATTTGCTCGGCTTACTGTGCAGCTTTTGTTGAGGTTAAATATACAGGCATTCAGAATAAGGATATAGGAAAGTAAAAGCTTTATGAAACAAACAAAGAGCAATAAAGATTTGAAGCTTTACAGTTTTATGCCAAAGTAGGCTTTTTCCTGCATATTTCCTAAAAAATAGAGTATAGACCATTAAAGCCTCTCTCAAATCACGCAGAATTACTTCCTCTGAGAGGAAGCAAGATTCTCTCTGACAAAGCAAGAAGCCTCAACAGTTCTGGTTAAGACAGATTCACCAAGAAGTTCAGCTCATTTTCTCAGGCTTCCCAGAAAGTCTGGAGAAATCCATGGCCTGTCATTATTCCAGATTCCAAACTCTCTGCTGTGTTCCCACCTCAGTGAACTTTAGGGACATTGAAACTTAGGAAAAAAGGACAGCCAAGCAGAATTTTCCCCTAAACACATCAGTGATTCCCATCAAAAACCAAGGAAGGGCCACACAAAGATGTGAGTTCAAAGAAGTAAGCATCCTCTAGATTTGCTGACTTAATGTCTGCAGAGTTGTTGACTCTTTAACCCATCTTTCCCCCAAACTCATAAAGATACATAAGGGTTCATGGCACTCAGAAGGAAAAATGGTGTGTCCTATAAAGCACTGCTTTGGCATTTTGAAGACTACCTACATCATAATTAAATATGGTAAACGTTGTACCCCAGTAAGTTAAAAACCAAATCCAGAAACTGATTCATTAAAGTAAACGTGTAACACTGGAGGTGCTTAATGACAGAAAAGATGCCAGTTTTTATTACCACAACAGCATGTAGAGGCAACTGCGCACTAGGGAACCTTTGTAGAATATGCCTGTGTCTGAATTTTGCATGTAAAGTGGACACAAGTATCCTAAAGACTAAGAGGACTCAAATAAAATTGACTTGAGCATCTCTCAAAGGACCAGTGCTTATCAGCAGAATAAATCTGAGAGACCATTCAATCTAAAAAACAGGTCATGTATGTGTGAAGGGGGAACAGGGGAAAGACCTACCTCTACTTAGGGGATGTAGAAGGCAAAAGATATTTACTGCCTTTCCCGTACAAAGAAGCTTGACTTGCCTTTTTGAGGTGGGAATTACCTAAGAAAACCTGGTCTCCATCAACTCTATTCATCTACTTTGTGAACCTTACTGTGTTGTGTCTGCCAGAAGTTCCAGCAGGCTGAGACAGTATGAGAGTACTTAAGAGGTACACTTGGCATCCTGACCAGCCTCAAGATCCAAACCCCTTTGTGTCCTTTTGGAGGTTAATAAGACAAGGTTTTACTGACTCCATCCTGGCTCTTATAAGCTTCTTGGGGATTATCAAAATTGGAAATTGCATATGAAAAAGCTGGTTCATCCAGTTTTTAGGAGGGATATTCATCCAATTTGCCCTCCAACCCCTGAAATGTGAGACATGCCTGAGGAGTGTTCTTTGTTATAGTCTCACAAATACATCCAGTGATGGTGAATCCATAAGTCTTTGATAAAGGCAAAACCTTATTGTGCATTCTAGCTTTTTCTTTTGTAAACATGCTACACTAGATGAATTTGGCTCTCAAGGGAGAAAGTATTAATTGTGCTGGCTAATAAAACTTTCTGTTGCTGTTCTTCCAATCTGGTCTTCTAAGCATCAACAGACATTAAAACTGGCTCTTGGGAAGTGAAAAAAATATCAGAGAGCGGTACAAACCCAAAACTTGTTTGCAAGTTTTCAAGAACTGAGATCTCAAGATCTTGAGAATCTCATTCTCGAGTAACAAAACGTTAAATGCAGCTATTCCTTGTACAGTTTTCAGGTTGAGTATACAAACAACTCAGTTCCTCCCACTGTTCATTCTCTGAGAGATACCTCAGCAACAACACACCTGTGCTCTGCCCAGATCCAGCACTTGCAGGCTCCCATAGGCTTTGTCCCCACTGACAAGTTTAAACAGACAAGTAACAATCCTCTTTAAATGCCTGTGTCCTAAGAACCCTTAGGGGCTGTTTTCTTCTCTCCACATTGCAGTTCTCAGCCGTGAACAGCCACTGCACGTACAGCAGACACACACACAAGAAGTTCAGAACAGCATAACTGTTTGAAGGCACGTTTGCCTTAATATGTGATGGGGAGCTCCTGTCTTCTCTTGATGACTATTTAATGGATCAAGCAACACCACTGTGTATTTCAGCCAGATATAACTTTGTCCTTTGATTATTACTGTACAAAAAGACGTGACAGAGAGGTCCAGTTTTTGAACATCTACTTCTTGGACAAAGCTAACACTGGAGCTTATCAGGATATATCCAGCTAAGAGAAGTCCACCCATGAGAAAAAAACAAAACAAAACAAAACAAACAAAAAAAAAGAAGTTACTTTGATTCAGTTAAGAGAGTAATTATAAAAAAATGAGCAAACGAAAGACCATAAAGGTTTTTTTCTTTAAAAATTCTGCTGTTAAAGACTCTGTTGACATGTTGGTATATTAAATTTATTTGGCCTCAATATCCAGTTACTGTAGACTCTTTGTATCTCATTTTGGAAGCAAAAATAAGACTCTAATGGCAAAGAAGTCGCATATGTGTTACAATACCACAGTAGTGTAAAAAAAAAAACAAAACCAAAAACAACCAAAAAGAAGCCTAACAGTCTTTAACATAGCCAAGAATCATCTGAGCTTCCTTTGTCCATGGAACATGCTCTTTACTTTTCCAACTCCCATCTGCATGTACAATACACTGAGGAAGGAAGAAAGAAAGGCCTCACTTCCTTCTTCTCTCTGTGCCTCGATTGTTTCTGATTAAAAAATGGAAATAATAATGTTGATTCAGCTACTGAAATTAGGCAAAACTAAATTAGCTACTTTCATTAAACACTGTAAGATATTTGAATAAGTTTCTTCAGAAATGCAAAGTGCTATTTATCTGTATCAGCAGCTATCTATGACTAAACTGTCCTAGAACCTTTTGTGAGCATTCTCTCCTCCTGCTGAACTCAGCTGATAACCATTCTTTGTTTTGAAGGACATGTGTAACTCCTTTATCTATAAAAGCCTGGGAAAGACTTAGTTAGAACTGGCACCTCACTTTTTTGGTTAATGAGAACAAAGCAAAGCAAAACAACAACAACAACAAAAAGAAATCACACAGGGTCTCATGATTAAACCTTTGCGGATGAGAAAAAAAAGGCATCATTTTGGATGCTAAATTCTTTGCTGCCTTTGCCTGAGCATTATGAGAATGATCACCAACACCTCGTAAAAGCAAGGCTTTTCATCCACTCCATAAGCTGAGATTTCAAGGAGAGATCTGGGAAGAATCTTTTTAATACACCTATGTATGCTGCCACAAGGGAGACAGTATCTAACACAGCAGAAATGAGGTCAAATGCAGCAGCATTGTCCTAAAGAAAACCATCTCCTGGTCACAAATCACTTGTGGAGTACCATGCATCATCTTTACTGCTTCAGACATGCCAGCTGCAGCCAGTAGGGAGAAATACAAAGCTAAATTCAGCTCTTGGTTCAAGGTTGGGTCTTCTAAATTCCATGGAATTGGTCCACTTTTATATGAATGTAACATAGGGCAAAACATGACCCATAAACACTTTAACAGATACACAGACATTAAATTTCACATGGAACCACTTATCCCAAAAGCACGGTCCTCTGAAGATGATTATTGTATGATGATTATTCCAGCTCACTGCTCATAAGGAAAAAGGAAAGGGCTGTGGCCTCATCCCACCCTTCTCTGGTCCTACTCATACAGAACTCTGCTGCTAAAATTTTCTCCCTCTCTTGCCAGTGGGACTAAGATAGCCCCTCTTTTTGCATGAAGTTCAGACTTTTTGTCCTCGTTTTCTTTGAACAGCTCTGCCCCCTGCCTGTGTCTCAGCTTTTATTTCTTCTAGCTGCTCACATTCTTCACAAACCTCCTTCCTAAATGCTCCATTTGTATCCTTCTACCACACTGAAGCCAATGTTCCATAGTAACATTACTCCAGATTCTAATAATTCTTTAAAGCAGCCTACAGTCTATTAAACCATATTTCCTGCACAAGGAGACTTCAACCAAGAAACTCCAGAAAAGCTCATTTTAGCTCACTTCCTTTTTTGCTTTCAACCATTTTTTACCTGTAAAAGATAGGGAATGAAAATTAAATAAATTCTGCTAGCAGAATAAATTATTACAGGGCTGGATATGGATGTGATCTAGACAAGAGGGTTCTCACTCCAGCATGGAGACAGTTTTAACTGAGATAGCTCAATTATTAATAGGAGTTTGGTCAAGACAACCTTGGGCTGAATGCTCTGAAATTACATGGCTAAAAACACATGCTAAATTCACGTGAGA
Organism: Cyanistes caeruleus; assembly: GCF_971803275.1. Classification (NCBI taxonomy): domain Eukaryota; kingdom Metazoa; phylum Chordata; class Aves; order Passeriformes; family Paridae; genus Cyanistes; species Cyanistes caeruleus. The sequence goes on along the minus strand of NC_141703.1, from coordinate 92,650,245 downwards.
TCCAACATAATACAGCCTGCATGAGCAGGGCAGAACAGTTTTGCTGTCATCCAAGCTACCTAAGTAAACATTAGCTCTTAATCTCCATGTGATACAAACCTTTCCAAAAACAAAACAAAAACCCAATAAAAAGCCAAACCCAGACTTCAGGTGTCAATTCAAGTCTGACATGCCAGAGAAAGACCGCACGTATTCAAGAACTTCAAGGGAAAGCTAAAGGAAAGCCATTAGAGTAATCAGGGTGATAACAAGGCACAAACTCAAGAGGGAAGGATAAAACTTGCTAGTACAGCTATAACTAACACCCTCCTATCTGCTTTCAGAAACTGATAAAGGTCACTATCTCTATCCTGAAGACAAGTAACTGAGACACTAGGAAATAAAGTGACTGCAATAAAGTGGTTGAAAATAACAGAGGAAACTAGAAACAAACTGTGGATCCTGCTTTCCTAACAGTAGTGACTGCACTGCAATCTGATTAAAATTTCTGATACTATACTGCACGATGACTTTGTGCTGACAAAAATATTTCAGATCCCTGTAAACATACTGGGGACAAAAAAGTTTGTCTACCAAAGTATTAAGAAAGGCTTGGAATGGGATCTAGTCCCCTGTAAAAAGGGACTTAGACACTAGCATAAAAAGCAATTTAATTTGATAACCCAGAAATGCCCAGCACTAGGGAAAAATTACTGAGTTTTCTCTTGTCCGACAGAAAGTTGTGCATAGCTGACTGTACCACAAAAGCACAACTGGCTTTTAATCTCATTCAGGAGCAGCTCCTCTCACAGCAGTGAAATGTTTCAAGATGAGCCTGACTGACTTGCTGGATAAATGATTTAAGGTTGGTATAGCTCAGACGGAACCAGCTCATTTAGGATATGTCACCATCTTAAAAACACTTTTTCTATCCAATCGGAGCAAGTTTTGAAGCTTTCCAAACTTGGCCATGGCTTGGAGAGGAAAATAAAAGCAGCATTTTCATGAAATGCTGGAAATTACAAAACAGGGCTGGGACTTCAAACGGTCTGCCAGGGCAGGCTGGGCCTTCGCCGGGAACTCGTGTCACTCCTAATCACTTGTATTAGTTTACCACCAGCAAAAGGTGCCAGATTGGTAGCCCCAGGCGCTGTACTCTCTATTTATCCCCAGAGCAGGTACAGCAGGATGGCAGGCTATCACAGAGATGCCAAGCCCTGCCACAATTCCTCCCGTCCAGGGACCTGGTGAGAAGAGGGTGGTGAAGTCTCAGTGCTGTGACTGCCCACACGAGGGCCAGTACCCTGCACTTATGTTTCAGAAGGATTGGATCGCAAACTGCAGGGCCTGTGAAAGGGAACTAAAGGCAGCATCAGTCTACAAGTAGCCTCCGAGAAACTGAGATAGAAGGACCAGGGATTCTTTTCTTTGCATTACATTCTAGATGTCTCAAAATGAATGAATTCTTGAGAGAGCGATGAGGCCAGAGAGTCAATGTACTGAGTACAAATGAGATTTATACGTGGCTTGAGTCACTCCAGACAATTAGCTACCCACCAGGCTGTTTGGTTTATTGTCCCTGCTGGATAAAGATTTAATAAGCAGTCACCTAGATGGGAAACGTGAGACTTGCAGAAAGGAAACTTTTCATTACTCTACGTGGAAAACTTGAGCCCAGTCCTGCAACAGCTCTGCACAGATGATTCCCACTGGTGTGTCAACAGCTGCATGATGAAGCTCTTTTTCATGACAGTCCACATGGGTGGAAAATATGGGAAACACGGGTCCATCTTCTATTGAGTAATTACTATATCAGAAATCTTTCACAGGTACCAAATCTTCTGTGGAAATTAATACAGCTTTTTTCAGTTTTTTTTCTCTCCAGTACTCAATCTTAGCCAGGACTCAAGACATTTTTTCATAGCATAAAAGCACAAAATGCTGGATTTTAAAAACTTATCTACTGGGCAAATATGCTGTGTAGGGAACATATTAAACAATTCAGTCTATGTTTGGAAAAGAAATACAGATTCATCACAACGAGGAAGGATGTTCAAGAGTATCCTGAAAAAACAGCCGGTATTCAAGCCAAAGGACAGGATGAAGTGGGCACAACAGTATAAAGCTGACAAGCAGATTTAACTGACAGTGACAGAAAGAATTGGAAGCTGCCAAAGCCTAAGCTACATTAGGGCTTCTTCAGATACTACATACACTAAAATTGAAACTAAAAGCATCAATGAGAACATTTGATAAAACCCCTTCAGATGGCAAAAATCCTAGAAGCAGCCACAGCAAAACAAAAAATACAAACTCTGGGAAAGCATAAGAAAAGGAACACCTATCAAATGTAAGACTGGGGGGAAAAAAGGCTGAATTACAGATTGAACATTTCATGACCTCTCAGCAGTCATGCCTGGTATCCAAGGCTTTAACACCCTTCATCAGAAGACTTCTTTTGCTGTTACTACGGCTCATTGCAAGAGAGCTCAAAGCCATTCATTTGGCATAATTTTTGTCAGGCAGTGTCCCAGAGGGTGTGGCCCGGTCTCCTGGGAATAGCATTTGTTAGTTTTAGAGAACCAGCAGAGGGAGCACATCAGCAATTAAACATGGTTTTCTTGTGTTTGTGCCTAAACAATGAGATTTTTTGGTTGGGTTTTTTGTTGTTGTTTTGTTTTTATTCTCAGCATTCCTCTGTCACTAATGCCTGTGACTCACTTAGCTCTCAGATTGCTGGGAGTTTAAGAGCCAGAGCCATGGAGAATAGCAGGCTCCTCATCCAACCCACATAAAATGACAGTGGACACAAGCTTTTACCTAGTTGTCTTTCTTCACTTTCTCCCCATGTCAACCTCCATCTTACACATTCCTGACATCCTGCCCATGAAATCTTGTACTGCCACATGACAATTACTTTCACATTCCTGCACTGTGACCACTAACTTTCTAGTCAGAAAGAAAGGCATATGGATCTCTAGGGAGGAAATAGAAATCAATAATTAACTTTCAGTCAGCTGAAAGGACAACTCTGAAGTCCACAACACAACTTTCCTAGTCCTACTTTTGTATCCTCAAGGGATTCATCACACAGCTATTGATGATCTTAGAAGTAAGATAGTAGAAAGCCTGTTTTTCAGTGGAGAAGAAAAAAAAAAAAAAAAAAAGGAAAATCAGTAATTCCTATGCTGTATTTACCTCCAAAACAAATGACACACTGTACTTGCTTGCATTTTTAGCTCTACCATAACCCGAAGATAAATTCACCCTGAAAGTGTAACATTAACAGATCATCTACTGGTCTAACTTACAGAATGGCACCATGTTTGTCCTGCAAAGGATTTCCCACAGGTGCTCTGCAGAGGGTTGGAAGCACTGCCTGTTCAGGTTTCCTTTCTTCTTTGCTATTGTTACCAACTGGTTTTAATTCAGACTTTCATAACCCCTGGTTTGATAGTAGCTCAAGGATTCTGGAAGACCCCACGGCTTCTGGTTCACCTTTGGCACCATCATTTACACTTGTGGAAACTGGACATAAAATGTTGCCTAGTGATCTGTGTCCACCCACTGCAGAAAAGCACAAGGAGAGAACTATGACACAAGGTATTGAAGAAGGAAGTCCTACAGACACTGCCAGTGTTTGATTTGGTAGGACTAGTTTGTGTTAGAGTTGCTATCAGCCATGAAATATCTTGAGGAGCAGTACTGAGAACAGCAAGTACAGCACAAGCTCCAAATCCACCCTCCATGGGGCTGGTGGGGCAGGTTGTCACTGATGGGATGAAGCCATTCTTGGCATGAAAGGATTTCAGCCACTGTTCTGGAATAGTCCATGGCCTTTCCTTCCATAGTGCCATCTAGCGCCAACTCAGCCAGCAGCTCGCTTCTCTGGGAGGTGAACATCTGCCCCCTTAAACAGCCTGGCACCCTCCACACTCAATTCACCAAAGCCAACAGCCAGCAGTCAGAAGAACAGTGTTTGTTTTTTTTCTTTAAGGACAGCTTTATCCCAGTAGACCAATTTCCCATTCCTGTATTCTATCTACTTCAAGACACAGTCTTCCTTTCTTCCCTGCACATGGCAAAAGCTGAATTTCTTTCTTCTTGTAAACCTCGGGGATGTGTAGCAACCTGCCACGTGGCACCAGCAGCCCTGGCTGCCCCAGCAGCTATGGAAGAGGAGGTGGCACATGGTCCTGTGCCTCTGGTGACCATTTTACAAAACCCAACTGCAAACAGAAATCCCTCCAGTGCTGGGCAGTTCAAATGCCGCCATAGCACACCATGGTGCTGGAGGATTAAGTACAAAAGTGTAAAAAAATATGACAGACATAAGCAGTAGTCATTCTGAAATGCTAATATTAGAGGAGAACTGGATCAGTGCCGTTAGAACTAAATATTAACTTTTATAATGAATACTAACCAAGAATATGACCAACACTATCGAAGGAAAAAACACCTAGACAAAAGCATTTGCCTTTATTTACTCCTCACTGAGAGTTTAATACATCTATGAAAATCTCTTCAAGTTAAAATGGTCCAGAACTTACAAAAGTACCTCAAAATTTGGTGTATGGTCAAACTACTACTTTTCACTGAGAGAAAACTGGCATAGATAGATTATTAAAAAGCCAAGTTATTTTTCACAGTTGATACTGTTTGTTTCCTTTCTAAAATTTTCTTGGACCAAACTAACAAGAACAGTGAAGTCCATTTCACTGTGATTTGCCATCATTTTCCCTCTACATCACAGTGAGAATGTCAGACCCTTCAGAGGGGACAAGTTATTCTTTAACAGTAACTATTTCCAGTGCATTGTTTCAGGGAAAAAAAAAAAAAAAAAAAAAAGGAAAAAAAAGAAAGAAGAAAAAATACTTTTATAAAAGGATTTGGATTTTCTAGAAGTTTTGTTAAAAATAAAGATCTAAGTAACTTGAAGTTAAATTTCAGTTTTTAAATTCCCATTAACCTTTATGAATCTCTTTCAGCAGAAGCTCTTTACCATACAGATCGCAGTTTAAAGAAGTCCTATAAAAACAGACTGGGGTGGAACCAGCTGAAATCTACAAGGCCACAGCGTGCCATCAATTTCTAAACAGAACTTATATTCAAATTATTCTGCTTAAAACCTCATATGGTCTGCAAAAATGAGCAAGGTTTTCTTGAAACGATTTAAATAACAATTTATCTAAGTAATCTCACTTGTATGGGATTTGTAAGCTATCCCACAGAATACTCTAGCAGGGGACACTATTCCCCATTTACATCAAAGTTTTATAAAAATAATATTACAATTTTTTTAATATTCTGCAGCTGTTTTCCCTTATGAATAAGCTGAGCCTATGAAGAAAATGTGAAAATAGGAAAACTGTGAGTAATATTTATAATAATGATATATTCAACTCAGGAAATTGCTACAACTGACTTTATCAAAATAAACAAGATAGATATTTTTTCCTCCTTTAAGAGAAAAGTAAAATCCTCCACTATTAAAAATAATTTGACTCGGTATTTGTTTGGTATTCGGATTTAACTATCTTATATCCCCATTTCTGGTCCTGTTTAAAAAAAACAAACCAAAAAACAACAACAACAACAAAACCCCAGCACAAAAACATACACGCGGAAACCCCAACAGCATTGCTCCTCGTCTCCCAGGAGTGAGAGCGGCACATACACACGCCATTCAGCCCAAAATTGCTCTAGCTACAGGGCATGGCAAGGCATGAAATAAGTGCTCCAGAGCACTTCCTCATGTGGGTGTGTTAGATAACTGTCTGCTCCAACACTAAAATAAAGCACAGTGTGACCCAAGGAGCAGCGCCAGCCCTGCCCCGCACAGCTGCCCAGGCTGCGGGCAGGGGACCCGGGGCACCCCGCGCCACCAAACCCGGCCGTGCGCCCCTGGCCAACAGGTCTGGCATTCCCCGAGTTCCAGTTACATCACCACACGCTGGATTTAAGTTTACTTAGGCATACTTTACCCTTTGCTGCTGCATCCAGATTGCAAATGGACTTTGTGCTATTGAAAGAGCCAAGTTGGTTTTTATTATTATTATTATTATTATTATTATTTATTTTTTTTTCTACAGAATATAGTTGGGGTTCAAGGAAAATTACATCCTCCTAGTGAAGAAGGTTTTACTATTAGAAAGAAATCTTACCGAGTAATGAAAAGTGTTTCGCTTACTCTGACTCTCTTTCTCTGCTTGAATTCTTCTGCTTGGAGTTTTCATAAAATCAAGAGGTATCTTGGAGTAATTTTTAAAGTTTTTTAAAAATGTTCAGATGAGTCTGGGCTTTTGCTAAATGTACATGCATGGACCTGAGGACAGGTCCAAAAAACCTGGGCTGTTGAGGAACATACACCTGCACTGGTGCAGGAGAAAATGACAGGCGCCTGAAAACCCCTCACTGTGCACAAGGAGGATGGCTGTGAGCCCTCCTGCTGCCTCAGCCCAGGCTGACCACCACCTAGAGGCATCAGCAAATCCACCTTTGAGAGCCCTACATTTTTTTGGCACAACTTCAGCATCCCCTCTCTAACCAATCTGAGTTTCAAAGCCTGAGATTCAAACTTTAGGAGAAGAGGAAATACCTTGCTACAGTTAACAGGTCATTTAGAGCAACAAACACATTTAAAGTCTATCAACAAAATATTAATTTAGAAGTTTGAATAAAAATAGAGAGGGAAAAAAAATTAGTAAACAATAAATGTCACTCCCCAGCTAAGAGACGAGCCACCAAATTTTGGCACACTGATATATAAAACCTTGAAAAGTTTCACTCATGTTCTGGAAAAGCTGCTAATAAAATGGAGCAAGTGGTTTCTGTAGTTATAGTGCCAGTGAATAGGTCTGCTGCTTTGGATTTCAATTAACTTAGTTTGTTCAGTGAGGAGGCACTTCTGTAGAAATGGGGACTCGTAAGTTAAAGGACAGCTAAAAAAAAAATCACCAAACAACAGCAAAAAAAAACCTGTTGGCAGCAAAAGTTCTTTCTGGCTGCAAAATAATGGATTTTTAAGAAACATTTCAAAGGATTTGAAGGTTCTGGAGAATCTCCTAGGCAGTCTCAGGTGGGTTAGGAATATTGCATTATGGACTTCTTTGTGCTAAAAGGAAGGCCTAATGCATGTTTTTAAGAAGTCCGCCTCTTGCTATTAAATAAATAATTTTCTATTAAAAAAGGTGATTGTTACTGTTCAGAGATCTCCACTGATCAGCGTCCATTTTATATAATTACTTAGGATTCTCCAGAACATTTTATGTAACTCACTTCCACTATCCCTTTTCTTTTTTCTTTTTTTTTTTTTGTTACCAGCAGAGTAGCAGTTTTACTCTCCAACAGAAATGACAACAGCTCAGATAAAAAGACCATTTCAAATGGATCAGTTTAAGCAGTCTTTAGAACCCATAATAAATCTGGGCTCCAAAAACTCGACAATGCTAAATGGGCTATGAAATGCATCACAAATCCCTCCCCAGAAAAAAAAAAAAAAAAAAAGAAGTTAAAAAAAAAATCAATTCAGAGAAGAGCTTCAATGTTTGAAAATAAAAATAAGCAGCATATTTGTGGAATGAAAAATGGTAAATAAATAGTTACTATTTCTGGACAAAATGGCTCGATAGATTTCATAATTTGCCACCACTGTAAAAAATATCTATTCCCTTCCCCCCTCCCTTCCCCGTCAGTACACACGGAAACACAAGCATAACCATGCATAAAGTGGGAGGGTGGGGGGCAGCCAAGGATACAAACTCCCTCTTAGAAAGTTTGAATTCTTATTAACCCAGTGATGCCTCCATAATGTTACATTAGATCAGCAACATAAAAGTTAGAATATACGTCTCCTTTCTTCCTAGCAAAGGAAACTGCAAAAACACTAATAATGAAAAATAGATGTTAAAAATACCGAGGAGGAAAAAGTACATGTACAATAACCAAAATTAACCCCCTCTGCCCCCACACCGAAACAGATAAACACCAAAATCTCTGAATAAAAATCCTGTCAGGAAGAGTGGAACCTGCTTTCTCTTTTTTTTTGCTTTTATTTACTGTATGCCAAGCCTGGACTTTAAACTTACAGTGTGCACATATATAGAAAACAAAGAACGAGAGTCACCGTTAACCCTGGTCACCGGCATTACAGTTAAAAGTCATTGGCAAATACTAATAAACCCCCATTTAGCAGTAAATAAGGAGAACATGATATATGGACGGACAGATGGAACTGCATAAACAGAAAAGAAAAAGCAGAGAGACCCACAAACATACGGAGAGAGCTGTTTTAAAAGAGTGAAAGATATTGATTTACTTGGAACTAGTGTTGGAAAACAAACGTATTTGTTTCCTTCATGATTAAAAAAAAAAAGTAATTAAAGTGAATCATAAGGGGGCACACCCTTAAATAAGTCGGGGGTGGGGGGGGGATACATTTGTGGAGGGTAAGGCCTTCTATAGATGTTCCGAATTTTAAGCTAGCAAATAGGTCTGGCAAACTTACATCTCTAAATTAAAAATCGAGGGGGGGGCGGCGGGGGGGGGGGGGGGGAATAAAGAACTGCTGGTGGTTTAAGGAGAGTAGAGGATTTATTCTTTTATGTTTTATAAAAGTTAACTGGCCTACCTTGTTCCCCAGTCCTCAGTTTGTCTCCTCATAGTCGCTGTCTCCCTGGAAGTACAGTGTGAGTGGTAATGACTGCCTGCCTCCCTAATGAGTCCATTTTCCTGCTCTTGATGTTGTGTATATACACACACTGCAACCTACCTTACAAACCACAGAGACGGGAAAGGGAGAGCGAGCGAGAGAGAGCGAGCGAGAGCGAGCGAGAGTGCGAGAGCCAGGGAGAGCGAGAGAGGGAGAGAGAGAAAGGCGCACACAGACAAAGCCCTCCTACCAGACAGCAGACAAGCCTCCTTCCCCGAGCTAGCAAAATACAACTCGGCTAATGCAGCAACAGGTTCAATACTGCCAGGCTGAGGCAGCCTAGCAAAGGTATACGGGGCTGAGCACGATTGCGGGCAAATAAACACTTCGGTGCCGGCTGGCTCCACCTTTCTTATTTATGTTACAGGATGTTGGAATGCATTGTTTCAGACAGTCCATATGATTATCATAAATACATTTTTTGGTGCATATTAGCATGAAGCGCCGAAACGTATCAGCCATTCTGCTCCGTAACCTTATAGCTCTAACACATGCAGGGAAGGTGTAAACATATCTCTTTTGACAGGCAGACTACACAAAGCCCACTGATGATTTTAAAGTCATGAGATCTTTCAAGAAAGACGCTCCTGAAGATAGGTTTCCCCAGACAATAGGGGAGCAGGGAAAATTGATCTTGATGAGGAAGAAGTCTTCCTAAGAGACTGCTCGGTAAACAATTGAAAAGAGAGGGCTATTCTCCCCAGCATTCCCTCCTTTCAAAAAAATATATATTGGGAAGCTTCTACCCCTACAGCTATAATAATGTGCTGTGCTTATGTCTGAACAGGTGCAATGCATATAGTACATGGTGTTACAAGGACAGAAATAAATCTCTCAAGTAAAAAAACATTTTCCCAGTTGCAAACAGGCCAAGGTTATTTAAAATACAGGTCTAATCTGAAGAATGTTCTCCCCACTCCTTATATATTTTTGCGGGGGGGGGGTGGGGGGGTAGAGGGGATGGACTCGTGGTAGAAGGTGCGAAGGAGAAGCAAAGATAGGAGAAACAATACGTGTAACCAGTTACTATATTTTTATTTTCACAATATTCTGTCACATCTGAAGAAGATGTATGCTGCTTCTAAAATAATTTTCACTCAGCCCTGCTTCTCATCACATGTAAACTTACGTTGTTTATTTCACAAAAATTCTGTTTATTTTAATGACAACTACAGACACGTCAAAGTAGGAAGACCAGGGAAAAAGCATTTTGCACCTGTATTTCATCCTTGGCAAGGGTTCTCCATGAACTTTATAGGGTATTTTTTTAGATGGAGATACTAGCTAAAAAAAAAAAAAAAAAAAAAAGAAAAAAAAAGTTTTGTGATATTCCCAGGGTTATGCTGTAAATCAGTAGAAAAACAGATGAGAACTCTAATGTCCTCCTCAAGCAAAACAGACTTTTCCTGGAGTTACTCATACCCACCTAAAAGTTAAGTGTCCTGTCTAAGCCAGTTGTGTAGGCTCCCTCTATTGTCAGTGGAGAGACAGGCGCCTCCCAAAAGCAATTCATCCCAGCTTTCTCTGTCTCCTCACTAAAGAGGGAGCCTACACAACTAGATTAGGCTAAGCAGCTAGCTTGTAGTTGGCTAAATTAAGTAAAATGAATCTCACTTTTGATCTAAAGCTCTATTACAACATCCTGCTTCCCAAAATACATTTTTATTATCACATTTATTATTAGGCAATATATGCCTAAATTGTAGTGATGGAAAAGGGATAGCCTGCTGACTAAAACAGACAGGTAAACTCCCTAGATTCATGGATTTGTACCCTCAGGCTGGCTGGAAATTCATGATTCACACATTCTTTATAATATTAACCTGGTGACTGGTGAATTTGATTAGTTTTGTTCACTGGTAGATGGTACACATTTTTGTATTTCGTTTATAAACATTCTGGTTTTACCCAAATGTACAGTAAATACAGAAGGATTAAGTAATTTATTTCAAAAGGTTAATTTTCATTAGTTTTTTCATCAAAACACAGCCTCTCTTACCTTACAGTAAAATATGAAGAGTAAAAAGCTCTAATAGACTACTTAGTTCAACTCCTTCTGTAATATTTAGCTACGTACACACCTAGCACATGTAGAGGCAGCTCTCCAAGTTACTCCAAATACATATTACATATTTTCTTCTCTGGACTTTATGACCATAATCACCTTATTGAAGGGTATGTAAGGTCAGGAAAGCAGAAGGGGCATTTGTAGACTTTGCCTCTAACTGTGGTAACTTGATCTGGCTGTGTAAGTACCAATTGAGCAGTCACTGCCTCAGTTTTTCCATCTGTAAAACAGACTCAACTGTAGTTCCATGAGTAGATGGTACTGTAAATATGTGAAGAGTCTTCCCATCTCAGCCTGGCATCTCTCAGAGTTTTATGATGGCAAACATTACGGGAAAAGTATAAATACTTTGTCAAGGGGACTTGTATCAAAGCCAGCTGATGAAAATCACAAGTTTTCATATCATTATATTCTGTTCAAATAATAGGAATAGTCTCTGAATTTAAAATTTAAAAAACAGGTCTACACCAAAATGAGGATATCAGATGTGAGAAGTTCTTAGCAGCCTGGAATATTTGATCCCAAACTGATATTAATTCCTTTGCCTACCAATCTTACACATACAAATCTGAAGAGATATTTAAAATGTACCAACTTTGGATAAAAAAGCAGACTTGAACCCTTCAAATGTAAGACATTCAGGTTGAAATCTGAGTACTGAGTCAGAAACACTAAAGTTTGAAAAATGTTCAGATTTGTAATTGATCCAGATCCAAAACCTTCTAAGTTGGGAGGCACCTAGATCCTTAACTTTCCTCTAACTTTCTAGATATGTCATATCTAGAACTATATCTGAACCAGGATAACAGGCCAAAATTTCTCATGTTTTGAGGAAGTCTGAATCTCAGTAACAACACTAGAACTGAGCCCAGTTCCATTCACTTACAAAAAAGCTTAGGGCCAGACCCAAACTGGAACCCAAAGCCAAAGTCACATGGGGTTTGTGTACTCACAGAACTATAGAACTAAACCAAACACTTTCAAACCTCAAGATTGTTGGAAGGAAAATATGGAGTAGGTTCCAACTTAAGCTAGTTTTGGCCCTTAATGAGAAATTAATCAAATTAACCATAATCTTTATAAAATCCAAATATATGTTTTACTTGAATGAAAAAAAACCCACAAGATGTGATTTGTACAACTGGTTCCTTGCCTGGGAGTCTCTCTTAGACTTAGATCCTAACCATCAATGGCTCGATTCTGGGTTGTCTTGTTAATCATTTAATCCATCTAAACCATTTTAAAAAAAATCCTGAGTGGTACAATTTGAATGGAGAATCCTGATTTAATGTTTTGCCGACATAAAACTGCCCATTTGCTTGATTCAAAATGCTCAATGAATGCCTGCTCAGCACCACACCACACTCCTGTGGGTCTGCAATTCCTCCTCTCCATTATATGAGGAGGTCAATGGCAATGCACTGGGATGATTTGCAAGAAGAGGAAGGAGGACGTGTGGCTGCTGGCAGCTTTCAGCTCTGTCACAGGACTGGACACAGAGCTGCCGTGTGACAGTGAGGGCCTGCATGGCAGTCACAAGGCTGGCCTGTGCCTGGCTATGCAGGAGAACAGACAAGCAAGCCCTTGTCACGTGCCAGGATCGTACATCTCTCATGGCAGAGACACCAAATTTTGGTTAGGCCATGCATGGTGTCACCCCACAAGAAAGAAGCTGGAACAGAGGACTTCTGGCTGGCTTCGTAAAAGGCTGCACTATCCATCCTGAATTCAAGGACAAGCAATGCTCGTCTACCCTGTAGATGATGCTCCTGTTTTTTTTCTACAAACTTGTCTTCTTAGTTCAGAGTTGGTTTCTAGCAGTTGTCATTAGGGAGGCAAAAGAGCTCTAATCCCTCTAGCGAAGCCTCCAAAAGAATGAAAAATATACTAGCACCAGGAAGACAGTATGTCAAAAATTGTCGTGTTTGGTGCAGCCAGAATACCTATCTCCAGTTCTGCCAGAGAGCTGCAGAGCCCTGGCTGTCAATAGTAAGGGGAAAACAGAGAAAACCAAAATACCCACCAGGACTGTGAAATACTTTGTTGCAAATGACAAAATCCTGGATGACGGACAAAGAGGGAAGGAAGGTACTTCAGCGCCAAATAACATATTCTAGACTGCTCTAGTCTCTCCTCTCCACTTTATGTCTTCAGGCACACCAACATGCTAAGTTTAGACATATCTTGTTGGCAGCCAAAACTGGAAAAGGAGTCACAGCATCATATAAACTTGTCTGAGGATAAGAGCTACTTCCTTCAGAAAAAAAAAAAATAAAAATATTAGACTCTTAGCAGATACCTAAGGGTTGATTTTCAAATGCTTAAGGAATTTAAGTGAGACTGACTCCGTGAACTGGTTGGGTACCTTGCATATCCATGTGATGGGCTAAAACACTGGTTTTGATGTACTTCATGTATTTGCCCTACGACATTTCCATTAGTACCTTCAGGGAGCTCTGCATTACCAGAATCCCAGGAACTGCTCCTAGAAACCAGGCTGGTTTAACATCATACTGCTGTTAAAAATCCCAGGCAAGTTTCCATCACAATTCTGTTTCCGATGGTATAGGCAGGACCTAGAAACAGTCACAGCAACATGTCTGAACTTGATTGCTTCCACTCAGTCCCCTTAACCACATACACGGGTCTCTGAGGCTCCCCTGGTGTATCACACCATCTTGTTGCCAGCCCAACAGGATTGGTGATTCACATGTCTCTACTGGTGTCCTGCAGTGTCCCTGCAACTTTGTGCAAATGTAATGAGAGAGATGCCAATTAAAAAAGCTCAAGAGTCCTGCAGTGTGGCAGGCTGATTCAAATTAGATACCTGTATGAAGTGATTAAAAATAGGTTTTTTTAAACCTGAAGATAACAGGAGGACAGTATGTTTGATTTACATCAGCAGGGGCCAACGAAAAGCATAGAAAGACCTCACAAAGCTCTTTATTCCTGCAGATTTACTGGTGATGATGCTGAGGACAGGAAAGAGGAAATACATTGCACTTCTGGTGCCTTTCAATATGCAGAGAATCTCAATTGTTCTCCCATCTCAGCAGTCACTACTTACTGCCAGACCTCCAGATAAGTAATACTTTCCTTTAATAGAGCAACTTTGGTCCATCGTTCCATATTTCAGGTGCACATAATCATAAGCAAATCAAATCTCACTACTTCCTTTGGCAACAAAACTACTGTCATTCTCATTTTACAGATAGAGAAAAAAAATAAAAGGAAAAAGTTAATCACCCTGTTGGAGAACAGAAAGTGAGACTGTGATGTTAGCTTTTCCTGATCAGAAGTTCAGGCTATGTTGACTCTCTGGATGAGTCTCTCAGACACCCCAGCTGATTGGCACAACTGGGATGCACTTACTGAACCAGAACTGGCTTTTCTACTGTTTTCTCTTTTTTTGTTTTTTTGTTTTTTTTAATCTCAGAATGTCTTGAATAATAAACTAGATGAAAAGCTGACATGTCTCCAACAGTTTAAACAGGTTTGTATAAATCTGTGTGAAAGTAGTGTGTGCCAAGTACCCACTTTCCTTTGTGATGACACTACCTGTACTTCAGTGGAGGAACACTTTGCACAATGACTGTTTCCCCAGTCCACCTTGCATTAAGGCTGCAAAATGTTGTTTCTGTTGCATAATCCTCAATCCTCCCATGTCATATGTTTCTCTAGTACTGTGTTGGGTAAACACTACTGCTGCATCAGTAAATTGTTAGAGAGAGATCTCACAACATAACAAATTTTGTCCCAGCAAGGCCAATCCCTTGCTTTTATACTCATCAACAGTGGTGTATATTAATCACCACCTACACGGACTGAGACTCCTGATCAACTCCACAAGACAGTATCATAACCAACATATAACTTTCTAATTCAAAAACCAAAACCGTACAAAAATCCCTCAGACATACATGCACATGAACTTGGGATGTCCATGTGTTATTGTCTTTCTGTCCTGGATGTGTAGATTGTGTTGCCATTATTTAACCACTAACAAGGTGCAGTAATGTGTAGCCTTGGCTGTACATATATGTTCATGCTCTCCACTTACAGAGGTGCTGGGATATTACCTTTATTTGCCTGGGCAGGCCATTAGTGACCAATTTAGCTGTTGAGCTAAGGTGCTAGGCCCTCATGCAAGCTGTGGAGTTAGAATGAAGTCAGATCTTGTTACAAAGCCCACTGCATTGTATGGTGCACCCTCTATTATATAACTATACAGTTCCCAAAGGTAACCTCTGATTCCATCATAGAGACATGTTGCAATTCAGCCAACACTTAAGGACTAGAAATTTGATGAATTACTTATGAAAATCCACACTGAATCCATCCCAAACTGAACAACAAATAGTAAAAAGTAGGTTTATCACATGAAAGGAGCTTTGGTAACAAACAAATCAGGAGGCACATTCATCACTCTCTTCTACCAGATAACCAGGATGACTATCAAATATTTCTATTTTTGCCACATAAAGTTAAGGAGCATGCAGACTATTGATTGCTGTCATAATGATTTCAGACATGAAGCATAGTGAAAATTTTGTAGCTCAAGGTGGCCTTGAGCTTTTCTACTTTTACCTTGTTTAAATAATAGAATATAGTGGGAAAACAGCCAACAAAGCAACACAAACTTGTGCGACTCTAGTGATTGCCGTAGCAGTTGAGATGCACTAAGTTTATCATGAATGAAGATCTGATCTAGCTGGGGGAAAAACGTGAGACACATCACTAGCAATATTTTGGAATCTTTTATTTTACCCTCAGGGTGCAACTGAATATTTTCATAAGCCTATCAGCATGAATCCATTCTACCTGGAAAATATTTATGTCAGCATTTTCAAAGATGCTACTCATTCAAGAGGTAATTATCTCCTAGTTTAGAATATCACATCTGAGAATACTGCCCCCCAAATGAATAGCCATTTCTGGAAAAATAAAAACAAAAATGCAGTTTAAGTGTATCAGATGTATAATGATGGAAATTTTTACTCTTTTATTGACTATACATGAAGTGGACAAAACCTCCTCTACAAAAAAGAGGCAAACAGTGTTGAAACTTCAGACATCCAAAAACTCTTCACTAGGCACTTAAAGTTATGCAATTGTCATAAAAAGCCAGAGGGTTTTTTTAAAATCTCTCTTATGGTAAGAAATATTTTTAAATCTTTTTAATGTAGTTTTTAAAACTAGGAATTTCTTTATATATTTTCTTAAAGCTAAGGATATATGACCAAAAAAAGTCATAGTATGTACAATAATGCTGTACTATTTGAAAGAAGCAACACTATGTGCTATTATTCATCTAATACTTCACCATGACATCCCTTCAGTGGATGTAGGATTTTCCTCAAACTCAGTCCTTGTGAGAAAGTTCCTCTATGAGATTTTTCTCCATGTATTCTAGGCAAGGGAAAACTAATCCATTTACCAGGCAAACTGAATTTTTAAGTTACTGAACAAGCTGGACTTTTGCTAAAACCTCTTAGGCTTGTTTCTCACTTAGAAGCATTTCAGCCCAAAATCTCACCATATGACCTGTTTTCAGCTGGCCCAAATTCCCATACAGTCCCTGTGCTTAGTGTTTCTGGATATGTGCCCCTAAAATCCCACTGCCGGTTAACAGAAAACATAAAGCCCAGGGACTTGGGGACATTTAGGCCAAGTGGCTCTGACCTGTGACTATAAAAAAGTGCCTGATTCTCTTTAAGGGCTAACTAAATATTGTGAGACCATTCAGTAAAGCAATGGAAATGAGTAAAACATCAAGCAAAGATTTATCTTTGATAGCCTCAGAAGCCCACTCCAACAACAAGCTTAACTGCTGAGCCTTGTATCAAACACACAGGAAACACTAGTAAGGATCTAACCTTTTTACTAACAGCAGTGCCACCAACATTAGGTATAAAAGTTTCATGTTCACAAAATTTGATTATGTGTAGACCACCTCAGGATTATTTTTGTGTGTATGTGGGCAGGATTTGTCACCTTTGAAACATTTAATCAAATATGTTTCTGAAGAATAAAGAACCAAGATGCACTAGATGTAATAAAGAAAAGAAATACTCTGGTCTCTCTTCTTTTTTTTTTTTTTTTTTTTTTTAACTTTATATAAGCTAAGTTCTATTAGAAAAACTAGATTGGGTCCAATTAGTCCTTTAGTTTTAGCCTAAAGGAGAATATTTTTTGATAAAGTGAACACAGTTTGCTCAGCTATTTTAAAGGACACTTTTAGAGGTGCATTTATTTTCCTGAAGTATTAATTGAAGCTCATTTTGAAAGGAATAGATGAGAGAGTTTATTATTTAAAGCCAAAGAAATTAAAAGCAAAAAGTTGTAATGACTGAAAATTAAGCCTCAGGTCTTATTTTACACAAGAACAGAGATAAGAACCTTTCTCTCAATCAAACCTGTCAAAAATTGGAAGATCTAGCAAGGTTAGTGGTGGTGTAAGTCAGACAGAAATGAGCTTTGGTATCCTATAGACAAACAACTCTTTTATTTTGCCCGTGTTTGAACAAAAGGGCCTTTCATTACAGAACTAGAACATACAGAACAAGGTGACATAATATTTTCAAAATGATATAATAGAAACAAAGTGTACCAACTTCTATGCTACTGTTCAGTCAGGTTTTGTAATGAGCCCAAGTCAGATACTATTTTATGGTCAAAGGGCTCCTTTTCTATAACTTTCTTTGCAAATATTAGCTAGAACTGTAAGATTTTGTATTGCAACCAGGATTATCTATGATTATATAATGAGAGATCCCCTTTGTAATATCTGTGCAATTAGGCATAATTAAGTTTGTCAGAGGAACGTTAATTTCCTGATTTTTGAGTAAATAAAGAATCAATGTTAACATTGCACTAATCAGTACTAACTAACATTTAATTTGTTTTGTTTCAAAGTCAGAGGTCACATTGTGAAACCATTTGATAATATGCAACAAAAAAACTCAGCAAAATAAACAGAATTTGGAATAAAGATAACTTTATATTAACTGGTACTTTGCTGTCCTACTGTTCCATTTGTTGAGTTGTCCTGAAGCCAACAAAATATTGGTAAGAAACAGGATATAAATATGACTTTAAGTAGTCTCTGTTGCAGTCTCAGAATCCATCAACTTTTTTTTTTTTTAGCACACTGTGATAACATCACAGATATTAGAACCATAAATGCCAGTATACCTTTACACTTTTTGTTTCAAAAACAATGGCACTACCACTACAGCTGAATGGAATAGCTTCAGGAGCTATTCTCACCAGCTTCAGGAAACCATTTGAGGTCCAGGCACCAAGCAAGGGAAGAAAATTATGTCTGATAGAAATCCCACATAAATATCGAGCTATACATCACACATCCATCCAACTGAGTAAGCAAATGAGTTTCAGCCTGAAATTCCTAGGGATTCCCAGAGTAAAGCTGCAATGTGCCATAAAAATTCACTGGGGATTCTCAGATATGGGATTATGGGGGCAAACTGTGAGCAAGCTGTTAATGGTTACCTGGTGCAGCACAGTTATTCTCAGTCACGAGAGCTGGGACTGCCTGTGTAGGTGCCATGTGCAGCTCATGTAAGCATCTTTAAAACAGGTACGAGAGAAGTAGCCACAGGGTTATAATGAAGATAATTTATGGGGCATTACTCCCCCAAATTCCTGTTTCAATATAAACAGTACTCTGGGCTCCAAGTATCAAAATGTGACAATGCTGAAGGTCTACATAACAGTATTATCTCTTCTTTTTCCTGCCTTATTTCTTGAGAAAAAAACAGTAAAGCAGTAAATAGTTTCTACATTTAAATGACTGACAATAGTCTTCAGAGTCAACACTGCTTGACACAGCCAAGAATTCTTGTATTAAGAGACTGACTGGAAACAAACAAGTGTCAGCTCACATCTAATGCAATCTTTAATTAGAACCTCACAGTCAAGCAGACTACAAGCTTTTTACATCCTAAATTAAAGCTGTAATTTTGGAGCACAAGAAGTCAACCACCAGGGAACAAAAGCACCAGCTCCCCATACTGCTAAAAGTCAACTCAGTCTGACCCCTGTTTCAAAATATGAAGATAAGTGATAAATTACATCATTTTCTGGAGCAGACAAGATATAACAATTGCTATGAATTTTTAGTGTTAGGTACTTAATGATGCTGGAAGTTCTTTGGGATAACTACAGACTACTCTGAGAAAAGTTATGTGCAAGACAAACAGAGCCCAAAAATCTGATTTACAGGTTCTATCCACATTCTTGTTACAACACCATCCACAGGTCTCAAAGCTTAAGATTAGCCATCCCTATCTACAACAAGACTTCACTTTCAGAGGAATGAGAATACTTGCTTCACAATAGCTCAAAGGTGTTCAAATCCCTGCCAGACACTAACACTTCATTCCATTCATTTTAATGGAAAATAGATGTCCAAATTCCCAAAGACAGCCCTTTTACCACTGGGCCTAAAGAAAGAGATTACTTGAAAATATCTTTTTATCACAAGAGAAGACAGGAAAAAAATTCCAATTAAAATTGGTGGAATTGATCAAAGAATGAAAGCCATCAAGGAACAAAACAGCAAAATGGGGAATAAAATAAGGGAAAAGTGCATAAAGTTATCTCAGTCTCCTCAAGGAGTAAAAAAAAAACCCTTCCTACTAGGGTAAAAGAAGATGTTTCCAGTTTGTTTTCGAACAGCTAAAAAGTAGTTAGGTTAAAGACTAGGAAGCAGATTGAAAACTGTGGCAGTTTGAAAAAAGGCAGACCATAAAGCTGGAAGTAAAACATTGTACCATGAATTACTCAATTGTCACAATTAAATGGCCAGAAATTACTTAAGTGTTTTAGGAATAGCCATAACCACCCCTAACATCACAGGTTTTACTTTGAACTGAAATCCTTCTGCTCAAAAAAAAATTCCTAGGCAATGCTACTTGAGCTAGAAAAGTATTTCCTAGAGCAGTCTTTAGGCTTATCATGGAAATCTGCACACGTGTGGGAAGGGTAGTGGATTGCAGCATGTAATTAAAAAAGTACATGCAAAATAACATAAAACCCCCATATTTTTTACATAAAAAAGTAAAATACCTTGGCTAGGTTGCAGCCTTTTCCCTGCTCCTCTTAGCACCTTCATTTTCCAGCTTCTCCCTACCAACTCAGCCTTTCATTCCTCGCTTTGTCTCACATGCACTCAAGATTAGATCAAGTCCTGGGAATTTCTAAGCACAGCTCTGGGCCTAAAACAATCCCTGTGGGGACAAGGAAGGACTTGGTGGATAAAGAGCCAACCATCCCACACAGTTACCACTCCACACATTTCTCCCACTGTGGCCACACTTTAAACCCACAGAAAGCTTCTTGGAATTTCCTGCAGTACCCGATATGTCCTTCTCACTCTTAAAGCAGCATATGCACTTCCATCTTTGAGAAAACATCAATAAACAGTTCAAATAGTTACTTGTCAGCCACATTTTCATTTAAACTACACCTAAGATTGCACAGAGAGGGTAATCATAGCATCATGGAATGGTTTGGGTTGGAAGGGGCCTTAAAGTTCATCCAGTTCCACCCCCCTGCCTTGGGCAGGGACATCTGTCACTGGACCAGGTTGTTCAAAACCTCACCCAACCAGGCCTTGCACACCACTGACACATGGATGCACACTACTTTGCAGCTCTGAGAGAGACTGAAAAAACAAACAAAAAAATCCCCAGAGGCAAAAAAAAAGGCAATGACCCTTTGAGAGCCACTAAATATGATAAATATGAGCAAAAGCAGCACAAATTGTATGGTACTGGTAAATTAGCATATTTTTCTTTTCTCTGCAACTGAAAGTGTCTGAGTTGCACTGGCTTTTAGAGGGGTGCTCCCCATGCTCTCCCATGTAAACACCAAACCAAAATTCACACAGATGTGATTGGTGAGACAGAGTCGTGACAGACAAAACTAGAGGTGTTCAAAAGCAGAAATACATTTGACCAAAGATGGCCTGCTCAGCCCCTCACAATAGACCTAGGGAAGATGTTATTACATTTTGCTGTAGGGGTTGCTTATACATAGTTTGACGAAGAGTCCATGAGTCATGTTACCTATATTTACAATGTCAGATACAGAAACAATCCAGTGCTGACTATTCAGGATCTGACACTTAGAAATGTTTACATGAAAATAACAAAGAATAGGAAGAAGAGATCCTTGAAAAAA
This sequence comes from Cyanistes caeruleus, assembly GCF_971803275.1. Taxonomy (NCBI): domain Eukaryota; kingdom Metazoa; phylum Chordata; class Aves; order Passeriformes; family Paridae; genus Cyanistes; species Cyanistes caeruleus. The sequence continues at coordinate 92,629,282 of NC_141703.1, read as the reverse complement.
ATCAGGTTCTATTTTCTATCTGCAAATGAGAAATTTAAACATTTTAAGACTCAACAGGAAAGTGGCACGAGTAAAGGAGTTCTGTCCCTCTTATAAGACAGCAAAAAACATAAACTCTTTCAAGTCAAGCACTTTCAGGGCTTGGTGAGAGAGATGCTGATAGTCAATGGAATAATTTTCCAAATGATGCTAAAAAGAAAGTAATAAACTAATCAAGTTTTGAACATGAACATACAATACTTGTATTAAGTAACTTCCATTAAATAATCTGAGTAGTCTATAACAAGTCTAACAAAAGCCAGGGCTCTCACACAGGTTTTCCATCGTAACTGTTAAATCCAGACTGCAGGCTTCTTACTCTACTGTTAATATTAAAAATACCAATATTACAAACTGGAGCTTAATGGTTAAGACACATAAAAATATTCATTTATCTGACTTCAAGAGAAGTACGAGAAAGCAATAGGTTTATGCATGTACCAAAGTAACAGATCCTAACACAATTTCTTAACAGTGTAGGCATTGTCAAAATTGTTCAAAAAGTTAGGATGACTTCATATCCAACTCAAAAAATGCACATAATTCATTTTTGTGGACTCTTCAAGATGAAATGTTCTTTTAAGTGAAACTACTGAAGCAGGATTCTGATGAGTTTGATGATTCTGAAAGTGAGATGTTTTAATGCTGTCATTATCATTATTAAATGTAGCTGTAATGATGATTTAAATCTGTGTTCCAAGCCTCCTAGATGCTCTTAAACATTAGACACCTTTGTGTCTTGAAGACCCAGAAACAAGCTTACCAGTTGATTATGCTGTAAAGAAAAGCTCTGCTTAACAAGACAGATGCAACCTTATTTTGTCTTAATGATATTGCCTTCAGTGGAATACAAAAGGAGTACTTGATAGCAATGATTGAAACATTTATTTTAGAGACTTTTAAATTCAGCTGTCCACTACAAGAATCTCCAAGGAGAAAACAGGAGGATAATAAAAGAAAAAGTAACAGCATTAGTGCAGGTTGGCTATCTGACCATGACAAATGATCTCCTAATGACCACAAGTTTACAATGAAATGTATGTCTTTGTATGCTGCTATTAAAAAATGGAAACCACAAGCACTGGTGCAGTTACCAAAGATACCATCCAGCAATGAGAAGTGCATGCGAGAGCTGTCTTTACTCTTTGGTTAGACAGAAAAAAAAATTTGAAACAAGAATGTTTAAAACTCTTTTTTCTGCTTCTGATATATGGCTGCTCAGTGCTGTATTTCAGCCACACTAAGTGAAAAAGGAACAGCTAAACTTTTCCAAACCCGTACCTATAGAGCCCAAAGACAAATCTGCTATCACCAGCAGGCTGGATAACTTGAGTGAAAAAGGGTAACCTGAGAGACAAAGTGCCCCTGGTTCCCAGAGACACTCAGTGTTCCTCTCAGGAGCACGTGATTCTGTGTTTGCATCAACAAGTGTCTTGAAATTTGCACTGAGAAGAAGAAGGACTTTGATCAGAAAATAGCACACATTTTTCTCTGCAAGGAACTTTACAGAGAGGTACTAAATTTACAAAAGCAGTTGAAGGAGGTTTCAGAGGGACTTGACAGATTACAGGCTGATGACACTACCATTACAGCCTCAGTGGAAATGTGGTTTGATCTAATTAACAACAAAGAACTAGAACCACTGAAGAACAAAATTAAAAAATTATTCAAAGACTCTTGGAAGCTTTCCATTTCATAGCCACCAGGATGGATTCGAAACACAGACGGAAAGGATTAAACCCAGGATAAGATGTCAACATTGGGACAGGCATTGAACACATTCCAGGTATCTTGAACATTCTAAGATTAAAAACTGAAGATACATATTTTGCTTTCAATATGTGATTAAAAAATGGATTTGATTGAATACAGTTAATTTAATCTTGCAGGTGGAAAATACAGATGTTAAATTAGGGCAGACAAGATGGCTGAACTTAGAAATGCTGGATTTTAGAGCAGATGCATTGCTGTCCAGCCAACTCAGCATCACTTTTACACATTTTTAGTTTATTCATATTGCTTTCATTGAAACTGTGTAACAGCATAGGTGTTAAAATCAAAGAATCTGATGAAGTGCACCAATATGCAGAGTTAGATATAAAGCCTCATAGAGCTAATTTTTTTCACAAACTACAGAGACTGTGAAGATGTTCTTGATTTTAAGTGCAGAATCACACACTTTGCCTTTTAGGTAATGTGTCTTTTTGTGTTCAAGGGATAAATGCACCCATAAAATACATCACATGATTTGTGAGCACTGTTTCAGTGGATACTATACTGCATTTGAGTGTTTCCTCCAATAGGCTTTTGCAGAAAAAAACCAAAAAAAGTCATGCTGGAGAGAAAAATTCAACTTTGATACATTGGCTGCTGTTTCCACATACAAGTTTTCTCTCCACACCCAATAGAGAACACATACCTCAGCTGAACAATTGTGAGCATATGTTAGCTATGCCAATATCCTGTGGAAAGCAACAAAAGGCTTTAACTTATTTTTAACCGAGAGAATCACATAACTACGAAAGCTTTTCCTTGAGAATTTCAAGTCAAGTTGGGATTACTGTACTTCCCTCTTTGGGAAGTTCTACGATTATTAATCTTATAATTAAAAAAGTAGAAGTTAATGAGGAAACATGTTAACATCAGATGATTTACAGGCCTATTAATACTAAAAGTGTATTGGGAAAAAAAAAGGGGGAAAAGGAAAAACCCATTGTGTAATCCAGTTCTGATGAAATGCTGGACAATTTTGAGACTGATAAAGTGAGTCACTGCCAACTGACTCAGCATGACAACGGGAGTTCATTGTTGCCTTTGGACTGAAGGAAGCAAGCACGCAGTTAGTTCAAACCGGATTTGTTCTTTCACTAAAATGTGCTATTTCCGCCACCATCTTCTCCTCCTCTCACGTCTTCCATCAGACCCTCTGGTGTCTCCAGTACACACTGCATTTATTAAGCCCTGCAGTATTCAGCTAGCATTGGATACAACACACATTAAGCCCTCAGATGCAGCATGTTACAAAATTAACTTAAAAGACTGGAATGCAGCTCCATTTTTAAGTCCCAGTATATTTATATTTCACATATGGTTTTCGCTAGGCTATTCACAGGGGGGACTATAAAGCATCTCAACATGTGAGGTACTCTTGTAAACCTCACTATGTCCTCAGTTGCACTTACTGTCCTCAGGCATGGGGGATGTTGTACTGGAAGCATTAATATGTATATACGTGCTGCTTTTTACATCCACATTTCCTTCTGCTTGTAGGTTTGGCAACAGCAGGATGGCTGACTTCAACTCAAAAAATGGAATTCCTGTTTGTTTCCAAGGCTTTACAAAGACTAACTTCTGCCAGTCACTGCAACTTCCCCCCACCCCATCACCCTCTGAAGTTAACAAAACAGAGAGCTCAGCAGCTCCCATGGGGCTCAGGACCCTCCAGAGTCTGGACAACAGAACTGAACAAAATGTACTGGTCCCATCCGTGAGATCTCTCAATTATAAGAGAAGGGTTTCCTTTAATATTGCAATAAAGTGCATTTACATTGTTAACATACATAAGACTGACCAAGAGAAAGGCTCACCTGTTGCACAACATTGCATGGAGTGCAAAGGGTAATATTCCAAAATCTGGTTTGTGGCTCTTTACCTTTTCCATAACATCGTTGACTATTTTCTGCTTTTCCAACTAAAGCTGCTTTTCCTGAAGTCTGTCTGAAATGTGAAAGTCATGTTTTGAGGGTTTTTTTTTTACAAGGGATTATTAGAGTCTTTAGAAGTCTACTGATTTTACTGTAGTCTAAGAAAGACTCTAAGAAATAAAATTATTTTTGAAAAGAAACAAGCAACAAGCAAGGTCTACACTTGTACAAGTAGCTAAAGCAAACCCAGCCATTATAATTTTTCAAAATGTGTGTTTTGCCAAAAGGAACTATGCCACATCAAAAATTGTCATGCCAGGTGAGAAAAACTCAGAACTGGAGGATAGGAAAGGTAATCAGCAAATAGGGGTTATATCCAACTTGAATGTAGACAACTTGACAGGTGTCTTGAACTAAGTCAGTCAACATCTCTAAATATGAGTTTATCCAGTGCAGGAGGCTATTAATGCTTTCCTATTTCAGAAGGGTGTCTTAAAGCTTAATTAATTGTTCATAAAGAACTCAGATTCTCAGATGAGAAGCATCAGAAAACACCAAAGTATTACTAATCTCAGGTGCCAAAAAATTATCCCTGCTCTTGCATGGATAGGTCTGAAATATTTGTAATTTCTATGATAGCAATATCCCCAGTCCAGTTTGCAAATGATGAGAGTTATCCAAGTAAAATAAATGTCTGGCCATCAGAGTAAACAAAGACATCATTTTACGAGTCCAATCTAAATTGTAGAGATAATCAATATGAGAATAGCAGTGCCCACAATGAAACCTGTATTAATTATGAAGAGAGTTTATGAAAGAAATTAATCATTATTATGGAGTTCGCTGTAGGAATTTAATAGCATGAGCCAATTCTACATGACTCTTATGATGCTTGAGGTCAAATATGCTGAGTTTGAAATAAACTTTAATCTACTCTGAACTAACTTTGTATAAAAAAAGAAAGCTTCTCATAAGTTCCACTGTACTGCCCAAAATAATAAATCTATTCTACCCTGTAAGTGCGTGTGGTCTGATATGCCATCCTGAAAATAGAATATAATGTCTCTCTTCCCTCTCTTTTCTTTTGTTTGCCTTTTTTTGTTTAGATTGGTGCTATAGGAAAATTATATACACTGATTACAAGAGAAAATTTGATATGGGAGACAAGCAGTATATTTTTAAGCTTACTTTGTTGGTTTTGTTTTTTTTTCCTTAAGTAACCACTCTTCCAAAACAAACAGAGAAATGTTTATGGAAATAAAGAAACAAATTATAACAATTTTAGGTAGCATACCACAGTCAAATAAATACCATTTTCTAATAAAACAAACTGGGAGAAAGCCTATTTGAACTTAACCCATATTAACCAAGAAAGCAGCTCAAGGGACTTTCTGTTCCAGAATCAGAACCATTCTTGAGAGCATGAGATTGATATCCTTTGAAGAACTTCAGAATCCCTTTCATAGGGATTATAAATTCTTCTGTGACTGCAAGTGTTGAAAATGTTCAATGTGGGCTTAATTCCACTTCCAGTCAAGTCCCGGTTGTGTTCAAAGAGAGAAGAGTGAAACTGATGCTGAGAGCTTTTGAAAGGCCTATACTTTGTATTTATTTGTTTTTGTAAAGTTCATCTTACACAAAGTAAAGGAAGGAAGACATAAGTAATAGCCCATCTCACTGATGTGAAGTCCACAAATGGCAAGAAGTCCATGGATCAGAATTAGACAGGGAATTCTCGGGGGGGTCTCTTCTTTGGGGTACTTCTGAGCTTCTGTATACGTGTGTCTTTGTGAGGGGAAGGAAACCAAACCGCTGGGATGCAGCCAAGATGTAGGGGTTGACTACTGCTCCATGTGCAGAGAGAGATGCAGCAGTAGTTTCTTCTTGCTTCTCCAAAATATGGGATTAGCCATTTTGGAGACTCCTAATAATGTATGCAAAGCTCACAGTATGGTCAATAACAATTAGGTGCACAACAGGAAGAACCAATCCTTAAAATTTAACAAGAACAGTCGCCAGTTTAAAGAGTCAAAAAGAGCTCAGTGTACATATTTCTCTGAGCTTCCTTGGTTGATGCTGTAGGATTTCTTTGTAGTTGTACAATTCTGCTTGCTAAAATTCTCTTGGCAACTACAGACTTCCTTACTTCTGATCTCATCACACACAGATGGCTCAGGCTTGTAAAATATTATTAGGGGACGTGTTGGAGTGGCCTGAACATGGGTCACTCCAGCAGCGTAATCTGACTCTCACCATTTCTCTGTATTTGTGTAACCTTGAGTTCTGCCAGAGTTCCCCAACCTGCAAAACGGGAAAAGAGTCTACCCCCTAACAAAGTGATGAGAACGTGTGAGTGAATATATGTACAACCCTATAGAAAAGGGAAAGTGTTACTGCTATTTGGGGAGAGTAAGAGAGTCATGTGGACTTCAGTTTTATTCTCTTCTCTGAAACAAACACCAACATAGATATAAATAGTGCCTGCAGAAAAGCAAGGGATGAACTTCTGTATGTTTTTTTAAACATTCTGTAGCTTTTGCATGTGAAGCCTGCTTAGAAGATTTTTGAATAGTTTAATAATTAAACCAAAAATCTTTAGTTCTAAAAGTATTAACATTTACCAGAGTGGATTTAGTTTTCCAGTGGTGTCATAAATTCACAGTATTTACCCACCAGTTCTGGTTTTCATAACAAGACTGTGGTTTTTATTTTGATCCCTGGTTAATTTATTGCTGCAGCGCATCATTTTGCTTTTCTTTTGGAGGTTCTGAGGAAAAGTAATTCTTTACAGACACTGTTCAGATGGTATTTTTCAATTAAAAACACTTAAAGCAGAAAGGAATGATTGTCTGGTGGGGGACTGAAGATCAGAGTTCAATGCTTGGCTCTACAATAGACTCCCTGGGGAAATTTTCAAAGGCACAAATGGCAGGTTGGCACATCACTCCCATACTTGCTTTAGTGGAAGTTAGTTGCCTCTGAAAACCTTTATTTCCTTTCCCTGGATTATCCCAATAAAATCATCTAATTTTTCTCTGTGTCTTGGTCTGCAACCACAACAGTGGAAATTCTAACATTTTGTTCCGCTCACTTCTCTCCTGACTTGCTTTATTAACTAAAAGCTTCCTGAGGCAGCACCTCTTTTACTGCATGTAGAATACCCAGCAGCAGTGGATGAGGCACTGATCTCCTCTGGGACTCCCCAGTTCCTGTTAGAATGTACACATGCAAATAACATCAATACTAATTGGGAATCTGGAATTATCATGCTTATCAGGTAAGGTCCAGGTTACTGTGCTGTCCAGGAGCAGTGATGCTTAGGTAAAAAGCACCACATTATCAGCCCAAGTGAATGGCATCCACAGAACTGGAGCCAGACAGCAAGGCTGGGTGAATGTCTCCCAGTAGCACCAAGATGAGCCACCATTGAAAAAGGGAAATTATTGACCCTCCTCGTCTCAAGTCCTTGGTTTTTTGGAATTGTTCCATTTAAGTAAACACCCTTTGACCAAAATGTTATGTTTTACTGGAATAAAATGCAAAGCCTTAACAAATGTCCACGAGGCCTTTCAGAAAGCAAATCATGAACCTGAGTTTGTATTTGCACCACAAGAGAGAAGTAGTCAGCCACTGTGGTAACGAAAGCAGGCCTGTCTTATTTATCTTGCAAGGCAGGATTAGGCACAACAATTTTTGCTTTCAAACCACATATGTAAAATTCCCAAAAATGTGACATGTGGAATTACTTAAAGGGAGTGAATGACAATATACTGAATAAATGTGCATGACCAGTAAATTCAAGAAAATATTGATCTGTATTTGTTTATTCAAAAAGTGGAGTGCCCCAAAAAATTATTCTACTAAAACTAATAATTATTTTTTTCTACTCTACTGAACTTAGATGCATTGTGACCATGAGTTAAAATTAAAAAAAAAAAAACACCACAAAAAAACCCAATTCATTTTCCATGTGCACTTGTTAATTATCTCCTGTCCTACCAGGAATTACCATGTTTGCCAAATGAGATGAGGCTAGTGCTCATTATATTCCAGAACATCACCACTGAGCAATGACGTCTTTCAGATACCCACTAGTAGTTAAGCCGGGCTTTTTATTTTTGTCCTATTGCATAAATTATTCTCTAAGCCATTCATCTTTCTCAACAATTTCTTTATGGCTATAACCAAGATCCTAAGTTTTGTGGACAATTTTTTCTCCTGAAGTTAATGCAGCAAAAGCCAGCAGCATTATAGTAAGAATTGTTTTTTATGTAATATATTCATGAGTCTAAGGCATATCTTTATGTTCCAGGCACATCCTCCATTTCTTTCTGCATCACTCAGTTTGTATCATCTATGCAATCAGCCCAGTATGCATTGCAAGACAGAATTCCTACAGTAGATGTAAATAATTCAAGAAAGTTTGTAACTCCTCAGGGAGATTTACTCACAGATCACCTGTTTGCAGAGTTTAAAGGGATGTCAGAAGAGTTCCAGGATTATTACAGACCAACGATGGGAAGGGTTACAACAAAGTATCAGTATTCTTACAGCGTAAAACTGACAGTAGCTTTGATTCTGGATACATTAAGAAACTTCAAAAGGATTGGTCTAAATCTGCCAATGGAGGAATGTTGTTTGATTGCATCATGTACTGGGATGCTGCTGTAGTCGGATCCAGAAAGAATGACGCATCACTGTCTGACATAGCTCTGATAATAGATAAGTAAACTGTAGGGTTGCCAAATGAAGAGGTCAAAAAAATCCCAACAAGAACAAAAGAGCTGATAAAGCAAATTACACCAACAGAATTTGCAGTGCAACATGAACAAAAGAAACCCAAACAAACCCCATTCCTATTACTGATGGGATGTTCCTGTGTCCCACATGGCATCACTGCAACTGGATTCTGCAGAGAGTGAGAACGACACAAGCCCACAGCTCTGCAGTAACAGCAGCCCACGCAGAGTATCTCCACTTGCCAGCTGAGAAACCTTGACCTACTGGCCATGTGCCTCCATTTCTATCTCCCTGATCCACTAAATCAGTCATGCCTTAAGGTAGAGCGCAGTCATGGGTGACAAAACCCAAACCTTTTCTGTTTGCAACAATCCTTGTATTTTGCTCCCAAAGGCAAAGCAAGCTAAGGACATTCGTTACATGTCCAGAGGCCAACAGCCTGTTCACTGTCTTCACACAATGCACCACATGTATCTAGGACACAGAAAGGATTATTTAAAACTCTAAAGAAGACATTTATACCCAGTACACTTCCAAAATAAGGATGGCAAGTTGCTGAAATAACTTATTTAGAACTTTTTCTCAAGTACAGAGTGATAGAATTAGAGTAAAATCATCTAGAAGGGGTTGGAAACACTTTCTCATGAAGTCTTAAACATCACTTCGAGTGACATTAACTTGAGCTACATGTCCCATCGGAGAGCAAGTGTCAGCAAAGTAAATGCATTAGTTAAAGCTTAATAGTAGTTTGGTGTTCAATATCCTGAAATATTTAATATGTTTTTTTCCCAAAGTAAACTGTTATTCAGTTTTAATGAAGACATTAACCTGCTTGATTTGTAAGCTCCTGTGGGAAGTCAGTCTAAAACACTGTCACAAGAGGTAGGCAGATGTAACAAGAGCTGTGACAGGAAATCAAGCATATTTTAAATGTTAAAAAAGCAGCCAGACAATAAGTCTCAATATGCTCTTGTTTTCTTTTAGTTTTGTTTATTTTTTGGTAATATGATTTCTGCCCTTTAAAAGATGCCAATTAAGGCTGGTTATAACGTAGTCTGAAGGTAACTGTGGGTACTGAAATCTACGTGTGTCCTCACCAACTATGTTGTAAACAAGCAGTGGTAGGATACAGACTAAAAAAAAAAAAAGTTTGGGTCAGATTCTGAACTTCAAGACACTTGCAGTCTCCAGCATTGTAGGATGACAGCTTTAAACTGGAATCCACTGTAACACTTTTAGTCACAGTTTGAATTTTCCAGACTGACTTTGAATACAGTCTACACTTTATGGGAACAGCCGGTCTTGTGAGTTTTTCAGCTTGAAATGATAGTGATATAACAAGATGAGCAAAAATGGTGAGACCCCAAGCAATTAAGGTGGGTGTGTACTCTTCCTGAAATGCATATTGGTGGTTTGACAAGGGAGACAAGCTGGCTGCTTTGTTTCACAGTAGCTGTGTTTAGTTCATGCTGTCAAGCGTGGATTCTGACACTTAACAGTATTAATATTGCTATTTCTATTGATATAATTAGCACTTCTATAAATAATAGCTAAGGCTGCCATAGCTAAGTATATTACTGCAATCAGCACCATCAGGCCCTTCTTCGTTACACACCCTCCTGGAAATGCAAGCTGATTGATCTCAACAAGAAGACAGCCACTGAGCAACGCTGTTGATTCTAGCGGCCCAGCGAGGAGCAGCTCCCACCACGTAGAAGTCTCTCCTAAACAACTAGTTTGTATGTGTGAGACTAACATTTCTCACCAGTCTTGCACCTGCCAACGTTTGAATGCTATAAATAGGGACTCTTCTTTTCAGCCACACGATAAAAAAACCCTCACATTGAGTTCAGTGGGTGTTATTCATACACTACAATGGGGGAGAAGTCCTACAAATTGTTTTGGAGACAATCTGGACCCCACATTTAAACTCCACCTAAACAGCACAAAGATTTTATTTATTTACTTTACAGTTATGAAACAGAAAACTGCTTAACAAAACAGATATTGCTGCTTATAACAGAAGAACAGCAGCACCTGCCATTCCAATCCCTAATTTCATTCTGGTACATTTAAAAATAGAGAAGAATGACAGCTTTTCTAGAGGCCCAAACTTCAGGCACTTCTAACCTGTTCCCCAGAACTTTGCCCTGGTTTCCCTGCACCTAAAAGCTCTAACTTCTACATGAGGTTTGACAGTGTTCAATATCTACCTTGGGGTAGTTGTGCTTAATGACTGCAACTTACAACTAGCACTGGTGGGAGAGGGAAGCGTACAGAACCAGTGGTGGTGGAAATAAAGCCTCAGGGTCTCAAAAGATGCATTCAAAAATACAAGCAGTTAAAAATTATCTCCCGTTTTGGAAACAGTGGGTATTTTCTGCTTTCTTCATCTTCCATAAAGTGATGTGGGTAAACACTGCACAAAGCTATTCTGAAGGCCAATATTTACAGTGTCTGGAAATAGAAAGTGTTATGTATAAGAAAAGCAGCCTAGATGCCTGACTGGAGTTTGTTACAAAAATGTTTTAAAACTTCTCCTTTCTTAAGCTTTAGTCAAACGGATATGCTAAAAGTCATATGGGAAATTAAGTAATTCGTGCACACAATTACTATTGGGTGGAAGACACACGGTTTTGAATCCTAGAAATACTCCCAGAAACAGTTCTTGCTAGCTGCAGTACTTGAAAACTTCAGATGGTAAAGAGGAGACTACAATTCCAAAGAAGCTTTGAACTGCTGTACTAATACAGCTCACTTTGCATGAGGCCAAAGCACTCAGAGAGCACTATGTCTTTCAGCAGTATCAATGCCAAAATCATTCCTGTATAATTCAACTGATGTCACTTCAGTTATTTCAAAGAGGAAATTCATGTCTAAGCCACCTTCTGTTTTCTGATGCAAACCCAGAATAACTACACCAAAGTTTATAAAACTACTAACACTGGCATTTATTGTCAAACCAAACAGCCAATGGAAAAATTGGCACCTACCATCCAAAATTATTACTTTAGATATTATAAATAACCCTGATGGCTGCATTTTGGAATTCTCTGCATACATACCTTTGCAAATATTTGTGATGACAGCACATGGTATTATTCCTGTTGTACAGATAAGAAACAAAGACTGAGCAATTTTTCCCTGAAGTCAAATATACCATTTGTGGTAGAGAGCTTCATGAGTCTTATGCCAGGAACCCAGACCAGTAAAGAAGTACTCAGTTTTCAATATGATCTCAAGAAAATATAAGAAGCAATAACTGGGTTGGACCCCATATTGGATTAAAAGAAAAAGGAAAGATGAAGGAATAATTATTTCTTTGAATAAGCTGTTAAAGAGTCAAAATCAGAACTGTCTCTTACACAAAAATTTGATAACAGAATGTCTTATTCTGGTATTCCTTGAGGCATATTTCATGAATATCTTGGAAAATCAGAGTATAATCAGAGATCCATTGATAGCAGTAAGCACAAAATGATCTACACACCAAAATATTTTTGTTTTTTTTCCTGTTCACCCTACTCCACAACCACGGGACTCCCCAAAGCAAACCAGACCTTCCAAAACCATCTCTGGTTGTGAAAACTGGTCAATGGAAACTATTTTCTTCTGTTTCAGATAGGCTCAATGATTCCTCTCAGTGAATATACTGCTCAAGAAAATTAAAGAACTGAATTTTGACTTGCTTGGGTTGCTTTGATACCCAAGATCAAGGGTCAGCATGCCTATGTAAGGGCAAACAAGCAAAATTTACTAATAGCTGCCAATTTGAGACTGTATTTTTTTGTTTGTTTATCAATAATGTAATGATTTGTGCACACTCTCTGCAATACCTCTTCAGAGAGCTTAAACTGCTGGAAAGATTTCTTGGGCAATTACAGATGAATTCTGCTTACTTAACATTAATTTGGTACTTTGAGCAAATTAAAAATAATTATTTTTCCCCATAGCATCTTCTACATTAATATCTGCAGTCACTCTGGAATCTTAATGAGCTAAACTCGGTAAGTTCTGTCCATTCTTGGCTAGAGGACTGCCTTTTTCCTTCATGATACACATGCAATCATTTGGGAACAGTTTGCAAATCTAAAATTCCACCTCGCTTGAAGGGATTTACAGCCTCACATGACAAACTATATCGAACAATACCGAGGCCCTGTGAAAAATAAACAGAAAGAACACACTTATTTTCTAATACCAAGATGGAAATAGTAAGTCTTGAGGGCCGCCTGGAATTTGACCAAGGTTACCCAGCAAGGATCAAATCCTATTTGTCTTAGGCAGGCAGCCCTGCCGAAATCAAATAAGCCTGCAGCACAGATCAGTATACTAAGGCTGTGGTTTAACCTCTGAGGCATGCTATAAATCCTGTGCCACAAAATAGGTGCTATGGATTAATTTCTAATCCCAAATTATAACTCGTCATTGAAGAGCTGAAAACCCAATTCCCCTCACAGATTTACATAACAAGAACAGAACCATGCTGAGATTTAAGACTTTACTTACAAAATTTCTAACAAAATATTTTCCAGGATACTCAATTCATGCAGTGACAAATAAATCACACTGAGGTAACAGAACAAACCATACACTATGACACACTTTTTTTTTTTTTTTTTTTTTTTTAAATCTGCCTGCATATCTAGTAATTAATTTACCCAATAAATTAATTCCACAAGTGGCTCTACGAGTCATCAGTTTGAATTATCAAGTTTCTGCTGTATTTCCAAAACAATGCCAGGCATGCATGTGCGTAGGAGGGATGGGACAATGAAGCCAATAGGTGCAGCTGTGGCCTGGGAAGCAGAAGGTCTGTTCAAACTCTGTCACTGACTGCTCTTTGACATTGGGAAGTCATTTCAGTGCTGTTTAATTCAGAGTCTTTCCAGCATATAAAATTTTAGCAACAAAGCCACTCCTCAAACATTTGGAAGGCAGAGAGAAGCCTTTATGAACTTTATGAAATCTTATTTTCCCCTGAAAAATCAACAACAGTGGGGGAAATGGGTGTGTACAGCCAGTCTGTTTGGATTTCTGGCCTTTGTATCTTCCCCACGTGCAAAACAGAAAAAAAGTCGACCTTCACAAAGCATCTTTATGCAAGTACAGGTGAAAGATCACCTCTGTAAGGTCAGATGCTCAAATGGGCTAGCTGGTATTTCATACATCTGGCACTGCTGTTGCACAGGATCTGAACAGTTCTTCCTTTTAATATGAATGCTGGTAACCCTGATTTTAAACCAGAGGGCTTAGGTTCCATTCCTAATGTTACATCACAGTAAGGCCAAACATTAAATCCTCAGCCAGAAGGCTGTATTTTACTTTTGTGCTAACACAACAAACAGGATACATTTTAAGACTCATAAACCATTTCGTTTTGGAAGACCCGAGGCATTCATATCTTTAACAACTGACTAGTCACAGATTCCACATGCTATCAGAAAGTTTTCTTCTCCTAGAAATGAGGATTTTTTAAAAACACCTACAGATTAAATGATGACATTTAAAATAATGCTAAAATTTTCTGTAATGTTCTTCCTGCATTACAAATGGACTATTAAATCAGTGAAGTGCCAATCAAATGCTTTTGTACTTTGAAAGAAAGGTTTAAATAACAAAAGCAGTTTTTCAGGCCTCTCTCTCCCTCGGTAGTCAGTGTCACCTATGCACTAATTACAACATATTTACTCGCTTTTCTAGTAAGATCACGATTGAATAGATTTTTTTAAGAACATGATTTTTAAGAAAAGTTGCAATCAGAGCCTCGTGGAATCTGCCTCTTATTAATCCAGCTTGTCTAAGAAAAATATAATGTTGTGCAGTAAACTTCAAGATATATGACAGGATTGAATAATAACAGCTCTGAATTCAGTCTCCAGCTTTAAAAATCAACTCTCTGCATGACCTCGGGTGAACCATTAATTAACTAGGGCCAAATCCTCTGTGGACTAAACACAATGGAACTAGCCAGTTTGTACAAGCCAAAGATCTGGCCCCAAGTTTCCAGAAGTTTTGAACTGGGCTGGCCAAATACTGGAATTTTTGTGCTATGAAAAAAAAAAAAAAAATATTTAGTTGTGTTTCAGAGAAAGAAGTAAAGCTTTCAGGTCCGTTGTGGAATAAATATTCCAAGCAATTCCTTTAAAGGGGGGAAAAAGGGAAAGAAAAGATTAAAAAAAAAGAAAGAAAAAAAAGAAAAAAAAAAAAAGGTGGAAATCTCTAAGGGGAAGATTTTGTTAACTGTGCTTTCTCTCTGTAAGCAGAAAGTAGAATTGACAGAAGTCTGCAAGGCAGGTAGCCATGAACCATCACTTTAATTTTCCGGTCAGAATAATGTAACTTTTTTTTTTTCCTCAGTAAAACTGGAACTTTCTTGCAGAAAACTGCAACTTCACAAATACCACATTTTCCACTGGGGAGGGAAGGATCCTCCCAGCCAGCTCTAATACTGTGTCCTCATTGCATCCTCGGAGCAGCTGAAAGAGCTCTTTCCTCTGAGGGGTTTTTGTGTGTGCAAGAGAAGGGTAACAGTACTTTCCTATCACGGATTTATTTCTGTCTTGAGTTACCCTTTCTCGCAAAGCACCCCGAGACTCACAGATGAGAAATGGTTCTGCATTTCTACAACCTCAGCCCCGTAAATTCCAAAGACATCATTTCTATACGAGAGCACATCCCAGGCTTTCAGAAAGACCGAGGAAGGCTCTCTGATTTCAGGACTGTGATGCAGTAGCTGTAGACAATAACAGCTTTTATGGGGATACTTTTTGCTCCTAAATAATTACTCTGCTCAGAGAGCCGTGCGTCAGACTTTGCACTTTAGTTTGCTTTACTCGACACTGGGTCTTACTTTCTCACAATTTCCTATTTGCCATTGAGCACAGACGTCTCCGAGGCTGTCAGGAGGGCTTTTAACCTGAGAAACGCCGACTTGCTCGGCTACAAAAGGAGGCAAAGTCTGGGAACACGACGGGCAGAGCGGCAGCCCGCTCCCTTCTCAACCCCCAGATCCATTTCTTTCCTGCGCTCCGACTGACAATCGCCGAGCCCCGGCCCCGGGGGCAGGGACACGGAAAGCTGGGCACACGGCCCTGTCCCCCTGGGCTGCCGGGCGCTGGGGGGAAGGACACGGCTCCCATGGCTCTGGAAGCGCTGTCGGACGCGCGGTGCGCTCGGCTGGGACCGCGCTGCCAGAGCCTCAGCGGGGAAAGCAGGGAAAACGGGGAACCACGGAGCTGATTTGCTCCGTGAGCCCTCGGGGACGGCACCAAAAACCAACCAGCCCCAAAAAAGCCCCAGGCAGCTGTGAGCATTTCGATGCGAGAGGACGGGCGGCTCCTCCCCAGGCCGGCTCCCCCGCATCCCCCGGGCTATCCCGGGCACCGGCACTGCCTTTCTCCCGGGGGATAACCCCGACCTGCCCTCTCAGAACCACTGAAGCACAGGCTAGGCAAGGTTGGGAGGGCCCACACTGGGTCAGCCGGTCCAACCTCTCTGCTCGAGCGGGGTCATCCCAGAACACACCGTACGGGATGGTGTCCAGACGGTTCTTGGGCACCTCTTCCCTCCCCGACCCCCGCTCACAAACAAGCGCCGCCAACTTTTCCCAGCGGCGCGGCTGGAGAAGGAGGAGCGGAGCGGCGGCGGGGGGGGGACAAGCGGGGGGAATGTCGGTGCCAAGTCTCCCTCTCCGGCCGCGCGCACCCTCAGGGGAGTGGCCCCGCCGGCTCCCGAACTTTTTCGGGACGATGAAAAAACTCCGGGGGGCGGCGGCTACCAGCCGTTACCCCTCCAGGACTACCGGCTCCGCTCCCTCACGGAACACGAACGCTCCATTCCCGCCGGGACGCGGGAGCCCCTCGCCCCCCCCCCACGCCCCTCACCCGCCCGCCCCGCCCCCGGTGGGCGGAGCAGACCCAGGCTCCGCCCCCGGCCGCGCGCTGACCCCGGAAGCGCCGGTACCTCTCTCATCTTCCCCTGCCCCGCGCTGGGCGCCGCCGGCTCGCGGCACTTTCAGAGGCGGCCGCCGCCGCCTCCCCGGGCCCCTCATTGGCCCCCGGCCCCCCCGCCCCGCCGGCCTGCACCCATTGGCTCGCAGCGCCGCCACTCAGGGACCGGCCCCGCCTCCCGCCGCCGTTGGGGCCAGCCCCCCTCCTCGCGACTGACGGCTAGCTGTCGATAGGCGAAGCCGGTCCGCTACGCGCCCCTTCTATTGGAAGGCGCAAACGTCCGTCAAACAATGGGCGTCTCTCATTGGCCGAATTTTAGAACGCTAGGGGCCGCCTTCGCCGCTCGGGAGCGCTGACTGGCTGGGAGGAGGTGTCAGTCCTGCCGGCGCTCGGGTACCGATTGGCAGCCGCGGGCCAGGCAGCAGGTTAGGTTGCGCTCCCCCCCGCCCCGCCCCCCCCGCCTTCTACGCATTTCTATTTCCCGCTTTATTTATTTATTTTCCTCCATAAACTTAAATGACCCCGGAGGGGCGGGGCCGGGGCGGGGCCCCTCCAGCGCGGGCCAACGGGAGCGCGGCAGAGGGGCCGCGCTCGGCCAATGGGGCGGCGCCCCCGCCCCCCCCCCGGAGCCGGCGGCGGGTCCCGAGGGGGCCGGGGCCAGAGAGCAGGGAACGGGGGGGCGGACGGGTGTCCCGGGGGTGGGAGGAAAGGACGCGGAATCGCTTCCTTCCTCGCACGCAGGAGCCGCGGCAGCGCGCCCGCCCCGCAGCCTGTGTGAGGCGCTCACCCCGGGCAGCGAGCGGAAGGCATTTTCCCGGGAGCGCTTCTCTCATCCCTGCTCTGGCCCAGGGATCCCTCGTCTGGGCGCTGTGGGACCTCTGCCCGTAGGGGTGGGGCAGAGAGCCTCTCAGGCAGAGCAGACAGGTGTTCTTTCATAAGAGGCGTTCTTTGTAGGTGTTGGGTTTGCAGCCAGGGCCAGAGTGAGGGGCACCATAAGCGTTCTCTGAGCCCCAAGAGCGCTGGTTCCTCCAGGAGGAGTCGGAGGGCAGTGGGCCGTGTCAGTCTCCCTCCTTTCCCATTAAAGAGAAGGCCCAGGCCTTCCTTTGTTGTTATACCATTACTGTATTTACAGAGCTTTTAACTGTTCTCAACATCTCTGAGGGTTTTTTGGGTTTTTCTGGCGTTTGTGATTGTAGTCCTTGATGCTTACACTGTTCTTTCGGAATTCTGCCCATCTCACCTACCTTCCACTTTCGGCATGCTTCCTTCCTGCTTCTGGTCAAATTAAACTCACACTTTATCTAAATTAATCGCTTACTATCCTTCCTTCCTGTGCTCTAGGTTAGTTGAGATTTGGTGGCTATCATTCCTTTGAAGAACACTGAGCTTCCTACTTGCCTTTTTTCCTGCCAGTCTATACCTGTGTGATCCAGCATAACTCTTCTGCAATTCCATCATCCTAGAGATTGGTTATGTTTCTCTGTCCTTCTGTTTGCATGGACCACCCAATGTAAAGTTACCACCCTTTCCCTAGTTTCTTCCCACTTTCCTATCACAAGCGTTTATATGTGTCCCTTGGAGCCATGCAGGGAAGCACTCCCATTCCAGATGGTTTCTCCATCTTCCCTGTCAAAGTTTGTCAGCAGTGTTCCAGGAAGCATCCCTTGTTGTGGTCCTTCCTGCACAACCACATGTCCCACTGCTGTGATCGTGGGTGATTCTGCTACCTGTTTGGAGAAAGCTCTCCTGTCCTCCAAAGCTCCTGTTTCTGAGTTGGAGTTTGTCCTTACGAGGACAGGGCCTGGCTTCTCTCATCATTCTCAGGGGTTTCTCTTGAAGTAGCCCACACTCCCTTTGCACATTCAATTTCAGAACTGGTGGATAAAAACAAGGCCATCTTTCTTCCTCCCCCAGTACCTCCCTGAATGAGGCATTACCTTTATATTTTTATTCCACTTACATGAGTTACATCTCTTTTGCCTGATTAGAACAATTAGAAGATACTTTTTTGGTTTTTGTTTTTTGGTTTTTTTTTTAGTCTATGTAGCTGTTTGTGCATTGGAGGGACTTTTTTTTTTTTTTTTTTTTGATATAATGAGAGTAAGCAAATTAAATCTGGTACTAGGAGAAGGTAAAGACCCCCATCAGACTCAGGTCAGCATTGTAGTGAAGCACTAGGATTTTAACCCCGGGCATATTTTGACTGCATAGTTGCTTCAACATAAGCGTATGCTGAGGTTCTGTGCTGAATCAAAGCTTTAATTTCCTTCTCATTTCTTTTGGCCTGTTCTGCATTTTTAAGATGAGACAGAGTGTGAAATAAAATGCTCAGAAAAATAATTTCTCTAGGGCATATTCTGTTTGATAATGTCATACCTGGAACTTCATCTGGGCTGTCAAAACAATGTCGCATGACAGTAAAACTGAGCACACTTCATATACATAAATCTTTCACAGTCTGTAACTATGTATCAAGAATGAGCTGAAGGCTCCTGTAGCTGAGCTATTCCATTGAGTGAGAAATGATGTGACCATCAGAGAGCAGATACCTCCCAGCTAGTATCTCCAGGTAACACCCTGTGGAGGTGGCAATGATTTAATACTCAGATGTGCATTTATGATGCATGCCATGGAGGGACAGGGCACTGATTTTAAAGAGATGCAGAAGAAGAGGTTCTTCTCCTTGAGCATCATTTGTTGTCCACCATGATTTGTAAGACCGCTTTTCTGGTGGGAATTGCAGTTGTATCAGCGATGCCCAGCAAGTTAGCGGTGATTGCCTCACACAAGAGGGAACAGCATTTCCAGTGGTGATGTGGGTCTGCTTCTTTTTGATGTCATCATTGACAATTGTAGGATAGCGAGCACGCTTTTAAAATTTATGGTTAGAAATCATGCTCAAATATGTTACAGAGCTCTCAGAAGCTGTGATGAGAACCAATTGTGTTAATTTCAGAAAGCAATCCAAACAGCCACCTGGTATTTAATAGAATTGCTTAGCATGATACAGAAATATAAATCAACTATAGAAGAACTATAGTTAACAAATTTCCTCCTTAAGGAGGCAAAAAGATGACCTAAGAGGACTAGAGAGGTCAGATTAAATCACAAGTGAAATAAAAAGCAAAGGAAAAGAGGGCAAGTCTCATGCTAGGGTATCCAAACACAAGAGTCATACCAGAAGTAATCCCAGGGAGAAATAGTTCTTCTGTACCCAGTGCCAAGGAGGCTTCAGCTGAAATACTGTGTTTGGTTTCATACACTGCATTTAAAAGAGGTTAAAAAGATCAGAGACTAAAATCTTTGAAGTGGCAATGGTAAGGGTCTTAGAAAACATGGCCTACCAAAGAAGAACAAAGGAACTAGATTTGTTTCGTCTAGAAAAGGGAAGAATGAATGAGGGGAACAATACAAAGTTCTGGCAATAAACTTCTGTGGGTTCAGCACTGTATTAGTCCTTGGAGGCCATAAGATCCCTGATGGTGGAGGCTTTTAAAATCACAACAGACTGGGGTCAGCTGCCCTCTGGACAGTTGCCCAAGGAAGGAAAGCAGGAAGATCCCGAGTGGCATGCTGCCTTGCTGGGACAGGCTGGGAACTGTAACACTGGGAACAGAATATCTGCAAGAAACAACCCAAACTTCCCCAGAGCTTTCAGCAACAACCAGAAGATCCTGCTCCTCCTGAAGACATGATAGCACCAATCAGCTCCATGGTGGCATGTCATGATAGCAACCTATCTAAGCAGCAGCATGTGCCAGTTTCTGCTTAGCTTTGTTGTTGGGTTTCATGGCAAACCCAAGATTACAAATGCAGTCAGGACAACACTCTGGGAGGCTACCAGGCACTAGGTGTCAGATCCTGTCCGGTGTTGTCTATGCTTGTCCCTGCAAGACCTTTCAGGTCTGTCCTAGCATTACATTCTTGTGTGCAGGGGTTTGACTAGAAGAGCACCATAACCAAAGGCCACTCTGTAGATCCACGTCTTTGTGCTGCCTGAGCTCAAATTACACAGGGAACAATTCCTTTCACACCAACAGAATTGCAAGAAAATGCCATTATTGGTGAAGTAAAATTGTACTCTTGTAAACAGCAACACTCAAGTTGCACTTTTGTGGTAGCTTTATACATGTGAATATCAAATTCCATATAGATGTTTACAGAATTCAAGTTTTGGGGGATCAATGCCTTACCCTAATTGGCAGGAATGAAGAAATAGTCACTCATCAGGTAGAGCTCACAGTGAAAGCATAAAAAGTCTAATTTATTACGTTCTTTCAATATGACTTCATTTTCGAGCATTTTGTGACAATCTGACCTAATATTGCACTGATTCAGACAATAGAGCTGTTCTATTGTACTTTAATGACTGGAAATGTAATTTGCTTCCTGTTTAATATTTAAGCCAGCAATAATACCAAAAAGGCTTATTGCTCCTAAGAAAAGATGAAAGGGGCATAACTCTTAAGGTTTTTTTGTGTTCAAAATTTGACCTACTTTAAAAACACTAGAAACTCATGGGAATGGTCTTCAGAATTAAAAATACCAATATAAGATTGTTGCCTGGGAATTTTAAGATACATCACTTGCAGCTCATAGAAAAGCAGAATTTCCTTCCCGAGGGAAATCCAGATAATTCAAAATTAATTTTTGTCCCAAAATACTGAATTAACGGAGCTTTTCCACAGAAAAATGAAGTTCGGAAAGAAAAAAAAATATTCTGAACATAAGAAATTTGAATTTGATGACTGTCTTGAAATTTTTTGGTCTGACTTAGCTGAAGAGCCATCTGTGCCTGTTCCAGCTACCCCTAGTGACTCTCACATGACCAGCGCTCTGTGGTCTTCCTTCATGATACTCCTTGGAGAGAATAGCTCCATGGCCATTTCACCTTGCCCATACAGCTTTTCCATGGGGAGCAAGGAAGACAAGTTTTGGTATAACATGCAGGGAAGACAACTTGTAAAGGCTGATCAGAAGAGGATAACAGGAATGTCCATTATCTGAACTTCTACAAAAGTGAGATATATTGTGGCTCAGACAGGGATGCAGAGCCATGGAAATAAAGTAACTCAGATGGAGAACAGCACAACAAAAGCATAACCTTCACATGGGGTGCAGTGATGAATTTGCCCTACTGCTTCCCCCAAAGGGTAATTTCGTTTTCATTTGTTTTTACTGCACATCCCATTATACTTTTGGATGACCATATTCAGTAGCTCTGCCAAGCCTTTCCTTGTTCCATGTGCGCTCGCTTCCTTCTCCCTTTGGAGTCCACATTCCTCCTTGTTTGTTCTCTGATTACGGCTGTCTCCATTGCAGGGCTCTGTGTGCTGAGTCCCACACCTCCATGAAGAGGAAACCTGAGATCCAAGGCTTCACGAAATTCCTCAGGGACCATTTCTCAGAGCCATTTCCAATAATGAGCATATTACAAGTAGTTATATATATACTGTTAAGCCACTGTCATACTTTCACTTGACAGATGGGTATGCTGGTCTCTGCATAAATTTACATTGGTAAATATACATTAAAAAAAACCCCAAACAACCCAAAATATCACTATAAGTGATTCCACAGAAACATCTGTATTTTGCCAAGCCCGACTAAACTCACTCCTCTAGAAGCACATACAAAAATTACAGGTGTCACTGAAAGGAGGACAGACAGGAGACAAATACTTTCCAATGTTTTGTTTCACTTGGTTTTATAAATAAGAGGGTGGCATCTCTTTTTAAATCATGACATTTTGACAAACAGTGATGCTTTGTGTTACCCTTGGGTGAGAAGAAATGTGAACAGAATAGTTTTGGGCAGTCTGAAAAGCAGCTTGGGAAGAAAGACTGTTGTGAACTATTCCCAGATCAGTCATTTACTTGCTCCATATATTTGGATAAGATACTTAGTCCTTATCTATATACCAAGGTTGTACCACTTCAACTGTAGTACTGAACTGTATAGTTCAGTAAAGCTATACAGTCTTTAGTATTAACATGACTATATTGGCATTTGAGTACCTTTATCAGAATTATATGCTCATATCGGGCAAATCTTACCACTATAACATACCTTTGTACCATTACAACTGCTGGCACAGCAGAGAGCACTGTTAAAACAAGAAGATAAAAATCTCACCCCTTGCCAAATATACTTCTACCTAATACTGAAGTATTAGGTAGCACAGCCCACCTTTGCTGCCTCACTTTCCATCTAGAAAAGACTTTTCAGACCTTGCCTTTCAGGGCTGCTGTGCTTTAGTTCCTATCTGCAACAGGGCTTCGCAAAGTCTGCATGAAATGTTCCAGGGCTTATTTTTAGCCAGTCACAGAGATTTTTTAAGTCTCTAAAAAGTGTTTGCAAGAGGTAGCTGTACCCCAAAACACACCATAACAGGGGAGTTCAGCTGGGTCTGCTTTCTTTTCCTGTGAAGATTTCACTTTGCATTTGACTCAGACTTTTGTGACAGCTATTTCATGACATATTCACTGTGCGATCGTCCCTGGTATTTCATGCATTAATGTGAAATCCCATCCTTTTTCTCTGGACTTTGGAGATTGGCTTCTTTCCCCCACCACCATTAGTCTGAGGAGTGAAGGTTAAATCAAGAAGGACAAAAATCTTCCAAAAATACAGCCAGGCCGTGTTCCCTGCCGCCTTTTACCCAGCAGCTGAGTGGGAAAAAGCCAAGCCAAGAGGCTGCCATCTGTGGGAGGAACAAGGGAGGACAGCAGAGCTTCCAGCCCTGCCAGCACCTGAGGGGAGTTGGGCAATGTTGGGCTAATTGTTGGCGTAAATGACATCAGCACTTGGCCTAGGATCAGTAGCTTCTCTCCGAATAATTTAGAAAGTACAAATATTAAAAATATTTGAAGTTAGACATTAACCAGATGAAATGTTTAGACAGCAATAGTAAAATGCATTCGATCAAGCTTTATGGACTGAAACTCAAACAGAGTTTTATTTAGCAAAAATAATGGGGATGCTGATGCAATTCCTACTTAATCGAAAAGGAAAAATTCAGAAGAAGCTGTCTTTTGAAATTAAAAATGTAATTTCCAGGACAGCTTTGGACTTGTTCACAAGAGATTTCCTAATCCACAAATCCATTCTGATGGCTCTTTTCCCACAGGCATTCTCTCTAAGCACCGAGGCCACTGATATTTTCTTCTTCTGTTCATTTTGAAGCCATGGAGCAGGATACTCTGCAGCAGGGTTTCTGCTCCGTCTTGCCTGCTTGGCCCTGCACTGACTCAGTTGTCTGCTACACTGAATATGAGAGACTCAGATCCAGCATTAGCAGGAAAAGTCTGGATTACATAGGCCCCAAAAGATACCTACAATGAATAGGATGCATTCAGGGATCCTCTAGATTGTCAGCTTTACGTCCATATATTTTCCAATTACCTAATTGGAGCATAGTTAAACCAACATTATTGGCATAAACCTCCCCCTCACCTGCTTTCTTCCAAGAAGTATGGTGTTTAGGCAAAGTGCAGGGACACCAGGAGAGCCAGCCTGCCTGTTGGGTGATAGCCTGGGTGCAGGAATCCTGTAAGCTGGAGGAAGGGTGAGATCTTCAAGAAGCCACAGTGGATTTTAAGTGCTGGAGCCTTCCATGAGGCCTGCAGCCCCAGTCATCTCCAAGAGCATGGAACTCCAGCCCAAAGCTGCTTGCTGGTGTCTAAGGAGTGGGTCACATCTGGCTTGAATTTAGCATTTGCTCTTTGTTAGCGCTCTAAAGGCTGTTTAATTTATGCTCAGGCTGTGTGTGTGTGCATGTGTGTATGTATGTATTAAGCAAGAGACAGCTGGTCCTACACAGGCAAGGTTGACTGTTAACCCTGAGGCAAGAGGCCCATGGAAAGCAGGGTGGCCAGTGTTTTATTATTGCCCTCTACTATTCTTTGACCTCCACTTGATATATTTTTCCATAACCCTAGGCAGCAAGCTCTCGGTGGGTGGGAACTATCCATTTGTTATTGTCTGCTAAATGAGGACCTCACTGTGGAATACAGCTTCTGAACACAGACAAATGTTACCAACAGGCAGTGTGGCCAGCATCTGTCTTAAGTGGTCCATCACCACAGGCAAGGTGGGTATCACCTGAGCTAGGGGAAGCCTGCAATGAGATTAAAATGCTGTTCCCTTACAATTGTGCCAACCGGTGAAATATGAAAGCCATGTTACACGTGAAAGCATGAATGATGCACATCTCAAGAAGCAATAACTAGATAGCAGCACGCAAAGGTGACCTGCAAACCTCTTGAGAAGGACAGTGGGGAAACAACAGCAATTACAGTCAAAAGTTACAGTGTGAGAAAATGCTGCTTCCAGGCGTACCAGAGGCACAGACTAGGCACCGGTGTTGCCCTTCAGTTGAATTTGTTGCTGAAAAGTGAGTGATGTCAGCACATCAAGGGAACTTCCAAGAGACTTGTATGTGCATTTCTGACCCTCTGATATTCCTTTGTCATGCAGAACAAAGGACATTTTGCCTTGCCTATGGTATCTGATATGTGACAGTGCTCGCAGGATATTGAAGGAGCCACAGTTAGAGTGGTTGCAATTGCACCATTAGGGATAAATGAAACAAAGCTGTACCAAAATGAAGTTGAGAGGCCATTAGCTCAAAGTAAACATAACCTGAAGGGCCCAGGGTATTCCCTGGGAATAGCATCCATCATTTTGCCATGAAACTGCTTCAGAATGCAAGTCTTTCTGAGGGAAGCACTGACAGCATGAGCTGAACATACCTGATGCAGTATTGCCTAACTGGCCTTGGAGGCTTTAGCTTGGGGGGAATTACAAGTGTTCAGTTCCTCTCCAGGGGACATTAACTCTGGAACATAATGCTAAGCATTAAATTGTAAAGCATATAATCATTGCACTGCTAATCAATTCATTTCATACTAGAATTCTTACTTATCCCTCACACCTTCCTAAATCCCACAAGCTTGTGTTGCTTTCTACTCAACTGTCCAGTTTGGGCTGGCAACACATGAACCATGTCTGGGTGGTGTCAGGACAAAAATTTTTGGCATTCTGAAAACTGAAAGTAAAGAGATTAAACAAACCTGACTGTAAAAATACACTACATGACCCAGTGACCTCAAGATTATATTTATTTTCACATGTAATTTTGGTAAAAATGTATCTTTAAGATTAAAGTCAACACAATCAATGTCTAGTCTACTGCACTGTCAAGATAAAAATCCAAGAGGCTTTTTAAAGAGACTGTGTCTAGCTGTCTGTGAATTTCATGGTGATGGAGGGCCCTGATAGTGCAGAACATTGTTCAAGAGGCTGGGAACCAGAACTGCTTGTCCAGAATCCAGGTACTGCTTGTTTGTGATATGTACTTGCTCAGGGTTTTTGGACAAATTATTTATTTATTGTGTCTTTCACACACACCTCCACCCCCAAGGGAAAGTAGTAGTAACAATATTCCTAATTTCTATGCAAAAAATTATAAAGAAAGAAGGGCAGAGTTATTACTCATAATATCTACTATCATTATTCTAGGATAATGAGTAAGTAGTGGACATTACTGTACTAGCAGTAATGGAGCGAGACTGTAATGTGTTAAGGTTAGAAATCTATAAAAATGTTAACTTTCTTACAGCCTCCAAAAATAAGCTTGTCTCTCTCTGCACCGCTGACAGCACTTGCTGTATCTAGTGACAATGCTGAAATGACAAGTCTCAACCCTGGCTTGCTCCCTCATTTCTGTTCACATTAGGTTAGGACCTGGAGGGTTGCAGGACACCCTGTTGCCTGATCTCTGAATGATGTCATCCCCAATCACTTATGTATAATGTTTCTGGTGCACTGAATCATTTCCCCTTTTGTGCTATTTCTGATGAAGAGGAACTGGAACTAAACACTTTTGCCTTTCATAGCCCCTGGCTAGTGGGAGCCAGTTATATTGAGCAGGCTGTGCTGGAACTTCACATTTCAACCAGAAACGCTTAGAAATTATGGTGCTTGCATCCCATCTAGTGGAGGGATCAGATGAATTCATCAGCTGCTTGCTGCTAAGTAAGCACATACTTCTGCTGTGAGTGTAGGAGCAGAGCTATCAGCCTCGTCAGGATGCAAGCAGTTCACACAGCACGTTCACAGTGGTGATTCACCCCACACAGAATGAATTGGGTGCATTTCCTGACATAAAATTACGTCTGAAAGTTTACCCTGGCGTCAGGCATTTGCACTAGGAAGGAACAACTGGCTACCTTTAACTGTGGGCAACAGCTTTGCTGCTTCAGGGCATCAGCATGAGAGCCAGCTGTAATTTCTGAGTTGCTGCCAATGATTAAAACTAATTAGCCATTTTGAAGATAACAAACACTTTGCAATTCCCTCTGAATCTCCCTACAGCCCCATAAGGATCATGATCCAACTTGAAAGAACTTGTACCTACTTCATAGGATGGAGAATGAGATATCCTTTCTTCCTCCATGGAAGAGGCTGCAGAGCCAAAACCTGTTCAGTTGTCCTTACCTGAAAGAAGGCAGTGTTCACCAACAGATCAGGTGAGCAGGGCATGTCACAAATGACCCTAGTGACAGCAGACTGAGCCATCTGTACAGATCTGTACAGATTATTTTCACATGCACTGAAGTAATTGGGGAGTGGTTTCTGATAGGTTTGAAAACGAGCTTGAGTGGCTCCTTCTTGAGAAGAGTTCATTCTGCCAGCCCCTGAGCCTCATTCCCCACTGGCCCCCTGCAGCTGCACAGTGCAGAGCTCAGCTGTCTGCCACCAGGCAGACATCTGCTGTTGGTGCCACATGCAGGCATTTCCTACCCTGCATTTCAGCATCTGGGAATCTGAAAGGCAAAAGATTATTCCCAAAGAGGGGAAGGGCTGCCACTTTCTGCTCTGCTACTGCTTTAGTAGAGCCTATCAGGCCACCTCTCATAAAAAAACAAACAAAACAACAAAACAAAACAAAACAAAAAAAACAACCAGTGATCCAGTTTTACAACCAGCAGTTTCTTACAACCATGAGTCTTGCTGGTACACAGAGAAAGCTTTTGGACATGGAACAGTCTGGGTGCAGGTGAGCACACAAGATACGTGGGCATGCCACCCTCCTGACACGTTACCCACTGCTGGGTGGTGAAACCTTATTTCATAGATCATAGCATAGATTTCAGCTAAAATAATTACTTATGCATAATGAGAGTATTAGAAGGGGGTTGTTCATTCCTTCTCGTCTTCATACTTAGTGACCACCTGTAAGTTAAAATGCTTTTTTCTCTATACAACAAAAATACAATGCCTTTTCTTACCTGGCAGTGCCTCCAGCCTTTGCACAAACAGATGCAAATCATGTTTTTATAGTATGAAAATTCTCTGATCAAAGTGCACTAGATGGCAGTGTTCCTTTTGAATCAATGCAGAGCTATGGCTCCACCATGATCACCTCATTCAGAAAGCAAGGCCATAACAAGTGTTGACATTGTCATTCTCAAGGTATTCTTCCAAATTTTGGGTTCCAAACTTGGTGTCTTTCCAAGGTGAAAAACTGCATCCTGGCTCTTTGAGTCCCTTCTGCCATTGGCTCTTACAAAATTTTTATGTTCAGTTGTGCACTGTTGCTTCTTGCTGTTGAGCCCTCAGAGCTCGCCCTGGACCCAAAGGGTAATTGTGTTCCTGCACACAGGGGCTATAGCTCATATATTCCTTAATCTCATCCAGACTCCAGTCTAAATCCAGTTTAAACAGTAAATTTTACAGCAATTTCCCAGTACAAGCTTTGATCTGTTGTTTGTACTGCTCTCTGGATTCTTTGCAAGAAAAAGTGCTTCACTGATGTATTAATACGAATTTGAAACTTTCGTGTAACACATAGCTTTCTAATGTGAAGCCAAGGAGATATTAACTCTGGGAGATGCTGGGAATGCTTCAAATCAGCACACCTTACCAAGGGAAAACTACATATAAATTCAGACTGGGAGAGGAGTAAGTAATTTTGGCAGCCTTGTGTTTGAGCTTGCTCACAAGTGGACAAGAAATACATTAGGATTGCTCCCATCTAGTGATAAATTTAACTTCAGCCAGCTCTCTCAGCTGTGCTGGTTTGTCCCCTTTTGTCCTCAAAGTAAGGTTCCAACTGATTTAGCAACTGTGCCTTTAGGAGAGAAAGCAACTGTAAAGGGAGCTGCACTCTTCAGCTGAGGTTGAAGGGATGGTGAGGGTTGAGAGCAGCTCAGACAGAGAAAAGAGGTGAAAAGCAAAGTATTGCTCAAACTGTGTTAGTTGACTTCTAACTCCTCATCATGCAGGAATGCAAGAAGGCATTTAGAAGGAAAGTCTGATTGTAGGTTTAAACAAATCCCAAATGGCCGAAGAACAGAAATCCTGTCATCATAGACTGCTGTAAAGTGGAAGGTAGAGCAGCTTCCCTGGTAGTGAATCCTTGGGAAGCCCCAGCACTGCACTGGTATGTATGGCAGAGCGACATCTCCCATTCAGTGCCTGCACTCAGCCCCTTGCACTGGAGGAAGATAAAGGAAATTAACCTAGTCCTCATCCCTGAACAAACACCCAGTCTGTGGAGACAACACAAGCATTTCCTTTCTGGTAGATCTGAGCTGAATCTCAGACCCTTTCACCTATAGGAGGAAAACTGATCTGGTGTAGTTTTCACCCTGGCTCTAGGCTCAGAGTTCAGTCCAGGAAATTACGTGTAAGTGGAGGTTATGAAGACTTATTTTTTTGTTAAGAAATAAAAATAGTGTTTTCTATTTAAATGCAGCTCCACTGACCACTTGGATGGAAACCCACCAAAGCTTTTTGGGTACCATACCCTGCCACCAACTGTGTACAACACATCAGATGACCTGCCTGGACTGCAACACTTGGGAGCTTGTAATCTACATCCTGATGTCACACCTTGGCAGCAAGATATGGTGTCCTTCTGGTGGCAGAAACACCAGCCCCTGTGGGGTAGTTTGGTGGCAAACATGGTTTTGTGTCCAAGAGAGGGCAGCATTCTTCCTCCGCTGGGAAGGCAGCCTGACCACACGTCTCTTTCTAGGAAAAGACATGCTTTGTCAGATGGCATTTCAGAACAGACTTTCAATTTGTGATTTCGTGCATCTGTTTAGGGAAATAACAACCGATTTTACACCTTAGAGCTTCTAGGGACAATTTATCACACACACCTGTAAGTAAAATCCAAGCCAGTTCTTGGTGTGCCATCCTCAGCTGCCATTCCTGCCTCTATTCCAGCAAGAAGGCGTGGCAGTCTCCTGGTAACCAGCATCCATCCACAGGTGGTAGCACAGTGGGAAAGCAACTGCATCTCTATTTCAGAACATATAGCTTTATACTGCAAGGTGGTAGTGGAGGAGGGCGGGCGAAAGAGAGGAACAAATAGGCATCTGCCTACACTTTTGTTACTGCTTTATATTCAGGTTTTATATTTAGGTTATACTAAAACTGGACCTCAGAAAGAGCAGCCAGTAAACAGGAGACTCCAGCACTTATCAGTAGCTTGCATCCCAAATAGAGCCCTCTGTTTCTTAGAGCTGCATCTCCTCCAATTACCCACATAATCCACCCAGGTGGATGCCTGTGTAAGCCCACACTGATGCTCGTACTGTCTGTATATCTGGCAAGTGCTGAGCTCCTGATGATCTCAGTGGTGTTGTGGTGCAGCTAAGAAAAATCCAGCCTGTGCTGCAGCAAGGGAGAAAAATACACAAAAGCCTTTCCTTTCCCGGCTTCCTTCTGCAACAGGTTAGAATGAAAGAGAAAATGTAAGTAGCTACACTGCTGCACCACTCCCTGAAGTAAAGGGGACTGATCACAGAAGGGTTCTCCATCACTGGAATACTTGGGAAAAGAAATGTTCCACCAGCATTTAATTTCAGAGCTGCGTTTCAGAGCTCCTGTGGTATGCTTCTTATTGGCCTAATTAACAAGCTTGAAAGACTAGGAGTCACAAGGTTCATATGTAAAACAGATGGAAGACAGGACATCAATAAAGCTCTTTTAGATTATGCTGGGAAAAAAAAAGCAGAAGCTTTTCCTTGAAATAGTTTCAAGGAAATGGAATTTGATTTACAACCCTAATATGGCATATTATTTATACTGTTGCAAACCTTTATGAATGCGAGCTTCTCACTGAAGATGAGTTTAACTGCAGCAGTGGATGAGGGTGGCTTGGATGTAGTGCTTAGAACATTGAGTCAAGAGAAGAAAGTCTTACTGCAATCTCTGCTATTGACCTGACACGCAGCACTTCACCCCACCCTGCTGCCAGCCTATTTTAAAAATAGGAATACCTCATTTATATTATGATTTGAGATACTTTTAAGCTACACATGATTAATTATCCTAACAGAAGAAAATGGAGGGTTGTTAGAAGTTCAAATCCTTCAGTTTCTGAGTACTGCTATATTTAAGTTGGCAAGTGTTTTCCCTTCCATTTTGATTAGAATAATTTCAAAGAAAAGGCAGGATGAGCCATTCTGCACCAATGCACTCAAACACTGCACAGTTCACAAAATCATCTCTGACTCAGTCCAGTCATTCCATAGAGCCACATGGAAGGACTTAAGCCCTGAATATACACAAGAGCCAACAAAATTGTCGTTTTTCAGACTGTACTGAGCACATACAGTTCCCAGTACAATCCCCCAATTCAGTTCATAAATTTAAGGTTAGCAGAACTCATACCACCATGCCATAAACAGCAGAAGGGATCCAAAGAGCAGTGAAAATATATGATTATGGATAAAAATGTCCTAGCCATTAGACTGTGCCCAAAGGCCAGGCACCAGTTTGTTCTGTCTACTAGCTCTTACCGTCACATCTCCACCACAACCAGACATTTACACTCCCAACAGCAGGCAAGTACTAGGATGTGAGCACATGCTACCCTTCCACTTTTATTTACTGGAACAGGCATGGCTCTCAGCTTCACTGTCACTGTGACGTTGGATGCTGGATTCAAGCACGAAGAGGAAATCTCTCTGGGACAACTGCAGTCACTGTATAACAAACCCAGTGTGGAAACCATGAAATGGGAGTTTAGCAAAAGCTTGGTCTGATCTACTGACCAGGCCTATTGAAGGAACAACTGATATCTGAAAAGCAACCAGGAGCATTCAGAGCCTGGTCTCATGAAAAACTCAATTTGAGCAAAATAGTGCTCTTTCTGCAGCCTGTGCATGCTGGGGTCACAGAGGATGTGCTCTCTGTTCTGGGGGAGGAAAAGACCCACACTCACCTGTCTGTCTTTACCTGAAGTTCTGACCCTGACTGATTTTCAAGGAAAGATGAAAGAAGCACACCACACCCAATAATTAACTTTTGTACCAGTTGTGCCAATGGTCAGGACAGAGGTCATCTGATATGCTTGTCTCCTGTGAAACATTGAGATGTGAGGATTTGCAGCTCTCAGACCTGTTTCAGTGGGAAGCAAAGATGTCTGATCTGCTGAAAGCAAATGGGATCAGTTGTTTTCCTGTATTTCTTAAATGTGCTAAAGGGACCCAGCTCGTTCAAGCCACAGGAAGGCCCATTAATATCCAATAAGCTTTTGGCAGAATACAGAGCAGCAGTAAAACACTTGCCAGAAGGATTGAAATGCAGACTTGGGACTAAACAGATCCAGTAATAGACTGGAGCACCTATAATGGCAATTAGACAGAAGTGCATGGATCTAAAAACTCAATTCAATACCCCTAATCTCCCTTCCCACCCCACACCCACCCTCCCCCATTCACCAAGACCGTAGGCCTCTTCACTTCCCTCCTAGGGATCACTAGATCCTTTTAGCCTGGAGGATGTTCACAAAGCTACAAAGTTCACAAAGGCTTGATAAACCCCTCCACAGACAAGTCCATCCTACTGCTTTCTTCACAGAGGGAATGAACAATGGGAACACATCCGCATTCCTGTGTAGGTGACACCTGCACATCGTGGATTCCCAAACTTAGCTTTGCTTCTCTGTGTGCCTGATGGGAGCACCTCTGTGCTGAGCTCCTCCCTGTCCCTGACTGGAGCTGAAGTAGTAGGTACAAACCACTTAAACCTGGATTCCCCCACATCACGCACAACTACTGACCATGGTCCTGTTCTAGATAGGCTGCCCTCGGGATGCATTAAGGGACAAGAGTTGCTTGTTTATTCCTTTGACAGGCACAGCAATACACACCTGCAAACAGCAGAGGATCTGAGAGCTATGCACATGTAAGATGGGCCCTGCCCTCTGCCACGACTTACTTGTCTCTCAGTAAAAACAGAGGGATCACCTTCTTTGGGGCCATGGAGGAACTGTTTGCATTTCTCTTAAGCTCTCCCCTACCCTTGTCTTTTTGTTTCCTGACATGAGACAAACCAGTCCAGCTCTTAAACCAAAGCACCTGCAGAAGCTCCACACTCAGTACTGAGGGAGCAGCAAGCTCCACAACACAGTATTCCTGCTGTTACTCCCACACAGTCAAATCCCACTCTCAGAGCAGCAAGTCCTAGACAAGCAGATGGGCCTCACTGTGTGTAATGGCTGTGTGGGCAGGGACAAGGACTTGCTCAGCCCAGAACTTCCCAGTTGCCTGGGTTTTGCCAGTTGCCAGCTGACCCTGAGCTGTGCCCTTGCTTAATGAGCAGCTTTCTGTAGGTCTCTTTCTGTGCCATTTATCTTCCCCCAGACCCTTCACAGGGAGCCTAAGCCAGGAGCCTGGGCTCCAAGGACCACAACAGCTAAGCACTGCAGCACCCACATCCTTATGGGATGTCATGGGCAGAATGGAAGCTTCAGAGAAAATTTACCAGGGAGACCATTCTGTTGAATCATGAGCTTCAAAAATTATCCTCTTGCTTTCTAAACTCCTCAGAGATGAGTCTATGATGCAGCTGAATACAATCTTAGTCCAAGGCTTGGTCAACATTTTCTCTCTAAAGCATTAGGGAGGTGTAATTGATCCTGTCTATGACTTCGTCCTGCAGGAATAGGGACAGCAACCCAAATATATTTACAGAAATAAAATTAATTATTGATTTAAATTCATTATAATGATTAGATCAAAATATAGCAATCAGAATTATTTGCTACAAAGTATAGAACAGCTAAAACTGTAGTATAGTGCACTATTTCTGGAAGCAAAATAATTATTAGAGATTGATGTCACTCACCCATACCAATGACAGGAGTGACCTTGAGCTCCATATAATGCAGGAACCCCCACACACACTCCAAGAAGGGATGTATTAGAAGACTCTACTGTTAAAAAGTGGGACTGAGCTTTTATAGTGCAAAGTGATTATCAGTTATGTCTTCAGGCCAGCTATGGTGCTATGTCAGCTCAACAGCTTTCGATAAATTATCAATACTATCAATACTTGAGCAAGTTTGCTGTACTCTCACCACAGCCAGTGCCAGTTCCTGTCAAAAAACATTGTTCTCCCTTCAGAGTGTTTAACTTTGGGATTGATGAGCCAGGCTGGTATCAGCATTCTTCAAAAGCAGTGTGAACCCCATTCTCCTTGCACACCTAACTTTTGCAAATAGGGTAAACTTGGAGCTGTTTTACCCACACCTAGGCAGAGCATCCTCCTACACAGGATCCAGATCTGCTCAGTGGTGAGCCACATGGTCTGGCTAGTAAAGCACAGACTCAGGCATCAGTTTTGCCTGCCAGTTCCAATATTGACATCTTGTGTTGTTAGCTAATACTTCCAGACAAAAAGGACATCGATGGCTTATTGCTCGAGCATGCATAGCACTTAGGGGAAGGCTATTCTCTCTCTGGGTACTCCCACCCTCTAACATATCAGCCCAGGCAGTTCCTGGTTTACTAACTTTTCTTTACATGTTTTCACTTCCACTCACCTTTCATTATAATTACAGAAGTTTTTCTTAAAATAAGGTCTCTGGTTTAATGGCGGTTCATCAGTTGTAAGTAGCAGTACCCCTTCTATTCCTCAGAAGGTATTTGTAGCACCTAATTCTTGTCTCTGGAATGCCATCTTTCCCCAGTCCAAAATTCTCCAAATGAGGTTCAGTAGGAAGCCGTGTTGCTCACCTTGCAGCATGGATACTTCCAAAGCAGAACTCTTACTCAACAGTTTTAACACTATAAAACTTCAGGTAAAAGCTGACAAATCACTTCATAACAGATTGAAGTGAAAGGAAAGGTGTAGATTTATAGTGCCAGTGCTTTATAGGAGTCCTACAGGAATCAATGACTGTACATGGTCAGAAACTCCATTTTAGGTTTCATGCAAGAGATGGCACTGTTAGCACCAGCAATTTATTTAGAATCAAGAGGAAGTGTATGTGGGAGGGCACTGATATATTTTTAAAGGTAGATTACAAACACTAATATTAGAGAGATATTTTTGTTTCTGTTTTGATTAACAGAAGGTTATTAATTTTTCTCTGAAGGAAGACTCATGCATTCCATGGCAAGCATATTGATATTTCACTAAGACATAGGAAACAGAAAAAAGAGTGAGCTAGAAAAGAAAACCTAGAAATCCAATGCCAACCAAGCTAGCAATGTTTCTTGTTTAATTAAGAATTTCTTTTTCTCTCACCCAATGAACAAAATCTATGCATACATGCATGCCAAAACTAGAATTATAAAATTGTAATAGGTGAGGAATTTAGATCTTTCTTGGCATGCATCATATTAATCTTCAGTTGCTAGATCTGCACATATTAGCAAAACATGTATAGATTTAAGAAACAAAGGTAGAATTAAATAATCAAAAGAATCTTAGCAGAACAAGCAGACTATCAACACCTAGACACACTATTCACAGCCTATGGAGGTTTCTCACTAACCTTACACTCACCATTGTTGTGGAGGTATCAGTAAAACATCAAACCTCTGCTGTTCACTACAGCAACTCAAAGCCAATGAGTTGCTCAGTGCCTTCCAAACCATGTCCCTGTACTGGCACTGCAGGTGATCAAGAAGAGCAGCCTCCTTGGTGGGGCCTGACCTGGCAGGGGAGCCTAAATCACACAGGGGTATCACAGCACAGCTGAATGAGGCCATACCTGTGCTCTCATAGGCAGATGTACCCAATACTTAAGATACTCAGTATGATGTGAGGCATGCAGACTCCCTTTTCAGGTAAGAAACACAGCAGAGGCTACTCTTGAGATATGCTTTTAATCATTTGATAAAAACCCTCTTTTCTTCCTTCTGCTTTCGTGCTAAAGCCCAGTAAAAAGCCTTTAATCACAGCATTTTCTATTAGTCCTTTGGGAGGTTTCCTGCAGCATTTCCTATCAGTTCCTTTGAGTGGTTTCCTGTCAGGTTTCCTAATTGGTGAAGCTGACCAAAGTCTGGAAGCCTTTCCTCCCTTCACTAACACCCCGGCAGCATGTTTCAATCCCTTCTCTGTGCCAATGCAAGCACTTAAACAGCCAGCTTTTGTGTCTGGTCAGGTTGATTTTCAGCTGGGTCAGCCTTGTGATCCAGCTTCCTTATGCCCCATAAACACAAGTACAGAACAAGGGATGGGGTTGGGGAAAAAAATAAATAAGGTTAAGGCTGCCCTTTTTGTCAGCAGCTGAAGCCAAGACAGCATTCCTGTGTTGCCTTCTCTAAAAGGCTGTGTTCTGAATGTACCTTGCCACAGAGAGTCTGAACTATCTCAGCATCTATTTCAGTTCTTTAAAACAGAATGCTGCTGGAGTCTCTGTCAATGTGTCCTAAACAATGAATGTATTCATTGTACAAGGAGGAGAATACTTCATGAGAGCAATACAAGCAGACCTTGTTGATCAATTAAGTTATTGGAGAGTGGTAGTTTCAGCAGTCTGATGATGCCTCAGTGTTTGGAAGCCAGAAAAGCACAGTAAGAATATTGGTATGTGATGTACATTTAGATCGCTTACTTGTAATGAAGGAAGTAAGGAGAATTTGAAGTTTCCTACTCCTAGCCCAGCAGTAGATACCTTTCATTGCTGAAATCCAGATGTGTCCAGATCTGCCATAAAGCAGCTTTCCTTGGGATGTTAGGCAATTTCCTAGAGTAAGAGATCCCGTAACTAGGATAGTACTAGATAACTCAAAGTACACACTGTAAGGCACTTGAAGCATCTTTCAGGTAAGAACCCCTAAAACTGGTGTAGGTGAAGTCACAGCAGGTTGATATTGTGCTTTTTCAGCCAGGGAACAAGAGGAGAGGGAAAACATTTAGTGCCTGGAGGCTTCCTCCAATGCCATCCACAGGCTGAGGAGTGGAACCATGACGCTTGCATGCGTACCAGAACCACAAAGTTCCCCAAATCTCTGGGGAGAATGGGAGTATTGCACATGACTTAGAAAAAGCAAAATCAGATGCTGATGGGATGCTGATGGGATGCTGGCCAACCTGAACAGGCAGCCTAAGGGCCTGCATTTGTCCAGAGATGCTTTTGGGAAGTGATAAGGCAAGCTTGTTCCCACCAAAGATGGGATAGCTGTGCTAGAAGGACTCAATGTTGTGAGTGCAAGTTAACTGAGAATCTGCTCAGATATGAAAGAGTAAGGCTCTGTTCTAAACTTGTGGACAGAGGCAAGTTAAATGCTGATTATTTGTCTGAAAAAAATTATGTGAGGATTGTGGTGCATTCCCATTACAGAAGCTTGATTAAATAAGCAATGCAAAGCTGTTGGCTCAGTGTGCTAAGATGGACAAATTTCTGCAGACAGTAACACCAAGGGACATATTTGTCTAGTATTAGACCTGCCTGCTTTAAAAATGCATTCTGGATGTTGAGGTACTTTACTGTTGGGTGTATGGGCATGACACTACCCTGGAGAAAGACTCAAACATTGCCTGTGGGAGCAGGAAACTCAAATGACTGCCATCACACCTCTAAGGGACTCTGTGTTTGTCAAAGGCACAAGTGTGTGATAGATCCCAATGGAGTACTTCACTCTGTGAGCTGTCCACAACACAGAAGGGATAAATGGGCATGCCTTGGCACCCTGTTCTATCATCTCTTTCCCAGGTTCCTGGAGTTCTGAAGTTATCACAATTCAGGCAGAAGGCTTTGCAGTGATCCTTCAGACAAGCTGAGCGAGACCTT
This sequence comes from Cyanistes caeruleus, assembly GCF_971803275.1. Lineage (NCBI taxonomy): Eukaryota > Metazoa > Chordata > Aves > Passeriformes > Paridae > Cyanistes > Cyanistes caeruleus. The sequence goes on along the minus strand of NC_141703.1, from coordinate 92,591,858 downwards.
TGGGTTGAGGTGCTGCATTTCAAGCATTTTCCACCCATGTGCAAACTCTTACTTCACTAAAGAATGGAGACACAGTCTTTCCACTTCCATATGCTCGGGTCAGCTGTGTAGGAAAACACTGCCTTTTCCATGCCAAGGCAATGCTCTTTGCAATATTCTTTGCTTCTTCACTAGAGCATTTCCAAAAGGACTGGAGAAGAATTGGAAGGCAACCAGAGCTTGATGCTGTGACTTATTAAGCAGAAAAAAAAAAGGTTGACTGGATAGCCAAATGTTTCTCCCAAAAAAAAGCCATCATTTTTTGCTTCCCCAGCACAGGACCCAGATGGGACCAAAATAACAATCTTCCTGCTTTGCTTCTGGTACATGTCATTAATTTAACACAAGGGATGTTGTTGATAGACACCAGTTTCTCAGCCTTCCAATGTTATTAGCGACATGGAATCTGCTGCGGAGTCTGGTACAATGCCTTGTTTGTAGTAGCTTTGCTGCATGAGAAGAGAAAGTCCAGCCACCACAGTTACAGGGATGTATGAAATGCTTGTTCTTTAGCATGATTCTTAACACAGAGCATGTGTTCACAGGTAAAGATATATCTTTATTAAGAAGCAACATTTATTCAGCATAGTGGGTTTTGCACAGCAGAAAATCTTCACAATCTTCAATGTTCTGGGTTTTTCTGGTGATCTCTCCTGCTTTTGAGGGTGTAGAACATCCATGTAGTTTAAATATGTAAGTCATCCACCATCAAAATGCTAAAATAAATCTGGGACCTTCTTCCTGTGAGCCTGGTTTGAGGCAGTGACAGAAAAAAACCACATCATTTCTTCTCTGGCTGTGGATGTAAAAGCAGATCTCAAACCTAGCATGAAAGAATTTTTCTTTCACCAATGAATAATGGACCTCCCCTGTTTTTTGAGACTAAAACTCTGGTACTATACTTGCTGCTGACTCCCTGTATGTCTCATGCCCTACCTGGCAGGCAGCAACCTGACACTGCACCATGGACAGGCTTCAGCAGCAGCCTTACCATGCCCATGTGTCAGACTTCACTGCTCCCCACCTCCTGTTTGCCTCCCAAAGCGATATAAATGGATTGCTATCGCTCGGTGCCGATGCCCTTTCTGCTAATGTTTGTTTCATGCATGCTAATGAGAAGACTGGTAAGAACAGATTTATGTTTGGCTCAGCCCAGAGGTAACACGCATGAAAACGCTGACACAAATGCTGAATAAAAGGGATTTGAAAATCAACATCCCCTACTGTTACCAGCTACAGTGTAATCCTTTTCTAGGCCTGTTGGGAAATGTCCTCGGAGAAGCTCTGACATCAGTGCAGCTGCTTCTCTCCTCAGCAGTTCAAGCTTGTTTTCACATCTTTGACTGAGGCAAAAAGAAATAGCAGGGAGTGAACACATGAGAGAGGAAGAGATTATCTTCACTTCTTAAACTTAGTTGTGGAGATAACGTTCTTTGTATTTCAGGGGATTGAATGGGCAACCGAAGAGGATAGTGGATGGAAGTAGCTAACTCTTAGGTACTGCTTTTGCCTTTTTGCATGTTAAACCCTTCACCACTGAACCTTTTGTCTAATCTGGTGTGGTTGTTGGTACAGTTATTCACACAGTCACAGCTCTGCTTTATTGTAGTCAAGCCTCTCAGTCTTTCAGGCCACGTGCAGAAACGCAGCTGGAAAAATACGAGGATATGCATGATCTTAACTTCTTTTTCCCACTGTGTCTGCTTTTAATCTCCTTAGGTATCTACTTACTGCACCTAGCACATGGCTCCATGACACATGGCTCCAGCCTTCCCCTTGAGCAAAGAAGGAAAATCTGGGAATGTCAGTGCTGGCCTTCAGCTGAGGAAGGCAGTGCAGCTCCGTGTGAGTCTGAGCAGCTTCACATTTGCACTCTCTCAAAGTGGCAGCCCATGGGATTAGATGAGCACTGGCTAAAAGCATTCAAAAATGTGGAGAGGACTGGAAGAATGTGCAAAAGCCCAAGTCCAGGGCTGCAGTCCTTTGTCTAAATCAGCCCAACTTGCACATTGTTTGAGGTGAGACAGGGAAGCCTGGGAGTTTTAGTATCTCTGGATAAATGCCATCCCAGTAACTCATCCCCAGCATGTAGATATTTGGAGGCCTTGTGTATTGTAGTTCCTCTGCATTTGTCTTTGCTAAGAATATCACTTAGACTGGGATATAAATGATGAAATATTTCCTAAAAAACCTGAGGGGAAAATAAATCAGGTGTCCAGGCTTTCCTTGCAGTCAACGGAAGGAGACGGGTGGGCATTGCATCTCCATCTCATCCCCTCAGCCCCAAATAATTTAACCTGTTTCTCCTCAGATGGCTCTAATCTCAGAAGATGCTTTGTTCACCTCTTTTGACTGTAGCAGGCACCTGGGGGGTAGCTTAGACCTATCTTGCTTTCAGGTTACATTCCCCTCCAGATGGAAAGGGTGCAATTGTTGTAAGAAGCACTGTGCTTTCGTTACAGTGATGGCCAGTGGGAGCCTGGGTGCTTGGAAGACCCTGGCTACAGTCAGATTTATTCCTTTGCCCCACTGGAAGTCTCACTAACTGTATGCACAGCAAGTATGTTTTGGACACTGAAAAATAAGTGTTAGGTAATAACTCTTAGCAGATTGCTTAAAATTTATAAGTGGTGATAAATAATGAATGATTATTATTCACTTCAGCTTTTAAAGCTCTCTATGCACTTTGAAATTTAAAGCTTCCATTCAACAAATGTGTTTGTTTAGTTTTGGAGAATTGCACCAACCCCCCCCCCCCTTTTTTTTTTTTTTTTAACAGATAAGCTATTTAAAAATGAATGAATGAATATTTTAGGAGCTGTAACAACCCTACAATTACATTGGAAACCTGACTCTACTACTGCACCTGAATTTTTTTTTGCTGTCTGTCACTATGACATTGGTGATCAATCCTGCCACTCTTGCCAATAGGAGGATAAGGAGGCATTTGTGCCCATGGAGATGGCAGCTCTTGTCCATTCAGTCACATGTGATTCAGATGACCTTGGAAAAGTCACCTGAAAAACAAATAAATTACCCTCTGCACGTCATAGTGTATCTAGAGCCCAAATCTGTAAGATACCTCTGGAGATACTGACTACTGACATGTCAATGAGAACTGAAGGTACTCAGAATTAGTTAAAACTTCATATAATTGATCCTGTGGGTCTTGATTGAAAGCCCATTAAAGCCCAGTGGAAGTCTGACCATCTTCACTGGGCTCTTGATCACTTTGCTTGAAAGGAGCCCCCATAGATACAGGATAACAAAACCAGCCAAAGAAGGGACCTTAACACAGCTTTGTCATTGTCAAAGTCCTGTGCAGTGATCTCTCTACATGCCAGTGTGAAAAAAGATCCCAAAAGGAACTACCCATCCCAACCATGTCTCTTGCTTGTGCAGGCTTTTTCTGCTTGTCTTTAGGGATTGCACTTCAAACTGGAAATGCTCTCTACCTAAGGCTTCTGTACCAGTCCCCAATGCCTGGGGATTTGATGTAATTCAGAACTGACTTGTGCAAGCTGAGCCTGCATGATCTCTTCCTGGGATCAGCTGGGGTTCAGAACCACTCACATTATGCTGTGAGCCATAGCCTGAGATCACCACCCACACAGCCTGAGAAAGAATGAGGATGTGTTTATACATAGTATGTTATTGCTAGCATGTTTTGAGGTAAATATTGACTCACTCTACTAAGTTGGATATTAGGGATTAGTTTCTTTTCTATTTCTTTTGTTTTCCTTGTTTGAAGGTTTTTGGTTTACTTTGATTTCTTTCTTTTTTTTAAGGAACTTTCTGGATTCACTAATTTGCAAAAGAATTACTGAAGTAAAAATGAATTCATTAAGTTATCCTTAACTAGCTGTAATTTTCACTCCCTGTCTGGCTTGCTTTGCACAATAAAGGATGTTCAGAAGTTGTGAAGGATTTTGTCAGACCTGTAAATAATGCTGTTACATAATTGTCTCCTTCCCTCCATCTCCATCGGTGTCCTTAAGCAGAAGGACTGGCACCACTTACATAACCCATTCCCATTTCCCTCTCCCTTCTGGCTGCAGTCTTAGGACACAGCCTGTTCCTTCTACCCTTCCTGTTTCTCCAGCCCTGGCCATGTCCTAGCAGAGGTAACCCTTCCCTTGGGGCTTGCTACCAGCTGTGGCCTGGTGGATGAAGGCTTTGGCATGTGTTTTGGGGTGGCAGGAGAGACTGGGGCTGTTCCTGCTTTGGCAAGTGCAGTGCATTGTCCTGGAGCTGATCAGGGATGGGTCCAACTCCACCTGGAGCCCATGTCTTGTCCAGCTTGGGCATCACTGCCATGCTAGTTCAGGAGGGATGGTCTGCCTCCTGGGGCCAATACTGAAATCCATGGAATTTGGATTCCATGAACCCAGTGGTGGGTCTGCCCCAGCTCCAATGGTACAGGTCTTAAGGTAAAGCCCAGCTCCTATGGACAATAACCTTATGGTAAAGATAAGGGTCTGCCCTATGCTGAAAGCCTGAGACATCACATGTTGGCTGCTCTTTCCTTGGAGCAAAACTACACACCACCATTTTCTTCCAGATCTTTTTTGATGTTAAGCTCCGCTAAGGACGACACCTTGGTTTGTAGCATTTTATATAAACAGCTTGGATGGCTCCTGGTGTGTGTCTTAACAGGTGTGGTGGCCTTTGGGTGGGATCTGCAGGACCCCTGACCCCAGTGGGATCCCAGACCCCAAGGATCTGGGCAGGAAGCATGGAGCTTGTGCTGCCCCACTCAGTCCTGGCTCAGGGGAGGTTCTGGCAGGCAATCCTCCAGGCTCTGCTCCTCTTGTCTCTTACTGTTCTAAAAGGGAAGTCAGACATCTAGAGGGAATACAACCACAGGATATTACAAGCCACTCACACAGGCTCTGGTAGAAGCAGAGTATTGTAGTAAAATGATCCTTTATGGTCTCAAAGGTATTAAAAAAAATCTGTCAGGGAGAGTATTTTGACAAATACCTCATTAAAACCCCCAGAATCTCACACTGCACCAGTTCATGTAAATCCCAAGGACAAAGGAATATTTAACTTTTCACGTACCATAAATAAACCTGTTAAACTAATACATCTCCAAGGAATAATAAAATAGGCAAATACAGTAAATACATTAGTTCTGCTCCACTTTTATGTGAGAGGTGCTTTCCTTTGTTTGCCAGAGAGGCAATTCTTCCTGGAGAAGAAAAAATGAAAATTGTTATTGATGAAAGGTGGCAGCCTGTTTGAATCTCAGGAAGCAAAGTCACAGCCCTCAACTGAAGGAATGACCAGAGCAGGCAGAATACTTGGGAGGTAATGGGAAAAATCAAAGGAAAAGGAGGGAATTCTAGTGGTGGAAAGGAGGCATGAGATGGATGCCAAATACAGCTCCAGGACTGGCAGTTGTGATTGTTTAGAAGAAATTGCAAAGTTAGGGTACACTGCCTCTCTTCTCAGCAAATGGGGGAAAAGACTTGGACTTTATAGTTTTAAAACTATCTATTTCTTCTCCATTTCTGGTTATAGCCGTCTTAGTTATCACAGAAGAAGGTTTTGAGACGTGTCACAAGTGGCAGGATATGGATGGATGTGAGAAGGGTGTTTGTACTCCCAGAAATACACCTGGGGAAGAACCACCATGCCTTAGAGGTCTGGTTCAGGAGATTTTACAGAACATTTTGTAGAACACTTTAAGGCAGATTTGGATGGGGGTCTGAGCAACCCGGTCTAGTGGAAGATGTCCCTGCCCATGGAGGGGGGTTGGAATGAGGTAAAGTTTCCTTCCAACCCAGCCCATTCTATGATTCTGTGATTGTGTAATTCTATGATCTGCTCTGCTCACAACAATCACATAAATCCCTATACCCTTACAATAAACTCACAATCTATTATAAGATAAAAATCACAGTAAAATATTCCGTGGAAGAGGATGGAGAGACAGGTCACCACCATTAATATGCTAGATTGCTGATACAGTAGGGTATTTATTAAAAACCAAATAACCTCTTTAGCAAAACAAGAACATGGAAAGAAAACTTACGGGGTAAAAACCAAATGCCCCACACCAGGTGGTTCTAAGCAGTCTGACCAGTGGAAGACATTCCCTCTTCCTGAATCTAGAGATCAGTTTAACCTTGAGTATGTGTGTGGAAAACACACCAGCCAGGTAACAGAAAATTTACTGCAGGTAGGCATGACAACGTGTCCTGCCTGCATTGTGCCACTGGTTACAGGTGGTGTTAATTCTTCTCTCACTCTACACACAATTAAAGTATGAAAAGTGGAGAGAGAATTCCTGTATTTTGCCCAGACAGGCCACCAGAGGAAGACAGACGCGTGAAATTAATACAATGCAAATATGATGCAAACGCTATTGATCCGGTCTCCTTTCAGCCCCTCCAAAGTACCAAAACATGGGACACCCAAGGGTTTTATCACAGGCTGCCTTTCCCAGCTGCAGGGATTCTTCTATCGAGCTGTAGATTTGTTTCCATAGGCTTCCAGGTCTCAGCTTCTCCCATGGAGCTGTAACTAAGATTGCTCCAACTAAAAACATGTGCTTTTCTGTGATATGAATGCTTATCCTCTTCCTTTCCAGCAAAAACAAGCTTCATTTTTATTTTTATTTTTTTGGGGGGTGGTTTTCTTTTGTTTTTAAAGTCTTGTGGAGGTGGATAGTGATGGCTGCAAGGTTTTGCCCGGTGCTGCTTGTTTATGTCTTTTCCTGTATGAGCCATATCTCAAGCAATATTTTGGTTTCTCCATACTGCCTTGCATTGTACGAGGTGGCCATTCCCTTCACCTTCTTTTTGCTTCTGAAAAGGGTGCCTTTAACTCCTTCAGGCTCTTTCTCACATATTTCCTGATGCAGGGCAAGGTGCTGGTAGTAGAGTGGCAGCTGATGGTGTCCCTTTAGGACGCCCATATATGACAGAGGAATGAATATAAGAGCAACAGTACTGGCTTAGAGCAATGTTGGCCCAGAGCAGATAGCTGAACAAACATGTCAGAATAGAGAAAATATGTCTAGATCTACCTCTGACTATACCTTCAGCTCTGTTTGCAACTCAGGGACTTCCTGAACAAAGTCTCATTTCTGTCCACATGAATTTTATTATCCACCAGTTTGTCCAGCCACTCTCCAGATGTTAACCACAGTCACTGCAGACCTTGTGGTAAGGAGTTGCCCAGTTCAATTGTGTGTTTGAAGGAAAGTGCCTCCTTTGGAGTTGCTTTTTTTGAACTGTCTACCTACCAGTTTAATTTGGTGTTCAAGGTTCTTGTTTCAAAAAGACAGGTCACAGTTAGTGTGTTCTATCATCTTCATGCCACTTGCTGCTCTACAGTCCTATCAGATGTCTCATTTCTAGGCTAAAGATGACTTAGTCATCCCTTATATGTAAGCTTTTCCATACAAACTCGTTGTCTCTGAACCCCTTCCAGCTCTGCTATGTCCCCTCCTGAGATGGGTAAGGCCAGAGCAGCAGATAGTCTCCAACATGGGAACAAAATGTGGATTTCTACAATAGACTGCAGATAGTCTGTACTTTTCTGCTTGGTTCAGCTCTAGGAAGTGCTAACATTTTCAACCACTGCAGGCTGCCATTCTTTGAAGGAAAACTTTCAGAAGAAACATACACTAATAGATCAACTTTGGAAAGCAAGGACCATGTGTAAATATTTGATCCAATGTGTTCACTGACTTTTGTCTTGAGTCCTGCTGTAAGGATCACTTGGCCACAGCTGCTGGCTGATATGATAAACAGGTTGCAAATGAAGGCAATGTGGTGATCTAGAAAGGTTAACAGGTACAAAAGCAGATAAAAATGTGTGGATTTCCTAGAGAAAGTCTCAGATAGGTGGTGGCCAGACAGCACAGGGTCTTTAGACAATGCCAAAGCATTCCACAATCTTGGTATCAGAGCTCCCCTTCCTATTTTAGCCCCATAAGACCAAAGCAAGATAATCACTCAGTAGAAAGCACAAGCCTGCTGCTTTAATACTTTTTTCATTTAACCATTGGAACCCTTCTTTTTCAGCCATCCCATGATCCCAGACAATTCGAGGACTTTTCTCTCTCTATACTTTCTGAACAAGCTCTTTCATTCCTGGTTTCTCAAAGAGGGAGCAGGTGCAGTCCTGCTATCCACCTGAGCCACAGGGACACTGTCCAAAGGTGTTAATCCAAAAAAGATGTGGTAAAGCATCAGAAATTAATCTTCAGAGGCCAGGCTCCATTGCCCGCAAGCCGGAGTTTTTGTTTTCTTGGAAAGATTGATCAGTGTAAGTGCAGGTCAAAAGAGGCTTTGGTGATGGCCTTTAAATGTTAATCAGCCACATTTGATTAGAAGTTTAGAGGGATTGATCATGTGTGTATGTCAGTGTGTGTGTGTGTAGCAGGTGGACAGTAAAATCTGGCCATGTCAGATCAGGCAGCAAGGTGGGCTGTCCTGCTGCTGCACAGTAGAATTTCAGTGCCACAGCAAAGCAAAATGGTGCTTTTTAGACTTACACAGAGCAGAAACAGCAGAGCCCTGTGGGACAGCTGAGAAACAATGCCTAGCTGTGGTTATGCACTGACTACCTCCATGGCTGGTAGCAGGAGGGTCAAAGTTAGGACAGGGGGATATGCCTTGAAGCACATGCCAGCACACGGTGAGTCTGCTGCAGTCACCCCCACTTGCACTGCTAGCCTCCACCTACCCCAGGGGCCTTGGATGATATCAAGTGACTGACCTTTTAAGTAAAGAAAGAGAGTGGGATGCTTCCCTGCAGGCCCCTGGTATCATGGCCAGCTCAGGTCCATGGTGCTTATCACCAAAATGTGAACAAGAGATCCCAGGCTGTGTGGGAGGGCTTTTGGGAGCACCTCAGAGACTCAGCCATATAGATGTGGCCAGTGTTTTCTATCCCAGTACTGGGCAGGACAGGACATGGAGCAGCTCTAAAGGCTTTGTTTCTCTTAACTGAGCTACAAACTCTATAGCTGGGAACGTGATAAAAGCCAATCCAGATTTAAAATGTCTATAAGAGATTTAGAAACCAGGACTACAAAAGGTTATTTTCCTGGTTGTCATATTCCCTGCTACTCCCTGAGAGGCGATGCCTGACTGTTCACTGTGTTTTGAAGCCACTGAGTAAATGGGGCTGGGTATCAGACAGCCACTTGCTCACTCCCCATTCCCCTGCAATGGGATGGGGAGAAGAATCAGAAAAAAGTAAAACTCGTGGGCTGAGATAAGAGCATTTTAATAATTGAAACAAAGTAAAATATAAAACTACTACTAATGATGATAATAATAATGGTAATTAAAAGGAGGGGGTGGGAAATAAAACCCAAAAGAAACAAGTGAATCACAATGCATTTTCTCACCACCTGCTGACCACTGCCCAGGCTATCCCTGACCAGCCATCAGTCCCTCCTGGCCAACACCCCCTAGTTTATATTCTGAGCATGATGTTGCATGGTGTGGAATATCCCTTTGTCCAGTTTGGATCATTTGTCCCAGCAATGCTCCCTCACAGACTCCAGAATCACAGGATCACAGAATCAAACACAGAGTCAGTTAGGTTAGAAAAGATATCTGAAATTGAGTCCAACCTATGACCAAACACTACCATGTCAACTAGGCCCTGGCACTGAAAGCCACATCCAGTCTTTCCTTAAACACCTCCAGGGACGGTGACTCCACCACCCTGGGCAGCCCATTCCAACATCTAATCACCCTTTCTGTGATGAATTTATTCCTAATGTCCAACCTAAACCTTCCCTAGTGCAGCCTGGGTTCTCTCATCCTGTCACTGGTTGCCTGGGAGAAGGGACTAACCCCCACCCTTCTTTCAGGGAGTCATAGAGAGTGAGAAGGTCCCCCTGAGCCTCTTCTTCTCCAGGCCAAACACCCACTGTTCCCTCAACTACTCCTTGTAGGAAATGCACTCCAGACCCTTCACCAGCTCCTCTGCACTTCTCTGGACTTACTCCAGCACCTCAGTGTCCTTCTTGCAGTGAGGGGTCCAGAACTGGACACAGGATTCAAGGTGTGGCCTCACCAGTGCAGAGTACAGGGGGACAATCACTGACCTTGGTGGTCCTGCTGGCCACACTCTTTCTGACACAGGCCAGGATGCCATTTGCCTTCTTGGCCATCTGGGCACACGCTGGATCATGTTCAGCAGCTGTTGGCCAGCACCACCAGGTCCTTTTCCACCCATCAGTTTTCCAGCCACTCTGCTCCAAGTCCATAAAGCTCCATGGGGCTCTTGTGGCCAAAATGCAGGACCCAGCACTTGGTCTTGTTGAACCTCATACTGTTGGTCCTGTCCCATCAATTCAGCCTGCCCAGATGCCTCTGCAGAGCCTTCCTGCTCCCCAAATCTACAGATCATCAGATCAACACTCTCACCCAAACTGGTGTTGGTGTTGTCTCTGAATTTACTAAGAGTAGACTCAACCCCTTCATCCAGATCATCAATAAAGATCCCAGTGTGGATCCCTGGGGAACACCACTAGTGACCAGATGGCCAACTGGATGCAGCATCATTTCCCACTACTCTCTGGGCCTGGCCATCCAAACACTTTTTAATTCAGTGCAGAGTGCACCTGTCCAAGTCATGGGTGCCAGCTTTTCCAGGAGAGTGCTATGGGAGATGATGTCAAAGGCTTTGCTGAAATCCAGGCAGACAAAACCCACAGCCTTTCACTCATCAACCAGGTGGGTCACCTGAGCACAAAAGGAGATGGGTGGGTCAAGCAGGACCTGCCTTCTAAGCCCACTATGGCTGGGGCTTTGGTTTTCCTGTATGTGCTCTGTGATCAGACTTAAGATTCTTGTGCACCTGCTCGCTGGCAGAGCACGGGAAACTGAAAAGTCCTTGACTTAGGGTAAGCACTGCTTAGCAACAGCTGAAACATCCATGTGTTATTAACATTACTCTCATACCTAATCCAAATCACAGCGCTGTACCAGCTACTAGGAGGAAAATTAACTCTATGCCAGGCAAAACCAGGACAGGCTGTAAGATGCATCAACTAAGTATGCTCAGTATTAAGGGATGGGGCAGATTTTGTAGCTCCCAAATGCCTCTGCTGATCAATGCCAGAGTGAAAGCTGAAGCAGAAACAGATGAATCAAAGCAGCATTTTAGGAGGTAGAAATCTGAGGAAGTAGGTACATGATAGCTTGAACAAAGTGATAGAAGATAGAAACCCAGGAGAGGCAGAAAAGAAGGCAAAGTATAAATCCAGGGCCTCAGAGAGGGACTGTAGATATGAAGAAAAACTCTGGAGTATATATAAAAGGGGCCTTTTACTGGGACTTCCAGTGACATCTGGAACAATGAATGTCTGAACCAAACAGAGATAAAAATCTCTAGAATGAAAAGTATGCATCCTTCCCTCTATTGAGATGTAAAAGCCATCTTAGAAACCTGTGTTGAACTGTTGTTCTCCTATAACAGAACAGAAACATTATCACTGGGAAAGGGCAAGGCTCTATTTCAGGATTATATTTCCCAAAGAAAACGAGAGTGAAATATAACTGTGGATGTAATTTTACTGCCTTATGCAAGAAGTCAGACATATGCTCATGATTATTTTAATTGTAAAAGGATGGCTGTCTTTCTTGTGTTGAGGAGAAAGGAAATTCCTCTTTCTCCTGATTGTTTGTAAGTCTGGGTCTATGTCAGTAAAGGTTCTTAGGACTTCCAAAAATTAGATTATATGTTCTGTGTTGGGCAGCTGGCTTGGCCACCAATTTCCCTAAAAGCTGGAGTGACAGCTCTGGTTGAAGGGGACACTCATGCTCCCAGGAAGCCTCTTCCAGGAGCTTTAGCTGCCACTACAAAAGGCTCATACCTTAGATCTGGCTTCTCCTGGAGATCAGCCTTAAGCTGGCAGCTGTCAGAGCACAGTACAGGGATCAAATCTGAAGGAAAACATCTTCCTAGTTAGGGAAAACCACCACGCCTTCATTTGTCATATTCTTAAGATAATTCTAGCTGTCTGCTGTAGAAACTCTGCTGGATATGTGCAGTATCTGTGCATGCTGCTGACAGCTCTAATCAAACCATCTTTCCTGTCTTTGATAACACCTGTAAGCAGCTCTGGATACTATGATGGCTGGTATTTTGTGTGCCCAACAAAGAAGGAAAACAAATTGCAGGATAATAAGGGTGAGCAATACCTTCTTGATTACTTTCAAAATAATGTGCAGTTTGTCCCATGGGATATTTCAGTGGGCATCAGGACCCAGAAGCCTCTGAGGTTTCCTGAGCCTTTTTTTTTCACTCTGTAGCCTTGTTTTAAGCCACAAATGTGGCCAAGTTCAATTATTATCACTGAATGTTCCTAAATTGTACAGGCTCACTTGAAACTGAAGCTCACAGAGAGACCTAGAGATGCAAAACTTTGCAGAACTAACAGGTGCAACATGCTTGCTCATCCTTTTCACTGAACTGAAGAATGGTTTTGACTCTCAAATAGAGTGCTGGACCATGTTATCCCATTCCTTTCCAATATTCTCTCTCTACTTGTTATGCAGCCTTGGGGAAAATGCTGATTATCTCTATGCCTTTAGTTTCCTAAAACATAAATTAAAATAATGGTTAGCCACATTGTGGTGAGGTCCTGACTCTTCATCCATTAACGTTTTTAAAGTACTTTGGGATCCTGCATAGAAAACATTAGAGGACACCACTGTGGTTGTTTATATGCAGGTAAAAGAGTCTGTTTTAGCCAAGGTGGGAGGTGTAGGTGGAATAAGGCCAGATGCAGATGAAATGACTCAGACCTTTAGAACTGAAAAGTCATTTGTCTACCTGAGGACCTGATGTCAACTGATAAATGCCTTGGCTGGGTCCTTATAAAGACCATCTCTCTGATAAAGAGAAGATTATCAACTGACCCTAAAATGGGGCTCCTGCTAGGTTGGAGCACTCAGAAGCCCAGGATGCCATCAAGGCATCAGTGTGTCACAGGCAGGTGGCTGTATTTCATGAGTCTGTGCTGAGGTTCAGGCATGCTGCCCATCACAGTGCTTGAATCCTGCACACCAAAGAGCAGATGTAAGCAATGCAGGGATCTAACACAGAACAGCTTGGGTGACTACAGAGCGACCGTGTGCTTCTGATGGGAAATGGTAGTATCAGGGCAGAGCAGGTGTGAGTCATCTCCCAGGAGAGAGAGGCAGGAAAAGGGAGAAGGGGGGGGAGGAGGAAGGCAAGAGAAACAGATTAGCTCATACAGTTATATTCCCCTTGCCTAGCTGCCCCACCCTTTGTGCACCCCCCTCTCCCCCCACAACACGCATACATAAGCACGGAGACTTGGCTGTTGCGGCTCGACTCCAAAGCCCTGTCAGACAGATCATTTGCTGCTTTGTTTTCTTGCCTTGCCCATCTCTGCCCCAAATTCAAGATCATTTAATATGTGGCTAGATACAACTTGAGCAGTTCTTCAATAAGCATTTACTTTCTGCTGTGCATTAGTCCAGTTCAATACTTCCCGTGGCGGGGACTCAAATAAAAGCGGGATGGGCAACGAGACAGCGTTGGCTGCAGAATGATTTCTGCGTTTCTTGTATGATCAGCTTTCACCACAGCCCCAGTGTGCACCAAGTGCCTGGCTCTAATGACTTAAATATGCAAGGCCATGATCAGGGCAGGAGGTGCCTCGAGTTTATTAGCTGGGTATGACAGATGAGCAGTGCAGGAGGTGAATGGGTAGGAGGGAGAGTCTGTGTGTTATCAAGACAGGGGAAAGGACACCCCGGTGCAAAACGACTGATGTTGCAAATGTTTCTCACCTCCATTAAGCCCACAAAGAGCTGGATGTGCTCTCTCTCTAACAGGCAAGAAATGCAGCTTGCAAATGAAAGCACAGTCCCACTCACCAGCACTGCAAGTTCTTCTGAGGCTGTAGCACAAGTAATTAGGTCAATGGAGAAAATCATCTATCCAAAAAAGGAATGGTACTCAAAATATTTGTTAGATTAAAAGCTAAAACAGCGAAAGAGATCCTGGGAGGTATAGATTAATAACAAACAAGACAGCCACAGATCCCCATGGATTCCCTGCTTTATCAAATGACCTCACCCCTGTGCAGTGTGCCAACTTCTTCCAGATTGTTACCAAATACAGAATCAGTGATCTTAAACTGCATTTAGAGATGACAACTGTGCACCCAGAGTAACAATGGGGAAAATAAATAGGGTGGCACTTTCTCACTCAAGTCCCAAAAGGCCAGGGAAGGGAGATGAGTATTTCTTTTAATTATGAGAAGAAACACAAAATATTTTGTTAAAGACAATAATGGAAAAGTACCTAATAGTAAAGAAAGAGGCACGACAGAGTAAGCAGTGTATGAGTGAATATATAGAAGAGGTCAGACTCTAAATACACTGGAAAGCCTTGATCAGAGAAGATGCTTAATGTGTTAATGTACATACCCATAACAAATCCCAAAGGCTTTTCTCCTGCTCTGTCTTGACAACATTTTCTCATCCATATCACAAGTAGAAAATTTTATGTTTAAGTGCAAGTTTGTGTGTATGTATGGCAGGGCGTAAGAATTAATAAATCAAATGAGAAGCCTGGGGAAATCTGACCATTCTCCACAGTCTTGAGAGAGCCCCTTTTTTTTTCTGCAAGCATTGAATGCATTCCTTTCTTTCACACCATCTGAAATGATGGGGTGAAGCAATTAAGACAAAAATAAAGAGAATCAAACCACTGAGGAAGTCTTACAATGCCAAAGGTTTAGTGTTCCATAACCGACCAGGATGACTCATATCTGTAAGGACTCTGAAATCCTCCTACATGTTGACACAACTCCATTGTCCTGCTGTGCACTGACTGTGTTCCAGTTGTCACAGAAAATGAAAGGACAACAGTTATTGTTATGTTGCAGCTGGGTATTGTGACTGATTCATAGTTTCCCTTTTGGGGAGGAACACAAGCTTGCATGTTCTCAGGCATTTGCAGCACACACATGCAATTCTCACATATCTGAAATGGTGAATACTAGATCCCACTCGCTGCTAATAAACCATCATTAGCAAATAGCTGATATAAGCTGTTACAGAAGTGGTATGAATGTTTCAAGGTGTGAGGTGAGGTTTTTAGGTGGGAAAATCTCTTTTATTAGATGAACTGACATGTTCGAAGGGGAAAAACCCACAGCAGAAAAGCTTTTGGGAATCCAAGACTTTCTCCAAGCTGAATGTTTTCCAGCAGAACCTGAAAAAAGAGCTTTGTTGCCAAATGAAAATTCTGTTTTAATACAAGTTTTCATTTGTTATTCAAACCAAACCAAAACAAACAAAACAAAACAAAACAAAACAAAAACATACAAACAAAAAACCCCAAAAAACAACAAACAAAAAAACCTCAAACCAAGCCAAAACAAAAAGCTTGTCTGGTTTTTCATGTTAGGAAGCCCTAATATTTCAAAACAAACATGAAACCTGTCTGTGGAGAAAACAATCCTTTATATTATTGGAGGGCATGCGCTCCATGCAATTTACATGAATACATATTTTGTTAAAATCTCAGTACAGGACCAATTAATCATGTAAGACATTAAGCAGCTGATAAGCAAACAAGTTGGATCGTTCACTGGCACCTGAGTTTAATGGGTCTTCCTCAGTTTATAACTTCTTGAGTCCAGACATGGGTAGGAACACAGGACATGTACTAACCAATTCTCCACTTTGTTTTCCCCAGTTATAGATGACAGACAGCAGAAAATAAGAGGGAGTGAGCTCATGCACAGAGGCAATGCATGTGAGACTGTGTACATTAACAATCTCTTTTATTAAGCTACTAATAAACATGGATACAAATCAAAGAAAGGCACCTGGGCTGAAAGACAGACAACCATAGATGCTGCTCCTCTGACTTCCTCTCTCATTGTTTCATCTGTGTTTGCTCGGGTGGCAGCCACATGGTTGCCTTTCAATAATTCAGGATCCGGTTTGCTCGCATGGCCAGTCCTGCTTGTCGCATTTTTTTTCACCTGATCACGAGTTCATCTCCCTGTAAATGAAGCAAGGCGTGTAAGGAGTTGCAATATCTTTTATATTGCAGGAGAAGGGATGACAACACAAAGAGTTTGTGTGCCTGAAAGCTCTATCATTTTCTTAATTGTATCAACTGCTCTAAGAAAATATATTACTTTCCCCAACAGCTTGTCTTGCTGATTTCCTTAGATGGTTGTAACCATCTTTTCTGTTACTTCAATAGTCCTGTATTAAATTTGTGTGGACCAAGAGCTGCATTCCTTCTAAGTGCACACCTCCACTGACACCCCTTTTAACTAACTCTCATGCACACCACATTTCATAAGGATAAGGGAACAAACAAGATTTATTAACATTTGAGTAAAGACAAATAATTTCTGGTCACTTCATCATTCAAACCATTGATTTGACCTTTTATACATGAAGATGTTAGTGCTAGAACTATTAAAAAGTAAAGATCAGTAACAAAAATGAACTGAATAGTAAAATAACTCGGTCTGAGTCTCAAGCACATTTTCCTAGTGTAATATGCAATGCACCACTAATGGCCACTGTTCTTTGCAGTTTGAAGTAGGAGAGCTTGCACTAGAGAGCTCAATAGCTGCATCACTTTTAATCTGCTTTTGTTTAAAAATTATTATCCTTTGCTTTTTCATATGCCACTCTTTAAATGAGAGTTTCAACAATTTCACAATCAGCCAAGTTGAGGTATTATCTTTGCCAATGTGGTTGTAGGATTGGCATGGGAGTGAATAAATATAAAGCATATAGAAGCTTCTGAAGAGTGATCTGAACTCACACATAGGTACAAGCTACTACTGATCTTCTGGGTAGTATGACCCCCTTTGGGGATTGTAGATTGCTGTGTAGAAGAGACTGAAAAGAGCCAAAACAAATATTAAGGTTGTTGTAAATGTCACAGTCACCTGTATTTAACAAGACAAAGGTCTCTTTCCCCTGTTTCTCACCTGCATCTTCTCCTTTTCTCCTTCCCTGGTCTAAGTGCTGTGCAGAAGGAAGTGTCCCTGTTCCCACCTCTGAGCACCTCTTTCTAAATTCTAAGCACTCACAAAACAAGAGACTGTGACTGTCCCCACAGAGATCAGTCCTCAGAGTTTAAGCTTATAGTGTATTTTGAAATAACAAGGTTTGAGTTCATTTCACTTGCCCTTAGGGTGCAATTGCTTTGTGTTTCCAAATTTTAATCTGCAACCATGAAGAACAAATGCTTTTTCAATTTTTTTTTTATTAAAAAAAAAAAAAGAAACATGAGGGTCTCCTCTAACGTCTCAGTAGTTTAAGCAGTGTGAGCCAGCAGAGACAGCTCTGATTTCTGATGTCTTGGCTCCCACTCCTTGCTTTACTCATTACACTGATGTTCAGCAGAAGCTAAGATGCCAGTACAAATTTACCTGTCTCTCCCATTAGCAACACCAAGACATCTCTTGGGTTGTCCTTTAGGTCTGTTAAGATCTATTCTTTTGTTCCAATCCCATCTCTTATTATGTATGAATATTTATACATATATTTAATCTGTTTTGCTCTCCTGTCTTGCCTTGGGTTATATTTTTTTACCTGGTGCTTTCCATTTTGATTGAGGTGGTGACTAGATGGGCTCATCTTCCTCTTGGTTTAAAAAACAATTCATTATTTGCCCATGTCTGGTGAATGAATGCCTCTGTATGATATGTTGGGAGACAGGGATAAACATCCCTCCTGGCTGATTGATAGTCTTATTAAAGATTGCAGTGGGTGAAATAATCCCCTGTAGCTCCATACGGGTAAGTTCCCTTTCTCTTCTCCCTTCAGACTGGCTTTAGGGCATGCTTGGGACTTGGCTTATGCTCTGTCCAATCTTAGAGCATAATTTAATTAGCCTTTATTGAAAGCCATTAGCATTGATCAATGGTAGCATACTTTTTTTTTTTTTACTGAGAAAGATGACCAAGGTGTTTATCCACTAAAAACTTGCAAATACAAGTTGAGTTTGATAATTTGTTCCTATTCTTGCTGTTGTTTTATAGTAAGCTTAATCAATACACAAAGATTTTTAGCTCTGAGTTGTTATCTGCAACGTGCAGGAGGAGGAAGAAACAGCAATGGGAGCTTGATTCCCCAGTTATGTATTCCTTGAGTTTTGCATTTTTCTTCTGTATTGATTTTCTCTTAAGGGTCTTCTCTGCACATTTTCCCACCCCATGGTCCATTGCAGGTTGCATCCTTTGCACTGTCAGTGCATTCAGCCTTGCCCTCTCCTTCCTTACAGCCCTCTTACCCTCTCCCACACCACCCTGGCTACAGGAGACAACCTCCTGGACTCTATCCCTCTCATTCCATAAATCCATTCTTGCTCATTTTTCCCAGACAGCTCTCAGGGACATTTCTCATCTGGTCCCCTCCCTGACTGAATGACCTTTCTAAATTAATAATTAGAGAGAAAAAAAAAATAAAAATGTGTATGTAGCCTGCAATAAGTTCAGCTATTGAAGGCTTCTGATCCAAAGCATGTGAAAATCAGTGTGGACCCCTCCCTTCTTGATCAGGGTTTGATGCTACATTCCTGATCCTTCCTATAAAATGAACATTTTTTTTTTTTTTCCTTGTAGTGTGCTGCTGCAATCCATATAATAAATTAGATTATAATCCCCTCATGGGCAAGGACCTGTCTTTTTGATATGCCTGTGCATTGTTGATCTCACAGTGCATACATGTCTTTGCACATTCTCACCTCCCACTTTTATCCAGCACACCAGGATATCAGAATGAAATGAGAATAGAAGTGGACAATATTTTTCTAATTATTAGCATGCAGATAAGCCACTTTAATTAAAGAAATTATATACTCTGTAAAAAAGAAAGCTTCTCTGTCAGACTGGGGTCTTGTAATGGCTTTGTGTTTGTGCAATTAGGACCAAATCTTGAAGCCACCGAAGCCAACAGTGGCCCTTAATGGGATTAAATCTTCATTTGCGGGGTGATGGGCTAGATGATCTAAGAGGTCTTTTGCGTCTTGCGCTTCTCTAATCTCTCTCGGGGTGAATGACATATAATGGAGAAGACAGCTTGTTTTGAATAAACTGCATTAAGTGTCCACATATATTTCCTAATGCAGGTTAAAAAAAGCCCCACCCCTGTGTCTCTGCTGCTGTGCGTGCCCCTGCTGCAGAGCAGGTCTCTGGTGCTGCAGACGGCGTAGGAGCGCGTCGATAGCCGGCAGCTCTCTCCGGGGTATGGATGGCTGTACTTCCCGAGATCCGCTGGGAAAACTCCCCAGCCAGCGCTAATCAAATCGAACCGCTGTCAAGACTTCCTGCAGAGCTTCGAGGAAACATTTCTGAATATTAGAGGTGCAGAAGAGGACAGTAGAGGGTGGGGGAGGGAGGCAGGACAGTTTTAGAGCTTAAGTGGATTACATAGCTGCATAACCCAGTTATGGGTCCGTGGACCCAAGTGAGCTGTTTTTTCCCCTCCCCTGGCTGTCTGCCTGTCAGATAGTTCCCCTGACATGCAGGCTTTATTAACCTCCCCCAGCTGGCTCTCTCAGCATTTCTTATTTTCCAGTGCCTGCATCCCCTAGCAGCTCCTCTCAGCCCTTCTTGTATCTCTGAGCTCCCCGGGGTCGTTCCTTTAGCTGCACCAGCTGTCGGCACCCATTGAAGTGTCCTCACCAGCCTGCTCCACCAACATCTACCAAACCTGGTGGCATGTCTCTGCCCACACAAACCCCAGGCAGATAGCAATGGGTGCGTGATTTGCCTCAGATCAGGAGACCTATGCTTGAAAGGTAACCTGCTTCCAGCTGTCTTCTATTTTAAATTGCTGAAAGGGCCATGTTAAAAATAAACAAACACCTGAGCACCACTGTTGGCTGGTATGAAGGAGCAGCAAGTGCCTGGTGCATCTGGATGCATTCACGTTTCCCCGCTTTGCAGGAAAGTTGGGTGTTGATGAGTTAACGTGAGCCTGGTTGTTCAGCCCCAGCCCTGAAATGTCCCCTCAAGACTGAGTGTGAGCCTGACATCTGCTGGGGACAGCACTGCTGCTACAGAAAACACCAGGCTGTGCTTCCTCAGGGGTGCTTTGTCAGGAGAGGTTGCTGCCCGAGGGACTCTGAATGGGATACATCCAGCTGGGAGGAGGCAGCACAGCCAAAGGACAGGGTGACCCAGCTACAACCCAATAGGAGGCAAGAGCTGAAATCCCAATTTATGCTGGAGGGCTCCAGTCCCCCTCTCTTACAGATGTAAGAGAGAAGCTAGCCAGCATGTGTATTCAGGGTTTCAAATGTCTGCATGGGTGTCCACAGCCTCATGAGAGACAGAGCCCCATGTCTGACGGCAAGCTGAAATCTGCTTTCCCTCTTGCCTTTTGAGGCATTCGCCACTGTCACTACGTTTTTGCTTTGCTGGCACAGCTGGTGGCTTGTCAGAGTTTTATTCAGCCCTCTGGACTTTGCAACTAAAAATGCTGCAGGTAAACTCAAAAAGTCACTACTTGTTGTCCACCATCTGTGTGTCTCCATTGTTCCTATCTGTCCTCAGCCACAGGCTCCTTCCTTTCCCTCCCTGTCCCTATGATGCATCTGTATGGGACTTCTGTCCACTCTTACAGGAAAGGATGGTTTCCAGGGCTGGTTGTAAGGAAGTCACGTATGAGTGGCTCAAGGCCACGAGGAGTGATGGAGAGCAGAAGCAAGCATCACTTGATCTGATTAAATACCCATCTGATGCCTTGAATCTGTGTTGCTGTAGTGGCTCCGGGGAGGAGTGCCACAAAGGAGGCTGCTTGGCTGCTGGTGGCGAGGCAGCATCCCTGGGCATTGCTTTGTCAGTGAGGGGCTTTGAGCAGTCCTGGAAGGGCTGTGGGAGGTGCCCCTTCCCACAGCAGAGAAGCAGCGTTGCCCATAGCAACATCCCTGCTCATGGCAGGGAGGTTGGAACTACGTGATCTTTAAGGTCCTTTCCAACCCAAGGCATTCTGTGATTCTGCCATGAGAGGTTGTGCTGCTTCTGGGTCTGGACATAGCTCACCCAGTACCAACATAGGCACTTCAGGCTCTGATCCTTGGGGTCTGTTAAAAAGAGGAATCCTAAGCAGTGTGCAAGCAATATGGTAACTTGGAGGTTTGTTGATAGCAGGGCTACCAGCAGTGTCTTTGGGCTCTCTGCCAGCACCTAAATAATTGGAAGTGTTGCTTTCTTCTAGAAGTAAACCTGGCCTTTGTGCTGCTTTGTCACAGCATTGTATTTTTTGCTGTCAGACATGAGCAGATAAAACATATATTTTAAACCCTTGAAGAGAAGAAAGAGGTTGGCAGTTCTCATGGCTTTAGCAGGGTTCTTATGACAGTATATGTTGCTTTTTTTTTTCACAAAGATCATCTTTTAGCAAAATGTGACTCTGAGGATCTCAGAGGGTTTATTAATA
Organism: Cyanistes caeruleus; assembly: GCF_971803275.1. Classification (NCBI taxonomy): domain Eukaryota; kingdom Metazoa; phylum Chordata; class Aves; order Passeriformes; family Paridae; genus Cyanistes; species Cyanistes caeruleus. The sequence continues at coordinate 92,570,376 of NC_141703.1, read as the reverse complement.
TTTTTTCAGTGTTTTTAGAGCTTCAGACATGGAAGAACACAAAGAACTTGATGCCAGTTTAACCTAATGATTCAGAAACCATAATTCAAATAATAATAAGCTAACACATCTATTTTTAAACTCATGATTTAAGCCACTGTCATGATTTTGATAGGGCCTGACATGATATTCCAGCATTGGGACTGCTAATAAAGCTTTTGTGTACTGATTAGAATGGAAAATCCTTTGAAAATCCTCCAGCTTGCTTGCCTTAGTCAATACTTAACAAGGACTCAGCCACAGCAGCAAAAATATCCACCAATCTGTCCTTTTTTTTGACCCTCTCTTTCTCTTCCCTTCTAGAAAAAATCTGATATCTGACAAGAGTCATGATTCATTGTAGTCCCAGAGTCCATTGTGAGAAACTGTGGTGCAGGGATCCTTGTACATGGGGATCCTGGAGCCAACAACAGGAGTCTGAACAGAGGGCAAGAGCATCCCATGTCAGAGTTTTCCATAGGGCTAAGCATGGACTGAAGAGAGAAGAGGGTCAGATCTACACAGATGGCTTGTGCTCATGCTACAATTATTCCATGTCCCTGTAACGTCCTTCTGGGATGAACAGGAATCAAAGGTGGGTGAGCTTCAAAGATGCAGAGAGGGCCAAGCCATGGCACAGAGCCTCTGTGCAGCCTCCTTCAGTCCTGGCGTGGGCACATGAAATAAATTGCTTGTCTAGTGGCTGTGTCCGTGGAGGAGTGGGAGAATGCCAGCTGGTCCCTGTGGTATTTAATTTCTTCTCAGGAGCTGAGCGAGGCAAACATTTTTGGGATGAAGCAGCTGAAAGCAGGAAAGACAAAGTGCCATGCCTACTGCCCCCAGCCCCCTGTGTTGTTGTGAGCTGGATCCAGATACCAAACTGGTGGGAGACAGCTGCTCTGCTTTTTTATCTCCCTAGATGTTACACGGTGTTTTCCAGCTCAACAGAGGTGTCTGGGAACAACTGAAGGAGCAGCCAGACCCATCTCAGTGCTATTTGAGGCACTTGGCTTTCTGGCCAGTGGGTATGCTGTTATTCCTCCAATACAAGAAAACAAACATGTGGGGATATATACATGAAAAAGAAGGTGACTCATAAGTGAGAATAGCCTCATTTTGTCATTAGAGGAGAATAATTTGCCACATATTTGTATCAATATTGCAAAATGTCTGCACAAAGCTACACAGCCCCGTGACACACTTTGGGCTGCGTGTGTGGCCACAGCCACCTGCAGCAGGGGAACAGGAGAGGTGCTACACTCAGTTGCTGTTTGAAACTGATTTCTTTTTCTTGTCTGAAGAGTGGAAGAAGCCTGCTGCTTGGCTTTGAATCTCCCAGGAAGTGATCTGACACTTTGAGTAGAGCTTGGCCTTTTCTTTTTCGCATTAAAATGGAAGAAGATGATGTTTCATAGGTCTGTGACGTCAGCACGCATGCACCGATCTGCAGAGAATGATGTGAATAGCTTTTTGTATTACTGCTGGACACAGAGAACTGTCAGGAAAAAGATTACCTGAAATGGAATCTCAGACAAAAAGTGAATGGCCTTGGATCAACTAAATAGGTGTGTTGACTCTCAGGATTAATGGTAACACAAGTAATTGTATTGGGTTTGTGTAGCAAGGCTTTGTAAGGGGGTCTGCAGGAGTGGCTTCTGTGAGAAGATGGTAGAAGCTTCCTCTGTGCCCACTGGAGCCATTGCCAACCAGCACCAAGATGGACCCACCACCAGTCAAAGCTGAGCTCATCAATGCTGGTGGTCAAACCTCTGGGATAACATCTTTAAGTGGGGGAAAACTGCTGTGCAATAGCAGCTGTGAAGGAGGAGTGAGAAGATGTGAGAGAAACAACTCTGTGAGAGAGACACCAGGATGAGTAAAGGAGATGGGGGAGGAGGTACTGCAGGTGCTGGAACAGAGACTCCCCTGCAGCCCGTGGACATCCCTGGTGGAGCAGATATTCACCTGCAGCCCTGGAGGACCCAGCAGTGGAGCAGGTGGGTGCCCAGAGGAGGCTGTGACCTCATGGGGAGCCCACGCTGGAGCAGGTTTTCTGGCTGGAATTGTGATGCCATGGGAACTCACACTGGAGCAGCCTGTTCCTGAAGGACTGCACCCCCTGGGCAGGGACCCACACTGGAGCAGTTCATGAAGAACTCCAGCCCATGGGAGGGACTCCACACTCAGGGGGTGAGAGTGTGACAGGTCCTCCCCGTGAGCAGGAAGGAGCAACAGAGACAATGTGTGACAAACCGACTGGAAACCCTATTCCTGTGCCTCTGCACCACTGTGAGGAGGAGGGAGAAAAAATTGGGAGTGAACTTAAGGTGTTTTAAGGTTCTAAGGTTTTATTACCCGCTCCCCTACTCTGATTTGTTAGGTAATAAATTAAATTCATTTTCCCCAAGCTGAGCCTGTTTTGCCTGTGACAGTAATTAGTGAGTGACCTCTCCTCGTCCTTAACCCATGAGCCTTTTGGTGTATTTTTCTCCCCCTGTCCAGCTGAGGAAGGGTGTGACACAGCAGCTTTGGTGGGTGTCTGCTGTTCAGCCAAGGTCAACTCACCACACTGTTAAAAAGAAAAATCTTTCTTACCCTGAAAACGTCTTTCACCTCTGCCCCACTGAAGGAAAAGTGATTTGTGATGAAATAAAATTTCCTTCAGTGACTTAGGAGCCTCAGATCCATTTGTTAAACCTCCTGACCTATTTACTTAGAAAAATCTCATCATAAGGCTATATTTTTTCTTGGGTTTTTGAGGCAGAGATTTTGGTGGGGGCTTTTTTAAAAACAGAACTAAAGCCAACTATCTTCACATATCTGGAACTCATCAGCTCTAGTGCCAGTGATGTGCACACCATCTATTAATGACAAAATTAATGAATTAATGTGAAAAAGCTGGATGAAGAAGGACTGTAAACTCCTGATCCAAGCCTAGAGCACTGCCAGGATGATTACAGAAATAGAAGGGATGGCTCAGTTCCCTGCTCATTCCCTGGCACTGCTGCCGGGGGCAAAACCAGGGCATTACCTTTCCATTAGGACTCTTTACTTCTTCCCTTCTCATAAGAGAAAAAGAAACACCAGTCACACACACACAAAAAAACCCCCAAACAACTTCATGAAAAATCAGAAAATGTGAAGGAGCGGGAGCTAAGCATCTCTTTGGAGACAGTAGAGCAAGGCAAGATTTACACTGGCATTTCTTTCCCAGAAGCAAATTCCCATTATTTCAGGGAAGAGCAGTTGGCAGCTCGGTCTGGCTCATAGCACTGAAGAAACAAGCAGACAAACAGTGTTGAAGATGGGAATCCCCTGGTGCCCTGGCTAGCCCCACCCCCACCTTGCTTCCTCCCCTATCTTGTTTTGAGGAAAGCAGGTGGCAGTCGTTCAAGGACCTTTAAGATCTGCTTCATTTCAGGTGCCAACTGTGAGATCAACTGCTCCCTGCTCACCCATTTGCAAAGTCCCAAGTGGAAGAGGAGTCTTTGCTGCAGGAGAGTGTTTGCTACTGATTCTTCCGACCAGTGCTCTGATCTACAGCAGCTATGGCTTTGCCAGTGTCCTGTTAATTTAGTTACCACAGTAGGAAAATATCTCAAAAGATAGCTCACTCTAATTGCAATAGCTGCAGGCAAGAGGGCTGCCAGCAGGGAGCTGCCTTACAACTGGGCTTGAAAGAGCTCAAAGGTAAAGGCAGGTTCAATAGTGACAAACAGGGAGCAACAAGCGCCTCACTCTGCCTCCTGTTTTCTGAAACGTAATGTTTTCACAAGGAAAAAAGAAAAAAAGGTACCTTTCTACTGGAGCAGGTTTGTCTCGGCCTGTTAGGGCTCAGTGGTGTGCCAGAGCAACCGGCAGGGTAGTACACCAAAACTCAGAGAGGTAGGATGATGCAAGGAGGAGGAAGTGGGACAGTACTGTCTGCTCTTTCCTGGCAGCAGCAGATGATTCAATGATCTCTTCATTGAATCAGCCAGAGCTGTGAAGACATGGGAAAAACTGACAGCAGGAGTGCCAGGGTCACAAAACCTGGTCCTGAAAGAAGCAGCATTCTATGTCCTGTGCTGTGTTTGTCCCCCCTAGCTCAGAACAGAGTGAGGGATGACTGGGCACTGTCACAGCTGTTAGGCACCCACTGTCACATCTGGCTCTGACACATCTGGTTTCCAAAGGATGCAGGCTGATCTTCAGCAGACCTTATCAATAGACATCTGTCATTGACACAGGCTAGAGGGATGTGGGAATGTGCAGGCATTCCTACTGGCCTAATGGCCCAGGAGGAGACCCCATACCCCTGGGGAGCTCTTGTCACGTAAAACTGTGCCTTCTCTGCCTTCTTGTTGGTCTGTTCCAAAAAGAGCACATTTTACAAAAAGCCTGTGTGGGGTTTGTGGGGAGGGTAGAGCAGAGACAGAGCATTGAGAAAGAAAGGCAGAGCGGGAAAAGTCCAGATACTTAAATGTGCTTAATGCCTTGTATGGCCTAAGAAACGAGATTTTCATGTCTTATCTGTTAGAGCTGTGTTGCCAGCATCTCAGATGGCCTTACAGAGTGGTGAGAACCACTTTGGGCACAGTAAGGAAGAGAACTCCTCATGAACCATCTCGGGGATGCTTCCTTTTCTTATCTGCAGGCCAGAGAGTCTGCGCCCCTCGCACCTAACTTCCCACAGGGATTCACGGCGGTGCTAAAAGCTCTGCGTGCATTTCCAGGGTACCATTCTCAGGGTAGCAGCCGGTGCGGCAGTGCCAGCCCGGCCATCCATCCTCGGCTCCCCGCAGCCCTGCCCAGCGCACGGCCCCTGCCTTCAGACAGCGCCCAGGCAGCGCCCGCTCCTCCCCTGCGAGCGGGAGAGAAAGGAGCAGTTTCAGGCTCTGCAGTGACTGGATGACTAGTGCACATATTGGTAATAGCACCGTGCCGGGGTCTCGCTGTGATCTTCCTGTTGCTCATTTGCTGGCAAGTGTGAAATGCAAATCCCTCCGGGCTTCTGTCTCCGCTCAATATTCACAGGAGCATGAAGGCTCCTGCGCGAAGGGGAGGGTGAGAGCCGGCAGACAGCAGCAGGGAGCTTTGTTCCCTCCTTTGTCTGGAGTTTACGGGTTAAAAAAATCTGCTTATCGGCGAGGCTTTGCAGGGGATGTCAGCTCGCCCCGAGCCGTGTCTCTGCCTTATCTGGGGGGCTGGCGTGGGGCAGGAGAGCAGCAGGTTCCGATGGCAGCGCTGGGGCTCCACCGCACAGGGCGGTGGCGGGGCAGGGCTCTCGGGATGCAGGAGGGAGGTGCCCCCGAGCTCGGAGCAGTCACCCCCGCCCAGGACCCGCCGGGCCATGGCTCCCACCCTGGCCCTCTCCTGCGGTGTGATGGTTCCAGTCCAAACCCAGTCAGACCTCTGGAAATGGCAACTGAGACACTTGTTGCCATGGTGATCCTTAATAGTTCTGACTCAGATGTAGCGTTGCTACGGCAACCGCATCCGCAGCCCTTGGGAGGCAATGCCGGCACATTTTTTCTCTCGTAGCGGAAAAGGGCTCCGAATCCCCATTTTTCTCACTCCTTGCTGCAGTACAGTGACGAAACTTTGGGGCTGCTTTATTATTCCCCTAATGAACGACGATCCTGATCCTTCGCCAAAGGATCTGCTTCTATTCTGATGGGTAAAAGTTCTCTGGACCGCCTCAGCACGGGCACGGTGTCTGCACCATAAGGCGACCCGAGCCTCTGCCCTTCCGTGGCTCATCCGAAAAGATAAACAAAAGGGAAACAAACAAACAACAACAAAAAAAAAGTTGAAATTTATTTTTTAAAAGGAGCAGTAACCTTTCTTTGTAGGTAGGAAAAGCTCCTTTCATCTCGGGAGCTGGAGAGCTGCTGGGGGGTGGGGGCGGTGAGTGGGGTGTGGTAGCTGTGAGATGGAGAGCGGCTGTGGCGGTGAAAGGCGAGACAAAGGCAGAGCGCATGTGAGGCAGTGGGTGTGCCCGAGAGGAGAGGAGAGAGCGCATCCCTGCGCAGGGAGCGTGTCCGTGGGCATGGCTACCAGTGGGGATGGGGATGGGGATGGGGATGGGGATGGGGATGGGGATGGAGCCGCCGGCAGAGGAGCCGCGGAGCGGAGCGTGGGTGTGCCCGCTCTGGGATGAGAGAGGGGATGCTCGGCTGCCCGAGCTTTTGTTTCCGAGAGAGCTCCTGCACAGGCACGGGCAGAGCAGGTTCACGTCACGCAGAGCTGCGTGAAGACACTTGCTCACATTCTGTCCTGTCATCTGTGCAAAGTCAGCCGGCGACACACGTAATGCCTCAGAGGCACTGGCGTCCCAAAGGGGCGGATAAATGTAGGGAAGGGGGAGTGTATATTAAGTTTGCTGTTGCAAACCTGGGAGAAAAGACTTCTGCAGCACTAAATCCAGCCAAAGGCACTTCATGGTATCCTTTTCTGGTAGGAGCAGGTGGGAATGAGGAGGCATGCGAATTCTACATGTGGGTACCTCTGGGCCGGCCGAGCCAAGCCCCTGTACTGAGATACCTGGGCGTGGATCCCAAGGGAATTGGTCAGTGCTTTCCCAGAGTCAAATGTCTGACTGCTCAGTCAGGCAGGAGGAGTCATGGGAGAGATGCTAAAAGCTCCCAAGGCTTCTCAGGGGTTTCATAAACTTTCCCTGTGGTTTTTCCAACTCGTCAGAGAACCCCACCAGACTTTCTCCTGCCAGACTTTCCTGTTATTCTAGACACCATTTTGCACTGGCAGGACATGGTTCTGTGTCCTGGAACAGACCTTCAGAGAAACTGGAATGACTGAAGGAAGGAAAAAATTACAAATTCCCCATGAAGATGGGTGATAATTTTAGTGCAAATAACAGTGGAGCTAGGAAGGACTTAAAAGTGGCAAATGCAAAGGATAAAGGATGTTGCTAAAGAAATTGGCCACATTCTGCAATGGGAGAGTGCTCAGGGTGACTCTTGTGTGTTTGGCTTAGGTGAGGTGAGGACAGAAGCATTATTGACAAGGGTAAGTTAGTAACAGAAGACGTGGAGAAAATTTTGGCATAGAGCCTGATGAATATAAACCAACCTTAAAGAGCTGGTGGGGGACACAGACATGAAAATAAAAACTTTGGGTAGATTCAGAATGGAGGAAGATATCTCAAAGTCCCTAAAGAATTAACATGAAAGTCCCTTGCAGGTTAAGTTAAAAGGGAATAAAAGAGCTGAATTAAGGTAAGAGCTGTGAGGGCTGCAGCAGAGAGAGGCTCTCAGAAAGTGGATGAACCTGTGGTATCTGCAAAGTTTCAGGAAAGGAAGTCTTGGGACTTGGTAAATAGCAAGTGCAGGGTTTCTGCATGAGCAGTTTGTGAGGCTAGAAAGTGCTAAAAGCCAGATGAAGGGGCTCTAGGAATAAGTCTGAGACTCTTCAGAGGTTAATATGGCCCATTCAAGGAGTTTAGGGAGATGAGGAGTTGTGAAGGGGCTTAACTGAATAGACATAGTCAAAGGAAACTTTTAAATACGTACAATGACTTGCTTGGCATGCAGAGAGAAACTCATCCCTGGATTAAGTCTAATGAAGTCATTAGCTTTGGCTTTAGCTGTGTCTGTTAATTCTTCATGGTGGAGGCAGAATGAGGGGAAGTGGCCCTTTTGCCTGCCTCCCTAGAAGGAAGTGCCCGTCTTTGGGGTGATATTGTCAGAGACCACAGCTGTGCCTGTGCTGTCACACGTGGACCTTTGTCAGCTGTGATGGGCAGAGCAGTACCTGTGCCATGCCACTGGTTCAGAGGTGGGACACTGCGTGGTAACTTGCCTCTATCTTGCAGCCATCCCCAAGGAACAAACTGGATCTGGATTTGGGTTCTTCACCCCACTGGGAAATCACAGGTCCCTCCTTCCTGGTGCAACTGGTGCTCATTGCAGTGACCATGTCAGGGTAGCACCTTTTGACTATGAGACCTGCTGGCATCAAAGTGAGAGGAGGACCACACCAGGGGCAGCCAAGGCTGTTGGAAGGGTCCCTTGGATCTAACACTAAATGAAACATAGGACTAAATACTGTAAAATTTTCATCTCTATTTTTGGCACGATCATTACAGAATTTCCTGGATGTGATTTCTTGCCTGGAACCTGTAATGAAGCATAAAAATAGGGCTGAATTACTGCTTGGAGTTCTGTTTGTTTATTTGGTTGTTTGGTTTGTTTGTTTGTTTGTTTTTAACAGGAAAACAAGGAAAACTGGAGAGGACAATGCAAGTAATTTCTTGTTTATTTGTCCAGACAGAATCTAACCTGCTAGCCCCTGCTCTCTTTGCTCACACCTAAAAGAAAGTGATGAAGCCTTTGTAAGGACATTGGTGGCAGTAAATACTTGCCTTCTTTGTATGTCTTTTTTTCAGTCTCACAGAGCAGAAATTTTAATAAACAAGAGTTAGTGTAAAGCATGGAAAAACAAGATAATTATTGTTGAGCCATTAGTCTCAGGATCCAGCAATTACCAGGTGCATCAAGATTGTTTCAAAGAGGAAATCATGCCTGCACAGGGAGAGGGTTTAGGGGCTGATTGGGAAAGAAAGGAGAATAGGCTGAAATACTGCAGCTGTTTTCTTTGTTGTGTCTTGTTCCTAAAAGCAATAAGTTGTTGCTCAGATGTGCAGGTTCAGCCTGACCTGAGCTGCAGACCTTTTAGCAGGATTTGAAATAACCACCTAGGAAAAATAGCTGATGGTGGCTGAGGCATGGTATTGGGGAGACACACGTGCTGGGGCAGCAGAAGGAATGAGGGGCTCATAAGGCAAGGAGGAATGGAGTGAGGGCTGCAAAGAACAAAAGAGGATGGTCTGGTGGCTTGAATGCTTAATAGGGTTTTGGGATGATGTCTACTTGCTCTTGTTGATGGAGATTTTGTTTAACAGAACTCCTGTCTACACAATAAATCTCCCTTAGAGCATATGATAAAAAAAGAAGCATAAGCAGGCAGTCAGAAAACTTGATGCCTCCCATCCCACACACATTTTGAATCACAGTGTAGCGAGGGTCAAAGCACAAGAGCCATGAAAATTTTGTTATTTTTTCTTCCCGTTCTTCTTAAGCAGTGATGTCCATGAGATTAGTGCTTACCTTGATTTAATGTCTCATCAGAAGCATGACTTCCCCAGCAGCCCTGCTGCAGTGCTACTAAATGAAGCATGCCCTGTTTCCTCAGCTGGGACTTAAACCTCTGCCCTTAGAGACCTGAGGGGTGAGGAAGAAAGATGGGGACAGAGTGATAGATATTGACCCACCTATCATGTCTGCTAAATTAAATAACCAGGCTTTATTTTTTAACCTATTTAAAACACTGTTCTCTGCACAATAGATGTTTGTGGAGGTTGCCGAAGTAGCAGCACCACAGCATGAGCCTCCCTTGCTCCCTCCCTCTGTACCTTCCCCCTGACTCACATTCTCTGGGTGACCTTCAAGTGTTAAGGACAGATACTGTCTTCAGGAAATAGGAGAGAGCAGGGGGGGAGAGAGAGAACATTTTCTCTGCCAGTTAATTGAATTCAGGTCTTCCCTTCAAGTTACACTGGAAAAGCCTTATTGCGCTTTCACGGTGAGGAAACGTTTGCTCATGGGGGAGCAGAACAGATGAAACCCTCCAAAGTCCCTTTGCTGAAGATGTCAAACTAAATTTGGATTACATCTGCTCTTAAACCAGAACTGACCATGGTCTATGGGAGAACATCACTGATTTTATTGCTGCTTTACAGTAGGCAGAAATACAGCTCAGTGAATTATCCAGCTTGATGACCAATTTTTCAGTGTATCCTACGTTTTCCTTTTTCGTCTTCTCCTCAGCAAATCTGCCCCATACTGAGTCCCTAAGAAATCCCACTCATTAAAAAACTCCTCCTTTGAGGGCCTGTTGTGACAGCCCTTTGAACTTCTGTGCTGGGAGAGCACAATGCAGAGGACATAGAACTACAGGCAGCTAAATTGCCTCATTAAGAGAATATTAGGTCCTATTTGGTCTTTTTCTATCAAGCACTTTTGAATACTTTATCCAAGCCAGTTTTATGTCACAGGATCCCTGCAATTTCCCCTGAGAGATTTTGCTTTACTCTGTTCTCTTGCATCTGAGTCCTGACAGGGGCTGAATGTGACGTGTGACATGGAGAGGGAGCAGCATCACAGCCATTCACAGCGCTCCCAAGAAGGGTGTCTGGGGAGGACACTCTCCTTTCTCCACTAGTACATTTAGTACCTGCACATCACAGAAAACATCTCCACTTTGTAGCTAAAGTTGCCTTTTTTTTTTTTTTTTAAATGCCACAAAGGTGTGTCCATTCCCCCTCCCTGGCCCCACTTGGGTGCTGAGTTTGGTTTAGCACTACACTTCCAGTGAGGAACCACAGGAACTCCATAATCCCACTCCTTTGTCCTTTGCTGCAGGGATTTACTGCACTGAAAACTTTCTTCTTTCCTACCTGAGGATTGCACATTTCTGTTTCACAGAGTCCCAGACACGTGGACTTCCTAGGCACAACATGCTAACACTTTACTCATATCCTGACATCTTCTCTCATTTCCTAATAATCTTTGTCACAGTTCAGAATTGCTCCTGTAATTTCAAGAGCCTTTGCCATTATACTTCTGTCTTTTTCTGTCTCTGGCCTTTTCCTTGGCCCTTACTCATGGCTTTCTGCAGCTGCCAGTGCCATACAAGCACCTGCTGCTTCATCCACTGCTCTGTCCTTTGCTGTCTCCTGTGTGCTGCTTTGCCTTTTAACATTACTGTAACCTGTAGAAGAGCAGCTTACCCCAGATCAGCAATCTATGTGTGCTTGTGTGCTTCTGACTGCTTTCTAATTAGGAAGACCTTAATTTACAACCTCCCATGTTCCCTGCAGTGTGCCCTGCAGTACTGTTTATCATCTCTCTGCCACAGCCAGGCTCTGTGCTGACTTGCCCTCACTGAGGGAGCTGCCTGCTGTGCTGGTTGGAAAGGTGCCTCAGCTGCTGGGCTGGGAGATGGGGGATGCTTTACACATGAGGTTACACTGGGTTTGCTTTCCCCCTGTTTCTCACAGCACATGGACATGCTACTTCCTGGATTAGTCTCTGCTGCTTCCCTCCATCCAAAGAGCCGTGTTTGATGCCTGGCCAACTTGAAAAGTGATGCTCTTGTGCTATATGCTGAAACACCTGAAGTAACTGATGGCCAGGATAAGAGTCAGATGCTCAGCAGGGGTAAATTGCCATGGCTTCAGTCAAGGCAGTAAAGCTAATCCATTTTCTTCCAGCTGAGATTCAGGGAGCATAGATTAACTGTTCTGTCTGGAATCAGCCTTGATTGCAAACCCAGACATAACGAAAGATGTGGCTTCAGTGACCCCCTTGTCCTGCAACACCTGGAGCTTCTCCTCTGCATGGAGGGGCTCAGTGGCTCCTGTCCCCTGCCTTCCTGCAGTTGTAGGAGAACAACTCATTCACAACGGGGATGAGTGATGAAAGGGGAAGGAACTTGCTGTTCTTGTGCTGAGATGCACAGCAAGGCAGCCTGGGTCCACAGAGACTCTGATTGATGTGACAGGGAGGGAGTGACAAGCCTGCTGATGTGCTAACAGCATTTTACTCCAGCAGTTCTTGCCAAAAAAAATAAAACACCTGTGACAAAACTAAACCAGCTCACTTGCTCAGGGGGTAGATGTACAGGACCCGAGAGCCACCACCTGATGTGAGTTATGAAGCCAGGCCTTTCTCCAGGAAGATGAGTGTGATAACACTTGACAGGTCAGGCTCAGGGTGCTCTGTGCTCTGGTTTAATGCAGCTTGGCTTGGCCTGTCTCTGAAGGGCTGCCACCCCTGACTGCCACCCGTGACTTTTAATTCAGTCTTTACTGCAGGTCAGGAGAGGAGGAGTATGCACGTGAGCCTGCATATATAAAAATATAACACAGAGCAGCAGGGATTGGGGTTTTCCTCAGGAAATACTAATTTTCATTGTCACTCTTATCAAAAAAGCACTTTACACGGACTGGGGGGTCACACTGAATTTTGGTAGAAGGTTGCAGAAGCTGAAAGGAGGCTGGAGCATTTGCTCAGCTGTCAGAGGAATATAAATGTGTAATACCTAATTGCTTGTGATGTCCATCACCCTTTTCAGCAACAGCCCACATCATCAGGGCTCTTGGTGTGAGGGGACAATGTCTTCTTTTTTTATACCTGCCTGCTGGACCATACACTTTTCTGTCATCATGTTTCATGGATTCCTATAACTTTTCCTTATAATTCTCATGGTTAAACTTCTTTTTCTGAGTGGTGAAACAGCAATACCTCTTCCCCCATATCTTTGGTAGAATCTTACCTTTTTTATCTTCTGTCATCTTTTTTCCCCCGTTCCTGTTTGTGATGGCACAGGTCTCTGGGCAGTTGGGTTAGGGAGCACATTGAAATAATCTGTGAGGCTTTAAAAGCACAGTTTATCTTCTGGCAGGGAATTTTTAAGCCAAGTCTCTCCTTCCCTGCCCTGGTTCACAGTGTGATGGTGCAAGTGCAAGTGCCAGCTGTGAGAAAGCAAGAATACTTAATGTTCTCATTGCTGCTGAGGACTTTGTCACATGAGGGCCGAGTGACAAAAATGTTTCTTTTTCTCCTCCTCTGCGTGTCAGTGCGAAGTGGGACAGCCTCTACCAGAAGGACCAGCAGTAGCCTAATTCAGGGCAGCTCAGCCTGGTGACTCAGCCCTTCTCTTTGGGAGTGGAAGCAATGTGGGTTCAAGCTGGAGGTTGTGTCAGTGCCAAGAGGATGCTGGTGGGGAAGGAGGATGGCTGGCTGTTCCTGCCATAGCACTTCAGTGCATCCGGGCTTTCCTTACTGTCCCATTTAGGAGATGAGCTTACAAGTGAAAACTGGAAACTCATCCCCCTACTGACACGGCCTCTTTCCCCCCCCCAGTCTTATTTCAGGTGAAATTAGTCAGAAAATTCAGCTTGAATTTGCTGATTGTTTTGGCATCCCAGAAAATGTGCCTCACAGGAAATAAATGATTCAGCAAAAACAAAGAAAAAAATTCACCTGTCTTCTTGCTGTCACATTTGCTCTACTCAGCTGCTGATGTATCAGTAGCAAATTCTTCTTGTCTGTGACAAGGTTAGACATAACACAAAAGCTGCCATCTGCCTTAGGAGGTTTTCTGTCTTGTGAGGCAATTTTCTTTGGGTTTTCCCTAATTCTTCCAAAGTCAGAAGAGGGATTCTTGCTCATGTCTTGGGGCTACAGATAAATCTCCTTCCCTACCATGACACCCCAAAAAACTTATTGCATGAACTCCCCATCAGCTGGGCTGAAGACACAGTAGGGAGGTCTTTCTGTTGAAATACACGTAATCTGTACATTTTCTTCTTTGAAAACAGGAATGGTAGACCCAAGAGAAAATGATCCAGCCCTAATTGCCCCAGTGACCTTTCCTTTCCTGTCCACTGACTCGTTATTTTGTCCAGTCTGGCTTCAAATGCTCTGAATGGTGAAATTTCTGTCACCTTTTCTGGATATTATCCACTGCTGAGAAAATCCTGCTCTCACAGGTTACTCTGAAGTGCTATTTTCATTAATTTCATGTCAATGCATTCTCTTATGACCATCTGCTTGCTGTCCTTTAATACTCTAAATCATTGCATTGCTCATGTTTCCATCTTTAAGGCTTGTGTAAGCCTTTAATCCTCTCCTGAAATTATCACTTGATTAAATTATAGGGAATGTCTTTATTTTTAATTTTTCTCTCTTAACCATTTTTATTGTTCATTAATGAGCTTCTCTCTAATGTTGTCAATCTCTCCCTGGTTTTCAGCATCCAAAATACAATGCAGTGTTTAAAACACCACACAATGTTTTCTATTTATGCCAGAAAATTGTACAAGGAGATAATTATTTCCTGAGATCAAGAAATAAATCTCCAAGCTCTGCCTTTCTTTCTACTTGGTTTTTATACTTTGTCACCTCTTCCTTCTAAAATATGAAGCATTTATCCCATCCAGTAAGATCTGAAGATCCTTATGAATATTCTGTAAATGCCATAATGCCAAAAAAAAAAAAAAAGGCAGACACCAGACGTCATTTCAGGGTATAAAAAAGAGACCATGGTCTGTTCTGTGGTGGTGCAGCCTTGCTGAAGCACTGGAAAGGCAGCGTGCAAAGACACAGGTTATTTGGTGGGAACAGCAGAGGAGAGGAATAAAAATGGTCTGAGGTCTAGAAAACACAACCTGTGAGGGAAGACACAAAAGATTTGTGGTTGCTTGGGCTAAAGAAGATTGCCTTCAGAGGGAAGCAGTAGGAAAGCAAGTCTTTAAATATATAGGAAATTGCTACTAAGACAAAGGAAATTAGTCTTTTTTTCCACTGAGGGTATAAAAAGGAATATTGAGTTTAAATTGCAGTAAAGGAGTCTTAGGCTAAACACCAGGACAAGATTTTAGGCTAATGAAAATGTATGTGAGGTCAGGAATATATGGCCTAGGAATACCACAGGAACTGCCAGCACCAGAGATTCTTCAGAATAGTCGGACAATCATCAGGGAAAGTTTGTGCAAACACTGGCCCTGCTCTGGGGCAGGGGGAGCACTCAATGAACTTTTTTTTTCATATGGTCCTGAGGGCAGAAAATGAGTGCAGATTGCTGACCTTTTCACAGTGCTCCCTCCTTTTAAGTAGATGCTCTGTGTGTGTGTGTGTGTGTGTGTATGCAGCTGATGTTTGTGTGAGAGAATGCTATCTTTTCCCCATTTTCAACAAACAATTGTGTTATCCTGACTTTAATTTACCCTTAGGTCAATGGGGCAGAGGTGGTATCAGGAAGAACAAGATGAGCTTCATAGGCTAAGGTTTGTTGCACTTCTGCAGCACATCTGATTATAACTCCTTCCTACACCACACCTGAAATTAGGCTTTGAATTATTCCAGAACTGTAGGTACTGGATCCTCTTGTGCTGATCTGTGAATAGAGATGGAGAGAGAGAGGTGTTCACTGCTCAGCCCTTACCACAGCTTACTCAGCCTTGGAGCCAGCTGAAGCATTTGCACCACCCTTCTCTTTATTTACTAACATGAGATGTGTCCTGCTTCCGCTTTGTTTCCCACTAACACGCCTGCCTGGTGCATCCTCCCACCAGGCTCTGAGTGAACATCCTTCAGCACAAACAAAGAGCGTGCTGGAGCTGAAAGGAGACAAGGGACAAGGAAAATATATTTGGAGCCTTTGATTTTGAAGCATATGATGGAGTTTAAGGCACATTTATAACCTCATAGGGCATCACAGACAGTGGCTGGCACCAGGATCCCTTGTGGCAATGGGCTTGGGCCCTGGAACACTGCCAGGTTTGGGCAGGGTGTCAAAGGGGGTTAAAGAGGCAGTGTCAGTCCACAAGGATGATGAAGAATTGCCATGAGCTAGACCAGCAATCAGGACTCGGATATCCTGACTAAACCCTTTCATCACGTCCACACCCCTCGGACTTGGATGTGACTCAGAATTTAAATGAGCTCCTGTTTTTAGGATACGTGTGGATGGTTTAGAGGCTTTCTGTACCTACTGCAGAGCTGTGCCCAGAGGTGAGCCAGGGCCCTTTCTGTGTTCTTACTAATGGCATGGAGAATTGTTGCTCACTGGTGGGAGAAGCTGGGGCACTGAATTAAACTTACAGCTTTAGAAAGAAACAAGAGCCAAGAAACAAGAAACAGAGCCATGAAAAGGATGCGGTTCTTTGAATATGTGGTTCATGTGTGAAAATCTTTGCTGCAAGTGTTGTAGGTGCTAGATGTTTGCTCATGTAGGCTTCAGAAGGGTCTGGACTCTGAGATTTATAGAAGGAAAACCTACAGAGTTATGAAAACATCAACAGTGGGTCGTAAAAATCCGGTTGCAGTGTGTTGGAGGGAATTTTAGAGGCTTTCTGGATATTCCAGATATACATTTTATATTTGGTCTCTTAAGAGCAAGCACCTTCCAAGTAGCTTCTTCCCTTCATTGGTGGACTAAAGGGTCCTGGGTAGATGGACCTTTGATGTAACTAAGGATAGCTGACCCTAAGTTCTTATGTCAACTTGATCTTTAATTACCACATCAGAATTGTTGGCATGAGCTGATGTTTAGCGCAAAAAAAATGACACTGTTGGGTTTATCTGGGTGAAAGCTCCAACTGCCATTTCTGAATAGGGACCACAAAAATCTGCTCCAAATATAAAATCACACCTTTAAAATGCATTAAAATTCTGAGCCAGAACTCAGCTTGTCTTTGGTGATTTTCACTGTTTCACAGCTATTGCAGGCAGCAGTTTATAAAAGGGGCCTTCACATGACACTGTAAATCCCACGGTGAGCTATTGCAAGAGTGGGGGAAAAAATACGTTAATCCATAGTAGTAAATTCTGGATCACACAACGAGCACATGCTTCCTTCTTGGGGCTGCCAGTTGTACATGGAGCTGCAAGTGACTCACTGTGAGCCATTTTGCACTCTGCATTGCTTTCTCCCTTGGCTGATGGTGTTGTTAAAGACCTTTGCACTTGCTAGTGACAGTCACGTGTGAACAGAACTGACAGAGCACTTGGGTTGTGCCTGACCCTCCTCTGAAGTGTGATTAGACAAAATGCAGCCAAAATGCATCATTTCTCATATCTATAGGGCAGCTTAATCTGCTTTTGAACTCTAAAAAGTACCTTAGAGAGCTATGTAAAAATCTCTAGCTCTCTTAAAATTTGAGCCTGACATAGGAGTTTTCATGTGTCTTTGCTACCATTTAAGGGAAATGGTCTGCAAACCCTCATGCTCCACACAAAGTTGTATGCTGTAGGAAGCAGGTATGACTTGTCTTCATAGGAGGAATGTCTGTGGATTTGGATTTGCCCTCTTTGGAAGGTTCTTTTCACACACAGTTTTGTTACCTTGGGTAAATAGGTAGTGCTGTGCTGTTTGTCACAAGCTGAGAATCAAGCTGTCACCTTTGTGATCTCTTCAGCTATTCCTGGACGAGTCTGGGATGACTGCTCCCATTAGCAGTTTTTCAAACGTTAGGTCCATGCTGTGCAATAATGCTGCAGATTGATTGAGGCTTTTCTTTCTCTGCTGCTCAATTTTTTTATTATTATTTAATTTATATTTGCTATTATTTGCTTCTTTTCTTTGTATTTGATCGCCTGTACTTTATAAATGCAGGTAATCAAAGTTAGGTTAGAGCACAGATTTATGGCGTGTGATCCTAAGGCATGCTCCTGTAGACAAAGGCATTTTGCTGTTAATCTTGCACAGAGCACTTCTGGGAACTGAAGGAGCACAGGCTGCTCCTTAGCTGATCTGATTGTTTGCTATTCTGCAGGAACACTGGAGAGCTGTAATAACCTGCTTATTGTGCGAGAAGATCAAGGATCTCTTAGGGTGATGGAGGCTGCCAGCGTGATTTTCTGTAGTGGCCAAGGCCACAATATAGCTAAGGACACCTGATTTCCAAGCTCCTTTGTTTGTGGTGTGACACTAGCTACCTTTAGGATTTTTTAATTTATTTTTTTTTTATTTGTTTGAGAAGAACACATAAAATTCCGTCATAATTGAAGTGTCTGACTGAAAGGGGTATCTGCATTTATCTGTATGTGTTGTAGTCCAAAATCTTGCTCTCCTTGAACCTTTTTAAAGGCAACACAGGTTCCCAAAATAGTTCTTACATTCACAAGTCAACGACTTTAAAAATTAAAGATATGTGTACCAAGTTCAAGATCAGAATGAAATCTGAATGTCCCAATAGATATGTCAAGTGAGATAGTTTATTTGAAAATTGGGATAAGTGGCTCCACATGTGACATGGGGAAAGAATGTACACATGGGGCCATTGCACCAGAGTGGGTGATGCTCTTCTCAGGATCAAACCATAGCTTTTTTTGGGCTAACTTCTCTGTGTGCTGCTACTCACAGATACCAGGGGTAGGATAGTTCAGTATGGATGATTAGAAATCTATGGAAAAAATACAGAAATGGAGGGAAAAATTAATGTCCTTACAAACAACGCAGTCATCTCTGAAGAGGGAGGACCAGGGAGTTATATGGGGACAGCACTGAGTGAAACCACTGTTGTCTTGGAAACTCAATGGGAAAAATTAGCATACAGAAGAGTTTTAGAGTGTTTTTCAGAGACACTCTACACACACACACAATGATAGATAGATAGATAGATAGATAGATAGATAGATAGATAGATAGATAGATAGATGGGTAGATAGATGGGTAGATAGATGGGTAGATAGATGGGTAGATAGATAGATAGATAGATAGATAGATAAACAGATAGATAGTCACATTCCACTGCTTCTTTGCTGATGACTTTCTTGCCCAAAGCCAGTCATTATAGGAATTCTTTGTCTGATTTTAAAAGTGAGAATAGGAATGAACCCCTACATTTTTCTTTGGTATAATGAGAACTGATCTTGTGTTAGCAATTCAAAGATACAGCTGTTATTGAATTAAAGAACATATGGGGATAAAAGGACAGATCAGCTTTCTGATCCATCCCAAGGAAGAAAGGAAGGAGACCTGTCTTGGATTATGAAGATGGAGAGCTGTGGGCAGAGCTTAAAGGCTCCTTCATGCACCTCACTGAAATCTGAAACAGCCAAGACCACTCACGTGCCTCAGGTAGCTGTGATCACAGAAACTTGAGGCATTAAGTGATGAAGAAGGCTTGCAAGCATAGCTATTCCTACAGAGTACTTCCTGGCCAGTAAAGCAATTTTCCATGTGCTGGAGGTGGAATGGCAGGAGGGACATGCAGAAGACTGACATCCTCTGACACACATTGAGAGCACAGCCCTTGCCAGGAGGGATGAGCTTGTGGCCTCCTGAGGCTGGGGGTGGTGACAGCATGTTTGTGTGTCTACCTGTGCATGCACAGAGTGTGAAATACCAGTCAACTTCTGTGGCTGAAGGCAGCTCCAGCTCAGATACCTCCTGTTCCTCTCTTGCACAGATGAAATGAGGTGCTATCAAGAAGAAGCAGTGGAGCATTTGGTCCCTCAGCTCAGATGAGGCTCTAAACCTCAGCATGGCAGAAGCAGGCATTGGCAGTGAAAGGAAGAAGACACTCTGTCCAAGGGAGAAGGCTGCTGTCTTTGCTGGTTCTGTGGCTTACTGAATAGAAAAAGCATGCTGGACTTTCTCTTCTGAGGAAAAATTTGTTTCCCTTTCCAGAATCTCAGGGAAATAGATTTTGTCATTTCCCTCTTGCTGTGTTGTGCATTGGTTTGGGAAAGCAGCCAGCAGCACAGATCCAGGCTCTGACATATGCATATACTCTGGCATGGGCAATGAACACCTTTCCTATAGATTTACTTTACTCTTCCCCATGACACCAAAGGCCCATGGTGCCCATAACATCTAGCTCCTTAATACCCTGCAATTTCTAGGGCTGTTATTAATGGCCTGGAGTTTGCTCCCCCATCTTTAACGTGCTCATCACTTCTTCCAATATCAGCAAGAAGCTTTGGTTTTAAGGCTGAATTAAGTCTTTTGGTATCCTGCACTGTACTCTGTGTGGGCCTGTATCTGCCTTGGTCTATACCAGCCTTGGTCTGTTAGGTCTGTGACAGTCCACTGCAGCTCCAGAGCTTGGCATACCATTTAGCTGGAATCCCCTGGCTGAGTCCACAGAAAGCTCTTGTTGTCTTTTCAGAGATAGATTTTCTCAAACTGCAGGCCTTATGAAAGGTCTTGGCTTGCTGGTTGAAGCAGCTCCCAGCATTATGTCTCCTTCTGCTCTCCAAGCTTTCGACTGTGGTTTGTTCTCCTGAATGGCTGTGGGAGATGACTGACAGGGACAGCATGAGACCAGGTAGCCTGTTATCAGAGGGCAACATGCAGTCCACTTGGAGTCTAATCTACCCTTAGAAAGTAGTCTGATGGACATGATAGGTTTGCTTGTAAGGAGACCATACACCGTGTATGTCATGAGAACTACAGTCCTTGTGGCTGCCTCACACCAGCTCACGTGAACAGAGGCTGTCCTGCTATTAATTCAGAACAGCAGCATCCAGCTACCCCTAAACAACTGCTGATATGTTTCTGACACTGTCCTTATCTTGGGAGAAAGGTGCTGATGAAGGCCACGTTAGTCAGCCATCAAACAGAACAGTCCTGGCCATCAAACAGAACCATCACCGTAAGCCAAAGCCAAAGCCTGACCTGGTGGTGGTTTGTGAAGGTGCATTGGCTGCACTGTGTGACCACAGTGCTTCTAGTAGCCCTTGGGAAATGGCTCATCCCTTCCAGGAAAGGTGCCTAAACACATGTTCTGTGCCTCACCTGGGGTGGTGCTGCCCTAAGGCATCCCATCAGTGGGGTAGCAGGGCTGACTCCCCAGACTACTGCTCCTTCCCTCCAGCTGCTGCTTCTTGAACAGCTTAAGGAACAGCCTTCAGTGCCCTCCACAGTGTCAAGTGTGTGTAAATTAAGCAACACATTTCATAGCTTACCTAATGCCACACTTGGCCATGCTCTCTCCCAGTGTAAAACTGGGACAGAGACAATGGACCCATGGTACTAAGTCAGCTACTGCTGTCAAGTGCCTGGCCTGTGCCTTCTGCCTGATCCATGTCAGCAAGTGGATCTTGCAGTCTTTACCCTGGGAAGAGGGAGCTGCATGGCAGAGGAAAAACCCCAAAAGGAACCCAAGAGAAAGCAGAGCTTGGGGCTGACACATGATTTCTGCTGTGTGCTGGGTTTACTGAGTTTCCTACGATGCATGTATGGTAAGGTGAGTCAGAGTATTAACTCATACCCTGTGCTTTGCCATGGATGGCAAAGTGCTCAGCCCAGGCACTCATGTAAAACTTGTGTTTGTTTACCTGAGGATCCTTTCCTGTGTGACCTCCCTTCTGGGTGCACCAGGGGAAGGAGGGGCTCTCACTCCAACCACAGTAAGTCCAAACTCATTCTCACAGAGCATCCCTGGGGACTGCAGCTGGGCAGGGGTCCTGGAAACCTGCTTGGAGTCCCTCTTCACACGTGACGGTTTGAGCCTATGTTCCAGATGTGACCTTTGTGTAAGGGACAAAAGAAGGTCTCCTTTGTAAATCTAATGACATCCCTTATCCAGCCTGCATATTTCCAGAGTTCAGAGATAGATCTTTGTGCATCAAGAAACAGAGAGCTATGCTTTCTTCCTGTGCTTTTTCTATTTTGTACCTTTTTATCCCCGACTACTTTATATCAAGGGCTGTTCATCATAAAGACTACAAAATGAATCCTCACAGGAGACAGAGAAATGTCTTGGCATCAACAGTTTAGTAATGGGTTAGACAGCCTTTTCATGTGGAGTTTGCCAATATGAATCCAGCCCCCACACCAGCAGGGACTGCAAATTTCTATCACGTGCTGACTGGCTGTCAGCCGATAGGAAATGAACTTAGTCCCAGTCCAGTTCCTACTTCATCAGTGCACGTCAGAAATACCATCACTGCTGGAAGCTGTCTCCCTCTTTCACTGGCAAGCCTGGCAGAGAGGCTAGAAAGTGAAAGCAAGTCTCTCATCTCTGGGGATAATATTGGAGACACATTAGCATCAGAATCTGTAAGGAAAAAGCTTATTCAAGCAGTGCTAGTACTCAGCCTGCTCTGTGTTGAGGCCTTTTGCTGTTAATATAAAACTTTTCATCAGCTTGGCATTTAACACAAGCAGAAAGTGATCTTCAGGAAGAAATAAAAAATTGCAGGTGGTGCCTTGACTGTAAAGGCACTAAATAAGTAATCTAGACAGACTTCTAACAGGTGGATGTGCCTTCACACAAGAGCTTGAAGATGTCCCAAATGCATTCTGAAGCTGTGCCAGGGAGAGGCAGAACTGCTCATAGGTCAGAGCCACGCCTGCTTGGGAACTCTCCAGATGCACTGATTTTATTGAAAAAAAATTGGCAGGTTGCTAAAATCCAAAACTTCTCTGTAGTTTACATTCATTTGGGAGGGTTGTCTTCCAGATTAATGATTGAATTCCTACCAAGTATGACTTTCTGTCTTGCCCTGAATGGAGACCACTAGCCAAATGCCTTCTGGTGCTAGACATACCTTCACATCAAAGAAATTCACCCAGGGAGCTGCAGCAGAAAAGGAGAAAAAAGAGCCAGATGAAGGTGTTGACACCATGCCACCCCACTGGTACAAAGAAGGTTTGCTTCTCTTCACACCTGCACCACTGCAACAGCCCTAACACAGTCTTCTTTCATGTGCCTTTTCTCACCACATCCCAGACTATGGGAACAGGTATGGGAGAGACATCCGAAGTTGTCACGTTGTTTGAACTTCTGTGTTGGGAACTCTTCAAAAACAAGGCAGAACAAAGCGTGTCTCTGTGGAGGCAGGGAGCACGTGTGCCACTGTGTGCCTGCCTGTACAAAAGTGTGTGTGCACCATCTGCCACTGGGATTCTGCTCTCAACACCACGAGCACAGGATGCTCTCACCTGTGATTTTGGTACATGCTCAGGGCTCTTTTTTTTCCCCCAAAAAGAACTTCTCATTGTTTTCATTGCTTTGTTGAGTGGAAATGGCAAGAAAGGTGCTGGATTCATCACTTGAGATTGCATTTATGGCACATAACACTTACCACAGAGGCCTGGTAAGCATCACCACATCAGTCCTGTGGCTGAGGGAGCCAGGAGACAAGGTCCTGCCTGCAACCATCAGAGACAGTAGCAGAACCAGAACCAGATCCAGACCTGGTACCTCTCTCCCTGTGCTGACTGCTCAAATGCTGCTTACTCACCGTGCTTACCGCCAGGATCCTGCTTTCATTGCTGCTTTCACATTCTTGTTGATCTGAGCTCTCCCTTTAGCTATGCCTTTCAAGTCTTAGAAGCTGCAATGAATATGTATCAACATTTCAAAGCCATAGATTCTGTGGTGGGGAAACAGAAAGGGGACGGGAGAGACAGACACACATACAGTCTAATTCATTTTTAAATGTCTGTAATTCATCCAAGAGCATTATCAATAATTACTAGAAGAAAGCAGTAACTCACATCACGAGAAATCAGCGCTTTGACAAAAAGTTGGCAGCAGGCCTTACAGATATCTTGCACATGCAAAACCTTCCTGGAGCATGATAATCAGCTGGGGGGCGGTGTGGGGGGAGACCTTTCTGTCTGTTCACAGCTCTGGTGGCCTCACCAGGGAGCCCTGCTGTTCTGTCATCCCTGTGCCTGCATCAGGCACGCTGTAGCTCTTGCAGGCAAACTCAGTGGGTGCATGCTAGATCTCATCCCTGCAGGAGGTGTGGGTTTTCAGAGGAGGTTTCTGGGAGCTGGATGCATTGTAATCTTAAGCATCCCTTGAAAAATCCAGCCTGGATGCTCACTAAATATCCTCTCAGGGTCTCAGCACTCTGCCTTCCCTCCGCTGTGGCCATCGCTGTCCTGTGCTCATGGCAGGGCAATGGGCATCTCCAATTATCTCTGTTACACCACCTTCAAACTCTTTCCTCTTAAAACTCTGACTACAACACAGATGGTGGCCTGGGATGTAGGACTGGGAACAGATCCTGAACTGCTTCCAGTCTGGAGTACCCAGCAGCTACCTCCCAGCTACAGACCAGAACCCCCACCATAAACAAAACCAAGGCAAGACAGAGAGGGGAAGGGGGGGCCTCAGAGAAGGGAGGCTGTTTGTGCTAAAACTTGGATATGTTTTTCACCTGAAGTCAGTCCTGGCTGCTCATCTTTGGGACATGAAGCTACAAGGTCTGTGGCATTTAGATCCACTGACAGCCATTCAGTCATTCACTTTTGTGGGCTGCCAAGACCTGTGTCAAATATATATGGCCCTAGCAGGGCTGGGGATGAGATGTGGGGATGCTTTGTCATCTTTTGGACTTTTGTGTTAGTTTGTGGAGTATGAGTGATCCTCCTCCTCCTCCTCCTTTCCCCCACCACAATATAACCCATGTGATGCACCCCTGATTTTGGGTCTGCTGCAGCTGGGGGCTGTGACCTTTGATGCTGCCACACACTGCCAGTCATGCTGCTTTCTTGGCTGCTTCTCCCTGGGTTTATCAGCACTGTGGGAGCAGAGACACTGGCACAAGTACCATGGAGCATCTCTGCTGTCATATCAGACCTCAGGCAGAAACACAGCTGGGACCACAACATCCTGAATCCAATGGCTAGATCTGCTGGGACTGATCAGGCTGAGACTTGAGCCTCCTCTACAGCTAAAGCTGACCGAAATCTCATTGCAGCACAGAGAGTCACAGCATTTGGGTCACTCCTGGTACAGTCCTCTGTGCTGGGCTACAAGTGAGGAACATTTGGCAGTTTCAGGTAATACAACAGCAGCTGCTGCCTCTGTGGTGTGTGTCTCATGAAACTGCCAAACACCTGTACTCTCCAGTTGGCATCTAGTTAATTAACGGATAAAATTCAAGAGATTAGCTTCCTGCACAAAGGAATATATGCTTTAAATCCTGCAGGTGCAGCTGGCACTTTAACAGCTACAGAGAAGGCCTGGAACCACCTGTCCCAGTGGCCTGAGAGGGCAAGGACAGCCCATGGTCCACAGATTGACAAACAGCCTTCAAAGGACGCCTAGAGAAGCTGGAGTTCTTTTTCTTTTGCCAAATGTTGCTGCTGAAATCTTTGTTTGAAACCCACCAGTGTGTCAGAAGATGGACTTCTTATACACTTGGCACAATTTCTTATCTTTATATGCACCTCACTGGCTCGATAAACACATTTTATTTAATCTCTTAAATCAAATGCTTCTAGCAGCCTTTGTTGTTTCCCATGGAATGTCTGCTGCTCTGTGTTATAAATGGGCCATGCTACACTGGTCTGTAGTTTAGGAGGCCATACACCATAAAGACACTCAAAGCAAGAGCATTTCCTCATTGAATAATACCCATGTTTCCTATGGAGAACCAAACTGGGACATTTTCTGTGTCTTTTAGGGTTTATTTGATTCCTTTAAATCAGGCCTAGTTTAGCACTTCAGCACTTTACCATCCCATGCCACAGCCTGATGTTTGCTGTTCAGAGCACCTAGTCCTGTGATGTCCTCACTGTGCTGGCTAACAGGAGGTGACAACGCCTGTGGGGCAAGTCTGGCTCCCAGGACAGGGACCAGAAAGGGCCCAGTGCTTTGCAGATGTGCAGCTGCTTGGACAGACTGGACATGAAGCTCTACCCTGATGCACTGGACAGGAAATTGGAAATCGAGCATTTGTTATTCCATCCCTCCCTGAAACTGTGGCACCAATGAAGGCAGTGAAATGCTGTGTGGAAATTTAGCACTCTCTAACTTTGTTATTACAGCTCAGTGAAAAAGCCAGGCCAGAGCTGTGCTTTGTGAGTAATGATCTGAGCTATAGATTAACAAGAAAATGAATCCTCAACTGGTATACAATGATACTGTCATTCCTGAATTCATTCCACACAGCAGCATATGTAAAGCCATAATACTGACTGCATAATCAGTGGGTGGTGTTGCTATTTTTTCCCTTAAGCATATGATGGACAAACAGCTTCTCCACTGTACATTTAAACCACTTCCATCATTTCTATTCATCAGTCCAGGATAAATTATATAGGAAAAAATGTGTAGGTGATGAAATTGCCCTCCATTTTTATCTGTTGGTTTTGTTTTTTTTTTTAAACTGACAAAGGAGAGACAACCGACAAAGTGCATGTTGAGAGGTGGGTGGGTGGAAATCATAAATAACTTGTGTCTTCAGAAACAAACCCTCGAAGCCAGCTTGGCTGTTTGGGGAATAGGGCTAGGGGCAGTCTGTGTGATAAGGTGTTGGCGTTCTTGCCTTCTTAAAGATTTCTATCTAGCTCTGTGATCTCTCAGCTATTTTTTGTGGGTTTCTTAAAACAAAAACAAACTAGGATCCCATTTCACAGGGATTAGAGTTTCCATGGAGAGCTGTAGCCCTTGGCGCCTGTGGTAGGTTGTGGTGTGGCTGTAATGACAGTCCCAGCCCGGTCCCACCAGTCCTGAGACATTAAGTGTACGCACGAATGCGCACATGGAGAAATGCACGCACTTCATCTCTAATGGGGTTTTAATTCTGTGTGTGTGGGGAGCGCCAGATAACCACCCTGGAAGCAGAAGCTGATTGATCACAGAACTGCTATGGGATCTGGGTAGCACCAACAAGGCGCTTGTGACGTCTCAGTCTCAAGAAAATGACCTTTGAGGACCAACAGCAGCTGTGGTTTTTCTGATGTGGAGGTTGACCACTGAAATTAGAAAACCACCCTCTTCCAGCTTCCTGGTGTTTCTTGCCTTTCTGTGTCCTAGTCTCCAAGGCTTCTGGCCAAAATCAGCCTGGAGCCGAAGGGTCAGCGGCTAAATGAAATTATGAGGCTTTTAGAGAGCCCATCTGCCTGGGCAAAGGCCTAGTTTGAAGGAGAAGTGGAACAAATGGAGTAGAGATGAAGAGATGGATCTCTCAGTTCACAGGGAACTGGGAGCTGGCAGAGGAGTGGAGGGAAAGGGGAGGCTGAGGTCAGGCCAGCGGGAAGGAGTGAGGATGGAAACACAGGAAGAGGTTCATGCTGGAGCTCAGTATTGGGTCTGAGGCACCAGAAAGGTGCCACAGGAGGGAATCTGCTCTTTGCTCTACTCTAACCCTGGTTCATCACACACACGAGCCAGGAGGTGCACAGGGTTCAGAGAAAACCGCCTCCAAGTCAAATATCAGCTGGGCAGCCTTCGCTAGGCTTGGCAGCACATACCTGCTGGAATATCACGTGTGGTTATGTGCTTGCCTTTGATTTTATGCACAAGCTGGGCTCTGCCATGCAGCCTGCCAAGCACACCTTGCTGCCTGTGCAAGCTTCACTGGTGGTGAACACCCAGGGCTGTCAGCAGCTGGATTCTGCTGCAGCAGCAGTGTTGCCTGCTCACATGAGAATGGCACTCAAGTGAGAGGAAGGCTTCCCTGCATTATTGTACCAGCCCTGTTGCTCTAGCACGTTTCAAGGCTAAGAAAAATACTCCAAGTCTGGAAATCAATTTCTGTTTTCTTCACTCACACTGGCTGCACTCCTTGGAGGGAGGGAGCCTGTGTGAGCAGTGGGGGATCAGAAGCTCTGCTGTGCTGGGACAGCTGGAGGGGATGTTAAAGGGAGAGGGTTGCAGCCTCCTACATATCAAGGCAGGGTGTCCAAAACCAGAACATGGAAACATGCCTGGGGAGGGAAGAAAAACATGATTTTACCCAGCCTAAGCTGAAATGGAAGTCTGTGAGACCGAGGGGCTGAACACGTTAATAACTTACTAGTGACCAAAATAGATGGTCTGAGCTATGCTATGCCATGCTATGCTATTCATTCCTTCTTTTCTCAGCATTGGACTTTCACAGCTGCCCCATTGCTTAATTTATTAATTTTAGAAGATGTACTTGCTAACAGCAGAACACCTGTAGTCCACAGCCCTGCTGAATTTTCTTTCTGCACACAGGAATACCTAGCTCCTGGTAGGAGGCACTGAGGACTCTGGCAGAAGGCACCAAAGTCAACCTGAGGTTTATTCCAATGAGTATCAGGGACCATTATTTGCAGCACAATAGTACATAATTCTTTCAGTGTAGGTTGGCACACATGCTTGGTGGCTAGAGCAGCAGGAGGACTAAGACTTGATCTCTGCTTGTTGAAAGCAAATGGGATTTTTGTAATTTACTTCAGACAGACTGGGATTGGGACCCAAGAACAGAGTCAGTTTGCCAGTTCGTTGCTTGCCTGCTGATGTCATGCCAATATTGTCTGCCTTGGTGCAGGGGAATGCAAATGCCTGGTCATGGGCGGGGGGGAATAATTAGCAGCGCTTATTAAAAGCTGTGGTGATTATTCATTACAGCTGCTGTAGGCCACCCTGCTTCAACAGCACGGGCTCTAGTGTCAGAGGCAGGGGGAGGAGGAAGGACAAGCAAATGGGGGCCTCCTTCACTCTGGTGTTGCAGTGGCCGTCTCTTTTCCAGAAGACGGATGTTGTGCTCTAAGTACCTCTCCAGAGAGCTAATGGCCGACATGGCATTATTACCAGCCTGCGATCAGCTCTATCTTTTTTTTTATGATAGTAATTTGTTACACTGGTTTGCCACATGCCCGCTGCTTCCTTGTTAATCCAATAATCTATATGAGAAAAGCAATTTGACATTCCTCCTTCCCATCTGCCACCCATCACCCAATCTATATCTTAACTATCAGTGATTTATTAATGGTGTCTGCATTAAGTACATCTCCGCTTCATTGGCGCCCTCCATTCCCTCTCTCCTGGAGACACTCTCTGGATACATTTAGAGAGCAGAGTCAGCACAAAGAGGAAAAGCAACAGTAAAAGCAACCAAGTTGGGTTGGGATTTTAGGTGCTTTGGTCAGATACTCCACATGTACAACAGCCTGAAGCCCACTCAGCTGAGACTCAAGTGCGTGCTCGGCCCCTGTGCTACTTGCAAAACATAATGCACTTACAATGCAGGGCTTTATCAAGTTTGTGCCTGTAGTCCCTTTGCCAGCATCAGTTTGCATCCAGCCTGGGCCAGTGTTCAGTGGCTCCTAGGAGGGGCTTTTGATGGGACTTAATCCAGTGTTTGCTGGGTAATGCTTCAAGGGAAAACAACCAGATTCATGATCTGTGGAAATAATGAAGTGCAGTATCCAGTATCCTGGATTTCTTGAAGTCCGGAAAGAGTGGTTCTGTTAGCCTTTCTGTCAGTGGCAGAATGAACGGCACAGCCTTTATGCAATCACCTATTTTCAGGACTCTTGTAAGAATACTGTACCTTCAATAGCTTCAGCAAAGTTGGTTTGAAATCAGCCAATGAGCTCAAAAGCTTTTGGAGGTGAAGGGCATCCAAGAAGCTTGCATACATTCACACACACACAGGCACACACTCCTGTGTGCTTACAAAGGCCTTGTTTCCTTAGAAACCAAGCTAAAAATCTACTGGCAGTATTTCAGCCTGCTTGCCAGTATCAGGGAAGAGCTCGGGGACTACTTGAGTCCTGCAAAATGAAATTCTCTTTTCCTTTTGAAGGAATTTGCTGTTTGAAATTAGATTTGGGAAGCACCGATCCTCGCACAGCCCAAAGCTCGCACTGCTCCACCCACACAGGTCACAGACTGTCGTTCACCTTTCGTTCTCAAAACTGGGGCAGTGTCCTTGCACGTGCCACGTGCTGGCCAGGCACTGCAAATGGGTTTCATTGATTCAATTACTCCCCACACAGCCATTGCATTCTGCACTGGCAATATAGCTCAGCACCCTGCTGTATTTGTGTGTATGCTGAAACACTGCTTAACGACTTTTAGTTTAACTCACATGGGGAAAGCAAAAAAGGGCATCTGACTTTACATTAAAGTTCATTACACACATCTTTCCTGCCACACTCCTGGGGATCTAAGGATTCAGAGTGCAGAAAAATCCCATGGATTACATCATTTGACAGGGCCAGATTCAGTAATGTTAAAGTCCTTTCTATACAGAAAGCTAATACTGTGAGTTGGCTAAAACACCTTTAGAAAGCATGAGGTGTGGACAGCAAGGCAAATGATATTTTTATTTCATTTTCACAACAGCTCTTTTTAAAGGGTCTTCATTTTTTTAGAATAGCCTAACAGAACCTTTCCTGTAATTACTGCTTTTTTTAAGATCTAGAAAGAAGTCATTAAAGAACAAAGTGCAGTGAGAAAAACCAGATTCCCAGGAAGCAGGGACAATGTGGAAATGAAACAGTTACAAGCAAAACTGCAATGATTTCATTGCTTTTTGAAGTCCAGTGCAAAGAATGGTCACACAGCATGCACCTCTCTAGATGTGCAGGGGCAGAGGATGATCTGTGCCAGGGGTGGGGGAGCACATGTTGGTGCTGCTGAAGTGTCTTCTGAGATAGCTGGCACTGCCTGGACAGCTCCCACCCAGCTTTTTTTCCTGGTACAGCAAGGGTAGCTGGAGAACATTTGGATTCACCAGGGTCTGTGGTGACTGACTTGGCGGTCTCACAAAGTGGTTCTCACGTAGCCTTGCAGGCTTGCTACACTGAGCAGTGCTTGGTTTCCTTCTGAGTTTTTGCCTCTTGGTGCTGGTGAGCTGTGGTTGGGATGCTGCTCTTGCCAGTGCTTGGCTCCCCAGCCATTTTCAGTGCCTCAGGATGCCAAGTCTTGATATTGTTGAAGGCTCCAAAGGTGATTTTTTTATTGCTGTTGGCTGAGATCTTCATTTGAGGTTTAGAATATCAGTTAACCCACATTTATCAAAGGTCAGTATCATTTAGACTAATAACTCTTCTGTGCATAATGAAAAAAACTTGGGATAAACAGACTGGGAAGAATGTAGGTATAGAGTCATCATTAGGAACTAAGTGATTAGTTTTAGGCAGAGAAATGTGAAGATGTACTTTAAATTACACATGAACCTCCTATAGCAGAGGAGGTAGACCTGAAATGGATAAACATGAATATTTCACAGTCCCATCAGATGGAGAAAGCTGCCCCTCTGTGCTTTGTGTTTTTTAACACTTCTCTGCTGAATAAAGCAATATCTGCCTTCAGTCTTTTATTCCCATTGTTTGTTTCTGTTAAACTTACTGAAAATGGAAAGGGAGCATTCCTTTTGAATTGAATGACATGTTTTCTCGGAGCCAAAATAGGGGGAAAAAAAGAGTTTGTTTATTTGTTTGTTCACTGATTTGGCAAGGAAAGTCCCCCAAGCATTTGAATTTTGGCTGAGATCAGGACTACTACAACATTGTGTCTTTTTTCTTTTTCATGCTTATCTGCCAAAGAGCAACAATAGCTCCCTACACAGTCCTGCTGGAAATGAGATGCAGAGGCACAGAGCACCAAATGGCTGGGTAAGGGAGGGTGTGACTGCATGATAGGACAGTTCTGACCATGCAGATCGGGGGGTGTGGCACAGTGATGGCACTTCAGCTGGAGAGAGGAAGGCTGAGGTGTGTGGAAACAAAGTGTAGGAGCAAAGCCACTGCTCTCCCTCCTTCTCCTCAGAGACAGTGCTTGTAGTCCCCCCACACACCCTTCTGACTGCCTGATGCCAGCTTCTCCAGCTGACTTACTCCACATGAAAAGGACAAAACCCCAGAAAAAAACCAAACCAAAGCAAAATAGGAATAATCCTGGCAGCTGTTTCCATAAAGCACCGTATAGGCAAAGATGGGAAGCACGTCTTTGGTATATGATACTGCAAAACTGTGAGAAGAACCTGTATATTTGCTCTGGGCATTCCCTTAGGCTCCTGTGTTTTAAAAGCATAATCTTAAATCTAGCTAATGTTAGAGGTAAAGCAGGGAATAGGGAGTGAAGGCAGGAAACTCTGGCTGAGGCTAGATCCTAATTTCATGTATTCCCTCCTAATCCAGGTAACACGTTTGCTTGACCAATAACCATTGCAAGTTGTGGCATTTGATAAGCCAGTCTTCTGGGAGCTGGGGTTTCCCAAGATTTTCTGTTTCACAGGATAGCTCTTTTGCAAATAGTCCAGAGGAACTGATTCAATATTTATATCATTACCTGTATCTATAGCCTTATATTAGGAAAAATGTAAAAGTCAGCATTTTGTATTGTAAAACTGCCTGGTGCTCATGATATCAAAAGCTGCAGATGGGCACGCTGATGGATTATTTGCCCTGTCTGCTGTGTGTAGAAGAGCTCATTTGGGGGTTTAGTAGAGACAGATTTCATGAATGACTGCAGAAGACAGAAGTGAAAGCTGGGAATTATTTGGAGTGGAGGAAAAGAACAGAAGGAAGAATGGTAATTTCTCATTTGTAGTTTTGGAGATCTCTGCAATTACCTTTTGAGATATGAAGTTATTTCACCCTAACAATTTGCTCATGGTGTGGTTTTTCTCCCAAGGAATATGATGGATGTGTAAAATTCTTACAATCAAATGTGAGATACCAGTGCTGGAAAGATAATGATTTGATGGCAGCCAAGCTGTCCCAGGCTGCCACCACCTTGCATATTACTCCATGAGGTGTCTGAATTTTTCTCCATGCAAGATTCAATGGAAGTTGTAATTACAATTATATAATTAATATTTTCCTTTGTATTTTCTTAAAAGAAAAGAAAAAAAAAGAAAAATCTCAAAAGGTATTTTTCCTGTTTGTACTGAAAACACTTTTGTGTTTGATGAAAGCTCTTTTTCCTTTTTTTTTTTATAGCATGCCTCTAGGGAAGAAAACCAAACCCAAACCCTAGCAATTCATATTGTAAATTTTTTTTCCAGAGAAAAATACAATTGCTTCTGACTAGCTTTAGTTATCATGTTTTTTTTATTAAAATCTCCATCTCTTTGCATTCCTGCTGCTTATTTGACAGTCTCTGCTTGTCTTTCTTATACTCGCTTGCCACCATTTCACAATCTCTCTTTGTACTCCACACTCCCTATTTTTAATTGGAATTTTCTTCTTTCCAATTCCTTCGCCTTTTCTGTAGCAGACCTCTTAGGTAGTAGATGATCCTAATAATATCTGAGTTGGAGCTGAACTTCAGACCCACAGTATATCTGAGCTGTTTTGAAGTAGCTAAAAAGTATTAGAAAGAAAAAAAGGTAGACATGAGATGCTGCTGAATATTTTTAACTGATTTGTATAAGTGGAAAGGGGATGCAACACCACCAGCTAAAATAGAGCTCACATTCTCTTCTCTAATAAGGAGCAGAGGTTGTTATATACATATATACCCACATATATATGTGAGTAGAGGTTGTTATATGTTATATCTATTTTTAATACATTTATATATATTTATATGTTTATAATGAGTAATTTGCATTCCACTTCTATTTTTTCTGCCCAAAAATGTGCTGGTGAAACAAGTTGAAAGATCACTGAATGGGAGAATAAAGGATGTTCCAATTGATCTCTGGAGGTCTTTAGACCCACCTCCACAGCAGGGCAGGGCCAGGCAGAGCAGGACACTCAGCACCTCATCCAGGAAAGCTGTCAGTATGTCCCTGGTCAGAGATCACACCACATCTTTTTGGGCACCTGCAGCAGCCTGTTGGGACAGAGTGGAACCCAGCTTGGTTTGCACATGGGGTCTGGACAGGAGGACTGAATCACAGAATGGCTTGGGTGCAAAGGATCCTTAAAGATCCTCTAGTTCTGACCCCACTGCCATGGGCAGGGACACCTTCCACTAGACAAGGGTGCTCAAAACCATGTCCAACCTTGCCATGAACACTTCCATGGAAGGGGCACTGGCCATGAAGCTGCACTGGGCTAAGCCTTGGCCTTCCATCCCTCAGCTTGAAGCATATCAGAGAAGCATTACTGATTTCATCCTCTGTATCATGTCTTTCCGGTTTAAACTAAACAGATGCAGCTCACATGACCCCATGCAATACTCTTCAGAAAGAAAGGAGATGAAGAAATACCCTTGCTGATCCTGTCAAGGTGCTGTAAGGTGAAGTAGAAACAGCGAAGGAAAGCAGCCTTGGGGCTTTTGTTGCTTTCTCTAGGCCAGGCAGAAGGACAGCACCCAGGAAGGGTGGATGCTTGGAATCCTGCTGGCATCAGGCAAACACTGGCCTCTCACAGTGTGATTGCTAGTCTCCCATTCAGGTGGTCACAGAAAAATGAGGTCAGACTCTCCTATCACCCATTCAGGCAGAGCTCTGTAGCTCCAGAGGCTCTCAGGGGGTGGACGTGCTGCTGCCCAAAAAGCAGCACATTTTTCTGCATGGGGCAGAAGACGTGAGAAGCAGTGAGGACAAGGTCTTGCCCTGCAGGTGGCCCCAGCTCTTGTGGACACCTATAGCAACCTGCATGAAGCCACGGGCCCTCCATTCAGGGTGGCTGAAACAGATCTACCATGTGGACATCTGTGACTTTACATCCAACTGAAACAACCTCAGCACACTGTGGAAAAAAATGGACTTGTCAAAGTTCAGTATCAGAGGAGAGATTTATTGGTCTGGCCACCTTCTTCTCTTCAGATATAATTTATATCTACTCTCCAAATCAGGAGTAATAACCAAATTATATATGTTGAAAAAGATGAGGTTTAGAAACGCATAAAACATCTGAAATGAAACCTGAAATGGAGGAAATTTGACTAGTTTCAGCTGTCGGTACAAGCCTAAAACTCAGGTAGGGCTCATTAGGAAGTTCATCTGACCTTTCTGACTGAACCCAAGGCTGATTTTTTGTCTGATCCATAGAGAATATCTTTTTTATTTCTTTTTTTCCTTTTTTTTTCGCCTACATGAAATCTCACTGATTATGACTGGAAGCTCCTAAGTTTGTTCAAATCCAAAGTTCAAAGCGAGTTCAAAGTACAGGAAGCATGTAGCCATGAAAATGGAAATAGTTGAGGTTTAAATCCATGAGAGCAGAGCAGCTGGAATTTGCACTTTGCTGAAACTGCCTGAGCCAGAATGCTCTGAAAAGATGAGAGTTAAATCCTGATGAATAGAAAAGAATGAAGGAGGCCCTGGTTTTGCCCTTGATCTTTGGTGAAGGTATCCATCTTTCCTAAATGGTTTTCCAATACAGATGAAACTCACCCACTAAATATTTGGGTAGAGCCTGCCATGCAATACACTAGAAATAGGTAAATCTGTGCATACTAGAAGAGAAATGACATCTTGCCTTTTTGGCCTTTAAGAAGTGTGGTAGGGCTAGGAGAGGTCTAGCTCCATGGAATTAGGTTACTCTATAATAGTTTTCTCAGTAGAAGTCTAAGCAACAGTTTACAATCTGCTGTATGAAGGAGGCTCACTAAGGAGTGGTGAAGAAATCAAGCCTTGCTAAGCTCTGAAGATAAAAGCAGAAAAAGTACACCAGTTTTGCTGGAGGAAGTGAGTAAAACAGCCATGTGTTTGGGTGTAAGACTGCTTCTGTTTGGGGAAATAAGTACATACAACAAAAATAAGTACATAAGTACAAACAACAGGAGAAAGACAAGTCCTATGATTCCTTTTCCTCCTTTCCTGAGATAATTTTGTGTTTATACACGATCTATGAGTGAGAAAGAAATGGAGAAATGGACCTGGGGAAGATACAGCTTTGAAGGACAGAAAGATCCATCTGTATCATCTTGTCTGAAGTCTATCCCAACATCAGGCATGGAGCCACATCCACCAACTGCCCTGCATCATCCAGAGACACATAGATGAAGAAAACTGCAGGATTTTGGAAGTCCTCATCATGCAGTTTAGTATAGGCTTGGAGCTGATTACCTTCAGCCATGGCTTTGTCATCACAGATATGGAACAGGACTGTATGAGCTCATGTGACAGACTGCATTAGCTTGCCTTGACTTCTTGGGACTAGTGCCATCAGAACTTCAGTGAAAATGACAAATTAAAACTGCAGGAGGAGACCTTGCTTACTAAAAATTTTGTACATTTTGGTGGTTAAATCAGGGTGTTTAATCCACAAGTTTCTCAGGCCCTCTTCTGCCTGACTGGATTGCTCTCATCATAATGTAATTCATGCAAGCAATTAGGCAGTGCTGCCTACAGCAATACCTCATCCTCTCAAGGGATTAGAGGCAAAGAGGAAGTCACCATGGTCTCCTAGCACACTTCAGTATATATTTCTGTGTCTCTGCAGGACTCTCCAGCCCCTTGCAACTCATACAGAAATCAACAGCCTCTCATGCTTTGATATAACACACTTTTTTGTATTTGGCTGTAACATGGAAAGCTTTGGGTACTTTGAGGATTGTAGAACAGAGATATGAACACAAGTGAAAGAAAAGTTGTTTTCAGTATCCCTGGGGCAAAGGTTTTCTGACTGTAAGCTGGTGTTACCACCAGTTTGAGCCACATAGATGTCTGCTAAATGGTATGGGTGTCAGCCATCCAGCATTTCCTTATTTTTCTAGTCCTGCTGGTAATTCAATCAGAGGTGTGCTCTTTCTTCTGCCCCAGGAGCCGAGCATTCACTCTGGAATGAAGAAGAATAATGTTGGCTCTTCTGCTGCTTGTACCCTGCCTCCATTCCTTTCCTGCTGCTTCTGAACCCCCTGACCCTTTCAAAGGCAGCTCAGCAGCCTGCTCCATCTTCTATTGAATTGAATTGCAAATCTGGAGACGCTGCAGTAGGAGCAAGCCATCCATTTCAATTCTGTGCCCCTGTTACTCTCCCATGGGACCAGGGCAGATCCTGAGGAAATGCAGTCTGCATTTGTTGATTGAGCCTTCTGATGAGATTAACTTCTGGTTTAGCAAGAAGCCAGTCATATGATCCCAGCTGTGTTTGAGCCAGAACAAAATTTCTGGAGCTCATGGACAGTGACTCTCCCTTCCAGCAGCACTGGAGAAGCAAACTTGCAAAGCTGAGTTGCCCATTAGGAAAAATGAGGCAAGAGCAGGCAGCCAATTTTGGACAACTTACCTACTTACCTACCCACCCACCTTCACATGACAAGAAGTCTTCTGACAGGAGCACCCTTCAGCAAATTGGCTTTCAGCTGAGGAACCGTGGAGGATGGATGGCCAATGGGAAGAGCACCATGTGCTGCAGCACGTGCTGCAGGGGATTACAGTGCCCTGATCCTACAGTGCCCTGATCCTAAGGAAACCATCATGGACCAGACCCAGGGTCTGTGTCCTTCCTTGGAGTGACTAATTTTCCACTGACTGCCGGAGGTGAGGGGTCAGAGGGAGAGGTCAGAGTGGGTCACAGATCAGTGGAGACAATACAAATCAAAAATAAACTCTTGGCCTTTCATGTTAGTTTGTATTAGCAGTTGTATCTATCTTTTTTTAGCTCCAGCCCTGCTTATCCTTTGGAGTAAACTGCTTTCCCTAGAGCACCTACAGAAAAACAGGTCAGGAGATGGCAGACACACTCACAAGGTTTATGTCTGACATTCCTCTGTGGTGACCCTGTGACAACAGGATTTCACTGCTGTGTCTCCCCAGAGCTGCTCTCATTCCTGGTGACTTCAATGACAAAAGTTTTAGCCTTTTTAAGCCATGCAATAAATTGCAACATGTTATTATGTTGGGTATCTCAGGCAGAGAGAGCTCTGCTCTGTGGTGTGCCAGGTGGCACATCAGTCCTGGTGTGGTCTGCTGGGCACCACACATTCACCTTGTGTGAGCCACCAATGCCCCCTTCAGCACACTTTGGTTACAGTGTCACTTGAAAACATTCCCTTTCACTGTTGCTGCGTCCCAAGGGTGCTTGTTGCTGACTCTCAAGGACTAGGTGTGGAGAATACAGGGAAAAGGACTTCTCACTGTCAGCTCTGGTGTGCATATGTGCGTTTATGTCTCTCTCTCTTTCAGCGAAGATTAACCAACTCACAATCCTGTTCCAAAATTAAGAGTTACATGGTTACTTCTGTGCCATGCCTGCAGCCCTCATAGTGTCTGTCTTGAAAGGAATAGTTCAATTTTTCAGCAGATTTGCAGTCTTTAAAATTAGGTTTGATTCCAAAACTGAGAAACAAAAAGAATCTGGCTATTTCTTGTGAGAGTGTTTTAGTCTCCAGCTGACCACTAGCTCAGTGAGACTAGCATGTCCTGATGGCATGGGAATATCCAGGAATGCAGAGCGTGACCCTGAGCCCACTTCTTTGTGTGGGTGGCTGCTCCTTGTCATGGCACTCATGACATGCTCTGGAAGCTGCAGGAAGGCAATGTGCTTCCTTGCTTTCCTTTTCTGGTTAGTGGTTCTTTATGAGGAGGTGGTAGCTCTTACTCCCATTCCATTCTTTCTGAGGAGATTGTAGCTCTTTGTCCCCTTCCCTCCTTTCTGGTGTGCTTGATTTGGGATTTCCATAAGTGCTGTTTGCTGTTTTCAAGTCCCTTGGCCAAAGATCTCTAGCCCCAGGAACAAAATTGTCACAGGGCTGAACATTCAGGGACTTTGATAGGGACCAGAAGTTGCAAGGTTTGGCTTAGTGGGGAATGTGTTCTAGCTGTGGAGAAGATAATTGGTTGTAAAAAACATATGGCACATCTCTGTGTGAGCAAGGCAGTTGTTATGTTGACAAACTCAGCCTTGCTGACAGAGCAGCTATGGAGCATTTTACTGTACAGTGAATTCTTTATCATGTTGTATGTTTCCCTATAGCTACTAGTAGAAGTTATCATCTTCAATATCCCTCTTGCCTCACATCTGGTGAGAAATAGTAAGGTCAATATCACACAAGCCGTCAATGCCTCAGCAAGCCCACTCTCTTTCTTTTTTTCTTTTTTTCGTCTTGGCAACAACCAATAAATCTCAGAATGCTTCCTTGAAATACAGGAGACAAGAATC
Organism: Cyanistes caeruleus; assembly: GCF_971803275.1. NCBI lineage: Eukaryota > Metazoa > Chordata > Aves > Passeriformes > Paridae > Cyanistes > Cyanistes caeruleus. The sequence continues at coordinate 92,532,117 of NC_141703.1, read as the reverse complement.
TGGTTATAATCTGTACGTTGTTACTTAGATTATTCATAGACTCATGGAATAGTTTAGGTTGAAAGGGACCTTTAAAGGTCATCTAGTCCAAGCCTCTTGCAATGAGCAGAGACCTCTTCAACCAGATCAGAGTACTGTCAAACCAGCCCTTAAATGTTTCCAGAAATGGGGCATCTGCCACACCTCTGGACAACCTGTTCCAGTGTTTCACCACTAATACCTGGGGGTTTTTTTTGTTAGAATAACTGCTTCTACTTGAGCTGGAAAAAACCCAGAGTGTCCCAGGAAAAGGTGGCCTTGTGCCCAGGAATGTGATGGTTTCCATGGCAATAGATTAAGATGGGCTGTCCAAGGCCAAATCAGATCTCAGCAAGCTCTGAGAAAATCTGGGGTGTTGGTGCCCATTACAGTCTGCAAGCACAGCACCATGGTTTCTGAGTCCCTTTGATGAGATGTGAAATAGAAATGGACTCTGAAGCTTCCTAGGGATTTACATTCAAAAGGTCCTGCAGCACTGACTGATTTTGTTAATATTGCTGGAAAAAAGAGTAAACCAGTGGTGAATTTACTGAAGTTGTGCTTTCACAAGGAAAGTAGGGTAGAACTAGTCCTTGAATCATGACAGCTCCTCTCTGTCCTCTCTTTATAGTCTGGCCATGACCCTCAGCATGGGAATGTGGGAAAAGGAGTTTTGGGATTATTTAGTCCCATATGCTTTGATACAGGGATTGAAAATTTAATCCTCTTACTGCATGTAGTTTTCTGCATGAGACTTAACAGAAACTTGAGACAGAGGCATCAGGTTGGGAATGTCAGTCTGTTTGCTTTAGACTTCTCTGCTTCGGCCATCTGCAAATTGAAGTGGCTCCAATAATGGGCATCTTCCAGCTAAATATCTGTGTGGTTTTTTGAGGAGCCTAACAGTAGGAATTGCTTATTTGGAGATATTTTAGCATGCTTGATGTAACCTATCTTCTTTTCTAACTGTAGGTTGTTGAGAGGAGTGATTCTCTGCATAGAAAGAGAACTGTTTTTTGAGAAGAAATCTGGTTCTAGCTTGACTACATTATTCAGTATCTAAGTGGGTATTTCTTTCTTATTTGCACAGCTTCCACCAGAAAAAGGTAACAAATCTGCTGCAATCTCTGGTGTAAGTCTTTCTTACTCATGACTTTACTAATGAAAGTATGAGTTTAGAATCCCCTCCTAGACAGGCTGTTTCAGTTGTTGCCCAGAAAGTCACTCCAAACTATGTATTAGCAGCTTGGACTATTTTTGAACAACAACAACATCTTTTTTTATATTAATAATTTATGTGCCTAAAAATTTCTCTGTCATTCTTCCCCTCAGAATTGGTTGGGTTTTTGGTTTTTTTTTATTAGCTCCCTGTTGAGCAGACTATGTTTTGATTTGGGGAGAAATGATAGTTACTGCTTGATGACAGTTGAGACAGACAGTATTGGGAACATCCCTGCATGTCTTACCAGCAGTTGGATATATTTGGCTGAGCTGATGCTGGATGACATTTTCACTCCAGTGTAAGACAGTCCATGTGGCTGAGTGCTGGTATCCTGCTGTGTGGCAGGACATAACCTAAAATCTGACACCTCAACATTGGTAAGATTGCCTTGTCCATTTTTATGTTTTTAGCACAGCCAGTTAAAAGCAGTAAGCAAGCAGCAAGCAATCTTTTCTACATCTACCTTCTAAAGTCTCAACCATTAGCAGATAAGGAAATTTAAAAGCCAAAGAAAAAAAAAAAAAAAAGATAAAGTTGCATTGTTACCAGCAGTGAAACTATCAGAATCCTTTCTGAATGCATTTCTACTTTTTACCTGAACAACTGATTCTAAGAAGATATAAATGTATTTAAACACTACATGAAAGAACTAATTCTACCTAACCCTGTCAGTTCTGATGATTCTCTATCGGTGAAATAACAACTAATTGTTCCTTCAGTACCCCTGGCTTGTAAAGTTTGTGGATAGTCATATTGCTTAATCTTTAATTACTTCATTCATAAGCTATTATTCAGGCTTTTGGTTAAAACTGTGCTCTTTTCATAGACTTGTTGATGGTCCCAGTTTAGCAGAGCCAGTATTTGCAAACTCACTCCTCAGTGGATCTGTGTGTAAGTCTCAAGCTTGACATCCTCTCAAGGATCTTTCCATGCCTCTTGCTACCAGTGTGTATCTGCACCTGTCTTTTCCATTTGCTTTTCTTTTTGTGAGGAAGCAGGAGGCTGTCTCATTTCCCTGAAGAGCCTAGCACCCTGTCAGCCTCCATTACTCATGGTGACTGTGGCACACAGCTGCGACGGCGATGGAATCTCTCGGATTGACACCGCTGTGTCTCATGGGATAGGAAGCCCTCCTGAGGACCCCAGGAGATAACATGAAATAGGAGCATAAGACATTTCATATTGTTATTCCCATAAACCACTTCAAGCTCAAAAATAAAATAAATTCCAATTCAGAATTATTATTTTATTGCCAATTAGACCATTTTGCATAAAATTGTTTGGTTTGCAATAATCAGTGAGGAAACTCAAAGTTTTTCACTGAAACTTTTGATGATATTATTCTTCCATTTTTCTCTTTCCATTGAGATCTTCTATTCAAACGCCTGACAGTAAATTTCTGATGTTGCTAAATTGAATCTCCAAGCAGGTGCTTCCACCTTCCCATATCAATTTCTTGGATATTGAATCAAAACTTCTGGGAAACTTCAGTGATAATGTTTTTATTTGTTTCCTTACCTCACTGTCTGTCACAGCTGAAAATAAAATACAGGTTAACAATGTCCAAAGCAGCCAAGTGCCCTCAGCCTAAGCTTTGTTAAGGCCAGAATGATTAGTGCCAGCTTTAAGCACAACTAATGCAGACAGTTGCCCAGGGCAGCAGACTGATGGTGGCAGCAGAGCAGTCACTGCTCCTCTGCCTTCTTTTCTGTGTCAGAGCCACTGAGACAGGGCTGCTGCCTGGCACGTGGGCCGAGGTGTGCGAGCCAGTGGCTGTGCCTGGGTGTGCTCTGTCTCCCTGGGAGCAGTGACTGCTGCCCATCTTCCTCCTACTCCCATGGCATCACCCTGAGGGTGGAGCTCTCCCAGCTCCAGTTCTGCCCTCTGCTTGCCATCCCCAGGCAGAGAGAGCCCGTCCGTGCTGCTTCTCCATAAGGTGGCAAAGTTTAACTTCATTTACACCAACAAAGGGCTTTGAACTGACATTGCAAGATGTTCTGAATTCTATTTATAAATGAGGATCAGGTTCTTCAGTCTCTCATATTCTTTGGAAAACATTATTACATCAAATATTCCTACCACTGGGTTTTCTGTATCTACACATAAGTAATTTGAATGGTTGTCAGGCATAGCCTTGGTACCTTCAGGAAACAGTTATTTGCCTCTGCACTTTTTTCCACTTGGATCCACGTGCACATTTGAGTGCTGTGTGTGTGGCTGATGGGAGGAATATATATTGTACACATGTATTTGTGTGTGAGTGTGATTTTGACCAAGTCTGTGCTGATTTAATTGAGTCTGATGATGCTTACATAGAAAGTTTAAAACATAGATGCTGGGTATATATTCTGAAGTTTATGAATAGACACATCTGTGTAGACAAAGGAGAGGGGGAGGCTCAGGAGTGACATTATCACTCTCTCCAACTGCCTGAAAAGAGGTTGGCACCAGGTGGGAGTTTCCCTATTCTATGAAGCCACTAGTGACAGGATGAGAGGACATATTCAGGGGAAGTTCCGTCTGGACATTAGGAGGAATTTCTCCACAAAAGGGGTGATAAGACATTGGAATGGACTATGCAGGGAAGTGGTGGAGTCACCATCCCTGGAGGCATTTAAGGAAAGACTAGAGATGGCCATGGTCCCCATGGCATGGTGGTGTTCAGTGATAGGCTGGACTTGAGGATCTCAGAGGTGCTTTTCTACCAAATTGATTGTGTGATTCTGTAGCTGAGTTTTGCTTAGTTCAGAGAACTGAGGTGCAGCTCTGGGTCCTGTGTTGCCTACTCCCACCTAACAGAGATGCACCTCCAGTTCCTGATGGGGGCTGTAAGGTATCACATGCTAGGTGAAGAGGCGTCCACTATGGTTAAACACTGCAGTACCTCTGGTGTATTGCCTGGGCTGGTTCTAATAAAGATTATGCTGGTATATGATTCAGCTACAAAGTGTTCTCCAGACAAAGAGCCTCCCTCTTCCAAGAGACACTTGAGGTGGACATTTCTAGCCAGAGTAATAATACTGTCACGGTGGGCTGTGGCTGCAGAAGTGGTGTGTGCAGTCACACAACATGAGCTCTGTTCAGTGGCTGTGAATGACAAGTGATGCTGCAGCTCAGTGGCAGCATTTCAGTGCTGCACAAAAGATGCTCTCATGCTTCTGTGCTGCACTAGTGAGTGCCATGACTGTGGATGTGATGGGCAGAACATGCATGGGGAGAAACACAGGCCAGCTTTTTATTTTGGTTGCTTTGTGGGGCAGGCCATATTCTGTGTGCATGCTGACATGGCTCCTGCAAGTCGCTAATCTGGGCAGTAAGAAGGTTACATGTTTGGTGTTGTTTGGGTGGCAGGCACTGTTCTGTGTGTTGGACCTCCACAAAGGACAATAGGAAATCTAATGGAAATGCAGTTGTTGTGGACACAGCACAAAGCAGGGCTGCATCTTTGCTTCAGTCCTTCATGTTTTTCCCCATGGCTTTTTCCCTTTCATCATTTTCAGGGCAGGGAGATCTTCACTTTATCTGTGGAGTGACCTTCCTATCCCCTGCCTGCAGCACTGGAAAGAGATTAGCACAGATGAGAAAACACAGAAGAAACCTGCTGGAGCCAGTATGGGAAAACCTGTGACAGGAGGAGTGAGCAGCAAGGTGTCTGAGCATGGCTGGGTTGTCTTTAGGGGACACAGACACAGGATGGTTTCAGGCCCTGGTGCCATTGTTCCAGTGGGGAATTGCAACCACTTTAATTAGGAGCTAGCTTTAGCATTTCCCCAGAGCAGCAGGAGAGGGGGAGATGAGAAGTCACTGGAGAGGAGAGGGAAGCTGGAAAAAAGGACCAACGAACACAAACTGGAACAGATTTTCTAAAGGAGGTACCACACACCTGGAGATCTTCAAGAAGGGCATCAAGAAAAAAATAGAAGTGGTTGCAATTAATCCAGAGAAAAGCTGGTGGGGAAAGATTTTCTTGTTCCAAATATTAGGAATTCCCAAGTCTGTGTATCTTCACGTGCTTACAGTGCAGTGCCCGAGAAATTGTTCAAGGCCCAACTTGATCTAGTGTCAGGCTGAGGTAAAAAGTAGAGCTGGGAATTGGGGAAGCCAGCATGTTATCAGCACATGCAATGAGAGGCTGGCTGTGAGGACCAGGAACACACTTTCTAGGCTTGCAGAATATAACAGCAGGTGTGGGGAGCAGCAAACAGGTCTAGGTAAGCAGACAAAGAGGGATCTCAGGCAGAATGGGCAGGATATGACTAGCCCTCTCTCTGCAGCCAAATCTCGTCTTCCTATGGCTGGACATAACTTGCATGGAAATGGCAATTCCCTGGGCCCTATAATATAGGAAGGGTTAATGCATTGCACAGTGGCAATAAATTTTGCATGTATGACAGAGAAGTGGGCCGGAAATGTTTGCTAAGGAGAAGCTGCTGTCAGCATTGTGCCTTTTATTAGTCTGTACTTTTCTTCCTTCCCTCTAATGAAATGCCTGTTGACATTTATGGTCTTGTCACCTGGTGAGAAAGCCATTGTCACCTCCACTGACACTTCTCCCATCACAGCGGGTCCCATTCCAGCTCTTCAAAGTAATTTTCATCTTCTTTTTCATGGACAAACCTCTCCTGGATGGATTTACCTGCCCATTGAACTGGCAAAGATTACTTTAAGACAGCAGCAAAGTGGACCTCTATGGCTTTGCTGTCTGTGAACTGCATCTGCACTCTTCTAGGGACACTTGAGGAGCTTGTGTCACAGGCAGTCTGCAGTTTACCCCCTGCAGCCAAACACACCCTGCTCTCCAGTGACTTATTCTTAGCTGTTCTTTCTCCTGTCTTTGCCTTGCTGTATCTTTCAGATAGCTCTTGGTCCCATTGGCTCTTTCATGGGGATGGCAGGTCTCAAAGACAAACTCTGTTCACTTCATTCACTTAAAGACCATCTCAGTGCCTCAACAAGGAAAGGACAACAATGGGAGCTCAACCCTTATTAGCCATCGGAAGCTCTACACTAGAGAGAGCCCTGAAATGCATTCAAGATGTGAAAAAACTTCTTAGTTTCCATGAGATACAGGATTAACATGGCTAGGAATCTGTGCTTCAGTAGTAGCAGAATTTATGGAGCTACTTGCTTTACTGAGAAACAACAGTTATTTTACTCTGAAGGTTCATGGCTTCACTGACAAACAGCTACACATTCCTTCATAACATGTCTTGGTCAGGCATGCACTCAAAAGGGTTTTTAAGATAAAATCTACCCACATACTACCTGCTAGTGAAAAGGTAAATAATTAGTCTTTGCTCAGTTATCTTTGTTGTCTTTCATGCTCTTTTTCGTTTGTTTGTTTGTTTGTTTGTTTTGTTTTGTTTTGTTTTGTTGGAGTTTGTTTTTGTTTTGTTTTTTTTTTTGTGGGGGAGAGAGGATCTTGGCTTTTTCTTCAATGTTTTCTTCAACATTGTAAAACCCCTTAGCAGAACTGGCTATCTACTTCCACAGCTGGTAGGGTGAGATCACAGAAAACTTTAGTGGTCTCTCAGAGGAACTCCCAGGTTGTTGGTAGGAGTCTATGAGCAAAGAAGAAGGCTTGATGCCAGTACCATTCCCTCCTGCATGCACAGCTCTAACCATCAAATTTTTCACAGTCATGGGGGAAGATGTTTGATTCTTAGGTCCAAGTATACTTTCCAGGCAGCTGTTTCCTACCTCCTCAGAGGAGACACAGTGGGCTTGAAGAAAGGATGGTTCTGGTCTTCAGACTGCCAGCTGGACCTCCCTGGTACGGTGTTGGCATCTGGACAAAGTGCAATTCTTGTATGTTTTCTTCTGATGGTTAATTTCTGAGTATGAAAACAAACAAGAACAACTCTTAAGTCTGGAGCTGCACAGGTCTTACTACATCACAGGGAAACTGAAATAAATAAAAAAAAATCTTTACTCCTTCATATCACAGAATCACAGACTGGGTGGGTTGTAAGGAACCACAGCAGGTCATCTGCTCCAACCTCACTGCTCAAGCAGGGTCATCCCAGAAAACATGACACAGGAGTGTGTCCAGGTGGTCTGGAATATCTCCAGTGAGGGACACTCCACAGCTTGTCTGGGCAGCCTGTTCCAGTGCTTGGTCACCTCCACAGTAAAGTAGTTGTTCCTCATGTTCAGGTGGAACTTCCTGTGCATCAGTTTCTGCCCCTTGTCTCTTGTCCTATTGCTCAGCACCACCGAGAAGAGCCTGGCTCCATCCCCTGACACCCTCCCTTCAGATACTGACAGACATTGGTGAGATCCCCTCTCAGTCATCTCTTCTGGAGGCTGAACCAGCCCAGCTCCCTCAGCCTTTCCTAAGAGGGATGCTCCAGCCCCTTAATCATCTTTGTCATTCTCTGCTGCACTGGCTCCAGGACTCCATATCCCTCCTGTACTAAAGAGCCCAGAGATGGACAGAGCACTGCAGATGTGCCTCAGTAGGGCTGAGCAGAGGGGCAGGATCACCTCCCTTGACCTGCTGGCAATGCTCTTCCTAATGCACCCTAGGACACCACTGGCCTTCTTGTCCCCCAGGGCACTGCTGGCCCACAGACAGCTTGTTGTCCACCAGCACCCCCAGATCCTTCTCCACAGAGTTCTTTCCAGCAGGTCAGGCCCCAGCCTGTGCTGGTGCAGGGAGTTATTGTTCCACACGTGCAGGACCCTGCATTCGCCTTTGCTGAATTTCAGGAGGTTCCTCTCTCCTCATCTCTCCACCATGTCGAGGTCCTTCTGAAGGGTTGCACAGACCTCTGGGGAACTGGCCACTCCTCCCAGCTTTGTGTCATCAGTGAACTTGCTGAGGAGGCCTCTGCCCCTTCACCCCAGTCACTGATGAAAAGTAAAACACAACTCTTACGCTAAACAATATTACTCCCTGCATCAAAGGTGAAAACTTTCCTGTGAATTAAAAGGCATAATATGCAAGAGAGTTGCTTCATCTTGACACATGAATATCAACATGAATATGCTGCACTTATGAAAACTGTTTTTTTTTATTTAATCTTCCAGCAGATAATTTTTATTATAAAATAGTTATAGTAGTTATATAAAATATTATATATATATATATTATAAAATAGTTATAAAATAGTTATATTTATTATGAAGAGTTATAAAACTATTTTCTGGAAAGGATGTGATGTTCCTCATCACTATCGTGAATCTGGCTTGAAGAGTAACATATTCACTCACATCTTCCTTAGGCCAGTAAAAAGGAGAATAACAATATTTTTTTCCCAGTAACTCAGGCATTTTCCCCTCTCTGAACCTTTGTCTTATAGCAGCTGAACCATAGGTCATCATTATTTTTCTTTCAGCCTTTTCTAGGTATAAGACTGCCTCTATCCCCTTTGACTCCTTCTTTTCCTCCTCTTTCTCTCTTTTATTATTTCATAACCTACTGTCTGGTCTAGACATAAAATCCTAGGAGACACATATTGTTTATTTACTCTATAGAATTTTTTCTCTCAGCTCTTTTGATAAATCCTATCCAAGTAAATAAAAATTAATCTGTAAAATGGTTGTTTAAAAATAATGTAGTCAAAGTTTTCTCTAGGGTCAATAGCAGCAGAAACTTGTGAGACAGTACAATTGAAAACGACTACTGAAAGACCATCCTTGCATGTTTGTTACTGGGCTCTCTGAAGGACTTCCACAAAACTTGATGTTAGTCTATCTGATGCTAGGGGAAAAGCAGGCAGTGTACAGCTGAATTTACTTGAAGAATAGTTGGAAATTTCTCAGAACTGGGATCAATGGACAGCTGCTGGCAGAGGCATTTTTAACCTCACCATTCTGAATTTCAAGGCATAATTCCCATTGGCCAAAATGTTACCCATACTATACAGTCAGGCCATAAGTAAAATACCATATTCCCTACAACATCATTTCATACAAGGGTTATTTGATTTTGTGTTGGGTTGGGTTTTTTTGTTTGTTTTGTTTTGTTTTGTTTTGTTTTGTTTGTTAATATGTCTTTACAGTCAAACAATAAAGAACATGTTTTACATTTACAGGATTAAGTAAAGATTTCTTCACTCACACCCTTACAGTTTAAGGGACAGAAAGGAATAACATACTATCATCTAATCTGACACATGCCAGACATTTATCCAGCTGTTTCAGTAATGAGTCCAATAAATTGTGTGTGCTTAAAATAATGTATCATCCAGTAAGGCATCTGATCTTGATTTGAGGATTTAAAAAATGTGCCAAAGTCAGCCTACTTTTGTACTCCATTCTTAGATTTGTTAAAAAAAACAACAAAAACCCTCAACAAAATGAACAGGTCTCATTTCTTGTCTGAATTTGTCTGTGTCTAGCTTAATGCTAAGATTTGTTGGTTCATTTTTCTCTGCCATACTAAAGACCCCATAAGCAATGGACAATTCTCCTGAAGTGCTTACAAAAAGTTAGTCATCTCTTGGTCCCCTCCTTGATAAGGTGAGGAGGCTGAACTATCAATTTTATCATGAACTATCTTTATGAACTATCAATCTCCTCATCTTTAAGATGTGTGAGCTGCCCTCTGTCATGTTCTCTTCTGAGTCCAGTTTTCACCCCATGGCTGTGAACAGAAACAATTGAGCAACATGGAGCCCCTGTGCTTTGATGATGCCATCTTTGGTGCCTGTGCTTTCCCCAGCTGGTACAGAGCCTCCTGTCTTACCCATAAGATGTGCTCTCTGGAGCTGTTTAATTTTGGCTCATGTTCACAGCTTTTTTGGGGGAATTCCGTCATATAACCGAGCCCAGCAATCTCTGTATGTTCCCATTTCCTTATGTGAACAATCTGCAACTTTTTCTTAGAGGAGGATTCTACACAGCAGCAAATTCTGGAAAGCTCTTTCATTCAGCTATAAATCTGAAGATATTTCTTTTATTTTTTTGAATCCCCAAACTTTGAAAACAGCTGTTGTCTCCATTTGAAAGAACACAGCATAAATAAGCCATCTATGGAGCTGCGTAAGTGTAAGAAATTGAATAATGTTTCCAGACATTAAGAAACAGACATTTGGACTGGGCTTGGTGTGAAGTTCTTTGAGGGATGAGAAGCTTGTTTATTTTGTTTAGACCAAAGTCAGTTCAAAAATACAGCCATCAGCTTATCCAGTTTAAGAGGACATTCCTCTGGAGAGGAATGTAGCCTTCCTCTGTATTGCAACTGAAGACTATTTGACGCTGATCATGGATTCTGTTCCATTTGGAGGACTTTCACAACCTTTAATCTATTGACATCTCTAAAACCCTCTCCTCTTTGCAAGTCCTATTCTGCAATCTCCTCCTGTGATTCACCTCATAGGAATTCCTGAATAAGTTTAGTCTTCAGTTTTACCAATAAGTGATGCTCTTTGTGATCCCCTGTGGAGCTGTGAAGCTCAGGGTAGGTATTTGCTAGAGAAATACAGGAGCAAAGGATATTGGGAAGAGGGCCAAAGCAATTCAGATGTGATGCATTTGTTATTATGGGGCTGTAGGAAAAGCCCTCTTTCCTTTACCCATCCCAATTTTCTTTTTCATTAGCCTCCTGACGCTAACCGCTGAATAACTTCTAAAGTAAACCACCCATAAATATTGCACGAGTCTCCAATACTAAAAGCTGATAAAGTTTATAGCACTTATAAAATAAATAGAAGGAAATGCTTTTCAGTTTCCTATTTATAGGTCTCAGGAGAGATCTCAGGTATGATTTATCACTTCAATTTTAACTGTATTAGTCTCCCCCTATCACATACACACAACTCTTTTCCTTGGTCATTCTTTTTTTTCTCACACACAGCTGCTTCCTCTTTTCCCTGTAGACGTGCTCACACCCACACAGCCATTTGCCCTCCACATCCTTTGCTAACAGGCAGGAGACTGTGCTCTTTTAGAGTGTTGAGTGCCATCAGTTTTCACCAGAGTCAGCAGGCGTTGAGGGTTCTCAGCATTTAGTGAGGGGCTCTCAACCACACATAATTCAAAGGAAAAAGCTACTTTTTTCAAGTGAATGTGGCACCCGGCCAAAGAAGGATTAAAAAAGAGGGAGGCAACATTTGGACGTGGGTGGATCATTAAAGCACAGAGAGTATAGTTAACATAGGGTATGTTTCTTTTTAGGGCATTCCTATATGCTTTCCAAGTGTTAATGTTTCTAAGCATGCAGCATTCATCCTCAATTGCCAGTACATTGCACTTGAGCAGATAAATGGACTGTGGCTAATAATACCTTTTTTCTCAGAGGAAATGAACATCACTCCTTCTGTTTTATAAAAGTGGAGGCACACTTCTGGCCACGTATCGTGAGTCTGAATTAGCATTTTATTTTGCTGCAAAGGTGCACTTCTGAAGTAAATATCCTCATTGACCCCATTTAGTTTATTTTCCCATTTAAATGGAAACTCTTGCTCTGGAAATATATCTTCTAACAGGCATTCAACCCATGAGGGCAAACTCCCCAGAACATGTAAATGTGGACATCAGATTGTCAGTGCCAGCTGTTTTGCTTTAGAGTTCCATTCCTATTACACTGCAGCACTAGCTAATGTGTCAAGCCACATCACTACCACAGCATTTGACACCACTGCATCCTAACTGCATTTTCCTGTTCTGGCTCTACATTAAAAACCAACCAAACAAGAATGCCTTTCATGACTGTGATTGAAATAAATACATTTATGGTTGAATTCCCACAGACTTCACTTCCAGGGTTTTCCTTCCCAAAACCTTTGATTGATACTGGAATATGAAGAACAGTAAAAAAGAGACCACAAAAGCCAGAAGTCCTCAAAACTGAAGTCTATTTTGATCCAAGTAAATAAAGGAATTAAAACTGCTGCTTGTGATACTGCTTATGTTGAGCTTTCCATCTCCTCATCACAGGAGAGAAACTGAAGTTTAGATGACTTGGATCTGCTTGCTAGGAGAACCCATGTTAAATGGATAGGTGAGGGGGTACAGATAATGGAAGAAAAGTTCAACACAGGAGAAAAAGAAAATGACAGCTGAAAATATCTGCATGCAGTGAAAGGGGAATCCTTTAAAAGCAAGTGCTTCTCTTACTAAAAAAAACCCAAGCAAACTGATGTGGGGGAAAGAGTACTGTGTAGACATACAGAATTCCTCTTCCTGGGTGTCGAGAAGTGGCATTTCTGTTTGAAATTTGCAAAGCCCTTCTTACAATTTCTTCATATATCCTCTGATATCAGTCTCTGCACATGAAAGGCCACTGAGAAAATGTTACTTCCAATGAATTATGCTGAATTGTTTGGCTGAGGCTCTGCCTCGCTGATCCTCCCTGTCACAAAATATTGCCTTGTCAGCGCTGGCATTCTGGAGGGCCTGTCCAGTTCCTCAATGCAATGCAAAGGCATTGCTTTGGCTAAGGCTTTGCTCTTCTTGATGCAGGAACTCTCACCTCTACAATATCTGATCAAACCATTGCCCTTTTGTTATTCTGTCTGTTAGGTAGCACAAAAAAATGTTTCACCATTTACTGCTTTATACCCCACTGACCATGCTGTTGTCTCATATTGACAGCAACCCCAGCTGCACTTTTCCACCTGCTCAGGACAAAGACAACTAGTCAATTAGTTTCAACTCTGTGTCTTTCCAGTTCAAAGCTTACTCAACCTCTGTGGTCAAAGGGAACCACTTCTGGACACAAAAAGAAGTATTCTAGTTTTGTTCATCATTTATCATATCTGACAAAATTGACCTTCTGGCTAATACTGGGATCTGTTCATTATCTTCAGGAAACATTGAAACTGTAAGAAGAAAACTGTGACTTCAAATTACTTATAATTCCATCATTTTACCCCCCTGTTGTCATCTTGAGATCATCAAGCACAAGGTTTGTTTCAGCTGAGTTCAGCCACCTAAAACCCTGACATGTAAGTGTGAAGTCAGAATCCCTCTATAATCAGTGGGGAGACAGAAGTGGTTACATGTGATGTTGCTTCCATCTAATAGACACCGCTTAGGATGAGATGAATGCTTCCTAGGTTAGGAAGCCTGTTTGTCCACGTGGCCTGTATTGTTAATAAAATGAGAAGACTCCTTCAGAGGGGTGATTCAAAGACAGATTGTGCTGATTTGTGATGCAGGAAGAGACTGGAGAATGCACAGAGAAGGCCAATGTGTAGTTAAGGGTCTGGCATGCAGCTACCTCCATGAAAATGCTTCTCTTTCTAAAAGGTACCACTGGAAGTCAGAAGGGTGGTTGTCTTTTGGTCATCATCCAGCCCCTGGTGAATAAGTTATTGAGGATTTTCATAGCAGTAAGGGAATTCCTGAGCTTCTCACACAGTAGCTCCCCAACAATTCTTCCTTCTCAACCTTCTCACCATGTCTCACCCCCTGTCTTTGCAAGGCCTTTCTGCAGTGCATATGTCTTATGGCAGCAAAGAGGTTAATGAACAAGCCACCCACCACAGTCTGCTTAGGATAACAACAGACTCAGGTGCTGAACTGCCTGGCAGATACAGCAAGGCCAAGTGCCACTGAATACAGGAGAAAAGCAGAAGTGCCTGGTTGCTGAGGGAAATGAACAAGGCCTGGAGATGGCTAGGGGAAGCAGCCTGACCAACATCCATCCAAAACCAGGTGGATTTATCAGCCTGCCAAGAAGCAGCTTGGTGAAAGCAATATGTAAAACATAAATGTCAGTAAGCAAGATGAGCTATGGAGCTCTGTGAATAGCCTCTAAAGACCAAGCCTGATGTGCCAAAGCCTTTATTTGCAGAAATCAGTTCTCTCACCTGTCACTGAGTAGGGAGGATGGACTGAGCTTTCCAAGTGCAGAAAATGACATGGTTCCTATCAAACCATTTTATTCTGTGCATCCTTAAGGTAAACTGTGCCTCTCAAGAGTGTACCACTGGTCACAAAGAACTGCAAGCACTACAGAAGAGCCCAGTCAATGTCCTTTGGTCCGGCTGAGAAGATTGGTAAGGATCACAACAAACAGAATTTTTCTTCCTGAAGCCTGAAAAATTTGGAACAAGATACCAAGCACTAATGTAGGGCTTAAATCCTCCCTGGTTCCTGTCCTGGAAGAATGGGTTTTTGCAAGCTCAGTAATCTTCCTTTATCATGCTTGGTCCAAAAACTGAAAGAATTCCCGTGCTCTGAAAAATAGATAGGAACAGCCTGCCACTGAGCCCTGTATTTTCCTTACTGTGCCTCAGCACAGGACTGGCAGAAAAGAAATAGCAGCATGGAGACTGCTCCACACTCCATTCAGCCGTGAGCCTCTCTCTCCACTGAGATTGCCAATGAGAGTGAATGTAACAAGCTCCAAAGAGCTGTGGTTTTAGTGGTATGGGCACCTGTCCACTAGGAAGTGTGCTGAAACCTCCAACGCATTTCACAGGTTCCACCAGAGACCCATCAAACACTAATAACATTCAATCACTGCTAACCAAGGCTGATTTTGGACCAAATGCTTGGAAGTGAAATACTACCTATCCCACCACCCACCCCTGCCATAAGTCAATTATACATTGCAGTATTTGAAACCAATAAAACTGAGCTTTTCACTATATGTCATGACTTTCTTTGGAAGATATTGTAACCACAGTTGAGTTTGGAAACTCTGCACATAGCTTATTTTATTTTCTTTAATGGCTTTATCCATATATATCTTGTTACCGACCTTTTTATCCCCATGATGTTGCTAACTTTTTTTTTTTTCAATTGCAGAGAATATTTTGTTTCCTTGTTTCAGTTTGGCAATGAACTATATAATCTTGTTTCTTATTTAGATGCATTTGCTCAGACAGCTTTCATACTGCCCACAATTAGAATCCACCCTAATTCAAACACCACCACTTATCACATTCCAACCCACTCAATACAGTGCAGTGGCAGAGACATTGAGGCATCTGTTGAGAGGACCTAATGCCAGCGTCTGAGCTGTGGTTTGGTCCCATGCAGAGACACTCTAGTGGTTTGGTCCCATGCAGAGACACTCTAGTGGTGTCCAGTCACTTCAGTGGGCAGTAAAATGCCATCAGATACAGATTTCTTACATATGACCTATGAGTCAGCAGGGATTTGTAGTGATATTGCCTTATCCAAGGGTAGTTTCACATGGGGACAACCTTCTGCTGGGTTCAGCTGGCTCTGAAAGAGGCCCTTAGATAAATAAGGCAGATCTTAACTGGAGGATAGGTAGCTCTGTGTGGTGAATAACTTTATAACCCTGATGTTTCCCAGAGAGAAAACATCTGTCAGCACCCTATTAACTCCAGGAAGCAGGAAAATTTCAAGACAAAAGATGAAAACTGTTGTTTTAGTTTCAGCTGCATTTATCAGATGAGGTCTATCTACAATTTCAATGCTTCAGAGGAAAAGAGCAACAGTCCTTAAAAGTGAAAGAAAGCAAAAATAAGAGTGGAAATTTTTTTATTAAAAGAGGAAAGGGATGAAGAGTGAGGTGATTATTAAGTATACAGAACAGTATCATGTGAAAGCACCCTAAATAAAAAGATACTCTATCTCTGTCCTAGAAATCTTAAAAACTAACACGCAAACACACAAACACAAAAACAAACACACAAACAAAATCAAGGCAAGCTATTTAGTGATTATAAGAAAACACAGTCCTTGAGGGACAGGGAATTGCTTCTCTGTAGCACGATGAGGACCAATTCCCACTCCAGGCTCTTCAGTCCTTCCTTTTTCTTGACCCTTTCGCCTCCCTTCCCCCTTCACCTCCCCCTTCGCCAGCTGAGGCCTGCCATCCCTCTGCTGCTGCTCTCCCCTCATCCTTTGCTGTCTTTTTGACTTTTCGCAGTTCCCTAGCAACAGCTGTTTGCAGCTGACAGGAAGAGCTGTGGACATTTTGCAGGCAGAGCGATGGGCAGGGCTTGGCCTCAGCTCATGGGTGATGGCTGACCCCAGGATCAGGGGACATGCAGCAGCCCCAGGGCAACAATTTCTGCACCAGTATCTGGTTATGACCTGAAATAGGGGGGCATCACTTAATTCTTAAGCTTCAATTGCTCTTCTTACTGGTTAACAAAAGGTTACTCATTCTGCTTCACTGGAAACACTAATTTCCCCTTGCCAAACACTGGGCTTCGCCCGATGGAAAAGCCTGTCAGACATCATCAGTGTGGCACTCCTAGGTAGGGACATATGTATTCAAACATGGCACAGGCATGCTCATTCCTCTCAGTAAAAAACAACAGCTCTGATTTTCATGTGCTGGGTGCTGCCCTGACAGCCCTGCTGTCCAGCCCACCTTGCTGCTGGAGACTGTTGCCTCTGGAGCAGCACTGGAAAATGTGTGCTAAAGCTCAGCTCTGCATGTGTCAGCCACAGCCACCATGGGCTGTGTGTGGGGACAGCCAAGCACACGGACACGTATCTCCTTCCACTGGCTCCGCTTCTGTGGCAGCAAGGCTCTGTCACAGGGAGGATGGGCAGCTGAGGGCAGCAGCATCACTGCAGTAGTTAATTGGAGCTCAGCTAAAAGATACCCTATCATTATTATTGATGATGTTGTTACTATTATTATTGCTATTATTGTTGTAATCCTCTTATAATTTGCCCCAAAGAAATAAAACTTGTGTTACTTTATATAGCAGCCATTCCTCACCATACATCTCCTGTCAGAAGTGCTGGAGGTACTCTGGAAAGTATGATGCAAGTTTTTAAACCACTTCATAAGGGCTTTTGAAAACTGGATTCCAAGTCATTACACTGCAATAATTTAGTTACTCTGGAATGGACAAGTACACCAGCTGAATTTGTAAGGTGGGCACATACATCATCTTAAAATGCCAAGTGATCAAGACATCTGAAAGATCACACAGAGAAATTATTTCAGTTTAAAGCAGAAGAAGAAAAGAAAAGAGAGAAGGTTTTCTCCATTACCCAACAAAACAAGTGGCAATGTTTTTGTCAGGCAGCTGTGGATGTTTGAATTCTGTGATAGTGCCTTGATCACAGGTTTTTTTCCTCCTGGTTATTTACAAGCTTTTTAACTATCATGCTGAATAAAGGTTCAGAACCGTCTTGCATGATGGAAATTATATGTCTGGCTATTGTGAATCTAACCTCATTCTCAGCCTAGTTTTCTTCCAGATGGTGTTTTGTCTGTGCCTTGTTCATCCCTGGATAGGCAGAGGCTTGGCAGCCCTGACAGCTGATACACCTTATGCATGAGACACACCGGTCTCCACCACCTCCCACCACTTGGCACAGTGTCCATGGCTCTCACTTTCCCTGTTCAGTAGCCCTTGCCATGTCCCTCTCTGGCACCTGTCTGCCAGCTGTGTCCGGGGTTGGAGGTCCCATGGCAGGAGGGAGGCTGCAGCCTCCACAGCTGCTACAGGATATGTGACTTCCAATGTCCACGTGTGTTTTGGATAGGAGCAGACCTGCCCTTGACCATCCCTGACTGACTTGGCACACTACAGCCACTTTAACCACTCTAAGGCATGCAGCAGTATTAAGACTAAGTTTCATAAAGGATAACCAGGTGCCTTTTCTCTCCGAGCTGGAGAGGCCCAATCTGCACACTGCCTTTCTTGACCTCTACATCAACAGCAATCATCTGTACTTGGATCATCTTCTCCTTCCTCTACCATTTCCACCTTCCTTACTCTGCCCCTGTGCCTCCATTTCTATGACAGCAATCTCTGCTACCTGGAGGAGATGTTTTGAAGAGTGGGATAGAATACAGCTGGATGATAGATGGGACGGAGGACATATGTGTAGGCAGAAGACTGCTCAGGCAGAGAGAGGGGATTGTGGGGTTTAGGGAAGGTAGTAAATTGGAAATGGAGTGCAAGTACTCCAGAGAGTAAGAAAGGAATGAAGGGCATCAGGGGAGAAGTGGAAAGAGAAATGGAGGAAAGGTGACAGACCCTATCACCTATCTGTCATCTCCCATAATCTGAAATCTGAAAATCTCACTGCCAACCTCTCCTGTTCACACACCTCCTGAAATCTACTATCCTTTCCATCAGACTGATGACACCCAAAGTGCCAATGATCCTTCACACTCTCCCCCACTTTTCAGCCTTTGGAACTGCCTTTCTTGCTTTTTTCCACTGCTGCAGAAAATGACTTTTCTTATCCAAAATGTGCTGGCAGCTTGAAAATTCTCTGAGGCTGAAAAACCCTGAGATGTTGGGGTTGTGACCTGATGCTTGAGAGCATATCTCCCAGCTTTTCATTTCTTTTTACACCAGCCTCACAAGAGCTGAGCTGTGCCTGCTCTCACACCTCTGCAAACAGCATCTTCCTCCTTGGTCCTACCACCAGCCATAGCTGAGACCTTTCTGTTGGGGTGAAAACAAGCCCATGTCCTATGCACATTTTTGCTTTTTTTTTTTTTTTTTCCTTCCTGTTCCTGTTCTTCTGTAAACCTCTGCTCCTTTTGTTCTTTAAGCTTCTTTTTTCTTTTCTTTTTCTTTTTTGGCATTAATTTTTTGTCTTATCTTTAGTCGTAAGCTTGTCTCTTTGTCAATTATCCTGGTTTAGCAGCAAGCTAGTTAAGTCTAAGTGCCCTCATTAGATCTTAAATTAGATTCTTGGTAGAGGACAGGAGTTTGCACTTCTCAAGTAACTTCTTAGGCTATACCTTGTCTCAGGTAGAGAACAGTGCTTTATTTATACAAGCTCATATTTTATAGCTTCTCCCCCAAGTCAGAGGGAAAACTACTTTTGTTTCCAAAGAAATTCTTGTATTCTTAGAATTTGAATATGCCATTTGGGCCACATAAATGTATGTTGGCCAGATGTTTAATATCCTTGTTTCAATGTGTTTTGCTGACAATAAAAGAATAATGAATGCTCCTTCAGGATAGCTTGATGTAGATTAGGATACAACAAATGCATTTTGATTTTTGAAAGTGCAGAAACAGCAGACATGAAAAAATGAATGAACTGTTAATTCTGTTCTTATTTTTCCTCTGTGAACTTCATATTTTATTTGAATACAACAAGCATTATGAGTTGACCAGCCATATACTGTAAAAACAAGGCAAATGTACGCCTCAAGCCTAGTCATAATGAATGTCACATAAATCACCCCATATAACGGGTTTATGAAATCTGCCCCTCCTATCTATACTCAGGTGGTATCTTCAGCTGCCTTGCAGCAAGGCTGAATTTGGTGAGGTAAGTGACAATCTCAAGTGTTTATGTGTTCCACCTATTGAAAAGATGAGTGTTAAAAAAATACTGACACTACAAGGGATCAAATTTTGCTGTAGTTTATATATCTTAAAATTCTCCAGGAGTTACTGGACGTGTGTTGGTGTACCTGAAAGCAGCATTAAGCCTACGATTTATGGAAGCAGTTTAGTACAGTGATAAGCCTATCAGAGATTAACACACACACACAGAGTTTCTGCATTTTGTAAACTGCCATCAATCCCCCATACTGCCACCAGAGCAGATAATATCTTCTTGTCTGCAATAAAATACACTCTTTCTAAATCTGGTAACAGAGATATTTATTCCTTGCACAGCTCAACCATATGAATAAAGAAGTCAGAATGACTAGATCAAGTCCAACACAAATCTGTTGGTATGCTGCGTATTTTATGTCATACAGCACTATTCAAGTTCCATGCTCAAATATAACACGAGACAACATATTGGGAAGTTGGAATATGAAATCCTGCTAAAATCATGGTGGTCTACTCGTGTCACTGCTTCCAACAGAGTGTGTGTCTGGGCAAGCCTCAGTTGTATCAGTGCTGGTGTCCTTTTACAGAGCACGGACTACAGGTGTAACTGGGAGGTGAATATCAGTGTACTTGAAATGTATTGTGCTGATCCCTAATGGTGTATTATTCTCTAACTATTCTCCTCCTTCAGACCTTAATGGCATTGCAGAAGGGAAGAAAATGGCCACAGTAATACAGAGCAATAACCACCACCAAAAGCCGAGCTGTTGTCCTGTCAGACAGCACTGCTTTTCACCAGAGGAAAGGGCACTCAGCTATAAAATCAGGAAGCACTTTTAAATAAAATAGAAAAAAATAGCGTTCTAAGGTAGGGCTTAAAATGAGCCTGGGACTGAACTAGGTGGCATGATATGTGAGGTTTGTGTGACATCATTTGGGAGTTGAGAGATGTGAACTGATTTTTTAGCAGTTCTAATGGGACCAACTTTTCCTCAACTTGTGCTCCCTCTCTGTTCTGTTGTGCTTTTCTGTTTATCTTATTTTTTTTGGCAACTAGTTCTTCTGAAGAACAAGTCCTCTTTTTTTCTAATAAGATACTGTAGTATACATTATAATGAAGACCTGATCTCTGGTATGACACAAAGATCATCCAGCAAATCATATAAAGGATGAACGGGTGAAGATGGAAGTCCTGTCTCCGGAATGAGATATAGGGATCCAGTGTCATTAAAAGCTGATGTCATTAACACTCTCTTTAGGAAAAGCCTCTATTTCCTGAAGGTGGGATTTCTCTGTGTGGAAGTATGTAAACCTAGAAGACTCTAGTCACCTCCTGCATTAAGTGAGATTATGTAAAACCAGCAACAGCAGAGGCATCCATTCTGTGTAGCCCAGAGTCCTCTCTCTGACAGTGGCCAACAGTGGTACCCTGCTAGGAACAGAGAACAGGGCCAGCATATAGCAACCCCTGCCCTGTATATTCTTCCAGTCTCCAGCAAGTTTTGGCTTAAGAACTCCCTGTACAATACAGCAGCAGAGCTGCATCAGGTAGCTTCTTATGTTTGCTTCCTCCAGGGTTGTACTGGATTAGTTCTGAAACACATGAAGTTTCAGCATGCATTAAACCCTGAGAAAAGGTACTCTAGAGCTTAACTGTGCATTACATAAAGGAGCTGTTTCTTCACTCCACTTTGAACCTGCCACCTGCCTGCCTTGAACATGTGCTGTGTGATTCCAACACAGTATTTCTGGGCTCTCCTGCAAGCTGAGGCAGAGGAAAATGTGTTTGCAGACTCAACAGTGTTAGGTAGCACACAGCAGCATCAGAGAGCCACATAGGAGATACTGTTATTTTCATACCACTCCTCTTGGGCTTTCAAGAACTCAGAGACTCCTGGGTCTTCTGGTCCACCTTATTGACTGGATCTGGCTTTCTGGGCTTTGTGGATGGATATACATGATGCCAAATCTTCCTGGCAAAAGGAATGGCCTGGCTATCCAAAAGAAATTAGAAGAGTCTGTAAGTATTTTCTTCTTTCCTCTGATTCACAGTCATGTTTCATTTCACCAGCAAGAAGCCCTGATGTGACACAGGAGGTTATTCAAGGCCATCCCATGGCAGTGCAGCTGAGTAAAAAGTATGGTTTACAACCCCACTAGCAGCTGAGCATGTTAAATACACAACACTCTTGCCAGCATGAAGAAAGCATGTGGCTCCAACAGCGATTTCACTGTAACGATGGAATAGATTTTCCAAGCTGTGCACAAAACTGTGCAGTACAACCCCCTTCTTCCCTCTGAATTGCTCTGCAATGGGTGTAAACTAATGCAACAAGCACATTTAGAGCCATGTTAAAGCCCTTCTGATTTTATGATAAAAGTTGTTGGTATAAAACCTCCCACCCATTACATGCTTTTTCAGCCAAGTACTTTTATTGCACAAGGGCAAATGCAAGTTTAGGTGCCAACACTGTGCCAGGCTTAAGAAGATGAGAGCCTTGGGTTGTGTCCTCCCATGTCCTCTCATGCTCTTTTCCCCACTACAGGCAGTCCCCTGCAGGGAAAAAACATCAGGCAACAGAAATACCAGCAAAAACTGTGCATCCATATAGCATTACACTCTTACTGGACTTTGTTGACTCTTTCCCAAAACAATCTCTGTTCCTCTCTGAGAGAAATGAGGCCTCTTCCCTTCTTCTTCCTAAACATCACCAAAAAGGGGAAAAGCATGCATGGTAGTAAAAAAGTGTTGCTAAAGCAGACCAGAGGTTTTAATTGTTCTGGAATATTGGGGAAATGTGTGAATATAGAACCAAAAATTACATTCTACAGGTTTCAAATATCACACATAGGATTGCTGCACAGAGAATGAGTAAGAAAGGGTTGTATATTTGATGGCTGAAATACTGCCAGTCTCTCCCCTGCCACGAAATATGTTCATGATGCCTAGACATAAAGTTCAGTGTTTCATTCCATCTCAATAGGGA
Organism: Cyanistes caeruleus; assembly: GCF_971803275.1. Lineage (NCBI taxonomy): Eukaryota > Metazoa > Chordata > Aves > Passeriformes > Paridae > Cyanistes > Cyanistes caeruleus. Next base: position 92,509,738 of record NC_141703.1, on the reverse strand, counting down.
TTTTATGACTAAAGTGTCGAGGATAAGAAAAGACCAATTTGTAGTTTTATTGATCAGGCTAAAGGTCAGGGGCAGACGTGTAGGTCACAGTGCTTCCTCTGAATAGACACAGGACCAAGCGCCTACCTCCTGAAAGCTTAAGAATGAGGCAGGGAGGGGGAACTTACACTGATGAAACATCTCAGCTGAGATGTCAATCATGACCAAATTGGACAGGCTGAGAGATGGGAGGCCTCACAACAACCGCAGCTTTGCCTCCATGCCTGCACGTTCTGGCAGAGGGGCCTGTATGTGTGTTTGCTGAGCTGTGATGTGGTGTATGGGCAAGCACCAGGATGCCATTTAACATAATAAAAACATAATTCATGCTGACAAAGTTTATGAGATCAGGTTTCCCAGTCCTAGCTGAACCACATAAAGCATATACTGTCACTACAGGCATTTTGTCTGAAACAGTAGGGGCTTCTGCTTCATAGAGATAGCCTGGAAGGTATTTGTCACCATGGCCCACTCTGGGCTGGCTGCAATAGTAGAATAACACAAAACTACATTGATTCATTGTCGGGAATTTAGTTTAGACTTAAAATGCCATGAAGTGAAATGGTTTCCACAGCAATGTCAGTTTTTCTACTCTACTTACATGAATTTTGTCCTCGTTTGCCCCTGTGAATCACCACTGAAAGTGAGACTTGGTCTGTGTAGTATGTGCTGTTTCTGGTCTCTCTGTGTTATGCTTGCAGTGTAAAGCTGCTTATGGCTGAGACTGTGCTTACTGTGCACAGCTTTTATTAAAGATGGTTTAAGCTGACTTTTGTTCCTTCTGCTTCGGAACCATGCCAAGAAGTCATCTTCATGCCTCTGGAACGTCCTATGCCTGTCCTCCCTGTGTACCCCACCAAGAGTAGCAAAACAAGGAGGCTGTCATACTTTCCTACCATTTAGCATAGATATATGTAAGGCAGGGAAACATTATTGTAAGCGACTTCATTTAGGTGTTGCTTTTCCTGACCTTATTTCTTCAGGTGTAGTCGGTACAAGGCAAAAAATGGGTTTTGTTTTATGGCAAATCCAATCTTTATGTACAAAGAAGGAGGATTCCTAAGTCACAAGTGATGGCTAACACAGCTAAACTCTTTGAAGAGGAAACCGAGAGCTAAAACCTTCCTTTTTGCTTCTTTTCCCCACATTACATTGAAGGTAAACTAAGGCTGAAAATGGGCAATGCTACAAGTCCCTGGAGATGGTTTATCATTGCATGTTCAAAACATCTCTTAGATGTTGGTCCCATCATCCAGACTGCAAGATGCCTAGATTAATATCTCACCACTTCATTTGTAATGAAGAAAATAGTAGTGGTCATTTCTTGGTATCTGGTCAGTCTTGTGGTAGGGAAGGTAGATAACAGCTTGTCTGTGTACTAGTATCCATTTGAGTCCTGTTTTCTCTGAATTTGGAATTAACAGAGCCAGTTAAAGGTCCTGAGAAGTATAAATTTAGGAATTTTGGTGTGTCAGGAACTAAGATGGTCTAGCATACACACTTGCACCTGCTGAACTAGAGAAAAGACCCACTTTCATTCATTCTTATTCCAGATCTCAAATTAGCTGGTTTTTTTCTCTGCCTGTATAATCTTCATCCTGTTGGTTTTTGAACTCCAGACAGAATCTGGCTTTATCACACATACACCTTCTAGAAATCTAATTCCTCACCCTTCTTTTCATGCTCTTTTTCTCTCTTCTACCTGTTGATCAGCTGAGTAATGAAGTTCCATCATAGGTTCTGGCTATTTTGAGACCTGAGTTCTCCTGCCTTGAGGCACACATCAGCATAACTAGTTCCATTCATCACTGCTACACAGCTTTGTGGCTTCTAGGTGCCTGCTGCACTACTAGTCAGTTGGAGCTTCTTCTGGCCAGAGCGATTTCATGACTGTGGTCAGCTGCAACAGTCATAAAAACATGGATGTATTGTCTAAGAGCTCATTCTAAAGAAAAAGGTGCGGTCATGTGATAACACAAAATCAAATAGTAGTTACCAATACCTCAGTTGCAATCTTTATGCCTGGTAGACTTAAGAATCTGATGTAACTCTTGCCACTCATCTCCTCTGATCCATACCTCTTCTCTGGACTACAGAGCTGGAGAACTTGCCTACCCTCCCATAACAAGGATTTAATAGCCCAGGCTCTGTGTGTATTCAAATTATAGCCTCAGTGCTCCATTAGTGTGCATTTCTATCACTTTCACTACTTACATATTTGAATGTCTGCTAAATAGGTTGTTCTAGGAAAAAAGAAGAAAGGGTCATATTTACTTAGTGTAATAAGAAAATAGAAGAGGAGCAGAAAATTGAGAGCTGCCAGCAACTCTACCCAGTATTTTGCAGCTGAGAGGGTTTGCATTTAACAGCCAAGGCTATTAGACCACATCAGATCTTCTAATTTGCCAAAAACACTTTGGGGAGAGATGTTCCCTGGGTGAAGCCAAACAGCAGCTACAGTGTCTGTGCTGTTTCATATCAGGGAGTGACCCATCAGTGTGAGGGTTTGGGAGGACAATATCAAAAAAGGAGATTCTACACTGCAAATTGCTCAGACTATGGAGGAGATTGAGTAAGAGGCAGAGATCATTAGAGGAAAAACATGAGGAAGGAAAGCTGGGGGGCAACGGGTATCTGTTTGATTTAGAAGAGCAGAGACAATAAAGTAGACTTATGTACACAGGCAAAATTTTAGTCTAAGAAGCATCTCATTGGTATGGAGAAAGGCTCCTTTTGATCTCTGATGTATAATTGCTGGTTAAGGACACAATGAAATATTACAGAGAAATTGGGCAGAAAGATTTCAGCAGCCACATAATGAGGGACACAAGATCAGGATGAGATTTGGGAAAGTTGAAGATGAGAGCAGAAGATAGTTTTGGAGCTAGAAGAAAAGACCATTAGAAAAGAGAGTCAAATTCTAAATTGGGGTCCTACTTTGACCTTATAGACAGAAGAAGTGTAAAGAGTGTCTCAGAGATGAAAATGGAGATAATATTCTTCTAGCCAGGACAGTGCACTTGAGATAAGGGTGGTGAAAAAAAGGACATGTATCCCTACAGAAAATCAGTCAACACAGCTGAATTTCCTGTTTTCAACCTACTTTTAGGACATCCTTTGGCATATGTTTCCAGCACCAGGCCAACTCTCCAAGCTGGCACACAGATGAAAGCAAAGCCTGACCTGTTCCCACAGGATCTGCAGTGTCACCTGCTCTGTCACCTGTGCATTTTGCCAGGGCTTCTGGAGCCTTTCCCTACTCTTGCTGAACAGTTCAACTCTTGCCCAGGGAACAAATTTGCCTTTGTGGGCACACATGGGAACAGTGCAAAAGGATCTTCAGTGCAAAGAGGCTTGGCTGGGCTAGTGACAACTTTTGCCACAGAGAGGATGCATTACAACCTCAAGTGAAAGCAACTTTCATATTTTAGTTTGTATCTCAGGGTAGGTCAATGCCATCTCATATAAAAAAAAGAAAATCCCACCAACAAATACTTGTAGGATATTTTCTTTTTTTTTATTGGATGTAGGACAGTTTTGTCACCTGAGGACAAGCCTGGTTTATCTTCCCAGAGAAGGGAAGTCCTCACCAGAACATAAACATAGGTAGGGGAGCCAGGGAGCCACAAGGGTTGTCAATTATTGCCAAGTGTTTGTCGCAGAGGCTACGGTAGCAATGTGTTACATTTCTGGTGCATTTTACATCTGAGAATCAACTAGGAGGTGAACAGAGAGGAGAACAAAGCCCTGACCTCAGCTCAATAACCCACTTCAGGGCTAGCAGATGACTCACCTACACCTCTACTTTAAAATTATAGAATTCTTACTGTTGGAAAAGACCTTCAAGATCATCAAGTTCAACCATTAGCCCAGCACCACCACGTTCCATGTTCCACACTAAACCACGTTCCCAAGTGCCACTTCCACACATTTTTTTTTAACACTTGCTAAGATGGCCATTCAAACACTTCCCTCAGCAGTTGCACTCTTCACAGTTCCAATGTCTGTCCCTCCTTTCAGTCAATTTTTTTCCTAGATCTAGACCTCCCCTAGTGTAACTTGAGGCCATTTCCTCTTCTACCACTGGTTGCCAGGGAGAACAGGACACCCCACACCTGGCTGCAGCCTCCTTTCAGGGAGTTGTGGAGAGCGATAGGGTCCCCCTGAGCCCCCTTTTCTCCAGGCTCAACACTCCCAGTTCCCTCAGCCACTCCTCATAGCACTCACTGTCTAGACAGCTCCCCAGCTCTGTTGCCCTTCTCTGGACAAGCTCCAGCACCTCCATGTCCTTCCTGTCCTGCGGGTCCCACAGCTGGACACGGGACTCGAGGTGCGGCACCACCAGTACAGGGGGTACCATCACTGCCCGAGTCCCGCTGGCCACGCTATTGCTGATCCAGGCCAGGATGTCGCTGGCCTTCGTAGCCACCTGAGCATTTTCAGGGCATGTCCCGGCCACTGCTCCCCCCTGCAGCGGCGGGACGCGCCCGCTTCCCGAGGAAGCACAAGGGCTCCCGGGGCCGGGCCGCGGCCGCCTCAGCCGCCGCCTTTCCCGGCAGCTGCAGGGCCGGTTTCCATGGAGACCGCGGGGGAGCCCTGGCGGAGGGGCCATGTCTGCGGGGACTGCGGGGGGAGCCATGGCGGCGAGGGGCGGCGGCCTTAACCCTTCGCTCGGGAGCCTGAGGCTTCCCCGCGGGCCCCGCGGGCGGCGGAGGGAGCCCGGGGCGCTGGGGCGGCTCCGGCCGGCACAGGTCGGCGGGACGCAGCCCCTCAGGCAGGGCAGTGACACGGCGTGCAGGGGAGGAAGGGAAGCATGAAGAGCGCGTGGGGGAACTGCTGTGCCCGGCTGTCACTTCCATGGTCGCCTGGCCGGGTGACTGCTCAACACAACCATCCTCCGCGGGGATCTCCCGCAGCAGGTTTAGAGAAGGCACCGGCCATTCTCGCCCTTAAATATTTAGCAGTTTAACCCAGCTGCATCCTCCGGTGGGAGTGCCGGTGGTGTCTGTGGTCATGCTCCAGTGTTGGAATACCGGGTGGCGGAGCTTGGAGTAGTGGGCAAAGGCCCAGCAGGGCTGCGCAGGCAAAGGGAGCTGCCCGTGTGTGAGTACACGGGCCGGGCTTCACACAGGAGAGAGGTGCACAGCTCAGGCTGGTGGTTACCTACGGAAAAGTGCTTGTCACCATGGTGACCAAGCAATGCCGCATCTTCCTGGGAGTGGAAAGCAGCAGCCCCTGAGCTTTGCTGTGTGAGACCGGTGGGTTAAATGCAGCTGGCTTCACCTTTTGAAGCCAGGGATCACATTTGGGTTCGGTTTGTGTATATGCCTGTGATACAAATTGTTTGTAATCAGCCTGACTGGTCACCAAGACAGTGACTATATATATATATAAGAAGGATGCCAGGAACGTCCTGCTGCAAGGCTGTGTCTTCCTAAAAGAACCCTACAAAACTCTTTGCAGCAGCTGGGAGTGCACCAGGGCATGAGGGTGGAGGTGGCAAAGCTATTGTCTGTCTGGTACTTTGAATAGTAAAGCTTTATCTGAAGATTAAGATGTGTTGGTATCACTGGGGCTGGGACTCACCAAGTTTTAGCTAAAGGACTACAAAATGTTCAAATTTATGGTTTTGGTAGTTATGAATGAATCAGTGTATACTTACATATTGTTTTAATGTAAATCTGTTGAATGTTAAGCCAAAAGTATCTGATGAAACTTTTTTGGTTGGATGTCAGGTTTTTTTTAATTTGTTTGGTGATGCATTCAAGTTACACTCCTAGCTGTCCATCTTCAGGCATACCAAGAGCTTTCCTGGTATTTTGGAACTTGGGCATTGTTTTTTTGTTTGTTTAGTGGTTTTGTTTGTTTTTTGTTGTTAGGATTTCTTGGTTTTGTTTGTTTTAGTGTTGGGGTTTTTGTTTGTTTGAGGTTTTTTGTAGAGTTTTTAATTGTTTGGGGGTTTTGGGTGTGGGTTTTTTATTTCTTTGTTTGTTTTGTTTTTGGTTTTTTTTTAGTTTTGCTACCAGCATCCCATAATTTGATAAGAAGTTATTACTGCTCCATGCAAACTTTGATCCTTTTCAGGAAGTCCTAAATACTCATTCCAAAAGAAAAGTCTCTAAAAGCCCTCATCATTGGTGGCTTTCAGAAAGGTTTACAGCAAACTCCCCTGACCCTCTTGCATGTCTCTAAGAAGAGGTAGCTCCTAAACATAATCCAAGAGACTTGTCTGGTTATTTACTGGTTCTCATATGTGGGACTTAAAGGCTTTTAACCAGAAGGAGGGAAACAAAAGAAAAGAAGCAAAAAGATCCAAGAAAGGAAGGAGAGAAGGAGGGAAGGAAGGAGGGCAGGTGGACTTATCCTTATCTGAGTCTCCTTAGGATCATGGAGAATGAAGTTTGGCTGATGGAAGTAGCAGCATTTGGGGAGAATTCTGTTGCAGGTGAGAAAGACTTCTGAGTCCAAGAACTGCTTGCACTTCAGAAGAAAATGCCCATTAGGGAGTTGAAAAACACCACTCCTGTATGAACTCCTCACAGTGTGTCCAGCTGCGTGAGGCAGTGCTCACACAACAAGTGAGCACTTGAGCATGCCCCAGATGAGCTGGGGTATCTGTGCATATCCAGGCAGAGGCATGATCCCCAGAGGGAAATTAGCCATATTAGCATAGGGTGACATTGAGCATAGGGTGACATTGAGGTTAATCTCCCCCATTTCTGAGCAGAATTTGCTGGGTCTCCAAGCACATGTGGTTATATTGTTTCCAACTCTGTAGTTATTTGGGACACAACTGCCCATGACCACCTCCAGAAAAGTAGGCAGTAGCTGCATGAGGTACTGAAGCTGTCAGCTGTCAGCTGCCAAAGCTGGGTTGGCAACACCCCTTAGAGCAGGGCTGAGTTGGGTACAACAACATCTGTGGCTGAGAATGGTCTCTCAGAAACATCCTTGTTGTTTCTATTTCCTTACTTCTGGATTCTTGAGAGATACAATTCCAGTTCCTTTCTGCCTCCTTTCCTTTCCCAATCCTTTTTCTTTCTTTCTTTCTCTCTATTCTTGCACAGGAATAGTGGAGCAGAAATCTCCACATCAAAACTGAATTTTGCCTACACTGCTCAGAATCCACTGGCTGCCTCTGGCACTGCCTTGGGGGAATCTCTGCTTGATCCTTTGAGACCACCCAGCTCAGGTATGTTCGCTGTAGCTAAACCTGGCAGAAAGCCCTACTCCCTGTCACCCTTGCTCCCTTCCCCTTCCCAGTACACTGAGGGAATGGCAGCTGCAGCAGAATTACCTGGCTGCTTTTCAGAGGAATGTATCCCAGAGCAAAGTGAGGCAGTGGCCTCAGCCACTCAGTATAATTAAACTCAAGCATCATTTTTGTGTAGCCTGTGCCGTGGCAACCGCAGCAGTTATTCCCATTCAGCTGGAAGGTTTAGAAGGCAGAGCCATGGTATTTCACAAAAGATCCTCCTTGCAGGCAGGGCCTTAAACCATTTCATTGAATGAAATATGCTCAAGAAGTGAAGTGTTCCAGAAGGGGGGAAAATGCACAGGGTAGGATCACACTATTTCTGGCTGTAGTTCAATAACAGTTCTTGAGGCAGCACCTGATATACTGTTAGGGTGAAAAAGGCTTTTTATACCTAGTGCTTTGGCATCCTGATAGCATCTCTGTTTTTTCTCTCATTCTCTCCTAGGTTCTCTGGAGAGGCAATATATTGTCTTCCCTCTGTTTAAGGTGAGTAGGGGCTAATTGCATAGACAGGTCACTCTGTTTCTGCTGAAGGTGAAAAGCAAAGGGCTTGCTAATTCATGCACACAGACAGGAGGATATAGCAGTGTACTGTCAGCCATTCCAGGTGCCATCACTAAGGCAGGGTGAAGCAGCTTGGCACAGTGCATGCAGCACTTGCCAGAGCAAACCTCTGGGGCTGGGTAGCAGAAAGAGTAATGCTGATAAAGAAAAGCCAGTCAGAAAGGAAAGGAAAATCGGAATAAAAGACAGGGTCAGATTGCTTACTTGTGGTATATGACCCTAAATTCTTCTAGCACCATTATGGGGAAAGAAATTGTATGGCCACAATACTTTTGTATCCCAGCTATTCTGGACTCACGATACACACACTCAGTATACAAACCAGGTAGTGCAATTGCCAAGGACAGAGCAGCAACAGCAATCTGGGATGTGCCAAAGGAACTATGAGATCCTTTGCTACTCAGGATGGGCTCTATCTATTTTACTTTGGAGGTCCTGAGACAGACAGCCAGAGCCTGGGTCATGATTTGCTGAAGGGAGCAGCAGAACTGGAGAGCTTAGAGTTGGAGCTCCTGCAGTGCAGGCTTGGACTTCTTCAGGGCTTACGGTTTGAGTACTGCTGCCAATGAAAGCAAAGGAAATTTGATGATCACCCTCAATTAGTGCAGAAGACTAATACCATGTGAGTCTGACACAGTGCTTTCCAACAAGAGACCTCATATCTGTGTCATTACTGATAGTTTTTTGTCTTAGGAAACAGATATGTGGAGAAGGCAAGTGAAGTTGTCCAAAATTGCCTGGTAAACTGGTGGCAAAACAAATAGGAAACCTGCTGCCTCACACTGCCAAACTGAGCTCACTTGTCACACACAAGGGAACAAAACATAAGGCTGCTGTCTTCCTCTCAGTCCTTCTGAGCTAAAGGAGAAAGCTCTGTCTGAGGCTATGGATACTGAGGTGTCCTATGCCAGGATGGCAGATGCCTGCACTGTGTGGGTCCCATGCCCTGTGAGGATCATTGTCCAGACAGCATGTCTCACTTTGCAACTGGTCTGCAGTATTCCTTCCTCACATGGAATGGCAAATGGTGGGGAGGTAACTAGATTGATCTCCCTTGTAGGCCTTTCCCTGGGACTTGGTACACAGGTTCCAGATGGTACAAAGCCCCTGCTGCTTGGATCTGCACAAAAACCTGTGTCTTCTTCAACCTATTTCACAACAGATTTGGCTCACTCTTGGTCGGTTGCTATTTGTACAAATTAAGCTGAGCTGCCAGGAACGTTTGCAAACAGTGAAAAGCAAAGTGGGATGTACAAAGCAAGTCAAAATAGGTCTCAAATCTGGCAAAATGCCTGCAGGTGCTTATAACATTTGACTTACTCTAGCCCATGTATTACCCTCCCACACACTCATTCATCCAGCTTTCTCCTTCCCCCACACCCACACACACTCACCCTTCACAGATTCATTCACCTTCTTTTCTCCCCCCCCATTTTCTCTTCCAAACACAGTCATTCCCACACACAAATATACCCTAGACACACTCTTTTGTTCCCCACGTACAAGCACACACACATTTTTGAGTGCTGAGTGCAGTGACTGTAGGTGGTGTGTAGCAGACGGTGCTGTAATCTTATACCTATGCTGTGAAAAAGCCTTTGGGATTAGTGAGCTGAGAGCTCTGATTCTTCTCACTTTCATGTAAAATACAACTAATCCAGTTTATGGGGCTGTTTCTGTCTTTCCCTGAACTCTGCCATTGTTTTCCAGGGGTTCCCTCTTTCTGCTCGTCTTCCTTCTTTGCTCCACTTTGCCTCTTTCTCCCTATGCTTTCCCTTTTCTACATTTCTGCCCTAGACCACAGTGTTTCAGAGAGCTTGGCCATCCCTGAATCTCTCCATGACCTAACACTGGCCCTGATTACCTCACTGAGAGGATGAGCAGGGATGAGCAATGAGCCTGACATGCAGTGTGGGGCACAGGGCAAGAAATCCTGCAAGCTATGGTGAGATCAGAGGCAGAGACGGTAAATGTTGGGGTGGATCTTGCTGCCATCCGAGCAGCGCTGAGTCCGCCTGGCATCGAGCCTGCCTCTAATGGAATGTGACCCACCGCTGGGAATGAGCTCATCTGTAATCCACTTAATTGAGTTTTATGAGCAGGATTCTCACATCAGGGAGCCAGCCTGCCTTCTTCCTAGCACTCACCCTCCTTTGCTTGCTGCCTGGGGAGAAGGGGAGCGGGGGGTTTGTGCATTACTCCACTGAGCTGGTGATAGTCTGGCTTCTGCCTGCCCTGGAGAATGTGCAGGGAGCTGGACAGACATGCTCTTCAAGACACCCACTGCCATGGTGTAGTGTTGTTTGCTTCTGCTGCAGAATGCTCGAATTTCCATGTGACTATTGGTAATGCTGTCAGGACTGCAGAGCCTTAAGTTTTCCCAGCATTTTGGTCTCTGTGCAAGTGCTGGGTACTCAGAGGAGATGCTCTTATGTATGCATGAACCATCTTACCAGTGAGTCCAAGTGTGATGGACAGAGTCACTCTGAACTCACTCCTACTTTCAGTGTGCTGTGATCTAAATGGCCGAGTTGTCAGGATCCCGTAAGAGCCTTTGTTTACACTGTAATGTCTTGCCATCTTTAGCATTTGCATCATCATTTGTTTGTACTATGTGAATTGGTCACATAAGAATCAGCTAACAGAGAAATCTGGCTGCTGTCTGCCAAGGGATTTGCAGGCTTGACTCTGTCTTGTGAAAGATGCAGCCTTTTCTCTTGGTGAAGAACAAAGGGAGAAAGAGAAAGTGAGGGAGGTAGGCTTCTACCCAAGGGACTGTTACTTTCTGGGGAAAAGGCTAGTAGAGACCCTCTGGCATGCGAAATTTGGGATATATTCCCTTCAGTGCTGGCATAAATGTCTATATTTGAAATAAGTACTGTCTGTCACTTCTGGTCTACTTTGTAGAGGAAAACTTTTCATGGTTTTAGATCAAGTGTTGCATACACATTGCAGAGCAGTAGCTCAGGAGTTCCACAAATCCATAACTTTAAGGAAAGTTCATGGAATAGGGAAAGGGAAGTGTACTGACATGTTAACACAAAGCCTGTAAGAGACCTGTGCTGGGAACAGCAGGGTCACCACTCTGTATTGAATGATTCCTCAGGGGTTTGTTAAAATCCCCAGGCACTGGATTCATGTAAATACATTATAACAAAAGATCTCATTTTTGTAAATGTGTGCTTTTTGTCTTCACAGTTGCAGATAATACTGAAAAATTGGACAAGAGGAAATCTGAGGATTCAAAACCCAGAGAAGAAATAAAATGAATCTATATGGATTCTTACATGTATGGGGTGTTTTGGGTTGGTTGGTTTTACTAGGGTTGGTTTTGGTTTTGTTTTTTTTTTTAATGACATGTATTTTAAACCATTTTGAACACAGAGGTGCAATGACTTTCTATTGACATCCCAATGCTGAGCTACTATAATGACTGTTCAGGATGGTTCATTGTAACTGTACTGCAGATGAAGTGCCTGTTCTCTTCTGCTTTCTAAATTCAGGACTACCTCAATTATAAAATCATAGAATCATAGAATAGTTTATGTTGGAAGAGACCTTTAAAGGTCATCTAGTGCAATGAGAAGGGACGTCTTCAACTGGATCAATCTATTCAGAACCCAGTTCACCCTGAACCTGAGTTCACCCTGAACTCACCTGAACCTTGAACATTTCCAGGGATGATGTATCTATCACCTTTCTGGGCAACCTGTTCCTCTATTTTACCACTCTCATGGTTAAAAATCTCTTCCTTGTATCTAGTCTAGCATCTTGTAGTTTATACCCAATACCCCTTGTCGTGTCACAACAGGCCCTGCTAAAAATTCTGTCCCATTTTCTTTCTTTTCTTTCTTCTTTCTATAAGTACCTCTTCAGGTACTGAAAAGTCTCATTAAAGTCTTCCTTCAGCCATCTCTTCTCCAGACTGAACAGCTCCAACTCTCTGAGTATTTCCTCACAGGAGAAGTGTTTCAGCCCTTGGATTGGTTTCTTGACCATCCTCTGGATCTGCTCCATCAGTCCATGTTTTTCCTATGCCATGGACCCCATAGCTGGGTGCAGTGCTCCAGGTGGAGTCTCATGAAAGCAGATCAGGGCAGTAGAATCACCTCCCTTGATTTGCTGGTCATGCTGCTTTTGAAGCAGCCCAGGATGTTCTTGGCTCTCTGGGTTGAAAGCACACAGTGCTGGCTGAGGTCCAGCCTCTGATTCACTACTACCTCCTTCTCAACAGGGTTTCTCTCAATCCCTTCATTGCCCAACCTGTATTGATACTGGGTTGTCCTGCCCTAGGTGCTGGATGATGTACGTGTCTTTGTTGAACCTCCAGAGGTTCATATGGACCCACTTCTCAAGCTAATCCAGGTCCTCTGGATGGGCATCCCATCCTTCAGGCATGGCAACCACACCACTGAGCTTGCAGTCAACTGCAAACTTGCTGAGAGTGTGCTTGATTCCCTGGTTGCATTGATGAGGACATTATACAGTGCCAGTCCCAGTACAGACCCCTGAGGGACACCACTTGTCACTGGTCTCCATCTGGACACTGTGCTTGTGTTAGCTGACTGTTACCCTCTGGATGGGATTGTCCAACCAGTTCCTCATTAGCTGTTTTTCAAAGAAGGTCTTTTTGTCTCACAGTCACCTACAGTGTAAATCCAGCTGGGTCAGCAGTTCTAGTGTCTTGTGTTTTTTTCCAGACTTTTGCAAAATAAGCATTGCAGGAATGAAATATTCTTCCACTACCCAGCATCTCACTCACTCATTTCCCCTCTGTCCCAGCTCCACGTACACATATGTGTGAGGAAGGGCTTTACTCACACACAAGGACTCTACTACTCTACTGCTACCAACGCAACAGATAAATTTGTTGCAAATCTCTGAAAGACTGGTATTCAGTTGGACAAACTTAGACAGAGACTGCCTTGGAGTCAACAAAGATACTTTTTTTTTTTTCTTTCACACCATTTACTTTAAAATCTGCAAACAGTCATCCCAGCATTACATGAAGTCCCCAAATGGCCATGCAATCTGGATAGAGGTAACACTGTTCCAATGAATCCAATCCTGGAAATATATTGTCCCACTTAAATACATTCTTCTGCCATGTCCTTTCACGGTGAAACTCTTGATGTGATGTTTAATGCTATTTTATCCCTTGAGTAATGCTTAGCTTCAAAAATGGGAGAAGACCCTTGGTATTGCCTCAGACTCTCTCTGTTTGTAGGATCTGCACAAAACATATGGTACATGGAGAAAGGAAGAGCTGTTAAAAGGATGAAAGCTGTTCCAGTAAATGTGGTTGTTAGGAGCCAGTGCAATATCTGTCATCGATGAAAGCAAAATATTTTAGGGTATTTGTACTTTATGGCACACACATTTTTTAGAGAAGTTTGGTAAAAATAATTTTTTTTGCGAAGTACACTGTCCAGGAAATTTCTGCTGTCATGTCTTGTACCACTAGAAATGTCAAAGTTTCTTCAAAGATCTGCACAGTGTTTCACTCCACTGCCACTTCAATCCCAAAGAGAAACTTGTGTATCATTTCCTACCTGTCCATAATAGCTGGCCTAAGAGAAGACCCTCTCCACAGCATTTGCCTCATGTTTAGACGTTCAGGCAACAGCAGGAGATATCCTGTTTATCTAGGACAGAGGCAATCTTGAAGTAGCTGAGACTGAAATAATTGCTGCTCTTTCCTCTTTCTTCTCCCAGTAGATATCTCCTTTCCATGGTGATTTCCCAGATTTGCTGGTGTGGCTGAGCTAAAAGCAGGAAACAGAGTGCTGGCAGAGGCTGTGCTGTGGATGCCCATAACACATCAGCTGTGGAAGGTCATGCATCTCTCCACTTTCGGTAATAAATACACAGCTTGGCTCTTCAGCCTCGCCCTCCCACAGTGAGCTCTGCACATACCTCTACAAAACACCCACTGGCATGTATGCCTGTAAACAAGCAAACAAATAATGCCACCTAAAAAACTAATTCAACAATTCCTTCTACAGCCTTGGGAAGGAAAAGAAGACAAGACTATGCTGTTTGTTTTTATTTCTGAAATATTGAAGAGCTACTTATCTACTATTGTGACAGAAAGGTAGATAACTAGGTTGAGTACACAGTAAGAAAGGAAGAGGAAACTGTGGAAGACAGAGAGAGAAAGAAGCTTTGTGTTGTGTCTCTGCCAGCTTGATTAGTGGCTTTCTCCTGAATCCTCAGTGGAGTGGCCTTCATGGGTCAATCTCATTAGAGATAAAAATGTAAGAGCTGCAGGAGGCCACACTGAGCTTTACCTAGGAAGTCTGACAGCAGGACCACTGCTCAGGCTTGGAGGAATGAGTCTGAGGTGGAGTTGGCTGTGACAGAGCAGCAACCACTGACTGAGTGATCTGTGGAAACTTATTTGTTCAGGAAGGCACCAAAACCCAAGACCCAAAAGGTCTGTATCCTACAACAAATTAGTGGCAAGACACCATGACAAGTAGATGCTGAGCAGACAATTTTCCACATTAGCTGACTAACCCACAGGTGACATTTTCCTACAAGTTCTTGGAGAGTGCATCAAAGGTGATTCTAAGAAATGAATCTGTTTCACAACCAGCAAGTAAGGTTTTAAGGTCAGCAGCCCTCATGGGGCATCATGAGGCCTACAAAATTTTCTCAAGGAAAGACATCTAAATAGCATTCAAAATCATCAGGATCATTAATGTTACGGTATTTGATATCTAAAAGAAATTGTCGAGAGGGAGGAAAAAGTCTGGAGTTCCTGAGGGGAGCTGAACTAGTATCCCAATCTGTTTTCTAGGGAATATTTTCCATGCAGAAGATTACCAGGTGGCTATCACAGATATCAGGAAAGGAGTCAGGAAACTCATGTGGTGTATTCAGTCTGCAGTCGCTACGTGCTACTGCCCTGGGTTTCTCACTGTAGAAAGAGGCTGAGTGATGCTTTCCTACCTCAGGGGTAGAGTGACACTGGGTCCTGCTTGTGAAATGCTCTTCCATCCTCCAGTGCAACACAGCATGCCAGTGCTGTCAACAGGGTTACAGATGGAGTTGTGGACACTTGGCTTCTGTTCCAGGGGGCAAGAGGGGAAGAGGCACATGGGGGATATGTGGTGTGTGGGAGAAGTTTGTAGTGGATCTGCTCCTGCTCTATCAATTCTGTGGAGAGAAAGAATAGGACATTGACTTTTACTGCATGGATTTTGCAAGGTCTGTGGTGATATGACCTTCCTGCAGTAGATTATGGTCAATTTCTGTACTGTCAGAAGTGGTCATGTGCTTTGGTTTAGGTATTTTTTTGGCAGCTGAAGGCTGGTTGGTAGTGTAAGAAAGCCACTGCTACACACTTCCAGTGGGATTATAACTTAAAAAGGGACAAAACACTGCAGGGCATGGGAATTTACCATGACTTCTTCAGTGCTGCTTACAATACACCTGTTCTATCTATAGCTGTCATAGCCAGGGGTACCACACTTCCACCCTCAAACCCGCTGAGACACTCCTGAAATGGGATCCTGTGTCTATCCTGTTCTTTGCCTACATCCCGCCTCTCCACTTGCCTGTGATCCCAATTGGTTTTGGCTCAGCAGTCCTTTTGTTTGGCGCTATGTGGCCGTGTGCTGATACAGGCAGTCAGACAATGTTCTCAAAGCAAGGTATGGTTAATCAAAGCAGTATTGTAGGCCATTAAAGGAAAACCTTTCTTTTAGTCCCTTCTGGTAGTAGGACAGCTGCTCTTGTTTTTCCAGCCCTTCAGTGGATCAGGTTTTTTAGTGAGTTTGGGCTCCACGAAAGTATTTCCTTTCTCCTGTCTCCAAGGAAATTGTCTTAAAGCCATATAGATGCTTTGGTCCAAATTCTTAGGCAAAATTCCCCTTGGGGTGTAGAAGTAACATTTTTCCAGGAATTACATCAAGTTACTCTCTGTTAGGGACCCTAGTTGTGTTAAGGTGCTTATTTAGAGCTAAGGCAATACTCTGAAGTTTGTTTTCTAGTATTTTTTTTAAATAACTCTTTCCTCTGCAGTTTTTCTTTAAAGCTTGCTCTATGGAGGTAATAAAAACCCTTGCAGTCCATCAAGACCCTGTGAAAAAATTCCTGTTTACGTGCTCTATAATATCACTGATCAGCTCCAGATCCTTCATTACATATTCATTTTAATAATTAGTTCTGTTATGAGGTAATCTGGAGAAATAAAATGAGGATATGAAATTTAATTTTACAGAGGTCCCCCCAAAATTGCCAGGCAATTACCCTGGGTCTGAATCAATGGCATGCAAGAGAAGAGCTCTGTGTTGCATCCTCTAATTCTCACTGTAGGCAATCTCCATTGTGTAGAGAAGCTCACAGAGGCAGACATTCATTTTAATATTCCCATTAGAACAATCCTGCTAATACAAGTGATTTAAGCACAGACTTTTGTTGTAGAAATAATAGCTTAAGTGGAGGTGGAACCTCCTCTATACATCTTTTTTTTTTTTCTTTTGAAATCTCCGGGCCTACAGCATATTATATGTCACAGGAAATATCGGTGTAACTGCATATTGTAATTTGCTTGCAGCACGTATTGTGGAACGTATCAATGAAGTGTTTGACAATGATAGCAATACAGGAAAAATCTTTTTTATGATCTAGCAGATTTTTTTATCAGGCTGTTTAAGTCTCTTACTATTTGTTGGTGGTATAATATCATAACAACAGCACTGTGTAACTAACGCTGCATCCAAAGTGAAAACATTGCTTATAATGTCTCCTGGCTTGTAAAATAAAATCTTGCCAGGAAAGGCCTCTTTACCTAAGAGACAGGCATTTACGTGATCAAGGACTTCCCTCCACATCCTCCCATCTCTGCCATCAATTGTGTAGTTGTGAATGATGGAGTCTACAAATGGAAATGTCAGGCAGAAAGTGTTTATGCAATTTTGAAAATAATGTAGATACTGTAGTTGAATCTCAGAGAGATAAGATTACACTGTATGTGTCTGTTTTTGTGTCTGTGTGTATGAAAGAAAGAGCAAGAGGGAGATTACATTGCGTTAGAAAAAAGGAATGACAGTGTCTATAAGAGAGAGATAAAATTGTGTTTTCAGGGCCTCTGCATCAGAAAGATTTCATTGTGCAGGTGTGTGTGTGTGTAGCTGTCCTTATGCTAAAGAGAAGGTCTGTATGTGTTTAGAGGGAGAGATGGGGGTGTATTTGCATTGAAGGCATGCAGTGTGTTAGAGAATGTTATGCATGTGTGTGCATGCATGTGAGTAAGAAGAGAGCCTATACTGTGCATGAAGCATTCAGGAAATTCATACAATGTAACTCTGTTGCAATTTTGTTTACAAAGGAAACTACTGTCAGAGTTTTAGAAAAATTTTTCTGAAATTCTGTATTTCCTAGAGCATCTTATACTTTTTCATTCAAAGCAAATTTAGTAGCTCCTATTAAACTATTTGTTGGAGAGGCAAAGCTGTATCTAGGGAAATATGAATTATAAATTTCTGCCTGAAAAAAAGCCAGTTGGAATAAATGTTCATTTCATTGATGAACAGCACTTGGAGTAAACAGAAAAAGCCAAAATTATCAGAACTTGCATTTTGCCCAGAGCAAATTTTAATGTCACTTGTTGGGTATTTCATGATAAATTCATTCAAAAGAGTAAGTTACCAAAAAACATCTTTCCTTCCAGGAAAAATGAGCATGTAGTGGTGATTCAGAAGCTGGGAGTTGTGATATATACCTGCATTTTTAAACAGAATGCATTATATCCTTTTTCACAAGTAATTTGTGAATCTAAACTACCTGATAAATGCACTTCTTTTTTTTCAATACAGAAAGTAGTCATGTGAATGGTGCATTTATCTTCATTGAGAAGAGGTAACATTTTGCATAGGCCAGAAAAAAAGTATGGCTGAGATATATGATGGAGAATTAAGATGCGCCATAAAGAGGATATGGACTTCTATCGTCTTCTCCTTTACTTGGACTTCCCCTGCATCTTGACAGCAATGCCTCTGCTTCCCTGTGTCTGAATCATGGCCAGCTCTCAGTACCAGACACTATCTGTACAGCTCTGCTGGGGCACATGGCCCCTTTGGATGTGCCCACACTGTGTTCTGCTTCCATGGACACAGGCTGAGTCTGTGAGGCACTGTGGCACTGGGACACACAAAGCTGAGCCCACTTTCTGTGGCCTGCAGTTTAGGCACTTTAGCTATTTTCACCTTACTCAGGAATAAAGTTGAAGTGGACCACTGCTAAATGCTTAAAATGCTTTAATCTGATCTTGGCTTTGTCTTGTAGCTGATTTAGGCTAGGTTTGTGTTTCTGTGGTTTTATACTGCATGCATACATGTAAGAGGAGGTCTCCCTATCCTCTCCTGCTTACGATCCCCATGGGAACTGTATACTCCAAACTACCTCACATAGTAAGTAGGGGAAAGCTGAGTGGTCAGAACTTGCTTCTGCTAATCTGAATGCAGCATCTGCATGTAGGCTGGTGTTCTTCACAACTGTGATTCATGTGCCCATCACTTCCATGTCATGGCAACCTTAGAAAAAGCTGTTGGACTGCCAGGACTGACTTTATAGACAAGCAATTGGCATCCTTTGCATCTCCTAACAAGAGATGCATCTCTTAACATCTCTTCTAACAAGAGGAAGAAAATCTGCCTTAAAGTGCATAGAGACCTTTCAGCCCTGCAAAGACCTTTACAAGAAGCAGGAAGAAGGTGCTAGGGGGCAGAAAGGGATATTTGTGTTCAGTCACCAGTGGTTCTTGTCTCCCTGGGATGGAGTCCAAACCTTACAGCCAGCAGCCTTTTACTATCAATAGCCATAAATCCATGAACTCCTTGTTATTAACTGACATCTCTCCATGTCATTCTGTGGGACCCTTATTGCAATTCACCAATGGTTAACTTCTGTCTGTAAGTTTTCCTTCTTGGTCTACAGCAATCTCACTTCTGGCTGCAAGTTTGATGGCAGGGTAAAGGCATGAAGAAGGGTGAGACTCAATATGGAAGAGAAGGATGCAAAGACAGAGCCCTTTCTTCTGTTTCAGCACTAACCCAAGTGGAAACCGTCCTGCAGCCATGCAGGTTAGCCATTAAACATCTGCACCACTTTGTGCTATTGCATGTTGAAACTTTCCCTATCTCTCATGCTCAAGTAAGATGATATGCAGACATCTACTCAAACAGTTAACGCTCTCTGTGCTCCTTCCCCAAGAGAACTAGGCTGTCTAACTCGGGACCGTGCAGGTTTCAGGGTTGTGGAATGTGGCTCTGTCATGCTAAGACAACACCTGCACATCTTGTCTTGGTGGCCGTGTGTCTCTGCACAGTAACACCCAACACATCCTCCCCTTCACACTGTCATACACTTTGCTGGTTTTCTTGTGTGCTCTCATGTTTATGTGCACTGCCAGGTTTGCCACCTGTCAGCCCTTCTTGTGATTCTTCTTACATTTTCTCCTTTTTTGCAAAGCCACAGCTCCTAGGGTCACGTGGTTGCATGAAAGTTCTGGCTGTCATTTAAAAAGAGGTGCGGATTTGTAGCTTTCTTGGTTGTGGAAAAAGCTTGTAAATGTAGTGCCATAATGGATTAAAAGAAACAAAATGAAAAGACACTCTTTTGTGTTTAGTTGCTTGATTTCTATGTCAATTTAATGATCTTTTTTGGGGGGTGCACAGCTCAGGTTTTTATTTATGCAGTGTAGACTTTAGTACACCTTTGTATGCATGTGTATTTTCTCAGCTGTATATATAAAAATATACATGCATTTGGTGTAGATATACATGTGTACACCCACACCTGCCAACTGCACATATTCCCTTCTCACAGAAACCTTCTCTCCTACTCTGCCTTTCTTCCACACATTTCCCTTTCTGCAGCTTATGTCCACCACCTTCCTCTGAGTTATGGAATCCCCACTATTGCTTGTACCGAGTAACCTTCTCCCCCACTCTCCCTCCCTCCCTCCTCTCCTTCACTCCAGGAAAGCTCTTTCTGATTCTCTTTTCACTGGTGTCTGGCATTCATACCTCTGTAGACAGAGAATGGCAAGAAGACAGTGACGTGAGCAGACAGAATAACCGGGGAATAAAAAGGAGTTGGTTGAGAATCTGTAATTAGAAGCCAAATTTCCATTTCCTTCTCAGGCACTTTAGAATCCCTTTCAGGGGTTTCATGACTGTCTCAAAATTGAATGTCATTGAGATTTTTTTTATTATTATTCTTTTAATTTTTTTTTTTATTTTGCATCCTCCTGTTTCCTTGGCAACAAGTTGGTGATGCAGGAGCTAGAAATGTGCTATGTCTCCGTGGAGATGTTGGCGTGGGTGTGCCATGGTGACATCCACGATGGACGCACAGCTCTGCCAGTCCTACCCCACCCCTTGTGATAAGCACCATGGGCCAAACCTCAGAGGTGACTCTTATTTTTAGCTTCATAGGTGTTAATCTGCTCTCTTTTCATGACGACGGGTCCAGACATCTCATTAGTTACATCAGCACAAATTGACTGACTTGAAGAGGGCTGTTAGGGCCAAGCCTTTAGGTTTCTTTTCAGGAACTTAACTCAGAAGAAATTACACTCCTGTCATGGATTGTACCCATTGCAATGGTTTGAATCCTTTTCATTCTCTTAGGGAAGAAAGTTACCAGTCATTAATGAATAGGACTGTGAATCAGAGAGCCTATGTTTTATTTTATTCTAAATGATGTTTCACTCTTTCATACCTCAAGGGCTGCTCATTTGGAATGCAAGGAAGCTGCTGTCACTCTTGACCTGGGACATGGGAGATTAAATTTCACTGAGGTGTTTAGCTGGGAGGTTCCAAAGCAAATTACTTGTATACTTCCATAAGACAAAACTGTCTCATCTGAAGAGTCTGTTGTTCAGATGGCTTAGCCCTTGTCTGGGTATGCCCAAATGACTCACTATGATTTTCTCTCCCCCTCTGCTCCAGCACACTCAATATCTTTACAATATATTTTATACTGTGTGTATAGCCTGTTGAACATTCTTATTCTGCATTTTGTCTTCATCAATGCTCTGGCTACAAGCCAAGACCCAAACTCTCCTTTGACATAACTTTTGATAACATACAATAGTGGAGTAAGGGCTAGCCTCAACCTCATCAAATATCCAGAGGTTCTGCTGCTTTTTTTTGTCTTGTTTCATTTTCTAGGAGGCTTTATGACATCACACAGAGATTGTGATGTCAACAAGGAACCCTCTGGATAGGCTTTTGAGAGGTTGCTATGGATCTCCTTACTGCCAAATGACTGTAACTTTATCCCAATGGGATTTGCAATAGGGCTCATCCATGCAGCAATAAAGCCAAGTATCAAATTCTTCTTGCCAGAAAGACCAATTAAAGGATTAAATGTGAAAAGCTAAAACCCATAACAACCACAGTGACAGGGTTTTCTTTTCCTTTTTAGACTGTAATCATCTTTGCAGCATATTGTTCTGGGGTCAGCATCCTCAGGGATACATTGGTGTAGCAAATGACGGAAAGAAGCTGGAGAGGAAAACCAAAGTGAATCCAGCCAAGGCAAGATAAGCTTCTCTTCCAGCCATGCTGGCAGATTTCTTTTGCCTTCTTCCCTACACTTCTTATATGTTTTGAGCACAGACTGAGTTTATTCAGCTTCCAAGATGTGTTCTTTTTCAAAAGGTGTTTTATTGTATGGAGCCAGAGGAAACATGAGGAGCAACCAGGCATCAATGGCACATTAAGAAGATGTGTCATTGACACAACATATCAATGAGAAGTAAATCCAGATTCTGTTTTTAAGGACATTATGTTCCAAGAGATGTACATAAATCTGACTAAAATGCCTTGCTCATTGGATCTGAATCTAGCATTTAGTCCTGATTGCCACTGAAATCCAGGTCAGATTTGTCTTTTTATTTGCACTTGTGTTAACAGATGAGAGGAGCTGACACATGTGTCTCACACCAGCATTGTATCTAATGTTGTCTAAAGGAGGTCTCCTGCCTCAAGGAACCAGCAGCCCTTAGGTGTGATATGATAAGATGCAGCATGCTGTAATGGAGACATTTCCACTAAGTTTGGTGGGGGAAAAGGCTGCATGATTGCCTGCATGTTTGCTGGAAATGGAAGTGATACAGCAGTGCCCACAGGCCAAAACCTTCTATGTGAGGAATGACCTGGAATAAACAGTAAAGGTAGTGGAAGCTGCTGTCGGAATACTCGGTAGAGGGACTGTGTCTAAATCATATGGCTAAAACTAAATAGAGAGAAAGATGAGCTCAAATACCTAGGCAGAACTGTCCTGTGGGACTTCCTTTTTTATTTAGTCTTTTTTTTTTCCTAAATTCACTAGCAAAAAGTATCTGCAGTCTGCAGAAAAAATTAAATAAAACACTGCAATGTTTATGTTTCCAGTCCAATAACTGTTACTAATTTTGCAGGAACAATCAGGTTTTTCCCCAAAGTAAAAGTCCTGTTCTTCCTCCCCATTTCCCATCTCTGGAGCTGTGGAAATGAACTCTACACTTACCAGGAGCACTGCAAGCAAGATCCTGCCAGATAAGATTCTTCTCCATTTTGAGTAGTTACAGGGAAATTTCAGAGCAGTTTTACCCACGCCAAACAGCAAGAGATTCCCCGTGTCTTTTGAAAAGAGGGTATGACATTAAATAAAGTTCAGTCCAGATTCTTCTGACACCTTTTTCTCCTGTGTCCTTCTTACACTTGTTAGCACTCCTTAGTGCTAAGGGACTGTGTGCACAGAATACTTGAGAGACCTCACCCTATCTCTTGTCCCCCAGAGATTACACAAGTATGCACCAAGTATGGGATCACTTTTGATTTCTCTTCTCTTCCCCTTCTTCCCCTGACTTGAGATTCAGCAGCTTCTGCAATGTGACAAGCTCCTGTCAGCTGTCAGGGCACTAAAATAAAGCTTTATCTTGTCTCCACAGCCCTGAATGACAGGGCTGGCAATAGGTGCACTTCAGCCAGGCAGCCGCTCCTGCCATATGCTCTTCCAACCTCACTGCATGCTAACACAGCAATCTGTAGCCTGGCAGATTTGCTGTTTTTCCTTGCAAGACCTACAAAAGGAAGCAACCCTGGTTCTGATCTCTTCCCATTGCAGTATCTTATTATGTTGGATTGCAATCCTATTTTCTTGCCTTCTTCTTCCAGCATTGGGTGAGAGTCAGAATCAGACTACCAGTCTAACGCTGGAGAATGAGAATCCTGCTAATGCTTTTAAACTAGAATTGACTGAAAAAATGGCCTTGGGGCACACATCATAAATTGAGTTGAAGCCATGCACCATGAAGATGGAGGGGAAAAAAACCCAACCTATCTTCCTTTAGGGAGGGAGGACATTAGGTATTCACACTTCAAGCATGCCAACTAATCCTCCTTATTCCACAAGGCTAATTTCAAAATAACATTTATATGGCATGGTTTGCTGGGGAGGGCACTGATGAATCAGTTAGCTGCCCTTTATAATAAGCACAACTGCTTCCTAGACTGCTCTTTTCTACTGCCTTGTCTGCCAGTCATCTTTGTGCCACATGCTCCTTATTCAAAGGGCACCTGTTGAATAACCATGAAGCAAAGTGACAGAGCAGGGGCAATAAAAAAGGTGAAGCACAAATACATAGTGCAGTTTTAACCACTATATTTCTGTGGTCTTGCTGTAGGGAAATGGGGATTCTGCTGAATGTCTGTGCCAATGCTTGAATGAGGAATGATAAGCCTGTAATTTACTTGCGTGGCTGTGTGACTGCTTCCTGCTGAGTAGGAAAGCCTAGATGGGTGTTTTGAGCCCTAACAGTGCTGCAGCTCAGAGCAGTTCTTTGCTACCACAGGCATCACCACATCATTGTCTGAATGAGCCCTACACTGCAGGTTTGGGTTAAATATCTCTGCCCAGTAACAGCTGGGAAGTCCAGAAATTGCAGAAGGAATATGTTTGCAGACAGCTGCTGTGGGAGTAGCTTCTGATGGGTCTGAAATGCTATTCATTGATTTGGAAACTCATCTGTGGAGAAACTTATATTAAAAGTGCACTACATTAGCAAAGAAACCTACCCAACATGCTGGTGATTCTGCTGACTCAGAATGCCAGTCTGTCCCTGTCATGAGGAAACTTCAATCACTATCTCATCCCACCCATGTCTGACAAGAAGACAGCAGTCGCAAAGATAGCTCACCCTCTAAGAGTTTCGTAAATATCATCTCTGGGTAGATAGCAGAGAAAGATTCAAATTAGTGAAGGAGAGGTAGGGAAAATGTAGTATTACTCACACTCTTTAGCAGCTTGAGAATAACCATCTCTGAGTAGACCAAAGGTCCATCTACTTCACTGTCTTCATTCAGGAGCCAAAACTAGGGATGGAGAGAAGCAACAAAAGAAACAGCAAAGATGATGCTCCCAGACACTCTTCCAGCCTGTAAGAGTTTTCATCTCTGATACTTTCTGGGGTAAAGAATGTCTGACCAATCAGCAGACAATTCTGAAACAGCCATAGCAAGTTCTGTTTCTCCCCTATGGATAGGCCAAAAGAAGTTATTTGGGGTTACATGAGTCAAATGAGGGAGCCATGCAGGTTCAAGGAAATGGCTGTGTCAGGGAGAGTTTATGGAAAGTACAGTAGAGGGGAAATATTAAGAGCATGGGGTAGATTGGTGGATACTGTGTACCACAGGGTCAACAAATAAGAGTTTTTCCACATATGGCTTCAAAAGAATCAGATTTGAGACATTTCAAAAAGTGTCTTCATCACATGCAGTAATGTTAATTACCTTAACCGTGGATATGTTTGTCAGACTAATAACAAAGATGAACTATGATGTATTTCAAAGGGACTTAAAGATCAGTGAGGATTTTGTTTTCTCTTTTAGGAATGTGGTAATTGAGAAACTGAAGTAAATTCATCAAAGTCCCAAAGCATGTTAGGAGCAGTAAATACATCGCTGCTGTGAAAAACAGATATGGAGCTATTTGAAATTTTAAAAGAAAGATGTTTCTAAACACTGCAGTGAAAGTATATAGCTTTTAAATAATATGAACTCTGGGCTAAGCATTAGAAAAATAGTGCTGTTGCCAGGGCATAAATGTGCATACACTGAGAAAATGTTGCTGTTGCTCAGCTTTATACATGTTCCTGTTAAAGAATTGTTACCTGAAGTCTATGAAAATGTCTATTTGTTTCAGGAGATAATGTTGATTTACTTTAAGCTTCACTTAAAAGCAACAGAACACCAGGACCAGAAGAAGGCAGTAGAGTCTATTAGGTCCTTGACTGGGGTAGCTGAGGAGAGAACAGTGTGGCTGAGGTCAACGATTGTGTAACTGAATTGGGTTCATTTGGATATTGCAAAGAAATTTGAAAAACTGAAAGCAAGTGGTTCTGCATCCAAATTTCAAATCCACTTATAAACTAACATTTATCAAGGCATATTTTGGACTGTCTGAATACCTCTAACTTTGATACTTCTATGGATTTACCTCCTAGAAAGAAGGAAGAAGGATCTTAGAAAGATAGAATCCACATCAGATCAAAAAATTTCCAGTGAATCAAAACAAATAAACAAATAAATCCAAACCAAAGCAAGCAAAAAAGCCATAACAAAATAAAGCAAACAAAACCCCCATGGGTTTTTGATTGGAATGCTTGGTTAGATTTTACAGAAATGCACAATTGCATTGGATATAATGAGAGAATTTTAAATCTTCAGTACTGTTACTGAATTTTGCTTTTGGGGGTTGAAAAGCGGAGTGTGACTACCAAGTGGAATTTCTGTCTATACTTAATAGTATTTCAGGAGAGGGTAGAAAGATTTACCATCTCCATTTGTAGAAACTGTGGTGAAATTCTCAGTATTAGGTGAAATTACATGTCCAGCACAAACAACTATGATATGTAGATTATCTCACTGCTACAAGAAAGACAGAAAGTATTATAGAATAGAATGTTGGAAGAAGTAAAAGTAAAATAGGATTTAAGATCAGTTTTACATCAATGGAGATAAAACAAATGCTTCCTAAATTTGTTGCGTGTAGAGGAATAGGGCTTTAATGCTGAGCATGACATAATTTTTCGAAGTACAAAATTGTCCTTTAGTTTTCCTGGGATGTAACACCTGTGTACTTACACAGACAGGATCTGTTGATGTCCTGGGGAAATAATGAGACAAATTTTGGGCCAGTGAGGTTGCACTGTGTGTGAAGAAGGTCTAATAAGAGCCTGCAGGAGTTTGATGAGATGGTAAAAAGGGAGATCCAACAAACTGCCATTTTCAGTGGGCACAGTATAATCAAAATTAAGTCAGACATAGTAGCTCAGCATCCTTTGGGAGACCATTTTGACTTCTTGGATGACTAAACATACAAAGGATGCAGATTTTGCCAAAGATCTAAGAATTAATAACCTTCACTGGCTTCCAAACAATACTAAATGAGCTTTGTGTTTCAGCAGCTTTACTCTCCCTGTTGGGCTGGTTTAGCCTATTAGATCCCAAGGGTTACAGGAAATGCTGGAAAACCTTGAGGGAATCAACATGCCTGAAGCCATGGCTTGGTAACTACTGAGCTTAATGCAAGAATGAAAATGGCCATGCTGCCATTTAAACATTTAACATTTTTAACATTCCTTGTTAATGGCTGACAGCTAAGCAGGGAAGGGCCTGGCCTGTGTCATGTGCAACATGGAGATTATCTGACACTGTTGGGTTTTTACATTTTTGTGTTTCATGTTGCCTGAGGACTGAGTGTTTTGTTTTCTCTGATTTATTTTGCTTTTGATCTTTTAGCTTTAAGAAGGAAATGAATGACATATAAAGTTTTAGGCAGAGTTCAGTGCTGTTCTTGAACAGAATCATAGAATGGTTTGGATTGGAAGGGATCTTAAAGATCATGTAGTTCCAAATCCCTGGCATGGGCAGAGACACCTTCTACTAGACCAGGTTGCTCCAAGCTCTATCCAACCTGCCACTGAACACTTCCAGGGTTGGAATGTCCCAAAATGTCTTTGGCCAATATCTTCCAGTGCCTCACCACCCACACAGTGAAGAATTTCTTCCTAGTACCCAAGATAAACCTACTCTCAGTTTGAAGCCATTCCCCCTTGTCCTGTCATTATTTCATGCCCTTGTTGAAAGTTCCTCTCCATCTTTCTTGCAGGCTCCCTTCAGGTACTGGAAGGCCACAACTATGTCACTCTGAAGCTTTTTCTCTTCCTGGCTGAGCAATACCAACTCTCTCAGCCTGCCTTGTAGGAGAGGTGTTCTGTTGCTGCAACAATCTTGGTGACCCTCTCTGGGCTTGTTCCAACAGGCCAATGTCCCTCCTGTGCTGGGGACCCCAGAGCTGGGTGCAGCACTGCAGCTGGGCTCTCACAGAGAGGCAGAATCCCCTCCCTTGCCCTGCTGGCCACACTGCTTTGGATGCAGCCCAGGCAGTGCCAGTGTTATTTCTGAACTGTGACTAACTTTGAGAAAGCTGGACATATATAATTTGCTTTTCTAACTTTATAAAGACCTAACACAGATCCCTGACTTGAAAAGAACTCTGAAATGAGAAAGCTCACTATTACACTTCCCGAAGCAGATAAAATTGTATTCTCTTGTAGGTATTCTTAACAATAGAACCTTTCAATATATGATGATATGATACAGATAAGATTGTCAAACTCTCCATCATTTACTGTGGAACATTGTTCATATTTGAGCTTAGCTTTCATAACAAACAGAGAATGAACTTCTTTTTCCTCCTCTCTAGCAGAATAAATTAGGGCAACACGGAAGTATTACCCTTCAAATTTTATAGCGCATGTTAATAAAATAAATTTAAACTTGACCCCACTGGGATGAACACACATGAGAAGACCATCAAGGTCAGCATGCTTGTCCTCTCTGATGTAGGTGGTAAATGAATGCCTTTTTCCTCCTTTCTCCCTCAAGCTGAAGGAGACCTTTCCTCCTCCACGGAGCCCCGCATCTTCTGTGTCATTACCAGAGCAGGCATAAAGGTCTCTGTGCTTGTTTTTGGGTCCTCATCACCTCCCTTGCTGCCTCCTGCTGCCTTCTTCGGGCTCAGAAACCCTCTCTGGCCTCTGCTTGTATCAGGTTGTGCCTCGGATATTGGACAGAGGGGACTGGCAGCTCTGGGTGGCAGCTACACCAGGGACAAGCAGAGTGAATAGTGCATGCAGGTTGTAGGGAAAAGAAAGGGGTGCAGCAGGTGGGAAACAGGAGTGGCAGCATGTCACATGCTTCTCTAGCATGTCACAGTGCCAGGCATGCATGGGATATGGCACTTTGTTGTACAGAACAGTTATGTCAGGCAGTGAGTAGGACTGCTTTGAGAAATTAGGCTGCCCCTCTCCAGAAAGTTTCTCGTTCCCTTTTTCACCAGAATTGCTTGGGGAAGGAGCTAATCTCTCAGATTTACACAGAAAATTCACTATTATGCTTGGAGTAGCTCCTAAACTTCCAGAAAATCACAGTCCAGAAACATATCTCGGTATCCTGTAGAGCAGAGCTAAAATAGGGCCTTTTGTGGTAATGCAGTTCTCCATGCACGGGGCAGCAGATTTGGATTCCTGCCTGCACAGACCTGGACTCTTAATAAAATTCCATCTGTGTTTCCTGCCCTCTGGGGTGAATTCCTTTGGCTAGCAGTGAGGTCTTGGAAAAGAAATAATAGTCGCTGTACCAGGGCACTCTTAAGAAGGTTGGTTATGGTGTGGATCTGGTTATGTAGAACTCTTTTAATGCATGCACACAAAGCACAGCTCTGATGCTGGCAGATGATAATCTACAGGAATTTTAGCTATGAATTTCCATTCTCCACTATTGGTGTTTTCATGGATTAAATGGAGCACTTTTTACCATGTAAGAATGTATCAGTCCCAACCTGAAATTCATATAGGTTTGGTAAAGAATTGCATCAAAATCACTATGGGTGTATCTCCCACTTCTAGCAGCAGTCTGTTTAAATGGAATTGTAACAAAAATTTAGCTGTGGTGAGACTGAACTGTGACCCATTCTCTGTCCAAGCTCTGTGCTCTGCTTTTTGGATTGGGGATCTCTTCCACTTTAATCAGATGCAGTGAGTTTTGTGTTGAGGATCCTACTGCAAGGGAACAATACCCTGCATATACCATGTCTTCCTGGCAGACTGAGAGTTCTGGACTTCCCTCTCAGTGGGTATCTTGTGGCTAAACTAAATGAAGTTAAGGCAAAGAGAGAGTCTTTTTAGAGCCTTAAAGGCAAGTGGATTTTTACAGTTTTCCTGCTTATTTACTTCTTGGTAGATCTTTGCTGTTCTAACTCCCCCATGTACAGCTGTGGGTAAGTGAAAGGGTCCTGTCGGCTCACTCCATTACTTCACCAATACAAATACTACCTACATCCATTAATAATCTGTGTTTTGGAGTTTGCTTCTATCTCCTATCATTGATCCTGACCAATGTGTGGCCTGGTCACCATGTGCCTGTGAGCGAAGCATGACCACGGTTAGAAATTCTTAATCCCTTTCCTGAAAGGCTGAAGGCTAAGGCAGATTTGTCCTGTTGGGTGTCCTTCATCTCTGGAAACATCACTCCACAGCTGATACCGTTGCCAGTGCCAGTTAAGGGCATAGGAAGGTCTTCAGTTGTTTTCCCTCTCATTCATTTCTTGTTTGGGTACAGGGTACCCCATGTACCTTCCCTCATGCAGGCTGCTTCAGATGAAGTCAGCTCTTGTGCTGGAGAGAAGGAGTCTGGTCAGATGAGGACACTGCACAGAAGGAGGATGAACCTGTCTCTGCCCACTCTTCCTCCCAGTGCTGAAGCATCCAGGTCATCGTCCCCACCCTGGCATCAATGGGGGGCATGGCGAGCATGTGCAGAGCAGGACCAGGTGCTCCAAAAAAGGCTCAGAAACTGCCTCACACCATAATACTGTCATGTCATCATACTGGTATCACTGGGCAGCTCCCCTCTTCAGCACTGCAGTACCAGGGGAATGGCAATGTATCACCAGAGGAAGCCAGGAGCGGAGTAAAACAGAACTGAGGGTGGACTTTTCTACTCCAGCCGTGTGTGCCGTCAGTGTGTGGGACTCACACCTCAGCGTTTGTCTCCGTCTCAGCCCCATCACACCCCGCAGCACGGAACAGCGCAGACATCCCACGTGGCACTGTGAGCTGTGAGCCTGGATACTGACAGCAACTTGTCATGGCTCTGCAGGACAAAGAGTGAAACGTGGAGCCAGCCTGAGAAGCAGGGTAAATTGGCCCATGCTGAGCTCCTGGCTGATACTGATTCTCGTTCAAAGCTTGCTTTTCTGAGCCTGTGCTACAGCAGGAGGGACTGTGTACAACAACACATATTGGAGGGTCCCTGGAGAAGAAGAAAGGGGCTTCCTGGGTCATCCTGTCTCACATTTGGTTTGGCTTGTAAAGTATCACATTCCCCCATGGCAAACTACAACTGCACTGAGAATAATAGCTGATAGGTTGACTGCTTTCTGTGATGACATTTTTCTTTTTGACAGACAAGCAGATGAGATTTCATTTTATTGAAGAGTTACAGTTTCAGCACTAAGTTGTGCTGGGATTTAACTGTTATGTTTGCATTTTTGATGATTCTGAAGCTCAATGATAATTAACATTGACCCAGGGGTTGTACAGATCATTCTTTGTGCATGTTAAAATTATCCTACTCTTGCTTTTACCCAGGTATTCCAGTTTGTATACACCACACAATTTAGAGAAAACACATTTTTTTTCCAAAAATGATGAAAACAGGGAAATTATAGAGGCCATTTCTTATTATGTGTGATATTGTAAAGTTAGGTGTCTTCAGTGCTGTGGGCCCAGCTGTGCAGGCATGGGAAAAAAAATGGAAATCACAGGGAATAAATGCAGAGCACCTGTGCACATCTTTGTGACTAGCTTGATGGCAACAGGTACAAGTGTCATGTGAGTTGAGTATGGTGCAGGATAAGTAACCCAGCAGTCATTAAAGACACTGAATGAATTAGAGCATTCCTGGACTGCAAGAATAAGTGGAATTGTGGCTTTTGAAAATCACAGCTTTAATAGCCACTCTTATTTCAGTCTTAGGTCAAAATAAGCTAGGCTCTCCTTTTCTAATATGAATAATTCAGGATTAACTGAAATCCAACATAAATTGACATAAGTGATCCTTATACTGAAAAATGGGTGCTCCTCCAAGGAGATTCATAATTATGTCTAAATCATTTAGAAAAGGAGTTTGGTTGTGGTGTTGCACTGCACTGTTTTGTGTCACTAAGACACTGATGACTTAAAGTGAGGCCAAATGAGACCATAGCTGCAAAGCTACTGAGGAGACTGAAATTGCAAGTGGTCCCACAGTGGGATTTTCAGGAATACCTATTCAAATGAGGATACAAAAATTCTTTATGAAATTGGCTTTTTTCCCCTCAAGCATGAAAGTTGGCTAACAAAAGGCAAGGCTACCACTATATGTGGAACATATGAATAGAGAGAAAACCCAGTCTATCTCCCAATGAAAGCAAGTCACTCATTTCAGAGCTGTTTTTACTGAAGCTTTAAATATCCCTAGTAACGGGACTTTCACAGTACTTCTCTCAAAGAGACGCCTCTTCAGTTTAGTATGGTTACCACTGGGACAGCTCTTACAGGCAAACTGTTTTCTTCGTGGTTTCATTTAGTTTTGTTTTGCCAGGGAATCAACCTGATTACAGTCCCAGGAGCAGGTCAGAACTATGAGCTTCTTCAAAATTAAACTGAACCTGATACCCTGCTATTGAACCTAGATTAGCAGCTGGACTGAAGATGCTTTTTCTTCCAGTGTATAGGGACCTCAAGCTGCTGGGGTAACCTTGCAGCAGAACTGAACAGGCTTTAAAAGCACCGTTTTGTGTCTCTTACTCCACCCACCTTATTTTGTAATAACCACTACTATGTCTTGCTACTTTAAAATTATCTTTAAAAATTATCCTTTTAAATTAAAGATATGACTTTGAATTAAAGGAGTCACCATAACAATTACTTTCGAAGAACCATACCCCCCTTCATGGTGAAGCAACATGCAGCATACACCAAACAGTGGACATATATCACTCCAAATTATTCCCTTTTAGATGCTTATAGCTTTTGAAAATATCACACTTCTCCACCTCATTAGCTGTCATTCAGTCAAGTCTCACAGATGAAGCTTTTAAAATCTATGGTCATTGTTCACCCCCTTCTTCTAGCTCACTTCCCTGGTCCCCCTTCCCAACCCTGTTATTCTTTGGAACTGCTCTTCCTTTTAGTTGTGTAGATTCAAAAGCCAAGGTCA
The DNA here is from genome assembly GCF_971803275.1 of Cyanistes caeruleus. NCBI lineage: Eukaryota > Metazoa > Chordata > Aves > Passeriformes > Paridae > Cyanistes > Cyanistes caeruleus. The sequence goes on along the minus strand of NC_141703.1, from coordinate 92,477,551 downwards.
AAGGGACCTTTCAGGGCATGTCTGCGCTGCGTGATGCAGTGTTACCCTGCGACTCCAAAGGAGTGCTGAATGAGCCAGAGCTGGCAGTGCTCTGGAGACACAAAGGTGTCATTTGGATGAAAGCATCCCATCTTGACTTGGGCACTTAAAGAGAGGGAGATTCACCTGTGCTTCCTCCCTTAGTTTTTGCTTCTGATTTTCATTAACTCCCTGGCTGAAGTTCGTGCCTTTATTTCCCTCTCATTCTCTTTGGCCTTTTCATTGCTGTGGACTTGTCCTTTCTTCCTGCTGTGTTATGAAGTAATTTACTTTACAGTTTGAAGTGAAAACAGCCAAAATGGCAAGGCAAGGGATGCTGGGATTTGATTTCCAGAACCATATAATTCGTTGAGGAATTTCAGGTCCGACTTTTAAATATACTTAAAAGGTCCTGATTTGAAAGATAGTGGTGTTAGAAACTCACATGCCCTGTCAGTTTGGGTTTCAACAAATGGCTCTTCTCTGTAATGAGATTAATTCAGAGGAAACACGGATGTGGCCGCTCACCACTAAGTCTGTATGTTTGGGGAACATATTAAGGAGGTTTTGTCTATGTGCCAAAAGTTACTTGCAATAAACTGGAGCGTACAGTGCTCATGGGGGTGGGCATGAAGAGACCTGGCTCTGCCTTTGGCTGTGACTGATGGGGGTGAGCAACTGCTGTGGGTGAGCACAGAAAAATGGCCTGACCCTCCCTGACTGCACAGCACAGTTGTGCTGCCAGCCTGCTCCCCCTCCATGTGGGTGTCTGAGAAAGGTGGAGGCTGGGAAGGCTTTCCTCGTCAGGGCTCCCTAGCACAGGGAGGTTCCCTAAAAAGGCCTTGTCAGTGGGAAGAAAATAAGCTTCAAAAACACTTCTGAAGCATGATTTGTCTGACCTAGTTTAGGCTCCTGCTTTAAGATGATCTGAGTCACACCCTCCAGGTTCCCGTTTCTCTTCATTGTCACCAAAGGGAGACCCTGTTGAAGCTCTCAGATGCGTTTCACCAGGGGACTCCCATCTCCCAAGGGCACAGGAAACAGCCGTGTGGGTTGGCAAACTGCCCACAAGCTCATGACACCCTCTCTTCATCATGGACATGAGCCCCCAGCAGCTCCAGAGGCCAGGGCAGAGGCCATGAGTCCCATAGGTGTAATCCAAAATGCCATTGCACTGCTCCTCAGTGCCTTGGCATGGTGTCACCAGCAGTGACGTACGTCACAGAGATCTCCTCCTCAAAGGTGATGTCCACTGCTTTCTACTACTCCAGTTCTTAGCTGTCTTCTTTTGTCATTGCACTTCTGTTGTGATTCTTTTTCTCTGAATGCATTTTATGAAGCTGAATCTGATTTTTGTTACTTAATCCTTTGGTCTACTTCTGTGTCAGCTGGTAATTGCAACTCTTCCCAGTTTAGTATCTTCTCTGAATGCCATTACCATATCATTACTTTCTTTTTGTAGTCTGTAACCCAGGACTAATGCTGATACCTTCTTGACCCCAAAGGACACTTTATTAAATTGTATACAGATGTAGATAGCTAGCTAGGTTTTCTTTGAAATGCTGTTTGCTTTTCTTAAAATAAATGGTGTACTGGGAACTGCAATGATATCATAGCAACAGGATATGATTATGTAGGAGTCTGTACTGAGGGGTATTCCAGAAACTATATCTAGATACGTGTGCATTTATTTGTGTAAGCGTGCACGCATGTGTGAATATTTGTGTTAATAACATATTTAGATGTAATTAAAGAGCAAAGACCTTAGTAATAACCTAAGACTTTTTTTTTTTTTCTCTTTTGCAGGCAGTTTTATATTAAAAATAAATTAGAAGTAACTCCATTGTGTGGCAGAGAAGTTGATGTAGTGACATTAGTGCTAAATAGAGAACAGCATCTGACTGTGACTCCCAGACTCAATAAGTGAAATAAGCAAAATTTGAATTTTGGTAGATGAAATCCTAAAAATCCAGCAATTAAAAAAATAGATATATATATATATATATATTAACATGCTCAGCATTGTCACACTCTGGTTTAACTGTTGTCTGGGATATTTTTTCACAATGACAGATAGAGCTATCCAGCTCATGTATATTCTGAAGAAACACGGCGCTATAACTTTCCAGATGTGTGCTTGGGAGCGAGTGCATGTGCGCATTAATGTTCTCTGGGGCTCCTGCATCGCCATGATCTCCTGTGCATGCAGACCCATGCACTCCTGCTCCCACCCGTGCATGGGGGGTGCCCCCGTGTGTGAACACGCACATCTGCCTCGCAATAGTTCACAGCAATTTGCAGGCAGAGATCAATAGGTGTAGAAATGACTCCGACACGGAAATTAATTGAGATGTATAGGGAAGGAAAAGGGATGATTTCTGTGGGTTCACAAGCTATTCTGTTAAAAAAAAAAAAAAAAAAAAAAAAAAAAAAAAAAAAAGGAAGTATTGAGGGAGTATCGTTTTCTGTACCTGAGGAAGGTCTGTGGGATGGACTGAGGGAACAAGGGAGAAAGTTGTCCCGTTCAGTGGTGCAGGACACCACTATTCAGGGTTTGTGCCTGCACACACGGAGAAGGCAGCACGTGCATATATGTTCGCGAGTGTGCTGGGGAGAGGGATTTTTAACAGCCATTTTAACATATTTAGCAGTTCCCGTTTAGCTCGCAGCTCCCACCTACGGTACATCACCTGTGCATGGCATATAGTGCCTGCCGTGGCCGTACCTCCGTTCCCTCTTCTCCCCTCCGTGCTCACCCCACCCCACCCAAGCAAAGATTTCTGCTTTCTTCACGCACAAATGCCACTCCTGGCCGTGGCTCCGGTGGGAGCAGGGCTGGGGGCTCCCCAGCCGCCCGGTCCCCTCCTCGCCCGGTTCCTCCCAGACACACCCCAGCCCACCCCACCCCTCCGCAGCCCGCAGTGTCCCCTCTCCCCTGTCGCCTCTGTACAGTGGGAAAGTCGTTGGGTAATTGGGTCCAGATTGAAGATTTTAATTATTCATGAGGCTGGCGAGGGACTGGGGGGGGTGGGGGGGTGGGGGTGGCTGCCGGGTGGGGGTGGGGTGGGGAGGTGACGAGTCGGGGAGAGCTGGTGAACAATTCTGGGAAGGGTAGGGAGGGAGGCAGGGAGAGGCAGCGTGTGCATGTGTGATGAGCAATAGCTGTGGACCTTCCAGTTGCTGCTAACTGCCCTGGTGTGTGTGTGTGTGCGTGTGCTCGTGTGTGTATGTGTGTGTGAGCGAGAGAGAGAGGGAGAGAGAGAGGGAGGGAGGGAGGGAGGGAGTGGAGAGGGTGGGGGGGAGAGATAAGAGAGAGAAGAGGAAAAGGAGAGAGGAGAAGGAAGGAAGAAGAAGGAAGGAAGGGGACAATACGATCATGCTGTGCTGTATGAGAAGAACAAAACAGGTAGAGCTTGAGATTTTTTATATTTCTTTCTGTTGAGAAATCTCCCAGGCTGCTGGATGTCCGTGGGGTGCGTGTCAGCCTGAGTGTGTGAGGGGCTGGGGTAGGGGTTGGGGTAAGGGGGGAGGAAATTTCAGCTGCTTTCAGCAGACGTCTATTTTGCAATTCTTTAGCATCTTGCGACTGAAGGTTCTTTTCACACCCTGCAACGTGACTGTTTTGCCTTTCCGGGGCTGGTGATGTGGGGAAGGGGGGTGGCCTACATCCACATTTGGGGGACCTACCAGAATCCCCCCTCTATTCTTTTTTTTTTTTTTTTTTTTTTTTAATAGGGGCAGTTATATTGCCTAGGATTTTCTGTCTGTGGTTCTGAGGGTGTGGATGGGGCGGAGGGGGGGAGGTGGAGGGGAGTGTTGCGGCTGGCAGGAAACGTGATGAGATCTGGCTCTACCTTGGAGATAAAGGAAGCAATTCTTCATCCTATGCCAAAAAAGAACGGATGCCCAGTGAGCCTTGATCCCTGGTCAGAACACTCTCAATTGCTCCTGTTTCTGATGAATGGGAGATGCTTTATGTGCCTGTGCTGTGAGGTGGCGCGGAGGACAGGTGTATTCATTTTTTTTGTGTTACAACAATCTGAGCAAGAATTAACCCGAAGGAATTTTTATTTTTTTTGTAACCTATGCTATAATGAAAAATCCAATTAAATAATAACAAAAGCATTAGCCTAAGGAGGGGGAGAGTCACCCTCTTTGCAATATCCTTCATAGTACAACCAGTTAGACAACTGTGCACCAGCTGGTAAAGAGACAGAGGACCACGCCTCTGTCAGCTCTGAACTCGGGTGGGATAAGAGAAGCTCGTGGTGTGAACCTGTTGGAAACCCTCTCATTTTCTTTCCTGGTACTGCCTGGCTTTTGCTATAAGGGAATTGAGATGATGAGAAGGTTTGGGTGGGGGCTAGTTTTCAGTGTCAAAATTTTTGTGTTCAAAATGATAATGAAATTAGAAAAAAAAAAAAGCGACGCTTAGATCATTTCCCCCTCACCCTTCCCCCTTTTATTTTGTGTGAAAGTCCAAACCTGCTCTTGATTAAGAGAGCCTTTTTGGCTGAGCCTCTTGGATTTCCTTGAGAGGATGCTGGATTTATGCAGTTGGAACTTTGAGGCAGGAACTGACCCTAGATATCTTTGCAAGGCATTTTAGAAACTTACAAGAATTACGAATTTGTGAGTAGTGACAAAGAGCTTTGGTCCTCGTTCTGAGCACAAAACTCAACTCGGGCACAGCACCACACTGGTTACTTTCTTTATATATGCGTAGAATTCAGTGTCTCTTACAGTGTAGCACTGCAGTATTCTGTTCACACGCTGATGTGAGTAACCACAGTTCCCGTGAACAGCACAGTGTTGAAAGAAGATTCAGGTTAAAGTGTGTTTCTGAATGGAGATGTGTGTGCTAGCAAACGAAGGAGAAATTTGTAGAATAATGGGGAGGGGCAAGTGATTGGGATAGAAAGAGACCCTGCGTCATCCTGTGTTTTTCCTCATGCAGGTTTCTCAAATGCTTTGCAATTAATGATATGCTCACTAAAATCTGGAAGGAGGGGGTGAAGGCTGATGGGGGGGAGGGGGGGGAACGTGTTGCAGTCAGCCAGCAGAGCACGTTCTGATGGCAAATACGGGATGAAAAGAGCAGAGGAGGAGAAGGAAGGCAGACAGGGAGGCAAAGTGACAGAGCAGTGGGCGGAGGTGCACGGCAAATTTTAAAATAAAGTAGGAGCTCTGGGGCTCTTTGGAGTCAGAAGAGAGCTACAGGGGAATAGGGATCATTCTGCCCATACCACGGCAGCTCGGGCACTAAAGCCCCCGGAACGACACTCTGTCGCACCTGTTCCTCACAGCTCCGCGGGCTCAGCCCTGCCTTTGGGTGTTTCCGTGGCATTTCTGGGCGCGCAGGTGCCGCGCTCGCCCCGCACGGAGGCGCCGCATGGCGCCCGCCCCTTTGCGCGTACCCGGGCAGCGCTCGGCCCCGCTCTGCGAGCGCTCGCCCCGCTGCTACTACGGCACGGGCACACTCGCCACATGCTCCTCTGCTCAGCCTCACGCAGCCACTCGGCTCACACAGCTCGCTCAGCACGGCTGTGGCCGCCTCAGCGTGCTGGTGGATGGCGGTGGGCTCGGAGCCGCTCCTCCACCTGAGTGCGCACCGCCAAATGTGGCAGCTCGCTCGGGAAAGCTGATGGTGCGCTGGTGGAGAAAGCTCTGGCTGGGAGGAGAAAAAGACCTCGGTTTTCTCAGCGTGTGCTCTTCCTCTGTCCCCACCCAGACCTTTCACTGAGTGAAAAAGATGGAAAGGGTTCCTCAGCACGGTCAGGAGTTTCCTTCCCAAAATAAAGATAGCTCTCCTCAAATTATTTTTCAGGGGAAGTCCCTGGTGTCCCGCCTTTTTGGCAGCTAAAGAGCAAAACGTTGAAATTACAGGCTTGGGCGTGGAAGAAATCTCTTCACTTGTGTCTAGGTGTGCCTGTGTGTGTCTGTCCTCCCACCCCTCAGAGACAAATGTTCACACGCTCATACCTTGCAGATTATTCCTTCTTGTGGGTGCGATGCCAGTGTGAAGAGTGAAGTATTTGACTGACTGACTGACTGACTGTGCCCGCCCATGAGAGATGTAGATAGCTAAGTGTTGTCATTTCTGCCTACAGCTGACTGCAGCTCTGAATCTGAGCCCACAAAATATTCAGCTGAGAGGTAGCATAGCTGAAAGGCTGGGTCGAGCTATAGCTGAAAACCTGAACTCAACCTTTCCTGCCAGCGAGAGATGCAGTCAGTAACACGCAGGGCTGGGCAGTGAGATAGCTGGCTAGAAATGCAAGTGTTGCATGCCCTGCATGCTAGAACAGATGGACATGATGGGGGTATGTGCTCAGTATTGGATTGCATGAGTGATTAAACAATAACCCGCAAGCAGGTTTCCCACTTGTGGGTGAGATGAGTCTCATTCGTCACCAGCCATAGACGACGGCTTCCCTCCCGTTCCATCCTCTCCTCCTCACCCCAGCGCCAGAGAGCCAGCGGCTGCAAAGGTTTAAACCTGCCACACCCATCAAATCAAAGGAGGGAGAGGGGAGAAGAGGCAGTCTGCGTTTCTTCCCCCCTCCACACGAGCAGCATGAATAAACAGGGCTGTACCTCTAAAGATGCAGTTTAATGCAATTGGAGAAGGCAAAAGCATTAGGGAACAGTTCCAGCAATTACAGCCAGCCGGTGAGGTGGCTTGTCATTCCAGGAACTGCAGAGGTGTACAAGAAGGAGGAAATGGAGAAAGAGAGAGAGGAAGATGCCCGCAGAGTTGAGGTTTCTTTGCCTCAGGATATGAAAATGTCTCAGGCTTCATTTAGGATAACTTAATTATACTGCACGATCCAGATGCTTAAAAACTTGCAAGGCGTGGTCTTACCTTTAAACACCACTGTGGACAGAGGAAAAGGGGTATTTTAAAGGAAAGATATCTATCCACACCCCTCCTGCCACCATTTGCCAGCATGGTGTAAATCACCACAGACTGCTGACTTCAGGGCAGAGGCACTTCATCTGCACCTTGGGAAGAGTCTAGCCACTGCCTCTGCCTTTCTGAGAGACACTGAGCAGCTTCTGTGCTTCTTCCAGTAAACAGTTGTTCCATGGAAGTTTAATTATGCCAGGTCCTTGCTATTTCTCTTCCTGGGGCAATACCTCTGGGAATTCTTCTGAGAAAGGTGTCTCCAGAGAAACAGCCCTCCCATCACCCTCTCCTCCACTGCCTTTGCTGACTATTAAAGACATTGATTTCTCCTAGATCATGTAATGTAACTGTTCTTAATGGCACAGACAAGCCCCTCCTAGGGAACTAATTGCAGGCAGAGATTCCAGTGGGAGAAGGACAGTGGTAGTGCTTAGTGGGAAAGAAACCAATCTGCAGATCCAAATTGTCTTTGGCCACTTGCTCCTGAATCGGAGTCCCAGCAAAAGCCAGTCAGGCAGTACCCACTGGTATGCAGAGGCATCCCTGCCTAGAGGGCTGCACTGAACCTTCTGTGTGACCATTCCAGGCTGGGGACATGTGTTCAGCCCAAGGAACCATTGTGTATTGTCTGAGGACTTGTCCTGGCCTAATGCTGGGGTTGCCTGAGTGATCTCAGGGCTGCTCCTGCCTCAGGATAAGAAAATGAGCTGTAGCTCCAGGCTCTGTCCATGCCATGATGAGAGGGTGGGCAACACTTGGATGTGAGGATGAGAGGGACCCCTCCTTCAGTCATGTGGCTTTGACTGACTAGAAGGAGAAAGTGCAAAGAATTTTCACCTCAAATCCACTCTCACTTCAGGCCAGCTGTGCTGGACCCTGAGATTAGCTCAGTTGGTTAGAGCATGGCGCTGTTAACAAGGCTGTGGGATCAACCCCTGGGTGGGCCATTCACTGAAGTGCTGGACTTGATGATCCTTGTGGATCCCTTTGAACTCAGAATATGATCTGATTTGGATTCTGTGATGCCATCCCAGGATCATCCTGCATAGATATTATATTTCCCTCTCCCCATTTCCCAGAGAGCAGGAATTTCTCACTACTGGCAGCTGCCAAGTTGCAACACCTTTTTGTGCTAGTGGGAAGGTGAACGAGGCCCATTGGCCCTTGCAAGATGAAGGTAGGCTGATAGCCTTGAATGATGCAAATAAAGGATGTGTATTCCTGCTTGGATTTGCAGTGCTTGTGCTGTGAGGCATGCGCTCCCCGTAGTGACTCTTGTGCTCCATGCGCTGTCCATGGTAGAGGACATGGGGCAGAGGTAGGTTCTGCCTAATCTCTACCAAGCAGGCAGGTATCTGCTGAGGGAATTGGTGTATTGACAAGTAAAACAGCAGCTCTAGCATGAAGGTTGCTTCTGCTTTTGACTGAGATAATTTGAAGCAAGAGCACCAGAATCACAGAATATTCTGAATTGGATGGCACCCACAAAGATCACTGAGTCCAGCTTTTAAGTGGAGTCCATATGGGACGAAACCCACAACCTCGGTGTTATTAGCACCATGCTGTAAAAGCTGAGGCCTCCGCATGCTTGTGGAAGGCTGGTGGTGCCTTGCTGACTGTAATTTGCTCAGAGCATGCACTGCTGGCCCATGCCTCCTTCCTTCTGTACAATCCTCCTGTTGTCCTCTTCCTGAACATAAACAACTTGTGATTGCTTAGCTTTGGGCTTCCTCCTTACACAAGGAGGGCCATTTTTTGATTTCAGAATGAACAATATCTCTGATGATAGTGCTCTAAAGACCCCTGAGGATGAGAAACCTTTTGATGGCTGCTCTCTGTTTTGATGCCCTTTGGAAGTCACTGTGTGAATCCCCTGTTTGCTGGGAGTCTGACAGGTATCAGGGGAAGGTTTGGCAGCAGTCCTTACCTGTCTGCATCTAAGTTTTGAAATCCCAGTGTTCAGTGTTGTAAAGAAACAACCACAGCCCAGTAGCTCTACACAGAGGAATGTTGGGCTGATAAGAAGAGGTTGGTCATCCAGAAAGGCATGGTGGAAGGTGCAAATGCTTGCTGGTAGAGTATCTTGCTGGGGGAGTACCAGAGCAGGTACCCAGATGAAACACCTTTCAACATCTGAAGTCCAAAATCAAAGTCAGGAATCCATCCACATTCATTTAATCTATAATTCCAAGATCCTCCTGAGCACACCAGGAGGTGACATGTAACCTCAGAGCTCTGATGGCCTCATGTGGAGAAGGTGTTTATATTTCCTTAGGGCTCTTTCTATCACCTGCTGAGTGCGTGTGTAAAACTCAATGGCTTTTCATGGTTGTGAGCACCACAGGCCAGTATAGAGGAATTGGTTTAGGGAGAGCTGGTTTCTCTTTCTGGAGGTGCTATTAACCTGCTTTCTTGATCTAAGCATACATTCTCTGACTGTTATGGCCATCTCTGCAAGATGCTTCTTTAATTTGGAAACTAAACAATTAGAGTGGGGAAAAAAAAACGGGATTCAGAAGCCCTCAAGTGAGAGATATTTTAGACAGGCAAAGCTCTGCTTTATCCATCCTCAGTCACTCCTGCAGTGCTAGGATGCTTATTTAGTCCCTTGAGTTCCTTTAACACAAACCATTGATTTTCTTCTCAGACCCAGGCTTTATTACAATGGACCAGAGCCTGAGAGTAGGGCTAGAACTTAGTTTTCTCCCTGCTATTCACCAGAGTGGTAGCTCCTCCCTGACCACCAGTGATCCAGCCTACAATATGTGTTATGGGGTGAAGGAATAGTGTAATGAAAATAGTGATTTGTTTTTAATACAGCAAAAGGAATTTGTGCTTTTGGAGTTACACTGCTCCTGCTGTCTCCGCCTGTTACTCATTCTGTCTCCTCTCCCCATCTGTTCTGCTCCTTGCCTTCTCCCTGCTCCCTTGACCATGCAGTCCTCCTGCTGCTCCTTCTCTCCCCTAGCTGGGTCCCAGCCCTGCATAAAGCTGTGCTTCTTGGGAGCTCCTGCTGGCAGCATCAGCCACTACTGCCAGGGTCTGGCTCCCTTCACCTTTCCTGGCACCGGCATCCAAAGGAAAACTGGGTTCCTTCTTCGTGCTCCAGCTGCTTTTGTATCTGCCCCGGTTCTCCACTTGGGCAGAGTTGCAGCTGACACAAATGAGCATCCCTAGACAGAGACAGAAAAGTGGTGCATCTTCAGTTCTCACCTTGCTGTTGGCTTAGATACAAGGTTGCCCAGCCACAGCAGTGGCTGGGAAAGGTATGGCTGCAAGAGGAGCAATGCATGCAGTACAAACTAATGCCAGCTTTCCTGATGGTTCCTGCTCCTTCCAGGCTTGTCCCTTGGCTTCTAATGCTACTGTTGGGTGGCAGGCTGTGCTACAGCCCTCTTGTTGGCCCAAGACAGGATGTCCTGAACCTGCCAACCAGGGATGGTTGCCATTTACGTCCCAAAAGGGAAGCCAGGATGTACTTACAGTCTCTTAAATTATGACCAGTAAGTGTCAGTCCCCTTCATTACTCATCTTGCATCTGAAATTTCTTGAATTAATTCCAGCCATAATCACAGTATATCTCTATTTATAGAAAGCTGGGACATCTCACAGTATTTAGGCATTCTCTCTGGAGAATACACCTTTCTGTAAGAGCTGGTAATTAGTAAAGCTAAAAGGCTCCAAAAGAATCTCACTTACTTGGCTTGAATGCCCCTAAAATTCAGGGGGTCAGGGGAGTGTGCTTGGATCTGAACCCCACTCAGCAGGTAGTTTTATTCCACCCTTCCCATAATTGCCTGGAAGTCCTACTGTGCTTTCAGGAACTTCAGGGTATTTTATGAATTGGGATGATTTATAATAATTGGTAATAAACAAAATAATTTACAGTTCTGATTATTCTTATAACTTAAGACATCAATTAGCATTCAGTTCATCAGTCTGTTGAGTGGAGTCTAATACATTTATTTTATTAACAGCATCCAATGACCTTATAAATCTGCAATGTTAAGTACTCCAGGGCGTGCAGGTTGGGCACCATGGTACTATGCTATGCTCTTTTGCAGAAGAGGCCAGTCATTTATATTAATTCAGATTGAAACCAGCAGGATGTAAATCACAATGGTTTTGAGCTGACCATTGTTCTCCTTGTATCATTCCACCTTCTGTCTGCTTACAGCTGTAAGACTAAGGCATTCAGTGGTGGATTTATAAATAATTTAACAAAAAATCATCTAGGTTTGAAAGGGTAGACATAAAGAAACAGGTGTCAGTTGCTGATTTGCTGACAGTAAAATTGCAGCCCTTTGGTTTCATGTAAGAGTGAAACCCACTGCTGGAAATCAGCCCCTGAGCAAATGCAAGGAGGGCATCACCTGCTCGGCTGTGCCTGCGAAGCTGGGAGACAGTACTGGAATGATGGGGAACTGAAGCAAAGGGGCTGTTAGAAGCTGAACCAAAAGTTTACCCCCAGCAGGGACGCTTCACTGTGTTCCTTCTAAGTGTGAACTTTCACTTTACCTAGTGCTAACATTTTAATTCTTAGCTTGTTATGTTGGGGAAGTCAGACTGGCAGCTTGCACCAATCTGGATTGCACAGGCTGAGATGATTCTGTCAGAATGGAGGCTTTGCCTGATCAAAGATGAAACACTGTGGATTTAACCCTTCCTGCTATTTTAATTTCTCATTAAAAACCCAAGAGAATTTGAAGCCCTACATAGAGTTCTGAGGACTGACAACTCCAACAGAAAATTGATGTTTAATGTTGACTGTTAAAATTGCAGTCAGAACTGTGATAGGGATGTGACCAGTCCTGCCTGGAAGCAGCAGCACTGGAAAATGGTCTTTCCCTTGTATCCTAAATTCCACTCAGAATACCAGCTAGAAGAGATAAAACCCTAAGGAAAGGACAAATGGAGCAAGGAAAAAAAGATCTTCCCCCAAAATAACTTAAGAACTGAAGCCAGCTGAAATCTCCATGAAGTAAACAGAAGCTGGGTAACTTCCAGAGAATAGTTAGCAAAGTTAATACATGAAACAATACTTGAAGCTCACTCTTTTATGATAAAGCTGGATATGCAGCAAAAAGACAAAAAGAACTATCCATTATGATGATGCCACTGTACAAAACTCTGTAGGAGATGAAAAAAAAAAAAAAAAAAAGACAAATTAGTGAAAAATTACCCCAATGGCTCATAGGAGCTCTTATCAAATCTTCTTCTAAAGTTCAGTTAATTCTTACTTATGTTCATTGTTTTGTTACTTTGAGTGGTATGATTCCCCAAATCAGGAAGAGATACCATGAGACAATGCCTTATCTTGTAGAATTTAATTACTTTTTAATCAGGGTGTGACTGCCAAGAGGAGTCTGAAGCATCTCTCAGTATTTTACCATTGTTCTGAACTGAGAAATAAGGGATTGTTCTAAACCGAAGTATGTTCTTAGAGGTATCTCTCATAGGCTGTAGAACTTGAGAGCTTCCTTCCTTTCTAAGTGTGGAGGTGCCTAAAGCCCTCAGACAATTACACTTAGAGCTGTAAAGTTCCCATAACATTCATAGGCATGTTTACTGACATGCCTAGATGATCCTCAGTTCAATACACAGACAAAATAATAATTGAGCCAGAGCAAGACAGTGAAATAATATCATGCTGACTCTCTCTGTTTATGGTACTCATGGAGAGGAGGGGAGAGCTGTGGTTGAAGCTTTACATCAGGCATTGTCAATAAGGCCAAAGGATTTTATGCCCATTTTGCATGTCATCAGTAACGTGATCAGCTGCAAGTTGATGGCTAAAAGAAGTAAGAGGAGCCACAAAGGATCAAGATCAGGATCTAGGAAAAGAGCAGAACAAATCAGGATGTACTCATGTAAGATGGTTCTTTCAAGTCATCCTAGCTCATTTACTAGGTGAGGGAAGCAATCTCTGAACCATAAGCTTTGGATGCTTTGAAGACTCGTGAGGGCTGGATGAGGTGTCAGAAGGCTGGAAACATGCAGAAGATAAAAAATTGCAGACTACTCAGTTTAACTTCATTCCTGCAGAAAAAAAAAATGGTGGAAATAATCAAATAAAGGAGATTATTAGGAGCCAGCACAGATCTGTCAAGAACAGATCACGTCAAGCTAATTTAGCTTTCTTCTGTAACAAGCCTTGTGGATACAGAGGAAGCAGTTGTCATACCTTGTCATTTGTAAGGATCTTGACATTATCTCACAGTCTTTTATCATAAATGAAGCAAAGAAACATGTTCCAAAGGAAGGCATTACAGCAGGGATGCAGAATTGGTGTAGATAATTTTACTCAATGAGCAATTCTCACTGATTTCCTGTTGAAACGGAAGACTATTGAGCTGGCTGCCACAAGCTTGTGGCCTGCTAGTGCTTCATATTTTCTTTAAACAGATTGTACTTTATATTATAATTTTAACCTGGATAACTGTCTAGAGGAAGTGTTTTATAAAATCTGCAGATGGTATAAACCAGCTGTGGTGAGCTGGGGGAAACCGCTGTAATTCAAGAAAAGCTTGTCAAACCAGGGACCTGGTTTGAACAGCCTCAGAGTGAGTGTGAAGTGCTCTACATGGGAATGATTAATGAATTGCAGCCACTTCTGCGTGGGAGACCACAGGCTGTCCTCCAGGAGGGGAGACAGGGTCTCTAGAGGACCACAAGTTCAGTGTTAGGCAGGAACATCATCCTGTTGCCAAGAAGGGGAACACCATTTTACCAGGCTGTGCAAGTGGGAGCACAGGCTGTCAGACACATCTCATGAGCCTTCAGCTCTGATGTGTTCAGCTGAAATGTCCTGCCTTAGTTTTGTACTGCACTCTGAGGAGGTGTGGTCCAGTCAGAGGATGTAGACTGGGATACTGAGAATTGCTTGAGGTCAAAGGAGAAAAGACTGAAATAATTAGAGTTGTTTAACCTAAAAGGAATAAGGCCAAGAGTAGTCCAGATGCTAGTCTGGCAAGTGAAAGAAAATAGGAGTAATCTGTTCCTGCTGCCCATGATATATAAAACTAGGAGTAATGGTCTTTAGTGGGGTGTCCAAAAAGACTGTGATGCACTGTGATATATTGAGTAAACTATGGCAGCTTCAATCACTGGAGGGCTGCAGGAAGTATCTCTGGACCAGAGGATGGACTAAATAGTCTCTTGTGCTCCTTAAACACTATTTCATATGATTATTGTCAAGTATTCACTGAAGCAGAAACTGGACCCAGTCTGTCCACTTGCAGGACTGTGCTTAACCAGTAGGATATAAAGTGATATTTACTTCTGGATGCTCTCTGTCTCTGGCCTGATGATTATTTAATTCTTCCATGGAAAAAGCTAAGGAGCTTAAGCAGGAAAAGATAGGAACAACTTGCTTTTGTAAGTCTTTTGTAAGAGGGAGGTAAGACTTGAGGTCTTTTCACATACAGTAGAGATCGAATCAACATCTTCCATAATTTAGGGAAGCTCGTGTGTCCACTGAGATACTGAATAAATACCTATTTACTACATGCTGTCAGAGAGGAACTAGAGTTGTTCCTTTCAGTGCAGGGGTTCAGGGCTTGGATCCAAACCAGAAGATGCCTCCCCAATAAGGTCCCAGAGCAAGATGCCTAAACCCAGACTGTTTAGATGTCACTTTGTCTTCAGCATTTGTTACAGGCAGGTTCAAGAGGCATTCACTTGGTGTTTTATGGTACTGAGGTGCCCAGTTTTACCCATATTTTCTAGTGGACTTAAGGCTATGGTTTCAGCAAGACATCTCACCTTCTTCCTAGACTTAGCTCCAACATCTGTTTCCTGAACACAAACATCTGCTGGAACTACACACCGAGGTTCCCTGTTCATCATCTTCACAGGAGAATTATTACAAGAGATTTATCAATTGGTGGCTTCTTCTACCTGCCTGACATGAATTGTCTCAAAGCATTTGTATGGCAGTCACTCAGAAATTCCCAACCAGAGTGCTGTACTCCTACTAGAAGTCACCTTCAGTGCTTAATCCCCTCTGCTGCCATTATGATGTGTCCTAGTGGCTGCTGGGAATACAGAATAAAACATACTGAGATATAATTCACCTTCTCTGGATGTATTCTCATGCAGCAGAAGGTGTATTCTCATGCTGCATGGGAATACAGAAGAACTAAAGCTGATCTATGATATCTTCCAGTATCTCATGCTAACTCCATATAACCCTTAGGAAGATATCCTTTGTTTATTCCTGAGTCTTTTCACAGCACAAGAGGGGGAACAAGACACCCTGCCTATAGTCAGGATTACCCAGCTTCTGGGAGATGAGATAAATTGCAAAGTCAAAGACAATCTTTTCATCTACATCAAACTTTGCTGGGCTTTTCCTGTTTGGACAAGAATTTTCTTGGTAGGGGTCTTCTTCAAATAGTCACTGTGGTTTTCTAAATGTGTTTGTCTGTTGAGATTAGAGGAATAAAGCTTTGAAAGTGCAAAGAATTTTTCAACCATTTAATTACAGTAACAGTTAACACCTTTAGTAACAGTTGCACCTTTATAATACAAAGGAGGAGAATGTTATGATTTCAAATGATGAAATTTCCTATTTTCTCCCTTTTTAGTTTACATTTAAAAGAAAAGATTAAACACCTTTATTAAGCACACATTTAGTTTTCAAAGTCAAACACTTAGAATACAGAAAGTTAATTAAAAGGGTTGCCTATCCATCTTTAATTTGTCTTCTCTCATGAATAGACTTAAAAATGTGGTTCTTAATTATATGATCAAACACTGGTACCTTTTTTTTTTTCAATAGGATCCCTGTCTCATTCAGTGCACAGAATGGAATATACTTAGAGACTGAATGAGTTTTGCCATAAACGAAGCTGATTTCTATAGGTCTCCTGTTTCCTTTACTGCCAGTGATGAAGGTTATGTATTGAACTGGGCAGGGAGCTGTTCAAAAACAGAAGAATGGTCTCATATTTTGACAATTGAATACTGCCCTGAAGAATTAGGCTTTTTCCTGCCTTTTGTCACAAGTTCCTATGTGATATGAAAAGGCCACGTAAATGAGGTTTTCCATGGGTGGCCACTAATTGGTGTGTTCTCATTTTCTGGGTTTTCAGCTTGAGACACCTGGGGTCTGACTTGCAGAAGTGCAGAGCTGGCATTGTATGGAGGTTTGCTGTCAACACACACAGAGCTGGGGAAATACTAATCTGAGCCATCACAAACTGGGGACCCTAAATTTGTCGTTGCTCTGGCCATTTTGACCTTAGCCTCTTTTTGTTTGATTTTAGTGTCTGTAAAATAGAGATAACAACCCCACCTGTCTCCCTGGGAGAATAGCCATTAAGGCTCATGAAGCAATGAGATATCCTGGCAAAATAGCAACACGGAAAAAGACCACGAAGAAATCAGTATTCTGAATTCAGTGATGGGCTTGAATGGTGTGTGGTAAATAAGGCACTTTGCTGTGCTTGAAATTAGGATAACAGGAAAATACTGAATTGCTACCCACTCTGTGAGCTCTGTCCTTTGTAGTAGCTGAGGTGGGGGACACTTGCAAGGAAAAAAATGATACAATAAGAACTATTAAAAGGCATCTGCAGGAGGAAGTCAAAGTGAGGTTTTAGAGGTAGTCTCCATTTTAGATTTTCTGCTTCCACCTTTAACATGTGCCCAGAAAGATGCCTGTAAGACAGGCTTTCTATGTAATACATGAGTCACATTACTTTTAACTTGTGCCTGTGAATGATAGGTTGCAAAATGATTGGAGAAAAAATGGGCCAAAGCTGTTATCGCTGAAACTAGTACTACAATTTTCATTGATATTGGAGGGTTTCAGCTTGGATCCTTAACAAATCAATCATGGAACACTTGTTATTGCTCGATTTGTATGTGAGGAAACTGAGGCACAGAAGAAAGTGGAATAATCTGCTGCAGTAACTTTGTCTTTTTTCCCTGTATGCAACCAATAGCTTAATATACCAATAGCTTAAAATAGCTTTTAAACTAGCAGTCACATTCCTTCTGAATGAATTAATCTAGAAAGGACAGAAAAAGGAAAGGTTTGTTTCTCTCTTCTTCCCCTCCCTTCTCCTCACCTGGAATAAACTGAGTAGTGAAAATAATTTGTTTGATTTATTTTCCAGTAGTGGGTTTTTTTGTCTGTGGGGTGGAACATGCCTAGGGGACTCCATGGGAGGATCTCATAAGGAAGAACTGACCCTGAAGTACTGGAAACAAGCAGGTCCATGCTGTCATAGATCCTGTATTCTGAGCTTGTGGTGTGCTCATGAAGCTCTGGGTTGTTGCCCCAGAGGATCTCCAGGTGGGGAAGGTCTGGATCATAAGCTCCACACCAGGGTACGCTTAAGAATGAGATCAGAGCCTTCAAACTGCA
Organism: Cyanistes caeruleus; assembly: GCF_971803275.1. NCBI lineage: Eukaryota > Metazoa > Chordata > Aves > Passeriformes > Paridae > Cyanistes > Cyanistes caeruleus. The sequence goes on along the minus strand of NC_141703.1, from coordinate 92,460,248 downwards.
CTTAGCAGGGAGCCTGAGAAGAGACAAGAACCTTGGTGGCACACTGTCATCCACTTTTACTGATGAGAGCCTTCTCCAAATCTGAATATGCTGTTGCTGAGACCAGGAATATTTGTATTGCCTTTCTGAAATCTCAGGTGTATAAGATGGAACACAATTTTCTGGTCAGGCAGCGGTGGGGAATTTTTCCTGCTGTGGCTACATATGCTAGCTGCTGCTGAACTGTTGTGTTGCCTCCTAAGCCTCTGTGTCCATAAATTATCTCCAGAAGAAAGTTACTTCTCCAAGGGGTGCACAAAGCCCTGGTGCAGAGCTGACAGCCCAGCCAGAGATCAGAAGAGATATTTCATGGAGGCAATGTAGCTGGCCAAAAGAGGTGTCGTTCTCAGGTCTGGAGGAAGGACACTGTCCCTCTGCCACTTAAGAATGGAAGTGGAGGGGCTGTCAGTGTAGGGAAGAAATAGACCTTGTTGCTAAGTGGAAGTGTGGCTGTCTCTCTGGGCCAAACCTGATGCATGTGTGCCAGGAATGCAGTGGAAATGTAGGGCTTGTATTAGCTTTTGTGAGATGGTGGGGATTTTATAGTCCCTACTATTCCCAAAGCAGATGGAATTTTAAGCTAACCTTGCTGCAGCTGTTGTGGAAAAGCACACTGCTACAGCACAGAAATGGAGGGGTGGCAGAAAAGGCAGCAGAGTACATCAGGAGATAATTATATTGGAAGTATCTGCGATTGTGGGGCTTCACTGGCTTCTTATCCCTCTAGAAGGAGAAGCACTGGCTACAGCAGATATTACTGTAACTTGTACTGAAGGGGCTTTCCCAAGCTAAGGTCAGCCTTCCCATCTCACAAAGTGCAGTAAGTGGCCCCACTGGCAGGGCTTGCTTGCTTCTCTTCCATGGTTCTGAACTGTCCCTGCAGAGAGCAAAATGTGCTTCTTGTTGCTCTGCCTCATTATATCCACCCAGTTCCATCTTTCACATATGATTCATTTTCTCTCAGCTTCATGCACTATGGTTTCATCCATACTGATATCCCCAACCTGTAATTTTTCAACTTCTCTTGGGCACTTTCTTCTAAACTCTTCTTGCTGTCAGGTGCAGCAGACAGCAGAGGATGCTGAGTTCCTCTGAGGGGTACCATACAAAGCAGTTCTGCTGTTTGAAAATCCATTTAAAGCTGAGCAGCACAGAAATGACTGGAGAAGTTGATCAGAATTGGAGATAGGCAAAGTTTTTTAACAAACCACAAATTCAAGTACTGTGGTATAAACAGGAGGTCCTTTTAGAGCCAGTGGCAGTGAAATAGTGCTCAGTTATACAGAGCATGGAAAGCGCTAAACAGGATTTCTGCCATTCCTTTGCTCCACTTTTATCAATGCCCTGTGCTTCTGCCCTGCAGCAGCCCTGCAATTCCAGCTCTGATATTCCAGGGTAGCTACAGAGCTGACAAAAACTAGGCAAGGGTATAGCTGATCCTTTGAACAAAGTAATTCACTGTTCAGTAGATTTTTTGCACATATTAAAAGATTAAATCTTTAGGGGGCTTTTCCCTGATGCAGTAATTGTGCATTCATTAAATTGCCAGATAAGATGTATTTTCTATTAATTTTTTTTTTTTTTTTGCTAAGAAACACACTTCATTTTCCACTGATAATTCTGCCTCACCTAATTCAAAGATGGAAAACTTGTGGCTTTGGAGCCAGAGGCAGCTACTGAGTGATTGATGTATAACTCCCACAATGGAATCACAGAATCATTTAGGTTGGAAAAGACCTTTAAGATCATCGAGTTCAACCTTTGTCTGATCAGCACCTTGTCAACTACACCATGGCACTGAGTGCCACATCCAGTCACTTCTGGAATGCATCCAGGGGTGGTGACTCCACCACCTCTCTGGACAGCCCAGTCCAACGCATGGCATTCTTTTCTGTGAAGAAACTCCTCCTCCTGTCAAACCTGGACCTTCCCTGGTGCAGCTTGGGGTTATGGAGAGGTTGTATTACTGCCAGCACATTGCTGATCTTATGAGCGCTTTTTTATCTGTATCTCCTTGTGGGAGGAAGCTCCCAGGGGCTCCTGAGGCCACCTGGGAAGTGAGTCCTACAAGCTCTGGGACTCAGCTGGGCACCCAGCCTCGTCTCCCATCCCACACTGGATGCTGGCACCCTGGCAATCCATTGCTTGTTTCTGCCTGGGAGCTGCTTGTTGAAAAATCCACCACCTTGCCTAAGCGTCCTGGATAGGGGCTTGACACCTCTTGGACATTGAAACTTGCTTTGGGCTTTTGTAAGATGCTGATGAAACCAAGAGGTTTGAGCTCCCATGATGTAGTTAATTGCATTTTAGAAATCTGGGAAAAAGTTGAGTTATACCACATTATTGGGAGTGGAAATGGATTTAGACTTCAGGTGCAATATGAGCTAATATATGTGTGGTGAAGACCACAGAGAAAATATGTTAGAAGAAAGTTATTAAAGATGCTAAGGCAAATATAAAAAAAATAAGACAACACTGGGAATGTAGCTGTCTGTGCAACCTCTGTGTGGTCTCCTCCTGTGAATGCATTTCAGTACACTTCTGATAACAGGAACACATTTTTCTTTTCAGGGATTCTGACCTCATTCAGGTCACAGAGTGGACAGTGCTCACTTAATGAGCAGTTACTCAGTATTTTGAATTATCATAAGTCAGTTTGTGATCCCCCACAACTTTGCTTAATAGTATTCAAACCTTGCTCTGAAATCAGAAATATTCATTTTTCTCCTGAGATATCTTGTGATTCTGAGCACATCCCTAATATCACTTAGTAAATCTTTGCAATACCCGTGTGAGATAACTGAGTATTTTTACTCCATTTTTGCAGGTGGATAGCTGAGGCACAAAGAGTTTGGTCAGCAGGATGCCCTAGTTTTATGTCCTGAATTTCAGAAACAGAGTGCCTGACCTTTATTCATAGTTTTTGTTTTCAGTTGCTCATATCTGAAAACATCTCCCATTACTGTCAGCTGCAGCTCTGAGTGCTCGGCACTGCTCCAAGTGAGACTCAAGGTGTCTGAAGTCAGCTACTCAGAGATGCAGAACTTGTCACTTGGAATGACCCCATGAAAAGCACGGGCCAGGATAACAGAGGAATCAGCAGCCAAGGTGGGGCAGGGGTGTAGGACAGCCATCTGTCAGCTGCCTTAACACTGGAATCCTCTGTTCTCCTATGCCAAACTTTTCTCTCCTGCATTTTAACTTTTAACTTCCAACTGCAAAAACTAGGACCAAGATTTTAGTGTAATCCCTTTATACCCCTGAGTTTCCTAAGCTCCAAATATCCAGATTTCCTACTAGCGCTTTAAGTCTTCTTTAAGCTACTTTGTTTTACTTTGCAATCTTGCAGCAGATATTTACAAGCCCTTTTCCAAACACCGGCAGGGTGGTATTAGGTAATTTACAGAACTGCCCTAACAAATAAGATTTATATAGGCGGGAGTCTAGAAGGATTTTCAGAGAGCCTTGGTGCCTAATTCGCACTGGTTTCAATAGGATTAAGGCAATGAGACATTTGTTAAGATCCTACCATTCATTCCTTAAAACCTGGCCCTTTAATTCTTCTTTGAGCCAAGTTTATAGGGAACCACTAGAGCTAAAACATAGGAATGTATACTAAAATGTTAATAATTCATGGTAAAGTCCTGTGAGAGTACAATCTGTAATACAGGTGTCTTGTGGGAATGTGTTATATTTTCTTCAGGCTCCAAAAGAATTGCTTCTGCAACCAAAAGAAATTACATGCCAAAACATTTTTTCTCTGTTTTGCACTGAAATCAAAATGTTAGTCACCTGAAAGCCCCAGCAGGTGCAATTCTACATGAGTATCCTCAGATATTCTAAGGATCAGGCAGATTCTGAAAATTTAGTGGATGGTTTGAGAGAGTAGAGAAAGTGTTTGTACATTCATAACTCATTCTTTCTTGAAAGGATCAAACGAGTCTTGTTGAATTTAATCTGTTGAAAAGTATTCTCTATCTAGGGTTAATTTCTGATTTAATTTCAATAGTGAATTTTAGTGAATTCATTATGCAAACTGACTTCAGGCAGTGTATTCCTTGCAATTTCCTCACTTACTCCACTATGTTTTTACATATGTGTGTGTTTGTGACATGCAGTTGATGATAGTTGTACAATATGATTTCCTCTCCCTGACTGGGAAGGATGGAAAAGAGTTACAAAAAAAGGGAAAAAAAAAAAAAAGGAAAGGAAAGGAAAAAAAAAAAACAAACCACCACACTCCTGGGCTAAAATTTTAGATAGATAATAATTCACTGTGATGGAGATTGCATGATTCATGTATTGTTTCTATTTTCCTGACAGAAGGACCAGTTAATATGAAAAGTATAGTACAATAAGTGACATGACCTGACCACATAATGTAGACATTTGCATACCATAATCTGGGTTGTTTGAGGAGACCTATGGTATGCTTGACTCCAAAGATGTGTCTTATGAACAGTTTTATATTTTTATTGTTAATGGGTCAATAAATTGATCTGGCACAAACCAACCTTGTCCTGTGACTTCCTGAAGAAGCAGAATCATGACTTTCTACCAAAAAATAACACTGTATTTAGATGGTGCTAGGGGAAAATAAGCTGGCTGCTGCAGTATCTGAATTGCTTTTCCTTTGTAAACCAGTGTGCTCCCTATGCCCTTTCAACACACTCCCATTGTCTTGTCTCCCATTGCTTGTTTCTTTGCTTCCTTTCTGACACCACAAAGGAGACCTGGCCGAAGGATGTAGAAATAATAATGGTTGTCAGTGTTATAAATCCTTATACATTTGGTTTTTCCTTAGAGTGAGCACCTCTTCCTTCATCTGGAAGGAAGGACGATAGGAGCCCTGATGGAAACTCTTGGAATACTGCTGATGAGGGTTTGACTTTCTTCTATTTTTTCTTACTTTTCTTAGCTGCTTCAGCTGCTTGACATCCTCAGAAAGCTCCTAAATGTGATGAATAGTATTTGGGGGGAACTGACAGGAAATGGAGCAGTCAGATTCAGGACAGCGTTAGCAATCTAACCTGTGTGGATTGCTAATTATCCATAGGACATGGTCATTCATAAGTTCCTTTAAGCATTTTCCCCCTTTCTTTATCCCCAAGTGCTTAGCTATTTTCAGCTCCACCTATTTTAATGGCTGCAGCTTTTCCTCCTGCCTTTGGGAGTCTGATCCACACATTGATTTATTTCGAGCTATATTGCTAATTACTATTTTTGTAAGTATAGTGTTTCATTATTCATTGAAGCTGAGGAGACATTTTAGTAATTTCTCAGTAGAACAAATGTAAATTCAGTAATCAAGTAAGATCTCTGGTTAGTGTTTAAGAGGACTAGGAGGAGCGATCTGACAAAGAAGCTGGTATGACAACTGAGAGCTATTGATATATGAAGGAGTGTTACTAAGCAAGCAGAAACAAACTAATGTCAGCATGGACAAGATGCAGGGGCCAGCTGAAACGCTGGAAGGAATTCTTTAGTTCACCAAGGGAATCAATTGCCATAGGAACTCAGAGAGTCAGTTTTTGGGGCAAATGTCCAGAGACTGGTACAAACCATTCCTGCAGAATTCCTGCAATTCATTCCTGCAGAATGGATGAAAAAAATCAGCCATGCTGCACTGTACAGGGAAGGTCTAGCAGACCCTGGAGATTTTCCACTGTATCCTCTTTAGTGTGTGACAAAGCTGCTCAGTGTGAACTGGCCCTTACTGAGAGAAGTGGAAACACTGTCCATTTTCTGTTGTTAGATCAACTGTGCAAGTTTCACAATGCTTTCTGTTTGGCTTTGCATGGGTTCCTGAGAGAGGAAGGTTCCTATTCCAGAAACCCATTAGTCCTTCTCAGGATGGAATCCCTATTTCCATAGCATCAGAGTAGAAAGAAGTGGAAGTAGCTTTGTGCACTCTGCCTGCCCAGCCACCCTAGGAGTTCTTACCAGGGTCCCTTTTCCCTCAGCTTCTCTTCCAGGGGGCCTCTGAGTAAAGCCCCCCACACAGGGGTTTCTGGATGTAGAGTACAGTTCTGCTACAGGTGCACCAGTTGCAGTGTCATCTAAACTGTGTGCCTGGGAAAAAGACACTGCAATATGCAGTGCTTTGAGGCTACTGACATGCTTCTTGGTTGAAGGATGGAAAAAAAAAAAAAACTAGAAGACTTTATGAACAAGATACTAAATACTTATTGAAGCCCTTTTTTAGTAACAGCTTTAAAATGGGAAGACTGGGGGGTGAAAAATTGAAATAAATAACAGTTTTTCTGGAGCAGGAAGACTTGGGAGAAGATCTGGATGGCTGTTTAAATGTGGCTGTGATACACTAGCCATTAGAAGCGGAGGATCCAAAGACCTGTGGCTTTTTCCCTATCTCATCCATTCAACATGTTCCCTTTGGCCAGGGGTCTTTATAGCACTAAAATAGCAGGGTCCACAAAGGGGTTTTTGCAGCAGGCACTGCAGGATTGCCTCCCCCTCCCCCCTTTTCAATAGGGTTGAATACAGTAAAGGAGCTAAGGAGGAAACCAAATGATGTGGCTCAAAGCCACATGTGCATTTCCCATAGCTCAGTGCCAGGCTCTAGGAAAAGGGATTAATCCCTGGGGTTACTGAGTCTGGTGTTCAGGATCTTCCCAGTCAAAACCATGCCCTCACTCTGGTGATGACCCACCTGAAGAAGGAAGAGGGGAGAGGGGAATGGCACAACATTATGCCCTCATGACTGTGCTACTCAGGAGTGACAGCTGCAATCACAGGCCAAAATGATCAGTTTTACAGACCTTGGGAAGCACTGGAGTTACACAAACCAGGCATGGTCTCAGGCAGTCAAGCACAGCTTCTTGGGTGAAAGAAGCTGTGTCATACACGTCCCCTCTGGAGACCTTTTCAGGTTCTGTCAGACACTTAAGCCCCCTTTTAGGATGTCCTTGTCCTGCAGTGACAGGAGGAAGAAGATAAGAGCATGGCATAAATACTGCACAATGCTTTACTGAGCTACACCCCGCACATTTGAGGTTCTTGCAGCACTACAAATACTAATTTAATTATGCTCAGAGTCCTTCTGGAACTTAACAGTGTCTCCATTTGTAAGTTTGGGGCAGTGGACAACAGAAGTCTTGTTAAAATTGTCCCTAGCAAAATGTCACTGGAATCAATGAAATGAAGCTCCACTTTCTTCATATGACATTGCTTTTGGCACTGGACTTCTGTGGTGGTTTCAGGTTTGTGTAGACCTACAACTCTGGTTTTTTTTGGGTTTTGCTAAGAGCAGCTCTGATGACTTGAAAGACTGTATGGTGCTCCTCAGGGAATGGGGAAGATGTTGGCTAAAGGTGATGCTTGGGGCTAGGCTCTCTTTCAAGACTGGAGAAACAAAAGACAGAGGTCTGACCAGCAGGTTAATGGAACAGTAAAAAAGGCAGTGCTTACTTTACTGGCCTTGCCAGATCCCAGTCAAAAATCCTGGTTTCTGCTTTCTTCAGCTCACCCTGTAATTTCAGCTGGGATACACACCTTTGTCCCTCCTGAAGTTTAATTGCTGTGTATGACTGAAGGCACAGGTGGCAGCCACAGGGTTTCACCCCAGCTACAGCTGTAGTTCAGGAGAAGAAGCACCTTTTCTCCTTTGTGCAGGTGCTAGGTATAAAGCAGTGGTGGTGTCACAAAGGGCAAGTCCCACCTGACTAACCTAGTGGTTTTCTGTGATGGAGTGACTACTCCAGTGAACAGGGGAAGGGCTACAGATGTCACCATTTGGACTTCTGCAGGGCTTTAACATGGTCCCCAGTGGCATCCTTCTCTAAACTGGAGAGATAGATTTGATGGGAGGATTCTTTGGAGGGTGAGGAATTTGTTGGACAGTTACTTCCAGAGGATAGTGGTCAACAACTTGGAGCCCCTGTAGACACTGATGACAAGTGGTGGCCTTTAGGGATCCATATGGGGACCAGTGCTATTTAATGCCTTCCTCAGTCACAGTGACACCAGCATTTTTGCAGAGAACACCAAGCTGAGTGCTGTTGACAGGCCTGAAGGATGGGATGCCCTGTGTTTCCATGGAGGGAATGGGGTAGGAGAGGGACATAAGCTTATGCTTCCTGTGGAATTCATTCTGGAGAACCTGCATAAGCCTGGACTCTGGGGAATCTCAGCAGCTGTCTGCTCAAGATCCCAGGGGAGCAAGTCTGAGCAGGAAATTAGCCTCTGTGCCCTGGGTGCAGCTAGATCAGAAGCAAATATGTCCAGCTCTCATGAGGGCAGGCACTCTGAGCCACCAGAGGTTAATAACAATTCCCTAAAAATTTTTGTGGAGTCCAAAGCTAAGCAAATAACAATTCCCTGAAAAATTCTGTGGACTCCAAAACTAAGCAAGCAAGGAAAAAAAAAGAGACTGGTAAAGAAAAGGTAGGAAGAGAGCGACATTGATAATTCTGGGTTTCATTACCTGCTCATGGTCAGTAGACTATGGATTCAGAGTCTGAAGGTGCTATTTCAAAAAAGTCCACATAGCAGCAACCATACTTGCCCAAACTGCCCCAAACACAGCCAAGCAAATCACATAGTTTGAGCTTAAAAAGACAAAATTTCTCTTTAGTCCAGTGACTTCCAAGCTTGCATTTCTATCTAAGCACATCTGAGTGAAAAATCACCTATTCTTTAGATGGACTTTTCTAATCAAAGCATAGTTCAAGTGAAATTTTTCACATGGTCCTTTTGCTGGATTTCTTCAATATGGGCTATTTTGGGAGTAGATTTACACTGTCAGTTTGGATACCTTCCTGCTTCCTTTCTAGGCTTTGATCCCTTGATTTGAATGCCTGCCGACTGGTTCCTGCTGGAGTGACACAAGTATTTCCCTCCCAAAAGGAGACTAGACACAACTGACAGTACAGTACGCATCAGGATCCAGCCTCAAGCAAGAGCATAGATGTTGACTGTGCCAAACACTCAAGAGCTTTGATACAGTCCCCACAGTCCTTGTTCCCTGGAGTACGCTCATACACTTAGGCCACAGCCCAGGGTATACACACACCCTTGGCATGAGCTATAAAAGCACCACCTTCTCAAGTTCCAACCCAGTCCTGTCTCTGAGACTCTGGGAGCTTTGTATTGAAATATGAATCCAGCCTGTGCCCCAGAACCACCAAAATGCTCCACAGAGCCCAGACCAGACCCAAGGCAAGTGTTTTCCCATGTGAGCTTCTGTGCTCCAGAAACATGAACATCATCCTGAACATCATCCACTTCGTGTCCCCTTCAGGGGACTCACTTCAGGCTCTACTTTCTGTCACCCAGCCTGCAAAGGCAATATAAGCAGTAGTGAGTGCCTTTTTACATTTAACTGCTGGAGCTGCTGGAGCTTCAGGGTGGTAGAGGACATTGAGGTTGACCACCAGATTAAGAGAAACAGGGTGACAAACAGAAGGGAGAATAACAAAACAGGTGAGGAGAGTATGGATTTATTAAGAAGGCTCACTAGAAGTATCTAAATTGGCCTAGCTTAGATTGCCTTCTACCTCTCTTTGCAGCCACTGTACACGAGTGAATAACATTCATCCATCTGCCTGACTGTCATCTTATTTTAATCTAGGCACCATAAAATAGAGGGGAATTTTCCTACATATGAGAGGCTCTTGTAGAAGAAAGGGTGGAAGCTCTGTTGTTAGAGGATTTGTTAAACTGGAGAGCTGAAACCCTGCTAGTTATACCCTGGGGAACAATCCTGCACAGGCCTTCAGAGGGATGAATTAACCTTTTCTTTCTCGAGGGTGTTTTACCCACCATCACCATAGTCATCCTGGGAAAATAAAGGAACTCTGTTTCCTCGCCTTGAAGACAGGTTGTGCTGACAGGTGCCATCCTCTAGCCAGGTGTCTTCACACCATTTAACTGGGTTAAAAAAAAACTGTTCTGTGTGCTAAATTGCTTCCTCACTTCCCAAAGCGTGAAAGCCTTTTCTCTCTTTTCACGTGTCCGTGCTTCACTCCTTCTGGGGAGGCAGCTGGTCTTTTTTTTTAATACATTCTGCTCCTTAAATGCTGCCTCTGAGACAAATCAGGTCGTGTGGAGCCAGGCCCATGAAAAACACTGAGGTAACTCGATCCTGGGAAATCACTGGGAGTTGGATGCCTAAATTTCCTTGTGAGTCTAGGCCCAAGTAGCCTTGAGTAACATCAGTAAGAACATACATTGTGTTCTAGTCAAGAACAGAGCATGGGCTGAGACGCATCTTAACCCCACAAATAGCACAGGTGTTTGGGTGATTCAACACCAATTCACCTAAATATCTGAAGGAAAGGTTTCCACACATACTTCTGCACAGGTGTTTTGAGAAAGGAATGACTTCGGGCCCATATTTCTTTGCATGAAGAACACAGTTGTTTGTTTTGTGTTTTTTTCCCCAATAATAATAATGTATCATAATTCACTTGGGTGAAATGGGTGGGCTTTTGATAAGTGTCAATGGTTCTATGGATGTCCAGGCTCTGGGCAGTATTGATGCCTTTTCTGGAGAAAGGTGTGTAAGCTGTAAATCTGGGCTCCCAGCACGCAGTTTTCAGAATACTGGGAGATGGCCACATGCATCAAAGGGCTCTGGGATTTGGTGTCATGTTTAAGAAGAGCTCATAACTAAGGATAGAAAAGAGCAGGATAGCAGGGTGATGGCTGAGCATATAGCATGGCTATAGCATACAGCAGCCTGTTCCTAGGATGAACATGGAGGAATTTGATCCATGCTATATATTGGAGGGCAGAGAAACACCAGGAAAAGGAGAGCTAGAGAGAGATGCAGAGGGAGCTGTGTAATATTCAAACACCTTTCAGTGAAAGAGTAAGTTCTTTCTTGGTCTCTCCACCCCAGCATTCAGAACACAGAACAATGTGATTATTTTTCCAAGGAAAGGCAATGAGATACACCATGAGAGACAAGTGGACTAACAGCAAGCAAAGACCAAAGCACTCAGCCCTCTCCTTTCTTTGCCTGTATGTGGCTGCAAACACATGGAACATCTAGAAAACACCTAGGTTCTTCATTTCTCCTTTCCTGAAATACCAGCACAGGAGACATTTAAAGGTTATAGTAGTACTTCCTTAATGCTTTGACATAATTTAACCCCCTCCCTCCCCCACCCCATAAGCTGTGAGTTTGGAGATGGAAGGTGTAAAAGCAGACCAGGATTAGAAATCTTCTTGTCATGGCTCCAGGAAATTTCTACATTCCTGGTACCTAAGAACTAACCTCTGCCCTATCTGCGATTTAACATTAATTTCTTATCTCCTACTCTCTCAGCTACGTGATAGCAAGGAGATTCTCACTTACAGGAACAGTCTGCCTGGGAAGGGATGTCCTAGAAACCTGGAGGTGTGGCAGACAAGCAGATGGGGATGATGAAAGGATCAGCCCTCTAGGACTGGAAAGATGCTGTGGGCTGTGTAGGTAGGGACATAAATGTGTGTTTTAAAGAGGCAAAGCTTTGTGTACTGGCTTCGTTGGGTATGTGAGGATGGTCTGAATAAAAAAATGGACATTTTTGACTATGTCCTTTTATAGATATTTGGTTCTTCACCCACATGCCTCAGTGATACCTTTTTGACATTACAGGATCCACAGTTTGTTTAAAACTAAATGAATCAGAGGACATTTTCTCTGTGTAAATGGCAATACATTGCATGTACTCTAACAGTATCATGAGTAAATCAGTATTAAGTATTAGTGTGAGTTTACTTTACACATAAATATGTAAATGAAGGGGAGGAGGGTGATGGAATACTAATATCTGAAACCTATCCCTACCAGAGCTGATTTCTGGCTGGGAACTCTAGATTCCATGCAAACACTAGTAATAATAGTGACTTTATTCTAGCCACGATACTACAGCCAAGATGTCATGAACACTTGGGAGATAAAGACAGACAGATTTCTTGTTTTCCACTGAGGTGGTTTTGAATGCATCCTGGCAGGGCTGACTCACCCTTTTAGTTTTCCAAGGAAGACAAATTGCTTTCCAGGAGCTTCTGCTGTATACAGGTTATTTTTGAGCACTTCTTTAATTAAGGTTTATCTGCTGTTCACATAATCCACAGATGAAAAGCCCTTGGGGCTTTTTTTTTGTGTGAACAGAAGTTTTCCCCTGAACAGCCTGTTTCTCACCCAACCCATTGTTATACAACATGACACAAATACTTTACGGATACCGTGTCCTACCCCAGAAGTACCTGCAGGCCAGTAGCCTGAAAATAAAGTAATTTCAAATGCCTGGGATGCTTTACTGGGAAGGAACTGAATAGAAACAGGATTCCTAAGGGCCACAGTTGGCACAAACAAACTATTAGCACATTTCTTTCATCCACAATCTTGAATTCCACCTCTGTCCCCGGTCACATGTTTCTTATCTTTTGTATCTGAAATTATGCTGAAAGCACCCTACTGGAAATACATTTTGCAGTTGCGCAACTTGGGATCTGGCAAGGACTCAAATGGATGTCATCCCAACTGGGAGAAGAGAACAATGATGTCACTGGAATAGCAAAGGAGCCTTTTAGCTCTGCTATGCTGTAGGTGCAGGTGAGAGGTTTTGTTCTGACCTCCCTGGGGAGAAGCGCTCTCCCATGCCCTGCCAGGTCAGGGGCTGACAGGGACACAGGCCAGAGCCCTGTGGCTCACTGTGCCTGGGGCTCTGGCTAGCAGGGGAAGGAGATAAACCTTTACATGCCTGCATAGCCTAGGTAACAGGTCAGCTCTGGAGTCAGAGCCAGGCATGCAGCAGTCCACGACCTGTACTAGCTTAGTCTTGGTTGGTGTAGGAAGTATGTGGGATGTGAGAGCAGCAAGGCCAGTGGCAAGAGGGATCTCCCTTCAGTCAATGTTTTTCTTGTTTGTCCAGGGATTAACAATTTTGTCACATTCACTAATGGTTTTGCAGGAATCAGGCATGGTGACTGGACCCTTAAGGGCTTGTAGTTATGTATAAATTCTCTTTCCTGTCTCCCAGTCTTGCTGCTGTTTGAGACTAGCCTCAGTCCTTGGGGAGAAGGAGTCAAAGCTACAGCATCTAAGTGTTATACAGTTCTCTGAAGGAGTACCAGTCTATTTTCATGTTGCTGTGGCTACGGTGTAATGCTGGCATATCCAAGCTCTCCTTAAACCAGCTAGTTCAGGTATTAGCAGTCAGGTTGCCACAGCAACACAGGACTTATTGCACGCTGCAAAACTTGTCTAAGGAACACGATGGATGAGCCTGTGGGGAGCTCTGCACTATCTGGCTAGTTTAAACGTACTTGCAATTTGTTCCCACCTCCTTGTGCTGAAGTAGGCTGAAAAGCTTACCCAGAATCTGAATAACAGTGTTGAGCTAGCTATGCAAGGCACATGAGTGGTTGCAGGCTGCTGGTGCCTCTATCATCTTTGCACACAACCATCACCTGCTCTCTGACAAGCTGAGACAAACATGAAAAGCCCACTTTCCATACTGTGTCATTTAATGCACTTGGTGAAGTGTAGACATAATGCTCACCCTGTGATTAGTTCAACAACCATTTTGTCCCTGGGCATGGTCAGGAGCACAAAAACTTCTTGTGCAGAATTCTGTCTATTAATTCCATTTATATATTAATTCACAGCCTTTTTCTCCCCCCTGCATAAGCATCCTGTGCCCTTCCTATCGCACTTCCTGCTGTATCCGGACCCATCCACATCCCTGCACAGCTGTGGGTGGGGTGGCTCTTTTCCTTAGTGATTTGGGGCTGCTCACTCCTTGGCCACCATACCCTCTTAAGGAGAGATGGGCACAGTGCTAGGGTGAGGGATCTGTGTTCACTGGGGACCCAGGGGGACATAGCAGGTACCACCTCTGGCATGGCAGTGGACACCAGATTTGTTCCCTGGCTGAGCATCACTCCCACATGTGCTTCACCTTGTCCTGTGCTGTGGAAATGATCGCTTCCCGTCTTTTCCCAGGAATTGCTGCTGCTGTGGCCACTCTTCTCTCCCCCTCTCCACAGGCATGATGTTTCCAGTGGCACATCTGCACATTGCAGTGGCTTCTTCTCCCTTCTTCCTGTCTCACTTTTACTGAACATGTTTGTAGGTTGTCCCCTCTCTCTGCTCTTCTGGTCCAGAGCCTTTCCCCAGATGGCACATCCCAGGTCCAGTGGCCAAAGTTCCCTCTTCCCATGCAGGAGTAAATGCTCCTATCTTTCCCAGTCAGCTTGTTTTCTTTGTTTTGTGACCTGAGCCAGTGATGGAAACCAGGTGCAGACAGCAAAGAGACCAGTGGCTCTGCTATTAATTCCACTGGGGAATTAATAGCTCCCCAATGGGACTATTAATAGAACAGTGTCCTTTCATCAATATGCAGCTGAGCTGCTGCTTGCCCAAGGGCTGCTAAATTATTGGGGTGAAGTGTGGTCTGTCCTGTAGATTCAGTGAAGGTTTATAAGTTGAGCATTATCTCTCTGCAGCAGACCAGCGTGAGGCACAGGCTCTGTCCTGGTCCCATTTAAGGCTTTAATGCTCGATTTAAGTCTAAAAAAACGCGGGGAATGCCTGTTCTTTGTTGTAAGGCTGAATTCCCCCCAATAGTCAGAGAAATAATAATAGTCAGCTGAAATTGGAAAGAGTGATATTAATCTGCCTATTAATCCTTCAGTGAAACCATAGTGGAGAGCTAAGGCAAAGCGCTTGGAGCGCTCTCAGGCAGGGCGATTGTGAGGAGCACACCCTCCTCACAATATCTGTGTGTGTCTGACAGCACGGAACTGCGGCGGGGAGGGCAGCAATCCTATCCTCTGTCGGCAATCCAGAGCCAAAAAGCCATAAAAGACAAAGCACTTGCTGTCATTAGAGTCACACACCTGTGAAACAAGGTGTCATTAAAAAGAAACACCGACTTGAAAGCAGAGGTGGATTTGGAAGGACTGTGAAAATCTCCCTCAGGAGGGTGTTTTGAGAATGAGTAGGGGGAAAAAAATTGGTATGTTTCAAAATGAATGGAAAAATAAATCATGGGAATGAGACAACCCAGCTGCTGAAAGCCTTTCCACACAGCCAAGATGCTCTCAGCATTGCTGACAGAGATGATGAGGTGTTTTAAATTTCTTTTACAAACCTCTGGCTGGAGGTTCGGCTGGAGATGTAAGTCTGTCCAGACTCAGGATGGAATTAGGGCCACCTGGCTCCAAACCCATACCAAGTGGAAAGGCTGTTTTGAAACTTTTCACTCGTTAGCAGGAGGGAAAAGCGGGATATTCTCAATAAAATTAGAACATCTGCTACACGTGAAGAGGTCTTAACTTATCCCCCTCTTTTCTCCTCTGCCCTTCTCCCTTGTTCTTCTTCAAAGGTTGAAAAAAATGAGGACGGAGACCAAAAGATCGAGCAAGATGGCATCAAACCAGAAGATAAAGCTCATAAGGCAGCCACCAAAATCCAGGCCAGCTTCCGCGGACACATAACAAGGAAAAAGCTCAAGGGGGAGAAGAAGGGAGATGCCCCAGCATCTGAGACTGATGCCGCCGACAAGAAGGAGGAAGGCCCTGCCGGCGGAGCGGCCGAGAACAAAGAAAGCGAGGCTCCTGCTGCCACAGAAGCGGCTGACAGTGCCCAGCAGGAGGAGGGCAGCAAAGACAGCAGCGCTCCAGCGGAGGAGAAAAAGGGAGAGGGAGCCGCCGACACGGGCTCAGAGCAGCCAGCCCCACAGGCTGCCACTCCTGCCGCCTCCTCGGAGGAAAAGCCCGCTGCTGCCGCCGCCCCCGAAAGGGAAAGTGCCACTAAAGCTTCCACTGATAACTCGCCGTCCTTGAAGGCTGACGAAGCCCAAGACAAAGAGGAGCCTAAACAAGCCGACGTGCCTGCTGCTGACACCACTGCCACCACCACCCCTGCCGCAGAGGATGCTACTGCCAAGGCAACAGCGCAACCCCAAATGGAGACAGTGGAGAGCAGCCAAACCGAAGAGAAGACAGGTGAGTGAGTGCCTCCCTCGGGAACTGGCCTCTCCAGAAATGGATACCACCCTCGGGCTCCTGGGAGCGACAGCTGGTGTGGGGATCAGCTCGAGTTAACAAGGGAATCCCCTTGCCGGTTTTTATTGCTGGGGGAGATTAATTTCTTGCTGCTTCCAATCAGCTTTTGGAAATACTGCATCTCCTGCTGAGGTTCCTGTTCCTCTAGATGGAGGTACTGTCAGCCCTTCTTCCATGGTGGCAGGAGAGTGTCTGCCAGCTGGGAGGCTTGGAGGGAGAGCTCCCCAAGCTCTGCATGTGCTAAAGAGAGTGATGAACCTTCTCAATCATACTAGCACAGGCAGCTCCAGTGGGGCAACCTGGCCAGGTCACTGGAGATGTTCAGCTTTAGCTGAGAATCTCACAAAACAAAAGCTCTCTCATACTGCAGGAGACCTTGCTGGTGGGATGGTCCTGGAGACAAAAGGGTCCTTCTTCCATCTGCTTGCGTATGGATGAGATTCTTAGTACAACCACATCCTAGTCAGGAACATTTTATTATCAGCAGTGCTTATAGTTTCATCCACACCCACAGTTGTATGGTCTCTACTTGGAGTACCCCTTGCCAGGCAAGCTTGCATGAAGCTTTTAGGTGTGTCAGCTAATTCAAACTGAGAATCAGATAGGGGAAGGAATGATTAAGGGCCCTGGGAGCTCTGACTGAGGACAGAAGAGAGGGTTGAATACCAAAAATCACTCTAGGAGGTGTTTTCAATTCCTCACTGTTGACCGAGTGCAAATCTGCTTAACCAGTTCCCCTGGGAAGGGATGAAGAGTTTTGAGAGGCAAAAGTGGACATTTTTTGACAAACATATAATGTTTACAAACCATAAAGAAGAGTTGATTATAAATTCTGATACTGAGCTGACTAGAAGATGCATCAAAAATCTGAGGATATTTTTCTCCCTTGTTCTTGACTTTTCTTACTTTATCAAAGAAATAGAACATAAACAAAAAAGGAAAAGGTAACATAAGGAGGTAGGCTCCACATGAAACTCAATTAAGAGGCAGCAAAACAGGTACTCCACATTCATGAAATACTCTCTTGTACAGGGCAGCCTGCATTCATTAGCTTGCTGGGGGAAAATGTTGCATATCACCTTGATGTTCATAAACAGCCTGATGTAAATTTTAGAGAGCCTCAGCACTCAGTCTTGTACTGAGAGATGTTTCTCCATGATTTCATTTTGCCCACTACTTCTCCTCCACAAATTGCAGCTCCCACTCTCCAATTAGGCTTCCAAGCTTCCTAGCTAACTTGGGCCTTCAGGCAGCTAACTACTCCTGCTCAACAGAAGGGGACAGACAGGGAAGAGGAGATATCCAAAAGGACAGATTAAATACTGGGAGAGGAACTCATGCAGGAAATTTGTGATTGGAGGGATGAGCAAGGGGAGCAGCCTTCAAGAGTGTGAGTCTGAACTGATTGTAGACAACTATTTCTGCTTATTTAGAAGTGTCTAGAAATAAGCCTTGAAATTGAATTGTTCATGTTTGCTTTTTGTTGTCCAGGTCTCCAGCCATTTGTTCTTACTTTATATGATGAGTTAAACTTAAATGTTTTGTGGCTAGTGAAATATTATTTACTATGTTGCATACTGTACTTGTGTTGGTTTTATACTTGGGCAAAGGTATAAGCATCAATATCAAGAATAGGGCAGGGTGAATCTGTGTTTTGGGGTCCTCTGTACACAGGATAATGAATGCTAATTCCCTATTATTTAAAACCTGGGATGCCTTGGTTCTTGCCTGAGCAAGAATGATTCTGCTTTGACTTGACATTCCATTTTTATTCAGATTAATATGCTCTAATGGATAGAGGTAAGACATTTATAGTTGCAAGCTATTTGATTTTAATTTTAATTTATTTTTCCTGTTTTGAGTTGTAACTGATGAAAAAATGGTTTATTTCTACACAATATTCTGAATAATTTTCAGATATCCTCTCCATGCTCTTGTTGGTTTTAGCATCATTTGAAGTGGCCAACCATACATGGACACATCATTTGAAGTGGCCATTTAAAATGCACAATTTAATATGCATTTGCACATGATACTATTACTTACGTAAACATCTAGCCAACAGAGGAAGCTGGAAAATCTTCAATCAAATACATATTTAGAAATGAGTTCTCAGTGATCGAATGTTCAAGACCAATATGTGCATCCATTTATACTTACTCAGTATGCATGCAGTGACACTCAAGCTTAGCAATGTTTGCAGAAAGCAAACATGGAAGGTGCGTGGCCAGAGTCAAGCTGATAGCCTCTTTAAAATGTTAATGAATATAGATTTTTCTTTAATTCCTATTCCAGTATGATATCAGCCTTCCAGTCACAAACCTGAACAGCTGGCTAAGTGACCCCAGTGTCAACCAAGAAAGAAATGCAAAAAAGATTAAATAGGTCTCCTTGTACATCTCTCTGTGGATTCCAGGCTGTGCTCTGCAATACACTCTGTAGCACAGTGTCCACAACAGTAGGAAGCTGCTTCCTTCTTAAAGAATATTGTTCTGAAGAGCATCATCACACTACAAAAGCACCCACAGACAGGAAATATTTCCTGACAAAAATCTGGTATTTTCTTTTAACCATCTTCATCCTATTACTCTCTCATAGCTTTAAACCTCTCTATCTCTCTTGTTACTTACTCTTTCCATAGACTCAAACACATTTGCCAGGTCTCAACCTTTCTCCCAGTCTTCCCCCAGCAAACACAGCACTGGTGGTTGCTGGTGTGACTGTGATGGTCACTCATGTAAGCGGGGACATCTGCCACTTGAGTGCTCCTCCAGCCCTGGGACAGATCCTCTTTCAGCTTCATCTGTCCCCTTGGCCTCCAAAGGTCACCTCTTATCGTTTCTGTGATCGAAGACTGGCACAGTAGTGTGCAGTGTCAGGCTGCCAAAAATAAATCAAACTGGCTCCTGGCCAGTGTCATCGGTTGGCTGGTTGCCCTGGCATGCTTGGCTGCTGCTACCCTGAGGCGTGCCGACCGTGCTGCTTCGGGGTGGTGGTGTTCATCTGCCTTGAATTTTACTACAATGGCTCTATCATGCTATCTGCAGATACCTTCCCTGGTGCAAGCACAAGCAAAAGGCATTTAATTCATACCCAGGAGAGATTTTTGCCTTTATCTATGGGCAGGACAGAAAAAAGGTAGGGTGTGGGGAAAGGAATAACTAGCCAGATAAAGAAAAGTGCAGAATTTTTAATGTTCAGTATTTCTGGAGTGGGGAACAGAGTGGTTTTTTTGTACCAGTCAGTAGTTCCCCTGACAGCCCTCACCTCTCTCCTTGTTACTCAGTTCTACATGCTCTGTCTTTTGGTAGTGGCCTAGGAAACAGCTTCCAACAACTGTCCTGTACCAAATTGCAGTTGGTCTGGAATGCCAGGCGTTCCCAGCTGTACAGCAGGGCAGCTCCTAAGCAATCCTCAGTGTATCTAAAAGTAAAAAGGAGATGGATTCCAACCTGCGTAAGGCATGAAATGAGTCAGTGGGCTTTGTTCAGTGGCAATGAAGGATTGATGTAAGAAGGACAGTCTCTCAAATCTCTTGATGTCTTTTGGTGGATGACAGGAAGGCCAAGAAGTTGTCTTGCCATCTGAACATCCTTGTCAAGACTTAGGTTTATAGGTTTTCTTCTTATGATCCAGCTTTTGGCTCTATGGTGATAGTATTGTGCTTAGAGAGGCTCCCTTAGATGCCAACCTACTCAACAGAACAAAATCCAAAAGTGATGGGGGGAATTTATACATTACATATGGATGAGGAAGTGAGACTTGTTCTAATCATGGTTGCATTGGCTTAAATCCAAGGAATCTCCATGAAGGTTACTGAAAAGAGTCTGGTAGCACAACTTTGAAATGAGATCAGCATCCAGCACAGCAGACTATGGAAGAAGATGGGCTATGATGTCCTTCTTGGGAGGAGAGGAGGTGAATGTCACAGAGTATTAGATTCAATTTCTGCTTTCACAAGTTTTCAAGTCTCACCTCCAAATTTGGTTGGCTCTCACATCAAAGCACTCTCAGATTGTCAGGTAAGAATACAAAGCCCAGAAATGTGAAAGAGTAAATTGTGCCTAAGGAAACAAATGGATCTTCTTTTGTTGGGAAATGAAGAATGTTTTTCCTGCTTCATGAAATAGCTTTGACAATGGAGCAGCTTCACAGCTGAAATGAAAAAATCAGCCAGGTGACAAGTGCTTTGGATTGGGCTAGCAGTTCCCCCAGGGCCCTGTATCCTGCAAGCAAGGAGCACTGGGAGGCACCAGCTTCCCTTCACTTCCTCAGAGGGAACAAGTCCCCGTGGATCCTTTTTCATGGTTTACAGTTGAATCAGTTCTTTGTTTTCAGTTCAGTCCCCCTAGTGATGGAAGGACAATGCTTGCTGCACTTTGGGAGCACTGGCTGTATAAAGATTTGGAAAGGGAGACTTGTCTATTGTCTTGTGCCAGCCAGAACGTGCAGCCTGCACTATGCAAGAGGATTGCAGCTGTGTGACTTGGAATTTCAGTCTTGGCCCACGAGTAGCTGGCATGAGGCAGAACAACCTCACTGCCATTCCTCTTTCAAGGGAGCTTATCTCTGCTGCTACACCTGGCAGCCACGGAAAGCAAGGAAAACAGAGTAGTCTTCCCATGGCTGCCCCAGAGGGAACAACTCCAAGCAAGCATGGCAGCATTTTCTTGTCTGTAGAACTACTCCAGCAACAAAGACTATATAAATGTAGTTTAGGTTGCCTGAAACATCCTGATGTATGAAGTATAGTTCTCAGTTACTCTGAAATTTTAATCTTTGCATTGTGTCTACGTGGGTATAAATCACCTATTTCAGAGCTGGGCTCACATTGGTGCAAATAACCTTGTGAGGAGCAGGGTGAGAAAAGTGGAATGTCACAATTTTCCTACACACAACCTGGAACAGCTGCAGGATTTCCTCCTCTATTGCAGTGCAATACTGTCTCTTGTCCCACAGTGTGCCTCAGGTCCACTGTTTTCCTAATGAGATGCAGCTTGCCTCTAGGAGTGGGAACTGCACTAGGGGTTGATGAAGAAGCAGTACTTGACCTCTTTTAATAAAATCACAGGTGACATTAAACATATTTACTGATGAGAAGGTGTGGGCCAGCTCTGGAAAAGGCCTCTTGAGGAGAGAAGGGTAACCACTCCTTCGTACCTAAGATGTACCAATTCTTCTGGAACCTCAGTAAGAACTGCGTGGACACTCCAGGCTGGTTGCCTGGCTTATTTTGTGAAGGCTGCAAATTATAGGAAAGGTGACAGCAATCTTTCACCCCTTCTGGTGTTGGCAACTACAGCTGTTGCTCTTCCAAACCATGTGTATGGGTGACATTGTTTAGGGCAGTGCCTGCCAGTGTCACAGCGTATGTCACGTTGTACAGAAGCTGCTCACGCTAACACACAGCTCTCTACAGCCAAGACCTGTGGTTGAACTCCTCCTAGATTTTGCTCTAAATCACTCTCATTACAGTGTTTTCCACAGTGGCCCGCTGCATCTGCATTCAGATCATATTCAGAAAATGCTCCCTGGAAGGAAGACTTTCTGTCATAGATGATAAACAGAATTTCTGCTGAGAAAGGCTCAAATAACAGACATGTGGACAGTCTGGACAGACAGACAATGCAATTTAAGTGATGGCTGTTTGCTGTAGCTGCCAGAAGTGCTCTGCACCACTGCCAGTGTCATCTCTTTACACTAGGATCAAGTAGACTGGACTTTTCAGATAGATATGAGCTTGCAGAGTATCAGCTGGGATTTACAGTTCCAGGAAGCTGAAATTCAAAAGTAGAAATACTGACTCTGTTGTACAGATGACTGCCACATACAGAGGAAAAGGATTTGGAAAGTTCACTAGGTCAGCACAGTCAAATTAGTTAGACATTCCTCAAGAGCTATTTAATAGGTGCATTAATACTGGATTATCAATGTCAGTGCAGTGATCACTTCCAATCTCTGTGGAAATTTCATGGACTCTGGCAAGGTGAAGTTGCACTCACAAGGATCCATGCAAATAACCAGTAGAGGAACACAGAAATTGCCAAGCTAGATCAGAACTAATATCCATTTATTGTACTTCTCACTGTGGCTAGCACAAAGCATTGCTATGGACAGATCTAGGGTAAACTGCTTCTCTGCTGCTGGGACTTATCCCTCTCTTCTACTGTCTAAGATTTGGTTTTACAGGTAAAGCATGATGTATTCTCTCTTTTGATGCTAATATAACTGTGGTGTTATATGGCACATGCATATATATGTGTGTGTATGCACACAAAATATCTGACTAAGTATCAACAGCTTTCCCAACTTCAACCAACTGCACAGTGGCCATAAAGTTTGGTGATAAATTTGCCACCATTGCTTTCAATATCTTCCTGTACTTGTGCTATGTCACAGAAACAGCAAAAGCTTGTGATAGCCCTACTTCATGCCTTTGATTATGGTATATAGCATCATACAGTATGCATTTATGCACAGAGGGCATAGTATCATAGCCCTTGCTGTTCATCTCTTTCCTGAAGAAAACACAAGCAATGCTTTCAACTGCTTTTTATATGAAATTATTCCCATGATTCTTAGGAACTCTGTTGCTTTTCTCTGCACTCCCTTCAAATCTGCAAATCTATTTTATGAGATGGAATGACAGATACTCTTCACATCAGTCCAAAAAAAGCTGTAACTTCTTACACGCTTCCAGAAAGGCATTATTTCTTCTGTTTTGCTCCTCATCCCAGTCCTTATGCACACCAACCTCTTTCCTTTCTGCAGACAGCTACTGAATGAGCACTGATGACTGCAATGACTCTTTTTCTAAAGACACTACTGAAATATTTTATTTAGCCTTATGATGATCTGTGAGACTGGGCAGTGGCCAAGAGAACCTAGGGAAATGTAAGCAGTGACAGAAGGCTTACAAGTCAAGCCATTGGCATCAGCTCTGTGGGAGAGTTTCCACCTCCAGTTCTGGACCTCCAATAGACCTGTGAAAAACCATATTACACAAGCTCAATTTGAACATGTTTCTAGGCACAATATTTCTCAATAAGTTAATTCTGCAAGCTTGATTTAAAGGAGGGCTTCCTCATTTCCTATCTTTCATCTCTGGGTATCTTTCAGGCAGATAATAGACAATGTATCAGAAATAATGTGTGTAGGAAACCCAAATAATGGGTTTCCTAAGTATTTCCCAAATACTGCTATTGTGTGCTTTGCTGCTCTTTGAAGAAGAGCCTGGTCTGGTTTTGCAGGTTACTAGAACTGTGACTTCTTTCCTACATCTGTATTCCCTGCCAAAGGTTCCCTTTACATATCCTTCAGTTCTAATGGCCTGTATCATGTAAAGAGCCTGGGTTATATCATCACCAAATGTGAATTTGATCTGTGCAAATGTTTCTTTTTTATTTTCTGCATCCTTAGCTACATCAGTGTCAGCATGGGACACTGGAACAGAGTGGAAAATCTCAGCTGAAGTCCTGGCAGTCACCAGGTCCACCTTGGACATCTGCCCTTTGCTAGGCTGTAGTGTAGTCAGGAAAAGAACTATGGAAAGCTGGACAGGGTCCAGGGATGTAAAGGAAAATGCTGTTCCCCTAATGACCAGAAAAGTGAGACTCAAAGCTTCATGCAAATAAGTCTTAGATAAAGGTCATAAGGTCCCAATTATCCAGTGTTCAAAGAACGACAGACTTCCCAGCTGTACCTTGAGGCAATAGCAAATGAGTCCTCTTTTCATTATGAAAGAAAGCAGAAGCTGGAAGACACTATTCAACCTTTCCATCTTCCTTCAGCAAAACACAGTAATTGGTAATGGTAGTAATGATAACCGGACATTACCTGTAACCTACAGGGCTTAATGAAGAAGAAAATCTCTCTGACATTTGGAAGAGCATCTAAATCCCAGTGCTGAAGTGGGTGCAGTGGTACAGAACCATAGCTGATAATGCATTGCAGGTATAGGGAAAGGGATAGGAGAGCAGGGACAACAGCTGTGACCATTATGCAGGAGCATTCTCCAGTGCAGTTGACTTTGAAAAAACTGTCTTAGCAGCTGAAAAAAGTTTCAAAGACTTTACTTGATAACCACTTGAAGAGGTGGAAGTAAAAATAATTTAAAGTTGGGGTAGTGACAAGTACTTTTAAAAACATCTTTGATGTTCGTAAAAGCTTGGGGCACACATTGATTTGGAAATGACACAAGCCTATAACAGGGAGGTGTGAATGCAAGCTTGTGTGGACTAAGTCCATAACTGTCTAGTTTTCAAATGAATATTGCACTCCATTCCCTTACTGGGTATGGGCTTAGGGGGGGAAAACCAAAAAATAGCATATGTTTTCTGGTTTAGACATCCCATGCTACCTATCCTGCTTATATACAGCTAGGATTTCACCCATGATTTCAGCCTCAGTGTCACAAGCAGTTCAGAATAGCCTCCAGTCATTGGTGCTGAAACAAGGGATATGTCACAGAGGACCAAACCCTGGGACTGTGTTTGCCCTCCTTCAGAAATATCTGTGAGTTGAAATAGTCTATCTTACACCTGCCCACAAATGGTCTCTATGTTTCTTCCTCTGGGAGGCACTCGGTGAAATCTTTTAACAATGGTCCTCTGCTTTCCCTTGTTGTCAGAAGGGATGAAAATCCCCCACATTCATGGGATCTGATCAGAGGGCTACTGTGAGTTTAACTTTGGTAGGGCTGCTACAGTTCATAGGAGCAGCAATTCTGTCTGGGCCTTTGTCTGCCTTCACAGTCCCTTATTCAACTGGTACACCAGGGACCCAGGTGGTGAAAGGAGGTA
This sequence comes from Cyanistes caeruleus, assembly GCF_971803275.1. Classification (NCBI taxonomy): domain Eukaryota; kingdom Metazoa; phylum Chordata; class Aves; order Passeriformes; family Paridae; genus Cyanistes; species Cyanistes caeruleus. The sequence goes on along the minus strand of NC_141703.1, from coordinate 92,435,385 downwards.
ACCTCTTTATTGCCAAAGAGTGAGGAGGCATGAGTGTCCCCTTGATCTTGCAACTCTGTTCAAACACTGCAAACAGATTTGGCACATGCAGAACTTAAAGACAAGGGTTAAGCTTATCTTTGGGGTTGAAGATACATTTCCACAAAGCTATCCCGGTCCTATTGCCAAGTCTTTGTCGGGAGACCTACCAGTGTGGCCAAGCATGGTGCTGTTTGCCTAACAGGCAAACTAAACCTGAGTTTGTCCATGACACAACCTGTCCCAAACACAGCTGAGGCCCACCAGGAAGGCACAGGGAAGAAATGCACAGCACTGCTGCTGAGCAGAAGATTTTGGTCTCCAGAGACACAAAGCCAGCACTGTTCACTGCACACAATAAAGAACATGAGAAAGAAAATGGTTTTTTGTGCCTCAAGATAGAAAACTTTCTCATTGCTGAAGGCACATGACTATGAGAAAGATGGATAGAGTCACTGATTTTTACATCAGGCAAGAAGAAGAAAATTCCAGATGCTTCTAACTGATGTAGCATGCAACTACTTCTTGGCCTCATTTATAGCAAAACACATAGACATGGTTCTACCAAACAGAGGAACTAAGCCTGATGGCAGCTCAAACCATGCAGGGCATCTGAGTCCTGCTGGACTGGAAATCCTCTGTGATAACCTTTTTTCATTAAAAAAGATTATTATTATTATTTTTTTAAATTTTTTTTTTACAAACACAAACATAATATATACCATTACTAGGAATGATGGGGTTTGTAGAATAAAATAGTAAGAAAATCTTTGCCTGCTTTTAGAGTAGCTGGCATGTGAGGGTCAGGTCCTCCCTGAATGGGACAGAAGACAGGGTGGGCCTCATGCTAGGAAGCTGAAATGCCGTGAGCTTTGCAAGCATTGGGCTGCTGGACACATTTTCCCCTGATCCCTCCTGCTGGAGCTACTCTACTTTGTATAAATTATTTATTGTTTGCTGGAGCCAGGATGTGGCATTTGGTCTCCCCTATTCCAGATGAGTGCCCTCACCACTGGTCTACAGAGTCAATGTTTTCCTCTGGCCCAATAAATATTTAATGGTTTATGGAATTGGAACAGCTCCAGCAGGAGAGGAAGAGTAAGAGAGACGTGTTCATTCACATGGATACCTCACAACATCGCTCTGTGACCAGCAGGCAAGACCCGAGCCAAGGACCTTCATAGCAAACAAAATCAGCAGGAGGAGACAATAAGAGCACAAAATGGTGGGGTGCCACTTCCTATGCCTCAGTGCAATTTCAGAGCAGTGTCAGAGCAGCTCAGGCCGGATGAGCCCATGCCTCATATCAGGCCCTCTTCTTGTGACCATCGATGTCAAAAAGACAGTGCTCAACCCAAAACTCAGCCAAAAGTGTACAAACTGTGCATGGGAAGCTGTGGTGACTGGCAGCATTGCTGGACCTGTGCAGAGCTGGGCTTCATGGCAGACTTTGGCTGCACAGGAGGTGGTGGAGGAGCAGCTACTGCTTGGTCCCACAGCTGAGTCAGGGCCAAAGGTCCTTTGACGGGGAAGAGAAGCCTTGTTGTTGCAGACCAGCTCAGCAAAGGGCTGTGCTAGCTCCCTGTAAGGGTGCTTTTTTCCACCATAGTGGACGGTACTGAGGAGCTGCTGACCACCCAAACTTTCCTGCTGCTCCAGAGAGATGGTGCAACCTGGCTATGGCACAGCTGGCTGTGCACAGGGCATGGGGCTGCCTGGCTGTGCCCCTAGGTGGTCTCCCCAGCATTTGCAGCTGTCCCAGCGAGTGCCCTCATGTCACGGCCGAATTCATTATCTGCCTGATGGAATTGTTGTTGTGAAAAGCCAATTAAACCGAGATGGCTACTGTGGGACAGCTGCATCGGTTCGCTTGGCACAGCACTCAGTTCAGAGACTCAACAGTCCCTCTCCAACTGGGAGAAATGGCTCTCAGAACTGGTCAAAAAATAAAATAAAGCAGAGCTTGCCAAATTTGAATTAAAATCAGAATTACTGATGCAAGCTGCTGCCACCTTCACAGAGAAGACTGGTGCTGGCAATAAAAGCACTGATGAGAGGTTTTCCAGGCAGCTCCTTCCTTCCTTCCTTCCTGCTGTACAGCTTGGCTCTTTGAAAATGGCCAGTGCCAGGCTCAGGGCTGCCCTACACCTCCTTTGCTCTGGAGCTGGCCACTTACTGGGCAAGCATCACACACCTCTGGTCACAGAGACTCCTTGGGCAGAAGGGATGACTACACAGCCCAACCTCTCACCTTGAGTCAAACCAGGAGGGTCTGGCCTTTATATGATCTGGGGAAAGTGTCCAGCTGCCCACCCAGTTTTGCAGGACAGATGCTGTGACTCCTGATCTTTCCATCCTTGGGAAAGCAGTTGTTAGGCAGTCCCAGACAATGGATTTTAAGAAGTGGGGAGAATTGCTCTGCACCAGCAATGCCACTGTGATGTTTAGAAATGGGGTTTTTCCCACAAGTGTTTGTAATTCAAAATGCCTCTCCCTGTTTCTGGGCTCTCAAGCCTCCTCCTGATGAAATGAGAAGCAAAGACTCCCAGGAGTTTCCCTGGGTAGAGCAGGAAGCCTAAACTGCCTTCTGGAGAGCAGTGCCTGTGTTTCATCCTGCACAAAACATGTTGGGATTCTATGGGTGTGCACCAGCCGTGCGTTTGGGAAATATTAGCAATTTCTTTGATGCAAAGAGCTGGTGATGTTGATGTTCCAGCTACTGGAGACAGTTATCAAGAAGATGTCTGTGGAAAGCCTGACAACAGGCATTTAATTAATTTTAGCATCCAATTTGCAGAGCCTTGGTGTACGATGATGGACGGAAACAAACTAATGATCTCTAAATGAAATTTCTCCTTCATTTAAACTCGAAATGGGAGGATGGCAAAGGGAAGAAAAAGAGACATTTTATATCCTCCCCTTGATTGTAATTCTCTGCCTTCAGCTAGATCAATATCATTTCTGCTGGAGATGGAGGCTGCCTCTGGTTTCCATGGCAATGTGGTTGTTGGAGGCTTGCAGGCTCCATGAATCCCCAATTTATCAGTCTTCTAGGCTTTAATAATGGAGACCAGCAGCCAGGCAGCTTATGAATGGCACATGTCTTTTGGGCTGGGGGAAGGGAGGCGGGAGCATGGTTTGTAGTAAGGGCTGCAGCAATTTGTTTTCCTGCCACCGACAGCTGAAGGGGGAGGAGTACGAGGGGAGGAGCAGCACATTAATTCTGGATGCACTGAAGGAATTTCTAGACCGTTTTGCTGCAATTACAGATTTCCTCCCTTAGTTTCTTTTCCCTAGCCAGTTTCACCAGAGAAGGGGAGGAGAAGAGCTTCACAGTCAGTCCTGTGTGGGGAGGTGGGAGCTGTAGACGAAGAACCCAAAGGCTCTACCACTCTGCACGTTTCCTTCCTCTTCCTAACCCTCTTTATTTCAGGATCAGCAGTGCGTGAATGCCAGCAGTCTGCCATAGTTTCAGGTTAATTTTTTTCCCCCTACTGATCCTACCACCATTGCCAGGCTGCTCAGCAGAGCTGTGAGATGGGCAGACCTCTGAGGACCTGATCTGTCTGTCAAACTTCTGTCACTTGCTGTGCTATTCTCTGTGCATCTGCTTGGCCTCTCCAAATTCAAACCTCCATCCCCAAAGCGCTGTAAGCTTCATTCCCTGAATTAATTACTTTGCTAGGAATGTCCTGGCTGTAGAACAATCACTGTCTGTCACTTCAATAAGGTTCAATTGGCCTTTATCTATTTAGGGTGTTTCCATTTCTTCTTATCTTTCCTCTGATTTCTCCCCCATAATCTCATAGGGCAGCTGCTCTAAAGAAGCTGAAGAATAAATGGAAGTGTCTTAGAAAGACCTTGTTCTTCTGTCCCCTCACTTGCCCTCTCTTTCTAAACCATCCTCCAGAACTTAAACCAGCAAGGGAGGAAAGATGGGTCAGATCCTGTTTTCCAAGAGGAACATGTGCCAAGAGCAGCTGTCAACTGCTATATTCAAACTCTTTGAATCATAAGGTATTTAAGGAATTAAAGAGTACCCTTTCTGGTCTGCAGGACCTGTGTGAAATCAACAGGGGCAGGGGAAAAGAGGAGTAAAGAACAGCTTATGGGTAATTTTCTCTAGAGTTTTCCTCAGGTGAAGTAATGAACACAGGAGATAGGGGGGCTGGTAGCTTGGAACCACTCCTGGAGGGAGCCCTTCTGGTTCATCAGGACAGCTGAGCACCTGATTGTTCATCAGATCAACTCTGATCCCAGCTGGTGTCTGGGGACACCCTGCACAAGTCACTTCCTATTTCTCCCCATCAAGCTCCCTGGCCATGGTGAAGACCATGGAGCCTTGGTAGAGGTCTGTTGAGGTGACAGCACCTTTGATGCTGTTTGGTAGGAGGCCACTCAATGCCAGTGTAAAAAACCTGCATCCAGGGCACTCTCATCCTGAAAGAGCTCTTTTATCTTGCCTTTGGCCACTGTACTACACAGCCTCCCACCCACCCACCACTTTCTGGTGTGACAGAACATCCCCACAGAAGCACCGTGACATGACACTGCTGCCAGGAGGGAGCACCCTGTCCTCCCTGGAGCTGCCTTTGCTTGTAGCGTGACAGTGGCCAAGGGACTGGCCTTGCTAAAGGAGTTCTTGCTGTCTGAAAACCTAACTGCTCTGGTAGGGCTTCTTCCAGTTGTAGCTGGATTGAAATTGCCCAGGTATGGATACAGTGGGCAGGAAGTTTGGGACAGAAGTGCTGGTAATAGGCAGCAATAAGTGAACAGTCAGCAGCAGGCATGTCATTTATCTCAGCTTCCATGTCTGGCTGCATCCACGGATGTAGGAAAGAAACAGCAGTGGAAGAAAGAAAGAGAGCTGCTTCTTTCCTGTTCTCCGGGATGGAAGAATATTTGCAAACGTAGCTGTAACAGGGTTAACACCTCACATTCACAAGGAACATCCTCCCTTTTCTCTCCCCACCCTCTTCCTCCATCACTCCCATTTCTCTGGAGACCTCAATGCTCCCTCTCTCAGCCAAAGTTGGGGAGTTTCCGTGGCAACCTGGCAGCTGGTGTCTAGACACTGTGAAAGATGCTTTGCAGTGGAGCTGTGAGCCTGACTCCCCTCAGCACCCCCTCCCCACTGCTGCACACCCTGAGCATCTCTCCTACCATTCCCTCCCTTTCCATCTACTGCACACATGGATGCCAGTGCAGGCTTGCATTTCCATGGTGGTGCTGGAGGAAGAAAGGCATGGGGTGGGATGAGAAGGAGTGGAAATCCCTAAGCCACTGGCTCTTCAGCTTGACAAAGGCAGCTGGGGTGACAGAACTGTGTCTGGCTATCCTCTGAGGATTTAGCAGGATCAGAAAAAGAGGCAGCTGTCCAAGCTTGGACCGAAGTTGCCAGCCATAGGACTTGCAGAAGTTGTGGCTTTTGGGTTTTTTTTTCTCACTGCTGGGGCAACTGAAACATTCTTACATGTTTTTGGAAAAAAAGATGAGGTGGTACAGGAATAGGGGGCCCAAGCTACCACGTATTGGGGCCATATTAACATTTTTGTTTCAACCTCAACAGGCTGACTTGCTTGCTTCTTTACAGTAATTACTGGGCGACTTCCCTGGACCTCCTGCCTGCTACTTGCACTGGGGACATTCCTCCCCAGCACCTTGTTGCACCAAGGGCTTGCAGATCTCCCAGGTGTCATGTGCTCAGCAGGACCCCCAGGGCTCATGGGAATCAGTGCCATGGGTCTGTGTCTACTGAGTGAGGGATTCACCAGGGATTTGGGAGATATCATACAAGTCAATACCCTGAACCAGACACTTACCTGAAGTACCCAATTCCTTCATTTCTCAGTGTTTAGCTGGTGCAGCATAAGTCTACCAGTTTTCAGAAGCAGCAAGTCGGGAGAGTGGAGGATTTTAGCTCTGCATATGATGCATCAAAGGGCTGACTGCAATGGGCTAACATGGATCAGAAAGAGAGCTGTATAAGCAACAGCTCTGAACCTGAAGTGTGTCTTGTTTCAGCAGTCTCAGACCTACCATCGTCTGCCTGGAATAGACTTCTGGCTGGCTAGAAGGACAGATGGATCGGGACAGATGAATCAAGCTGTGAAGCCTGGATCCAAATCTGGATCCAAATGTCATTAAAACTAGGAGATGCTCAGGGCAGGGATTTTAAATGAGGCTTTCCAGTACTCCTTAGCCTCAAAAAAAAAAAAAAAAGTAGAGTTATTCCTGGGTCATATGAGATCTGCTTATAAAAGGACAGGAAAGCCCAGATTAATATTTGTGAGCAGAGTGACGACCGGATGAGGAACAGGTTTTCAGTTCCATCTCTGCCCAAGCTGTAGCTGGCAAAGGACAGAGAAAGGAGGAAGCACAACAAATGCTAGAGAGAGCAGTGTCTGAGTAGATTTGGGCAGTACTTCAGCATGAATGCACAGGAGAGTTCTAGCTGCACAATCAATATCAGCAATAATTATGCAAACACTGAGAAAGCAGCAAAAGCAAAATCTCTGCATCTGTGTTAGAATCCCAGAGTGTTGTACAATTTCTCATCTCTTGGCATTGGCTGTGGTAATTTAAAGATCTGCAGTGGAACAGAGACAAAAAGGAAAACAAAACCCAAGCCACCAGTCACAAAAGAAATGATCATCAGAGAGGTTGCTGCTACTGTGGTCATAAGCTGATGTCTGCTCTGATTTAATTAATCTTGGCAAGTCAGACGGGAGCTGGGCAGGTCCCAAGAGACAGTGTTTTACCCGGAAATCCACTCAACCTAATTTCACTAATGTAGGGCAGTGGAGAGACTTGGAGAGGAGCCTGCATGCTCAGCCATTAGAGTACAGCATCAGCAAAGGCAGCTGGAAGCACCACCATCCAGCAGAACTGCTGCTTGCGTGCCTGCCTCAGCTTCACAGCAACCAGAGCTGCATATGTTCCAGGCGTTTGCTCCCCAGCAGGGCTCGCAGACATGACTCTCACCCTTTCCAGGAAATAAGTGGAGTGCTGAGGAGCAGCAGCTCTTTAACACCCCATTGCAGGAAGGCTCTGTATCTCACTCCCATGTTGTTACTCTCTCACGAGTAACGCTGTTCCCCGGCAGGTGCTGGTTGAAGCTGCAGGTATGAAGCCTCTCTTTGACACAGGCCCTTCAGCTTGTGGGAAGCAAACACACATCAGCCTCTCCCACTGTGCAGCTCTACCTTTAAACAATTCTGCAGTAACGGCTTAAGGTTTGTCCAAGGCTGCCCAAAAGGTTTCTCAACTTGACTTCTCCATCCAGAGTGCTAAGTGCAAGTGAGAACAGTGGCAGCTCAGCTCACAGATGAGCAAAATTTCTCTTTGGCAAAATTATCCTTCACTATAAGATGATCTGGACTGCAGCATAGATTTTCAAAAATTGAAATAAAAATCAAAAGTCTCAAAGCTAGAAGGGTGGGACCACAGGACTAGAGTAACCATGAACTGTGCAAGTGATGTGCATTAAAAGAACTGGACGGGTGGTGATTGCGAGCACAAACTAGGTTGGTTTTTGTTGTTAGTTTGAGGTGATTTTTTTTAGCTTTCTGACCAAGCCATTCTTGCTTTTCCCTTCAGGACTGACTTTGCTTTTGGCCACCCCTCAAGTTTGTTGTTGTTTTTTTTTTCCTTTATATTACAGTTCTGCCTCCCCTCCTGCTCTCTCTCCTCCGCTCTCATTTTGTGAATTTGGGTCTTTCTTTTTGCTTTGTAGCTGGGGTGCTCTAGGACAAATGTGAATGTCTCCACCTTGGCTTGCTGTAGGTGTAGATATTCCCAGGCTTCAACTTGTCCTAAAGCAGGCCTCCAAATAAGACAGGTTAATAGAGTCTTAGAAATGTCCTATTTATTTCCACTATTCAGGAAGGAAGGAGGGAATGAGAAGATCATCTGCAGATGTCTCTCTGTAGATGTCTGGAGTTAGGTGAGATGTCCATCCACTCCAACGTCAGCTTTCTCATTTCATGATATCACCATGAGCACATTAATGCTGCCCCAGTCCAGGCCCACCTGAAGAAAGGGCTCATTGCTTCCTGCTTGTTCTGTCCCTTGCAAAGTGGACACAGAGGGCTCTGATTGTGCAGGCAGGAGGAGATCTCACAGTGCTGGCATGTTCAGAAGGGAGACAGCTTTAGACAGGTGGAAGTTTGGCTACCCAGGCTTTTCTTCCTCAAGCAGGAGATGGCCTGAATTCTCAACCACCTTTTTGTCACCTTTGCAACAGAGGGCAAAGTGAATGAAAAATGCCCAAACTGTGCAGTTCTGGCTGCATAATGGTATTTATCCACTGCAGACCCACAGGTATGATATCCCAGAGTTCAAAAAAGTGGAAAATCAAGACTAGTATTGGGTAAAAAGCAGTGTAAGAGCTATCCACTCTGATGTATGGAATTCCCAGGACAGCTATCTACTAATCTCCCGGGGGATACCTTGTCCCCCTTTGCTGGGACACTGAAAACAAGGCTGGAGAAAGCCCAGAAAACATACTGCAGAAATAGCCTGCATCAAACAAACTGGTGAGTCAGATAAACTGTCTCACCTCTCCTTGTGAATCAGAAACTGCTGTTAACTGTCCCTGATGTCACTGGGGTTGTGATGCATTGCTCCCATTGTGCGGAGCGAATCTTTTTCTTTTTACTGCTGTGGCTTAGCAGTGCCACAGCTTGAAATGTTTTTTTTATATATTTTTTGTGCTGAATTCTTTTTTCCTTCATGATATTTCTCCTTGCTAAAAGTTCATTACTACATAATAACACCAGGTTGCTTCTTTTCCCTCATCCCAAAGATCGATGAAGCGCTGGTAAGGCTGGTAGGAAATAAGACATAGCTTAGCAGGGTGTAGCAGTACACAGTGTTTCCCCTTACTGCTTCAATATCATGCAAGAGAAAAGAGAGTGATTCACTGAATTTTGTGTGATAATTCTTAGTGAAAAAGCCAGAGTTCTTGTTAATCCTTGGGATATGCACAGTCCAGCATTTGAATTGTAAGACCCCTCTCTGTTGACCTGAATGTGTGATGAAGTGACCTTAAATTGTTCCTGCTGCTCCATGATCCCAGTGAGTCCAGTCTATTTCATCCATGGCAGAAATCAGTGCAGTCTCTGGCCTTCTTCAGCAGAGAGTCATCAGCCAGCCACTATCTGCTCCCCAGAGAACATTAATGGGGACAGTGAGGCACCTCTGTGCAGCTCCTCTGCCAGCCAGGGATCTCTAGGCGCCATGGACACTCTCGGAAATTAGATTTGCCTCTGTGGTGAGCTAACAAGGAATAGAACATGGCAGAAAATTGTGTTTCAACTTGCCTGCTCATCCTAAGAGCAAGCACAGCATGGGAGCACTGTGAGCTAACCAACATCACTGCCAGCTCCTCCACCTTGAGTGTGAGCAGATTTCCTGTCCATCCCTCCTGTCAAGAGCCCACCACTGTAGGAGCTGAACTCCACTTTCAGATGCTGATAAACAGGGCATCTGCATGACTTGGTAGCACAGCAGATGTGTATGACCCTCCCCAGTGTCTGTCTGTCCCTGTGCTTGCTGTTGTGCTGTCCTGAAGGGGCTGTGGGACTGCTGGCTAAAACCTGTGCATATTTTTGGTAGGAAGACACAAAATGTTTTAAGCACAATGAAAAGCAGTGTCAGCACTTGCGCTCATGAAGCCACGTTACGTCTCTTTGTTGCTCTTTCACTCATCTTCCATTTATGTGAGGAGAAAACTCCAGAAGTTCTGCCTTACTAGGATCTCTCAGAGCCTTGTAAGAAATCAGACTTTGCTGCTGGCTAACAATAGTCTTTTTGCTCAAATTTAGGGGTAGATGGTTGCACACTGGGATTCTACTCTCAGCTTCGTAATTCAATGTGTCTCCTGCTATGAATGCCTTGAAGAGCAGTTTTAAAGAGACTCTCCTCCCTCCCAGTGATCAACTCATTCAGGAAAATTAAAAAAGTAGGCCAGGTTTTGCCTCCCAATGATATTTGTTATGATCCTATTTTAATCAGTAGCCTATTTTGTCTCTGGTCTGTGGTGGTAGCTGTACCAGATATAGATGGAGTCCTTGAATAGCATCCTGATTATCTGTTCTGTATCAAGGGAAGGAAAGTCCACAGTTGTTTTTGCTGACAGGGGGTTTGCAGATGCAGTGGCTGAGGCCATGGGGATGTTTCCACAGAAATTTTTCTTTCTGGAAAATCAGCAGTCAGAATTTACCAAGATAAAAAGTATTTGAAGGTCCAGAAGCAGAGCCTTTAATGAAGATGATTCAGAATGGAAAGTTGCACACAACTTAAAGGTGATTCATAAGGAAGTGGTGCTTAGTAATATGTTTAAAACCTAGGCTAAAAGAGCTGAAGGGAAGAGGGAAGCAGGAATGTAGCACCTACTGACAGTATTGGAAGCAAATACAAGTCTGCCATCTGATGGCATCAAATGGACCAGGCCAAAATGCGTGAATGGTGTCAGTAAGGAAAGGTTTACATCCCAGTTAGCATTCTCATGAAACATGGGTATGAGGATGCTAATCCTCACAAACTAAACACTGGCAGCTGAACATCCTCACTGTTAGGATGACAGCACAGGTCCTGGTGTGATTTTTGTGTACACCAAGTAGCTTTGCATCAGACAGGTCCCAGACACAGCTACCCTGTTCTGCAGAAGAGGAAAGTTTAGCCATATGGACATAAGCTGTGTGGTGCCAGTTGGCCTCAGGGCCAGGGAGCAGCCCCTGGCCCATTTTATTTACTGGTACAATTTAGTTGGATAGCACATCAGAGAAGCCAGAACTGTGCAGGGAACCCATAGTGCTCACTGAATGAGATGGGTACAGGTATGTGTCATAGCAATGACATGTGGTCTGTCCCACACCACCCAGTCCTTCAGTGCTTGTTTCTTTTCCCAGTTCTTTGTATCCCAAGTATTTATTTTCCCTGTTCTTTATCCCAGTTCTGGACTTCTGCTTGCTTGACCTTTCTATTGACTGTGTATGTGTGGGACTGGTACCCAGTGAGGGAAAGGGACAGATGTCAATGGAGAAGACCAGTCACTACAGTGCTCTGAGACCCTTGTGCATTATTCTCTCTGACAGCCTTGCAGCCCTGGGTCCACCACCACTTTGTCCTGTAAAAAGCAATCCACACAGTACATGCACTGTTTCTGAACAAGGCTGGGAACATGTTAGTGTACCCTGATGAGAGCTGGGCAGTAGAAACTCTGAGACAATTAAATTTATCCTGCTGCAAGGAAGGAGGCTTGGGCTAGATAAACCCAGGAGTGAGATTACTCCAGCTTGAGGGGCATTCCTTTCACTTGTCTTGTTCCTCCTGGCTGCCTCTGCCTTCCCCTGGGTTCTGATCCTCTGTCTAGTTCATTGTGGGATAGCTCCTAGCACTAGTTTTAACTTCTCATGTGAATGGTGCGCCAGAATAAGGTGTCTGACTGACAGGCAGACACACTGCTTCCCCCCAGGGCAGCTTTGCTTTTGAAATGAGAGACCAGAAAACTGGAGAGATGTGGCAACCTCTGGATGAAGGCTCAGATTCTTGAAGGCTAGAGACATTTCTCTAGATCTCTATTCAGTGTGAGAGAAGTCTGATTTACAGGGCGTAAAATTCTCCCCTCTAGGTCTCGCAGGCTTCAGGTGTGTATAGAATTTTTTCTTTGTGACTCTCTTTAAGTCTTGGCTGGGAGTATCCGTATTGTAACCGGGAGACAATGGTTCAACAGTGGTTGGCACAGCCAGTGGGTTCTGTGAAAGGGTGTGTGATCTAGCTGATAAACCAGGAGTCTAATCAGTGCCCCTAATGAAATGAACAGTGGCTGTCTGACACATCAGCAGCAAGCAAGGCAGCTCCTTCCAGTGGCACATGCTTTCTGGCTGAAGGTGGTTTGTGAGAGTTACATATTTACCTGCTGGGCTGAACCTTGGCATGTTCTGTCCATGCTGCAGAAATTCCAGGGACTTTGAGACCTGGGTGACTTTGGAGACAGGGAAGCCTGGAGCCATGCAGTCCATCAGGCTGTGTGCATATGCAGGATGCTCTAGATCATGGCTGACTAACACTGGACCATCTCTTTCTCCACTAGATGCTGTAGAAGAAACCAAACCTACTGAAAGTGCCCAGCAGGAAGAGGTGAAAGAAGAAGAGAGCAAGGCGGACCAAGAAAATGCCTGAACATTAAGAAATGACTCCCCATTGCCCCTCCCTCCCTCCCCCTATCCTCTATCCTTCCTTCCCACCCCAATCTCGATTTTCCCCCTTCCTGCTCGCATCTGTGAGCCTGTCTGTCCCTCTCCCATTACCACTTAAACCCTTTTTCTCTCTGTGTGGCAAACATTTAAAGAAAAAAAAAAAAAGCAGGAAAAATCCCAGTCAAACAGTGTGGCTTAAACATTTCTTTGTTTCTTGGTGTTGTTATGGCAAGTTTTTGGTAATGATGATCCAATCATTTTGGGAAAATTCTTGCACTGTATCAGAGTTCTTTGACCTGGCGCGTGCGTGTGTCTGTCTGCCCACTGCGAGCGCGCTCTCTCTCTCTCTCTCTCCTCTCTCTCTTCTCCAAGTGTGTGTGTGTGCAATGTTACGTTCATCTGAGGAGTCCAGACTTACCGAGTGAGTTAAAAACAAAAGAGGGGGGAACAAAAAAGGTTCTTTTCTTCCTTTTTCAATGCGATGGAATGAACGAAAGAAAAAACAAACAAAAGACCAAACGCAACAAACAAATGAACAAAAAAAAAATACTAAACCCCAGTTTGTTTTCAGAACTAAAACAACAACTAGAAAATGTGCCAATTAGCATAATGCTTGGCTCCAGGCTCCTTTTTCAAACTGAACAATAATTATAATAAATGAGAATAATTATCATTAACACCACCGTGTCGCATTTCTATGCTGCCGTACATCCTGCTGGCCCGTGATCTTTGGTGGGCCACTTGTTGCATGGCCCAGCTGTGCTCCTTGGCCACCAGTCAGTGACTGACTGCTCTCCCTGGCACTACTGAGGGGATTTTTAAGGGGAGCAGGCTCGGATTTTGAGCGAGGTGTTAGCACTGACTAACATAAATAATGAAAGTAGCAAAATCAGTTTTAGGAAAGATCATTGAAAGCGTCCCTCTAGGAGACCTCTAGGCCCTGATTTGGAGAACTGTGGTGGCCTTTGAGGTATGAGCCTGCAGAGGGACCACCTTTGAGCCACACCCAAGGTCTAACCCCTGCCGAGGGCTGTGAGGTGACAGGGGCCTAGGACTTGAGCTTCTCGCCACAGTAGGATGATGCTCATCCCACTGGGCTGGAGTTGAAGTCCCTGAGTAGCATAGCATGCCCCCCAGATGTGTTCAGTTTGGCAAAATAAATTGGGCCAATTACTATTCAATATTTATTGAATAAATAGGCACATGGGCAGGACGAGGCCTGGTGGCCTAGGAGCCAGTTGGTGGCACTTGGAGAAGTACCTCATTCCTGCTCCTGCCAAACCCAGGGTGCTTCACCCAGATCTAATGAGGGCCAAGATTTTCAGCTGTCATTTATGGCTGTGGGCAGAGCCCCACCTCCTAAATCTCCATCACTGCTTCCCACAGGTTGCAGGCTGTTCCTGGTGCCACCCAGCCTGTCCTAGCGGAGGACAGACAGACACCAAACCCTGAGCCTGTACAGCCATCTGGGTCTGCTGCTGTCTTTATGAGCTATGAGAGCAAACAGTTAAAATGCATTTAGTAGTATCTGGGCTTTCATAAAAGCTAATTACTGCTCTTTCACTGCCCTGATTAATTTCATGTGCTTTCCCAGCAGCTCCTGCATGGTTTCCTGGCCTCGCTGGCAATGACAGCCAGAGTACCCTGCAGCATAACTGTGTGATGCTGCAGGACCAAGATAAAATTGTCCTCACAGCAGGAAGACCAAAGGATGGCAATGTTGACAGCTCCAGCATCCTTTGATGGCCGATGCTTCTTGGAGTGGCAGCCCCATGGCCTTTGGAGGGCTGGCTGGCACTCCTTGCCCTACTCCTTTGTTCTCCTCCATCTCTTTGTTGGAAATAGGGAGAAAAGATGAACGGTGTCTCCTCAGAAATGATCGCTTTGAACGTAGACTGCTCACTGGAAGTGCCATCAAGACATGTCGGGATTCATTTCCATGTGCTTCCTGGCATTCTGTAGAAATAAGAGAGAGAGAGACAGGGCGGGTTTTTTTCTAAAGAGAGGGAAAGAGAGAGTGGGAGATAGATTGGACAAAGATTTTTAAAAACAGGGATTAGAGAGATGAGGGGGGGAAAGATTTTTGAGTGGATAGATGGATGATAGGGAGAGAGAGGGGAGTATAGCTAGAGAAAGAAAGATTAGAGTGCAAAAGATGAGAGAGAGACCGGAAGAAATTAGATAATATGGAGCAATAGATGATTGATAGAGATAGTGAAACGTAGATAGCTAAAGTAGATTAGACAGACTAAATAGGTAGAAAGATGGGCTGACTGACAGATAGGTATTGTGTCATACTTCATAAATGATATATATGCTAATATTCCCATGTCATGATGGGTGGTAAACCCTGAGACACCTTCCAGCCTGACCTCAACTCAGCAAATGTAGCGCAGACATCAGGCATTGCTTGGACCGTATGTCAGGTCTCAGCACCCCTCCCGTGTCTGCCATGGGAGCAGCGGGGTGTGGGTGGTGTTTGGGAGGGAGAGCGCTCTGAGGGACACGGGGGCTGAGGCGTAGGGAGGAGAGGTGTACAGTATGTTTGCTGTTCGTAGCACACAAGGGGCCCAGCCCAGCACAGACACTGCAGACACCCCGTGTCTCTAGCACCAAGTTGAGAGAACTGAGGTTCAGCTCTCCAGATTTGTGGGAGAGGTGTTTGGGAGGGGCAGGAAGGAGGGACCATGGTTTTTGTTTGGCCTTATCTCCTGTCATGACCATTTTAAAAGGTTTTCTGTCTTGCCTGTTTCTGCAAAGACCATATGGTTTCCCTGCTCTTCTGATTTCAGACCCCAAAGTTTTCATCTTGCCTCCACTTTGCTATTACTATTTTTAACTTTATAAGGAAAAGAAAACCACTTCTCATGTCTTCCTGGACATAGGCCTTCCTCCCTCCTCAAAAAATGAAACAACTTTCCTTCCCCAGGGACCTTTGTATTTCGCATGTTGCCTCCCCCTTGGTTGATGCTTGGGGCATCGCGCGTGTTTTGTCACCGTTTGTAAGAACATACTTTGCCATGTTGCTTAGAGAACAAAGGGTTGGGTTTTGTGTTTTGGTTTTTTTCCCCCCACAAAGAGAACGGGATATGTGGTTACCAACTGCAAACCTAAATAATTTAAATACTAATTCCTCTCCCTTGGTTCCAGTTTAAAATTACCGGCTGTAACCAAGCACCCCCTATCTTTATTATTGTACCGTGTCCTGATCCTGCCAGAGAGTCAGGGCAAAGAGAGCGTGAGAGAGAGCACAGAGACAAACCCTGCCTTGAGCAGGCAGTGGTTTAATGTGTAATACACAAGATTTGTATAGGAAGCTGGGCTGTCTTCAGGGTACAGGAAGAGAGCAGAGAAAAGCATTTGGATTTCCTTGAGTTGCCTCTTCAGCCAGATTTTCAAAGGCTAAAAGGAAACACTATAAAGGATGTAGCATGGGACGGAAACTGGAAAGAAAACAAGAGTATTTGAGGAATGATTTTTCTAGCAAGACATCAAGTGAGCTGAAAGCAGCAGAAGAGGCAGGAGGTCCCAGAAGTAAAGAGTGGGGCAAAGAGTCATCAGCAGAGTAGTTGAAGCTTTTCTCCTACTCCCACTGTAACAACCAACAGGAATTCCCTAGGGAGTATGTATCTAATTCTCTCTCCCTCAAGAGGGTAGAGGTTTTCCTGGGGGTGCTCTGTGGTTGTTATTTTATATAAAAAAAGGGCAGGGCATGCCAGAGTGACTCACACTGGGAATATGATGCCTGACCTCACCATGCAGTGCTGTGGAAATTCAGGGTCCTAGAGGGGCTTTTTCCATGCCCCTGTTGTTAAGATATGCTAGTGACCCACAGCTATCCTGAATGCTCATACCAGCTGTAGGCCAGCTCTTGACATTTCACTACTACATTTCACTAGACTAAGCCTTGAAAAAGTGAAAAAAAATTCCAACATAAACTCTCCATCAATGCAGTAGATTGTAAGCATGAATTTGGTCTGACTTGAAATGCTTGTGGCATTCTGACTGTCTGCACTGATAGCAGATGAAACCCCACAACCCTTGCAATAGTTGCATCAGCCAAGGAGCTTTTCCGTGAGCCACATTCCAAAGGGAGGGGAAGGGCATCCTGCTGAGATCCCTTCAGACACAGTGTTTTCCAATCCTAAACCCTAATGCAGCCCAATGAGAGGCTTTAGCCAGAAGGAACTCACCTGTGGTGACCACATAAACACCATTGCTTGGGAAACATGTTACTCCAGATGAAAGAAATAGCCATGACTGATGGAGAGGAGTTTAGAAAAAATGGAAAGGAGAAAGAAAGGAAGGGGGAATTCAAACCAAACTCCCCACAGGAGTTATTTCTTTTTTCCTGTGGTCTCCAAACAGCAAACTAGCATTTGTGACTCTTCATACTGAGGATTTGCTGTTTGTCATAGGTGTCTTAGGAAGGAAATGGAGTGGCTGTGGTTTGCAGAGGTGGAGGGAAGGGTTTGAATGAATGTTTTTGTGGTTCCTCTTGGCTAAAAAGTCTGCTTGGTGGTCACCTGCAGCTCAGCAGCACCAGAGGTGACGTTGGGGGTCCTCTTCCAGGCCTGTGCTCAGATTCCCTGCTTTTCTGCATTGCCACATTAGCACTTTCACTGGATATTTAGAGCACCTCAGGACTGATTCTCCTCTCGCTCACACTGGGATAACTCAGGAGTCGCTCCACTGGAACCAGTGGTGTTAATCTGGTGTGAAAATAATGCGAGAGGAGGATTCAACTCCTCGGGGAGGGGGTGGGGATTTTCCAGGTCCCCGAGGGGGAAAAAAAAATCAATGGGAGTTACATGTCTAACTGCCTCTTGTGCCTGTGAAAGTCTGCCCCTTATCTACCTATATGTATATAGGGTACAGTTTTCAGAATAACCTAAGTGACGTGGGCACTTGAGAGCACACATTTCACTGGCTTTCAAAGAGACGCAAGTTCCTAAGGCCCAGATGCTGAAGGATGTCCAAACTCCTCTCTGCAGCGCATTTGGGAGGTCTCAGGCCTGAAATTCTCCAGTCATTTTCCAAAATGGAACTGAAGATCATGAGTCATTTAGGTGGTCCTGAAAGCGCTACCCTCTATCCATTTTTCAGGGTGTTGATCTCAGGTCATGTGCGAGCCTGCATTCTTACCTACAATGCTTTATTACTACATTCTTCTGTTGAGCAATACTTGGAAGAAGAGGTGAAGGTCGAGATTTGCAGAACAGGCTAGAGACCCCAGTGGCTCACATCTGGAGTGCCCAACTTGAGAGACACCTCACTGGGGTCCAAGCCACAGGTCCCCTGTATGCTCTGAACATCAAGATTCATGTATTACACACCCAGAACCACTGGTCACTTCTAAAAAAAGAAATCCCAGCCTGAGACCTAGACTACTCTCACAAAAGAAAATCCCAGGTGAACTGTTCACCCAATAGCTTGGTTTTTCTGCTCATGCCTGTTCCCAATGAATAAAACAAATCCCTGTGCATCACCTAAGCCCTATTTTGAGGAGTTCCACTGGCATACAGCTGAAGTAACACAGTAATAAATCGGGGCCTGAAGAAGGTGGCTACAGCCTAGAGAGTATCAAGAACTGTGACGTGTCTGGAAGCTAAAAAGAGCAGAACTTGACAATTAGAGCGGCCCATTTCCGATGCTCTTGTGTGAGGATCTGGAAAGAGTCTCTCACTCATTGTACTTGTGCATTATGAATGTGTCCATCTGCAGAGATCTAATGTACACATATGTCCTGAATATTGTCCTAAGGTTGCAAGCTTCAAAAATGAGCAGAAAACATTCCCGAGAAGTGAGAATAATACAGATGTCTGTATTTGAGAAATTGGTTCCAATAAAGTCTCTCACTTATAGATACGTGTAGTTGTGTGCAATTATTTGCTCCTGGCATAGAAATTTCTCCCTTGTGTAGGACTTTGATTCTGTTACAAAAAAAAATATCTCATTTCATTCTCCCTTGACCTTCTCAGTCAAGTCCTTCTACTGTGGAAAAAAATGCTTTCTACTGATTCTGTATGGGTAAAAAGCTATGTTAAATTGAAATGATGAACTAAAAGGCCATAGAGGCCAGCATGTTTTTATTGTGCTTAATATCCATTGAGGTAGAATATCTAGCTGCCCTGATGGAAGATGTGGCCTCCTGTGCAAAAGTCCTGGGTTTTTTAACATGACACAGACATCCCCATGGATGCTCTGACCCAAGAAAGGCCTGTGGCTGTCTGGACACTGCCTGGAAACTGCCTGGACAAGGCTGAACTGAGAAACAAAGTGCTTGGGCACCACAAAGCTGCAAAATGTCCATGGCCATATCTGGGCTTGGGATGTTCTGAGTCAGGGAATCTGCTTGGATGTAGAAATAAGAATGGGGGTCACCAGCAAGTAATGGTTGGACCTCTGGAGATCATCCAGTCCAACCCTTCTACCAAGCCAGGGTCACCTAGGGCAGGTGACACCGATGCCAGAATATCTCCAGAGAGGGAGAGTCAGGGAGAGACCTCCCTGGGCAGCGGTTCCAGTGCTGTTCCACCCTCAATGGAAAGAAGTTAGGCAACCTTGTGCAAGCTTATCTAAAGATATCAAATTCCTCATTGGATTTAAATCTTCAGTAGCTCACTAGGAAACCCCAGAAGTTGTTGAGATAGAAATATATATTTCAGTAGCTTAGAAGCCCCACCAATTATTTCCCTCAGTATCAAGTTTGTGCCAAGTGCAATGATATATGAACAGAGCAGGAATTGCTGCCTGGGCTGTGCTAGGCTTCTGACTTAATCCTGAGCTGTATCTGACAGCAGCTCAAGAGCAGAGCTGAAATCAAGCATTTTTGTCACATCTATTCATCCCAGGAAGCTTTGCAACCACTGTTTAGAAATCACTTGCAACTCATCTATGAAATACAGCAGCTGGCTTAGCAAGGGCCCAGAAAATTCCTGATGAGGCTCCAAGGAGCTGCCTGGGAAACAGAGCAGACCTCAGCACCTCATATGGGATCCGGACAAAGTGCCAATTTACAAATGACACAATTAGATGTCTGTATTCTTGTATGTAATCATCAGTTGCCTCGTGGCTTCTCCAAAAAAGGCGTGGACTACATCTTGTGTGCAAACAAATATTAAGCATTCAAAATCAAGTGGTTTCAATTAGCCACATCACTGGATTGCAGGGATCAACCCTGGCAGATTGGCTTTGCTTCTGTGGGGCAAAACACCTCTAAAAAGACACTCAAGGACCTCTCTCCAAGTCAATGGCTGTCTTGAGGCAGCAAGACTGCCCTGCACTCTTATATCTGCAGCACAGCAGAGGAGGAGGGCAGGAGTTGGCCCAGGGCATGTGTGTCGGCTGAAGCTCAGTCTAATGTAAATCTCCACCTGAGACTTCATGCATGGCAAACTTTTTGTGCCTTCTTATAATTTCCAGAGTTGCATTCTAGCCACTGCAAGAAGAAATAAACTTTCTGCCTGAATTGTAGAAAATGGCCCATGGCTCACCTTAGGTTTTCAACCTCCCCCAGTTGCCCAGGTGAACTCCCTTTGGATGTCTTGCCACATCCATGGACCACACCAGTAAACTTTCCCCAGTTTCTGAGTGAGCAAAGTGTTTCCCATTCCTTTGGTGGCCCCTTGGCTTAGCCTACCCTGGGCTGGGGGAGACCTCCTTTCCTTAGGGAAATTGCAACAGGAACTTCAGGTTTCCTGGTTTTTGACAATGCCAGCAGCTTCACAGCACACTTGCCACCCTCATTGCTCTGCTGAGGTCACAGGCAAAAGACTATTGTTTCTCACAGAACCACTCGAATTTCTGAGTCTGCTTTCCTTTATCCAGCAGGGAATATGAGGCACATATGAAGCACTCTGTAATAGACATTTACAGTCTCCCAGTCTGCAACACTTTGTCCTTTTTTACCAGTATACAGAGCTGGCATCAAGTCTGAACAGGGCTACTCTCTTGCTAAAGATAAGTGAAAAAGTGAGAGGAAATGATGCACTTCTGTACCTTATATCACTTTTGTTTATTAAAAATGAAATTATTTTTCTCCATGTAGGGGCACTTTTATATATTAAAGAGGAAATAATTCTTCCTCTAGCTTGGCATGAAACTCTGAACATTAATAATAAGAGAAGCAAGGAAGTGAAAGCCCATTTCTCTCAGAGGAACACCACTGTGGCTGAGGGGCAGGGTTTGCAGAGAGGTGATAGCTTGTACAAGACAGACCGGGGTACTTGTATCCCATGTCTGTATCAGCCTACAACCCAAACTACAAGCTGTATATAGGTAGAAAGGCATTGCTTAATGTAATTATGGCGGCTGATTAAGCAAATTATGACTAAAATGTAATTAGCACTTCAGGAGCAATGGGTGGATGCTTAGCCAAGAGAGAGAGGGGAGAGTCATTATCTGTGGTGAGAGAGAGGAAGGGTGGTACAGGTCATTGGTGGCTGGATAACAAGGAAGAGTTAATTGGGGTGAACTGAAAAATGCTGGTGAGGCCTCTCCCTGCTGAGCCCATAATTATGCTTTTCTTACCTTGATACAGTCATCTTCTGAAGGGTTTTGTGGCCCTCCTTAGGACCCTGAGCCACAGAGGCAAAAAACAGTTTCTCTCATTGGAGGTGAGATGTAATGAAGAGGGTTCCATTTTCCCCCTCTACTCTGGGTGTCCCCATCCTTGGCCGTTTATCTGTGTACAGTCTGTGGCTTAAATGTCAATTTAAAGCCTCATTCAACACCTGTCTGTGCAGCAGCTCACTGTTTAAGTGTGGAGATGATTTCACTGTGGAAGTGAAAAGCAGAGGCTCCTTCCTTGTGCTTGATCAGATCCTGAGTCTTTCCTTCTTGGGTCTCTTTCCTTCTGATGCAGACCTGAATGATTTAGGACAAACAGTGAAAGCTGAGAAACTGCCACACTTCCTGGTGGCCTAAGGGGGTGCTGGAGTCTAAAGGCAGAGACACCTTGAGCTTTTGGATGTGGAAGACCAATGTTCCTGGAAACCATGGAGAAGTTGTCTCTGAGGGGCAGTTCTGTGAGTGAAGACAGGTCATCTTCTTTAGAAGTCACTTAAAGACCAGAAGACAAATCCTGTTTGAATGCCAGCATCCAGCAAAAGGGTGAGCAGTTTCTGCACACTGGCACTTCGGCTTCCTTGACCCCGCTGCTTCTCAGTAACAAAAAGAGAGAAGACCTCTTGGTCATGGTTGCCTCCCCCATGCTTCTTCTCCGTGCATAACAGCCAAGCCTGGTGCCAGACACTCCACAGGGCGTGTTTGGCAGTCAGGGCTGGAAGAACAGGGTACAAGGCAGGGTGCATGGTCTGGAAAGACCTCACACACTGACTGGTCTCTAGGAAAAAGCCAAAGGCAAATCACCATCCTGTCTCTCATGTCAGGGAAGGGTTCTGCTCAGCCCAGGGCATGGGCTGGGGCAGGATGCTGGTGGCTGGGGAGGGCTGGCTCTGCCTGGCCATGGCCTCTGGGCTGTTGGCACACGCTGCTTGCGGCCCCTCGCCGGCGCACAGACCATTAATAAGACTTTCCAGCCTGTCACTTCCACGCTGAATCCTCTGAAAGCCGCGCTCCTCTGGGCCCATTAGAGGGAGGAACTGTCTCTGTTGAAACATATGGGGCTGTCAGGCTCTGTCTGTTGCTCTGAAAGCTGCCGCCGCTCTTGCTGTTTGCTGATGGGGGGGCAGCAGCTGTCTGGAGGAGGCTGTGATCAGCATGGGGACTTGGAAGGGGCTGGGGAAGATAGAAGGTGAGCTGGGAAGATGCTGACAAACAGTGTGCTGGTAGCTGGTGGGCTGCTGCAGGACATTGGGATGCTGGGTCCCAAGGGGAAGTCCCTCATGCTATGAGTGTGACAGGGGGAAGAGGTACATCTGAGGACAACTGGGTGGTGAATATGGGTACATAGGGACAGGCTGAGGCAGCCAGGAGACATGGCTGACAGCAGAGATGTTGGACTTGTCTGGGAAAGGAGAGGATGGCAGCAGTGTTGGGTGACTATGGGGACGTTGCAAAAGGGGGACTTTGGAAAGCATCATGCGGGCACATGGCGCTAGGGTTTCTCATTAAGCGGCACACCCACCCCCCAGCTCCATTTGCAGAGACAGAACAGGATTTAATGGAGTCCCTTGACTTTTTCTTCTGAAATATTCATAGGTTTTAGCAGTCCATTTCATGCTCACCTCCTTCTCCATTAACGAGCATCGAAGAGGGACTGGTGGAAAGTAGGCTGCTGTGGAGCCAGGGAGACAGAAAAAGGGACCTGTGCCTCTGCCCAGGGACTGCTGGGAAGCAATCCATTCCTGGGCTGCTCCATGGCCCTCTCACTAGGCCTGAAAAATGACTGGAAATGAGCCCTGGGCAGCATGCAGAGGGAGGTGATTAATACAGTGGGAAAGGAAGGAAACCAATTAAGCAGAGCGCTGTCTGGAGCTGCTGCCCCCACCCCTGTCACACAGATACACCCACGTCTGTCTCCCTGCCTGTCTTCTTAATGTGCAAGGCCAAGAGCTCTGTAAGAATTGTACAAGCTGACAAAAATGCCTGGAGGCAATTAGTTCCCTCCTTGCCTTAGCACTAACGCTGTGCCAGGATACAGGGAAAGTCCAGAGCTTGCATGAGACAGCACAGAAGCGCAGAAGTTGGATTATGGATGCCCCATGTAGTCAGCAGTACTTGGCACAGCAAGGATCCTGCTGGGAAGTTTGGAGAAAGGGTGTAATTAATAATGCAATTGCACTGTGGTGTATGAAATGTCCCAGAAGATTGGGGCAGGTGTGATCTCAGAGCATTTTCCAGATCTGTTAGGTACTAAACCCAGGCTCTAATAGTCTAACTGATATATCCCCACCAAAGTCTACAACGAAGTATCTCTAGAATTCTAGAGAAAGGTGTCCTTGCTCATGGCAGGGGGGTTGGAACTAGATGATCTTTAAAGACCCTTCCAACCCAAAACCTTCTATGATACTATGATTTTGGGGGTGGGGAGAGGTGCAACTCTCACAACTTTGCTCCAGAGTCAAACCTTTTCTGCAGTAGTCACACTCCTAAACCAGGCAGTTTAAAGTCCTGAGAAGAATTTTATCAAGGACTCCATGGACAACAGTAGAACCTGGATAGTGCTGTAGGAAAACAGAGTGGTCCTCCACCTGTGCTATCCCTGAAGAAAGTACAAGAGGTGCTCAACAATGGGCTTCCAAGTTCACTTGGCTTCTCTCTGCATTATCGCTTTGATGAACAAAAGGAGCAAAATCTGCATGCTAATGAGTTGTTCACTCTGGCTGACTGAGACAGAAAGCAGGATTATAAATGTACCATTTCCTGTGGTTCCTCCCCGCTGGATTAAAAACCAAAACAATGTCACAGATGCAACAGCACCTATTTATTCTTGCTCTCAAAACACTCAGGCTGCTTCCCCTTCCCTCCCATACACC
The DNA here is from genome assembly GCF_971803275.1 of Cyanistes caeruleus. Lineage (NCBI taxonomy): Eukaryota > Metazoa > Chordata > Aves > Passeriformes > Paridae > Cyanistes > Cyanistes caeruleus. The sequence continues at coordinate 92,411,723 of NC_141703.1, read as the reverse complement.
CGAGTGCTTGCGTGTGTCCTGGGAATCAGATGTTTATGCAAGTATTTGCAGGATGTTCCACATCTCCCTGAAATGATAATCGGCATGCCCAGAATCAGCTTAATTACTAAACATTCAGCAAACGCCCACAGGCTCTTCCAGGGCAGCATCTCCGGTGAATGAGTCTGCATCTTTTTCCTCCACTGCCACACACTGCTCCTGATCAAGAGCTCGGGCCCTCACATCTGAGCTGCTTGGTTGTCTTGTTGTCTATTTCCAGGAAAGAAGACAGACATTTGTAAAGCAGCAGCAGGCCATGAGCACACACTGAGAGTGTCTCAGGGTGAGACTTGGCTACCTCTGATTTTTTACAGCAGTCTCTCCATGCAGGATAGAGATGTGAACAATCTCAGTTTTAACTGGGCCAGATCAAAGATTTAAGCATTCCTGGTCCATAGTCTGGCGATTAACTCTCTCTGTAGAAAAGACAAAACCCAAGAATCTGAGCACCAAAAACTGTGGAACTGTGAAGTTTTGCCATCCATGGGTTGCAGCCTGGCACATCTGGGTGCTCAGCAAACAGGCACTTTCTGAAGAAATGAAGGATTTGGTTTAGCTGAGGCAGTCAGAAAACACACTGCTGAGGTAAGAAAAGAAAGCACTTTCTGAGACAGCAAAGTGCACTTCCTGTAAGAAAGAGCACCATTCATGGCCCTTCAAAACTTTTCTGAAGGATCTCCTGGACTGAGGCTCTGGACATCTGCAAAGATCATGGTCGTGTCTTTGCCTTTAGTGAGTGAGCTTTTTATCAGCCCCTCAGGAAACAATCCCCCGTGTGTCCTCTCAGGTGATTTTGCAGAGGTGCTAAGCACAGGCAGAAGAAAGATTCAAGCTTCCCCTCATCACTCTGTAGTAACCATCTGTGAGTCTACCAAGGTTTGGACTCTTCAGACAACTGTAGCTGACTTAATTTCATTCCCTGTGGTGCTGCTACAGCAAAACCCACACGATGAGCCCATCACATTGTTGCACACACTGGGAGCATTTAGGGCTATTAAGGTCACACTTTACTAATTCACTGCCTTTTTGTGGAGTTTGGGCACCATAAAGCCCAGAACCAGGGAATTCTTTTCTATCTCTACTCTGCTTGTTATCAAATGGCAAGAAATCTCCATTTAAATACAAATCCTGGTGTCAGAGAGACATAATCAAACCAGCATTTTGCTCTGAAGCAAGGGGTGAGTTCACAAACACAGGTCCACTTCTCCACTCAGGCCTGTTTACACAAGGAGATGTGACTTTTCCTCTTCGTTCATAAAGGAGAATTTTAACCTTTTTTCCGAATCTTCCACATCCTAATTCATGAGCTATTCAAGACCCTGTGTATGCTAGGCCTTTGCTCACACAGATCCTTGGCTGTTGGTTGCCATTACAAGTAAAGAAGATGGTCCAGCAGCATTTGGGTGCCTGGGCAGCTCTTGCTGTTGGTGTTGCTTAAGGACTGTCTCGTGTCGCTGGTGATGTCTGCAGGCCTCAGAAGTCTGCCAGCCTCAGCATCACAGCATTTCCATCACCCTGCACCCGGGAGCTGTCACCACTCTTATCAGCGTTATCTGCACACCCCCTGGAGCACCTTAGGAAGGATAACTATGACAACAGAGGGCCGTGAAGGCTTAGACCCTCCGGACATTTCGTGGCACCTTCCTCCTGGCTGGGCAGCAGGGCTCTGCCGCTTGCCCAGGGTGTGGGAAGAGGCTGTGAGAGAGCACACAGCTGAGATAATCTCTCAGGATCTTGGGCAGATCAGATCAGTAACTGCACTGCCCCGAAGTATTTATTCTGCAGGGAAAGGGATGGGAATAACACATACCTTTAAGCCTTGTTAAAAATACATGCCATGAAGACAGCTCTCCTCTCAGACTAAAACTGTCTCCAGGGACGATCTCTGGGGAATGCCTGTGTAAGCAAAACACCCACCAGGGAAGAGGTTTCTCAAGGGGGGGCGTGTCTGTAGGTGAGCACTCGCTTGGAGGAATGCCTGGGGAGGGCATGTTCCCTCATGATGCGCTGCCTGCCTCTGCCTTTCCCTAAACAGCGCATCCCGTCCTTGCGGCGCGGAATACGCAAAGCCCACACGTTTAGGGCAGGTCTTTCTTTTAGTTCATCCCTAGTCAGCTTGTAAGATCAAATTTTAAACCAGAACTTTTGAGCTCACTCAGCTGCTCATCAGTAGCTGCTCTGTGCCAGCTGAGCTGTGCCCAGAGCTTTGGCATTGCACATGGGCACAGCCAGTCACCCCTTACGCTTCTGTTAATATCCAGGTTTAAATGCCACCGCCATTCAACCCACAATAGTCACACAGCCACACAGTCACACAGCCTTAGCCACGTGGGGACAGAGTAGCTGGCGTAATAGGAAAGGAAAACGAGGAGTTTAGGAGGCCTTGCCATAGGGAAGGCAAAGCACTGCTGAATCAGTGACTGGGGGTGCATGCCCTGCTCCCTGCTGGGGAATAGGGAGTCAGGGGCACAGCAGGTTTTGGAGATGGGGCAGCCAGAGAGCCCTGCAGCCTGCACAGCAGTCACAGCAAAGCATCCCTGCACTGCTCAGAACAGCTCAGCCCTGCTTTCTGCTGCTGCTGAGACTGCTGGAGGGGAAAATTCGATTTGCCTTTTGCTCAGCCAGCCTCACGAAAAACCTTGCTCAGCGGCTGGGTGGAGAGCAGAACCTGCTTATGGTGTCTGCACTTGGGTATTGGCTCAGTTGAGAGGGACCCCAAGAGCTGAGCCTCCCCCTCTCACAGCTGTCTCTGAGAGCTCATACTGGGATAGAGACACTGTGTCCCTTCCACAGAGACAGCAGCCTCCCTCAACAGAGCCTGCTGCTCTGCTTGTGGTGGAGAAAGCTGTAAAGGATGGCAGAGCTCCTTGGGACCAGTACTTTGCTAAATGAGGCTCAGGATCCATAGTGCATGTGTGTGCTCACTTGGCTGACTGCAGATGCCTCCCAGATACACCCTGCCCTTGTCCCATTTTCATCCCACCAGAGAATATCATGGCACATCCTGACAACAGGCAGCTAAAGAAGGGGGCAGAGTGTCCTCCTCCTTTCCTTACATTACCCATACTCTGTTCTGGCTGGTCACCCCAAAGGCAGCTCTTGTAGCATTTTCTGTCTGAAGGGCACTGATGCTGGAGCAGCATTTAAATTTATGTTCCCATAAAATATTTTTTCCATAAAACATTTTTTTGATGAGCCATGGGACAGATTGGAATCTGACACATTCAGCTGTCGCTGGATGAAGGGAAGAGCAGAAGTGACAGGAAATTTTTAGGAGAACTATATTAAACTCTGTGTAAGATTTTGATTTAATAGTAACAGTAAAATGAAATTTCAGCTGATATTACATTATGCTGTTTGCAGTGCACTCTAATAGCATCTCCATTCATAAAACAGTTCAGCTCCTGTCCTTTGGTGTTGATCTATTTGTTTTGCTCTAGAGCAGTTTCCAAAACACAACGAATTTGCTTTCCTGCATACTTATGTATGCAGGAAAGGGACAACACCTTTCCAGGCTGCCAGCCTTGTATTTGCATGTTGGATCCTGAGAATGGATCTTCCCAACAGCACATTTCACATAGGTGACCCTCTGCAAATGTCTTTGTGAACTCATGGCCAGATGTATTTCTTCCCCATCTTCCGGACTAGCGGAGTGCACTGTGAGCAGATAGGCAACGAAAAGAGAGAAAACACAAAGAGCTGGGCTAGGAAAGGGTGGGGGCTGAGGAGGCAAACACATTTTCTGTTTCCACCTGACCACGTCCCAGTGACCCATTACAAGTGCGTGACTTGCCTGGTTTTGCAGAAATCACGGTAGGCAGTCTCACCGGAGGGCTGCAACGCCTCTCCCAGTAAGCCTGGCTTGAACTGGAAATCTTTTGTTCTTTTTGGCTCTGCCCTCACTCACAGAAGTCAGGCTGTACATCTGGCACCCAGGCAACTGTGAGGCATCTGTGGGTACAAAAGCAGAGGTGCCATGTTCTCTTCGCACTCATTCCTGAACATTTCATCCCTTCTCTTTGGAATTTATAATAATGGGCTTCACTTTTTACTTTATATTTTCTTAGGAACTCTGCAAGGTGAACGCAAAGCACTACAAAATCCCAAAGGTATCATTTTACCCCTACTTTCTGGTGGCATTATAGATAAATCACCCTTTAGAGTGGGTTCAGCCCTATTTGTCTCCCTTCTCCACGTCCTTCCTAGCAGCCTCCTTCCCTGTCTCCCAGCTCCTGAAAGACGTGCAGCTTCTTGCCGGCAGCCTCTCTACACCAGTGTTAAGTAACTAAGCAGCTGAGATAAAAGGTTCCCACCTTCATAAATAATCAATGTGGGGCAAATGGCTTGTGCTTGCTCGACAAACTCATGCATGAGAAACAGAAAGGGAAGAGACAAAGACTAACCCAGCAAGGAAAATAACCACACCTCATGCCAATAGAGGTAGAAAGGAGATTTGGAAAACAGAGAAGCAAGGCAGCAAGAGTAGAAAAGAAGGGAGCTGGGCACCCACCAAATACTTCTTTAGTCCTTATTCACAAAGTATCTGGAGGGTGGTTTTGATTCAGCTAATTTACTCATTAAAAGGAAGTTACTAGAGCAGCCTGATACCTGCCAGTCCCTGATGAGACTCAGCCGCTGCCCACTCCTGTGATGGGTTTGCCCATGGTCATTTGCTGGCATTGGTGAGATGTAGATATGCCACTAGTGCCATAGGACCAGAGCCCAGCATCAGAGTCCCACTGCAAACACAGGGTGTGCACAGCTCAGTGACAGCCCAGACAGCCTTTCTCAAGGGCAGCTCTACAAAGGGCAGCCCTGCAAATGGGCTGTCCTGCAAATTAATTTTCTGAGGTAAGATTGCCATTTTAGAACAGAGGGACTTCAGGTTTGGAGTGTAAATGTCACACCTGTCCTTTGCCTCTGTGGCACATGTCAAACACAGAGGCCCATTCACCCTCATGGGTGAATCCCTTCTGTTTGACAAGTTCTATGTCTAATAACTCTGCCATGGGAGAGGGACCCACTAGCCAGCCCAGCAGCTCATTGGTGTTGGTACATCAGTGCTGATTTTCACCACATGGGTGCCTGGTCCTTAAAGGTGTCTGCTGAGAATCAAATTTGCACAGTAATGACAGAAACCTTTTCACATGACAGAGCTGATGGTGAGCACAAATAGTGTCCCTGTGCTCTTCCTCTTAGGATCCACAGAGATCGGTAATGTGCACATAAGGCAAAAACAAAACAAAACAAAAACATTTGTGCTTGATTCACCACTGAATAACCTCTCACTCCAAGCTGGTGCCAGACTTTTAAAGTGAGGCTTAATCCAGGGCAGTGACTCAGGTCTGGCACAGTTAACTCAGGAGGTGTCAGTAAGGACTTTAGGCAGGTATGAGCCTAACTCTGGTACAAATCCTTATTGTCTGTAAGTCCTGGACAGAAACTGCTGCCACAGTGAGAGTCCCAGGCTGCAGACCTTCTGCCCCCTAAATTACTGCATTGCTTTTATTGAACACAAGACCCTGGCCTGGCTGTCAAGCCTTGCTCCTTGTTCACAGGTGACCCTGGAGTTGGTACCAGATGCAGAATGATTCACAGAGCAGTGCAAGGGCTCCCTCCTCATGACATGCACCTCTTCCCATCCTTGACAAGCTTTTATCTCTTAGGGCAAGAAGATACAAGGCTACCAAACAGCCACATGTCACAGACACAAAGCAAAATACTACAATGGCATCGCCAGTGCTTTGGAGATGAACAGAGTTCAGCATTTCATTAATTTAATGAAATTAATTAAATTTATTAACTATTATGAATATATTAATACATTATATATAATAAAGTATATATTAATATATTATAATACATTAGATATTACTATTTTTAATTATTAATTAATTAATTAATTAATATTTTATTTTAATTGCCCAAGTGACTGAGGAAGAGGACTGTTCCCTCTGGTATACGAGCAAAAGCCACCTCACACAGCCATTCTCCTTGTGCCCCAAGCCAAACCTCCCTGACCTTAGCTGTGATCAGACTGTCCCAGTTTCTCAGACTGCTGTGAGAAGATGAACACAACAGATTTTGGCTACTGGAGCAGTGATGAGTTCCTGCTCCTGTTCACCTTTGATGCAGTAAAAACCTGCTGCAGATGCAAATTAAAAAAGGTGGGAGGGAGGATAGCACCAAAGCAAATTCACACTCCTGCTCTGAATAACTGTTTTCTCAGCTCTAGTATTTATATTAGATCAAGGGGGATCACTATAAGGGCATGAAGGGAGAGCTCCCAGAGTACAGACAGTGAGCAAGGGAGTGAGTGAGAGCACTGGCTTCCTTGGGAGATAAAGTTTCATTGCTACGCAATCAATCTTCTGAGCTCCTCTTTGCAATTTTGTCTCATTCGGTGCCTCCTGAAATGAGTTTCCATTTGTCTGTCTGGTGCTAATTTTCCCTCATTTGCCACATCAAAGCCATCATTAGAGGCACAAAGTGCCTCCAGTGACTTTTTTTCTCCTTTTCTTCAGTCATTCTCCTTAATAGCTCGTGGTTTGTTAACTGAGCTATCACTCAGTGGCAATCAGATGCTGTTAGTCTGATCTAGCTGCCTCTGGATTCCCCATCCCTCCTGTTCCTAAGGACACATTTCTGCCAGGGGTGGTTGCCTAGGGCAGGGACCAAGGAGGTGCTTTAGAACAATTGCAGCGAACCTTTATCTGCAAGTGTTATAGCCTCTTGCGAGAGTTGTTTGATATCTTTCTCTATTTCCATTTCAATTAGCTAATGGGGATAACAAATAGAAGATGAAGGGTTTGGACAACACTGAAAATGTTCTCTGAGCTTCTTGAGACCTTTTCCCTCAAGCTGATTCAGGTTTGCTTGGAGTCAGGAGCTGGCTCCCGGCTGCCGGTGCTCTCCTCAGCCCGCAGGAAGCGGATCCATCTCTGCAGCCAGCAGCACAAATCCTCACATCTTTTCCACAGCCCTCTGGGTCCTGGAGCACTCCAAGACGTGCATCTCCCTAGGGAGATGCCCCACTATATCATCCTCAAGCAGATAGCAGCCCCAGACCGTGCTTGCACAGCCTCTCCTCCCGCTCACTGCCCGGTCAGTTGGCAGTGAAAGGCCTGGCAGGGCTCTGATGCATGATCTGCCCCACTAAGAGCGCTCACACTGTGGCTTGTGCTGGCTACTGCAGCCGGGGCAGCTGCAGCCCCATCCTGCAGCGTGGGAGCCTTGCCATGATGCCTGTGAGCCGCTCTGCTGTGCTAACAGCTGCCCCAGAAAAGCCTTGCAGAAGGGCCCTGCACCACTAGCAGCAAGAGCAGATGGATGGAGAGCGTGGCACTGTGCTCATCCCTGCTGTGCGCTGTGTGTGGGAACAGCAGCACCGCTCCTGCCCTGCCTCAGACACAGCCAGAGAGCCCAGGCTGCAGCAGGGGCTCACACCAGCAGCTGCCCTCACCGGTGAACCTCTGCACACCTTCTCCCCTGTGCCACAGGGAAGAGCTTTGGTCAAAGGCAGGAGGATGTGCTGAAGGTGTGCGAGGCTCTGTGCTGAGAGGAGTTCCTGGCTGGGTAAAGCACTGTCCGTGGAAAGATGTGGAGAGCCCATCCCTCCCTTCACTAGACCGACAACCAAGACACAAGCACTGGTGCTGGGAAGGGGCTTGTCTTGGTTTTGTCACTCAAACCAGTAAAGTCAGCAGGCAGTGAGATGATCTGGGAGAGGTTTTGCATACCTGGAAGTTCTCGGGTCACTCTACAATGGGTGGTGGACCCAGAGGCAGTCAAGGCAGCCTTTGAAGTGGCTTCTCAAACCACATTTCAAAGAGGATGCATAGTCAGCTCAAGCTTGCCAGCAGCCCTTGGGTGCTCTGGATGACTGCTAAGTGCCTGTTTTCCACAACTTGTGCACAACTGAAGCCACATCAAGTGAACAATGAACATTCCTACAGGAATGGAGGACCAGGTGCACTGAGAAGCACTGAAGCTCTGTTGGATTCCTGCACTTGTGTCAAGTACCTTGTGCATCCTCACTGACCCTCTGTCTGTGCTGCATCCTCGAGAGGCTCAGGTCCAGAAGGGATTTCTCCATCCGGGAGGACTGGGTTGCAATATGTGTTTCAAGTTAAGGAAAGAGCCTGTGAGGCTGGGCTCTAAGAGATGGAAAATCAGATTAATGTGCTGTGCTGGCAGAAAAAGGTGGGATCATCCAGTTCTACCAGTGACTTCCAAAACTCTCCCACTGCTAGTACTGCATCCTGTCAACTCAGGTATCAGGGGACTGCAACCCTAGAATCCTGGGCACAGACCTGGATAAAAACATCAGCACCCAAAATGGGGCAGCAGCAGATCAATGCTGAGGTGTGATTACCAAACCAAGCCTTGCTGCCCTCCAGCCCCGTAAAATTTTTGGAGAAGCTTCCTACTGTCAGAGTAACATTATTCCTGGTCAGCATTTTGTAATCATTTGTAGCATTTTAAAAGACCTAAAATCAGATCTTTCATTGAGGTTATTGGAATGTGTGACAACTCTATTATGCATTTCAATTAGCCTTCCTCTGTGTGATAATGTTTCAACCATTCATTCCTCTTGTTTCCTGGTCAATGCACTGCTTTTAAGCTGAACTGGGAAGGTGACACTTTTGAAGAGGAAGCAGTGAATGTTCTACAAACCATATACTCTGAAAGTATTAAGCATCAGAAAGCACTGTGTAAAGCTCATGGTCTCCAAAGTGTTCTCAAGTTTTTACAGATACCACCCCTGCCATGTGTGGACAGGGTTCATAACACAGACAGCAGACCAATAAAAAGGTGTTTCTCTGGAAATCAATGCAATTTCCAGCTTTCAGATGAAAGCTCAGCTTGCTCTCAGTCATTTTGCAGATGACACTGAGTGTGGCAGTGTTGGTCTGCTGGAGAGTAGAAAACTCTGCAGAAGGATTCTGGTCAGGCTGGATTGATGGGCTGAGACCAATGGTAAGAGATTCAGTGAGGCAAAGTGCTGAGTCCTGCCCTTGAGTCACAAGAACCCTGTGCAGTGAAACTGGCCTGGGGGAAGAGTGGCTAGAAAGCTGTTCAGCAGAGAAGGACCAGGGGGTGCTGGTTGACAGTGGCTGGACATGAGTCATCTTGTTCCCCTATGGCCAGGAAGGCCAATGACATGCTGGCCTGGGTCAGAAATAGTGTGGCCAGCAGGACCAGGGCAGTGATTGTGCCCCTGTACTGGGTACTGGTGAGGCTGCACCTTAAGTTCTCATGTTTTATCCATCACAGTTTATCTCTCTAAATCCAGCTCTTTGCCCATTCTGAGAATGTCTGCTTTGGACAGAAAAAGCCAATCTTGGCTGAATTGCAAGATATTTATATGGACACACATTTTCCCATAGCCTTTGAGGACCATAACCCTTAACTAATTTCTAATTGCAATTTAGCAGTGCTTGAACACAGTTCAAGTTCCTCGGTGAGGAAAGATGAAGAACACAGCCCCCAGAACATCTCATCACTTTTCTTACTCTTCTGGAAATTTTGAGTTATGGTAAGTGCTAAGAATTCAGGTCCTCATTTACTGGTAGGTCTGCATCACTGCTAATAATTTCCTATGTAAATTTTGCAGGGAGAACGGGGTACATATAATAATTGCTCTTACAGATACAAAAAGCTCTTCATGGTGGTAAAAGCAGGAATTAATGTTAATGAGTCTGCTGTTAGCAAGGAGTATTATTGGTGTTATGCTCACGCCTCACCAAATGCAAAGCTTGTTTGTTAAGCAGATGCCAGTTTTAACGGCCAAATTCTCTTCCCATGGATAACTTAGTGTTAGTTAAATGTACCATTAAAAATAACCATTTAAAATGTTAATGAAAAGAGGAGTTGTTCTCGCCAGGGTTTATCTTGTCTTCTTTTTAGCCTCAGCTTTAAGGTGGTGGAAGTAAAAAGACAAAGAGCTTTTCCAGGTGTGTTCAGAGCACACACTCTGAGGTGAAGCCCTGGCAGTGTTGGTGTCATTCAAAGCACCACAAACCTGGCCAGCTTCCACCTCAGTGACCAGCCAGTAAAGCTCAGTACTCACCTTAATATCCATAGAGCACAGTGGTACCCCCTGGCCTGGCACCCTCCCCAGCAGCTCTGCTGTGATTCCTCCACACTGCACTTCCTGGCTCTCCCAGCCTCATGGAAGGGAATGATGGTGATGGAGGAGGGTTCATAACCCCATCGCTTCTCTTTGGTCTCAAACAGGAAACGTGTGCTAAGTGCTGCTCACGTTCACGTTCGCCATCCTGCTTGCACCTCGTGCTCAGAGATGTACCTCTGCTTAGCCCACTGTTTGTGCTGAGCTTCTGGCAGCTCTGGTTTTATTTAATTTTGTACAATTTAAGAAAAGTTTGTACTCTACTAGCAACCAGGCTTACACTGTGTTATGTTACAATGTGTTATGTTCCAGAAACAAAATTAGCTATAACTTTTCATAGAATATACCCCTGTTTTGTACACAGGTCTCAAGTCTCTGCCCCAGTGGACTGTAAACAGCCAACAGGAGAGACAGCAGAAGGTGACACAGAGGTAGTGAAGGCAACACATAGGTGTGGGCAGAGCAGACCCAGAAATAAGAAGCCCTGGTTTTTCATGCTCCAGCAGTGAGGAAGGATGAGACTGCCTCCCTTTCAGAGCTGCAGCCATGTGCAGCCTCGTGCTGCTGCCCTGGTGTTGGGTGCAGGGACATGCTGCCCTGTGTGGTAGCACAATTAGTTGTGTCTTTGGGGGCCACCAGGAAATAGAGATTCTCCCACTGGGTAAAGGACAGTGATGCCAGGCTGTGGCAGTCAGGTGGCATTTACATGACACACCCCCATTATAGTAATTTGGCTGTAGATGTTCTGGGTTCTCCAACATTTAAATTGCCCAGGTGTTGCTTTCTCCTTTGACCAGGTTTTTCCTGCTTCTTGGTTTCTTCATCCCTTTGGCTGTGTTTGCTTGTAAAATTGCCCAGGCTACTCTGCTGCCCTCTTCCTCCTTCTCCCTTCTAACCTATTCATTTTATGCCTGCTTGTGCCTGTGGTACAAGACTCCTGCCCCTCTTCCCCTTGTCCTGGCTGCCCTCATTTCAAGCCCCATGCCCTCCCCATTCCCCTGCTTCTCCACTCCTTCCTTGTCAGAAAATCCAGCCTCTCCAGAGGTCCATCCTGCTGTTTTCTGGACAGCATTTCCTGCCTCCTTCCCCACCACTCCCCTTCTCTCTCTCCACCATTTCCACCATCATGCTCTGTCTTTTGGTGTTCTGTCCTGTGCTCGCCTCAGCCCATTCCTTCCATCAGATTCCTTGTTCTTCCTCTCCTGGGACTGCAGCCTTGATCCCACCCTCTATCTGTGCACACACACACAATCATGCAATTTAACTGATTAAAAAAAGCAAACCAAACAAGAAGCTGAAGGCAAGTGCTGACGTCAGGGGTGTGCACTGCAGTTTTGCCTACGGCATCTCCTCCTGGCAGCACCATCTCACATCTATTTCCAGCCAGCTTGCTCTCTTCATCCCCAGGCACTGCACTGGAGAGGTCAAACTGCTTGGGGTAACACAGCACCCTCAGCCCCAGGCCACTGGCCCTGCCCCACTTGGAGCCCTGGACCACCTAACCCCCCTCCAAGGAAAGCAAGGCAAGGAGTAGCTTGGCTCACATTCCCACTGTGGGCTGGAAAGTCATCACTGGACGTGATCAGAGAGGAGACGAGCCAGATTATGCAAGGAAGGGAGGGGAAATGAAGAAACATTACCTCCTTTTCACGTTTATTTAATTTTTGTATTTTTTTGTATTTTTTTTAAGATCACAGAAGAGCAGAGCATTCATACATGTAAAGAAACAGAAACGAGATAACAGAAGTTAAATACATTGAGAAAAGAAAAAATAAAAAGCTTCTTTTTTTTTTTTTTATTCCATCACTGGGCTTTGTTCATTGTTTGTTGGGTTGTTTAATTTTTTTGATTGGTTCTTTTACACACACACTTGCGCTTTTAAAACTTTCTTTCACAGATCTAGTTTCAAAACCAAAACAATGGCAAAAAATAAAATGGCCATTTTCTCGTTTCATTAAAGAGAAGTTCAGCTCATGTCTACAGTGCTGGGGAAAAATATATATAAAGATATAGATATATATATATATTTATATGTATATAACACTGTTAATGAGGAGAGTTCTAACCACCCCACCGTGTAGCAAGAAGAAGGGACTGGCCTTCATTCTCAAGGTCTAGAGGATGAATCTTGGCTCCAGCTGGGAAGGTTGAATGATTTTGGGAGGTGACGGTGGCACCGCGGAGGCAGGTTCCTGCTCCGTGCCCACTCCTCCCATTCCTGGCACACACGTGTGCTCCCGCAGGCACAGGCACACACATGCCTTCTCCCGGTTCCTCAGGAGCTCACAACGTAGCTGTGTGTGGCAGTCAGAGCCACTGCCAGCAGCAGGTGGCCGAGCGCCTGCCTGGCTGTGCGTGATGGAGAGCGTGGGGAAGGAGAGCGCCCCGGGAGCGCTCCTGTAGCAGGTGCGCGGTGGAGCTGGTGGGCGTGTGCGTATGCACCTGTGCGTGGCTGAATGGGGACCAAATGTCACAATTCTGGAGGAGGGCAGCCCTGCCTGGGACGTGCTCTTCTCACTGGCTGGCTCCTCGGTAGGCCTTGCTCGTGGTCCCTCTGTTGCGTACAGAAACATTCACACCCCTTTCCTCAGGACGCGGCTGGAGCCACCGTGGTGTCACACTGCTTTACTCACTGAGGCCCATTTTGCTGCATGGTAAGCATGCCCTGGGAGGCCGGGAGGGAGCTCCTGATGCACCGTGAGGACAGCCAGGGAAAGAAGGGCCCTCCTGGGATGCAATCTCTGCCCCTTCACCAGCTGCACTGTCCAAGGAGCCCTGCTGCTCATGCAGCCCCCACCACCTGTGCTGCAGTCATGTCCCCCTGTCACTGCCCACTCCTTCTCCACTGTCTGGGCTCTTCTACAAGGCTTGCAGTGCAGTCTGAGTTGCTGTGGCACCAGCTAACCCAAGCCTGCAGCAAGTGAAGGACCCTTTGCTTCCCACCCACCTGGGCTAGTTAGGAGCGCTGCTCCTCTCACCCAAGGCCTGCCTGAGCAGGTCTCCTCACCTCACTCCGTCACCGTGACCCACAGAGGTAGAGAGGACCACACCGACGTGATCTCACCAAGATGAGCTCTGCTCCCCTGTCACAGTGAGTGAACCAACAAGCAAGCACCATATGCTGCCCTAATGGGAGCCAACCATTAGGCAAAATTTGGGGGCTGTGGGAGCTGTCCGATCACTGTTCTAGCAAGTTACAAGAAGGAAAAGTGAAAGAGATTTTAGTGGTGTGACACAGCTCTTAGTCAGCAGAGTCATGCAATTAAAAAAAAATCATCTTCTGGGCATCCCACTGGAAATGAAGCCACTCTAAGATTAGCATTGAGGGGCCATGGTCTCCTCGCTGGTGAACCTGAGAGTTCTGTGCATGGATGATGGACAGCACTCATCCCTACTCTTTTCCACCGGCATCGCATCGTGGAAATTACCATCCAGCTTCTCCATCACTTCCCTGCCTCAAGTTTTGCTCCTCCCATAGGACAGTTTGGTCCTGGCATCCCTAACTCAAGAAGTTTTGTGTCCTTGAGTCAGAGAAGCAGTAAGATTGTGCACCATCAGGAGAGAGATAGATAGAGAGAGAGAGAGAGAGAGAGAGAAAATTGCTCGCCCCCCTGGCACCTCCTCTGTTATACTGCCTTGGTCAGCCATCCCCCGTCAGTTGCTACATCACATCAAGCACCATGATGATTTGGGCTGCAGGTCAGTGTGCTTGGAGGAGAGGAAGCAGAGGTGCGAGGGGTTGGAAGGAGAAGAGCTGTGAGCTGTTTCCCTGTGCCCATAGATTCCCTCACCAGGGAATGGTGAAGTAATGAAACGCTGCATAAAAATTGAGCTGAAATACCATCTGCTGGTGGGGCTGGGAAGGATTCTAGCATAACTCCTCCGACTTCCCAGATCCTCTTGTTTCATCAGGGCTTTCTGCTGCTCCCCCAGATTCCTTCCAGATGTGTAGCTTCCACTCAGCCTGGAGACCGCATGGCTTTTGATGGTGGCTTTGTCCATGCTGCATGCTTGGACTTTCAGAGAGGGGTTGCCTGGTGGCCCGGGGGCATGGTCTGGATGCACCTGGAGCTAAGAAGAGCTGGCGAGGCTTGGATGTTCTTTGACCAGCAGTGGGGCAAGCAGCAGTGCACGAGCGATCTGCCCAAGTGGTGAACAGTCAGTGGCGTGAGAAAGATGTGCAGACAAAGACTAACTCTTGACACAATGCATGTCACCAATGAAATCTCCATGAATGGCACGTTCACATGCACTCGGGGCTAGCATGGGGTGACACAACTTCACCGGTGAAGAAAGCGGGTACGGGGGAGGAGGAGAGGGTGCATCACTGAGCAAGGAGCCCGCGAGTGTGGGGCTGCAAAGAAACAGAAATGAACACAACTGCCAAGATACAGGTGTCGGCTGGAGCATCCCACGTCGCCCTTCCCAGCCGTTCAGAGACAGGCGTTTGCTTCGTTTTCCATCTGACCAGGCACACGCTCCAAGCAACATGCTACAATCATGCGTGGAGTTCATGTGGCTCGGGGTGGCTGCGTTCCCCCTGTCCAGTTCCTTTCAGAAAGACTTGCCTTCACCCCTCCTCTCGGTCATCTGAAAAGGGTTAGAAATCTGCTAGCAATTATGGGGCCATATATGAAATCTAAGTTTTTTGTTCCTCTGCTTGGACATTACCAGACATCTCATGTAACTCTTGTAATATTTACAAACCAGTAGAAGAAATACAATTTTTTTTTTCCATTTTGTTCGTATCTTTTTATAACACTTTTAAATGTTAAACATTTAAATGTTAAATCTCCATCAATCAAACACAATTACACTGACAAGCTCGAGGAACTGGTGTCCCATTCCAAACTCCCATCTTCCCTGGCCTAAACCAGCTGAGAGGCAGCAGGAAGCAAGAACACAGCTTTTTGGGAGGTGATGGGAAAGATAGCAACATAAATGGAGAAATGAGATGATGAGGAGAAGCACTTTCAGAGAGAAGGGCCTGAGACATGAGAAAAGCCATTGCAACATCTCCGTCAGAGGATGGAGGGGAGAAAGAATGGGAAAAGGCATTAGACCTTGCCTGGGTTTCCTGCATTCATCTGGGCTCACCTCTTGACAGGTGCTTCAAGCAGTTCCTCAAAGTTCAGAAGGGCTTGAGTTCAGCTTGAGTTCAGGAGAAAGAGGGGGGTTTTTACAGCACCCTGTGAGGCACACACCAACTCACAGGATTAGATTATTGGAGAAAATCAAGCTCCAACCTACCCACCATTCCCCCAGCCCTGTTCGGAACTTCTGCAGACAACAGGCATACTTGGTGGTGGTGGTGGCTTTTCTCAGAGAGGTCTGCAATTAACTGGCTTTCACCCTGCTTCGCAGCCATATAACAGAGGAAAAGATCTGCCCAGAGCCTGGAGGAAAGACCAGATCCCAGCACCAGGGCTGGGGCTGTTTCCCCAGATGGCTTAAAAAATGGATGCACTGCTTTTAGTGAGATATACCCTTTTAACCATACGCCTCTGTGCCTTGACATCTAAAAAAAAAACTCCTCAAAACTCTTTTGAACCAAAACAGACGTGAGATAATGAGGTGCTGGGACATGATGAGCGCCACCACACCTTAGGGGCCTGATGTGTGTGACCCCAGTGCCCAGGAGTGACCCCACAGTGACAAAAACACATGCGGAGAGCACATGGGACAGGTGCTACCATAGCAACCGGGTCGACATCAAAGAACCTGAAGCGGGCTGGACTCAGCCCTTATGAGCAGCCTGTCTCAGCAAGACGCTGCAGGCTGCCCCCCTTTTTCAACAAGCCTGGGCCAATAAATCCAGGCATGGGTACAGCCCCGAGAAAGAGCAGTGTGGTGTTTCCCTCGTGCCAGTGTGCAGGAAAGGGTGCAGCTCCCAGACCTGGCTTCTGGGACCAGGATCAGCTCACTGCTGTACCAGGGGAAAGAGGAGGCCTGCTGCAGCAGAAAATCTGGACTTGTTACTAAGACTCTGAATTAGATGGCCCTCCTGAAGGTTAGGCACGAGGACTGGGATGTCTGAATGCTCTGAAGGATGCAGGGCATTTTTCTGTGGGCTGACAGATACCAAGGGACATGCCCAAATCCCATCAATGACTGCCCTATTTTGGAGGGAGGGAGCCATCCCTGGATGTTTTGGATGGATTTCAAGCACCTGTTGCCCAGTTTCGACTTGCGCCCTCTTGCAGCTATGGTTTTGGGGTCTGGAGGAACATAAATTATCACCATCCAATCCCATAGCAGATCTACACCAACTCTCGTAAACGCCCAAACTTCAGCCTCTCGTGTCTCTCTTTAATAAATTTCCCCGCACTTCTGGCTGCCTGGGAGGAGGCTTTGAGTGGCTGCTTAATTGTGTGCCTGCTGCTTCTTGGAACAGCTGAGCTCAGCAGCGAGGGGCAGCGCCGGCAGTGCCGCAGCGCAAGGCGAGAGCGCCGCAGCATCCTCACCGCGCTGTGCCCCACCCTCGCAAAGGTGGGGACGGGCTCGCAGGCAGCAATTCCCACTTTCCTTCCTGGCAGGGGAACACCTGGCGGGTATTCCCTTCGCACACTGCGAGGCCAAGCTGTTTCCCCCTTGCCCGCATGTGAGCACGGCTGCCAAGCGTGCTGCCCCTGCCCCAGTGCCCGGGGCAGAGAGCAGCAAACGGGCTGCGGCTTGAAAGCTGAGGGTCTGAGCGCCTGTAAAACACTGTGCTGTCGTGGGGTGGTCACTCGACTTCAGTGGGCTAAATCAAGCTGTCCCCTGCACACCCCTCTCCAAAAAAGGCCTGCCAAGGGACACAAGAGTCCTCTCCCCTCTGCCCCGACCCACTCACAGGCACTGCAGCCCCTGCTCATTCTGGCTCCTGCAGCAGACCTTGTGTTGGTGTGGCCAATTCCAGCCACCACCCAGCATTTCCTCAGTCCTACTTCTCACACCTGTTTCTCACCTCCTCACTTGGGAACCACCAAAGTCTCTCTTGTTGGAAACTGTATGTGATTCTGCCATGGGAAGTGTGGGGCACTCTCCAGCACAACACCTTCAGGTAAGAGAAGAGCAGGGGAAATTGTGCTGCCTGCTTCTTTGCTGCATGATTTAAGCTCCTTCTTTGTGAGCCCAGGATTTTGGACCTGACATTTGTTTTATTTCTTACATTCAGAGGTCCTGGCCATTTTCTGGACCAATTTCTTTCAAATGTGGAATTTGCTGTGAGTTTTGCAATAGCAGCGGTGTATAGCACACACACACACCCACACACCCACACACTCCCTTACACAGCCTACATTTCCTTTTATACCGGGGAGGACAGAAAGAACAAAAACAACAAAAGCAACAAAAAAAGGGTATTGGCTCTATTTTTGCATGTCTACCAAAATGGTTAGGAATGACCAGATTGTGGTTTTCATGTTGAGGTATCGTTCCTATGCCCACTATATCTAAAAGGAATGGCTGCTTGGTGGCGTCCAAGATCTCATCACTCGTATCGCACCGGCCCAGCCTCCCATCCCCAGGAGGAATGGTGGCTGCACTCTTCAGTCCATAGTGTTGTAGGCCAGTCCTGGTTTCTTCTGCTTGCTTGGACAATTGCACATGAGTGCACACCCCCATGCGTGTGTGCAAGCACTCATGCATAGCACGGGCTGCTATGCTGGTACTACTATGCTGGAGGCTGAGAGCCAAACAGGTTGGAGGTGGGAGAGGAAAAAAAGCCTAGACAAGGGTGCAGACTGACTCTTGCAAGCAAGGTAGCCAGAAAATAAAAAACCAGTGAGGACACAGGAGAGGGGGGACACAATGTGAACCTGTGTTGCAGCTGCCCCACTCTCTCCTCACCCTTCTTCTCTGTCTAAGTGATCTCTCTGCATCTTGTCTCACACTTACAAGGCAGGACATTATCTACAACAGGATGAGCATATGTACACATGGACTGTTCGTTTTGCATGCTTAGAGAGAGCAAGAGAAAGAGAGAGAGAGAGAGAGAGTGAAGACAGAGCAAGAGCCACACATGCATGCACGCACGCACACAGGCATACACAGGAAAAAGACACCTGGTTGAATTGAGAGAGGGGGAAGGAAGAGGATTTGAAAAGAAAAAAAAAGAAAAGAAGGCTTTCAGTAGAGTTGACACAGCTTTAGTTCAGGCCTGTGGGGGTGATGTTGCATGAAGGAAGGGGACAGGAAAGAAGGTGTTTAGCAAGGGCTGGGTGCACATGAGCGCAAGGTGAAGTGAAGAGAGGAAGGGGTTCTTCACAGGACACCAGTGTGCAGAGCTTCAGGTGACTTGCTCTGGTTTGTGGCTTTTTTTTTTTTTTTTCTCTTTTTTTTTTTTTTTTTTAATTTGTTTTTAAAAGTATGAACTGGCTGAGCATTAGCTCACAAAAATGACCCAGGGCATCCAAAAAGTTAAATGGCTATAGACACCGAAGCAAAGACCTCTTTCTGCAAAAGAAAGAAAGAGGAGGAAGGAAGGAAAGTGAGGGAGTATGGAAAAGAGGAAGGAGGAGAGAAAAGAAAAGGGATCTTCTGTTTGATTGGCTTTGCAGGTTTTGTTGGATTGTTTACATTGCAGCATCCTCTGGCGACACGATCCTTGCTGGTGCCCCATTCTCTCCCTCGCTTCGTGTTGCCACCTAGGCAGTCGATGACTTGACAGCCGGCTTTTCAGGTTTTGGATTAAATGTTGCTGAGTCTTCTTTGCTGTAATTTTTCCTCTCCCCCCTCTTCGCTCCTGAACACACAAAAGTTGTGAAAGAAACAGTCGTCTCTCTCTCTCCCCCCCTCTTTTTTCTCTCTCCCCTCTCTTCGCTCTGTCTCCTGTATAACGCGTTTTGTTTTGTGTGTTGTTGTTGTTGTTGTTGTTGTGTTGTTTTTTTAATTATTATTAATATTATTATTTTAATTCTGATTTGTATTAACATTTGCTGAGTAGGCAGAGCAGGGACGCTGCCAGAAGCCACAGTGGGACGGCCAAACTCATGGAGCCGTTGTCTACTCTCCCTGTGCCGGGTCCTGCAGGGTGCGAGAAGGGAGAGAAAAGAAGACAAGATTACGCGAGGCTGGGTGAGATGGGTGTGACACAGGAGCACAGCACTTCAGTCCCAGGCTGCTCCTGCAGTGGTGGGTTTGGGCTGCAGGGCACAGCTGCCTTCCCACCTTGGTGAGCCTCCCTCCAGTGCAGCTACAGGCTGCTGCCTGCCAGCTCATCAGCATCCTCCTTCCCTCAGCCCAACATTCCAATGGCACGTGGTTCTCCCTAAATAACACCCCTACTGGAGAAAAAGGGTCTGGAGCAAGCAGAAAGGCTCAACGCTGGCTGCTGACCATATCCCAAACCTTGCTGTGCCTCCAGCGCAGGGATGTGGGTCACACCTTTGCAGATGCTGTCCCTGGACACCACCCCCATGCCTGCTGACTCCACCGCCTTCCCAGTGGTGGCCCTGAGATCCAGGACTCGTTGTAATTCTGCGCAGTGGCCAGTACCTGTCTGCAGGCAGACACCAGCTCCACAGGAGCTGATTCATCACAGTGGTGTGATCAATAAAACATGGGCCCAACCAGCAGACACCTCCCCTCCCTCCCAGGGCTGCACTGTAATTATTTTCTGAATCAGGGTGGAGGAAGGCTTCACCGTGGCACTTTACAGCCCTGTGGCACGACACCTAAGGGGTGAGGGTGCAGGGAATGCTGGGGAGGTTGATTTTTCAAGAGGGTGGGAAATGAAGTTGCACGTGTGTGCATGCGCATCCGCGGGCTCCGTCAGAGGGGGCAGGGAGGAGCGCGCTGCTGCAGCAACAAATAATGCAGCCTCGCTCCGGGAATATTAAGAGCTAACACTCCTGACATCTTCTCATTCATCCTCTCATTTATGGGTTCCCTTTTCTGGATGGCTTTAACGGCAGTGATGCTGTTTTAAATTCACCCTGCAATCCCAAGCCTCGGCAGCCTTTTCTTTATAATTGGTCAGGGAGGTGCAGATGGCTGTGGGTCTGTAAATGCAGGCTCACCATGGCTGTGTGCACATAAAGTGCTCGTGTATCTCTGCATGCATGCACATGTACGTGTACATTTATCCCTATATATGTGCCTGCAAGATGCTGGAGTGTGGAGATGGAGCTGAGGTTTTATGTTATCCTGCTGTGAGGGAAGAAGTCATGCTCACTACCAAGAAAAGCTGTTTCTGATGGCAGAGGGGAGCCAAAAAAAAAATTAAAAAAGTCCCTGTTCAGGAGAGCTCCGTGAGACTGAAGTACAACTGTTCCCTCACAACCTGCAGAGGTGAAGAGCTCTCTTGAGTGGAGTACTGGTGCCACAGACTTGCTCAGCAGCACAGTCACTATTAAACTCAAGTTGGTGACTAAAAGGCAGTAAATCCAAGACAGATTTGCTCTGGAGTCCCTCAAATCCCGTTACACTTTCATTTGTCTGATATCTTTCTACTGTAGCTGACTAGAGTATCTGTTTGTGCCTCAGTTCTATTCTTTCATTATTAAATATGTGCTGATTTGTGTGGAAATTTATGTTCCATGTATGGCTTCTTTTTTTCAGCTAGTCCATGTGCATCTTTTGTGGCAAAAACAACTACACTGTTGTTTTCACTCATTTTATTTCCTCCCCTAAACTCAGGAACAAGTTTTAGTTCAGCTACTACCCCTACCTCACCATACGAAAAGCTGAAACTCCCATCTCCAGAGATGAAAAATGATACAAGTTCTCATGGCTCCCTGTGTGACCCAGTCAGATGGTGAAGCTGGCTGCAGAAACCTCTCCATCTGCAGTCCTGATCATCCTCTGTGCCACACCACAGGCTAAGACCAGCAGCTGCTCTCAGCAGCAGGCCATGCAGGTGCTGGGCAGTGTGTCAGGCTGACTGGGAGGACTGGGATCCAGTGTGGCCTCTGCACATAACCCTGGGGGCCACATGGAATCTCTGGGTTTTACAGCACAGCTAGCTAGAGTACATGCCATGGGTGCTACAGTACTGTAAAAATGTGGGAAGGTTATAATTCTGTTGCAAAATAATGTTTTGGGAGAAAACAGCTGCTCAAGTGTAATATGAATGAGAGCAAAAATGCTGGAAGAAAATAAAATACTTGTCTTTGAGCGAGATTTTCTGCAGGAAATAGCATCCGTTTTCAATTCATTCTATCACTGTCACCCTTCCTTCCCAGCCACGCCTCAAGCAGTGCTAGCCCATGTTTGCATGATGACTTCTCCACGTGTGTACATGAGAAGCTGCTGCCGTGGGCTGTACATGCCACTGCCGTGGGCACCGAGGCAGCCACAGGGCCACGGGTGAGCACCCACTCTGGGGGGACAGTGCCAGCCCCCACAGCGGCCACGCTGTGCTGCAGAACCCGCACACACTGCGGGATGTGCACGGGGGGACAGGCACGCGTGGGCACGGCTCCCCAGGAGTGCAAACACACAGCAGCCCCCAAGCCTCCGAGCGAACAGACCCCACACAATCCCCCATCCCTGCAGCCACCAGCACACAGACCCCTCGCAATCTCCCCGCCCTGTAGCCTCCCTCTCCATGCCGCACATCCCCTCTCCATCCCTGAACATTCCCTCTCCATCCCTGAACATTCCCAGTCCATCCCTGAACATTCCCAATCCATCCCTGAACATTCCCAATCCATCCCTGAACATTCCCACTCCATCCCTGAACATCCCAATCCATCCCTGAACATTCCCACTCCATCCCTGAACATCCCAATCCATCCCGTTCCCGCCGCACACTGGCCGAGCCCGCGGTCTCTGGCTCCCTCTGGCGGCCGCCGCGCGGAGCCGCCCCCGCCCGCTGGAGACCCCCAGCAAGCCCCCCTGGAACTCCCCTTCTGCTCACCCCTGCTCCCTCTCTGCTGGCACCGGCATCTTCGGGGCTATCCCTGTGGTCTCCCGCTTCGGTAACCTTGAGACTGTGCTCTGGGAATTTGCTCTAATATCCCGGGCTATTCATCCCCCCACCCTACCCCGGCAGCCCTGCCAAGTCCGTGACCATGCAACAGCTTTGAAGGGGAGGAAATTTGGTTTCCGAAGCTGACGAGCTAATATGAATATCTGGCAGCATTTTACAGCTAAACCCCTAAGGGACCCCAGACCCTAAACGCTGACCGAGTCAGATCCCATTAAGCAAATCAAGAAGGAGCAGACTGAAAACTGTCAAGGGCAGAACAACTGCACTGCTCTTCCTTGCTCCAAATGTGAGACATTTGGATACCTGGTGCAGAGGCAGGTCGAGCCCGGCCATGGTGACTAATTGTGCTGCAACAGCCTCATGGGACACTGCATCCTGTGTTTCCAAGGCTTTATCGGTGCCACACGTTCAGCCTGGGTGATCTGCATAGGTGCCACACCACAAAGTAGCCTTGGCCAAGATTTAGAGAGCTGTCACTCTCATATGACTGAGGAGGACCATGTGCAGCCCCCATCCCACCCCTCTCTCCAAGACAGCGTAACTCTAGCTGCATCCTTAAATTTAGTGATGGGAAAAACAGAGCCATGCCACGGTGACCTCACAGCTCCTGCCCACCTGCCTGTGTGCAACAGCCCAGAATAACAGCCTGGCATGGAGAGGCTCCAGGAGTCCTCCCTTTTGCTTCTGAAAGAACTTCCACATACTTCTGAGTGAAGATGCAGAAGGGGTGGCAAGACCCTTCAATTTGGGACATCAGCAATTTCACCTAACACTCCTGCAGGCAAACCCTTCCACGCAGAATGAGGCAGAAGAGTTGCTGCATGCTCTCAAGTGCAGAGGGCTGGCTGCAAGGCAGCCTAGCCAAGGTTTCACTAGAGAGGATGTGGGGATGTGTTAACCCTGTATCAGACTTGGTATAGCTATAATGCTTGTGTGTGTGATGGTTCCAAAACTGCTCCTTGTCCCATGAAGAGTGTAGGAAAAGACACGGCGAGAAGGATGGGGGAACTTGGATTAGATGGCAGAGGAAGATGGGAAAAGCAGACAGAGCAAACCACAGCCAGATTTACACTCAAAGCAAAGCCAAGAGCTGCTCACATCTTCAAAAACAGCCTGAGGAACACACTGCAAGGAAAGACCTTTGCTGGGTCTTGTCTAACCTTCAGTCCTGTCCTCGGTGGGTGCTGTGTGGGGGCCAGCCAGGAGCACATGGTCAGCATGCATCATACTGGCCTACCTCAGCTGCTTCAGATTCATTATGAGCCAGCAGAAGCTGCACCCCTTTAAGATTAATTTCTTCTTCCATGAACTTGTCTGGTCACTTCTGGACTGCCTGGAGACTTCCATATCCACAGCCTCCCTCAGCTTTTTAAGAAGCACAGCAGCAGCCAGCTGCCAGCAGTGACATTGTGGCCCCACATTAAATTTGGGTGCTGTGTTCTTCTGTGACTTTAGCACCTTGGCATTAACAGGTGGCCTGACACTCCACCTGCTATTAATTGCTACCTGAACCGGCTAGATTAAAACTGTCTCAGTCACTCTTTGCTCTGCAGCCTCCTCTGCTGACTATGGGAGAGCCAAGCTAAGGAAACTGCTCAGTGTGGGAAGAATTAGCTGCAGTGTTCAGCTCCTCCCAGGAAAGGGAGAGATGAGTTTTTTTGTCATGAAAACTTGCAACACACCCAGCTCCTGCAGCAGTGTCTGAGGTTGGAAGGCTAGCTGTGCACAGGCCCCACCTCATGGCTTGTGTTGGCCTCTTTAAGCTTACAGTGGCCACTGGGGGCTGCATGAGGAGCTGAAAAATACCTAAGTGCATCTGGGCAGAGGCACGGGAAAAGGCTGTTGTGATGGGGGTAATGTGGACTGAGGTGACAGGATGAGCCTTGCACTTGTGCCAATGCTGGGCTACAGCACAGGAAATGATACCAGGGAAGATTTTCAACTGAAATGACAATATAACAATGTTCAGGACATGGAAGAGGGCAAGGGGAGGAGATGTCAGCCAGGGTGAGGATGGTGAAGTTGAAGACATTACATAAGCATGAAGGTTAGGTAAGTAATGAGAACAGGTCCTGGGAAAAGGGGAGATAAAGAGAGGAAATTAAGCCCTGACCAGGCACAGGGAAGTAGGGATGAGGGAGACAGGTAGGGGGGAGTGATGGTGCTTCTGGGAAGAGGGCATTGGTACCAGGCCTGCAAAGGCAGGCAGCCAGTACCAGGCAGCCCGGGCTCAGGGGGAAAAGTGGGGTTTCCAGCAGAGCTGTTTAGGTGTGGATGAACACACCTGAAGCTCAGACGCCAACAAGCAGGTGCGAAAAAGGGCAGGAGCAGCAGCAAGGCGGGTGTGCCTCCCGGGCTGCGCCCTGAGGCAGGGCAGCAGCGCCCGTAGCCCTCAGGCCTGTCACCTGCCCTGGCCGGGCGCTCGCTGCGGTGCCCCCGGCCCTCCGCCCCCGCCGAAGCGCCGCTCTTTCCCCGCGAGGTGGCAGCCGAAGGACATCCAGGCGGCCTCCGGGCTGGGCACGGCAGGGAAAGGCTGGGAATAGCAGGCCGGGAAAAGCCCGTGTCCCGCACGGCACGGCCCCCGCAGGGCCCCGGGGAAGGGAGCGCCCCGAGCCGCCGGGCCAGCCACGGACGGGCACAGCCGTGCGGCACGGAACGCGGGCCCCGCCGGCCTGCATCTTCCCACAAGCACTGCATCTGCCTCCTCGGCAAAGCCTCTTCGGGAGAGATGGAACACAGCACATCTACCCACTGCGGCAGCAGAAACCGAGGGTGCAGGGGGTGCTGGTGAAGTTTGTAACCCACTCTACTTATTCCACTTATTCTTGCGGTGGGCCTCCAGCATGAAAATGGACCTGTTGCTGTGAGTGCACAGAAGGGCCATGAAAATTCTCAGAAGGCTGGAACGCCTCTCCCGTAAAAATTCTCAGAGGGCTAGAGCACCTCTGCTATGAAGACAGGCTGAGAGAGTCAGAGTTGTTCAGCCTTGAGGAGAGAAGGCTCCATGAGACCTCCCTGTGGCCCTCCAAAAAGGGGCTGACAAGAGCTGGAGAAGGGCTTTTTGTAAGGGTGTGTAGTGATAGTACAAGGGGAGTGGTCTTGCATTGAAAGAGGGTAGAATTACATTGTACATAAGGAAGAAAATCTTCACTATGAGAGTAGTAAGGCATTCACAGAAACTGTCAATATCCCATCCCTGGAAATGTTCAGTGCCAGATTGGGCAGGATTCCAGCACCCTGGTCTAGTGGAAGGTGCACTGCCCATAGCAGGGGATTTGAAACTAGAGGTTCTTTAAGATCCCTTCCAACCCAAGCCATCCTATTATGCCACTTCCTCCACACAGATATTCTCCCTTCCGTCTCTTTGCTGCCTCTAGCTCCTTTTTGTAACACCAACAGCACCCTTGAAGGGGCCCATTAGAGAGGGAGATGGAGATTGTGCCATGACACATAAGCCTTGCTTGAGAGGCAAATGAGACCAGACATGTAAATAAAGCCACAAGTTCACCACAGGCATGCCTCCAAATGTGTGCACCGTGATCATCACCAGCAGAAACTGAACCCATTACTTTTGAGATTCCCAACACAGACCTTTAAAAAGAATCATTTGAGATGCAAGCAGAGAGCAGATACATTCCAGAGGGAAAAGAATCATCCACCCATCTACATGTTTCACATACACATTTGCCAATCTCATCATCTGAGTATGCCAAAATGAAGGCAGGAGAAGAGACAGTGGCTGCCAGTTTTTCTCTTATTTACATTAACAAGACCCCAGGGTTTGACATATCTGCAGTTTGCTGATGGAAGACAGCCCACAGAGAAGGTTCAAAGAGCATCAGAGAGCTCCTGGCTGTCGATTTGCTTTGGGGAATCTGCCCTTGGGATCCTGCCAGGGAGTGCAAGGTAAAATCTGGTGTTAGAGGGCAGTTAGTCCCCATGAGTTTCTGAATGGAAGAGAAGCCAGAAAGCAGCATGGGATGGGCTGGGAGAACTTTTCTGTGATGGAAGAGAAGGAGTGATGATAAACCGAGTATAGCTAGCCTGATGTTTTTCCAGGTGCTGTCCACTCTGAGTAGCTCCAGGTTCCATGTTGTTGATAGGCTGACTCTGCTTACAGTGAAGGCTGGAGTTCTCCCTCTGGAGCAAAAAATAGGACCAAAAATGAGGGGGGAAGAAGAAAAAAAGCCCACCTCTAAAGCCGAAGGCACAAGGGAAAGAGGATGTGCGTCATGCAGGTGTCTCTACCATCTCACTCCCTGGGGCCTGCTGGTGTCTTAGGGTTTACACTTGCCAGCTGCTCTGCAGGAAGCAATTTTCCCTAGTCTGTTGACTCTCTTGCCAGGGCTTCAGAAGATGAAATCTTTATTATCATGAAGGCTTAAAAGGGAGGAATACTGTTAATTCCATTTTCAAGGTCATACTTTGAAAGTTATTAATTTCTTTCTTCCAGGGCTTTGCACTCTACTCTGAGGCTTTAGGGATTACCAGCTTCTACTTACTAGGGTTCATTTGGGGCTTTTTTTCTTACTTCTTTCCTGTTCCTTCCCCCTCCTCTTAGAAGAAGACACATTTTTTTTCTTCCCTGTTCTCAGTGTTGAAGCTATTTTGCTTATTGCCTGCTCATTCCCCATTGTCACTACCAGTTCTGCTCCTGTAATTAAAACTTGACTGTGACTGCAGTGGCAATAGGCTGGCTTTCCTAGAGGTGCAAATGCCACTGTGTTAGCTAGGGAGGATGCCCTCCAGCAACTCTCCAACAAGATTAAGGAACTGTCTCGGGTGTCTTTCAATCTTTGCACTCGGTTTAATGTATTTCAGAATTTGCTCATGCTTTTTTAGCACTGAACATTTCTTCCCCGTGTTTTGGAGCTCATTCATGGTATACTAAGTACTCATCTATCATACCTCATGTCTTAGAGGAATGAAGATTCATTCTGTAATGCAGCTCACCCATCCTTCCCTAAGGTCTGAAGAATATCCCTGAAAATTGTATTTTCCAGTGTCTTTCTGAGAAGGTCGTGGTGTTCAAGAGTTGTCTGCTTACACCATTTATCCCGGAGCTGGTTTACAGTAATCCTAGTCTAAAACGGAGCTGTTATCCTGACCAGTGAGGTTTGTGGTAGCTAGAAGACCACCTTTGTTTCAAGGTTGCACAGATCTTTCATCAGCAGATCTGTCCTGTGTGTATAAAAAGTTTCAATGTTCCCTCATAGCTGAAGAAATTGTTCTCCCACCCATTTCATTTCCCTAGCAACTGAAGGTTTATTAAAAAAAACCCAAAAAACAACACCCTCCCCAAACCCCACCTTCCCCAGCAAATGATACAAAATCAGATACTTAAAACTGCATTGTCTTTCAACCACACATTAAAGACTCTCATTCTACAGGGAAAGCATAAAAAACCCCAAAAAACAACAGAACAAAACCAAACAAAATCCAACAAAACAACACAACAACAACAAAAACACCACCACCACAAAAAAATAAGCAAACAAAAAAACCACATAGCACAGACTTTTTCAGGAGTCATTTTGAGAACATCGGAGCTTTTTGCTTTCCTAGGATAAAGCCATCCCTTTCCTGCTCATCTCTGAAGTGCATGTGTAGGGCTCTGCAGACCAAAGGTGATGCCAGCGCATAACCCCGTGTCTCAGTAGAGGACAAACAGCACAGCTTCCCTCACCCAGAGCACACACAGCCCTAGGAAGCAGGTTTGTTAATTGGAGGCTCTGGAACCTCTTGAAAAATTAATACTTTCATCAATTTCATGTCTGTCTGTTTACTCACTTCATCCCTGCTATGGTTTTCTACAAGCTTTACTGGATATATGGCATGGGAAAGATTTGAGAGGCTGTTGCCAGAAATGAAGAGGCAGGGGACATACATAGGGGTGACTGGAGCAGAAAAAGAACTAAACTGGGGTGGAGAGTGACCAGGGTGTTTGATGTTACTCTGGTACTGAAATCCAGTCCTACTGCAGCCTCTACCCTCCCAGTCTTTCTCTAGTATCTGCAGAGAAGCGCCCTCCCAGCCTGTTCTTGAGGTCTTCTTAGGGTTATCACTCTTAGTATCTCAGTGAATTAGAGATGTCAGGACAGTCAAGCTGGGCCCATGCACTAGCGTAGGTCTCTAAAGTGTGGGGTCTAAGAAAATATTACTTTGTGTTCCCTGTAGTTCTCATCAAACTAGGGAAGAGTCCGTGTGTGCAATTCCAGTGAGACTCCTGGTCACTGTAACACCCTAACAGTGCAAGCATGGCTTTAATACCTGGCCCAGGCCTGAGAAAAGCCAGAACAGAAAGCCATCGTGGTTTCCCACAGCCCATTCCCAGACTGCTATTAAAAAGGGAAAGTTAACACAGCTTACACAGGCTGCTGAGCAGGCCTTCAGCCCAATGAGTTGGAGCAATGGGAAAGATGTAGGAATTCCTGCTCCTCCTGAGATGTTCTAGGGTGCCTGGAGATTGCTCAGTGCCTGTGGGCTGTGCCTCTGAGCACAGGGTGTGTACAGTGATGTGTCTGGGCAGTGTCACCATGGGTCAGCGTGCCTGTGTAGCTTCAACACCTGCCCTAGGGGCTGCCTGACCAGGCCCTGCTGAAGCCGTGCTGGCCAGAGCACATCCTTCTCCAGGGCCTGATCCCATGCTCCCAGCCATGCATCTGCTCCCCAGGCTGCAGAGGGACATGCAGGTGATGCTGGGGAAGGACCACACGCATTGCTCCTTGCTCACCTTGCCACGAGGCCTCTCCCTTTTGCTGGGGAGCTCTGCTGACAGATCTGCTCGCCCATGGGAGGGGAGGCCTTCCAGGAGCGCTCTGCTTTTTGTGCAAGCCTGATTTCTTTGGAACGGTTGGGTTTTTTCCCCTTGTGCACCCTCCCTCCCTCCCTCCCAAATCCCACACCTCCCTTCTCCTTTCTGGTTGTTTTTGTTTTTACAGAGAGTGCTTAGACAGCTGTATTAATCATGCAAGCCCAGCCATGTGTAATGTGCTTTATCAACAGCAGAGCAGACACTGAATGGCAACCGGTTCGCAAGCGGGCCCAGTGCACTGCCTGAGCTGGGAAGATAAACCTGCTGCTTCCCAAACCAACTTACCGTCATGGGTTAGTGAATGGAGAGGCTGTTCACTTGGGACAATAACCAGAGGGGAGGCCAGCTTGTTAGGCACATTCTTGAGTGGTTTACACTGGAAATGGAAGGGCGAAGAGGAGGAGGAGGAGGAGGAGGAAGGTGTAAATTATTCTTTGGCCATTTTCTCATGGGGGTTGGAGGAGCTTTTGTGTGTGTGTAAGGATTAAATCAAGACAACACTGGCAGTTCTTCATCCTCCTCCTTGCTGCCCTCCACAGTTCCAATCAGCCAGTCAATACAAGAAAAAAAGGAGAACAAGAGAGAGAGAGCAAGGATTTAAATGCACCTGCTGTGCAGGATAGGTTGTCTTCGACATCTCTAAAAGAGGAAAGTTCATTTGATGACTTCAGAAGCTCATCTAATACCTGTATAGATGGTATCAGGCTATGAGTGTTCTCCAGGCTGGGGATATGTGGCTCGGGAGGGTTGGAGCATGCCCCAGCTCTGTTCTGCAGGGTACTCTGTCCATGCTACACCGCTAATACTATCGCTGTGCCTGTTGGATAACTGATTTTCCACAGCAGTTGCTCTTCCATGGGCTTGTTTCTAATGTCTGCAGTGCAGTCATGTGCTTTCTCCCCCAGTGGATCCATCCAGGCTCCACTCTCCCGCCTGACTGCTGTATCCTGACCTCTGTTCTGCAGGGCTGTTCTGCATGCATGCAAAGTCACACCAGTGACTGCACAGACCTTGAAACATCATCCTTATCCACTGCAAGGGCTCAGCTTGGAGGAATATCTTTCTGGGACTTCCAGTCTCAGTTCCCACCCTCTGCTACTGATCTTCTTCATTCACTGGATCCTCCACAGCACTGTACTATGCAAATATATACAACCCAAGGTACATTTTGGAATAAATCAATCTAAATTAAAATAATGAACAAAAACTACAGAAACAGATCAGGCAGTAAAGCCATTTCTCTTTCTTTTCTCCTGCGTCTCTCTTTTTTCTCTAAGAAAGCTTGTTTCTTTTCTCTACGCTTCCTTTTTCTTGGGGGGAAAGGTAGGAAGAAGCAGATTGGCTTTTAATTTTTTTAAGCAATCTCAACAAAGAGAAGCTGTCTGTTGCTATTCAACAAAACCCACCAAGCAATGTTAGTAGCTTGGCATCCATTCTTGTCATGTCTCTTTTCCCTAAAATGCTGTTTTTGTCTACATCCATACGATCTCCTTTTAGAAGACAGTATCATCACCTCTGGCTTTGGTATTACTCACTTTAAACCACACAGCCAAAATAAGATACAGTGCCATTGCTTGCCTCGTATCTATGAAATAGCAAGAAGCAATTACTGTGATGTTGGCTGCCTGCCCTCACCCTGCCTTGTCCTCCCTGTTCCCTTGGCCTGAAGGCCCCACAGGCTTGGCACCCAGTTCTGTGCCAGCCCTCAGTGCCTGCAGCCTTGGCAGGGACTGACACTGACCCAGAGCAACAAGAGAAGCTTGGTCTTTCTGAGCATCCACCCTGCAGGGCCAATCCCTTCTGCACTCAACAAATGGACACTGAGCCCTTTGGAAAATCTGGGTGGATACCAGATGGGAAGCAAGGAGAACCGTGAGTTGTGCTTCCCACCCAGGGCCATGGGCGTGATCAGCTGCCAGTACCTGGGGCTCAGGCAGCTTTCAGGGAAGTGAGGCATGCCCTGAGCAGTCAGCCACACATCACTGTGGAGTGACCAGGACACCTGAACTATGTCCCTCCAATACCTTTGGGTTTATGGGAATACCAGACTTGACATAGTTCCTCATGTGCTTGGTCCCTTATGGCCATTATAATTTTCTGCTCATTATTTTTTCTCTGTTTCTCTGTTGGGATCACAGAAAGACAATATTGTCTATTTTGGCCTGTCTATGCTATGGCTTCTCTAGCTGTGCCAACCAGTTTGTTTTGAGGACCTGAAGGCCTGGATTTTCACTGACCCTTTTCTGGAGCCCAAATGAGAGAGCACCCTCAGGCATCACTGAAGAGAACTCCAGAGGTGGATGGATCTTCCAGCTGGTCACATCATACTGGCAAGGCTGGCTGCCTAGTCAGCAAACCTCCATAAAATATTAACCCTCCACAGCCTGTGGTCTCTGCTGGAATCCCCCTGGCTTCTCTCCTTAGCTTTGATGGACTCAGATGTCCACCCTTTTGCCAAAACAGACCCTGCTGACACAAGAGCAGCTGGCTCAGCAGAACTAGCAGGGCCATGCACTAGAGAAAGCGAAAGGGGAGCAGAAATTGGTGGGAGGTGACCACTGCAACAGAGGAGCTCTCTTCTGCACAGCTGAGACACCCAGAGAGAGGAAAGAGGACTGAGAGGGTATTAGAAAGAAAGCTGCTCTCTGTTTCCCACTCTGGCCATCAGACCCAAACGAACATCTCTTTTCTCCCTCGCCCCAGCTCCCACCCACCTGATGAAGGCATTAGTGACAGTACAGGCTACACAGGCTACAGCTAAATGGAGACTAGCTACGATCTACAGTCACACAGGGTCATTCTCCGATCAGTGCACGTTTTGGCAGAAAGGCAGGACTCCTCATTCTCCTCTTCCCTCCCACTCTGCTAATTGCTAATACACTGCTGCTATAAATCTTGTGTCAACCTATTGACAGCCATGACTTTGTCTGATCAGGCCCCAAAGACTGACACACTTGTTGCCCTGTGGGTGGCTCTGGATGTGCTGCTTTCTGAAACACCACATCCCCCTTGCAGAGCTCCCAGGGCATCAAGCTAACCACGCTGAGAAAGCCCCTACTTAGCCTCTGGCAAGCCCTCATCACAAAACTCCTGTGAGGAAGGCTCACAGGTTTTGAAGCCCATCAGTCTGGCTGAGCCATTCTGATGTGGACACTAGGTGCTAATCAAAGGGAAGGAGTTCATGTTCAAAGGGCTCAGGATGAGGGACAATGAAGGACAAAGATGGAGCTAGTGCCATAATTGTGACAGGTCCCTTTGAGGTTCAACAGTGGCCACACTTGCCCTTCCATTGGCAGATGTGGTGTGGAATGAACAGATTCTCTTTTTCCAGAAGAAAAATCCTTTTGAAAAGGCACCTGATGATGCAGTAAGGCCCCTGCTTGGTGACAGCCAGATCTTGTGTCATTATAACATGGTGTTACAATGCAGACAGAAAGATGTGATGATGCGGCCACATCCCAGAAGACATTTCAAGGCATTTTGAATGCCTGGCTGCAGATCAGGAGGGCTGGAAAATTTATCAAGGACAACTCAGTTGAGAGCTGAATCAGCTGGGCTCCACCAGCATTTTAGGAAAGTGTCTCATCAAATTCAAGTCCCATTTGTTTAGTTGAATGGGCTGCTTCTGAGTCTTCAGCCTGCCTAAAAGCAAGATGTTTCCACAGCAGCTAGCTAATGATAGCAATGCTTAGCAGGACTACAGAGCTCTTTGTCTCAAATCACCTTCCTTTTAAATTAATGCTCAAAACCCCACAGGGCAGGGAAGTATTACTGAGGATTAACAGAAATGAAAATTGAGGGAGAAAGAGGAAGAAGGCTGTGATTCTGGTCATTGAGGAACGGCTTAATTGAGGGCTGAGGACTGCATTTCAGAACATCAGCTTGTAGGAAGAAAAAGGTCTAACAAAATTTTATGCCCCGGCTTTCTTTGAAGGTGAGCAGCAAAGTAAAATCACACGTGAAAATCACCAGCATCTGTGCTAAGGCCCACAGTGGAGGAGCTGGTAAGGGTTTTCAGAAAACAAGTGAGGCCCAGAGTATTTAAACTCTGCTTTCCCCCTCTGCAAAATCCTCTTGGTGTGTCCTGGGTCACTGGAGACATGCCAGCATTTGGCACCACAAATTCCTGGAGGCTCCTCAAAGGAGTGATGGCACACCAGGATGTCCTTCAAGATGATCTCAGGAGACTGGGGAGCAGTAAAAAACATAACAGCTTCAGAGATGGAGGGGAAAGTGTTTTAAAGGATCAACTAAAGCCATGCAGGATGGCCTTGGCAAGTTGATTAGGAGGTGTATTTGTAATGGGAATCCTGGCCTTGCTCACTCGCAGATTTTGCTTTATCATTTAGCTTAATGGGCTCCTAATTCAAAACCAGCTGTAAACAGGGCTGGCTATGAAAAAAATTAACACTGCCTGCCTGTGGAATTTAAGGGTATATAATAAAAATAATCATAAAACCAAAGAGCCCTGGGTTTTTCATCAGACAAAAATATTTGTCATTGAAAATTCTGCTTAAAGAAAAGAACACCTAAAATAGTAAAACTCTTCAAAACCCTACATCCAAAACAGCCTCAGCAACTTTAATTTCATATCCAAGCACAAGTTTCATTTGCAATACATAAGATAATGGTGTTTAATTGGATTTATTTTTCCACAGTAGGTTCCCAATGGCCTACTTTACTCCTTTCTCAGCTCCTTGAATGTTATTTACAAATCACTCTCTGGGATTTAATTTTAATGGTAGCTTGATTTCTACCTCCCCCCTTCCTTTTTTTTTTTTTTTTTTTAGGTACTTTTCTTTAATTGTATTTGTGGATTTGCCTTTTAAATAGGCAATTGTGACTACATCCTGAGCCTGAATAAGTTGCCAAGAGCAGAGCTTGATTTGAAAACGGCAGAGTAGTTAAACGGAGCATGTGTAACACCCAGCATTTATTGTTCTTTTCATGGGAGTACCTGCAGGTGCTTTGTTCGAGCAGGTGCTCTTTTGCAAAACAACACGGGTTCCTAATAACACTCTATCCCAAAGCTCTGTGCAGACATTAACAATTTAGGTCTCTGAGCAACCCATAAGTTGAGTGCATCCTCCTCATATGGCAGGAAAACAAAGATACCGAGGAGCTGTAGGCCAAGATTTTTTCAGTGGACTGACTTGCTGCCTTATTGTTGATTTATTTTCAAACACCACTTCCAAATGCTGTAGCCTGCTTTCCAGATGCACCTCGTCTCTGTGCTTTCTCAGAATGAAAAGGTCACAACCCAGGCCCAAATCTCATATGGATGTTGGGACCATGCTGTCTGCACCCGAGGCAGGAGTGGGCAACACAGAAACATAAAGAAGCACCCAGACCCTGTTTTGCCTTCATACCTTCTTCCCTTTTGGAAAAAAGCAGCCAGTAACATCTCACCATGTGCCTCTTTTCATGCTCTCTGCCTCAGATGCAAGACAATGTGACAGGAAGACTCAGAGACATGGGACAAAAGCATGAGAAAACAAAGTGTTTCACTGTGCATGATAAGATGCACAACTAGAGTGAAAAAACCTTCTGGCAGTGTTTTAATTTTTAGTTTTCAACTTGTCCTTTCTACTGTCTCTGCAAAATTTTAGGTCTGTTTATGCTTTTGATCCAAATCTGAACCAGTGGGCAAAGAGAGCATAGGATGGGAATGTGTTTTAGAAGTAGTTCTGCAGGGAGATTGAACCTCACTAAAGACTGTCCACACCTAGGTGACAACTCAGTGTCGTGGCCCAAAGCTTGGTTAAAGGTTGCTGCTGTACAGTTGATTGTTTCTTTGAAGAGGGAGGGGGGAAAGAGAAGGATGAGGATGGTGAGAAGAAATGACAAAATGACATATAAATGAGAAGGGAAAGCCCTTATTTTCCTGAATTTCTGAGCTGTTTTGCCCATGCCTAGCTCTGAGCATTTGTCAGGATGACGGAGAATGACCCGGCTAAAGAGCTACTTCAACATAAAACATATACTGACCTGGAAAAGGATTGGGGAGTGTGGGTAAAACTCGTTCTAAGGGGGGAAAAAAAACCAATAAGCAACATGCAGGAGAAAAGGACAAGCCACTTTTCACACCAAGCAAGCAGCAGATACAAACCTGATGGAGTTGTCCATCTCCAAATTAAATGAACTAGAGTAGGTTTCATATAAAGAGCATTTTGCTAGCAACATGCCTAATACATATCAGCATCCCCTGGGATTGGGAGTCAGAGAGAAGTGATTTGAAAAACTAAACAAATAATAGCCAAACAGCAAGAGGGATTAAGCACCTGCAGTGAAGGTAATTGGAGTTGATGGTCCATATCTTCCCTCTGACTTTCAAGACCACTCATGTCATCACTCTACAGCTCCTCTTAGCTACACCTCTGTCTGGAAGAGAGGTGAGTTGTGGAAGTCCTCCATGGGTTGCCTCCCCAGAACCTTCTCCACAATTGATTTTTTGCCAATGGCAGCTCCCTTGAGGAACTGTGCATGGGAGCAGTCACCCTGGCAAATCCTCAAGGGCACTCTGCTTCTTTAGAGTTTTTGTCCTCTGAGAGGGACAGATTTTTTGCAGTCATTATCTTCCAGCTGTACGCAGAGCCTGCTGTCCTGTTTACAGGATTTTATAATGTGTCCTCATCATACGTCACAGCAGGACTTTGATATACGTCACTGCTGGCTTCATGGTTTGCTTCTTCCACAAAGGATCCCAAAAGAATTGCACAGGCACTGAGGGAAACCAGTACCAGAGACCTCAGTCTGAGGCTAGCAGTAGTGTTAATTCTGCTTCACAGATGCTGCAGGTGATGCACAGAGCAAGGGAAGCAGTTTGCCCAAGGTCAGATGCTGAATAGTTGGCAGAGCCAGACACAAACCCAAGAATGCAAGGTCCCCAGACTTGGCTATTATCACTGGGTCTCCTTTCTTTGCCTTCAGAGCTTGCTGGATGCCTTGTACTGCCTGAGACAAGTTCCTATCCATGGACTATATAGGTAGACATTTAGCTGCAACAGCTGGTAGACCTGGGGCAATGAGTGATCTCCTGGCTTACCTGCTAAGATCACTGCTGATGGACACAGACTTTGGCAGGATAAATCAGTAGCCCACTGTTATTCTCTGACCACCTAGGCCCAGCTGTTTGGAGGCCAATGCTCTTTCTGCAGTATCCTTGGTGCAAAGAGTGAGTTTCTGTCTCACTGGAGCTCATGAGGATTGAGCAGGTCAGGCCCATCCCTATGACACTGGCAGGACTCCTGCCCTCACAGTGGTAATGGAGTTGTTTGAATCCACAGCAGGCACAGGGGAGATCAAATACAAGTCTAGCCTGGATCTCTGTGTTTGTGTAGCAACAGGGGACTATTGTTCTGCGAAAGCAGGCTGTTTGTGCTGACAAGACTTCCTTGTTATTTAGTTTGGTTAAATAACTCAACTCCCCTTTACCTTCTTCCTGCACAGCAGGCTGCAGGCTGCACAGCATAAGCACTTAAAGCAAAGCACTACGGCCTCATTATCATGCTGCTTTCTATTCAAGGACTCTGTCTCTGTTCCCCTCTCCCACTGTGTGCTGCTTTTATTGCTCCACCCTGGCTCATTAGCAGTGTCTCAGCCTTGCCCCCTCTTACTGTCAGCCCAAACCACTTTCCTCCCTTCTGAGTCTCCCCGTTATTGACAGCCTTGAGGAAAGCAGGGGATGTGCACTAAGAGCCACTAAGAAGGATTTTGGCCACAGTTAAGGTTCCAAACCCCAGCAGCCAGCACGGTAACCAAATGCTCAGGCACACTACAAAGCGTGGGCAGAGTGGAAGGAGGGTGTCAGCGTGTGCACACTTGTGGCAGGATGCTAACAAATAACAAGTTAGAGGCTAATGCCAGCCTTTAGGAACGTGCCTTGCTGCAGCCAAAACTGCTGAGCTCCACCTGAAGCTCCTTGATTTGGCTTGCCAGTTTCTGCTTCATCTCTGTGTTTGCCAGCTCCCCAAAGGGTGCAGAGGATGCAGCAGGGGACCTGATGATGTGGCAGTCTCCTCTAACTGAGCCAATTGAGCCAGAAGGACTGCATCAGAATGTGCAGCACTGTGCTGCTGTCTCCTGTTTCAACCTGTGGGATGGGCTAGCTTGGCTAGAGGGAGAAGGCAACTAATTTGGAAAAGCTTTTCTTTCTTTCCTCTGCTTTGCTAGAATGTGCCAGGTGCTGCACCTGCCTGTGTGTGCCTGTGGAGGGGTGTGTGGGTTTGCTTCTACATCACAGAGGTGCATGCCTACATATACATACTCACGTACACATAAACCTTTGTATCTGTGTTCCTCCAGCAAATGTGTATCTGCTGAGTATATCTATCTATATATATAGATGTATGTATGTATGTATACACACTTCTGTGTAGCATGTGTTAAGATACTTATTGTGGCTTTCACTCCTAATGCTTTTCCTAGTACTGCTAGGTGAGTAAAACAAAAAGGAAACATGTTCCCTACCTCCTAACACTTGGAGGAAGAACCCTTTTGCTCCAGCTGTGTCATTGCTTTTCACCTGTGTTTCTCTGTGATGGCAGCCCTGGCTTTGCCTCTCTGTCAGGTAATTTTAACAGAGATGTCTATTACTGCCCCTCTTGTTGTGCTTAGGGGTTACAAACCTTGCTCTCAGCCTCTGCAGAGCTGAATCAACATGGTGCTGCCTCCCAACTCCTCATACCCACAGATGTGAGAGAACTGCTTCTCCTGCATGGGCTTTGGTGCCTGTTGAGCCCAGCCATGAACTAGTTCAGCTCAGTACGACTAAAGAAAACATTTGGGGCATTTTAGGGAGATGAGCAGTAAAGCTCATTTACCTTACTCACTGGTTTAGCAGATTGGACAGGCTCAGTAGGATGTCCACTGAGTGGCAGAATAAGAGAAACAACAATAAGAGAAACAACAAAACTCTCGTGCAGAGAGCCGGATGAGCAAAAGGGCTGGGGAGCAAGGAAGGTCAGCAAGCTATTAGATCAGTTGTATCATCAAACTGTACCTGAGTACCCTCTCTACAAAGATACTCCATATTTGCTGTTGGAGACAGTTTTGTGAGTAAGTTAAACCTTTGGTAGGGCCATATTTACGTTGTTGTAAACTCAGTCTCCAAGAGTCAGGGGTATAAATCTCTCCACCTACAGCAGGCAATCTTGCTGCTACATCCTTTAAGAAAAATCACTAGCTATCTATTCATACAGCTCAAGGAAGCTGCTTTTGTATTTTAATGCATCTTCAATCCATGACATTGACATCTAAGGCACTCAGTCTCTCAGAGTTTTTCAGTGCTGACTGAGATTTCATGAAATGGTAGCCACCAATTCTTCTCTATTGCTAAACTGTTCTTTCACATCATTTCACTTACTCCCTGTCTGCCCTCTACCTCAGGCAAAGCTGCCAGTACCTCATTACTAACTCTCTGGTTGTTTCTTCACTCCTTGCTGTCATTCTTTTTTGTGCTGCAGTGGGACACTGAGGAACCCTCGCTGTACTTACCTCCCCAGTGGGATGTTGCTCTACAGTAAGCTTGTTCTCTGTTTAAAAAGGAAATAAGATCTCTGATTCCAGGGATGAAAAACACTCCCAAGTATTTGAGTATCTGCTGTACCTTGCAAGAACTTGGCACTGTTTTATTTTTCTGTCTGGGTGTGTGGCTGGGAATATGCATTACCTGTTATTTCAGCTACTGTGTGATTATTACAGCATTACCACTACAGCATTTCTTTCATCTGGGCTTGTAGGGTTTTTTTCAGCTGCTTTCTTTATCTTTATGAAGCTGGATTCCCTTCACTCATTTCCCTCCTGATTTCTTAACCTTCAAAATACCAACTATAGTCTCCCTGAACTTATTTTTTTCTCTCTTTCTTTCTTCCACACTAACTAGAAGAACAGAGATTTCCTGAAATAATATGAAAAAATTGCACAGTGAAAAAGTAGGGATTAACCAAGCAACAAAAACAAGTTAGAAAGACTTCACTGAAAATCATCAAATCTCTCTCAGCTCCTGCACCTCCATTCTCCTGGCTCTTGTGAAGTTCTCGAGTGTCCTCCAGTATAAACAGGCCTTGAATTTCTAAAAAATTATAAACAAAATCCAACAATTTGAAGGAAATAAAGTGTTCTTCATCCACGTCAAAAGGGGCCTAAAATAGGATCCTCACTGTTGCAAATCATCTTTAAGAGCTGCCACATTTCCTCCTGGAACAGTTAACAGCAACTTTGCAAGGTTTCCCTGGGTCTTTCACAGGTTCTGCCACTCATTTTATGACCATGGGTAAACCACTTCTTCGCTCTGTACCTTAACTTCCTCCTGCAAAATGGTGCTAACAACACTCACCCATTTCTAAATGACTTGCGATATTAAAATATTCATTGCTAGCAAATCCTTTGAGATCCTTTGAGGTGAAGTTCTGAACTCATGCAAAATGCTTCTCTAGAAAAACTTACCCCCCCCCCCAGCTAAAATCATATGTGCATATATACATTTGATTGAATTTCATCTTATATTTTGTTTCAGTGATGGATTTCAGTTCATCTGTGTAACAGGAACCAACAGAGAGGGCCAAATTTAGAATTCAGTCACAAATAATGGATTCTAAACTTAGAATTATATTAATATCAGCAAGAACAAATCTGGAGTATTTGAAAATTGTGTTCCAGATTGCTGCCTGAGGATTTTTTTTTTTAATCTCATGACAGTCACAAGACCAGGGTGAAAAGACTTTCAAAGTAGAAATTTGCTTTGTGTGCTGCAATGCTACAGAAAATCAAATGTATGTTCTTTTATGATAATATCTGTTCTTTAGAAAATAACTGCCACAAAATGCATCCAAATTTGCAAAAATTCAAACTGCCATGAAATAAATCCAAAGGTGGTAAACAAAGAATGCCCATGGATTAATCCTTTTGCACTTCACCTGTTAAAAATAAACAAACCATAACTGGTTTTTTTTTGGTGTGAGCAGAAACTAGACTAAACTGCATCCCATACTGACTGCTTTACACAGGTTGGGTTTGTTTTTTTTTTCTGTTTAAAAGGACATGTAGGTCATGACATAAGAGTTTTAATTCAATTTGGGACCATCACAGGAACACTGCCATCAGTCACTTTTGTGCCTACGTGTTCATTTGTGTGAGTGGGTCATTTTGCTGCAGTGTATCTCTGATGCCAATAACATGTGGGCCCAGTTTTAGACCTGGAATTGGGAACTGCATTTTAAATACACCACAATTTGTATGTGCATGTGGCTAGTAGGTACAGGGAAGGGGCTCTGTTTAGGGTCAGGTTTGAATCAGCTGCAAAATTCAGAACCAGCAGGTAACTCTGCTCTAGAGCTTGGTCTACTTCCAGCTTCTGTCTGTTTATACTTACTAAGACAAACTCAGTAATCGAAAGGTAGCAGAATGAGATCCAAGGAACCTTTTTCTATATTTCATCTGTTGATTACCTTTTCCCCTATGGTACCTATGCTATATCCCTTTAAAATCATTCTGTCTTTTCCCATTTCTGTCCTTTCCAGTTTCAAACCAATTTCTCTTTTCCTTGACTCTGTCTTGTTCTCCTCAGGCTCGGTGGCTAGTTCTCTCCATCTCTCTGAATTACTTGTCATTTCTCAGCTGTCATGGATCCTCCGAGCCCTGGCCTTCTGTCTACTTATTAAAGGGGCTGTCATTCTAAAGGGTTTTTTGTTTCCAGCCTTAAAACAAACACATTTTTATTATTTTAACAAAATCTGTCTTCAGCAAAGCCAGTCAATCAAAGGGCTTGACTGTAAACCTTTCGATTTGGCTGCGTTTGTGTTTTGAGGCAAATATAAACACATAGGTATTTGAAGCAGAGTGCTGAAAGCCAGGTCGTGGCTGGAGGTCTGATGGGACTGGGTTGTCAAGCAGATGTCTTCCTGAGTTTTGGCCACCATGTGCTTCCTTCACAGCCATGTGCTTGTGAGAGCCTCCCTTCACCCTCTCCCGTACTTACTGTAAAGGTATAGGCTGGCATTTGTGACCCCCAGCTTGTTGGCAGCCACACAGGTGTAGTTCCCGTAGTGTTCCTCAGTGACATTGGCCACCATCAGCAGAGACTGACTCCCCGTGCTCTTTATCTCCAGACCATTGGCGCTGTTTATCCTGGGAAGACAGGAGGAGAGGTGTATAGTGCAATGGCAGCTGTGTACTAGGAAGGAAATCCCTCCCCAGCAGGCAGGAAACCAAAGTCATTCAGCTCAGCTGGCAGGTGAGGATAGAGGGAAGCAGGGAGGGGATGTGAGAGGAAAAAGACCAAAGAAGGCACGGATAGAAAATAGGAGGAGGTAATGAAAGGAAGGTGGTAGTTCAATGGGATTAAATGCCACTGGTAAAGCAGTGGAGAACCAAGGAAAGACCATGGAAAGGAAGGAAGCCTTAACCTAGCACCAACTCACTCTTGGACACACCATGGCCAACTGAAGGCTAATCTGCACTTGAACAAAATATTCCAAGTGAAACACACTGATTCACAGTATGTGCATATGCTGAGTCACCCCTGAACCTGGGCACCCTGGTTAGGTCTGGCTACCCTAAAATGTAGGGTAATAACCTTCTTAATGCCAGGTAAATGCTCAGGTAGAAAGGACAGATCCCTTTTCTCTTCTCATTTATTCTCATATGCAAGTCTGAGAGGCTCAGGTTGCACAGGTTGGGGAATCTCATACAGCAGCAGCTCCTTCCTCTAGAAGAATGCACCTGGAGAAGCATTACCTAATTGAAAACTTACACTACCTACTTTTTGGTCTGTGGCATGGGCTACTTAACACATGAACATTGTATTAATTAGGTATTGGCCCATAGCTGACTTCAAGGCAAGAGCTCCATGCTCTGTGCTTCCTTCAGCATCTCTGGTGCAGAGAGGAATTGCCTTCTCCAGCCATGACCATGCAGGCTCTGCTGAGTCTGACTGGACTCAAATGGATTGTAAGGAGCAATTTACTTGAGAGGAGCTGGGGAAGATGACAGGAACTTCTATTCAATGGGGTGCAAAAGAGAGGAGGGAAGAGGAGAGCTAAGGGCCTTACCTGGTGTCATCTCTGTACCACTCAAAATCAGGCGTGGGCACTGCCGATGCCTCGCAGCGCAGTAAGGCTTGTCGTCCCGTGGCCGCTTCGTTGCTCTTGGACTCTGTGATGGTGGGAGGGTCTGCAGGAAGGAAACACATGGTCAGTCCACACACTTCCAGGTGGAACAAAACAGTGAAACTATGTCAGGGCTGCCTGCCTCAAGCAAACTGCTCGGGCTACTGGAGGCCCACGGCAGCTGTTTGCTGTGGCCCTTGTTCCTCCCTGCTCCTCTGCAGAACACTGAACTTTGAACTCTCTCTGATATACAACATTAGCAGCACTGCTTACACGTGCTTCTCTTCAGCACTGCTGAATAAAGTTCTGTCATAAATGCACAGGCATACACATACAAAGTTAAGGTTAATGATGGACTTCTGCAATTTGTGAATATTTACCTATGGATCTGTAGTTCACATGGACTATCAGAGAGAAGAAGATGAGAGAATGACTTCATCAAGGGTAAAGTAAGACAGTAAAAGTAAAGGAATAAAGAAGGAATTTAATGCTAGCATGAAAATTATATTCCATACAAACTCTTTGCCTAACGCCAAAACTATAATAAGAAAGGACTGAGGCAACATGTATGAAACAGAAATACATTAATGGCTTAAAAGAGAAGAACTTTAGCAGAAGCTATGGGTGCAATTCTGAGAGCCAGTGTTGAGACACTTCCCTTAGGTGTCCCAAGTTACAAATCCTGATCAAACCTTCCTGGACATCATGCTTTGTGACAAGCTCCAGAAGGGCTTGCGTGTGACTGCTCTGCCTGTAGTTTGCCCTCAGTCCAGCACAGTGCTCCCACCTCTGCTTACTTTGAAGTCTGAGTGTTGTGCCATGGGCAAACCAAACTTGGAAAACATATTGGTGTGCTCTGCTGGAGCTTGGTCTCAGTACTGGCTGGATACCAGGTAGGGCAGGCACCGGCATCTTCAATCCCAGCCCC
This sequence comes from Cyanistes caeruleus, assembly GCF_971803275.1. Lineage (NCBI taxonomy): Eukaryota > Metazoa > Chordata > Aves > Passeriformes > Paridae > Cyanistes > Cyanistes caeruleus. The sequence goes on along the minus strand of NC_141703.1, from coordinate 92,368,790 downwards.
ATGTTCAAAATATTAAGCGATAAGCTTTACATGTTAAAAGGCAGAATTATTTCCACCTGGCTGCTGAGAGGGATCAAGGAATAAGTGCCTTGTCTCTCATCACTAATACTTGCATACCCTGAGATTACAGGGCTGCGACTCAGACAGATACTTTGCTGAGATTCAAGTTACCATGAAACACTCTCTGCCATCTGTATCTGTCTCAGAACTGAAAGGCCAAAAAAAAAAAACCAAAAAAAAAAAAAAAAAGAAGCAAAACGGATTGTGTCAGTCAAAGAAAAAAAATAATTCTGTCTGGAGAATGTAGGGAAGGAAATTTGTTTGTGAACACATTAGCCATCTCAATATGATCCCTTCCCTGACCTTAATCGGGATTTTATGCAGGGCTTTAGGGATACTGCAGTGCACCCTCTAACATCATAAATATTAATAAGTTTACATAAATAGGATCCTACATTCAAAGGCTGTGGGTCCGTGTAAATATTTTAATTTGAAGAGGAGGAGGCATAATAAGGATAGCTAAGGTGATTTTTGAACCATTCTTTGATTTTTTTTGGTTTGAGCAGTATATCTTCTTGCTGTCTACAGAAAGACAAACCTTTCCATTTCATGAATCTGGTACAAGAGGTGAGTGACAGAATGAATAGGCACCTTTCCATAGGTGCCTAGAAAATGATTCCAGCAAGTGTCTGCTTCCCAGCCTGCTGCCAGGGAGCCCAGCCCTTTGCTCTTGAGCAGCCCCCGTATTCACCACTTTAAGAAGGTGGTGCAGTGCTCTCCTGGGAGAAGGGGCAGGTGGCAGTCCCAGACAAACCAGCCTAGTGCACCCAGAAAGCAGCTGCTCTGTGTGTAGCCATTTGCTGCCTGGGAAGCCAGGAGTGGGCTCCCTTTAGCTGTTCCACTCTCTCCAGGCCTCAGTTTCCCTGTCTGTGATGTGCAAGGGCAATTACTTGGGAAGCCTGAAGGTGGTAGTGTGAGACCAAAGCAAAGAGAGATGCTTTCTCCTGCAGTCAGAGCTGACAGTGCTCCACAGCAGATGATAAGAGATGGCCAGGAAGCTCCTGAGGTTGGACAGGCCCCATTTTTCAAACTTACTGTGGTTTTCCCACTTTCTGCTGCTTGTGGTGTTGTTCAACAAAGCAGGATAAGTAAAGATGTATGCAAATATCTACTTTTCATTCCCCCAATAGGACTGATTTCTTTTCCTGTATGGTCCTCATAGTCTCTTAGATTTATTTCCCTTTCTTTCAAAAGAAAAAAGCTATCCTTAAGGATTTTTAAGTTGCTTACATTACAAATTACATCACATATTAACATCACTTTTTCATATTTTCCAACAGTTAAAATGTTTAAGATCTTACCGTGGCATAGTTATTATGTGTTGAAACTAAATCAAAATCAAACATTCTGACTTTATACAAACAATCTGTTTCAAACACATTAAAGCACCATTGAAATTATGTTTCACAGAAATGTCTGAAAGTATTAATTGGTTCTCATGGAAAGTCTCCAGTTTATAAACTCAGCTGTTTTTGACACTTCTATACTTTCAGTGCAGAAAATCTGCTACTACAGTTCATATTAATGCCAAATTTGGCCCATGAGGCAGCTGATATTAAACCACTGCAACCCAGTTTCTAAGGGAATTATAAAAAGCTCCCAGGAGAAGATGCTGCAGCCTGTAACCTCGACTTTTAAGCTGGACAGAAAAGTTGATCTGATGTGATAGCCGGCACGGGACCAAGGGAAAGAAATGAAGAGCAAGAATGGTATTAAAAGGTGCTGTAATCACCTACAGTCAAATTAAGACTGGTATTGCCTGAAACACTTGATGCCATCAGCTCTCTGCCCTAACCTATTCCCTAACAGTTCCACCTGTGAATCAAGGCAGGAATATGCACCCAGAAATATATCTGTAGCCATCTCCAATTCCAGTTTAAGTTAGTATTCTGGTTTAAGTCTCAATTTAAACTGAAGAAGGTCAGGAGAGGATTTGCTTCCCATTCATCCATCCTTGCTGCAAAGTTATTAGCCTTCAAGCAAGGAAACGAAGCATGGGGATAGCTCACTTTACATCACTCAAGTGCCAAATTAAAGCCACACAGGTTTGGAGGATGGACATACACATGTGTACAATTAGAGTAACATCAGTTTGAAATATCTTGTGTTACTGTGAGAGGAGCATGCCAGAGTGAAGTGGGCATCTGTCTAAAGACATATGAGGTAGGATCCATGCCCCAAGCCATAGGTGTGGAAGTAAGCCACAGCCTACTGTGCCTCTCAGTGCTTTTAGGGGATTGTTGTGTCCTTTGGCCAAAACCCCTTTCTGTATAGCACTGGTGCACGAAGGGTCTTTTAGACAGAGCTTTAAACTAATGACCTGAAAACAGCATAGAAGTGAAGTTTTTGCACCCTGTCATTAACACGTGCCTCTGCCCCGTGTCCCCTGGCTGTGACAGCGGTGTAGGCACTGCTGAGATGGCTGGGTGCAGGCAGGCATGTGTTTGCTCTGAGCCAGCTGAGCCCTCCCTTATCTCTCCTTGCTGCCTTGGTGAAGCTTCTCTTCACGCTGCTGTTCACCCGAATATCAATGAGTGAAAACAAGGCATTGCCAGCGTTTCGGAGGGGAGAGATGGGGACAACTCACAGCTCTTCTTTCTCTCTCTCCCTCTCTGTCTGTCTCTCTCTGCACCACACCTCCCCCAGCCTCTTCTTATATATTACCAGGTTTAAAGCACAAACTGTACCCTGTGGCAAGTGTCTGATTGCAGATAGTTTTCTCAGCGCCCTCCCTTTCAGATTGTATAATCCAAACCCAGAAAGGCTTCTCTGTTTATCCTGAAGTAACCCTTGCCTGTGGGCAAAGCTCTCCCCGTTGCCCTGCCCCAGCTGATGTACTCACAGTTCACAGTGACCCGGACTTGCTTGACGTCTGCTGAGGCAACTTCGTTGGCAGCTTTGCACTCGTACTTGCCCGACTGCTCTCGTGTGATCCCCAGTATCTCCAGGTACTCCTCCTCACCTTCAAACTCTCTGCCTGGTAGGACAGAAAAATACAAACGGTGGTTCTTTTTAGGCTTCCCGACTGAGGAAATTGCTATGGAGGAACAGTGACAACATGGAGTCTGCAAACAAGCAACAGTCATGAGCCCTTTAAAAGTTTTGTCAGAAGCTGCATCAGCAAGATACCATATTTCATTTAATTATGGAAAACTGAAAATCTGGAAGGTGGCATTCAGGTGGAATGATACAGAGCATCTCACAGGCTGGCCAGGCTGAGAAGCAAATTCTCCACCACACAAGATCAGACTAAGTTCACCAGTGTGATGGCTGAGTACCACAAGAGGATAGTTGTGCTGTGGGTGATGTGCTGGTTCAGGGCTAGCTGGGTCCTCAGATGTGTTGTCAGCACCCTTTTGTCCACTGCAAAACTGTGAAAAATGTCTTTCTGTTTCTCAGAGCAACCACCACCCTGAAGTGCCATCGATCAGATCAAGCTGCCGTTAAACACAGCAAAACTGAGAGAAACAAACTGTAATTTGATCTGCAGAGACCAATAATCATCACGCATCCCTGAGCTACTGTATATATGAAATGACACATTTAAACCGTGCTGCCTCACTTACTCACTTTGGAAAACAGTGACTTGGGTGTCAGTCGGGGTTATGGATGAGGGCAGGAATTGGGGGAGGTCTGTGGCCTTGCTTTTAACTCACTGTGTGACCTTGAGTGAGTCACTCCTTTGCTCTCCCTCTGTAAACTGCAGCAAATAGCTCCCCCTCTCCCATCACCTCCTGGTGAGAGCAGGGCAGTGAGGTTAACCCATGTAAAACACATTAAATTCATTGCATGAAAGTTGCCAGGGAAGCATGAAATATTAGCATTGGTATATCTACCCTATTCCTTCAGAAAGCAAGGTAAGGCATCTCCTGTAAGGAATCTGAGCCACATTTCCTCCTCTCAGAGGGCTGTAAGCACTGCTCTGCAGCACTGGAAACTGCAAGCCCCAGTTGTGTGCCTGGGTCTGTTTAGAGAAATCAGCTCCCAACCCTAAAAGGGTAAAAGACAGATTTGGGAAAAAAAAAAAAAAAAAAAAAAAAAGGTCACATCACAAGAGTTCCCATTCAGGTTCCTCAGAGAGTGGTCAGATTTTCCAAAAAACTCTGCCCAGAAGGTATTTTCTGCTCTACAGGTGCCGAGCACTTCTGAAACCCTGCCCGCTTCACAAAAGTGCTTACAATTTTTGAGGGAGTTCAAATAGTCCCTATTGCTCCCCTTGGTTAATGGCACAGCATGAAAGCAGTGGGTAAGTCTGGTCTCCGGAGGTGAACTGCTCCTGGAGCCACCTGCAACAGATCCCACCCCAGAGGCACAGACCTGCTGCAGTGTCTTGGCCAGGTCAGCCTGGCCATACACACTGGTGATACCAGCTGTGTGCAATTCCCCTCAGCATCGGAGAGCGACTTCAGAAACCTCAAAATCTGCTCAGAACTCTGTCCCTTACATAATTATTTTTGGCTTTTATTTTTTTTTTTTTTCTTTTTTTTTTTTTTCTTTTTCACAGGCAATTTTCAGAATCATTCTAGGGGAAAACCACCCCTCCTCACAGAGACTCTGCATGAAATGAAAACAGCAGAGTACCTATTAAACTCATGTAAAGACAAGGACTCCCCCTCTCTTTCAGCAGGGCTAATCAGCAGTCCCTTTTTCCAGCTCCTACCAGATGTTCAGGTAGAGGAAATCTCATTGCTGTGTCTAAAATTCACAGCTTCTTTGGTTTTTGCTAGTCTGCTGCAGGATCTTCCTGCATGGCAGGAGTGTTTTGCACAAGGGAAGGAGGCAAAGTTGGCTCCTGTTGCCAAGACATGGCTCTCAGTCCTCTGCTCTGCACTGTGGCTGATGCTGTGGAGAGCCAGTGGAGAAGAAAGCAGCATAAATGTGAGATTTTCACAAGTGTTTTTTATTGCTGGAACTCATGAATATGTTAGGGAATCTTAGCCCCTGTAGGACCAGAGTTAGGTGAGTCACAGCACTGTGGGAAGGGGCTTCAGGCACCATCTAAGCCATTCCCCAGTCTCAAGCAGGACACGAGTGATGTCAGGGACACAGCCATCCTCTGCCCTCCAGCGGCAGAGATTCTGCAGCCACTCCTGACAATCTGTTCCTGTGCTTTCCTGTCCTTATCACTTGAGCAGTTTCCTCAAGTTTGACCTGAGTCTCCCTTGCTGCAATTTAAAGCTATTACTATTGTCTTAGCCACTACAGACAAAAAGAACAAATCATTCCCTCCTTCCCTGCAATAGCCTTTTATCAACTTTTAAATCACTTATGTTCCTCCCTCAGTTGTCATCTTTTTCTTCTTTTCTTTCGGCTGAACATTGCCAGGGTCTTTCAACCTTCCTCTGTAGGTGAGGCTTTTTCAGGCTCTTGATCATTCTTGTTCTTTGCTTTCAGACCTCTCTGACAAGTTCACATTTTTCTGTATGTGCGATACCCCAAACTGAACACAGCATTTCAGATGAGGTGTTACCATGGCTGAACACAGATGAAGGATTGCACTGCAACTACTGCACATTGCTGCTGTCTGTAGGCACAGCACATTGCTTCTGGTTTTGCTACAGCAGGGATCATTTCTGTTTGGGAACTCTCTTAATTTCTAGATTTTCTTATGGCATATTGCTCATATTGCTACCTGCTAATAAACCACTTTAAAAATCCCACCCCCAAACTGAGCTGACAAGCAACACTCCCCTCCTTTCACAGCAGCACTCCCAGTTGGTAGGTCAGTCAGTTGACTGGAAAGTTAATCAGACATCAGGGAAAGACTCACAAAGAAAAGGTTAAAACATAATTTGCCTCTGTTTTGCAACTCATTTGCTCTGCAATTCTGGCTTGTTTATACACAGGGTTCATTCCAAGTGGGACTTGCTTCTCCTGCAATTTGCCCTTGTCACAAGACTGTCACCGTAATGAAAACAGGGTTGAGGGTGACTTAACCAGCTCTAATGGAGTGGCACCCTCATTACGGGTGCTGTTAAGTCTGTCTGTTAGAGAACCACATCAGTGGAGCTCCAAAGTAACCTACAAGGGTAGGTACTTTCCCAAGGGAAGATGTTTTTGAGCTTCTCCCCTGCATACATACATGCACTTGAAGTGTACCATGTCCAGCAGGAGAGCTTTCACAGTCATGCAGAAACCCTCCCAAGACATGATGAGCTGCTGGCTTGCCCAGTGGAGTGCCCTGGAAGTTAAGTGAAAGGCAGGACTTCTGCTCTAAAGAGCATGTCAAAGACATCAATAATCCTATTCAACTCCTCATTCCCCTGCTCTAGGACACTCATATAAGCATAACACTTCAGGGAAAGTTTCTGTGACAGTCTCTTGCTGAATAAGTGGCAGCAGTGTTCTTGTCTCTGCACTGGTGACCCTGGAGCATCAACATTTTGCTACAAGAACCAAGCTGCTCTCACTTTCAAGACAGACCCTTTTGCATGCTGCCTTGTCCCCTCTAAGAGCACATTAACCATTTCTAACAAAAAGCATTTATATAAAATTGAGGTGTTGCACTACAGATCAGGGAGAGGAAAGATGTATCACAGTGTGTTAGAGAAATGTCAGGTTGTGATATCTTGCAGAGAGCTGTAGAGATGTTTTCACTAATTCACTTTGGCAGCCAGATTAGGTGAGTCATATTAACTCTAACCTCTAAGGCAAACAGGGGGTGTGGGGAGCAGGAACAGAGCTTTATACATTGAGTGAATTTACAAATGTTTCCACACAGGAGCCAGCTTTGGTAGAGAACTGATGGTTGTCACTACGCAGTTTATCAAAGCAGGGAGGGAGAAGGCTTGGACAATGCTCTTTGGTACCAATAACAATGAACATATTCTATTAGGTGAAAGAGGGACTGCCAGCTCCTGGCAAGCGAGCCACTCCGTTCCCATTAAGACATTTGCCTTGAGCAGATTATCAAGGTATGAAATTCTGACCGTACTGCCAAAGCTTCCTTGCTGACAAGGGTCGTCTCCTGGCTGTTCTGCCTGCTTCAGTGCAGCCCTTTCCCAGTGAGGGTCCTTTCAGGTTCCCCTAGGCAGATGACTTCTCACTCAGTGCAGCTCTCCTCATCCCAAACCATCCCCTTGCATGACTTCAAGCAACCTGCTTCCCTGCTGGTTTTTTGTCTTTCACATGTTCACAGTTAGCTTGGTTTGTTGCTACAGCCCCATTAAACACCACCTTGCCAAGCTTTAGCTCCTTAACTCTGTCCCAGTAATTCAGAAAGAGGAGCTTTCTGCTCTGGAGGCTGGAGATAGAGAGAGCAGGAGCCCGGGAGGCTTGACAATCAAACCAAGAGGGAACGACCCCGAGCAGCGCGAGCCAGGCGGCTGCTGCTGCTGCTCGGAGCTGGCAGAGCCTTTTTTGCAGAGGGATCTGCGGCAGCAGCTTTGATGTGTGCAGGAGGAAGGCTTTGAAGGCCTGCTTGCCTCAGCCACATTTCCTATCCCCTGGCTTCCTAATTGGACCCAGTAAATAATGAAGCTGAACAGCAAATCTGCTTGGCTATGCTAGCCTGCTGGCAAGCAGCCCTCCTTTCCCCTTACCCTCTGGAAATAGCCTTGTACAACCCCACTGGCTCTGCATATTGTCCTTGCTGGTGTGCACACCTGCCTGTGCTCTCATATAGATACGATATATATGTATATATATGCTATATTCTGTTTTTTATATACTATGTGTTTTATTTGGTTTTACATTTCTAAATCTACCTGTGTATTGAGAAAAACACTGACATTTTCCCCAGGCATTTATGGGACCTTCTCACCTCCACCCAAATGGCCCCTTGCACTGCCACACACCATCACTCTTGAAGGCTAAATGCTTCCTTTCTACAAATGACACACCCAGACAAAATCCCACTTGTACTGTGTGCAGACAGCTCTTTCAGGTAGTCAGGGCCAGCAATGCATTCAGTCACATGCTCTACCAGAGAGGCCTTTCCCTTCATGCCCTAGTTTCTTACATCTCCAAAGAGGAAGCTGATCTCCAGAGGTGGCAGCCGTATATTGTTTCATCTCCTCTCCTGTCCGTGCATCCAACACTGGGCTTCTTCTTGCACAGAGATTACTTTAGTTCTCTTGTTTATTTATTTTTTTAAAACACTGATGTGGTCTTAAATTAAACTGAAATTTAGATCTGCTGAAAGTATCTGTTTGCTTTTGGCATGTGGAGAAAGAGATCAGCCACCCTGCTCCTATGTTTGTTTTCCCTCTAAGCATCTTTGTAGTTGTGAAGAGGGGAGCAGAATGGGTTATGCATCTTTGTTGGGCCTAAAACAAGATGCAAGGAGATAAAAAAGATTGGAAATCAATGGATGCCATTTGAAGTTTTTTTGTGTGTAGCAACTTCTAATGCTGAACTGCAGGTTTTGTTATCTCTGCACTCTCCATTTAGTGTTTGAGGTTTTGCTCACCTAACTTTCCTCCTTCCCTCTGCACCTTCTATTCCCTAGGAACAGGCTTCTGAAAGACAAAAATAGCTAAGGGAGCCTTTGACATGATTTTTTTTTTTTTTGTTTTACCTCCAGCTGAGGGTTTTCTTTTTTTAATTCAAAACTTTGAAGTTTTCGTTTATCAGTCTGTCTCCTCAGCCATCACAGATTCCAATGAGCTTGGCATTTTTTCCCATCCCTTAGTTGAAGAGGCTTGTTTTTAGCAAAGAGATCAGTAGAGAGAAGCAGATGGTGGATAAGCAAAGGGACAGCTAGTGCTACAATGCTACAGTGAGGAAGGCAGGCAGAAAACCTAGAGTAGCATTGGAAGTGGTAAAAACAGAGTAAGCTTGAGAGAAGACAAAAATAGATGGAGAGTGAAGAGAGGGAGTGGCTGGGAGAGAGAAATGCAAAAAAAAAAAAAAGTGAGATTCTTCAGTGACTGAGAAAAAGGGAAAATGGTACTCAGCTACTGACAAAGAGAAACACACTGAGACAGAGCGAGTGAGAAAGATGGGAGGTGAGACAGTGGCAGACAGAGAGATGTACAGCTGGGAGAGGCACAGCCATCCCTTGTGTAAAGGGAGCCATGGAATAACAACTGCCAGAGGGACAGGAACAGAGGGGTCACATGTAGTAAGGCAGTAATTACTCTGTTTAAGCAGCAAGGCACAGCAGGGTATTTATTGTTTAAGCTGGCCTCATGCCTCCCATGCCCTCAGGTCTATAGCTATTACACATAAACCAAAAAACTAGAGCAGTGCCAGGGAGGGCTCTGGACTGGCTCTGGCTTCATGAATGAGAATGAGTCAGACCGGGAGGAAACACTCTGGCATGGTTTCCCCTGGCATTCACCAGTACTTTGCTTATCAGCAAATCAATTTGTACCTTATGTGCAAAGCTGCCTGCCCTGCTTCCCAAACCAAGGACAGCACCCAAGGAGCTCCTTGGCTGGGGGAACACGAGCACCCACTGGCACGACCAGGGTTAAGAGAGCCTGTGATTTTCATGGGCTCTTTCTTCTCAAACTCCACATATCCAGCATGAAAACAAATCTCTCCAGGCTGAGAGCAGCTTCCCCAGACTGAACAACGCCTCTGTGCTCTCTCTCTTGGGACAGCACTGACCAAACCACTTGGGATGACCCGCCCATCGCTGCCGGCTCTGCCCAGGAGCTGGAAGCCAAGATCAGACAGCTCAGATGCAGTTTGCATCTGTGTCAATGGGGGTCATCTGCCTGAGGCAGCCTCAGTAGATGGGATGTATCTCTGAATTTCCACTCCCTCTTTTCTATAAAGGACCACTAAGGGTCATCGCAGTCTCTCACACAGAGCCCTGAGTCTGGGCACGGAGCAGGTGTGTAATACACTACTTCATCTCAGCAGCTGATTAGATTTGCTGTTCAAAACCCACATGTGAATGCCAGAAAGAAAGGGAACCATCCCCTGAAAAAAAAATCCAGATCCACTTTGGGTCATAGCCTTCTGTTTGACCAGCGTTTTTCTTCTTCTATTTGCTGAACCAGAAGAAGGAATTAATGTTCTGCCTCAACTTGAGATATAATTTAAATCAGATGATTTCATCTTGAAGAGGATCACTTTTTTTTTCCAAAATTACTTACTGAATTTAGCCCAAATTTGTTAACACTTTTTTAATGAACACAAACAGCATTTTTTGGATAGATTAATTACTCTTGAAAAGAACTTGGCTGTGAAACCAATGTATAAAGTAAATTATGAACCATAAGATAAATTAAGTCATGTAATGTCACAACTACAATATTATACTCCCTAAGTGTTGCATACTGCAATGCAAGTTGTCATGACTATGCTACCAAACACCAAGCCTTAATTTTACTGCCAAGAAAATGACATATAAACATGAACAAACCAATAGTTGCACCATTTCTGCCTCACAAAATTTTTGCCTGCTGCCTTTTGAAGGGTACTTTGAAACAACCTGAGGTAGGAGTCATCATCAGCTAGATGAATCAATGAGGTGTCACTACATCTTTGAGAGCCTTAGGAAGGCAGGAGTTGGTAACTCCTCAGGGCTGCGAGGACAGTGCTGGAGCAGCTAATGAAATGGAGGTTGGAAACAGAAGGTCAGACAAAGAATCACAGCTGAGGCACAGGAGTTGTTCGATGTGCACATGCGGATGGCAACCCACCAATCTCTCTCCCAGAGTGTGGTCAGCACTGCGGGGTCCTGTGCCCTCTTCCTCCACCACCTACAAGAAGAGAATGGGCCAGTACTTGCCCCTGGCAAGAGGAACATCAGGGTGTATTTGCAGGGGGCTGTGGGTGTGTAATCAATAGGTTTTTGTTTCCCACTGTGCTAAGCACAAGATGGTAATGCAAGCTGAGAGCTGATGCAGGGGACTGAGTTCTCTTGCATGTCATGGGCACTTATGAAAGGCATAAAATACAAGAGCAAGCAGTCAACTGCTACAGTCTCTGGTGACTCTGTTAGATGGTTTTCTTTCATTTGGCCTCATGTACTCCTTTTCCTACAAGTTTTCTTATTTCGGACAATGCAGTGCATTGTTGTACTGTTTGAAGACAAGTTCCTCCTCACAAACACAAGACCAATGGAAAAACTGACAGCAACAAGTCCCTTCTGAAGCAAGAAGCCTGACTGAATTGTATAATTTCTGTCCTGCCAGTGAAGAGCAATGATGGACTGCAATGCAGTCCCTAGTTTAATTCCACAAATCATTATGTCAACCCCAGACTTTAGGGAAACCTTGTGCGATGGCACTCACTGGTACCAACAGTGTCAGTCTCTCAATCTAGGAACTATAGGGGTTGGTCTGTGTTTGGCAGCATCTTTAAAAATCCTTGTTATGTTCTTTACAAAGTCTCTTGTGTCCTGTGTAGCACAAGACATGTTCAATATACTATTGTGCAAGAATCAAGTGGCTCGCTGTTGTAGGCATCCACCAGAATGTTTCCCTGTTTGAAAATATAAGGTGTTTGTTCCCTTCTGTTCTATACCCACTTGTACTTCTTGGGATGAGAGAGTAAGGATGAAACCAGAACTTCAAGCTGACTGAAATTTTTTTTAAAAAATTTGACGAACCCCTCCTCCTCAATGATTCTACTTAGCCCACAGAATTCCATTCTTACATGTTTGAAACTTAGAAGAAGTCTTGAGAAATTATGAATTGGCACAAATTTACTTGAAATGGGAAAGAGCATTAACTCAGAGGCTTAGCTATTGCTGTGGCTCTTTCTCTGCAAGCTGGAGCCAAACATTTCATGACCAGGTAACATGGGCTCTGAATCTCCTGTCCGTTTGCAAGACAGCAATTCCTGTAGTTCATCCCTGTTTTCAGTGAGGCTACTCTGAACACCAGCTTCACAAACAAAACCTAAAGACTGGGATTTCTGTATCAGCCTGGATCTAGCCACTGAGCTTTTAAATTGCTGTAGTTTTCAACTGAGGAAATGAGGTCAAAGAGTTAAGCCACCCCTTAGCAAGATTTACCCTTTCAAAAACACGCCAGAGTGTTGTGATGCCTGGCGCCAATATTTGTACAGGTGGATTAGCTTCCTGAGAAATCGTCTTGTTTGTTTTTCTGTTGACCCCTCTCCTTACTGCAATGTTTCTCAATTAGATCCAGCATAGTAATTTCCTGACACCATCCCCCATATCTGCTCCTGGTGGAAGCAGAAAAGGGAATACTTTGTGGAGAGCACAACAAGGGACCAGAAGATGAGACTAACTAGTTGAATTCAGGATTCAGCAGGCATCAAATATTTCCAGGTATCAAGGTGAGAATCACAGAGATTTGAGGCAGGGTGGGAAGAGATGGTTTGGGCTCACACACTGCAGAGACTTTTGATCAATTGGGCTGGCTCCTGTGATATTATCATCTGAAGTGTCTGCCGTTGATTCACAGTGATAGCAGTCCAGATAAATGATTACTTTGGTCAGGATATTTAATTTTTATGCATTTAGCCACTCCCTTGCTTTCCAAAGAATAAAGAGTCTCTCTCTCTCCCTCAAACTTGCAAGGCAGTGGCTGTGAAGGAGAAGGAAGGTATTTGCTCTGTGCCTAATATTGCATCTTGCACAGTCCTACAAGGAAGGCGAGCAGAGAGGAAGTACAGACTCTGATTTTTAGGTCTTGTAGCTCCCTGATGCAGCTACTCCCATTGCTAGTGCAGCTGTTGGGACCATCAGCACACCTGAAAATCCTGGCTGTGAAGCAGGGTTTCTCTCCAAGGGATATGGGAAAAAGAAGGGTGTCACCAGGGAGGGAGAAAGCAGAAAATTGTAAATAGAAGAAACAGTATCAAAACAACTTCTTTATGCCTTCTTATAGATTGTATTGTAAGTTTAGGAAGGGGTCTGAAGACAAACTTAAAAAATATTTCATTGCCTTCATACCAGCTCCTCAATACTTGTTCTGATGATTACATAAAATTTCCAACAACTGTAACAGTGCTGGCAGGAGAAGACCATGGCCAATCATGTCAATCAAAATGTGTCTCACTGGGCTTTGCCTCTCTGAATCCCCCTATTACCATCATGGTCAGGAATCCATTTATTTCACTTCTCTCAACTCCCCAAATGTATTTGATTCTGGTGGGAAGAAAAATGTCTTGCTCCAACAGGAGCCCAGTCAGCCAAAAAGACCCAAGAAAGCATGAAAAACCTTCCGTTTTATGTTGAGGACTCTTTGGCTCCTTTCCACCAAGCTCCTGGAGAGGCAGGGGTCTCATTAGAGTGCCTTTGCAACTGCACACCTGCGAGACTTTCACTGGAACTGAAACAGCAGTTGCTCTAATTAAACAGCACAGAGCAGGCCACCTTAATCACTGGCATGATTTCATCTTCCTTGAGGAGAGAGGGGAAGAGGCATCAAAACTGATAAGAGAGAGGGAAGAAGGTGAAATGTACTGAATCCCTGGTTCCTCAATTTAAAGCACTAAGGGATGTCTCTCATCTCTGTAAAGATTAATGTGAGCTTCTGATGGCATGTTTTATTAAATGGTTATATAATAATTGATACTTGAAAGCAGGGTTTCCAAAAGCCACTCAATGCTCTAACAGGACAAGACCCATTGGCTTTCAATGGCATTTGTGCCTGGAAGTCACTCAGGTGCACTGGAAAACTTCACCTCTACCCTTTTATTCAAATCAGTGCCTCATTTACTCCATCAGTGTGACCTTGCCACTCTGTGGCAGAAACCAGGGGCACGGGTGAAAACCATAAGCCCTTTAAGGAGAGGGTCTATGTTTCCTCAGCCTTGGGTGGAAGTAGGAGGTGCCAGCAGCACACAGCCTGAGCGAGAAATCCATCAGCTGAGGAGCAAGTACCCAGACACCAAGGACGCCTAGGAAATAACAGCATGATAATTCCTGCCCTGACTCTCCCAAAGCCTGTAACGGGGAGGCACATCTGTCCCTGAGACAAGGCACACAGGCAGGCCAGGTAGAAATGCTGCTGGCAAGCTAGAGGGCCAGTGGGCCAAAGCTTAATAGGAAAACAGCAGTGATTTGTCTCCACCACTATTTATGTTTCAAGCACATGACAGGTTGTCAGTGGAAGTGAGTGCTGCTAAATTTACTGCCACAGTTGCATACTTGACAAGTCACTCCATTTGAAGGGCTAGGTGCTGGGCTGGACTTTCCTCCCCTGTGCTCTCCTTCAATGAAAACCACAAACAACTTTCTTTACACCACAGACTGATCCCCCTGGGGGCTATGATATCAGGGTATGAGTTTAGAGAAGGGGGGCATTCCCAGCATATTCATTTTTAACCCTGATACATGCTGGTCTTGTTCTGGGCCGCTGGAGTGCAGATGTGTGTCTGACAGGACACACACATGACTGAACTGAACAAGTAACAGCTCAGTTACAGCATGGGGCATTCAGAGACAGAGAACATGAGAGCCTGGTGAGCAGGAGAGAGCACCAGCTGGGTGTGTGGGCAAGAGCTGCTGAGCGTCGTAAGGAAAGCAGTGCCAAAGACTGGGGGGATGTGCAAGAAGAACTACAGAAGGGTGAAAGGGTGCCTGGGGATTTGACTGCACATATGTGTGCATGTTTATGGCTGGTGGAAAAAACACATGGAAGAATGGGAGTGGGATTGGAAGTATGACAGTGCATTGGGTGAGAGGATGAGCATAGGGTGGGTCTGTGGTCCTGCATGTGGAGGGCTGAAGTATGGAGTATCACTTGACTCCCAAGTGTTGCATGGTCCCTGCATCCAGGCAGCCTCGCACGCATCTGCAACACAACGCATTTGGCAGGTGGGAGACAATTCATGGCTGAAAATCTGTAAAATCTGTTGAAACCTGGTTTCAAACTCTCCTGGAAAGCAAAAGGGGAGTGAGGCTGCCATTTGATGATGGGGGCCATAAGAAGCCCAAAGCTTCCCTTTTTTCTCCCTAACTTGTCCTCACTGCACTACAGAATCCTTGCTGAAGGGCTCTCTAGTCATAGTTGCATGGAAGTTGCTCCCTGCTTTATGCAGCTGTACTTCTGCACGGCACCACATCTTCTCAAATGCTCTGACTCCTTTTGGCTGCAGATATCAAGATAAAGGTGTCAGGATTACTGTGTTATGAAAGACAGCCATATGTGACAGGGCACATCCTCCTAGCCCAACCACTCCCTTCATTTCTTCTACAGTGGACACTCCCTTTACGCTTTCTCCCATGTGTATCTTGCTATCATGCACAAGGTCCTTTCATTTGGTTCCCTCATGAGCCCTCAGTAAATTACATGTGTGCATGGACACATATCCTGCAGAGAGTGTCATGCAAAAGTAGGACACATCCTTTTTTTTCCTGTCACAAGGGTTCAGGACCATTGCAATTTTCCACCAGCCCTTTAGGAATCTGCTCTGTTTCCTTTTCCAGTGGTGTAGTCCAGAGGCCCTTGTTCTGCAATTGTGCCCCACAGTTTATATGATTAAATGTAGCATCTGCAGCTATATTAGCTGGGCTATTAGTGACAAGTGCTATCAATCCTCATACTTCAGTGAATAAACTGATCACCAGCTGGGGACAGAAATCTCCCCTTGTCTCTCATCACCATAACATACAAACTGCTTTATTTCAGAGGGAGGTTTCAGAGGGAGGGAAACTAAGTGAGGTGGAGTTAGAGGCTGACAAGTAGTTTGAGGTATCTTCTATTCTTTCTTTGGTTCTCTGCTTTCTGAAAAACACAACAGATTTTTTTTTACGGGTGGTTTTTCCAAGGCTGCTCTAAGTTTTACTGGAGGTGGGGGAAAAACACAACAATTATGCCCTCCCACCCAGCCTCCAAGGACTAAGAATTCATCCACAGTAATCATCTATGCCTCTTGGATTGAGGCCCTCTGACACTTTTACTGGATAATAGCATTTCTTAATAACCAGCATTTCAATCAAATTCCTTTCTATCACCTTTCCAGCACCAATACTCTGTCTGAGTAATCTGTATAGGCTAGGACTCAGTGGGGAAAAAAAGTCCTGCAACTTTGACCATAAGCTATTGGAATAATATTAAAAAACAGATTTTCAAACACCCTCTCTTTAAACACTTATTTCTCAACTGCTCTCAAAACTGCTGTCCTTGTATTTCTAAGTCCAGCATTCCAAAAGGGATGCTGGGTTTGATTAAAACAACTTCCTGGCTTGTAGGTTGTGTCAATATCCTGGCGGGAGTTTATGCCACTAATCTCAGCAGTCTGCAGTTGCAGAACAGTTGAAGGAGGGGAGGAATGTTAACTATATTAAAATGGCAAATTCACCTGCAGACTGTATTTTCTCACTACTTCATGAGTACAAGGGCTTGAGATAATTTTCAGGCAGTATGAGCTTGCATATACGGGGGGATGCAAGGAAGGAGAGGGGAGAAAAGAGAAGAAAGGAGAATGGAGAACAGGGAAAGAACTGTCAAGACAACAAATAATTTAAAAAGTAGCATAGAGAAGATAGTTTGTGAGACCCAAGTCTTCAGCAGAAGGACTGAAAAGGAAATAAAGAAAGAGACACAGAGCATGAGATGGAGATGAAAGTTTGATTAAAAAAAAGCAAGGGGATGCAGAGGGTTATGGCAAACAAGCAGAGCTCTGAGCAAGGTGAATTGCCATGGGAAAGCAGTGGGGAATGCAGTCAGTGTTGGCTGGGAATACAACATAAAAGGGGTAACTGAGGCCAGAGTCTTCCAGATGTATTACTGTTATATTGATCTGCGGTAAACAATTTCACTGCTCACAGGCAATTCATGGCTGTTGGCAGTATCACTGAGGACCTTGGACACTTACGTGCTGTGTATACATGCAGGGGCCTACAAGGAGACAAAAGATAAGTTCCCATGACCTTTGGTGGTAAGGGCTTGGGATGGAGTGGGAATGTTTGGTGCTGGCTCCCCCTCCATACTTTCTTCCTTCTTCACCTCATTAAAAGCAGACAAAATACACCACATGAACAGCCATCCCATTTCTAGACAAACAAGTGCTCTTTTATTGCTACCTTCTCAAATACAGAGAGCTCCTCTGAAAAGTCTGCAATTCATGGAACAAAAAGACAAAGAAGAAACCATAGTTGTCCCCCCTCATTCCAGCACTTCAGGAGACACAGAAGATAATCTCCAGCACTTTCCATGTAGCCCTGGAAGAGCCTCTATGAAATTCTTTTGCTCTTCATCCCCTAGGCTCTTGCTGTGAACTCACTGCAGTTTTCCTGGAGGCCAGTATGGTTCCCAAGAGGCTCAGGGAGGAAAAAACCAGAGAACCTCTCCAGTCACCGGGGTGATTTGAGGCTTTGGTGCCCTCACTTATAAATCTGTTCTGATGGGCAAAGGCCCACATGTCCCAGCTCCAGCAGCAGAGCTGATGTCACACAGTGGAGCTGGGCCTCTGGATGCAGGCAGGGGAGGGGGTCCGTGGGTTGGAATGCAGCAGGAAGCTGCTGCTGCAAGAGGAGATGAGGATGAAACCAAACCTGCTGGGGAACACAGGTCTGGATTCTTACCCAAGAGGATAAATGGCTTTGCTGCTCTTGATCTCCTGAATGTGCAGCTTGCCCAAAAAGGCTCTCATCTGCTGTATACAATGAGAAGGCTGAGATCTGCTATGAGGGAAGAGAGTTCTGCACTCGGCTCTGATGAATTCTGTCTTTTCTACACCCCTTACCTCTTCCAGCTGGAGGCACTTGTAGGGAGCCATGGGAGAGAGATGGAGAAATGAAAAACTGAGATACTGAGATATGTATTTGGGTATTTCTTTACTGAATCCCAAAGTCTTCCTGAGCTCTTTCCAAACAGAAATTGGCTGAAGGTGACATATAGCTCTCTGAATTTCAACCTCCTCGGGACATTTGTGCACACTGGTCCTGTCAGCATGCTATGTTAACTCATATATCACTTGTTTGATGATTTAGGGATTTGACCACTTTTCCTTGGGAGCAGATAGTGAATTGAAGGCAGGAAGGTTTGATTCCCTGTCTGTGTTTCTGTACACTCAGTCATCCTCAAAAGTGCTTGATACCTGCACAAGACTAAAGGCAATCTTGTCTCTTTAAATTAAAAGGAAAAAAAAAAAAAAAAAAAAAAAAAAAAAAAAAAAAGAGACATTTAGGAGTCCTCAGAGAGACAGAGATGTTTTGATGCTGGCAGAGAATATCCAGCACTGCTTAGAATCAGAAGGAGGAAAATGGTCTTGTTGCCTTTTCCAGGCAGGGAAACCTCTTCCCACCTGCACTGTGTCCTGTGCCCATCAGCATCCCTGTGCAGGAAGCAATGCCTTACGAGAGGAGGCAGGAATACAGGCTGTCAAGATCCTCACCTATATTCTTTGCTCTGCTGTCTGCATGGTAGCCATGGAGGTATAAGCAGCTTTTACAGGTCCAAGACCAGAGTTTGGTCTAGGTGATAGATTAAATCTCAGCTTAGTCTTTCTAGGGAATGAGGCTGCAGAAATTCTTACTGAGTTTTCTCAGGAGAAATGCAGTCTATGTTAGATTCAGACTAATAGCTTAACACTTGTTCCTCTCTAATAGCAGAAAATGCCCAAGGCATTTTCCTTGTGCTTGTGCAAAGACACTGATCACAAACCTGTATACAGCACCACACTCTGGGTCCCTTCTGCAGAGAAAAAATCATTAAGCAAAATCATACGCATACACCCAGCAAAAAAGGCAGAAGATGAAAAAAAATTGTGTGCAGAGGGAACAGTCACAGCTGTTTCAATTTATGAGACAAGAAATTGTATTTCAAAGAGAATACAGAAGTTTTCCCCTTTGAGAAAGTTATTAACCAGAATTTGCAATAAACCCCACTCCATTTGTATGCCTCTAAACTGAATGGCCCTGATAGAGATTATATTGCATTCTGCAGGGCTCTGCTCTGCCAAGAAGAGCTCCCAGCCTGACCTTGCCATCCCAGAGGTCTGAATCCCCTCTCCTGCTTTTGTACCCATCACAGCCTCACTTCAAGATTCTCACCCTTTTTTCTCCCTCTTCAGTTCACACACACCTTTTGTCTTTTCAGTTTTTCCTCTTACTCTGTCTCCCTCTTCCCCTTCCCCTATTAGTCTCCATTTTATCTTTGAACCCTTTTTTCCTTACACCTGTATATATGTCCACAAGACTGAAACCTAATTGTAACTCAGTTGAGCTTCTGCAATGACAAAGAACATTCATGAAGGAATAGTGTATTGGTGAAACATCTAGGAGAAGAGTTCTCATACTTGCAGCTTTGTTTTGCTTTTATAGATCTCTGTTACACAGCAATTGCTTTAAGGGGGATGATGCCATATTGCACCACATGGCTGGGAAAGACTCCATCCTTTTACTTCAAAGCTGTAAAGAACTGAATCAGGGGGTGGGGAGCAGAGAAGGTAAAAAATACACTACAGCTGAAGAAATGTGCTACAGCTAAAGAGAAATCACTTGGAGGTGTTGGCAGCAAAGAACTTCACTTACAGAAGCTGGGCTGCTGGAGATTTCCTTGTATGTGACCCACAGAAGATGTGCTTGATTTGACCTGGTAAAGGCCTGTGCCTGTGTGTACTTGAGGACCCTAGTGGGATGCTCAAGGCTAATTAAATTTTTTTGCATGTAGTAGCTTTGATGCTTAGCACATAAACAAGAAAGCAAGAAAACAAGATATACCATAGTGGTATAAAAGAGGGACTCACACACAGAGAGAGGGTCAGTCCAGCAATCCCATGCATACTGGCTCCCAGAAATTGAAAATTTAGTTTGCACCATATATCCATGCTTCACTCTTACTTGTTAACACTTAAGTAACTAACTTAGGGAGGTGATAGATTATCCATGGAGGAAGAACAATGAATCAATCAGTTCTATAAATCAAGGGCTCTTACAATTCTCTCATTGCTGGAGGACAGACAGTGGCCTGGGTGGACCACTGCCCTTTCTTCTGGTAAGGCTGCTCTTAAACAAGTCCTCTGTGTCCCGTTTCTTTCCGTTTCTATCTCACAGAGTCTCAACATACACTTTTCCATACATCTGTTTGTGTGTGGTCCATTTTATATAACAGAATTTGTATGCAGCAGCCCGGAATGAAAGCATAACAAGCACTGCAAAATTGATATTCTCCTCATTTAAAAAAGAAAAATCCTCCCTTACCAAGTCTGACCTGGTAACTATATCTCCCTCTTGGACAATATTTACTGTGCCGTTCATACAATTGAAGCAATAAATAAGCCATCACATAAAACAAGAAATGTCTTTCTAATAGGGCAGTGAGTGTTTGGCATGCACTCATTGATTTAAACATCAGCCAAACAGGTAATGATGAAAAGATGATAAAATGCCTGGTCTCATTCAAGAGCCATCAAGATGTTACAGAAATCTTCCATGTTTTTGCACAATAGCTCTCTGGATAACACTTGCTGAGGAGTGTCCAAGGCACTCGGGTAGGAAGTATTTGACCCTGCTGCCCAAAACCTCTCTGTTCAGAAAACAAAAGGCTTCAGTTTCCAGTATTTGGAGTTGTGGAGCTTCGCTGGCACATGAGTGTGGTATGTGTTAGGCGAGAGCTCAGTCTTCTACAGCCAGCAGTGGTCAGTACCCACTGCCCAGTAAAAGGAGGGTCTAGTCCAGGATGGGAGCAACAACTGCTATCTAGTACTATAAAAGCAGCCTTTCCCTGTTTCCACTGCGTGCTCCTGCCTCTGCTGGCCAGCGAAGCCTCCTTTGTATCCAGAGATACCCACTCACGTTTCTAAGCCTCTCTGTAGCCCAACCTGAAACCCAGTGTCAAACAGGCTTATGCTGAACCACTAAGGGTTTTGAAGTCGAACAAAAACAAATTGGAAAAAATACAGCATACTGAGACAGTCTTTACAGTGAGCATTCTATGAGGCTGGCAGAAAAATGACTGAGCATCTTACTGATTTGTGCAATACTGCTTCTCTTTCAATTCACCTGCTTTTAAACAACACACTGAACTGTCTCAGGGGACTCCCTGGTTAGGAGCTCATCTCCGCACAGCTCTTCCTGTCCATCTCCTTTTAGCAACCAGCCTTTCTTTTCCAGTTCTCTCAGTATGAATACCTCTGCAGGGAAAAGCTGTTTTTCTGTGCAATCCCCAGTTTAATACTCTGACATGGCATCAACATCTTGCTGCTGTTTCTTCCTGTTAGTAAAGTTCTATCCCTGCCTTTTATGCCCCTTCTCCTTAAGGCATTCCATTTTCCTCTTCTCTCTGCCCTGCTTCACCCTTCTTGGTGGGGTTTTTATTTTTTCCCTTTCCTCCTCTCCTGGAAATGTGCCAGCAATACAGCAGAAGGGAGCACATTGAGAAAGGTTAGGCAAACACAACATTATGATCAGAATCAGCAACATATTGCTCATTAAACATTTAAAATCAACAGTTGCTGGCTTGATCTGCCAATATTGTGAGAAACGCCAGTTTTAGCTCAAGGTGCCTCCTGTTTCCAAAATGGCTTTATTTATGATGTGGGAGCTGGTGTCTGTGAGAACAAAACCCTACCTCCAGCGGCCAACAACACCCAAGCTACAGGCAGCTCCATGGAAAGTTCCCCAGTGAGCACCAATCGCTTCTGCCTCCCCAACACCCCCGCTGCTTTCCAGAAACAAATGGATGTGTAAGAGCACAGAAATGTGTTTGCAGGAGATAAATTATTTATCTGAAATTTACTGTTGTGAAGTCAGCGTAATTCTCAAATCCGCAGACATATTTTATGCACTGATAGGACATTTCAAACAGGGGCATTTGGACTCATTTCTTCCCTCCTCCTGGAAGTATTAACACAATAATGCTTCACCTGGAAAAGAAAAGAGCTGGTGCTGGAGCTGGAAAAGCAGTAGGATAATAGGCTTGTAGTTTCATATTGTGTCCCAGGAAAGTTCTGTTTCTTGATAAACAAACCAGCACAACACTCTTTTCCCTCCTCCCTCCCACCTCTGTGATATTTGCATTTATATTTTTTCTGCCTAGTCTACAAAGTTAATGCCTTTGGTAGTTGGAAAATAAATCTTTATACCATATGAGGTACAAGCTTGTCTACTGTGGGCAAATCCCAGTGCCCTCCAGCTCTGTCAGTGTCCTCCCTCCTGCTCTGCAGCAGTCCCTGCTCTCCCAAACCATGCCAGGGACAGGTCACTCCTACACCCATGCACATGTCCACTGCATATGTACCACTACATGGACATTGTCCTCTCTTATGCTGGCTGCTGGGACATTCCTGAATCAATCAAAGGCCCATAGAATTTTCCATTCTTTCAGGAGCTCCTTGGTTAGTGCAGTGTATCTCAAACTGTGCCACTGACCCAAATGGAGATTCTTTCTTCACAGAAAATAAATTTAGGGATTTTTTGCCAATTATACTAAAGGGAACTGAACTGGAGCCTAGGTTATCTATCCACTCTCAATTGCACTTGTTTAAAGCATGAAAAATAATATTGTTCTCTGCTAATTCAGGAGTAAAATGGGCAATTATAAAGCACACAGTTCGCACAATAGATAACCAGCCCAAAATTGTCCACTGAGCAATAACAAGTCCTGCAGATGTTCACAGGAACCCTTCACTTTAGGTTGGTCAAAATGGAAATAGATATGGCCTGTCCATGCCTCTCTCCCTTTCTTCTGCACAGGTGTATTTAAACAAGTGCTCAAAGAGAGGTCAATGGCTTGCTCGAGGCTCTGGTAAATCCAAAAGGCAGCAGTAAAGACTGCAGTTTTTTCAGAATGTCATTATTTTTGAGAAATCTGATGGAATGCTTCCAACAACCCAGAGTTCCTGCAGAGAGCTCCCAAAAGCTCCTCACTTTAACAATAATTCTGTAAGTAGATGCACTCCCTTGCCTGCCACTTAAGAAACCTAATCACACACCAGATCCTCCATTAGAGTTGGCCACTCCACAGCACAGGAAAAGTGGGAAGTAATTTTCACTGAAACGTGGTCTAACCAACTTGAAATGCTGCCAATAGAGTTTTCAGAAGAAAAAGAAAAAATAAGACTCCTTTTGATATAAAACCAGCTACTCACTCTCCTTCTTGCACCTGGCATCCCTTTTGCTTGTCAGTCCAAACAGACACCTGACATTTGGTCAGATAAAACATGCTGGATTTTCACTGATTGGAGCAAGTCTTCACTGTGGCTCTTCAACTGGATATTTTTGCATGCTGTTTGATATTCAGCAGGAAAGATGGAGCCCTTCTTCCCACCCTTTCCTAGCTAATTACCAATCACTGCTGTCAACAGGACTGCAGGGCCCTGCTCAGGTCAGCCCCAAAGCTGTGCTCTTACATTCTGTGGCAGCAACTGATGATGAAAAACTGCTGCTGCACCAACCCAGACACCACCCAGGCAGCCATGGAGATCTCACACTACTGCCCTGTTATGGCACCATGGATCTGAACAGACCTGGGCCACACCTGGCAAGTGGCCCTCAAAGGGTGAGGCAGGCTGTGGCACACCTACTCACCTTAAATAGATATGAAACTGTCAGTGTTAACTGAGGTAAAGAAGTAGCTTTGGGTCACCCTCCAGTTTTCTGAGCCAGAGCTGAATCAGAACAGCCCTCTTATTTCATCAGAGGCATCCAAAGGGACAAAGCAGCAGCACGTTCTGGGAAACAATCAGTGATTTGTCTGACCAAGGACTGTAAAGGAACGTACATGTAATCTCCTGGAAGAATGTATGACTTGAAAAAAACTACCAAAACCTGAAAGAATCCCTGCTGTAATGAAGCAGGGATGATGTAAGCTCTAGGTATACCAGATAATTTAAACAGAAACAAAGCAAGTCAAATTTTCTACACATGGTACCATGACCTGAGGACTGAAGAGAGGGCAGCCTCACAAAGCAGCATTATGATTTTTCTAGAAACCAAACAGTGTCCAAATGGTTTGCTCAACTTACAGCAGAGTTGCACATTTCGGCAGTCTATTATTTAATCATGTAATTGTCTGAAATTATAGTCCTAAAATGAGTGCTCAATTAATCTGCTCCTTTATTAGGCCAGGAAGCTCCCTGAGTCCCCAGGGGTACATCGGGCTGGAAGTGATGCTGCACTGCAGAACCGTATCAGTGTCAGAAACATCTCACCACCTCCTCCCAAGAGGGTTTGCTGAGGACTTGATCCTTCAGGCCACAGGTCTCTGTAATTGCCTTCTTTATCTGAACAAGGCGAAATAGCTGTGAAGGGATAACTTTTTATCGATTTAGTTAAAGTGATGTTACCTGTCCTCTGGTCAGCATTCTCCTATCATTTCCAGAGTATAGTGTTTCTTCCAGAACAGGCAGATTCAAACTAAAGTAAAAATCATAATAAGCCAGTCATGTGCACCTCTATAACAGGGTCAAATTTAAAATTACACCTTTGGTTAAATGGATGCAACTTGCTCTTGTAGCCAAGCTCCGAGCTCCATTTTTAAGAATAGGTAGCACACCAAAAGCTATTTTCTTATGAGAAACCCTAGAAATAAGTTTCAAGCCTCAGAGAGAAGGATTAATTTGCTAGTAATGAAAGTGACACACAGGGAAAATGTAAAATCAATCTTGTGTTTAAAGGCAGAACAACACTGGCTCCACTTCCTTTTTTTTTTTCTTTCTCCCTCATTTTCCTCCCCTCTCCCCATAGTGGCTTGTTACCACTGAGCATGCATTATGCACATTACCCACAAGCCTCTGCTCTGTTTAAATTAAAAAGAGAAACAGCGTTTTTAATCAATCTATTTGCACTCTTCTGCCACAACTCACAAAAGCAGTTTGATTTCTTTTCATTGCTCTCAAGAGAGCTGAGCACAGATGACTAAAAAAACCACTGCAAACTAGTAATAATAGCAGTAGTAGCAATAATAATGGTGATACCCCTCCCAAAATAAAAATAAAAATAAAAATAATAAAAAAAATAAAAAGAAAGAGAAGACTTTTCTAGCCTTGATGGAAAACAGCTCAAAACACAGACTATACTAACATATAACAGATCAAACTTGAGCAAAACTCAGTGATCTGGCTTGTTCTGACCTTGCACATCCCTCCCTCACACCACCAACATGTAGGATCAACTGCAAAACAACAGAGGGACTCTTCAGTCCTATAAAAATCAGATTGTCTGTCTGCACTTTTTCTCCAATTCCTGGAAATTCTGCTACATGCATGTTTGGAAATTATGTTATTCCTAAGAATTCAGACCCTGTTTTGTGTTTCACATAGACCACGATTCCAACACAGAATTAAAAATAGCAGAGAAATGGTTGGCTGGTTTTACTCGTAGTGAATCACAGCCATAATTCTACTGTTCAGATCTGGGGATTGCTAATTCTTTTCTTCTTTCTCCATTAAGACAACAGGAGGAAAAAGAGACCATTGCTTAGCAAGGCTATATCATGCTGAGAGCTCCTGCTCAGTTTTCTATCCGTAAACAATTTTACACAGTGAAAACCTTTTGCTTCCTCTTTCTTCAGCTGATGAGAAAAGAAAAACAACTTTCCCAAGAAGAAACCTTGAAACAGAGCCAGCATCTCTTCATTGCTGGACCCCTGATGGGGGGAGACCTTGTAGCAACAGGAGCTGGCTCTTCCTCATTGCAGATGCTCTTCCGCCTCCTCTACCACCCTAAGGCAGCACCCGTTCTACATCTGAAATACTTCACATGATCTATACACCAGCATGGGGTAGCTACTGCTAGATGTATGAACATACTTTATTTCTTCTGACTTAAATATACTCCAAGTCTCACATGCTTTAGATTCCTGGACTTAGTGTTCCAGCAGTAAAGATCCTGCCAACACGGTGATATGTCTCTCTACTCCAACCTCGATACATAACTTGTCCCTTTTGGCCATATGAAAGACATCCACGGTACATTAATGCTAAATTATATTCACAGTTTAAACTGTGAAAAAGATTTACTGTTCAAAGAAGCAAAGCCAGGGACCATATCCAAGATACAAACCTAGATGCTAGTTCAAAATGCAAGCATTTTGGGTTGTCAACACCTTAGGGTTTGGTTTATACTTATCTCCAACCAAAATATTGACATTTCCCCCTTCAGCTTAAAACGTTGAAGAGAATGAAGGGTACCGATCATCTTCCTAACTGCTTCTTTGCAGCAACCACCTGCATGGGAAATAATGCTGGCATTTGTCATGGGTGTTAAGAGTATTATTAGATGCTCTGTATGCACAGAAAGTCACTGGCTCTGGATGACTAACTCTGTAGAGCCACAGAATGGTTGGAGTTGGAAGAGAGATTAAAGAACATCTAGTTCCAACCCTCTGCCATGGACAGTAACAACTTCCACTGGACCAGATTGCTTTAAGCCCCATCTGGGTTGGCCTTGAATATTTCCAGAGATGGGACATCCACAACTTCTCTCAGCAACCTGTTCCAGTGCCTCAAACGCTCCTACAGTAAAGAATTTCTTCCTTATACCTGATCTAAATGTACCTTCTTTCAGTTTAAAGCCATTCCCCCTTCTCCTAAATGCCCTTGTAAAAATTCCCTCTCCAACTCTCTTCTTAGCTCCCTTTAGGTACTGGAAGGGGCTCTAACGTCTCCCTGGAGTCTTCTCTTCTTCCGACTGAGCAAGCCAAACACTCTAGACCGTCCTCATAGGTCCTTTTAGGACCTTTTTAATCAAAGCTTCTAAACGGGGTGATGATGACTTAAGTTTTAGCTTTCATATTTTCCAGATTCTGTACTGCATTAATATATAACTCTGAACTTTACATAAAGTGCTAGCAAGTTCTCTTCACAGACAAACAATTTTTGTCAGACAAAACAATTCATTTCCAGCCCAAGAACCAAGGACACCATTGCAGCTTCAGGCCCAAAAATTAAAAACAACAGTGAATTGAGGAGAGCAATCTGAGAGGATGTGACTTCATTACCTGAAGCTGTGACTGGACAATTAACCCCCATATGTAAATGGATCAAAACTTATAAAAGTGTGAAAACTCGTGACCAGTTGTCCATCTTGGGTGTAGCCATGGCTGGGCTCTTGTACTGCCCAAGGTATATCCTGTAAAGGCCTTTTTAATAAATGCCTGCTTTATTCCTGTAACACTGTCTGGCCTCTGTTCCAGGTAGCCTCTCAAGGCATCACTTACACCCAGGCTAGAGAGTTCATGGCAACTGCCAATACTTCACTGTGCCAAGTGCAAAAAGAAACCTTGCCACCTCTTCCTATGTCCACTAAAATCAGATTGCTTTACAAGATCCTTTTCTGATTATTCTTTGATCTCCATGTCCAAAAATGTGTTACAGCAGAGATTCCAATCATCCTCTGCCCCAGGAATTTCATTCCTTTTCCTTTAAAAATGCTGATTATAGGTATAACACAGGTTGCAAAAATGAGACAATAGAAGAAATTCCCACTGGTTCAGTGATTTTTCAAGGTAAAGGATGCTCTTCTCAAATGCCAGAAACACAGGAGTTTCATCGGAGAAGACTCCGTCTGCCTCATCCACCATTCCCAGCAAAAACAATCCCCTCACTGGAAATAGGTATTTTTTTTTGCTGCTGATGCACAAGGTGAAAGAAAATCTCATTCACTTTTTGTTCCACTGGGTCTGTGAGGCTGAGAGAAATAGGCAGTCATTTACATTTGCACGGTAAGAAGATGGGACACAAATACAGGGGATACAATGCTGCTTCGTGAGTGTGTGCTCACATAGTAAAACAGGGATTAATGGATAAAAATCAGACTGGCTACTATTAGAATTTCCAATAAAGCAGAAATCCTTTAGGATCTCCTGAGGAGAGACAGAGCTCCCACCTCCCACGCAATGTCAGTTTATCACTGACTCACTGCGCTGCAGGACAACCACAGGCCAGCAGACCCCTGTTCCAGCAGCCTTAATCCACTCCAGCATGCACAACAGGGTGCAGAGGTAGTCAGCAGTTTGCCTGCTCTCCTAGGAGCAGGAAGCAGCCTGGATGCTCCTCTTATCTAGCTCCTGGAAGCTTTGGAAGAAAGGCTTCAGCAGCAAAGAGCTTCAGCTGTCTCCTCAAGATTTTTGAACAGCAGGTAGTTCAAACACACTGCTCAAGTCTGAAGCATCTCTGGTGTCAGGGTTGAACAGGAGAAAGAGAAGAAATGCTCTTTACTGCTTGGGCATATGAAGACTTTTGAAATCTACACAGTATTTTCTCCCCTGCTGAGTTTCATTTCTTAGCGAAGAGCAATCATTATATATATATATAAAAAATACCAGCTCACATTTTCACCATCATTCATGATTTTAAATCCCCACGCCTACTGCGTAAATGCTTTCTGGGGGAGATTTCCCTCCTGAAGTTTTGCTATCTGATCATCTTCATAAACAGACTGAAGAATGTTCTTTTGATACACAATGCACAGAATGGGCAAAACCCTGCCCAGAGGTCACCATTAACCTCTGCTACAGCCCCATTGATGCAGTGCAGCTGATGGAGCCTTGCTGACATGCTCTGGAAGGGCAGACAAGAATTAGTTTAGGGACAGGAGCCAAAATCTGGAGAGGTTCAGTGTGGAGCTTTCTGATGCTCCTGAATCTCTTCTGAGATTGCTGCAAAAGAGCTGTGTGTGCATGTATTTACATATACATGCCTGTGTGCTTTTGCCTGTGATGGAGGACTTGTCTCTACATGGGAAGGTGATGTAACCTCCTTTCCTTCCTTCTCCACTCAGAACATTTTTTATTTTATTTTACATTTCTTCTTGGTTTCCTTGGTTTGTGAAGCCCACAGGGCAAGATCCAGAGCTCCTGAGAAGAGCAAGGCCCATGGCACTGGGAAGAATGGCTTGGATGGCTGGTACATCACACACAATACAGCTCGTCTTCAACTGCATCAGCCTTCATTATCTCAATCTTCAGCTTCATACTGGTTTGGCTGTTCTCCTCCTCTTTCTATTTACATCTTTGTTCTTCAAGCTATATCAAAGAACCTGGGGCTTCATCCTGTTCCCTGTGCACCCTGCTCCCAGCTCTGCCAAGAGCCCTAGCAAGCACTAAGGAGACAGAGAATGGAGAAAACCTTGATTTCCTTTTCTTGTTTTTCTCCTTCTTTGCCTTTCAGGATCATCTCCTGGATGAGTGGCTAACTGCTTAGAGTAGCTTTAATTCCTCTATGGCAACACACTACACTGCCAAGCATTATTCACAGAGGACAGAAACAGGATGGGGCAAATGTGGAGGGAAGGCAAGCAGAGAAAACCAAAAAAGAGTGAGCAAATGATTGCAAACCAATGGGTGTCAGCAGACAGGAGGGGAGGGAAGGGACAGGGAGGCTGAGGTGTTTATCCCTTAGT
This sequence comes from Cyanistes caeruleus, assembly GCF_971803275.1. NCBI lineage: Eukaryota > Metazoa > Chordata > Aves > Passeriformes > Paridae > Cyanistes > Cyanistes caeruleus. Next base: position 92,339,566 of record NC_141703.1, on the reverse strand, counting down.
GCAGTCACAGTTACCATGCAACTGGGATCAGCAGAGTGATGAGGGGGGTGCTCTCCCCCAGGGAAGCTTTGAGCAGCACTCAGCCAAGCTGCTTCCAAGACACCACACTGCCACCACCATCTCCCAGGGCAGCCCAGCCCACCCCTGCACTTGCCCAGGCACTGGGATGCACTGATCTCTCCTGAGCTGGTGGGGCACACATTTGCCGAGGCCCTGCAGAGCTGCTCAGCGCTTGGGCAGGGAAGCAAAGCTGCTTTTGCAGCTCTAAGTGGTGCAGCACTTTCGTAAGTGGTGCTGTTTGTAGCATCCCAGAGACAGGAAGAAACCAGCAACTAGGATAGAGTCAGGGGACTGGTTTGGTGCTTCTCTCAGACAACAATGTGCTGCAGCACTGCAGAGGGAGCAGGCTCTGATATTGATATTATGAAAAAAACATGCCTGCCATGTGCCTGGAGGATGATGAGTGCATCTCAGTGAGGTGAGCTGATGAGATGCAGAGCTTCTGTCTGGGGGCATAAGCTGCACAATGCTGGGCTCCTCCAGCGTGGCATCTGGGTCTAGGAGCCCAGGCTTAAGGGAAATTCCCACAGTACAATGGGGTCAGCTGAGCAACACCATTTGTAGAGATGGGGCTGAAGAAACGGCTCCCTCTGGCCTGACACAGGCCAACCTCACAGGTCAAAACCACAGGAACAGGATGACTGGAGAGTTGCTGTAAAAGCCCTTTCCCCATGTTAGTGAGGCAGGCTGACATCACCTCCAGTTTATAGGGGTCCCATGGGGTGGGATGACTTGCCCTTCATCCCTCCTGCCAGACAGTCTGTCAGGTTTGCCCCAGAGTCTCTCTGACACTGGATGCTGCATTCAAAGCCCCTTTCCCTTTGTGGGATAGGCTTTCAGCTTCCAGTCTGCCTGGGAGATGAGGCAGGAGAGAGGGATTCCAGTGGTAGCACATTCAGGCTCCTGACAGCTCTGTAAGGCTGCCCGGAGCCCCTGGGCTCACTGGCGCCATGGGGCACATGCCTCTCCTGGTGCTCTGGGCTCCCCAACCCTGGGGCTGGCAGGCAGTGCCAAGCCTGAGAGGTGCTCCAGCTGAAAATATCTAGGGCACAGTGGGGGGCTGACAGGCAGGCAGAAGAAGAAGCAGATGTGGAGCCGATGTGGTGTGAGGACTGTGTTTGACCTGCAATATAGCTAACATCAAAATCAATCTACCCAGTGTAGCTGGTCCTCCAGCCCTTGGCTACCACCCCCCTTGACCACCTACAACAACATATTATTCCTTCCACCCTCTGCCAAACTCACCTGTCTTTTTGTTGTATCTGCTTTCACATCCTGTTCATTCCTCACTCAAATCTCTCTCCTCCCTTCATTTTTTCCAGTGTCTTTGTTTCCCCATTGTGCTTTCTATTTTCACCATTTTATTTCTTGCATCCCCACACACCCCCTTATCTTTCAGCTGCTTCTGCTGTCCATCCTTTCCTTCACCATACTGGTTTAGCATTTTAAGCCAGCTAAATATCTACCCATCCTCCCAGCCCTTTCATTGTGACATGTATCTGTGTGGCAAATCTATTTATTAATTTCCTATATAGAAAATACCAGCAGGGTTGTTTTTTTTGGTTTTTATTTTGCTTGTTTCTCTCTCCCTCTCCTCATCATTATGAGAAAATAATGAGCTGTTTGGTCTGTTTTACTGGTCGGGGGGAGGAAGGGAGAGAAAGGAAGGGCATGAGGGAGTAGCAAGCCAGGTGCCCTGGATTGTTTGCCTGGAAAGTTCTTTCCTCTTTCTTCCTTGCCCACTGTGGCCTCATTTATCTAAGGATGTAGCAGCTTTTACTGTACATTATGAAAAAGCCTAAGAAAGCAATCATTCTGCAGAAGAGGAGGCAAGAGAAGCATTTAGGAACACAGGGGCTCTCTGCTAATCATTACCTGAGACTTGCCCAGGGCTGGCAGCTTGCAAGCAGGTTTATGATTGTCTCCCATGGCCCACACATGGAGTCCTACATGAGGATTTTTCAAATGCTTCCCTGATTCTGGATGTTCATACGGAAATACATATTAAACTGAGCTGAAGTAGGACACAAAAATGAGAGGACCACTACTACCTCTTCCAGCCTTGTGGTCCCACTGCATCAGTCGCTGTTTATTACTGCTGCCATCTGCTTGGCATCCTTGCTTGTAGCCTCAGACCCTCTTCTGCAGGTAGGTACCACTGCTGTCTCCTGCACAGTCACAGACCTTTCCCTGATCACATAACCTTTTCCTTTAGACTTTTATGGGTCTGCTGCTTTCCTAAGCACATTCCCAAAGTAATGGCTATCACAGTAGACACCAAGAGTCCACTTCAAGCTCACCCATGCCATCTGTGCTGTGACAGTCTCCTTTAATCCTCTGCAAGTGCTGGTGAGCACCTGCCAAGTGAACAACACACCTTAACACTCAGCAGTTAACTTGAAGTTGACCAGGCAAAAACTTAAGATGTTAAGCAAAGTATTTTTTATTCCCTTCCCTTACAATTGGCCTGAAATATCATGACAAGCATTATTTATCTTATTAAGTACACTACATTAACCTTGCAAATATGCTAATGAACAAAAGGCGCTGCCTTAGCAGCTTTTCAGAATAGAAAATTAAACTTGTTCATCAGAAAGCTTTTAATTATTATTATTATTTCTTAAACACTGCTGTAATGCAACAGTTCTCCTTCTTCCAGGGGCATCAGAGGAGAAGGATGAGGTTTATATGCCTCCACCCTCAGAGCTGCCCCCAAAATTCCATGTGGGTATTCCTACCTGACCTACAGATTAAGGACCTGCTCTGTCCTGCAGCTGTACTCCTGGCCCAGGGAAGGGAAGAGGTGAAAGGTCAGGCAGGCAGAGAAGGGAAGACTAAACTGAGTTTCTTTGCTGAGATATTGCTTTAGCACTGAAAAGGATGGGGGTACAAGTGCTGTATGCTGGAGGAGGACTGCAGACAGAGGGCAAGGACCATGTCCTTTGCAGCTTCCCAAATGTGTGATACAAACTCTGATCTAGGAGAGCATGGAGAGCCTGATAGCTTTCTCACTTGGCACTGGCTTCTGAAAACAACATGTTTGGTCTGAGCAAGGTGCCTCATCTCCTTGTCTCCTTGTGCAGGCAGTGGAGAGGAAGAAGTGCCCAGGGATCAGTGTGAAGCCAGTACAATGGCTCCCATCTCCCAGTGCCTTGGGCGAAGAGCCCAGCTTAGACACAGAGCAGGGGCAGGACCTGAATGGCTGAAACAGCCCCCATGGTGGTCAGGGTGAAGGCACAAGGAACCTCTGCACCCTCTTAGCTGCTGGCAGAGGTCTGAGCTGGTTCCATCACAGCTTCTTATCCCAAGAACACAGCACTACCACAGGCCAAGTCTGGCCCAAGCACATCTCCTGTCTGTCTAACAGCCCTGAGCTGTGGGCTGTGACAGCTCTCAAGCAGTGTGGAAAAGCAATGGAGAGTGCCACCACTGAAGTGTGTCAGTGAGTCTACACACTGCTGATTCACAGCTCTTTCCCAGGGCTTGCCCTCAGCATGGTCCTCCTGGTTCCCTTTCCCATGGTGAGACACACTCTGATCCCTTGGCTGCTACATCTCTTTCCTGGTGAGAAGCAAAGAGAACACTTGCAAGTGTGGCTTGACAAAACCTGCTCCCACCAGGTAGAAAGCTGTGATTCTCTCAGCTTGTTCTGCTCAGGGTCTGATCCACAGTGACTCTCCACCACACCTGGCTGTGTCACTTCTTCTCCACCCAGACAGCCCTTTCCAATGAGTTTCCACTGCTTCCCTTACCATGAACTGGCTGTCATTGCTCCTGTGGCTCCTCACAGGGCATGGTCAGCTCAGCTAGCACAGGCTGTACAGACACAAAGGCAATTTCTGATTATTTCTGGGGTTTTTTAATGGTGGTGTTACTGTCGCAGGCTGAGGGCAGCTGCTTTCACAGGTGCTGCAGCTTGCTAGTGCACTGCAGCCAGCATCACCCAGGAGATAAGGCCAAGGAGCACAGCCCTGCACTGCCTACTATCTATCCAAGCTTTTTTCAAGCTTTTATGTTGTTTTTTTTTTTCTAAGTAAAATCTTAAGAGGGCATATTTAGCCCAGTATCCAATGTCTTTCTGGAGTGTGCTCTGATAAAGGAAAAAAATCATCCCTCAAGCAGAGTAGAGGTGAGGAAGCTTATCCCATGCCTCTGCATGGGAACTGTCACAGCAGGATAAACCAGGGGAAATCAAAAGCTCAGAGATTTACCCAGACGCAGAGAAAAGGATGATATTATCCAACATGACATTACATGTTCTTTCTGTAACAGAAATCAGCTTCCATCGGTCAAATGCTGCTCTCCTCTGACATGATAGTCTTCCAGAACAGACTGCAGTGCTGCAGGAGCTCTGAGCAGATTTTTCAGTTTGTTTGTTTTCCCCTTATAATTATTTTCTCTGTAGTCATCACTCCAAGGCTGTCTTTCTGGGAGAGGCTGAGGCAGCACTAGCTGGGTGCAGACCCACAGATGGCTCCCAGATAGTGCCTTGCACTGGCATATGGCAAATAAGGAGTTGTGTGCCCTATTCTCAGGCAGCAACAACGAGCTGCTCCCTGCTGTGTTTTCTGATGGGCAATGCTTGGACGGCACAGCTTTGCTGGCCTTCTCAAAGCTGCTGTCTGTGTGCTGCCTCCTCCTGAACTGGATCTGTGTTAGAGCAAGTTTCTTGTCGCCTTGGGCTGCCTTGAGACACAGATCCAGTGTCTCCTGTGATGGAAAGTTTTAGAGGACAGCTATTGCAACAGCCCCCAGTGTGCTGTTTGATGTCTGCTCAGTCCTGGGGTCTCAAAGGCAAAAACCAAACCAGCAACTGGGAACAACCCCAACTGAGGTAAAGGAAGCCTGGAATCCATCCCATCCCATGCTGATTTTTCACTTGCTGTCCTTTGCACACCTGGCCTTTCTCATATCCTTGGACCCCTCTGTCAGCAACCTTGCTGCTCCACAGCCATGGCCAGCAGGAGGAGAAGGAGTGACAGCTTCTGAGCTCTCCTGTGTTTCTGCTGGGGAGCTCCAATGTGACCCCCTGCACCCACACAGGTGTGTGCACACACTCCTGGAAGTATGTGAATTACACCTTCAAGGCAATCATTTCCTCAGTCCCCAGTCATACCTGTGCCCCAGGACACTGGGTTATTTGGGCCCAAATTGCATTTGGTTCCACTGTGCAGACCATGGTGTTGGAGAGGAGCAGTTGCACCACCAGGGCTGAGACATGGATATGTGAGAGGGGTAGGGAGGGAAGGAGAGATTTGCATGATGGAGAATGGAGAGACAGAAACTGGACACACACACATAAGATGAAAATTTCTTGCTTACAAAGGAAGCACAAAAGATGGTGGCAAGGCCCTCTTTGCCCATGACAGCAGATTGTCATCCTCTTGGAAACCTTGCAAGAATTTCCATCATGGGAGAGAGTGAGGGGTGCTGGAGATAGAATTGCTGGCATGTCCCCTTTCTGGACATGGCACAGGTCACTCTAGGGAGTGGATCTGATCTCTGGCATTTCAAGGAGACTGAGTCACAAATCACAGCTGTATGCTTTTCAATATGCTCAGCTGATGCTACAGAATGGAGCATCAGGAAAACATGGAAGAGGTTTAAGGAGGGATGGAGGGAGAAGAGAGGAAAGCATCTGTGTGTGGGGGAAGGAAGGGGCTGTGGCTGCAGAATATAGTAATTTGCTGAGAAGAATGCAGCAATTTATTTTGAGCTACTACAACTGACCAGTGCATTCCCTTTCATCTCTGACTTATCTCTTCTTTTCTAGTACAAACCTGGGGCAGCCAGGGCCTGCCTCCCTCCTTCCCTGTGGATAGTGCTGACTTGGGAGGCTAGAAGAGGCCACTGTTATCAGCAGAACAGAGCTGCCTTCATCTCAGCTCCTTTTTCCTCTGATGACTCCAGCAGCATCCCAAGTTGCCAGTGGAGAGAGCACAATGCAAACCCTGAATTTATAGCCAAGCTTTCAGTGGGAGCTGTTAGGTAAGGAGGTCTCCCTTTTTCTCTTTGGGCTCTTTAGCAACAGTTCCCTTCCATTCCAGTCTGTGAACAGTAAATAGGTGGTTTACATTCCATTTTAGTGACCTCAGATTTTTTTGTTCTTTTCCCTCTCTTTTTGCTAAGATTCCTGGCACTCCTGGTTGGTACTGCAAGGCCGTACTTGCTAGTAACTTTGCAGTGCCATGTACCCTCGTGGTTATGTATCCCCTGCAGCCTGTTCAGAAAACTGCTCTAGAGGTGAACACCAGCAGCACTAAAGGAAATGAAAGAAGGAAATGAATGATTGAACAGAATTGGCTCGGCCCCCTGGTCCTTTACTTAATAGTCTCTCTGCTTGCTCTGGAGGACTGCTCTGGTTGCAGGCCAGAAAGCAGAAAGGCTGCAGAGAGGTTGTGGGAACCCACTCAGTTTTGATTTTTCTATTGCACAGCGAAAAGAATGGTCATAAATTTTTTTAAAGTTTACCTGTTCAGGGTAGACTAGCAAAGACCATGACAGGAACAGGATAGCAATATTGGAAAAGCAAAAAAAGCAAAAATAAAAGAATAGAATTTTGATAAATAAAAGATTATACAATTCATTTTTTATGCAGGAGCACAGAATGCACTGGCCTACTCTTTCCTGATAGTATAGCCTCTCAGCTGGCATGGCTCCCAGGGCATGGTGTGTGTGCAGCACACAACTTTTCTGCAAGCAGGAGCCACTTGGCTGAAGACCCAGGTGTACACTGGCAGTCCTGCTCTCACACACCCTCTTCATCTCACTGTCATGACCCCAGGCCACAAAGGCACAACTCACAGCACAGGCAAGGATTACCCTCCTCAGAATACTCAGGACTATCCCTGGGATGGCTAGGTGGAGCACAGGTTGACTGCACTTTGCTATCCAGTGCATTTCATCTACACAGTGACCAAAGCCAGCAGACTTTGCTCTGAGCTGTGGGACTGTTTCAATTGCCTCTGCCTCTCAGTCCCTGAGACCACCTGTTTTGGGGGCAGGAGCATGGAGAAGGTGGTTTTGAACAGCACAGTTCATGAAGGAGGGTACCTTCACAAGAGTAGCCCACACACAGTGTGTGTTGGGCTCAGGCCAGAAGGTCAAAAAGGGCAGCACACATTGGGCAAGAAAAATTATTCCTTCCTTTGGAGCCTGAAAGTATAAGGAGAGTCTCTAGAAGTGCTGAGCCCCAGTACCTGAGCTCTTTTTAGATAATTAGTTCAGCCTGACTGGCTTCTACTGGATTTCAATCCAAGTCCCAAGAAAGAGCTTATATGGCACCACTAATTTGCTGTATTGATGAAATCTTAAACAAAAAAATAAATATCTCCAAAAGCTAAATTTTCATTTAGTCTATTTATTTATTTTTAAATTGCATGTCAGTGTCTGTGCCAAATGCCAACAGTCAATACAGGACTTAGATGATAATAAATGTAATGTTAATTATATGCTTATTGTTACTCATTTTTTAATAGCTCTTTGCATGCAACCAAGTAATAAAGCAAACCGAGGCTCTTTGCGAAGCATACTGTTCCCAAGGAAGCACATAAGAAGCCAGAAAAGTCTCCAGAGAGGGCTCCAGACCTCAGGTGAGGTTCCTAACACTGATCCCCAGGTGTTCTGACGGCACAGCCACAGTAGCTAACCTGGTAGCCTGGCAAAGGATACTGGCAAAGAGCAGAGCTATATATAAAGACAGCCAGAATCTCTCCATCCATGATACCCCAGCCCCATGCTCACAACCATTCACAAACCAGTAGGGAGAGGCAAAGCAGCTATCTAGAGAAATATCTCTTTGCCTTCCCACCAAAACCCCCTTGCTCATAGCAGAATTTCCAGTTCTCTGCACATTAAATTTTTATGCTGCAGTTTTTCACTTCTTGGTAGGAACAGAAGTCTTACTCACTAGGAAAAAAAAGAATGCCTGCTCCTCAGTTTGTACTAGCCTTGGAAGTATGTAAGCTAAAACATATTTTTAAAAAAACTGTGATGATTTTATATGCAGGAGAATGATGCTATTTTTAAGGATTTCTTCAGCCCTGTAAAGCTTGACTTTGGGTTAGTAAGGCACCTGGATTTGTTGCTGAAGGCATGCAGACAATGCGACTGGTACAGTGAGCTACAATGTCCTAAACCATTTCCAAAACATTTCATAGCGCCAGACACAATCATATCTTTAATAGTAACACACAACAGCATAAAGGATTTACCAACACAAATTGCAATATGTTCCCTTACTCCTGCATGACAGGGTTACTATATGGAGCTTGTTCCCCTCAACAGAGCTGACAAAGCCAGATGCCATCCCTGCCAGCACACATCGTATATCTGGGGCAACTTAAGGACCTTCTGATTGAAGGAAATCCTCCTCCTACCAAACACAGACTGGCAGCAAAAATGCTTCATGGCCATTTTTTCAGTCCTAATGACTGCAACAGCTTCTGTGATCTTTGTAAGGGAAGCGGCCAAAAAGGGGCAGGAGATTGATTGTCACTCAGCTCTTGCTGTATTACAAAAGGAACTGAGCAGTGAGAGATGCACAGGAAGCCTCAGGGAAGGGAGATAAGGGAACAGAGGGGAAGAACACAGCCTTAAGAGATACACTCCCCACCCAAGCCTGCCTATGGGAATCTGATGAATGTGGATCTTTCTTAATATGCCTGAGTGTTAGAAAAGTTTGGCTTTCTGTCTGAGTCTTGCAACATGAATCCAGTCCAGGCAGTAATCATAACCAAGTCCCTTTTTCTGGGCTGAAACTGTTTAAGGACCTGACCCAAGGGTCTCATGTACATAATCCTTCTGGAAAAGCATTACTGCAGTCTGTAGAGTTGCCTATCAGGAGCAGAATGCTGCTTGGGGAAGGAGACACAACATCTGTCCTATACTTCACTTATATAGGGCTTCTCTCCTCTGTCTTCCATCTGCCATATTTTAAAACATTTATTTGATATTTACCTCCAAGCCAGAGCCTTCATGCTCTGCAAACATAGGCGCACAAAATGACTGAAACAATTTTGGAACAGGACATCCAGAATATAATAAGCAGGGGTGAGAAAAAAATTAAAGGGAAGAAAAAATCAGCCAGCCCAGCAAACAGCATTTAAATCTCTCTCTTCTTCTCTTATTCCCTTATTCAGTCATTTCTGTCTTGCTTTGAGTGTGCTGTTTTTATCTTCTTCACTCTCATATAAAAGCCCAGCTCCCCTAGTGAGTGTGCAGATGATGATTTGGCATTGTCCAGGACTATTATGCTGTCAGCTCTCAAAGAAAAAAAGGCTTGTAAAAATCCTGTAGTCAGACAAAGGCAGAGCATGTGGCTCAGGACAGTTTGTACTGCTGTCTGCTAATAACCTTTCTGAACAATAGCTTACATGGAAAGATCTTTCACTGAACATGAAATTCCCCTTTCAGCTTCACCTTCACTTACTCCTAATTACTGCTCCACTCTCAGTTATACTCATGCTACATATGCAAATCCTCTTTCAAACTCTTTTGTGCAGAATCAGAGGTGCATCTCACTCCCCCTGGTCCTGTTCTAGTGCAATCTTACACTATCCTTACACAATCCACCACACACTCACTACTACTCCCAGTTCAGCTCTAGCTACATGCAAATTCAATCACATATATGGTCTTCACCATTCCCAGCAATTTGGCCCCTGCTCTGCTCTCAGGTATATGGAGCTCAGCTTCACAAAGGCCATTTTTCTTTCTTCATTTCTTCAGGAATAGAAATTTGATAGAAAATGAAGAGGAAGCTCAGAAAAGACATTTCTGTTAAAGACCTAAGGTAGAATCTACATATTTTTTCAGAACATAGGACATCAGCAGGTGTTCTCAAGGCAACTTGAAGAGGTTAAGAATGGACAGGTGAACCAGTTGTGTGATCACATAATTGACCCAGCTTCTCCTTGAGCCCCGGCAGTGCCAGGTTCATTGCAGCCCAAGCTACACAGGATGGTCCCTCTGCTTGGCTTGTAGAGACTTGGGCCCTGGCAGAAGAACTGAGGTGACCTATTTCAGACAATTTACGACATTGTGTTCTCCAGCACATGCCCTGATGCAGATTAACAGCTTCCTGACAGTGCCAGGAATATGCACATTATGTGCCCATGCATCAACTATCCCTGTTTACAGCACTGGAGCGCTGCTGATTGTGGGTTTGGGCTAAGATCCTGCATTCTGGAAGTAAGCTGGAGTGTGATCATCTTTCTGGCAACTCAGCTCTAGGGACAGTCCCTCACTCCCACAGTCAGCTACCAGCACCACTGCTTTTCTGCCAGAGGAGCCTGCAACCACACACAGTTCTGGGACGACCTAGTTTACAGGAAAGATTGAAATGGTTAAATCTGATGAGTGCAAGCTGCTGTCACTTTGAGATAATCCTCAAATGACTGCAAGGATTTGGCAATATGAAATGAATCCTTGAAGCTGGTACATGCACAAAACAGCACAGCAGAACCTGGAAAGGAGACTGGAAATGGAAATGGAATTTCCATTCCTTGCTGTGTATGCACCTAAGTCCAGGTCAATGCATGGTAACCCCAAACACAAAGCTCTGATCTCTGCCATGCCTGGCTAATTCCAGGTGGACACTGCTGTCATGGATGGTGTTAACTCCACACTTACACCAGCTCAGACAGGCCAGCATGAGGCTCAGTGTGTTTACAGCGAGCAGGAGCAAGCTGTGGGTGTGCAGGTTTTTGGTGGTGTATTTGTGAGCTGGGCTGAGTTACTCTTCTCTGCCACGCACCCAAAGCTGGGGACAGGAAAGCTGTGTGGAATCCAAGTGTTTGTAATTAACTGAACAACAGCAATGTGCACTAGGGATGAGCTAGGGGTGAGATACATCCTGAGAATGAGGGCTGCAAGGAGAAGCAGCCTTCTTTAAACTCTGAGCTCTTTTCTGAGCAGGGCCATGTCCTGCTGTTATCAGGATGCCTATTCCAAATAATGCTGCATTTATTTTAGCTGACAAAAAATTGCCTGAGCTGGTGACATAAAGGTTTGTGCCTACTGAGACAAGAACCTAATTCAGGCAACCAAGTAAGATCCAGTTAGTGGACACATCAGACTCAAAATAGCTGGAAAAAGACCACATGAGCTGAAAACCTGAGTGAGTAGGATGAGTTAGGTGTTCTCTGAGTGCACTGGCTGAATCTAACTTAAATTTGGCACACTTCTCCATCCCCTTTATCACTGTTAACATTTAACCAGCCCCACAAAACACCCTGAGTGCATGAAGTGCTCACAGGGAATGAACGTGGTGTCAGCCACCTTCACAACCTGCTCACTGGAAGGTGGAGTGGAAAGGGACAGGGCAAAGGCTTTCAGGCTCAAGCTGGTTATAGGGGCTAACAATCTTTTTGGGATGCTCTAGTGTGTGTCAGCATCAAGGACAGGTGGCCAAAATCCACAAGCAGGGGACTTAGCCCAATGGCAGAGAGGGGCAGGGAATCGAGAAGCTCTGGGGAACTGCTGTAGCTGATGTTATTTTGCTTTTTCCACTACAACTTCCTGTGACCCATTCCTGCTGGCTTTAAAGTTAAGGTTCACTCATCATGCACACCCCTGAGTCCTGTCCCACTGAAACAACACCTCATCACTTCCTGAGCACTCACACACAAGACCAACACTGTGTATGTAGCTTCTGGCTTATATTTTCTCCTTACTCACGTTTTTCTTTTTCTCTCTCTCTTTTTTTGTCTTCTTGTGTTAAGGGATCATGGTCAGAATTAAATCCTCACATGCTTTCAAACCCAAGATAGCTAGTGGTTTTACACTCCATAGATAAATCATCACACACTTCTTTGGAAAACATGAATGTGTTTCCCTGCGGTTCATGACATCTGAAGTATCCTGTCATTATTATTAAGTGAAGAAGAGCCTTCAAAGGCACTGGTGCTGTCCCTAGGTGCTTCAGTGCAGTCTTAGGGGCAGGGCCTAGGTCAGGAAAATGTTTCACTCACTCTTAATGCCAGACATTCAGGTCTCTAATTTCCAGCACAGCAGAACCTACTTGAAGAAGTTCATCATCTTACCCAAGAGTGTAAGAAATGGGCTCTTTATGGAGTATGAAATCCATTTTCTCTAGTCCTTCATTTGGATTGTGCTTTATGACATGATAAGATGCAGTAAGTGAATAAAGCACTACGTTGTTGCTGACTGATGGACAGATGATCCCAGAAGCCTGTATCTGTATCTCCACTTTCCCACTGCAGTGTATTTGCTGGGCTGTGAGTCTTAAATCCAAAATGACTTGGGAACCTGAACTTTTCTGACATTCTTCCCCCTGCTCATTCCAGAGAAAGAACTGGAAGTTAACACAGGACTGGGGGCAAGTAGAGAGGGAGATACCATACCAGCTTTGGCACCTGTAAAGCTTAGATAAGAGGAAAAGAGATGAATGAGGAGCTTGGACTCAGCTGAACTGTAAATGCAGCACTGCAGCCAATGCAGAGTGGCTGCAAGAGAGCCTGTATTAACTTCACAGCAATACCAGACCACAGGAGTGGGAAAGTGCTTACTAAATACCTTCTCTTGACATCCAGGAAGGTGGAAAAATGGGAAGTGAGGCAAGCAGGGACTAAGGTCACTTGCCAGGACCAGAGATAACACAGAATAAGACCATACTAAAGATGTTCCCTTAGTCTCCTGCCCTGAAGAAGAACATCAACATTCATTCAGGAGGGAAACAATAATGTAGGAGATAGGAAACCCATGAGCTGCTCAATTTCTGGAGCTATGACAAGCAGTTCTGGAAACAGCTGCATTTCCCCCCTTCTCTCAAAATAGAAGTTAAAACAAAGGCATTTTTTCCTCTATTTTTCTTTTTTTTTTAACAAGGGGAATAATCTGCTGCAAGGGAGAGGAAGATCATCTGTTCAGAGCACCACTGTTTCAGAGAAAGTCTAAGAAGGTCAGTGAAATCCTTCTGATTTGGAGATAACCTTCCTCTCACGGTCACTTCCACAGCTGGCATTTTGAAGGCAGCCAGAGCAATTCACAGGGGCTGGGAATGTCACCTACTGTGTTAATGGCTTTCCCTGGAGATGCTGTTTGGTATGTGGTCCCCTAGCCCAGCTGCTCTGCAGTGCCCAACATGGGATCCTAACAGCATAGAAATTCCCTCAGTGCTTAGCTGAGACTCCTGCTCTGCCCCAGCATCCTGGCTAATTCTGCAGACCCATTTGGATTCATATGCACTCTCTGTACCTCAGCCATCAGCTGAAAAGAGCTGCTTACACCTTCTAGCCTCTCATCTGTCTGAACTGCCTGCCTGTGCTCCAGTTTCCCAGCCACCTCTCTCTCCAAAGGCTCACACCCTTTGCCTCCAGCCCCAGCTTCTCTCAGCTGCTTTCACCCTTCAGCTTTCCCGTACTGAACTGTGAAATTCCACTGATGGGAAGAAATAAGCCTGCCAGACCCTCTTGCTAGGCAGGCAATGAAAGCTTTTTCCTTCTCTCCCCAACACACAATAATGGCCAATTCTCCAACAGCATCATACGTGAATTCAAACAGTCAATACTTCCCCAAAAGAAAAGCAAGAAAGAAGGATGAAACACAAGAGGAAAGAAAAGAAATCAGGGATACAAAAGGCTTCTTTTAAAAGCAGAGTCCCCAGTCTAGTATCTCAAATGCCATTAATATCAGGCTAAAGTGAGTAACAGCAGGGAAAACGGTATAAAAAATCCACTTTGTTTCTAGAAATAATAGACAATATTAGGCCAAAGTTCAGTGAAGGAAGTTTGGGGGTAGGTGCAAAGGCAGTGGGAGAACAAGAGTGTCCACGTGAACAAACACCAGGTAGTTGTCAGACCTTGAGTCTTTTCTGCCTGCTCAGCCTTCACTTTGCAGACACACTGACTGGGGTGGAATGATTCAGCATGAGCAATGTGTGAAGCTCAGGGAGCAGGGCCTGATCCACCCCTGGTGTGACTGTGCCAAAGTGCACAGGAATTGATAGGATATCCTGAGTTCAGTGCAGCTGTCTGAGGGGGAACGTAGGAGTTCAGGCCACACGTGAAGGTTATTACAGCTCTATCTGTTTTTCCATGGGAGAGAGCATGTGGAACTAAGATTTTAATTTCCCCCCTCTTCTTGTTTCATCAAGAATATCCCTGAAATAGATGGAGGGTTTTGTGTTTTTTTTTTTTAATGAAAAGAGCAGGACTGGGCTTGACATAAATTGTTAGGATGTTCTTCCAACAATCCCTACACCCTGGTCCCCTGCTCAGCTTGGGGGACACCTTCTAAGTAGCATCAATAACAAACTATTGGTGAAACAGCATTTGGAGCACCACCCAGGTAAAACTAGGGCACCAGACAAATAATTGTTCCCGTTTCAAGAGATCTTGTTTCAGACTTGTGGCTCAGCTGTCGAGTAGCAGCCAGGAATGACTTCCATAGTTGCTGAAGATGATGGGGGCAGATGGGAATTGCACTGGCAGTAGCACAAATCCATCTGTGCCCTGGCCAAAAGACAGACAGCTGGTTCCAAGCATGTGTCTCTCCTACAGCTGAGAACAAGTGGCTGCCAGGCCAGTTCCAGGTTCAGGTCTCACAATGGGAAATCAGCAGACAATCAGCTGACATCTGTAGATTTGTGCCTTCCCGTATTTGCATTACCTACAAGCAGGCTGAGTTGCAGTCAACAAATTGACAGTGTATTTATCTAACAAACTGGAAATCCACTGGAAAGGCCAGAGCAGTACAAGTATGGAGGAATGAGGACAAGAAGGATGTGAACAAACTGAAGAGTCCAGAAAAGAGCAGGAGGATGATCTGATATTTAGGATACATGAGCTACAAAGAAAGGAAAACCCACTGGGACCTTCACAGCTTAAAAAAGACTGAAGCAGGACATAATAAAAGTGATGAAATCATGGACAAGATTCCTACAAAAGAAAGAAAGCAACAGATGATTGCATGTGTTTCACAACAGACAAGAAGCTATGGTCACAAACTGCAATGGAGAAATTTCAGTTAAAACTTGGAAGAACATAAAGTATAATGATGCATAAGCATGAATTGTCCTGTGTGTTGTATTGAGGGTGTGAAGTCATTGCAAACAAGCTAGAGATACAGTTATCAGGAATGACTTGGGAAGAGCTGACCCTGCCATTAGGCAGGGATATGGACTAGGTAAGCTGTGAGGTCCTTTGCAGGCCTTTTTCCTATGAGATGAGATGAGTACTGTGTAGCCATGACATATTGACAACAGCAGAGTCCAGCCAGTAGCTGCCAGTAGCCAGCATTTCTCTGATGGTGAGGGCAAAACAGGGAGAAGGAAAGGAACAGCATACAGGAATTCTTACTGGTAAAACTGTTAGGATACATCAATACACTCAATCAGTTTAACTTCCATGTGAAGGATTTCCTGGCATTCACACAAAGTCACTGTGAAACTAAACTAACACTTTCCTCCCCATGGCTCCCCAGCCCTAGCCTGGCCAGGTGGGTGCTGTGATGGAGTGCCATGGGATTGCCTGCAGCAGCAGCTGCACTGCGTCACAGGACATCACCCCAGCTGGCCAGACACTGCAAATACGTGGAAGCCCTCCTTTCCACATGGAATTTTACAGGCAGGGAAGAGGAGGAATGCCACCATTTGCAGTAGCTGGGGTTGTGCATGATACCTCCAGCTAAAAGTGGAACAGAATCTTACCAAGGATCTTACCAAGGAAAGTGCATCTTACCAGGATGCACCCTCTCTGTTTTGCCCAGGAACTTACTGTCAGTTTGTCAGGTGCCACAGGTCACAGCCTTCTCTTGGGTCTCAACTAAGCAGACATACACATTTTCACCCACGTTATGACATGAACTTGATGACCTTTTTTTAAGAGACAGCTCAAGGCTTCTTGTTCTTCAACATGGCATTAAACAGTGAAGCTGCTGTCTTTGACGTGAAAAACTGCATTTTCTGATCACCTACAAATAAAGGCCACTGCAATCCAAGTCCTCTCTTGTAAAAGCAAAGGGGTTTTAACTGCAAAGTGATGGCCAAGTTCCCAGGTAAAGGGTGTAGTTACTTTCTGACTCTCTTAAATTTACCTCAGCAGTTTAAGATGGGGCCCAGCACACATCACTGAGGACAAATGGCTGCTGTGTCAAGCTGAGGAAATGGGTAAAGCAAGCCCTACAGAAACAGCTTCTTTAGTGCCCTGCCACAGAGTCTGCCAGATGCCAGGGCCTAGATTGGAAATTATGAGTCAGGTCCCCAAATGGAGTGAAATGACTGTGCTCCAAGTGAGCACTGATTTATACCAACCAAAATCTGGCCTGCTGATCTCAAACTGGATCAAACTGTTGGAGTTTCTGGCCTTTCTAACACACACCCTGATCTGTATATGGGAATGAGAAATGGCATGGTCACAAATATGTCAGTTCATGGATACACACAGATTGTAGGGACATCTGGCTGACGGAAACTTTAGGAGATGTAGAACTTATGGCAACGGGAAGAAATCCATTATTTAATTAAAAGATTAAATAATGTAGGTGGAAAAGTACTTACAACGGGCCTGTTGAACAGAGACCTCCATAGGGTGAGTGAAACAGCATTTTCACCATTAGCCAGTTTCTGTTAATCAGTTTTGATATAATTCTGCCTGAGTGCATCTAATTCTTGCCACAGCAGCTTGAGCCATGCATAACACGAACAGGTGCCATGAAAGCTTCTCTAAAGTCTCTGCTAATATTGGACCCTCCTGCCTTATAGCCCCCTGGCTCCCTACACAGCTCTGCCCCTCAGTTACTCCATCACTACCTAACCACCCATGGCTTTAAGGCATTAGGTGCCCTCCTTGCAGCTCTCGCACCTACACCAAATCAAGGACCTGTTTTTGGAGCCACAGAGAAGCTGTATCCAACTCCAATGGCCTAAACTTTCCCAAGGGATTCTTCACTTTACATAGTTATCAACTTTTCAGCTGACCTGACTGTCAGTTGGTGTGTATAAGCGAGCTGCTGATGAAAAAGAAGGAGTTAAGAATCATTTACACCATTAGGTTTTCATCAGATCTCATTCTGCTGCTGGAGAGCACTAGAAGCATCTGTTAATAAAGGGTGAGGGGAATAAACCCCCACTCCCTCATGTGAAGATATCTTTTTCTATCCAGCTGCACCCAGAATGAAAGAGCTATCAAAGAAAGCTCCTCCATTAGCCATCAATTCACAGCAACTTCAATCAGTCAGTTCTGCTGGAGCCTGTGGGAATATCTCCCCAGCAGCCTCCTACATGCTGCACTTGAGTGCTCAGAAAGAGCCACATTAAACCTGCCTACCATCAATCCAGGGGCCTCCTTCTCTGTAACTTAATGAGGTGAGCCAGTTGGCATCAGTGACAGGGAGCTGAGGAGTTAAAATGAAAGTGTGAGTACAAGCTTTTCCCACCTGGGAAGGTGTGCACACACAGGGGAAGCCATCAGCCCTTCTTTAAGGGGTTCTCTGCAGGATTGAGGGCTGTTTCTGAGCTGCAGCAGACCCTAGGGAGACTCAGAGGGATGGCAACAGCCCTCCTTACCATGTAAGCCATGCCAGTTGACATGGCCTGGCATCCCTACCCATGTCTAGTCAGTCAGGGTGGGGAGAGGTGACATTCTCTCTCATCGACATGGTGTGACCTCCTCTCAAGCCCGGCCATTTCACCCTGGACAGGTGGCATGCCTGGTGTCAGGCCTGGCATGGAGAGGCCATCCCCATTATCTGCTGCTCCAACATGGGGACAGGTGGCTGTCCCTTCACATGCTACTTCTCCAGCTGGCACAAACCCTTCCTGTTTATTGCAGCTGGAGGATGGCTCAGACATAAAAAACCAAATGGGGAAACTGTGTCTTTCCAGCCATTTTTAAAGACCAGAAAAATGCATGGCTTGAGACTCGAGGCTTTTCTCAGGCCTTGTCTCCAACCAGACTGAGAGGGACAAAACCAAAGCTTCTTTCAAACACAACCATTACCCAACTATTATTTGCTTTAGGTCCAGTTTATGGATTTGACCTGGCCATCACCCATCCTGGTGACTCCTAAGGCACCTTGATCAGATGCTCCTGCCAACAGCTGGCTCCTCAAGAGTAACTTTATTGCTGAGATAGTTTTTTCTTCTTTTCCTTGCCATTTGCTAAGACAATTGTATTTTTTCTTACTGAAGAGGAGTTGCTATTGCTCAAGAGAGCTTTCCCAAGACAAAATTACCTCCCCTTTTGAATCCTACTTGAAAATTGCTCTTCCCATGTACCAGAGACTGTACTATCAAGTGTGAGGAGTGTTCTGATGTGAAGATGGTATTTACAGATTAAATATTGACCAAGAAGTTGCTGAGACCTGCTTTGTGGAGCAGATCTACTGCTTAAAAAACCCAGAAAAAACCCCATAAATTATTAGCAAGCCACAAAACAAAATTTAATGCAGTATTATCTTCATTGCTTGGATGTAAAATTTTCACTTTTAGGGTAAGTTGTTCAAGGCAAGAAGCTGTGTATGGTCAGCTCTACAAGCATAGCAGCATATTTCCTTAGTGCTTTTGTGATCTGAGTACTCAAGAGGAGTCAGCAGTTCAACATGACCAGCAGGAAAGTGTCTGCTTTGAGGGCAGGTAGTCAGACACTTTAAACTGATGGTGAGATATGTTGTATAGTGGTTATGCCCCTCCTGTCACAAACACTTCATCATCTCTGTGCTTGGTTGGAAGCAGAACCCCTTTTTCAATCTCCCTCTTACCTCCAGGCAGGAGAACATCACGGTGAGGCTGCCAGAGACTGCCTCAGTGGGGAAGGCTGTGCAGAACTGAACCATGTCAATGTGTTATTGGCAAAGCAGCACATTGTGTCTCACATCTCTCAGTGCTCTGGGCTTGTCTGTGCACAGAATGGTGCAAAAGGGAGGGAACAATACTGACTCTGCCCTCTGTCCAGCAAACATGACCAGAGCCACCTTCTCTTGCTGGGTCCTCCATGGTGCTGAAAGAATTCTGCAATCAATACATACCAACATATTGAGGAGCACCAGCGTGGAGCCTTGACCTTCATCAGTGCCTAGAAACAGGTCACCATCAAGATCACACCTTGGCCATGCAGTGTCCTAAGGCTGATCATGCAGGGTACACACTATGGAAGAGGGTAAGCTCTGCTGTGCTAAGCCCACTGCTCACCTTCCTCTAGGCATTCACTCTGGAAGGTCACAGTGGCAGTAGGGAGATATTTAATGAAGGAGCAGATCAAAAGCTGATGAAATCCAAGGTCTTCTGCTCCAGGTATCGACAAGGTGCTCTACTCTTTCATCTCACACCTCCTTCAGGTGGGGCAGGAATAAAGTTCAGCTCTTCCCTCCCTAACCAAGAGGGGGAAAATGCAGCAGGATTGCTTCATGCATTGGCAGGAGGATGCAGCTGAATATTGGTCTTTTCCTCACCCAGAAAGGAAGGACACTCCATAAGGTGCACACAGGCCCTTTCAAGAAGGTATATTTGTAGCCATACTCCCAAGCAGGCTAGCATGGCTAGCACATAAACAGTTTGGTGTCCCAGAGGTGACTGACTGTGGATACAGCAATAAGGGAGTGCCTAGGGTACTTGTGCAGAACCTGCTTTATTCTTCAGCTGGCTCCTGCCTTAGCAAAGTGCTCTTAGACTCTTGTTTCAGACCTTCCCTTGACTTCACATTCCACATCCCTTCTCACAATGCCTATTCAGGGACTGCAAGGGGTCTATCAACCATATGCACACTGCTGTACTTGCCCTGCTCCCACTGTATCCCTGCAGGGGACAGACTGAAAAGCGACAAAAAAAATTAACCAGGAGCAATTTGCAGGGAGGCTCAGTGCACAAGTGCAAACATGTTTGTTTGTAAATGGTACATTCTACAAAAGACATTTCCTCTCATCCCTGGTGGCAGCTTCACCTTGATGTTTGCTCAATGGATTTTATCACTGAAAATGTATCAGATGAATAAGAAGAAATGGTTAAAAAGTAATTTCACCACTGCCAAAGTCCACAAAACAAAAATAAAATATAACAGCTTTCCCCTTTCTCTAAGCATCTTTCACTGTCTATGGGATCTTTAAGGTCTTATACTGATGAAAATGATTATACCACTGCTACTACCAACAATGCCTGGCTGGTACAATTCCCTTGGCATGCATGTGGATGCTTGTCAGGGGAATATCTCCATGCTCACACATTCATTTACATGCAACAGTCTGTTTTGATGGCAGTTCAAGTGCCCATTTGTGCACAGGCCATTCAGCGTGCATAGCTTTCTGTTCAGGATGTACAATACATCCCTCTCAAATGTGCAATAACAGACAGCTTACACTACTGTCAGGCTGGATAGAAATAGTCATTGATTTCTGTATCAGTTGCATTGCTTAGCTTGCATTGAGATGAATCTATTAGGGGTATTAGGCCTGGTCTACAACTAATTTGGGTATCCATTTAGCAAGAGTCTGATTAAGATGGGGAGCCTGTGGTCAGCGCTCACTGCAGGCCTAACATCTGAAGATATCATCCCTTCCCCATGTTTCCTGTTACCTCTTGGTTAGAGATTATTGCTCCTGCTGATCATGCCAGCACCTCTTGTGCAACCTCAGGCAAAAAGCCAACAGCAACCTCAGCAATCTCAGTCAATGTTAAACTAAAGCAGATGAGAGGAGTAGGATGCTATTCCTTCCTCTGCTCATCCAGAACTGCAATCTTCAGCAGGGAGAAGTTTAAGAAAGAACACAGGTGAAAGAGGGGGCAATAATCCTGCGTCTGATGTTCATAAAGTTAATGTTTGTAATATATATATATGTGTATATACTGGGATAGCCTTCCTGTTCCTGTTTGGCTGGGCTACTTCAGTACAACATTCAATAGGTGGTGAGGCACTGCTTGAACTACAGCTATGCAGTTATACTTGATGTGTTCATAAGGCCTCAGCTAATCAGGGCATTAATGACAGCTGTAAACTCGGTCCATACTGCTTTCTCTCTCCATAGCAACTTTAATTCCAGGATCTCAAAGCACAAGTGAAACGCCACAAATAAACCTTCCCAACATGCACCGAAGCACGTGAGGTATTAGAGCTGCTTTAATTTTCACAGCAAAGATCTTACATGAATAATGAATCCTTTTATTATGCTCATGAATTATCTGTGAGCAGGCTGTGAGCTTTATGAACATGTCTGTTGCTCCAAAGTTTTTAATGAACAGCCAACATTAACAAATGTCACTGTACTAGATTAGAATGAAACTCTTTACCCCTGCAGTTTGAGGTCTGTGACTGGTGCCCTGGGTCACAGGACACCATTTAGCCTCCCTGATGGAAAAATGGGAACCTCATTAATAAGGATGACTATGAATGGACCATATTTGTGTCACACCTGCACCCTGGCTTCCAGTCTCATTTGGACAGGTGAACAAAGAGCAATCATACACCAGCCTTAAGGTGAGAAAAGCCTTATATGCTGTAAGTGCTGAGAAGAGGGAATGAAAAAGGTCACAAAGAGAAGCAGTTAGGTGTTTGAGACACTCTCAACTGTCTTTGGACACCTGTCCAACCCTAATCTTTAATAAGCATTTTTATCTGTGTTTTACCGATGGAGAAAATGGCACACAGGGTACAGGAGTAACCTCCCAGGGTCACCTGTTCAGACAAACAATATAACTCCTTATCTCCTCTGTACCATGTCGCCCCCCAAAAGGTGAAGGGCCTCAGCTTGCAGTATGGAGGTAGACATCTCAGTTGAATGAGCGTTCTAAGGGGGTTTCTTCCTTGAGAAGGTGAAGAAATAGCTTAAGGTTGTCTGTTTCCTTCTCCTCAGGCACTTCCTTCCCCTGTTGAATCTGAAATCAAGAAGCATCTAAAGAAAGGCAAGCAAAAGGGAGCGGTTGTTTTAAAAGAAACTAGCTCCCAAGCTTTAAAATCTAGAAGATTTGTTTTTCAAATCACCATGTGTGTCCAAGTTCTGAGTCAGTCAAGTATGTCCACATCTGATGATGAACCTCACTGTGTCAAAAGTAGCAATTAAATATATTGGCCTACTGAAACCCAGGAAGAGGAAAAAAACAGCCCTATGATTCTAATGCAATACTAAGTTCAGGAATAACAAGACAGCTCTCCTGAAAGCTGGATTTTACCTTGGACAAACAATAGCTGTATGGCTGCAGATGTGCTCACTGAAAAGGAGGAAGAGGGCCAGCCGAACAGAGCTAATTGGAACCATTTGGTAGAATGGACTGGACTAATTTTCTTCAAATCTAGGTCCTTATCTTTCTTTACTTCCTTATGCAATGCCTTTTTTCGGTACATCCATTGTTAAACCAATCCGCCTCCTCCCGCTCCGCTCCAATGCAATTAGAGCCGAACATTTCCTTTGAATTAGCACATCAACAGTCCCTTGTCCCAGCTAAAAACAGTTTTGCCTCAGGGCACCGAGGAATCTTCACTGGCAGCAGCAGGCTCTGCCGTAGGCTTTACCTTGCTGTTTCATCCTCATCACACAGCTCCATTTAGTTTTCCCAGGGCAGTAGGTAGGCGACAGAAACCAGAGCTGTTCCTTACCAGGGAAGCCCTCCTTTCCAGAGCTTTGGGGGCAGGCTTCCTATGCAAAGTCAGCCTTATGTGGAGACAGAAAATGAGAGACTATGCCACTTACCCTTTGTTCTTTGGTCCCTGGTGTCCAGTTTTCAGTCTTTGCTCACACTGAGAACATAAATCATGCCAAAGGCTCATTCATGTAAACAATCCATGCTGCACTTTTCTCAAAACTCCACTTTCTTAGGGTCTCCATACAGAGCTGCAGGGCTATGCCGAACCTTGGCACTCCTCCACCATACCAGACTGTTGGTGGGAACCCATACGGATGTATGGATTTTACCACAGGGTAAAATTTCCACCATAAGAAATCCTGTTGCTGGCATGAACCAACACAGCTTAGGAGTGTACCGTGTCTGCAGTTTCTTAATTTTTGACTCAGAGTGGATCAAGTCATGTTGAGTTTTTTTAAAAAGTAACCAATCCACAAAATCAAATGGAAGTGAAAACAGTCATTCAAACAACTCGCCAACCCCAAGGACAGAAGCAAGTCCCAAAAATCTGATTTTGTGATTATGCTACAGCTCTGGGCATTTCTAAGACTGGCCAGGTGCTTTTTGCCTGTAAATAATCTGACAGTGTGTTTTAATGTGGACCAAAAGATAGCTCTACCTAATACTTAACACGGGACTACCTCCTTAATTCAAAGGAAATGTCCTTTATAGTATTTCATCCAAATGCATACCCTCAGTCTTGCTACCTCATCTGTCCTTGGATAACATTGAAATTGCTATTTCCCAAATCAAACTCTGACTGAACTTCCAGGTCCCCAAGCTTTCATCCTCACTAAACGATCACATTCTCTAATGGAACAACAGCATGAGTAACTTTCCTTCAACACTGAGACTAAGCATATGGAAAATTAATCTCTTCTGTTCCTTAGTAAATTAATCACAGGATCTTTTATTTTCCAGTCTCACCGTTTACTCTGCAAGGGATAACTCAAACCCCTTGCGTTCAGCAGCTAGGCAAGTCTATTAGGAACCCAGTTTGACTCAGCACATAGTTATTCCAATGTCAGAATATTATTCTGGCATCAGGACTCCTGGTGCGTCCTGTAAGTAATTCAGAAATGAAAGGATACCTGCTCCTCTGCTTCCTATGCCCTGCCGTCTCTAAGCAATTACTTTGTGCCATCATCATTGCGAAGCTGTGCTTTAGTAACCTGTGAAAAGCACTTGAAGTTATGCAGCAACTTAAACATAGAAACACTTATTAATACTTACAGTGAAGGGACTCAGGTCTGCTTTGTTCAAGTGATGAGATCATTTGCAGCACCTTCTAGTCAATGTAAACCTGACTGACAGGTCACTTAGGCTTTCAATTCATCCCAGCAGACTACTGATGGGTATAAACTGTTCCTCGACAAGCAAAAAGGCAATAACTAACACTTTACTGTGTTTGTAGGGCTGTCTTTGTAAGGCTGGATGATATGGAGATAAGGCCTGCTCCCTAAGCTCCTGCCAGCTGAAGGCATGAGTTATGCTGGACTTTGGAGAAGATCTGTGAGAAATGTTTAACATAGTTCTAGTTACCCCCACTAAACAAACCGCAATAGCAAGCTTACCCTTTGAAACAAGTCGGGCAAACTCTTCCTTGAGCACGAGTAAATATTTTCAGTGTCTTATTGACCCATCTCATATGCTTGAGTAGTTCTTTTCCAGTTGTGTGAGAACACAATATCAAACTTTGTTTCACAATAAAGAGGTGCTTTAATAAAATTTTGCACGAAAAGAATGGAGGCAAAAAAAGGATTAAAAACTATATTCTGTTCAGCCACCAGGACAGTTGATGAGGACTTGAGGGTGTGCTGGGCAAATCCATGCTCAGAAAAGTAGTGAGCAAACCAGAAATCCTCTCCTCCAGGGCTGTCATGCCTGGCTCTCTCCATAGTGAATGGAAAATTCTGCTGCCAATAGCACACAGAAAGCCAGAGTGTGCTGCATGTACTGTGATTTAACAACACTCAGCCAGAGGAATGGATCAAGGGAGTTCATTTTTGAGAAGACCTGGATTTCCTAACAGGTAAAAGTCTCCTCATAATGTGAAATACCATTCCAAGTTAGTACAATGCTTTCAGAAGCGTTTTATTTTAATATTGACAGTGTCCTGCTTTGAAAAACCTTATATGTGCTGGGGAAGAGTGACTTAGAAGCTGTTGGAATACAGCTGAGCCCAGTGTATTTGTCCCTTTCCCTCCATAGTAAGTGGTCAGTTAACACCCCATCGCAATAAGCGCAGTTGGGGTTATCTGAAGATGGATGTGCTGTCATCAGGGCTCTTGGAGCAATTGGTTAAAGATTCAGAAGGATCTCTCAGAAGTGTAAACTTGTAATGGCTGCAATACAGCGCAGCAGCGATGTAAAATCAATGCAGATGCAAGCTTTAATACAAAGGTAATGGGGAGGCAAAGACATAAATAAGGAAAACTACGAGTGAAGAAAGGGCTGGTAATAGAGGAAAGCGCAAAGTGAACACGAGTTGCTGTCATTTATGATAAATAATTCTTAGGTAGCTCTTGCACAGACCTTTTCAGACATGCAGCCCAAAGTGCTCTAAAGATGAACTAATATTCTTTTATGGTTGAGGAAACTGAGGCACAAAGAAGGGGTGCTGTTTATATGGGGTCCTGCATTCCATGCCAGATGCAAAAGCAAATGTCAGGATTCTGACCTTCCTATTTCAAGCCCCACCATGCTATGCTAAAATGATTTGTTCTGCCATTTCTGCAGTCTTTCTCCCAATATACTTTGCTGGCTAACAATAAACTCAGCTTGCTGCTGAGGTGTGGGTTTCCCTAGTCAGGAGGGCTATGTCTGTATTGATGCACTCTTTTTCCACGCTCCACTTTCTCTTTATTTTCAACATTTGCACAGGTACAATAAGGTTTGCTACCTAGTTCAATACCAGGTACCTTTGCATAGAGCACTTGTCACAGCTGAATGCACATTGGAAGGGCTTAGATACGTATTCCAAAGAAGGAATGTGTAGAAGTAAAGCATAATGTCTATTTCTGTCCTTTAACATCTTTAAAGCCATTTTGTTCCTGGAATTACTGCAGCCTCTCAGGCCACACACAGTGCTTCATTGCCCTTGTTGTCCTCTACAGCCAGACAAAATTCTCCAGCTGAAGGGTACTCCTGAAAAACCTGATTTTCCACAGCTTATGTACTATTGCTTGTATGATCTTTTTTCCACAAGAAAAACTATTTTGTTTAAAAACTTTGTTACAATTTCAAAAGTATTCTTAAAAATACTCGTCTAAAAAATGAGTTTCATTCTTGTATTTATCTTTTGCCCTTTGTCCACCTTCCCATTGTATTTGATGCTGAATCCATACATATCTATTTATTCACATTTGCTTTTTCCTCCAATTCAAATTTTAGCTTTCTTAAAACCAAAACGTTTTAGAAGTTTGAAGGAGATTCTTCTTAACTTCTGAAGTTATTGTATAATGAACAGTTTTTAGATCATTCAGAAATGGAGATGTTGCCAAAAATTAGGGAGTGGAAAGTGTAAATATATATAAATACAGAACACACATACACTGCCATTTTACCACATTAAATGATGAGGGAAATAAAAAGATATATAAGAAAATATATTCTTCAAAGTTGCCTTTGAAAGTATTATAAAATCAAAGAATCTACTCCATGTTTAATTTTTCAAACCTGAAATAGCTTTCAAGAAAAGAAATTAATCCTCTTAAAAGAAATCAAAAACAAATCATAAAACCCCCCAGCACAACGAAATACCTCTCCTGTGTCTCTTAGACTAAAATAAATATAAGCACCATTTATTTGTCATCAAGCATTGCTTCTGTTTTCAGCTTGCTGACAACCTTCTGCAAGTCCCTTTTGATTCCCTTTTGGGATTTTGCTTTGCTCTCAAAGCTAGGTAAGTGTTACCCCTGCTTCTCTTGGTAACTAATCCAGTATTTCTGGACTGAAGATTTTACACTTTTCTCTAAATACCTGTCAAAGGCATTTCCTCCTACAAAGCCACCATCCTCTCTTTTCCAATTAATCACTTTCATTCATTACCTTATCATTCAACAAATAAATGCTGATTTCTTTCCTGGGGAGGCAGTGGTAGAAGTCCAGCTGTTTAGAAAAAAAGGAATCTATTGGATGTCAAGTTCCATACCAAATACTAAAACCCACATTTGCTCAGACTCTCTAAGGTTCAGAGGCTGATCCTGAATAAAAACCAGTTTTCCAGGGATGGTGCTGAGAATTCTCAGAGTTTATCATCTACCCACAGATTTAGAAAGTTACTGTTGGTACCTGAAGGGAAGGTGACTGTTTGCAAGAAATGTTCTGCTTCAAAGACGCAAAGGAAAGGTCTTTCTAATGCTTTTCCAACAGCTTCTAGTGCCATGGTTAGCTTTTGATTGATTACTCACTTATCTAATTCTCACATGGTAACTCTGCTAACACTGAGAATCCCTTCAAATCATCAATTTCTTCCATGGTTCTTGGGACAGACACCTACAGTATGCTTCTGAGCAGTCTGAATGCTTGTGGCAAAGGACTTGTAGGTCTGTTCAAAATGCTCTTGGAATATCTGTGGTCACACAGGAGGGGAAAAGTCCTCATGTGGGAATAGTGGCACAAGTTGTTAAGCATTCTCCATCACTACTCAGTTACAGAAAACTATTTGCAGAACAGAGATTGTAAATCTCAGTTCCACAAATATTACTCTAATCAGGGAATACGTCTCAGCTATTTCTGCCCTTTTTATGTGAATGGTATAGTAAGATTATCTGTGGTCTACAAATAATATATCATATTTCTTACCACTCAGACATCTCCCTCAAAGTCAGAAGATATGGGAGACAGGGAATATACACATTCAACACGGGCTCTCGGGGTTGTTGGTATGGTAACATGCATCTCTCCTTGAAGATCCTTTTCTACTTCTGACTTTCAAGATAATTTGTCTAACTTGTGACAAGCCTATCCTAAATCCCAAATTTTAATAAGCTTGGAATCTTCAAAATACATTAATTCCCAAATTTGCTAATCCCCCCAAAAATTCCAAATTAGCTAACAGCTTTGTATTAAGTCTCTCCACTAAATTGCATTATCACACAGTAAGACAAATTACAGTATAAAACCTGAGATGTGAACCTGCTTAAGGCAACTCAGCTTATGTATTAAATGTGCCCACGTACAGCTGGGCTAATCTAGATACATTTGCTCCAGTGTCTTCACTGTTCTCCCCATCAGGCTTAAACTGCTCACATAAACTCCAGCCCTGCTCCTTCCCACGAGGTCCACAGCACTTCCAGAATCCAGGGAATGACTGTAAGCACTAATGTGACTCCATGCTGGCTATGGGGAGACCATTCACATGCTCCAAGTAGAGCTGCCCCTTTGGAGCATCTCAGGTTACAAAGGATAGCCTGCAAGCCTTCCTTTGCTGTTTAAAGGAGAGAACAATATTGCAGCTACCAAGGCAGCAGGATGTAGCTATGAAGAATACACAGAATAGGTGGGATTTCTAAAAAAACACAGCTTCTTCTTGCTCCATACCAGCTGTGCTAGGTAGTAGGAGCATGGCCTGTCCTAGGGGTCAGCTCTAGACAAGGGAAAAGTCCCTGCTTCCAGAGGCAGTAACAGGGGGAGAAACTTGTTGGACAGACACTCCAAATTTGGATAGAGTTGGATTTAGAATCAGAAATAACTGGCTCTCTGTCTCATGGTTTAACACCCAGACAGCAAATTATTGTAAACCACTCTGAGATCCCTGGATGATAAATAAATAGGTAGGCACAAAATAGTAGCAGTAAACTGTGTTAATAGCAATTTCCACCCTGTGACATTGTAGAAATCCAGTCAAATGATTTTCTCTGCTTTCTAGTGGTGTCCAACCCAAGAATTCAGAAGGAAAGCTGCAAAGATTTTCAGAAGTCAGTATACTTCACAGTTTCAAAGAAGTGTAGATTACTCTTTGACAAGGAGATCCATGAGACCTTTGTGTACAGGAGAGGATGCACCTCTCCACTGTCCCACAAAAAAATGTGAACAACCCTGGCTCATAGAGGGAAAACAGCTGGGCAGCTCTGACAGATAAAGCTAAGAATGACAACCTAGAGCCATCTTTCCAGCATCACATACTTTCCAGTTGTTCCATTATTTTAAGCAAGCTGGAGCAGGTATCAATTGTCTGGTTGCACATAAATGAACATTTTTCCCCACAATCTAACATATCAAATTTACCTCCAACTTATGCAAAGCCTTCCTGCCTGTCCCCTTCTTGGTGGAGTTCTTGATTTTTTTTCTGTTTGATCCATTTTCCTGTGCACTGTTTGATCCCTGTCTCTTCAGGACGTAGCACACAGCCAGTTGCACTTTCTTTTCCAATTTCTATTTTATTGTTTGCACCAGATCCCACTGCTTCAAAGTTAGGATACATGAAGAAACAAAGTCAGACTCTCAAAAAATGCACACAGCTAAATGCAGTGGAGCAGCCCAAACCACAACCAGATGCTCCCTTCAGAATGTTCCCTTTCCAACTCCATTTAATGTTCACTTAAAACACCCTCTGTAACTTGAGAACATTACACAAAATCTTTTGTTGGCTACATGGGACTCTCCTCAGGGCTAGGATTTCCCGTCCTCACCTATTTGCAGGACTTTGTCGACTCTCTCCAGAGTTACACCTGAAATGGTAAAAATGAACAGCTTCCACGCTGGAGTGTTTGCAGTGGGACAGAAAGTTGTGCAT
The DNA here is from genome assembly GCF_971803275.1 of Cyanistes caeruleus. Taxonomy (NCBI): domain Eukaryota; kingdom Metazoa; phylum Chordata; class Aves; order Passeriformes; family Paridae; genus Cyanistes; species Cyanistes caeruleus. The sequence goes on along the minus strand of NC_141703.1, from coordinate 92,310,200 downwards.
TCCCAGGAACCACCTGCTCATTTTCCCCCTCCTTGTCCACACTCTAAAACTCAAAGTGTTTCCCTGAACAGGCAAAGTGCAAGAGGGTGCTTGGCTCCCCTTGGAGACCATGGAGAGGAAGCTGTCTGCACTTTAGCAGTCTCTGAATGCAAATGCTTTCCTCGGGTGAAGTGGCTCCTCCCCAATCCTTCAATTTGACAATGATGTCCTAAGTGCACTGAAGTTGTTGTGCTTCTCTCACCTAAGGCATTCAAATCATGAGCATTTCAGTGGGGGAAAGGTGAGCCACCTTGAGTCAGTTTGGAAGACAAATGACAGTCCATCCCCAGAACCTGCTCGGAGCAGCTTGGGAGTGTGAAGGAGTGCTATGATTATATTTTACCTCATTAGTTTTCACTCCCTTGCTCCTCCATACACCTCACAGGCTGTGTGAAGCTCTCCCTGGAAAGAAAACTTGGTTTGGAAGGGCTGAAGGCCATGCCTTTGGGATACCAGGATTAGTGGAGTCTCTTGAGAGGGGACACAGTGCTCAGGCACTGTTGGGGCATGCACAGGCCACGGAGAAGGGCCACAGTGGTGCCACCTACGCCCTTGTGAAAGATGGTCTGTGCTTCCCATGTATGTTATGGACTTGATACAGAAATTACCATGCCATATCCTCCTGGACTGTGCTACATGTGAAACTAAACTAGATGATCCTTTCTTGCCTTAAAATTTAGCTACAGCAAAATCTTACCAGATTTCCTTTTTTCCCCTCAATGGAAGGAGTATTTCTTCACAAAGCCCAGCCACATCTTTTTTTCAGTTCAAGAGATCCATTTTTTTTTTTTCCCTGAGAAAATTCAGAGGTCATTTCTCTGCTCTGAGGTTTACTTCTTTTTGTTACTTGCTCTTTGAGCTGTGAGAAAAGAAAGTGTCTGTCTTAAAAGCTGCTCTCACTGACTGTAGCTCAAGCTATTCTGGGCGCCTTGTGATAATGGCTCCCAGCTTTTTTTGGGCATCTGCGTCCATTTACAAACCAGAAACCTTCTGTCTGTGTCTGTTGTTGCCTCCCCCTTTTTGAACCTGGTGGTTTGACTCCAGCAGCCTGAACAATGGTACGGGTGAGATCACACAGATGATCTTTGAGACAGGTTGGCATCATAGGCTATTCTTCACACCAGAGTTCAGCAGAAGCAGTGCAAATGCCTGGGAACCCATTTTAATAGGTAGATGTTGATGATTTATAGCATTACCACAGCTGTAGTCTCTCTGGAGAAAACAGCTGAGTGTGTTTTGCTAAAACTTTAATCAGCACAACTTCATCCAGTTGTAATAACAGTCTCCATTCTCATCCTCCTATACTCCTCCTATATGAAGAAGTCAGGTCATCCAGTCAAAGGTCAAGTAAAGGCTGACTGCTGAGAAAAGGCAAAGGTGATTTGACTCGAACCTTTGGCAGACTGGTAAGGATGTAAATGCCCAGCACAAAACCTTCCCTAGGCATGCTAGTGAGAGGAACCAGGACTGACAGACAGACTGGCAGCCTTGCCTTCACCCCTGGGACTCCAGACACAGTGACTGCCAACAGGAGGGTATCTTGAGATCTCAGTGAGGGAGACCACCATCTCAAAGGGCTAAGAAAAAGAGTGGGAATGGACCCCCCCAATTCTTCTAAGCCCCAAACAGCGAAGAGTCCAGAACTTTTCTCTCATTTCATATATGCAAACACAAACCAGATCAAATATGAACAATGGTGTCTACACAGTCAGTAGTTTCACTGAGAGCCAGTCAGCTGGTCAGCTGAGGAGAGGTGGGAACCATGTTACATAATATCTATTTATTTGATGTACTTATTTATTCATTTTATACTGAGGACACTGTAATCTTTTAAAAAAAAAAAAAAAATCATCTTCCCAGAAGCTGCAAAATACATTTTCCAGTCCTGTTGACCCTTTGGCTTTGTGGAATCACAGTCTGATGTATCACCTGATAATCATATTACATACCTGAAGGCTGCCTTTCATCCATTGCCTGCCTGGTGCGGGTTGGTTATGAGTCACACGAAATGAATACCGATAGGGTGGCATTTGCACACCAGGCATCCTCACTGGCTACACAGCGAGAGCATGAAGGTCACCCACTGAATTGGTTTGTGCTTCAGTCAATATTGTCCCATGTGCTCCAGCAGCCCTGTTTTCAGAGAGCATTATCTAATTGAAAACCAAATCTCTGCATCTGAATGCCAGCCAGGAGGATCACCCAGGTTCCTCCTTTTCTCTGTGCCACGACCACTTGTATTTGATACTAACGAGTCTCATCTTTTCCAGAAAAGAAAAAAAAAAAATAATGAGAGCTTATTTGAGTATTCTGCATGAGAGAGGTGGAAGCTGAAATGGCAAAGATGGGAGGGGTAAGAGTGGTTTCTAAGGAGTTGGAAAAAAAAGCTGTGAAAAAGGGTAGCAACGAAAAATAGTTCTATGAATATTGATGCAGGGCTTTAAAAATACTTTTTTTTTTTCCTGTTTGTACTGTTTTTCTTGTTGCTTTTCAGACTTGCTCTTGTTCCTCAATTTGACAAATGAAAGATCTGAAGTAAGCAAATTTTATATTTTTACACGCATTTGCACCTGTAACCCCAAACTAAACCATTGCTTTCAGTTTTGGGCCCCTCCCTTTAAAAAGGACATTGAGGTGCTGGAGCATGTCCAGTGAAGGGCAAGAACACTTGTGAAAGGTTTAGAAGACATTCTATGAGGAGCAGCTGAGGGAGCTGGGTTTGCTTAGTCTTGAGAAGAAGAGGCTCAGGGGGCACCCTATCACTCTCTACAACTGCCTGAAAGGAGTAGCCAGGTGGGGGCTGGTCTCTTCTGCCTTGCCCGCAGTATGAGGGCCAGAAGCAACAGCCTTAAACTGAGAAAGGGAAGGTTCAGATGAGATATTAGGAAAAAAAAAATAAAAATCACTGTTAGGGTGGTTAGACATTGGAAAAGATCGCCTAGGGAGGTGATGGAATCACCGTCCCTGGAGGTGCCTGGGTCTGGCACTGGGTGATACGGTTTACAGGTTTGGGGATGGATGGCTGTGCTTAATGATTTTAAAAGGTCTCTTCCAACCTTGATGATTCTATGATTCTATTTTTGTGCTCACTATAAACCTGTATCTGTTCCATCCCCTCAGAAAAAAACCCATAAGTGCCTTAGAAATGCATTAAATCTAAAATTCTCGTGACTGATGGAGACATTTCTTTTGGGGAAAAGAAAGGAGTGCACATAAAGATCCTTGGATTATGCAGGGTTACACAGGAGGGCAGGGACAGCCGTGAGCACAGAGCCCAGGACACGAGTGCCAGTGTTTCACTGAAGGACCACAGAGAATTGCTTGCAAAACTGCCTTCAGATACTGAGTGTGTGAGCAGCTAAGAAGAGTGGTGAACCCTGCCAAAGATCTGCCCACACACTTCTGCCTGAGCAGCCACAGCTCACCCCTGTGCTTTGGCTAACCTCCCTGCAGCACAGCAAAGGCTGTGCTGTTCCAACAACTCCCGTTCAGCTTCCTCCCAGCCACAGCTGAGGGACAGAAATTATGGAGAGGAAATTTAACCATCTTCTCTTATTTCCTCTGTGTGGGGGTAAAAAAAATTGTGAGCCAGGAAACACAGCTAAACACATAATTGGTTATTGATAAGTGCCAAGGGCAGCAGCAACTGTTTGCACATCAGAGCAATATCTCTGACAGTGCATGATGTCAGCACTGATCTGCTTTACCAACAGAAGGAAACATTCTTCTGCCACAGCATCAGGCACTAGGGACAATTACCCAGCAAACATGGAGCAAGGAAGTGGGTGATCTGCCCAACCATGAGCTGCCTGGTGCTTTCCTTGCTGGAGTCATTGCATTGCTATGGTAATACCCACAAAAATCTGCCTGCTGTCTGCCATGGGTGGAGGGGCTGCAGTGCAGGGCCAAAAGCTTTTCCATCAAAATCAAACTCTGCTTACTCAGAAATGAAATGCACTTCCCTGGAACTGGGATCCCAAGCAGCTGATGTGGACTCATGAAGCCTAGCAAAATCAGGTGCCATCAGGTTTCCAAACCCTGTTCTTTGTGCCTCTGGTGAACTTTATTGGCCCAGACCTGGGGGTCTTCAACTTGCTCTTTAACTCTTTCCTCCCTCTTTTTAAGCCCAAATACCTTGCTTTCTCTCCTTTCTCTACCCTGGTTCAGTGTCCTTCTGCTTTTCTTCCTCTGCCAATGCATGGGCCTCTTCCCTCTCTTCCCCTCTATGCTCCCCCACCTCCTGTTCTGTGCCCATTTTCTTTCTATTTCTTTCTTTCTGCTATATGGTCCATATAGCCATCCGCTCCACTTTTCTGTTTCACTCCCTACATCCACATCTTCCTTCCTCCATGTTCTTTTCCCGTCTTTCATCCTCTTTCTTTGCCACCTGCCAATTCCAAGCCTGTCTGTGCATTCCAGTTCTTTTCTTCCTTGATGCCATTTCAATTATTGGCTGATTCTCTGCTTGCTTTCCTCTCTCTCTCTCTTTTTTTTCCCCTCTTCTCTCCCTTAGGGACTCAAGCTTGTCTCTCCCCATTTGTTTCAGGGATGCCATCGCTGTGGATTTTTAGACATTTGCAGGTTTGTTTGTTTTTATCATCATACCCCCTCTCTTGCTGTTTAGCTGCTTGTCACTTCACTTTCCTCTTTCTGCCTACCCTCAGCCAGAGCATCATTATGTCCTTTCCCTGTCTCAGCCCATCATTTCCCACAGAGGCCATTATTATTAACCATGCCGGGAGATGTATGAGCAGCGGTCAGCAGGGTCAGCAGGGCTCTGTTTCAAATTGATGGGAATCAGAAATGGAAGTGGCACAGCAGGCAAGGGGACGCACCATGTGGAAAGGAAGCAATGGCAGCTGGCAGGCTGAGCTGCAGAGGCAGAGCTGGCAGCAGAGCCAGAGGGGTCTCCAGCACCCACACCCTGACAGACGCACCTTAATTAACGCCCCCCGGCCTCGAAAAGCTGGATGAAGCCAGCGAGTGTGAAGGATTCTCACTGATCCAGACGCTGCCTGTTGCACTGTAGATCAAGCCTCATTTTATAGAAACACGTCTCCGTCAGCCTCCTGACATCTTCAGGCCAGACAGAAATTCCTTTCAATTAAAGAGCTTGCAGGAGGATCCCATTACTGCAGCAGGTATCTCAAGTGCAGGAAGGGGGTGAGAGAACAGCTGCCAGCACTGAGCGGGGGAAAGGATGTAAGAGGCTATGAATATTGGTTTCTGATGTTGATATGAGGAGAAAAGACAAGTGCCAGAGCAGTGCTTATTTAATGACCTAAGGAAGCAGAAGCAGAGGGAGCCTCATTCTTGGTGCCCTTGAGGATGCTGATTGTGAACCACCATGTGTGGGGTTCCTCCTTGAGACAGGCATCCTGTAGCAAAGCCTTCTTTCCCCCAGGGGCATCTGCTCCAAGCTCTTTGACAATTATCGCTCCTTCACTCTCATAGCCCCAAAACTTCCAGCTCCTGGCAAGAGAAGAGGTTCCAGCTACATTCCTGTCCCGAGCACCATTTATAGGACAAATGCTTTGGAGACTGCCAGACCCATTTAGGGAACAGCATCTTGAGGCAGCAAATGTTCTTATCTTCCTGTGCAACACCTCAGTACAAGCTGCACTCTCTTTCAGATACTTAAGGGGGCTGCATGGTTTTAATAATCCTGCTTCTTCACACTCTTGCGAGTCCAGGAATTTAAAGTAAAGTTACCTTTTAAAATGGCCTTCAGAACACTGAAAAATGCTGAAAGGATGGCTTAAAACTGCTCAACCAGGCCTGTCCCTGTTGCCTTTCCCCACAGGCATCATTTAGTTATCGCCTGCATATAAATGAGGCAGGCTTTGATGGAAGAGCTATTGACAAGGGTACCTCTCTTCATTTTCTTTTCCTGACATGGGGAATTCTGGAGGGGAGAGAGCCTACATTACAAAGGGTCAGAAAGGGAAGAGTCAAGAAATAGAGGGATAATTTTGGTATTCCTCTGCTAGGCTGATGTCCACTAAACAAGAACTAGTTGGGAGTCTTTGAGTTTGCAGGCTAGCTAGCTAAATGAATAGTCTTTGCTGTCATTAGTATTTTGATGGTACTTTTATATTTAAAGTCACTTTCAAAAAGTCTCTTCTGGACAGCTCTCCAGAACAAAGCTTGTGAAGCTATTTCCAGCATCATAAAGACACCAATGAACACCATTTGCCATAGCAATGTGAAAGCAAGTCCAAGTGGATTCTATTTACAACCTTAAAATTGAATTTCCAAGCTAGGGTTTGACAGGTGGAAACAGGAATTTGCAACATTCCCGCCTAGATTTATTGACACTGTATAACCACTAGGTTAAAACAGGAATTGCAAGATGGAGTGATGTGATAAAGATCAGCAAAACAACAGCAAATACCAGTAAGACCACAGTCAAAGGGAAATGTTTGCCAATAGTATATTAGTTTTGTGGCTGAAAACATGCAGCTTCCCTGATTAGATACAAATCCCTGTACAATTCCCAGACACTGAAATCCTGACCATGAAGGCCCTAAACTCTGAGGAGGTTTTGAGGCCTTTCCAAATGATATGAAGATCATTTTTGTTAAAAGCCTGAGGTTCCCACACACAGACTTTTTGTCATCCAAGCCATCCTTGTCAAGAGTAACTGATTAACATGCAGCTGGGGCTTACAGGCCAAATTATAAGATGAAATATAATGGGAAAAGGTTCCGCATGTGAAATCCAGATCAGTTTTTAACTCATTCTCTCCTGCAAGCTCTCTAGTACATAACTTTGTGAGAAAAAACCAAAACATTCCCTGAACACAAATTAAGGCCTTTAAGACACCTGGGCTATTTTTGTTTTTTTTTTGTTTTTTTTTTGGCAGAGAAATGTTTCTAGGGAGACAGCTTAATGCTCAAGTGAGATAGGCCCTGATTCAAACACCCATAGCATTAAATTCATAGACAATAACAACCACAACCCTATTATTATTTATAATAATAAATAGAAGCTAGTCCAATAATATGGGAAATTTAGACAAGTTTATTCATGATTTCAGAAAAATTCAAATGTAGACATTTTAAGAAAGGCCTTCAAACTACTCTGTGAGCAAAGAGCTTCATAGTGGTCACTGTGTTTTCTGAAAGAGAGCTGCAATAATGAAATACTATTGCATTCCCATAAACAGAATTTGTGAAAATATTCACCCTTACAGAGAATAATTTTTTCCTGTACAACTGTGGATTTAAACCAGCAACTATGTCCAAATTGCAAGAAGCTGTGAAAAAAATTAGAAAAAAATTTAAAACCTCTAAGGATTGAAATCAAATCATTTTCACAACCTGCCCTCTAATCAGCACCTCAAGAGTGGTCTGAAACTTTTCCGGATGCATCTCACTGTGTTTAAATTAACACAAGTGGTTTTTCAGACAGGTAAAATTTGGCTGAGTAGCACTGGGTTTGGAGGCACAGGTAGGTGCCAAGAGGTGTGTTACAACTCTATCTCTGTGAAGAATGCAGCCCCTTCAAAAGGCAGAGATAGCTGGTTTTCCATTTAAGACACTGTCAAGTCAAATTTTATTTTGACTATGGCAACCACAGGAGTACTGAGGAAAACACAACTTTATATGGCAAATCAGCAGACTAGTGGCTCGCACAGTCTCACACTGATATGCAGATGACATTGCTTGTCTTCTGGGATATGAATAATGCCATAAATGACACACAGAGAGTATTTTTTTAAAAGCAACTACCACTTTAAATGACACACTCTGACGCCAAGCAAAGTCTGATCATTTTTTAAAGGCATTTCATCTACAAACAAATCAAGTTCCTGAAAGATACTCAACATCAGCTGTCAACGAGGAAAGAAGGTGAGCAGAGACAGACAGATGAGGGAGATGAATGGTCAGCAGAGTTTTGGGTAGGATCTCCTAGTACACTGCATATTTCATACAGGAATAATGGAATGTAAATACCAGCACATCCCCAGTGACCACTTAGTTTTGACAATAGAAACAAGGACTTGGCTCGGTGGCTCAGCAACCACACACCTAGTGGGAAGCAGCAGCCCAAGGAGAACAGAGGGCCCCAGGGGCTGTACATAACTCAACACCACTATTACTCTTTCTAAGGAGGCTATAAAACTCTTCTAGGGCTGGGGAGGCACTAAAGATGGAGAGAACTGAAAAGAAAGTAAAATGAATAAATAATCTATTCCTGCTGAAGGTCTGTGCAAACCAGGAACACCAGATCTTTAGGAAATCTGGTTAGGCTGAGCTGTGCCAGAGAACCCCTGTGCTTACATTCTGCTCTGTGTCTGGTGCTATTCCAGCTTTTTAATTGGAGAACAACATCTGAGGGGTGCTCTGAAGCATCACTACAACACCCTATGCTCAATAATGCAGGAGAAGAGGCATGGAGAACAGTTGAGGGTTTCCCAGGACATGAAGATATACCTGTGTCTGTACTGGCAGCACTGCCTGAGCCTGACACTTTGAGAATTTAAATCCCTCCCTCCCAGAAAAGGTAAGAGTGCATGATGTGCCAGGGTGAGAGGGCAGTTGTACACTGGACCTCACCTTAGCAGAGAGAGAGGAAAGACTGCACAATGAAACACAACCTTATGTAGAGAGGGGAACTTGGGACATTCAGTCTCCAGCTTTTATATCAGCCTAGAGACTTGGAAAAACACCTTCACTTCCAAACACATTCCTAATTTCCAGAATGTCAGGAGAAAGCCGGACAAGGGGAAACCCTTGGATGTTTTTAAAACATTTCTACATTGATTCCTTCTTGAGATACAAAGCAGCGAGTGAGCTGAAATCTCCTCTTACTCAAACCTTATTTTTCATAATTATGCATCTTTAGTGTTTCATAATGACCAATTTAATCACTTTTGCCGTTTAGAGGGCTACAACAGCCAATCGTGGTAATGGGCTTGGTATTTGGTAGGAACCATTTAACGCCCAAGAGCCCTTGTTCTGGGCCACTTGATGCCACTTAAGTTTGACAGACAGACTCTCATTAGCACAAGTTGCAAAACCTCTCAGATGAAGCTCATTTCTTTTAAACAAACTCTGCTCAGTGATCCCCAAAGTCTCAGAGCGAGAAATTTTTAGCTCACTTCATATCTGTGCAGTTCTGTGGAAATTAATCAGCACATTTCACCATACTATGGGTTTTCTATGAAATTCCCTACCTTTCCTCCTCTCAGTTGCTCTCTCATACTTTGCACATAAGATCTGTTCCTCCCACAGCCACCCAGGCTGTCTCCTGGAGGGCCACCTGGGCTTATGTGACCTTTCCTTTTCACACGTAACGCTCTTGATGAGCTTCTGCTTCATTCCGACCAGCCTGCACCTGCCTCTAAGGGACAGCTCTCACAACTCAATTGTGTCTTGCTGAGGACAGACAAAACACATTTGGAAACCTTTAAAAATAGCTACAGATCTCAAACTGCTGCTAAAACTGCTGCCCTTGCCATTCCTGTTACCCCATCTGTTCTTTATATAGTGATCCAAAATGCAAAAAATAAAGCTCAGGGCATCTGAACTGCTTTACATGCTCTCAAACTCGCATGCAAGTTTGGAACCCAGCTCACATGATTGTAAGCCCAACAGATTTGAAAAAACTCATAGTCAAACAATGCTGAATATTTTCTCCAAACACAACCAAAGCAGGCCTCCCTACACAGCTGCAAGGATGAGCAGTGGGATAGCAGTGGGATAACAGGAGCGCTGCACATCATGTTTGCCCAATGCATGGACGGTGGCTTCTGAGAAATCTCAGGCTACTGCAGTAAGGGTATGAAGGGAAGGATAAAGGTTTTTACTCAAGGACTTACACAGCAGAAGGGATGGCTTCTCCTCAAAGAACTTTGTGTTCAGAGGGCAGACTAACAACTCAGCATTACTGTTAAGGAATGTACATGTTAGATGTACAATATCTGGTTTTAAACCATTGGATCCATTCACTTCTGTAATGCTCCCCCAATAACAGATTTTCCCTTTACATTTTATCTTTTTCCCATTATATCACATCCTTCGTACATGTAATGAGACTCGGAGTTGTAAATGTAGGAATGTTAAATGGAAAACACGCGGATATATGAACAGTTACCTCCTCGGTGATAGACAAAAGGCATTATTTTGTGGCACAGTCTGATGTGCCATCTTGCCCTCTGAGCAGTCTGAATGCTTCAGAAAGGCAAAACCCCCACAATATGTTGAGCTAAAAGAGCAGAAATCAGTCCTTAGAAAGGAAAGCACCATTTTCAACACAATTTGCCCCTAATGTCAACATCTTCCATGACTTTCTGATGTGTGAAACGTTGACCCAAGAAAATGGGTGGTGGGTTGCCCTGTATCTGAACAGTCTAAATGGACCTCATGTTTTAAACCATCAAGCTTTGTTCCACTACAACTAATGCAGTATGCTCAGTGCCACAATTAAAATGGACTCTGTTTCATCAGGCACACACAGACAAACCCACAACATTATGAGACACTGTGTGCACCTGTCCAAAGCCAAAGAGAGCATTAACTGATGTTATATTACTTGAGCAATAGCCCAATGCCCCTTAATTAGAGGCTGCCTGCTAAGGTACACTCAGCAGGAGAAGAGTTAAGGTTGCATCTGTAACCTTAAATCTCACCTTACCTGGCTTGTGAGTGCTTAAACGTGCAACTTTAATGTGTTCTTATCAGAGCATTTTTATTGAGCCATTATTAACATTGGTTAGATACAATCTAGTGTTTCCCAGATCCCCCTCATCCCCAGCCATTACCTGAGCCACACAGAACACAAGATTCAAAGGAAGCATTTAAGTCAACCTCTGCTATCGTTCTCCAGACACCCAGTGCTGCTAATTTTTTAGCAGCTCCCTTAAATGGGACTTGAGTTTTAGTTGCTATCTTGCATGCCCTCGGCCAGGCTGCACACTGAAGGAAATCCTCTACTGATAATTAATAAGTTCCCCTGACACTGGCTGCTCATTAATCTATTATTTTAGTCCTCTAATTACTTTTGTCTGTTCAATTTAACAGTCTCCTTCCCTCATCTTCCCTGGGTCTCATGCAGGAGATGCTGCATGGCAAATGTGACTTTTCTTTGTTCCCAGGTCCCTTACAGGCTCTGCTCTGTGCATGGACTCCAAGACCCATCCCAGCCTCTCATAACTCAAATTATGGTACACGCAGCTCCAGGCATCCCAGGTGAAGCCTGCTGAAGAAATATGTAGGGAATCTGGGTTGCCCTGTGTAGTCCCCTGGAAAGCTCCCAAGAGCCACCAGGAATCCTCCTCATAGCAATCAAATGGTTGCAGATCTCCCAACAGGAAATGGGGTCACTTAGAATTTCACAGCGCAAGAACCATCTACCTATATGTGCCCCGAGTTCCTCCTGTCACAGCAGCCTGTCCCCTGCAGTGGGCTTGGCTGTGCTGGAGTTTATTTCCCCCACAGCAGACCTCAGAGTGCTGTGCTTCACACTGGGAGCTAGGAAGGTGTTGGTAACACGCTGGTATTTTGTACTGCTGAGGGGGGCTGGCACAGCATCAAGGCTGTCTCAACATCATCTTCCCCTCTTCAGCTGGCTGAGGATGAGTGGGATCCCGGAAGGGGACACAGCCAGGACATCTGACCCAAACTGACCAGAGGAATGTTCCATACTGTTAGGCATTTTCCCAGCAATAAAAGGCAAGAGAAAGGGGTGGGGGTATTCATTACTATCACGTTTGTATTTTGAAGAAACCACTACTAAAGTACTGTAGTACTAAAGTAGTGTACTAAAGCCCAAATTCCTGAGAAGCAGCTGAAGATTGCCTGCTGGTGACAATTAGAGGGTAAAAATAAATATTTTGTTTTCCTTTGCTTCTGTAAGTGGCCTTTGCTTTTGCTATCTCAAACTGCTTTTATCTTGACCCACAAGTTGGTTTTTTTTTCATCTTATTTTCTCCCCATGCCCCATCCTGCTGAGGAGGTAGAGCAATAGAGCGGCTTGGTGGACTGGCATCCAGCCAAGGTCAACCCACCACATACCCAAAGCCCAACACTCAGCACAAATTAACTTTAAGTCCCTTGGGCAGAAGGGGAGACAGAAGCAGGATCCAATTATTTATTTGCTTGGAAGATGCCCAAGTACAGCAGAGATAAATGCAGTAGATAAAAGCGAGCGTGTCAGAGAGAGGCTGGAGTTGAAGAGTTTGGGGTTTGACTTGAGCTGCTGCAGTTTTTGGAATTTCTGAAATTTTGTCTGCTATCATGATTGACTCGAAAAATACTAAATCTTTGTCCCTGTCATGCAGCTGTAGTTTAGCATGTACAGCCAGGGTTTGGACAGGTGTACAGAACTATGACAGGTACTCTGCTCTTACTTTTCATGCTTACTGCTATGTTTCACAATTACCTTAAAGGAAATGCTAGCCTTTGAGGCTGGTGGATAAGTCAGGTAAATATCAAAAAGCTTACCTGTGCAGCAAACTGCATGGACAGACACCAGCCCATGGTGAACACACAAATAAACACACAGTCAAGTGCTCACAAATAATGCATGCAGCAGTGTGCACCTGCATACTCATGCAGCTTTTACAAATCCACAGGCTGCACAGAAGGTAAGGAGGGTGTCAGTGACATATGGCAACCATTACAGTGCTCGTAATTAGGATGATCCTGCCATCAGTTCTCAGCCAGGCACAATGCAACAGGGCAGTGACCCACAGGCACCCTTATGAGGAGCCTAAGGAGCCCCTGGGAGACTGCATTGCTCCTGCCTTTGCCTTTCCCACACTGCAGCAATCTCATCTCCCACCGGCAACTTTCCTGGCATACAATCCCAGACAAGGAGTGGGCTCTTTGAAAGTGCTCTGCAGTGCCATAGATATGGCCCTGTCCTCATTCCATGGCCCTTCCAATCTGCCACCTCCCTCAGTCAATACAACTTAAATCTCCCACAATCAGTGCCTTTTCCAGACCACCAACACTTGAATTACACCTTCCTACCTTGCAGACTGTACTGATCCTTTGGCAGGACACGCTTATCTTTCCAACGGCTCAAGTCACTCCAAACGGGGCGTGAAATTCAAAGGCTGCACCAGAGCACAGCTCTGGCTTCCCTGGATGGGCCTGCCCTCCCCATCCCCTGCCAGCCCCTCTGCTTTGCTCCTCTGCCGCAGTAGCACTGCGGTGGGCACTCACTGGGAGTTTATGAGAAAGGATGATTTGTTCAGCCAGTGCATGGAAAAATACAGAGTACATCAGAAGAATCATATTTATCAGGTGCTGTTCCAAAAGAAAAGAGTATCTGAAGAAGAAATAAGAACAATGCTTTTGTACATGAACCTCCTAAGAAAAAGTAACCCCCTGAATCATGTTTAGAGTCTCTCACGCTTTTCTTCAGACAGGAAAGGGAGGGATGTTCTGAAGACATATTTCTGAGAGGCTCAGAAAGGAGGCTGACGAAGCAAACAGAGCACAAGTGTTCACAACACCAGGGTCTGTCGCAGCCTGGCATTACCAAAATAGCTCAGTGCCTTCAGCTGGGAGACTCCCACTTCCACTACAACTGTATTCAGGCCTGGGAGAAAAGCTCCACACTGCAGGAGGCTGAGTGACATCTGACCTTGCTGAAGCAGTTTCAGGATGTCTTGCCCCTAAAGCTGGCTTTCTCTTTACCCTAGGTTATCTACACATAAAGGAGACTCTTGCAAATAATCTGCTTCTCCCTACACTCCTCTCTTCTCTCACTATTTTCCGTCTTTTATTTGCTATCTCTAGAGCTGGAATATATAAGCAGGTACATGATTGGGATTGGTGTGGAGGCAGAGGCAAGAGACAGTAGGATAGTTGTGCAAGAGATGCTTGAAGGGGTGAAGGCTTTGGGGCTGTACAGGAAACTCCCTCCAGACATCCTGTCCTGGCAGGACCTCTGTGCTGCAGTAGATGCTGTCATCTACGCTCACTGGGGTCATAAGATGAGACAGTAGGTCCGGCTCCAGTGAAGAATATATCAGGCACTGAAGTCAGTGCAGCCACTGAGATCAGCTGTAGTCACATAACAGCATAATAACAAAATGGTGGTCTCTCCCTTTAAATGAAAAAAATAAATAAATAAAAACAGTCATGGACCAAGCATAAGCTACTGCCTTAACTTTCCCTTTTTATTAGTGTGTCTCTCTCCTACTGTGAAGAGAGAATGAGAAATATGCTTGCCTTAAGTGAAGCTACTTATAGATTAAAACTACAAGGGGAAAAAAATGCAGCCTCCCCATTTTCTTCTTAAGGCTAGCTTTCTTAAGGATGTTTGAATTGAAACTATTCAATTTAACATGATATGAATTTTTTTCTCTCTTTAATTCACAAGCAACCTCTCTGTATCTTTACAAGCACATTTAAATTTTCAGATGTGAACTGCAGCTGCAAACATGGAGCTGCCAATGGGGAATATGATCTCCAAAAGGCAGGGGGAATGGGACCCAGTTCTAAAATATCCACCCTTTACTCTGGTGAGTCCAGGGAAGCTCTGTCACCAGACCAGCAGCTCCAAGCACCAAGGACCCAAAGCAGACTTGTGAGTTCAGATCACTAGAGGGAGACACAGCAACACACACATCCACACCTCACCAGTGTCCTGCACTCAGTAACCTTCTCTTCAGACACTGTTTTACTGTAGTTGACTACGGTGCTGAATGTGTGTTTGGAGGACAAGGAAGGCAGGTAGGGAAGGCAAGCCCGATGGACTGCATTTACCATTCTCAGCAGGGCAGGGCTAGCAGACCTCTCCTCTTTTTGTCCTATTCAGGACAAAAAAGTCCCTTGTTATCAATGGGTCTGTGGAATGGATAGGAATGATGGAGAATTGGAAAGTTCATTGAACAGCTGTTGCAATTCTGCTTGTGAAAGCATTTGGTGATTCCTTTTCCTGTCATCATTAATTCTGGGAGATTTTGAATACTCATCTTCTGGGGTGCTCTGTTTTCACTCTCACATCTAGCCCTCTGGGATCCTTCAAGACTGGCTCATGGAGGTCAGGGAGGGAAAGTAGCTAGCTATTCCTGGCTGCCCCAGCTAAACAGGAATATCCCCACTGAGTATCACTAAACTTGAGGGGAGAGGCACAGCACTGCAAAGACAGTAATATTACAGCAGTGAACTAGAAAAATACTGCTTTTCTGTAGGTGGAGGAAAGTTTTCATATGGACACAATCCAGCTCAGCCTTTAAAATGCCATGGAAAAGACTTTAGCAGCATGACCGACTAGAATTGGTACCCATCTGGGAGAAGATAAAAAGGAAGCAACTCTACCAGAATCCAACTTGCTGCAAGGAGCAACATTTTTATGTGTCAAGAAGGCAACTAAGTACAGAATTGCCACATCTTGCCAGCAGCAGCACAATCTTGCCAGAGGTGGAGCAGACAAGCACTGACCAGAAGACTCCACATGTTCCCCTCCAACCACTGCTGAAGGCAGCAGGGTAAACTTCCTCCTCACAGTAACTCTATTTGTCTGCTTCCCCAGAAATGCCAAAATGCTCAGGAGGCCTTGCTCTCCCTCTCTGCCCTGGGACAGTGCAGAGAAAGCAAAGCTGTTAAAAAAATGAATGTCTCATGCATAAACAGTGTTTGTACTGAAATGGGGAAGCATTGCAAGATGATTACAAGAGGAAGGATCCCTGTGCAATGCATGTGTTGCTGGGCAAAGAAGGAAGAAGGTAAAGTGTGCTGGGCAGAGAGCACCATCACGACTTAAATTTCTTATAGGTGAGGAAGGAGGCAATGGGGATCTAGCTTGTGGGCCCTAGGAAAAACAGACCTCTAAAAATATAAGAAATGTGGAGCAAGTGTTAGTGGGAAGCAAATAGAGGTTGAAACCACTTTAGAAGCCTTCTGGAGAAGACCTGAAAAAGTTGAAAGTTTGGCTTGTTTCCCAGGCTCTTTATGAGCCAGCATCCTCTCCCCCCCCACCTTTTTTTTTCCCCCTACATATTGGGTAAGATGAAGACTAGATCAAGAGAAAAAGACATCTCAGAAAGTGTGCTAAAACAAACTGGGAGTGTATAAGAGGCAAAGTGAAAGGTCTCTGTGGAAGACTTTTTTTAACAGAAAGTATTTTGAAGATGAAAGAAGGAAAAAAAAAATAGGAAAAGGAGACCTATTAAAAAAATCATCAGTTGCCATCAGTTTTGTTAAAGAAATACCTTGTAAACTTCAAGTTTCCAGAGACAGTTTCACAGGGAGAAGGTTGTGAAATAAGAAGAGCTGGTACAGTAATACCACAAAACCCCCAAACAAACAAAAACCCCCTACCCCATACCTCCCAAAACAAAGCTGCTTTTCTCTACAACTAAGGTTGTAGAGAAGGTTTTACTAGGTTTTAAGGTTTTACTAAGGTTTTAGGAGAGCAGCAGAAAGATGGGCTAAATCCAAATGCTTTAGATAACCAGAAAATCTGCTTCCCATCACTATCTACTGACCACAGGGCTGATTTGTGGTGACTCTGGCTAAAGGTTTTCTGCTTGATATTTTCCTTGGGTATAAACTGGGTTTCCCTGTGCAACACAAAGTGAAGCAACAAGGCTTTGGACTTAGGCAGCAGCAATAAGAAGGAAGCAAACAGAGGACATAATGATCAGAGTGGCCCATTGTGACCAATATGGCCTTCTTAACTCATGCCTTCAGAAAGCTCTCTGTCTCTGCTTGCTTCAGTGCTCAGCTCTACAAGGAGGCTGGCATGCACTGAAGGAAGACACACAAGTGAGTGGGGGTGTGAGATAATCTGTCTCTTTCACTTTAGGTCTTATCCTGATCTCTGAGCCCCAAAGCATGAAGTTTAACATCCTTTTCAATATTTTTATTGTGAATAACAGGAATATCCAGATTTGTTCACATTATCCTCAGGAATACACAAGCTGGCTGAGTCCTGCCAAGTTCTCGTCTTTAAATAACTTTCCATGGCAATGAGTTCTACAGCTGTTTATAAATATATTATATGTATACCATCTCAATTACACAGGGCATGCAGGCACATTTCTGTATTCTCTATATCCCTCCTAAACTTCCCAGGCTATGGTAAATTCCCTAAGACTCAATGTGAATTTCTAGCACCCTTTAGGGAGAATCAGACTGGCATATTTGACAAGCCTTCTCCTTTCATTTTATGCTGTGACATGAAACTTGGGTGTTGCAATCAATACTTATCTGCTTTGCACTAGAATGGTTCTTATGCTGTGATTACCACTGTAATAACTAAGCTCTTTTTCTGAGCCAAAGTGGGTTTCTTTAGACTGTCAGGGAGAATTTGGAAGAATCCAGAGCGTTTTCTTCTCCATCAAGTGGCCTTGCTTGCCTGAGGCCAAGGAAGTTGGATCCAGAATGGGATACCTAGTGGTTTTATACAGGTTTTATACTCTATAGCTTCTCTAGGAAAAGGGAATTGCTTGTTCCTCAGCTGGTTATGCATAACCAGTAAAAGACTCAATCCCTCATCTTTGGTGAATGTAGCTTTGTCTCCCTCTCACCAGCTCTTGGGCTGCCATCAACACAGGTACTAAAGACATTTGCCAGAGCACCCATGAGGAAGACTCTTGGGAAGGTTTAATCACTTATCCTTTGTGGCAAAGAAGCAGAGCTACTGTTCTTGTGAGCTCGAGTACAAGCTTCTCAGCACAGGAGATGACTTTTTCTTCTGCATTTTCCCATCCATGCACAGCAAAAGGATTGGCAGTGAGATATCTGGTAATCCAAAGACCTTGCAACAACTGTCCATGTTCGTATTGCTGCAAACCCAATTCACAAGAGGCCACTCTTTAGGGTTTCCCTTGAGAGTTTACTGGTAAGAATATGAATGAACATTAATTTTTCTTCTCCCTATAAAGCTCTTTTTCAGTCAACCAGGCACCTAGCTTGGCTCTGAATAAGACATAGAGATGAGAAATGATAAATTACACTCTGGACTGTGATCTCAGAAGCTAACAGGTAGGGAGAAGACACATTAGCCTGAATAAACATAAATCAGTAGAGACTTGAAGTAAAACAAAAACAGGCTTGAAAGCAGGCATTGGCTACCACCTCTGAACTATTTTACTGGAATATTTTCTTGGCTGTGTTAGCTGTTATCCTGGTACAATGGATACAATGGTACAAGGGAAAACAGAACTTCTAACATGACTACCCACAGATGGGTAGGCTGCCTGTGGTATCCTTCACAGACTGTATCAGTGTGATAAGTGACAAATGGTCCTGTGTCAGGGCCTCACCCAGGATGTGGTGCAGATACAGCATATTTGAGGTTATTGCATTCAGTGACAAAAAATAACCTACATCTTTGTGGGGCATGGATTAGGCAGGTTATGAGCTAAAATTAAGGAGAATAAAAGAATAGGGTACCACCCACTCTTGGTACAAAGAATCTGGGTTTTGTGCCTTTCAAGAGATGAGACTACAGAGTGTTGCCTAGTGAAGTATTCCTAATGCTGACAACTGCTAATTCATGCACACTGCATAGGATATCATCAATACTCACCCTCACTTTAACTGAACATGTCACAATTTCCTGATCACAAATCCACTTCAGATCTTTGGTTTTACGGTCTTTACCATGGCTTACCATCATAAACCAGGGTGCCAAAAGGCTTAACAAACCTGCAGTTGTGTCCTGGATCACAGGAAAGGGATCAGACTGTGTGCAGGGAAGGATGTGCTGGCCTGCTGCTGGAAGCTGCAGGTCAGTGATCCCAGAAAAGAGCTCTGCTAGCTGGAGGAGAAAAGGTAATGAAGCTGTTTGTGCTCCCAGACAATGCCTGTTCAATTATCCACAACTACTCAGACCAGGTTGCCAATGTCCTACAGAACAATGGCCTGTCAGGTGAGAAAGGGTCTGGGCGACTCTCCACCTGCTCTGTCAAAATACAATCTGCCAATCATCTGAAGAGGAATATAAAAGGAGAGCAGGGACTTGCATCCAAACAATGTCATTCCTGCTTTCATCAAATTAAAGCTGATCTGTATTGTCATTTGCCATTGAATTATTAAAGTATTTTTCCCCTTACCTGCCTTCCTCCCAGGTGTCAGTGCTACAGTCATCAACCTCAGTCACACTTTAGCTTTCTCACAGGGCTAGGAGGGTTTTTTTTCCTGTGGGCTGCTTGAGGGTATCATGACTTATAGCTGAAGTGAGAAAAATGTCTGGTTCAACTGCTCACTGAAGAATCATTTGAGGAAGCAACATAGCAGTTTATAAATCATTTTTTTTTAACTTCCCAGATAGGCAGATAAGTATGCTATGATTGCAGCATTAAATGAACTACCACATGCATCCCTACCTTCTCTGCCTAAGTACCAACACTGCCTTCCCCTTGCATTTGTATCTTCCACTTCCCAGCCAATAAGAATTAAATAATTTCTGTGGTCCTAGCTCAGGTAATTAGCTAACAAACACTATTGATGAAGTCAATGAATGAAAGAAACAGCAGACAAAGTTGCTAATGAACTCCTTGAGGAGAGTGCACAAGGAAAAAGTAATTTTCTTTGGCCCTCTTGCCCCCCAATACGGGTTTAATTTCACTACCTGTCCATTCAAAACCTCCCACACAAGCTCAATAACACTCTTTCTTCCAGTTCTGCAGTCACAAGTTTAACCATGAAAAAAATTGAAGGAGAGAGATATATTTTAGAAACCTTTACAATGATCTAAAATAGCTCTTTGATGCATAGCAGATGTCTTCAAAACTCGCATAAATGGAGCCAAAATGCCTTACAGTTCTGGAAAAGGGCGATTCCAAGATAAGACACGTTTCCAATTGTAGCAGCTCTGGAAGAGATTTGGAATTTATATTAATTGTCAACCTCAAGGAAAACATTTAAAAGAAGCCCTTCTGCCTCCCATTTTGAGACAAGTGTCTTACTGGGCTTTATGCTGCTCAAAGAGCTGATGTCTGCCTGAAAGCAGTTCCTCTGTATCTGTAAAAGACGGCAGATGGGTTCAGATGGGGAAAAAGAAAGAACCACAATCAGTGACACATGGAGGTGACAGACTGAGGACTGCCTGCCCTTCTTCATAACCTCTAGTTTGTTATGAAGGAGGTACTTGGCAGGCTTCACTGTAGGGAGGAGGACTGAGGAGGGAGTGGAAAGGAGTCAGTGAGATGGTGCTGAGGGATGCTAACAAGGCAACACCTCTGAGACACAGCATGGGAGAAAAATTGTGAAAGGACTTGCTGGAAAACCGAACAACAGAGCCAAGAAAACTGTCCCCGTGGTCAAAGCAGGGATGGGATTCTTCAGTTCTGTTGCTAACCAGAGAGGATAGCCAGAGTGAGGATTTGTTCTGTGGAGACTTTTTTAAAAGGAAAAAAACAAAATTCTCTGTCTATACAGTGAAGTAGGTGGTACAAATGAAAAGCCTCCCACAAAGCAGCCAAAGTGATGAGTCAGGACAAGAATCTTCTCACTGCTCTGAAGAATGCATTTCATGTCTATCAGGCCTTACATTTCACGAAGATTTAGCGCCCTTAACTCAGTGTTAGGCTGTGCTCACAAAATAACTAGGGAGTGCATTTAACTTGGATACAAGAAAGAGTTAGAGAACTGAAAGACTGATGCAGCAGTAATATGGAAGATTTGATATGAAGTAAACCTTAAGAACAGAAATACCAGAGCTAGAAGATTCTATATACATATTTAAAAATGAAAAAAAAAAAAAAAAAGTTATATTCTCTTATGAATGCAAATGGCACAGTCATACTTAATTCTAAAAAAAAACAGAAGAGAAAAGTCAGATAGTGATGATAATACCACAGAGGAATAGTGTTCCCCTAATCAGCCCTGCTCTCACCTCTTCCTGGCAAGCTTTCCTCATCTTTTTTCTCTTGGCATTGCAAGAAATGGGCCAGAAATACAAACTGCATATCTGGCTTTCATATCATGAAAGCTCAGGAGAACTTTGGTTTGGCTGAAGAGACAAGACAGGAAATCTAAGTAACCCCAATCTCAACCACGGGCTCCAAATCCAGGGGGTTCTGGATGTAGTCCTTAGATTAAGCTCTGCTCCAGTGTGTCATTCTACCTTTCTCCAACTTTCTTTCTGCAACACTGAAAAGAACTGAACTCCAGTAGGAAGCTGGACTATCTGTAGCACATGCAGAATGTTTGCTGACTGCCTACTTCAAATCCTCTTTAACCCTTTACATATATGTATCACAGAAGATCATTCATATGGGGCTAATCAATGTTTTCCCCATGCATTTTAAATTAAAGAGTATCTGATAGGAAAAGAAATCAACTAAAGAATTTTTCTCTCCTCCAAGGACATGATATGGAGTGATAGAAACCTACCTCTTGTTCTTATCCTACTGTTAAATCTTTAGGGGTTGAAGGTTTCCTTGCAACCCAAGGTGCTAACCCCACAGAGTCTGGCTATTGAAAGGACATTCTCCTCCTAACCTTGTCATGTCCTTGAGCATGGAGGGCATAGTCAGATAGCAGAACAAAGATGGTGAGTTCTCCTTTATTTTGTTACCATCTTGCTCTTCACTCACCTTGAAGATCAAATGCTTTCTTTATTCACCTCAGAAGACTTCTGACTTCTCTCTGTCTGCCAAAGTGGAGAGCAATATGAAATTAATTGGGCCACTGTTTGTCTCTCCCTTTTAAGGCAGATCAGTAGGAAGCAAATCCCATGGTTTTCAGAGAGAACCTCTTTTATGCAGTGTCTCAACAGAAAGCCTTTTCCCTCAGTTTAGCACCAGCAGCATTTCATCTCCACCACTGTGCTGTGCATTACCAGCAGTAGAGACTGGGACAAGTAGATGAAGACCTAAGCTAAATAGAATTACATGTCCAACTCTGCAGAGGATATATTGAAGTAATTTCATTTGTTCAGTTGGAAAACCTGGTTATTGTGCCTGGGAATTCACACCGCAAAACAAGCTTGAAGTACATTTAAGATTCTTGCCAGTTTTCTATAGCTGCCTATATTGCTACTGAAATTTTCTTTGATGCTGGAAGAAAAGGAAACTACTGTGCAGTTCACAAATTTAATCCAGTTGTATTTCTTACCTGTAGGAGTGAGGTGCCTCCAGGTGATGACAGGCTCAGGACGCCCATTTGCCATGCAAACCAGGGTCACATTGCTGCCCTCATTCACGGTGATGTCCGAGGAGATCGTGGAGATCTTTGGTGGAACTGTGAAGACAAAAGAAAGTTTGACCTTGTTAGAAACAGAATTATGAGGGCAGCTTGCCGGGCTTATTAATCTACCTACCTATAAACCAGAGCCAGCCACAAACTCATCTCACAGGCTGCATCCCTCTCACTGCTACATGGGCTTCTGAAATTACATCAGAGTAGTCTGTACTGGTGTGTAGTTTGTATTCCAAGAGTCTACAGATAGAAATGGCCTGTGCTGCAACAGCAGTGCTTTGTGTTTGGACAAGTTTGGGGGTCTTCATAAAACGACCTCTCAGAACTTCCCTGCCTACCTTAAGACTGTATAGAAAGGGTCAGCAGGCTCCAAGTATCATCCCAGCTAATTTTTACACTCCAGGGAGTCCCAGATGGAGTTCTACATCCTCCTGAAGGATGTCAGGCTTCAAGGCACTGACTCAGAGTGTGTATTAGTTATTGGTTTTTGTGACACCTTTCAGCCAAGATGTCTCCCCTTGTGGGCTACCTGCAGTAGGCAGCTTCTGGATGACTGCGCCACACACGGCAGAGCACCAAAGGCACAGAAGAGTCGCTAAGGTTCAAGATCAACCATGACTTGGGCATCCAAGATCCTTAAAAACTTTCCAAGCTGAGTTTGTGTCATGGCAGCAGAGTGACCATGAACTGGGACATGAACAGGCACTTCCAGGTGTGGAGTGTGCCAGCTGTTGCAGTCTTTCCTCTCTCACGTCCATGTCTTGCTTCCATGCTTCACACCCCATGTCAGGTGGTAAGGGATTTTCACTAAAAAGGAATCCTCTAATTTATTTATTTATTTAATACATTTTCAGCTTCCAAATTTGTGTGTAGTGAGGAAAGAAACAACATCATTTTCTGCTTTGCTTACCACAGAGTAAACAGACAGAAGCTTTCCCTTCCCCCTCCCTGGCAGGAGTGGCTGATGGTTCTTTTGAGGCAAAACTGCCTATAAACTATGTGGGGAAGAGGAAATGAAGCCTGAAGAGGGAAACTCGCTACTTCCAGCTGTGTTGCTGGATTCACAGGAATGTTGTTTACAACCCACATTAGCCCCTCTCATGCCCCAAACTCATGGACAACGCTTGACTGCCTATGACCATGAGACCCCCTTGAAGGAAGAGGACCTGTCGAGCAAAGTGAGGCAGACATCTCTTTTGCAACAGGCTCATTCACACAGGCAAGGAGGGATTTAAGCCAGGCACACTGGGGCAGGATTGCCGTGATCTGTGGAGAAGTGACAATGCAAAGGGCAGTGAGGGAGCAGCTGGGGGGCAACACAACAGGGAAGGCTTCTGCATGCCTTGTGAAAGCAGGACAGCTGGGGGCCCACCTCAAATGCCTGTGCATCAGTGCAAGTATCATGGTGCACAAACAAGAGGAGTCAGATTCACACAGATTCACAGTGGCATGTGTGTGAAAAGCCATTGGGATGATTAAGAAGAAGCAAATACCGCTTTAGACAGGTAGAATAAGCCTCACAATCACAGTCCCCCATTAGGGACCAACCACCTTGATATTTTCTGGGAGGGGGAAAGTGCTAGGCTCAAGCAGTCCAGGACACATGGGGGTCCTTCAGGTTCAGCATGAGTCAGCAGTATGCCCTTGAAGCAAAGACCAAGCATCCTGGGTTGTATCAGCAGGAGTGTAACCCCCTAAGTGCAGGGAAGTGCCTAAAACCCTTTGCATGGTGCTTGTTAGACACTAGATCAGTCTCAGTCTCTAGTGTTAGACACTAGATCAGTGTTGGGCTCCCCAGCACAAGAAGGCCATTGACACTCTGGAGCAAGCCAATTGGAAGGCTCCCAAGATGGTCAGAGAGCTGTAGCACATGACTTCCCAGGAGAACCTAAAAGAGATGGGTCCGTTCAGTCTGAAGAAGAGAATGCTGAGGGAGATCTTATTGCTCTCTACAAAAAGTGAGTGGGAATGTGCAGAAAACACAGGCTTTTCTCAGAGGTGCACAGTGAACACTGAGAACACTAACACGAGCTGCAATGTAGGGAAAAATTTGGACTCAAAATGAGGAAAAAGCTTTTACTTTCAGAAAGTCAAGAAAGGAAGGGGCTCCTCAGAGAGGGGATGGAAACTCACCTCCTTTCTTACCCAGTGGATGAGGGGAACACCCTGTCCCATGGTTCAGGACAGACCTGCACATTGTTCCAGCCAGCAGATCTGCAGGCTGGCAGAACCCTGAAAGTTCTGATGCTGAAATCCAAACTGCTACTCATACTTTCTGGAAACAAAGCAACTTGGAGGGTCACCTCAGACCTGACAGAAGACCAACACACACAGGAGAGGACAGAGGGGCTTTGTTTGGGAAAGAACATCAGAAGCTCCTATTTCTGCAAGAGTTGTAGCCCAGGAGTTCTGCCAGGGGGTGCAAGGACAGTGACTTTGGAGCGTCCTCAGCAAAACATCTCCTCGGTGCACTGGCAAACCTGGGTAAACAGAGCCCAGAAGTAAAACCAATAGCTAGAGCACATTTTGGGAATATTACCGTAACTCCAAGAGGTTAAAATTTGCATGAGAAAAAAAAAGCCATGCAGAAAACTGAAGCAGGACTAGCAGGTGAAGGGCCAGTGTGAAGTCCTAGTAAAATGGT
Organism: Cyanistes caeruleus; assembly: GCF_971803275.1. NCBI lineage: Eukaryota > Metazoa > Chordata > Aves > Passeriformes > Paridae > Cyanistes > Cyanistes caeruleus. The sequence continues at coordinate 92,285,402 of NC_141703.1, read as the reverse complement.
GCAACGCCAGCCAAAATGGCTGAGGAGAGAGCAGCAAAAGCCACGACAAGGCAGCAGCAGAGCTCCAGCTGGGACATGTATAAACTGCCACTCTCCAAAGCCATCAAGACATTTTACTTCACAGAGGATCAAGTCAACTCAGCCAGTACAAGCAGTTCTGACCATGCCTACTGAATGCCCAAGAGGAAAAGCATGTGTCCAGATGGTCATATCTGGCTTGCCACTTTTTCAAATGAGGGTGAAAAGGACATCCAAGGCTGAAATCCTGCTAGGAAAATAATGGCTGTTTCCTTTCAGCTGCCACCTTGGTCAGAAGGCAAAGAAAGGCTCAGACAAGGGGGAATAGGGCTGGAAATAATTTCCCTCTAAACTTAAAACCTGGCTTGGCTTCATCTGCTTAGAATCCAAAGCCAGTGGACAATAATTTCACTCAGATAAAAAGTCAGAGACTTTTAATTTTCAGGGCATCAAGCCAGCATGTTAAAATGCCAAAACTGTCAGCAGCAGCAACAGTTAGCATTGCCTCCTTGGCACTTGTCATTACCTTGCACACACCTTTTTAGGACAGCCTTAAAATGAGAAGCTTTGACCTTATTATTTTACCCCATGTGTGGGTTGTATTATGTTTTCACAGGTCCCAGACTGCTGGAAGAAGGATTGCTGAGAACAAAACCTCCTGGGACCACAATCATCAGGGTGTCACAGCCTCCATTTTCCCAGCCATCTCCTGTTGACCCTCAAGTGGAAAATTCTTTAGTGTTTGGCCTCGTTAAACCATTAGCAGAGGCAAACCCACAAGCTGCAGCCCCACAGCAGGGCAAGTACTACAGCTAAACAGTGCTTCCAAACATTTTCATGTTCTGACTAACAGCTTTTCCCTTCAGGGGAAACCAGGCTGCTCCTGGACCCTTCTGGCTCCAAGGACCATGGGAAAGCACTGCCCGGGTCTCTGGTACTGCTGAAAAAGATAAATTGGCCATATTTTTTCCACTCTTTCAGTGTGAATCATACGGAGTGTCCATGACAGTGTGCTTAGGATCCCCCTGGTTGGGGTGGGGAGCAGAGCCAGACATGAAAGGAAGCACACTGTAATACCCCACTGCTCCATCCCCAGAGAGGGAGGATGCTCCACCCACAGCAGGCACTGATTCTGGAAAGATGGATGGGAATGAACACTGAGAAGAATGGCTTGAAACTCACATATTTGTTTCTTCTACACTTCACATCTACAGCACTAGGCTGATGCCAGCCCAGCATCTTATCTCCCATGTCACTGACAGTAAATAACAAATCCTAAAGTAACCAGTGGCCATTCTCCATGAGAGAATGGAGGAGAAGGAGAGCTGCAAGGCAGGAGTGAGACGAGGGCAGAGATACTGTAGGGTGCCCTGGACTGGGAGAGCTGCAGGAGGGGTACAAGGTCAGAGCTGGCGTGGGAGATTTTAAGTCCCAAGAAAGATACAGTGATAGAGCTAGGTGGAACAGGATTGTGCAGAAACAGCTTGCAGCAAGCCTGTTCTGGTTAATTGCTGTCAATCCTTCACTTCATGACAACTGCAACTCACATTAATTTAAATAATAAGAAAGACTGAGACATGAAAAATAGATCATGCTCCCCCAGCACAATCACTGTTGCTCTCCAGATGAAAGCAGGTGATTTGTTTCCACAAAAACACCCGCTATAGCAGTTATTACAGACCAGGGGCTGCATACAGGAGGAGGCAAGGAAACCACAAACAAGCGAACACACAAACATCTGCTGCTGTTATCCTTGCCTTTTATGACCAAAGCCCTTCAGAGCTCAAAACTCCTCCTGAGATATTACCTGGGATGGTGTGGGTGGGCTGGATCAGTGTTCTGATTCAAGGCTATGTCAGGAGGCAAAGAGCAGTGCTACACTCCTAATGCCAGTAAATGAGTGAACCCAAAGGTTGAGAAACATGAGCTCACACGCAGGAGGCCATCTCCTTAGTACCTTTCCAGGAGTGCAATGGGGGATGGAACCAGAAAACATCAAGGCCACCCTTGCTAAAGCACTGCTTTGGGACATCTTTTCCTAATGTAGTTTATGCTGAGCCTGACCCATGCCACAGCTCCCAAACCGTTCAGATCCCTGCCTTTGGATCAGAGCACCTAGACTCAGCAGAGGCACAAAGTGGCAGGAGTGGGAAGTTCTGCCTAGCAGAAAGTGGTGCAAGGGGTACTTACAGGCTGGGGGGAGCAGCGCCCGGCTCCTGCTCTGATGGCACTCCACTCCCGTGCTGCTTCACACCTCAAAGCAGCAGGAGGATGGGTTTGTGAGAAAAGGGCAGGAAGCACTGGACTAGGAACTCAACTCAGGTATGACAGAGTCAAAAATGCAGAGGGACAGTGGACATCTATCTGGAAAACTCTGAGCTGTGTAAATGTACTCACATGAAATCCAGTCAGATGCCTGGACTCTTCCCTCTGGGTAATCAGTGCCCTGCATCTAAGACCCTTGGATGGAGCTTTCCACTGTGGGGCAGCTACTCCCCAGTATTCAGTTCCAAGACTGCTCAACAGTACAGTATTTTGTCAATAAGTCACAAAAAATATAAAAAATGACAGCTCTTATTCCCAGTCTACAGACCTATAATACAGCAAAAGCTATTTAATACCTCCAAGACACAGATGCAAACAGTATTGAAACTGCCTAAGAAAGCCCATAAGCTTCATTTAAGTGGTCTAACTGCTTGTCCGAAAAAGGGCACCTTGGATACAAATGGAAAAATTTCAATCCCTTCCATATATCCTCATTAGTTGCTTCCTCCAGCCTATTTCCTTCCTCTCTATTGGCAAGTAGGACCCCCATCTGTTGGATAAAATTAAAGAGTCCCACCCACTAACACACAGGAGTCACCAGCTCTCAGGGCAAAAAAAGAAAACATCAGGACTTCTCTCCAAAGTCAAAGGAACTTTGCAGCCACTAAAACCCTCCCCAGGTGCCTATCAATTAGCCTTGAGAGTTCTTATTTCCTTGTCCCCAGATCCCAATTAACAGCACTTTATAACAAATGCTAATAAGCCCCAAGGCAGAGGGGATGCTGACCATCATATGGTCCTTCAATGCTTTAGAACAGCCACCTTGCTCACCACAATTAGGGGTCCTTTCCTGGGGCAATTAATTGACAGCAAATTGGCCTCATTAGTCATTGTTTAGTTAAAGTGTTTAGTGGTGGAAAGAGAACCTGAAGAAGGGGCTGAGCTGCTAAACGCAACTAAATGGTTTAATTTCCCTCTTATGTGTGCAGCAGGCTAATCACAGCTCTTTACAGCTGTAACAAGAAACAGCTTGTTGATGCTAAAGTCCGCAAAGGGAGCAAGCTGAGGACTGGAAAGTAAAATCCAGACACCCTTTGGGATGCGGCATAGTAATGTTTCTGAGGCATTCTACAGAAGAAATGCGACATCAGGCCCAAGATGTGTTTTTTACGGTCTGATTCGCGCTGCAGCCTCAGCCAGAGGGAGACGAAGCTGTCAGCCGAGCGAGAGGGCAGAGAGGGAAGTTGTTGAACTTCATTAAAGAGAGTGGACTCCGAAAGAGCTTTCTGACCTTCCACTCTGCTAGACTTGTTTCACTCTGCCAACACCTCGCTCAGCATTAAAGCTTCTGTGAAGTAGAGGCAAATTCTGAAGGCTTGGTTTTGTTTTTTAATCCCCTGGGAACCAAAAACCTCACAAAATAAACTACAGAGCTTTCACGAGGTGTAAAAATTCCCTCTTTATGTTGTCTGAAAGGGAGTACCTCATCATGTGGCCTTTAGGGAAGAGTCTATGACAGCCAGAGCATGGAAACCACTTTAAAAGATCTGCGGTTCCCAACCCATAGCGTGCTCCCCCACCGCTCTGCACCGCCGATCTCCATCAAGCATCACTGCTGATGCCAAGAGAGGCCAGGCAGAAGGAGGCACAGGGGCTGTTAGCTTGGGCCTTGCATCTTGGGGGGCTCCCCCCATCATGCAGCTGAGCCTCGCCCGCTGAGACGCCAGGCAGGAAATTATTTAAAATCCAGATGGGGACTGTGCATATCGCACTGCCTGGGAGCAGAGAAGCAGACAGGATCCTGTAAATCAAAGCCATGTGCAAATGCTACCACGAGCTGGGTAGCAGTCAGCACTCTCCAGAGCACACCACACTGAGAGTAAGAGCTTACAAGCCAAAACATTTTGTCTAAAGGAATGCTCTGCCTCATCCAATATATAGTTAAGTGTCTGAACTATTTTTCCACATAACATTGCATGGGAAGCCCTTCCAGTACATTCTTTCTTAGCAGAGAGCAACACAAAGTATGAACGTGTTGTACTGTCCCGTTCCTGAGTTTCTGGAAAAGTCAGCACAGGACTGGGCTCAATTCCTTACACTTGTTCTCACTGATTTTACTTTTTATAAACTTGTCTCCATGAAATTTTCAGGAGAAAAATTATCTAGCTTCCACACTGAGAGAAACACAGAAAAGAACGTCTTAAATCTCAAGCCAGCCTTGTTTTCCAGTGCACTCAAGTGACAGTGTAGGTCAGGGTTAAAAGAAGTCTCACTCCTGTTCTTAGCCCAGCACCTCCACTTCAAAACTGGATGCCAGCCTTGCATTCTAAAGGAGCCCCAGCTCTGAGACTGAGCTCCAGCTTTTACCCAGTGCTGATTGTATTTCACCCACACCTGGCTTTTTGGTGTGCCCTCACCAAGCACAGGTTTGCAGAACCCACAGTTTTGGATCCTGCTGCAGTCCAAGAGAGCAGGTTCTCAGTTATGTGCTCAGCATGTAAATGAAAGCACAAAACACAAGCCAGGCATATGCCCAGTGTCTGTTTATCACCAGATTTGCACCTCTGCATATGAAGTTCTTTGCTACAAACCCTCCTTTTCTTTTCTATTAGCATACTGAATTTATGCCACTCATCTGTGGCTCCTGTCTTTAAAGCACTGCTCTGTGCATTTGCTGTTTGTGTTGCTACAGTTCTTTCTGCTTGTAAAACTGACTTCAAGAGCTTTATGGCTAACCCTCCTAGAGGAGCCTGCTGTGACAACACAGCCTTCCTCACAGGACATGTGTAAACAACAACAGAAGCGCTTGCCATGCTAATCCCCAGGGATTAACTCTTGGAATGCCACCTAATCCCAAACATTTTAAGGACTGCAGATGTACACAGCTTTTGGTCTTTGTTTCAAGTGTGTTTACATATTCCCTTAGACTGTTCTTTTTTAATCTGGTAAGTATTTACTTATGGGACTGAAACAATACAAAATCTTTCTTTCTGCAGACACAATCAGCCATGCTGGAAGAGAAATCCTTTGAGAAAAGTTGTCCTTAGTGTCCAGATCCTCCAAAGACATTTCTGAGAATTTTCTTAAGAAGAAATTTTTTGCAGAAACATTAAGCATGTTGGATGTATATGGCATGCAGCTGAGCCCTAATATGCAGCCTTTCTAGGGCTTGATTCAGAGCCAAGGGAGCTTCTTCTTTGATGTTAATGACCTTTGGACAAGTCCCTATACAACAAGAATAGGTAATGGTTTCAAGGAAATGCTGCAGCCAGAACAGGGATGCTTTATTAGGCAGTTGAAGAAAAAAACCCCAAGACTGTGGGTTTCTAACTGAGTCCCAGCAGCCCTTGGCTCTTGTCTGTTAACTCCTTCTTTGGGACGTAGACTAGGGAGCACTGGACAAGAATGAGGAGTAAAAAAAGTAGCAGAGAAAAGCATGTGTCATTCCAGGTCCAGAGAAGGTCCTGATTTGGCAAGTGGGGGAATAAGTTAATTTCAGATAATACCCCACTCTGACTGGAGAAACAAGCCAATTTTTTTGTTGTTTTCAGATCTTGTGTTGTTGCTTATATTCAGCTCAGTAGGGACAGAATACCACCAACAGAACAACCGTCTTGAGAACCACTGATGAACATCCACATAGAAGCTGAGTGAAAAAGCCATCTCTCTCCAAAGGCTGCTCTCAGATTACTTTGACTGCCCATGGTTTATCCCACATCCTCTTTGATAAGCCACAGGATGATAAATAAGACTCTCAAAGTGTCTCGTGCATACCACATACCCAAGGATCTGGCTCAGTTTCAACTGAGGCAGCTTCTCAGTGACAAGCCTCTCACTCAAATCAAATGCACGTGGTACATATAGAATATCTTTTATTAGCAAGCTTTCCTTTCTTACACATTGAAGTGAACAAAATGGAGCAGGACAGCTTGCTGTAACCACCTTTCAAGATTGCTTTCAGGCTTCTGGAGGAGGAGAAAGCTACAGCAGCACTTTGGAAATGCTGGGTTTGCTTTCAGTCAAAAGTATAAAGAACAAAGATAATAATCCCATACTGGGACCTTTGCAGAGAATCACAGAATGTCTTGGGTTGGAAGGGATATTAAATCTAAAATCATCTAGTTCCAACTCCCCTGCTGTGGGCGGGGACATCTTTTACTGGATCTGGTTGTTCAGAACTTCATCTAACCTGGCCTTGAACACTTCCAGGGATGTGGCACCCACATCTCTGGGCAACCTGTCCCAGTGCCTCACCACTCTCAGAGTGAAGAATTTCTTCCTTACACCTAATCTGAAACTGCCCTCTTTCAATTTGCAGCCATTTCCCCAGCCTGTCACTCTTGTCAATATTCTCCTCCATCTTTCTCGTAAGAGTCCTTCAGCTACTGGAAGGCACTGGAAATTAGGTCACCTCAAAGCCTTCAGTTCTCCAGGCTGAACAACCACAATTCTCTCAGCCTATTCTTGGAGAAGAGATGCTCTATCCCTCTAATCACCTTGGTATCCCTCCTCTGGACTGATTCCAACAAGTCCATGCCCTTTCTGTGCTGGGGACCCCAGAGCTGGGTACAGCACTCCAGGCAAGGGTCTCACAGAGCAAAGTAGAGGGGCAGAATCCCTTCTCTCACCCTGCTGGCCATGTTGCTTTGGATGCAGCCCATGACACAACTGGATTTCTGGGCTACAAGAACACATTGTTGGATTGCATTGTCACTGTTTCTGGATCCAGAGATGATGGCCTTTCCCACCACATGCAGTTCTAAAATGCCAGCTGTGAGACCGTCACTTGCTAGCCAGTGTTGAGCTTGGTGCAGCCTAAAGGCCAGGGTGTTATTATCAGCCATCTGAGAAGGGAAAGCCAATGAGTTCAAGGCAAAGAATCCCTCCTTTCAGAAATGCTCATCTACACAAGTCAAATCCAGCAGAAAAAAGCAAATGCAGTACTCCTGAAGTAAAGGCGTCTTTGAACAAAGCAGGCAGCTGGCTACAGCTGAGATGTGACTGTGGTGATCTCCTTCCCACAAAGCAACCAAGAGCCAAGGTTTCCTGAGAAGGACAGTTTCTGCTGTTGGACCTTCCCTGCCCAAAGAGAGTGCTCTGTTTTGGTTCAGCCATGTGCAAGAGCACCTTGATGTCTTGGGATTTTCCTAAAGTTTCCCTTTTCAAGCTTTGCTGTGTGGTAAAGATGTGATCCATACATCTCAATGTGATCGATCTCAAAGGGAGGGTAGGGATGAATCCCAAGAGCTTTGATCTGTAAACATATGACATTGAATTGGTGCCATTTCAATTAAAGGAGAGAGAATCTCTCCCAGACTGCCAGGAATGACGCTTATTCCTTCTAGTCTGTGGCTTTACTAGGACACATAAAAACACTCTGCCTTCTTCCCCCAGAGTGGTTCAAGGCTGCCCTCTTCAAAGTTAATGGTTTACTGGTCTCTTAGTTACAAATTGAGGGAATCACAGAATGGATAAGGTTGGAAGGGGTGGCAATTGGTCATCTGGTCCAACCTTCCTGTTCAAGTATCATCCTAGATTACACTTTCCATTCAGGAGGATGAGGTTACATCCAGAGGGGCTTCCAGCACCTTTGTGTTTAGTGGGGCAACATCTTTACAGACAACTTTCATCCAAGGTTCTGCAAGCAAATACTCGCCACCCCAGAAATCCAGTGCTACTGGCTGCAGACCAAGAACAAGGTATCTCCTCTGATTTTTGAGAAAGAACACAAGCAAAAAAACTGCAAACACTTCCTCTGCAGTAGGGAAGCAAAAACTAAGTCCAATGAAAAACACAAGTCATGTACTGTGACAGTACATCCACTTCTGAGCCTCTGTAAAAGCACAGCTATCATGGTAAGCAACACTACTTAAAAACTGAAGGAATCACTCAGGTGGACTGGTACTCCACAATCAGTGATTGTTCTACACACTTGTGCTCCACCTTTCTAAGGCTCAGTTCTCATTCTCACTCTTAGGGAACTAGTGCATGCAAGATGTATGGCATCCCCAGAGACCGGTACCCTACTGGTGTCACAAGAGTTGATGCCTTATCCATCAACAGCTCAACAGGTGAGTAGGAGAGTAAGAGAAGAATATCTGCAAAGCCTCAGACTGTTCTGTGTAAGGAATTAACATGCTGCAAAGTTCCTTGGCAGAACAAAAAGGGAAAATGCAAGGCAGATGAAACAGGTTTGATGCTTCACTGCTGGTATAAATTAAAAAGAACATGAAATACTCTTTTACACAAAAGGAAATGCAACGAAGGAGAGAATCAGCCCTGTGGTTCATAAACCCAAGGTAAAAAGCTGGCCCCTCAAAATACTGTGCAATCTGAACAGGAATAGAAACATAATCAATATAGTTAGGCATACTGATGAATGATAAGGATATACTCATACACTTTCTTTTCTGATGGTCACGATATACTAGAGTCTGCAAAAATTATTTACCCGAAGTAAAAAGAGTGATAAAGATACAAAGAAACTTTGCATCAGAACACAATTCTGAAAACTCTGCCAAAGCCTGAAGAAAAGCAGAGATATAGAGGAGATGGCATCACACGATGGATCAACCTGCCACCGAATTGGGCGCAGACACTCATGACAAATAGGCACAAGGGATGCTGCACAAATACAGTGTGACACTATATCCTGGGCATATGCTTGATGTATGGAGGATTAAATGCCACACACACACTGTCCTGGGTAGATTGTATCTAGTGCTGACAGATACCTGAGGGATCTGTCTCTTCCTTTATACACTTTGGCAATTGCCATGCCAACAAAGGATTATGGGACTGGGAGGGGGTGAGAAGGAGAGATCATTTGCTACTCTGTTTAAAAGAGACTTTATCCTCTGGGGGGATTTTGTCAAGATGTTGGATTTCTTCTTAAATTATATTTCTACCTGCCTATACACATTTGAGGTTGATGGGCTTTTCTCCTTTCTTCTGTGCCTCTAGCACAACACCTCATTCTTCTTGAGTCCCAAACAACCTCAAAGCAAAGGTGGCTTCCGTAAGTCGGTTTGGATACTGCAGCCCACAGCCCTTGCCTCCATGCAAGCTGCAAAGGCAAGCAAACAGCCAAGATGCTGTAAAGACCAATTCCTCTGCCTCAGTGGTGAGTCCGCTGATTGACGTCTCCGTTGGTCGAGAGAGACAGACTGTCTTGAGTGTGAGATAGCTAACTATCACCTGGGGAGGTGATTACAGGGGGAAGGAGGGAGAGAGAGAGGGGACACAGCCAGACAGACACAAAGGCAAAGACAGACAGACAGAAAAGAGAGCTGAGGAGGGGGAAAGAGGAAAGGACTGACATTGTAATGCAGATGAGAGAAAGACCGTAGCGCGTGATGAATTAAGTTGTCAACTTTGGCATCACCTGTGTACCTTGTCATGCCAATAAATTCATTGAAGCTGAACCTGCACCGTGAGTCAAGAGTGAGAGAGTGCTGATGGAAGGAAGAAATAACAACCCATTTAAAGACTCAGAGCAATTTATGAGTTACCTCAGGAGGGAAGTAGTGACAGTGGGGAAGGAGAGGCGCTTCCCCATCATGCTGGGCAGGGAAGCTTGTTTTGGATTCAAGCTGTCCACCCAGTCGTGCTGCAGACAGTAAAGGGATAGAGACAGAGACCTGATTCAAGAAAGAGAAAGGCAGTGGAGAGAGAGGCTTGCTAGGGTCCAAGGGGAACAGGACAGGCACATGCCTTGGCACATGTGCCTCAGGCAACCCCTTGAAGTGCTGAGGGAAGATGCTGAGAGCAAGAGGCCAGGTTACCCCATTGTGAAAGGGGACAAAGGACGTAGAGCACAGTCATCACCACAGCACTGAGGGAACGTGAAGGAAAACAGAGCACAGCTCTGGCACAGAGGGGTGGCTGTGCTGGAAAGCCAGAGGGACACAAAGTCCTCTGCTGACTGAAGTTGGAAGCAAGGCACTGAGATGTGAGCAGGTTTGATGGGCTGTAACAGGGAAGTACTGCACCAAGGTACTTTGCTGCACAGCTAAGGAGATTCTAACTTCTTAAAGAATTCCACATATATCTTAAAAGAGGAGCTCACAGGCTCCTTCCATCCTCCAGAAATCAAGTGAAGTCTGCTGGATGTGATTGAGGAATAGGAAAACCAATGATACAGTGCCCTCACCCAATACAATTTTTTCTCCTCCTGCAACTACAGCTTCCCAAACTGATTGTTTGTTCCCAATTGTTTGAGAAATGCATCTGCCCCTTTACTCCTTTCCTTTCTTTCCTCCACCTCATCATGTCCCACACAGGAGCTGTTGCAACCCTTGTGCTCACAGACAATGGCCAGCTCCTAACAAAAACTCTTGTATCAGCCACAGGGACCAAGAGTGGCAGAGGCTGATTTCCAAAGCAACCTGAGACCCCCTGTGACCTCATCTGTAGCCATCCAGAGATGTTTACACTCATGTGACAAGACGTGTTCACTGACCCTTGCAACGAGCCGGTCTCAACCCAAGCGCCAGGCAAGAGAAGGACACCACCTGCTCTGAGATTCATTCCTCCTATGGCCTCTGCTGCTGCATGCTCCACTGATGCCCCAAGCTTGCATCGAGGGAAGGGAAGGAAGGAGAAAGGAAAAAAACCTGGATTTGTCCCTCAGGAAGAAGCATTGGTGGTATTTCCTTCAATGAGGGAGAAATTCTGATGCCGCCACACAAGTAGAAAAGCTAGTCTTTTCAGCATGAGTGAAACACTGAAGATTTACAACTGTTCAGGGTATTTGGAAAGTTTGGATAGAAATGTGTGTGCACATGCATAACATTTCACAAATCCATGCAGAGGAAATAACGCATATGGCATAAAACTAACTTATGTGGATATCTGTGTGCATACATATAAAAACATAAACATACTTAGATTGTGTATATGTTTATAGTTAGATACACACTGATATATGCACATATACAAATACTGCCATTTGCTCCTAAAACCCCCAGCCTCTTTGAGAGCTCTTGTTTGGCTGCTGTTTTGCAAGCAGCCACGACACAGCTGTCGGGACTGGGGTCCCCTGAGCTGTGTGGTGCAGCTCTGCTGGCTGCGTTCAATTTGACATCAAATGAGAGCGGGGATCTCCCTGAGCCAAGCTCTGCTCTGATCTGACTGGTGCCCAGATCAGCTCAGCTGTAGTGCCCTCAGGCTGTGGCACTGTATTAAAGTTGAGGGCAGCTTTAATCTGCTCCACTGTTTGCGCAGTGGAAGCCGTGCTTGGCCTACTGGGAAATTATGAGCATGTCCCTCCTTCAAGTAAAGTGGACATTTCTTTTCCAGGAGTTGTGATCTTTGTGTTCCCATAACTTAGTTTAAATGATCTAAGCTGGTGGCTTCCAATCACGCTCATTCTGAGGGCACCTTGCAATTTCCTGGGGAAGGTACACGTATCGTACAGGGAATGTAACTCTCCTAACAATAGATTTGGTTTTCATGAAGTTCAGACTTCCTGAGAGTTACAGACTATGATGGTCTGATGGATTTTCACTTGCTATAGGGAAGGAAAAGAGTCTCACAGTTCATAGCCTTCTTCTGCCAGGGGTATTGAGTTGATTATTGCCCCCTTTAGCAACAGGAATAGCAACACAGAGCTGCAGACATGGGAACCTTTTACCACGTGTAGAGGCCTGTGGTACACTTAAACATCCCTGTCTCCTTGAAAGGTTACAGGGACGTCCTGCCCCACAAGAAATCACTTCTAACCACACACATGCCCTCATGGACATTGCTGCTCCTGAAAGCACCCCACTGACTCTCAGCATTGCCTAGACATCCCTCCCACCACAGGACAATGGGACACACATGTAAATACCTGAATGCCAGGATGTCAGAGTATGACAACACCTACACCATCAGTCCTGGCACCTGGACGCTGGCCCTGGTGGCATTGATCACAGCTGTAGGAGAGCTGTGTTGCTTTTTCAGAAAATCTAATTTGTATACAGGAGACCACGCAGAAGAAACAGTATTAGCCAAGAACATTCCCTTCCTCAAAAAGCCATTTAAAACCAACCATGACCAACTTGGTCCTGGAACTGCTGATCCCAGGACAACTCAAAGGTGGCTTGCCTTTATCTGTGTCTAACCAAGCAACAGAAAGAAGTATGGTAAGGAAGTATTTAGATCACGCTAGAGGCTACAGAAAGGAAGAATGACTTTTATTTGGAAAGACTGTTCAATAGAAGAGATACCAATTAATGAATAAATGAAAATAGGTGACATTCATTATGACATTTAAATGACTAGATGCCAAGTGTTTTGTTAGAGTACCACGTGTCCTGGAGGAAGGCAATCAAAGAAAAAGGGCTTAGAAAAGCAGTGAGTAACGGTGACCCAATCCATTTAACTATTGACAAAACACAGGTGAGGAAATGTGCAGGAGAAAAAAAATCTCTACAAATCATCAGCTAATGGATTAAATGCATCTGAGTGTGAGATGGAAATTAACTGATCAATTCACTCAACAGCTGCTAATTATATGTGACAAGGCAGGCAGACTCCAGAAGTCTATGGAGCTCAAATGAAAACAGCGCTGGTAGAAAAATTTGAAGGCTGCCTCTTGCCACTATGGGGTGTGACATTTGCCCTGGTGAGAGAATGTCACTGTCACTGAGTAACATTTAACTCTGCAAATGTTTGAAGTCTGTATTTCAAAAGCATGGAAGGGGGGAGTTCTTTCTCACTGCTTTATAACAATTTGCAATGTTAGGTATAAATATATGGTATCAAAATTAACATGCCAATCTAAACAAAATTAAATGTAATGCCACAATCAAATTGAAACCTTTTTGCCTCATTGCAGTTAAACATTTTGACATTAGTGAAATGAAACTAGAAAGTTAAAATGATTTGTTGTGACACTCATCTGTCCAGAACATTTTTTGCATCCCCCATGCTCCTGCAAAATGCTTTTATGCCAAAAGAACTGATCTTCTGATAGGAAGTAATCTCACATTTTCTGATCACTACTTTCACAATTTTAGTTTGAATTTTCATTAACAGTAATATTTTCCTGACCACTTCCATTTTGGCTTACACCATTTAGGAAATGATCACAGAGATATTGACTACTTTTTCTCTCCCCTTAGGCTTACACTTTGCATATATTGATCCCTTGGGACTCCTTTAAAGTCATGTCTTTGGAGAGTCAGCAGATTGTAGGATATCTAGAAAATAAATAAATACTAATGATGTATTAATTGATCACCAGGGAAAGATTAGAATCAAAGTGTGATTTTTCCTTGAATGAGATCAGAATGGGAAACCTCAGTGGTGCAATTCTCACCCTGAACTGTAGCATCGAGTTTTGAATCTGCTTTTGGAGTAAGGATAAGTGCTAAACACATTCAATTAAATTATTAATTAAAGGGAAAAAAAGCCAGTGTGGATTATAAACCTGGTGAAACTTCCAAATTAGGTATCTCAGGCCTGACATTACGACACAAGCAATGTCATTTGCTTGCAATGGAGATGATGAGACCTAAGCCAAGGCAGATTCATCAAGATAATCTTATCGTCAAACCCCAACTCTGTAACTTTTGGGGGTCCAGCACAATCTATGCATGCCCTCTGATACTATTTTTAGACTGTTTTTAAAATTCATGGTTGAAGGGAATTCAGAGGATGCAATGTTTAATACAAATTTAATTCAATCTGTCTTGGGTTAGGCGCGCTGTCACGGATTGGCAATTGCCTGAAGAACCATAAACTAGGGATAATGACAAGGGGCAGGTAAGAGCAAAGGTGTAAGCATGTGTAAGTGAGGTGCTGTAGGAACCATGAGAGGTCTGTTTTCATTTAACATCTTCATTAGTGAGCCTGAAGAGTAGCTTGCTAATGAGTGGTGGATGATGCTCAACTGGGAGGCGTTGCAAGCATCCGTAAGGGCAGGTAAACATAAAGGGGTACACAGGGATTAATCATAGGAGCAGAAAGAAAATAATGGAACAAATTCATTATCTCTACAGAAGAAAAAAAAAAACAACCAACCAAACAGTTCACAGCAAAGAAAGATCACAGGGTTTGAAGAGATCTGCACATCTGTTTAGACAGAATGAATGCACAACTTTGGATGAAATTTCTCAAAGCACTGAAGAACGTAAAACTGTGGGTTGTCTAAACTCAAGACAAGAATAAATGGTAAAGCATCCAGGCATTCTATTAGCTACATGGAAATGTCATCTAAGGCCCAATCTAAAATACATCTGTAGTGGGAATGGCACAACAGCCCATATCTATCTTCACAGATGGGTTAAGATATATCAATTATATAATACTTCAAGTACAATGTTTCCCTCATTTAAGGGAAAATAAGCCACACTGAAGAAGAGGAAGGAGAACACTGAAATTTCTGTATTTCAGTATACTTAACAGTAATGCTGAAGATGCAAAAGGTGACAGAAAACTCCCTAGGACCAAGAAAAATGACATCGTAGGAAAAAAAAATTTCAGACAAAAAGATACCATGTGGTGGAAGAATGGTCCTCCTTAGCATTGCTAAGAACACATATTCAACAACGTAAGTTATTCTGCTGCAGCACCCAAAAGATGTGGAAACAAGCAGGAGAGGCATTCCTTAGCTTGCTAAATCTGAATGGACAACACAGCAGCTCCTGCACAACATCTCACTGCAACATGAAAACCTGACTTGATCAAGGTTCATTTCGTGCTATTTCACAATTTGGCTCAGCTTTCATCTGAGGCTTATCTATACCACTTGCTGTTAGTCAGAGAAGAGTTTGGTATTTAACTCCCCAAGTAACCTGGAGCTGGAGTGTTCCCCCTGCACTCCTGAAAGCCTGGCCAGAATTTGCTGTCCTTGCTGTAAACGCAGAAGGTCACAGGACTGCTTTTGAAGACATTAACTGTTCCATGGCTGTGAGTCCTTGCAATTTTGCATTCCCATTACAAGACGATGACACTTAAAAGACTACCTTATCCTTTATGCAGCTGTGCTCCCTGACATTTAGTACTTGTATTTTCCAAGAAAATGTAAGGGAAGACAAACCAGAATGAGCAATCCAAAGAGAATAACTTATCAGGAATAAAAAGAAAGAAGTAATTTCATCTGTCCTTTCTTCCCATCACCTGTGGTCCATCTGTGCCTACTCCAGCTCCTTAATTTAAGGTCTTTAAAACTTAACTGGGCAAAAAAGAAGCAGAAAATGTATGTACATTAAAAAATGTATGCTTATGTATGCTAAAAAATTCTGAATGAAGGGGGGTGTCAAGGGACAGAGAAGACAAGGAAGTTATCAAAAATAGAATATTCTACTGATTACAGCAGTTCAGAACCAGGCCCTGCCACTCATTTGCTCTTATTCTGGGCAAGCTTCCATGTGCCTCATCTCACTGGGAGTTGCAATCTTTTTTTGCACCACTCCCTTTTTATCACATCCATTTTAACTGTAGACTCTACAGAGCAGAGACTTGCTCTTAGGCTTTGTTTGCAACCTTATACAGACTTACTAGAACCTGTGGTCAGTACACTAATTGTAATTGGAATAAGCAAAATGAAATTATGTTCCTTAGTCTGCACCACAAAAATGCCAAATGCAAAGTTAAAAAAGGATTTTTGGTTTTTTTTAAGTAAGAGCTAAATAAGGAATCTGAAGTATTAGCTCACTTGCAAAAGTATGACTATAACTCTGCATGGTGTTCATTTCAAAATGGCAAAATTACGTATTAAACCCTCACCAAAAAAAAAAAAATTAAAAAAAATGCAACTGGATTTCAATAAAACGTGTCAACTCAGCCTGAAATATATTTTTCCCTCAGAAAATTATAATCAGTATGCATAAAATAACATTATTTAAGGCAGGTTAGCATAGTTCCCTTTTTTAAAGTTGATGAGACAAAGAAAGAAGAAGAAATGTAGCCCAGAGAATTTAAGAGCCTTGCTGAAAACCACAAAGGACATAAGTGCTTTTGTCAGGAGGCCTCATACTTTCAATTTTGGGCTCAGATCCCAGGGTCACAGAGTCTGGGAAGAAGTACTTTTTGCACATTAAAAGTGTGACGCTATGAACCGAGTGCTTTAACACTCACAGAGAAGACCCGGTAACAAATTCAGAGCGTAACCCAAGGGGCCACATTTCGGGCACATAGGCACTCCACGGGGCACCCGGCTGCAGTAAGTGGACTTCTAATTTTGATACCTAAGGTTTTCTTCTTCTCAGGCTAGATTTCCAATTGAGCAGAACAGCTCTCCCTATCCTGACAGGCAAACGTGCAATGTCCCCTTTTCTGCCGACAGCAGAGGAGAGGAGGAGGCGAGAAAGGTTCAGATGACTTCCTGGACAAAGAAGGTTTGTAGCTGCAGCCTGATGAACATCGGAGATAAGAGCAGCAACAGCAAATTGGCCCCAGTGGGAACGGCAGCAGCAATCTCCTCACCTAAAGGCAAGCCAGCAATTACGCTTGCAGTGCCCAGCGTCTGTCTGTCTGCTCCCACCACTGCCTTCCCATTGCTGACCCCGTGCCCCCCACTCACAGACCAGGTGTACCCAAGGCTACTGCTCTGTTATGCACAGCTTGAAAAAAAAAATCCAGCCCTTTCTTTCTCCTGCTCCGTCTGAACCAGAGCTCGGAGCCTTATTGCCCTGGATAACAAAATGGAAAAGACGGTTTGCATAGAGAGGCATAAGGAGTACAGCACATCAGCCACAGAGAGCTGGGAGAGAGAAAGCTCAGATTCCCCATCCACAACTGACTTGTAGACAAGCCATGGGCATTCCTGACATGCCAAGGAGCAGTTCAACCACTCAAGACTTCTGACAGCATAAATCCAGCGGCAGTATCTGGGGAGCACTGTCCTCTCAAGGCAGCCGGGCTGCAGAGTTTGTTGACAAAGGGCTCTGCCCCGGCAACCAGCATAGCACCAAGGCTGGCTGAATGCCTGTAGTGTCTCCCAGCACACAACAAGTTAATAACAGGATTCTCAAAATTCTCTGCATGCTGTGAACCTCCTCCCTGAGCTCCTTCTTTTGTCCCAGCTCCCTTCCTTATTTTCCTGAGTCAGCATGGCTCATAGCACTCAGCTACAGGAAAAGGGCTTAATAGGATGGCTGGACAAAATTAAAGGGGCGTTATTAATTTGACAGGTGCTGCTGCCTGGTGTCATGTCCCAAGTTTGTCCTATAGCTCTGCTGATTATTTTCTCTCCTTGGATCAGGGACATTTCATTTATTAGCGCTGAACTTCCCCCTCACTGCCTGCAGCCACTGCTGCTCTGATCTCCCCAATTCACTTTGCAATTAAATTTTGTCCTCTTGTGAAACAACAGTGCAGCAAAGGTCTTGTGTTTTGTTTTCTTTTTTTCCCTCTTTGACCAAGTTCTTCTTGGTCAAAACAGCCTCTGGAAATCCTAGCAGAGTTCCAAACAGAGTAAAACTAGCTTGGAACAGTGTAATATGAAAAGGAGTCTAGAAGCTATAGTTTTATACACCTAAAATGCTCATCTCAAAAGGGAAGAGGGAATGGGGGCACTGGAGACCACTAAGTCTTAGCTGTAGAGGTATAAATCTGATGGAACCATGGAGCTGCTGGAGATTTACATGAAGGTAGCTTGAAAGGAGACCCAAGAGCTTTTGTTTTAGAAAATCTTGAGATGAGGAGCATTGAAATCATCACATCATTCCTTTACAAACACTGGCAGTCAAACCAACTGGTGGGCAGGAAGACTGGGGAGCATGATTGCTCCCATTTAAGTGATTTACTTTATTGTCACTGCTGCTAACACTCTGTGGTTTGTTTGTTTTTTGTTTGTTGTTTTTTTTTTCCCCTAGGAATCACATTAACAGCTATAAAACTGCAAATTTAAATGAACTCTGCTCAGGATCTGTTTTTGCTCCATAAAGCTCCGCATGGCTTTTTGTTTGTTTCTTCTCATCCCACTCCTCCTCTACATACAATTCCCCAGAAACCTTCATGTCATAAGTGATTCCTTTGCTGTTTCCCCTTTTGAAGCCAAATCCTCAGACCTCCCTTCTTTTTGCCTTCTTTTCCCCAGAAACAAATAACAACTTTGTCTGGACTACTCATGCCAACCCTTTCATTCATTCATTCATTCATTCATTCATTCATTCATTCATTCCTAGGGTTACCTGCTAGCACAGATCCGTAAGACATTTCTGTTTTTTTGGAACTGGACAACCTTTCATAAGCCCTTGCCATCTCACGAAATTTAATTAAATGCAAACACTTTTCTCTAGGCTTCCTTGCCATTCTCTAAGTTCCCATTCTCTTTCCTATCACTGAATATGTCAAAGGCTGAAGATAGTAGAAATGATATTACTCTTCCCTAGGAATGAATGCTTTTTCCCAGGACCGAGCTGGCCTGCACTGATGCCAATTACACCAGCATTTTTATGGCTTCATTTATGCTAGAGCCACTATAAAGCATAGCACTGAAAGGCTGGAGCAGCCTTTTTAATTGCACAGAGGTACCACTCATCGTGCCTTTATGTACTTGAGATGTTCTTTGTGATCCTCCACTTTCCCAAGCCCAGGGATAGCTCCTCAGTCTAGGCAGAACAGAATGAGGAAAAACTTGGGTAAAGCAGCTGGTGTAAGTTACCTGTCTCTGGAGATCTCCATGTAAGAAGTGCAGAGCACTTTGGGCTGTTTTAAGCATGACAGCTGGCCAAGCAGCAGAGGTCATGACAGCAAGGAAAAAAAAGGAGGAGCGAGCTCAGCATGAAGGATTTGTGGAGCATCACAGGATTTCTCTCCAGCACAGTGATCTGGCCATTCCCAAAAGGCAGGAGGTCAAACTTTGCTCTTAAACATATCAGCATGAACAGTGTTAAGCTCCCTGACTGCTGCATGTTGCAATATTAAATAAGTGCTTGGGTGCTGCATTTGGAGACAAACCAAAGGAACAGAAGGGAAATGTTGACCACTGTTGATCTCTTAACAAGGGTAGGTAAGAGAAAAAATCCAGGGTGCCTGACACCAGCTGCCTGGGAGAAGATGAGACATCAAAGGGCTGAGAAGTTTCTCAGACTGGGGAGTGTCCCTAAGAATAAGAATATGTGTCTTCCTCTGCTGGGAGGGTGCCTGGGAAGCAGCTGTCTCCTAGAAGCCATAGGAAATGATGCTGCTTGTACAAGCCTCTGGGGCTGCTGTAGATGAGTTTGGCCAACCATAAGAGAGGTCTGTGATGTGAGATACTGGGACAGAAAGCAGTGTTGGGTGAACTCCCACTGGCTTGGGCAATTCTCAGTATTGCCATGAAGTTCAGCTCTCTCTCCCCCTTTCCTCTCTTCCCTATCTCCCTCCACTCAAGCTTGTCAGTGGGGAATGGCAAAGGGCTGTAGCAGCTCTAAATAAAGAGACTGACAAAGGAGTGAATGGCATGGGGCCATCTCGCAGCTCTTGCACCCTGTCTAACTAACCTTCCAGCTTTCCTTCTCATCCCCATCTTGAGTTTACCTCCAATTTTTGCCCCTCAGCCTTTAAAGCAAGAGGAGCACCAGCTTTCCCCAGCTTTGAAGCAGAGCCTGTAGGATAGGAAGAAGCCTTGGCACCAGAGGAGCACTCTACCAGCCCTGACACCAGGTCTGGGGGAAATAACTGGGGCACTTGACACAGATGTGTCCTGCTGCTACTGTTCTGTGTCCCCTCTGCCAACAATTTCAGTTGCCTTATTAATTATTCCCAACAGCTCCACTTTCTGTGTGCGTGCTTGTTTGGGTAATTCTTGTTTCCTCCCATTTAGCGCATAGGAAAAAAAACATTAGTGACAGTCTTGGTTTTAAATGAACCCTATTAATACTCAACTCTGCAAGGAACTGTGGGATAATTTTGATAAATGTGACTGGGAAGCCTGGCTGACAGAACCCAGTGCAATGCTAGTGCGTGTTCACAGCCCATCGCTGCACACACAGAAGGGGGCAAGAGGTGGGCGCAGCATGGGGCTGGGGGTGAGCCAGGCAGGAGGGATAGCAGAGGCAGGGGGTCTGTTCAACAGGACAGCTACAGTGCTGTAGGATAGGATCCTCAAAACATCAAGAGACAAACAGGCTTAGTGAGATGTGAATGGTGAGAGAAAAAGAATAAAAAAAAGAGATGCAGTTTGAAAAAAAAAAAAAAACAGACCTGAAAAACTAGAGAAACATCATTTGAAACACAGACACTTAACTGTGGAGAGGAGAGAAGAAAGCCAGGAAATTGTGATAGCAAAATGGAGTTAAAGGTGACACAAGGCAGGAAATCAGACACAAGCTTGCAGAGAAATGAAAAAGGCTTGAGCGAGACCAAATGTACCTAGGCCACAGTTCAGCAGAGCACACAAATTATTTGAAGGCACTTCCTTTGGTTGATGTACTTACTGACTTAAAGTAAATACTTCTGTGGTTCACTGATTGGCAACCTCATGCAGCAACTTCTTACAAGAAATGTATTGAAAAAAGAGAGGTAGGAGCAAGCAGAAATGCACTCGTGAGGTATCAGCAGCTGAGATGAAGAATTACCTGTCACAACTTCTGCTGTAGACTCCTAAAAACTATTTGGTCTCAGAAAGGAAGGTGCAGCTAAAGTAAAGTGGTTGAAACTAGAAAGGATTTTAGAAAGACTCTGTGAATATGTTAAGTATGTGTGACTATTTTGGATGGTATATGCTTTTGGACATACCATCTTTGAAAAGGAATAGAGTCCACTGTTTATTTATATAGGTAAGCACAAGTCATGTATTTCCACTTCATGCACAAGATAAATTCACCCAGAAAGAGACTGCTGAGCATCCTCAAAAATGCAGCTTAGCCTTCAGAAGCACGCAGTAACACCTGGAATATCCCACAGTCTTTAGAGAAGTGCAAGAATATACATACTGCTATTGAGATGCCTTCAAATGAATACAAAAAGGGATTTTTTTTGATTGGTTGGGGTTTTTTGTTGGTTTGTTTGTTTGTTTGTTTTAAATGCTGTGAAATTACAAATTCATGCCCAGAACATTTAACTTTTATGGAAATTAGACTTCTTTGGCCAGGAATATGCATTATAGCTAGATCTGGTCTTCAAAATCAGTCCACCCAGGGCTTATTCATCAATAGCTACTAGGAGGATAGTCCAGATAGGACAGTGAATGCTGGGGAAGACCAATATATATATATTCCTACATATCCCTAAATTAATCTCTATAGCATCTCAGTATTTCACTGGCAAACAACATTGCTTATTTTGGGCCCGGGACTCTGAATTTCTTTGAAAAGCACCATGAGAAACATGTTTAATTAAAACCAAAAGCAAAACTTCCATGGGGCATCTGTAACTACCAGTCATGAGCTTTACTGAGAGGTCCTTGAAAAGACAGGCTTCTGTCACAGCATACAGTACTGCCAAAAATGCCACTGCTGCATTAGCACCACATCTTCTGTTGCCCAAGAAGTGTGGGAACTACATTTAAGGATTCATATCCTCTGCTTCCCAGCCTCTCCAAGAACCTTTCCTACAGAGGGTGGATCCCAGCCGTTTCATGCACTTCTGAGCCAACACGCCTATGTGTGCCATACCCTGTTTTGAGCTGCAAAACGCTGCTCCACAAGTGGTTGATCCTGTAAAACTAATTTGCTTTTCCTGCAAAGCAGGCAAGCACATGAAAAACGCCAGGATCGTTTAGCTGCCTCTGACATGCCGGCTGTAGCCATGCTGCGAGGTTCTGGAGAAGCGTGTACTTCTCCTTTCAGAGAGCAGCTGCTCTTCGCCTGCAGCTGGTGGAGCCAGCTCCATCTGGAGACCAGATCAGAACCCATTAAGCACAGAGGTAGGAGACTGCTTGGAAGTGGAGTTTGCAAAGCAGGGAGGCAAGGGCTTGGCTGCAGAATTTCACCTCTCATAAAGAAAGGAAAAGAAAGGGCAAAAAAAGCAACCCACACAGCCTATTGAGCAATTGTTCCTGCATAGCCTCTCCAGTCTAATTGATTTGGACACCACAGCTAATTTTCGCCCAGACATCTGTTAGCACACATTAGTGCATGTCATTAGACAGGGAAGCACAGATCAGATGGAGGGGCAGAGCTCAAAGGCCCTGGTTTGGGATGCTAGAACAAGTGAGAGAAAGGACGAGAGGGAGAAGATGTTTGTGCAGGGCTGGAATAGTTGGAAAGAGCTCGGAGTAAAGGGGAAGGACTTGGCTCGCCCAGAACATCCCCACCAAAGAGTCACATATGCTCCACTCGCTTACCGTGCTACAAGCACGCCTGTTTCATTTATAGGCACGCCTCACAGGGCCTGGTCCTCACCAGCACACAGGCAATAAAGCCAGAGCTCCCACGAGGAGCCCTAACGTGTATTCCTCCACGTTTTTGCTGTTTGCAGGTTCTTTGGTTATGACTGGAGGTCTCAGACACAAGAGAAAGAGACAAGAGAAAATTACCTTTCTCACCTCACTCCTGCATGGTGTCAGGCTGCTCTGGACGTGTTCTATATTTAAAGCTTTACAGATATGATGAGTCCTTCCAGTGGAGAAGCAGAACTATATATGAAAGGTACCGGCTAGAAGTATGGGACAGAAGGGAGATAGAAGGGCATCAGAAAGCCCAATAACCTTCCCAACCTTCCTCAGGGCTGTTTGCAGTGGTTCTGTGGCTGCAGTTCATTTTAACCACCTGTAACACTAACAGGTCAGGGAGATGATAATTTCAGCCTAGCTACAGCTGGGTGCACACCAAACCCACCACTTGATACAGCCTAACTTGTGAGAAAACATCCTTCTACCCAACTATTGTTTTTTTTTCAGGAACAATGTAAACCCTCTGCCTGTCACTGCAGCAATATGGAGGTGTGTACTCAAATCCAAGTCCAGCAATAAAGCAGTTCCCCAGCTGAAGTGCCACCCTGTTCCCATCAGGACGGGCTGTGGCTGCAGTCATCCCAGGTTCTGCAGCGCACGAGGTGCCACCACTCTGCTGGCAGCACGGCCTGGCAACACTGGGGATCTGCATAACTGGGAAAGGAGTTATTTGGAGTTATATTTGTTCACGCACGTACATGGAAGCAAAGGTAAAGATGAAGAGCATAATGAAGTTTCTCTGGGCATATTTCTGGTTTCCCACAGCTTTCCTGTGAAAGGTGGAGTGTTTTATATTGATTTGATGATATCTGAAAAAGAGTTGAGCTCATTCTTTCATGTTTTTGCTCCATGAAGGTAATAAAAAAGGCTTTCTTTCCTTTTGGGTCATACTTTGTGCAAAACGCATGGGAGCCCTAGTAGCCTTGAGGCTTTAACTCCTCCACCAATTGTGGTGGAAATTAGCTAATAGGCTTTTGGGTTCAGAGGACTGTCTGTCACCACGACCATGCAATATTCATTTTCTTTGAAACAACAAGCCAAAAGTTGATGAAACGGCCTTGTTTTTCTTGAACATGCTGCCTGGGAAGGAGGGAGAGGCAGGATTTGTCAACTGAAACTCCATTGATGGAGTGAAGAGGTCAACATCCATTATAGGGATGATACAGATGAAGGTAAGCCTGTCAGTCATAGAATGAAAAATGAAGCCTTCATCTCCCAGCTAGTGTACAGTACCTCTGCTTGCTCTCAGTGTGTCTCATCCTCCACTCTCTTGCACTGTTTTTGCTTTGGCATAGCTCAGCTGACATTAGCAGAGTTGCTCCCACACCTTCCCAGGCATCGTGCTCTGCCTGACTTTGACAGGCATGTCACTTCCACTTTGGAGAAGGACTGACACATTAACATCTGCACAGCCCTCTGCAAAACCACCCTTCTCATGCAAGCATCTGCCAGCTGAGAAACTCCATCCCACTAGACAAAGCACTGATCAGGGTGGCAAGAGGGGAAAAGAAAAGCTAATATTCCCACCCAGAAACAGTGACCGCCTGGAAAATATAAAACAAACAACTCTCAGTCCAGAAAACTGCTGCAAAAGCACCCTGGTTTTGATTCTCTGATGAGACAGAAAGCACATGGGAAGAGCTGCAAGAGGAACCATAAAACTGAGCAATTAGCCAGTGGCCCACTCAGATTTGCTTTGTTTGCTCAGCAGCTGCACAGTGCACACAGATATCTGTCTGCACCATCAGGGTAAGCAGCGCTGGCATCTTGTCCTTGTTTTTGCTGTAAACCCTTCTTTGTCCCTAACAGTCAGGTTTTGGCTTTGGGGGAGGGCACCAGGTGCCCTGGGTGAAACAGGTCACCCCACAGGAGTCCTGGTTTGTCCCATCAGCTCTACAACAGCCAGCACTGATCCACTGCACCCCAATTCCATGGCCAGTCAGGGTAGTCCTGGCCCTACTGCTCCAGCAGGGGTGGAGGAGGGTGGCACCACTGAGGCAGGGGGCTCCAGAGGGGACACATAGGGAAGTGTGACAAGAGAAACAAGAGGAAACAAGGGAGAAAGTGTGAGAATGCACACAAAGAGACAGAGGAGGGGACAGAGAAGCAGATGCTGAAGGATGCATGTGAAAGGGGATGTTGCTGTGGAGAGGGCTGGGAACAGCTGTTAGATGCAGGCATGCTGTGCTGGGGGGGTATTTGGAAATACTGGGCTTATGGGGACCCAGACTGGAGCAGTGACACTCCTGAAGGGACTGTAGCCCATGAAGAACCCAGACTGGAACGGGAAAAGGGTAAGAAGGAAGGAGCGGGAGAAAACAAGGGTAGGAAACCAGGACCAGGAGCAAGAAACCATCACATACCAACTCAGTCTCCTGCACTGGGTATTGTGTCACTCAAGGGACTTGCAGGGACTGAACATAATGAGGTCAAAGAGGGAAAGAGTGGTCTTGAGGTGGAGGGAGAGGTGTTGGTGTGAGGCTTAGTCTGGGGAAGCAGTTGGAAAGGAGTTTCCACCAGTGTTTGTAGCATTGTTTCTCTTTTGTTTCTCAATAGCCAAACACTACTTTAAAAGTTTGTGTTAACGGATATTAAATTAAATTAAGTTACACACCAACCCCCAGGCTGGCTTCTGAGAGCCAGTTGGTACTGACAACAGGAAGCTTTATGTGGCTGCTCAAAGAAGAGTAAGGTGAGGAAAAGTCTGGGGTTTGTTCCTCCCCCTTGCATTATCTACTTGGACACCATGGCTACCAAAGTCTGTGAAGTCCATCATGAAAGGGAACTGAAAATGGGGTTTGTTTTAGTCTGTGCCAGGGGCAGCCTTTATTCTACTGTGTGTCTTCCCACAGCCTGACTGCATGGGCTTCATTATCAGTGTTTATCAAGGACCTCAAAGCGCGCTCTTCAAGCCCTCTAATTCCTGCACTGGTGAAACACCTAATTATCATCCTAAATATATCCGTGGAGAAATTGAGGCATTAATGAGATAGGGTGGAAAAAAGTCTTACTGTGGGTAATAGGAATGACTGACACACTAGGAAGGGTACCCAGCAGCAATCCCCCCAGGCTTGTACTTCAGCAGAAGGTGAAAAAATAAAAAGGACAACAGGAAGTGAGAGAAGGAAAAGGAAGAAATAAATGTAAGATGAGAAGGAGAGAACACAAAGGGCGAGGAATGGGGAAAAAAGGCTGCTTCAGTGCATGACAAGCAAAAAATGGAAGTGACAGCCTGAGCTGCAGAGCGAGAATGCCCCAGACTAAAGGGGAAATAGCCAGAGTGGCCTACCATGACTTCCACAGTAGAAAACACTTTGTATTTGGGATGCCTGTAGAGGAGGCAGGAGTCCCTCTGACATTTGCATGCCTCAGGGCTTCCCTGAAGGGCATGTTTCCATTGGCAAGGAGAGCAGTTGGGACGGTTGGATAAGATGCTGTGAGCAAGGCTTGCAGCATTTAACCTGCATTAGGAAGTAACAATTCACTCACTCGCTACCAGCTACCAGGCACCAGGGCTCAATTACAGGGGAGCCCTTAAAGGAAGGAGCATCCATACATTATCACAGCAAACAAGTCAGTGTGACTTCGTTCAAGGGTATCATCCACCCTGGAACCTATTTCACATCTCGTTGGCCAGCTGAGTGAGAACTGATTGCACATGCTCCCTTGTTTCTCTGTCTGTGTGTACAGTGGAGGAAGACCCCAATTCATTAAAGGAAACAGAGCGAGATAAAGAGCCAAGCCTCTCCCTGTTAACCTCCTCTGGAAAAATAGATTCCTACACAGCCAAGAGTTTGTATCAGTAAGAGGGAAAAGCATTTTGTTTTTCCTCAATCTTTCCAGAATTATGGCATAGCAGTGACATCACAGGATAACCACCCCTGCTGTTTAATACAGATGTAAAATGCAGAGATTTTTTACCACTGCCCTGCTGCACTCAAGGGGATTTTTTTGCTTCTTATCCCTGCATCCTCCCCATGACAGGGACTCTGGCTGGGTTTTCCAGGTGCACAAAGACTAGCTCCTCACCCCTTCCTTAGCTACACCACAGAATCATAGAATTTCTTAGGTTGGAAAAGGCCTCCAAGATCATTAAGTCTAACCATTAACCCAGCACTGCCAAGCCCACCACTAAACCATGTCCCTCAGCACCACATCTACAAAATTTTTAAATATCTCCAGGGATGGTGACTCAGCCATTTCCCTGTGCAGTCTGTTCCAGGGCTTGACAACTCTCATCAACCCAAACCTCCCCTGATGCAACTCGAGGCCACTTCCTCTTGTCGTACCACTTGTTACCTGAGTGAAGAAATTGACCCCAACCTCACTACAGCCTCCTTACAGATAGCTGTAAATAAGGTCCCACCTGAGTATCCTTTTTCCAGACTAAACAACCCCAGCTCCCTCAGCTTCTCCTCATCACACTTGTGCTTCACACCTTTCACCAGCTCCACTGCTCTTCTCTGGACATGATCCATCACCTCAATGTCTTTATGTTAGTGGGGGGTTCAAAACTGAACACGGAATTCAAGGTGCTGCCTCACCAGTGCCAAATACAGGGGAATAATCACTGCCCTGCTCACATCATCATATAGCATCTGGTTCCCTGCCACTGCCATCCAAATAACAGCCTGAGTACCACTAGCACTTCTTCCCTGGGATATTCCTCCATTTTGAATCTTTCTGGAGGTAAAGAAAGTCAGGATAAAGCTGGGAGATAGTCAGGAACAAGAGGGTGCTATTTAAGCTGGAATCAGGAGGAGGTTGGCCATCAAAGCCCTTTGTTTTGGCTGCAGCTTTCCAGTTAAAACAGAAACCACCACCTGTTTGTGCAGTAGAGCTTCGTATGTTCATTACCTGTGATAACACAGGATCACTTCTGAGAACCTGACAGGTGCATGCCCCAACTCTGCAAGGTCTGCAAGCCTTCTGCATGCAGCCTTACAAGTAAAAAGTTGAGAGTCAAGAGAATTTACCACCAAAGCTATTTGGAAGCCTGATGCACGGCATAGGATTGGATCTAGGTTTCCCCAGTAGGTACCAAAAACCAGGTGTGACCTTCCTCTCTGCTCTAAAGGAAAGTAAAGTCTTCTTTCCTGCCTGCCTCCTTTGATCCACTCAGTTAGGCTGGCCTCAGCTTGCCCACTGCCTTGTACTCCCCCCACTGAGTATTTAGCAGGAGGAGTGCTGCCTGTTTGCCTATCACAAACATTTTGTTTTCTCAGCTCCTGTACTCCCCTAGAGATGAGACAAAGCTCACCCACAGATGGCGTGGTGGGATGAGCCAGAGACAGCCTGGCTGACAGAGGAGCTCTGCCTCACCTTCATGAGGTGATGAGAACGCAGTGCCAGGTAATAGGATGACAAGGGCAGCTGGAAGCCAGCTGTGTGCGCTGCTCTCCTGGCTAGCCTGGGTACCACCTCTCCAAATCCCACTGCTCACAGTAGGAGATGTGCAGCCATTATGAGACATGTTATATTGTGATGCCTTCAGGCAGAGAAACTCTGCCAACAACCAGCTACTTGCTCTGGAGGAACAGGGAGAATGCAACTTTTTTTTTTTTTTCCTTTTATGCCCTGTGGATGAGGTGCAACCTATTTTTTTAACCTATTTAAAGACTTTGATTCTGCTGTCTGTCACAGTATTTGACTATCTTCCACAACAGTCAACATTAACATGGAAGTAAGTCCTCACAGTTTTCTTGGGGCCCTAGATAGGTCAAGGCAAGCCTAACATAAGAAGGTATTTACTTCATTCCCTTCTTTGCATTGGTTGCTGATCTTCAGCAGTTTTGGGAGGAAACACATTGGTTTTGAGTGTGTGCTGTTTGCACCTGAAACAAGGAAGAAGTCAAACCTCTCAGGCAGTCCAGGTCCAAAGGATAACGAAAGAGGACTGAGAGCCTTGCATGGGCAAGCACCAGAAGATCAGGTGTTATCAACCTCAAATCCCCTAGAGAAGTGGAAACGTGCTACTGGAGTTGCTCAGAGAGCTATCTCCCTGATCATTCCTGAGCCTTACTGCTGACACTATAGTACTGTATGAAGAGAGCTCCAGTTAAGGGGCTGGAGATGTCTTTCTTCTTTTGGCTAGGAGCTGTCTAGCTCTATTAGCTCAAGAAAGGGGATGCTTCTTCATAACTAAAGAGTCAAAACCCTTTTAAACTCAAGAGACAGAATTTACAACCCAAATTTCCACCCTGACCTTCAACACTGTAATGGTCAAACAGTGAATAAAATCCTGACAGCATTCACTGTGCTGAATGTTCTGTGGGGAAACCCTTGAGGATGGACAGCAGACAGAGAGAAATGCATCTAATAATTTCTTATAATACATGAAGCAAGCTGCACCAGTATGCAAGGTTCCCTCTGAAGCTTAAAACTGAACTGGAGTTTTTAGTGCCCAGCCAAAGAAAGACTGGGAGGCCCACAAGTACCTTATTAGTGATAGACAGTAATGTGAAAGAAGGTATTTTGTCTCAGGTTACTCAAAACCTTTAATGCTGATCCAGCTCTCCTCCTGCTTACACAAACATAACCCTATTTGCTTTTCCAGAGATAATCAGAATCAGGCTGTCAGTAGAGGCATAAACACAATTTTCTTAAGAAAACAAACTACAGTAGAATTTACACATCAATTTTAAGCTGTAAGGGTGGTGGTTCAGTTAATTTACTCTCCCAAAATAAAACATTTAATGTAAGCATTCCTTGAAGTGTTTGAGGCCAAGCTGGATGGGGTTTTGAGCAACCTGGTCTAGTGGAAGGTGTCCCTGCCTATGGCATAGGGGTTGGAACTATATGATCTTGAAGGTTCCTTCCAACCCAAAACATTTGGATTCTATGATTTTATTATTTTTAACCTAACACCACAGTCACTAAACAGAGAGTGATTTTGAGAGGCTGATTCATTCCAAGGGTTTCAAGTTATCCTCAGGTTAGACACCTATTAGAAGGATACAGCTCAGTGAGGTAAGTCCCACCCAAAATTTTCACAGTCACATAGATTGCACTGGCAGTGTGCTGGGGATGACCACGGCTGTGTCCTCACCAATTCAGCATAGTTCCCTAGGACAGGAAGAGCGTGGGCAAAGCCAGATGCCGGTGTCATGGTTCATCAACAGCCCCAGACCCAGTGTCCATGCAGGAAAATGGGGCCAGGGATAGAGACATGGTACTTAGTGCAGGGATAGAGACATGGTACTTAGTGCCCAGGTCCAAGGTCCATCCAAGAGGTGGCACCAGAGACCCAGCTGAAGACAGGGACGCCTAATACGCTGATCCAGACCTGAGCTTACGTGGAGGCCCTGGACACAGGGTAGGTGGATACCCCTGCAGAGACCAGTCATGGTCCAGTTAGTGCACTCAGGGTCCTGAAGAAGTAAAAATTTACTTCCTGAAGAAGTAAAAATGCTTCTCCATAGGAAGGAAGATGTTGCCCCTGTCCAGAAAACCAAATAAGGCACATAACATCTCCATTCCTAGCCCAAAATCAACTTGTAGAAATAAAAATATCCAGTGGGGATGTATTTAGTTATACAAATGTCTTTCCTTTCTAAAAGTATAGTCACTGCAAGCACTTTATGTGCAGAATGACTAATTGGAATGAGCTGTGCAATTTTCAGCTTAAACCAGCTCCTTTATGCTCAACATCCGCCCAACATCTAATGACACAGTTTATATTTTCATTGAGGATTCAGCATCCGGGCGAAACAGAGAAAGCTTTACGAGTCTTCACTCTAAGTCAATTAGAATTTAAATGTAGGTTGAATGCTAGGCAGAAGAATGGGACCTGCAGCAATTCAGATCTCAGATGTTCATGTACTCTAGAGACAGAAGAATCATTTGCACACTTATTCTATCTTCCAGGGCTGGGGGCATTCGGAAAGGCAGGTTTGTTCTCTGCTGCATATCTAATAGTGTTTTGGTCAACTAGTCTTTAAACTTTCTGGGAAATGATTCTTCTACCTTTGCCCTTGGGAGGCTATTTCACAGCTGAATACATCCCATTCCTGATTTGCTCTTGCTAGTCCTACCTATGACCTCCAGAGGAATACACACCTTCTTTAAATACTTGGTGAGTCCGATAGATGTTTGAGGGTGTTTTTGCACCTAGGTTCAATCCAACACACCCCAGCACTGTTATGGAAAGCATCAGGAGCAACTTCTGTGAAGTCAGTGAAATTGCATTGACACAAACCAGATCTCAACTGCCACGTGGACATTTACATGCACATATGTATGTCTGTCACCCACCACCAGAAATATCACTTCTAATCTAAACTACTTTCTTCTTTTTCCCTTCTCCACTCCCTCTGCTGCTCATTAAAACTTCTCTCTCCCACCTACAATGGTGAAGAGTCAGCAGGCTGCCCAGGTAGCATTAGCTAATGGGAACTGACAGCCTGCCACCCTTTTCAGAAGGCTTATGTTTTGATACCTGTCTGTCTTCCAACCTGACTAATTCTGTGGAAGACTTTTATCACAGGGAGATTGACCTCAGGCAGGAGACATTTTGTGTCACTGTGAACAACTGAAATGAAGACACGATGGGGATGGCAAGAACTCACTAGCAGCAAAAGGCAAGGAGAAGAAAACTGATATATGACAAGAATACCTGCTTTGCCATTGGCAGTGATTGGTCCTCTAATGAACAAATGCACTGAAGAACCTGCACTGTGGCATATTTTGAGACCCTGTAAGAGGAAACATTAACTGATGATAAACTAAAATACCAGTCAAGTTAGGAGAAGTATTTTCCCACTGATGTACAACAGTCTGGGATCCAATTAGAGAGTTCTGCCAACTAGTGCCTTGTGAGGTTCATATGCTGCCTCACAATGGCTTATGGGGACACAGTCTGTAATACCTCTGGTACTTGGATTTTGGCACAGTAATTTTTACTACCTTTTACTGTTTTGATGTAGAAGCAAAAAAAAAGTTAAAATGTTCACAGTATGGACACCTGTTCATACCTAAAGAAAGTAAACAATTCTGTTTGTACTTCCCTGCTGAGGTGCTGTGTCCCACATGAGCCTTAGTCTGGAGGACTCACTATTCTCTTGATTTCCCAAGTTCAACATTCCTGGCTGAACTATCTTTAAGAAAAGATACACTTCAGTCTCCACTCCAACTGAAAGGCATATCCTTCTCAAGAATCACAATTTTTTCCCATTTCAGGTTTCTGAGGCTGCCATGAAAGAAAAAGGTATTTATCAAAAAAAAAAAAAAACTACATTCCTTCTCTCCCTGCATGGTGTCAAGTGTGCCCCAGATATGCCTTCAAAAAAATCAGGTCAGCTCTGCTGTTAGCTCTATAGTACTGGGTTGGAAAGCTCCTGAGAAGGCATGACTGTACACCTCCTAAGAACTCAGGACACCTCTTTCTATCTGTGGTCTGAGCTTCCCCTTCCAGAACAGGCCAATGGCTGTTTCTTCAATCCCAGATCAAGGAGGAACAGAAATTACAAAAAGCTGGGAGATATAGCATCCAAGACAATTTTCTATTTCATGTGTTCACGTCAGACACTGTCCATGCATTTTGCCTGAGTGCTCTCTAGATCCTTAAGAAGTCTTCCTGCACGTAAAACTTACATGTAGTCAAGTAAATGCCCCTTGTGGGGAGCTCCAGATCAAAAATTTCAGTGAGAACTGATATAAAGCTTTTATCTCCACAGACTTCTCCCCAGACTGATGAATGCTATTGCCACTTCCCTCCAAACTGAATGTGCCTGCATTGTACTTAACCCTTCTTTTTGGAGATCCTTCTCTACATCAATTATTCTGCTTTGGCTTATCTGCTGGATTTACTATGTTCCCTAGGAGACACAATGCCTCTTAGACGGTTTTCTGGCAG
The DNA here is from genome assembly GCF_971803275.1 of Cyanistes caeruleus. Lineage (NCBI taxonomy): Eukaryota > Metazoa > Chordata > Aves > Passeriformes > Paridae > Cyanistes > Cyanistes caeruleus. The sequence goes on along the minus strand of NC_141703.1, from coordinate 92,252,955 downwards.
ATACGTTCAATAAATTCACCCTTACAGATTCTCTTCCTCAAATTGGGTGGCACAGTATCAGTAGTCTCAGTTTGCCCTCAGTAGCTTCAAATGAGTTTGCAGCTTCTGACCAAGAATATGTGCTCGCTGTTTCATTAGCAGGACAGCAGACACTTAGCAACATAAATAGTGCATCAAGCTTGGGGATTTGCTTCCCTAAAGATGGGTATCACTCAGAATGAGCTGTAACCATCTCTGAAGAGGCCAAGTGCCCTGTAGTGGCAATGAAAAAGGAATAACCAAGTAGCTGGACAGAGCTGCAAAACCACAATTCAAATTCATACAATGCTGAGGGAGGCCTATCTCTGGGATGGTGGTTTAAGCACATCTTGAGATATGGGAATTCGGGCTAGCACAGAGGAGAAATTGCAATTTTTCTGTATCACCCAACACTGCTCACTCATCCCTACAATCATCCAACATGCCCTAATTGCTTCAGTATGTTCCTGCAAAACAGAAACCGAGAGTGACTTGGTCAGAGACAAAGACACAGATCTAAGATGTACGCAGAAGCAGTCGTCCGATAATGATGACCAGCTGTCACAGGCAGCAGAAACCTCCTGGCACTTGGCACCGGCGAATTTTCAAATACCCGCTGGTTGCTGCTACCCCATTAATTGTGGGCACTTTTCCCAGCCTACATTCCTGAACAGCTTTTTTCTTCTCTTCCCCTTCTTTCTTCCTCACAGACTTCTAACACAGTTAATAAAAAATTTATTGGGGCAATGAAATAAACACCAATTTGATTTGATCTGGGAGCCAAAGAGAGGAGTTTCTGCTGTTCAGGTGCAGACTTGAGAGTTTCTGCGATTGCTGTCAGAAACATACCCACAAACTCGGCATGATTACATAAATGGAGATGGAGATGTGTTTTTTGGTTTTTTGGGGGTGATTTTTTGGAAGGTGGAAGTTTTGTTTGTTGGATTTTGTAAGGGAGTGGAATGGGCTGGGAGACCAGACCACAGTGTGTCCTTAACCATGAGGAAGAAGAGGACTACACAGTGAAATCCATAGAATGTAATGGACTTTGAAGCACCAGAGATGGACACATGGCAGCACCCAGCACTGATATGCAACAGGCACTGCAGCTCCTGAGAACTACGTGTGCAAGTCAGCAAATACCTGGAGTTTCTTTTTTAAATCTTACATACTTTTACCTTCAGGGAGAAAGAAAAAGACAGTAAGAAGCACTTGGGTTTAACACTAGTGACGTCTCAAAGGAGTTCAAGGACTAGAGAGATGGGGCAGCAGGAAATCTGGGAGAAAAATTAAGTACCCTGGAACATTTTGGGCTAGAGTAGCAATACTCATCTTGTGAAATATTTAGCCTGTGCCTCAGGCTGTGCTGGGCTGGTGGCAGAAAGTGCAGAAATCTTTTCTCTTACCCTCTGGCTCAGTGGGAGAGAGCAGGCAGGAGTATCTAATCAAGGGGATTGCAGCCCTTCACTGGAAGAACTTGTATGAATTTATGTCAGGCTTACAGCAAGAGATTTGGAGGGGAATGCAACTGCCCTTTGCAAGGACAGGTAAATATGTCAGGGATTAAAACTGAAAACATTGTCCAGTAAAGAAGAGATTATAGACTAAAACAAAAGGTATTGTTATACTATTTAATGCCACACAGTGCATAGGAAGAGGAATAGTCAAGACCTGTCAGTGCAGCTGAGAACATAGACTGTGGGGAATGACTGAGTCTCCAAAGTTAATCTTTCACATGGTTTCATCTTTCCTGCATAGACATACAAGGTGGATTCATGCCACCAAATTTTGGACACTGAAAAATTTGCTGTGTAAATCTAAATTAGTCATTTACATTCCTCTTGTAGTCCAAAGTAAAAGGGACTTCTGAGGGATGACCAATCACATTATCTCAAGGCAGAACAGCAAAAAGAATAAGATGCCACCTTCTCACAACAGACTACAGATGAGGGCCAGATGACTAGTTTAGATTTGTGCTACTAGCACTCAGATGTCTAAGATTTAGTGTGATGAATCTCAGCTGCAGTGCACCACTTCTGTTTGCAAGACTAAGCATCCATACGGACAAGAGATGCAACACCTTCAGAGAGTCACACTTAAAATACTAAGTGACAGATGTTTACCTCTGGGCTTGGGTTTTAGTCCTGTCTCTGATAGAGTCCCTGTGCAATTTATTTTGCAGAACCACACAATCCCTTGGATTTGTTAAGAAGAGATAAACCTTTTATGACCTTGAATGGCAAAGCCTATACTAACAATGTGGTTTGCTCTCTTTAGCTCCAGAGAGCAAGCCACAGCCTCTTGTTTTTACTCCAGTCCTTTGAACAACTATGGATACAACCATGAGATCAGTCTCAGGCTCTTTCCCAGAATGAACAAGTGCATCCCCTCTTAGAGCAGGAGCAGGCACAGCTGATATGGACAGCAGACTCCAGACATGCAGATGATGCCAAGTTCAGCTTCCTCAACCAGTGAAAGTCCTCCAACACCAAGCCCACAGACCCTGGGCTTTCAAATTCCTCCACATGTTCTTGTGCCACGGAACACACACTCTGGCATCACGTTATTAAAGCACCAGTCTGTCAGACTGTGTCCCAGCCCTTGCTTTCTTTTAGGCACTTCTAACTAAAAAATATAACAAATTAAGCAACCAAAAAAGAAGCTTGTCTCAGGACCACAGGATGGCTACAGAAAATACAGAGGAGACCAGCCCTCCCCACTGGTCCCCAGTGTAGTGGGGACATGTTCTATCCATTCCAAAAGGTAGTGCCATCAAGTAGCACAACTACTCCAAGCTAGACGGCCAGTCTGTGCCATCTAGCTTGGAGTCCAGGGCTTCCCCTGGTACTATCCACACAGGATGTACAGGCAAAACCAAGGTGTCTACCTGAATTATGAAGGAGGTCCACAGGCTTTACACAGCTATAAAAATTCTCCTGGAAACCAATGCCATGAATTCTGTGAAATATAGTCACAATAGTTAAAAACACAGTGGGAAAAGCATTCACTGCCACTCTGTTAACACTCCCTTCAAACAGGATCATGAGGGGTGATATCCCTATGAACTTTGGTTCTTAACCTCGTTCTGTAGGTCAACAAGTGGATTAATCTTTCAGGTAAAATTGTGAATTGAGAGCTCTATGCAGACGTAATCCCTAAAATCATAGCTGGATTTGTATAGTCAAGGTCATAAGGCTTCTACCTTGCACAATCTGTTCTGTAGCTATTTGGGGAGATTTATCATACTTATTCCCAAAGACTTCTTCTTTTTTTTTTTTTTTTTTGCATTCAAAACAGGAACATACCCAAAAGTCACATTCCCATCAGTCTAACAAGGGGACAATCATTTTGAAGAGACTCTTCAGAATCCAGCAGCTGCTGTTGCAGCACCTGCGTGAGGGCCATGTGGAATTGAGGCTTAGGATCTTGCCTCTTGGCTTCTCTCCCTGTGAAAGGCTCCTTACTCTTTTAGTTTGCCTATCTACACTTAACACAATAATGACACACTTGCTGTGTACCAAAGCTGAGAGCTGATCCTCCCAGTTATCAAAACCTGACAAGATGTCCCAGTCACCCACCTACTCAGAGTACATTTTACACTACTCTAGCCCTAACAGAGAACATCTTCTGGTGACATATCTCTGATCTCCTTGCTGGGAATTTTCTCAAAGCACCAGGCAGTGCTACCAGCCTCTCTCATGACCAAGCCAGCCATGGCCAGACGCCCCAGGCCCACCACATCACCTGCACCCCATGTGGAGCTGAGTATCCACATGTCCAGACAGCGTGAAAACAAACTCACTGGTCCTGCAGCCTGAGTGTCTCGCAAGTTGAGGGCACCTAAAGGTGAGATGCCAATATGTTCAAATCCTTGCACCATGACAGTCCTTTCTCCACACATTCAAAGGGAGTGTCTCCTTACCTTATTAAAGGCTTTTCTTATACTGCTGATAGAGAAGACACAGAAAGGAATAAAGAAGATAATAAATAGGCTGCCAGAGGCCAAATTTATGCACCCCCAAATTAATGAATCATTCCAATTAAACTATTTGCCCTAAATTAAAACTTATCACCAAAATCCAATTCTCGTTTCATTAAAGAAGACCTCCCTAGCTATCTTTCTTTTTTTTTTTAACTCCACAGTTTTTTTTTAAAGGTAACCTTCATGGAATGGGGGATAAAATGCAGTTGTCATCTACTTTTCTGTTTGAGGAGCACCAAGAGCTTTATTTTTGAAGAACTGTTTCTCATTCTTATATGTGTCCACATAAGAAAGACATTCCTGGAACATTCCTAGAAGAAAGACTGTTGATGCACAAGATCACACAATCAAATAGTAAATGTTAGTGAAATTTGATACATGAATATGGAGGGAAATTTAAAAGCAGCACTGCTGAAGCCTCAGGAGCCTCTGGCTTTTGATATCAGAACTGAGAAAGCTGAAAACCCTCATCTGGGGATTTTGAAAGGCCCTTCCAGGAAAAGGGGGGCAGACAAATGATGGCACTCCCAATGCCTTTTTGAGAAACAATGGGAACTTTCAGACTTTCACACACCAGTGTGACTTCTCAAGTAGGGCTTGGTTCCTGCCGCCAGGAAACCACTGATTGCCTGAGCTGTGACAGGTAGAGACCCAGAACTGCCAGCAAGAGTGGCCACGTGCTTGTGCACCCTCAGACGGCTAACACCAACCTTTGTTTCCTTCACAGAATCAACCCTTTTTCCTATTTTCTGCTGGAGATTAACACTTTTTATCCTGATATTTGTTTTTTTAAAAGAGACGTTTTCAAAAGCTGTGGCTGGGTTTTGAGAAAGTGCTCTCTGTCTGAATAATCTGTAAATGGAAGCCATATGTCTAAGTATCTCTTTTCTTTTTGTCTATTTTGTTGTATGCACATTTGGCAAGTTATTTTTCCCCTCTAACTATCACATCTCAGGCTTTGTTAAATGAAACTGCTATTCTGTTATTCTGTTGGTGTTTTTCTTATTCCCAAGCAGCCAACTACTGACATTTTAGCAGCTATACAGGAAATGTGATATTAAGTAATTATTTTCTCAGAGTATTTCTTCACTTTCTGGTGAGTAAGGAGCTAGTACTGGGGTAGCAATTTCAATGTTTCTTAAGATAAAAACAAGAGCTGAAGCTCTTAAAAAACATCAAAATCCAAACCCTGAAAACCTATTACCTAATACGATTTATCATTCGTTGTTTTTGTGGAAAGCAGTGGGAGGCTTATCCTGCCAGGCATAGCCTGCACACACTCCAGAAGGACAGACTACAGATCCATTCAGGAGTGATGAGGGCCAGCACTTGATAGAGATAAATGGTAGGAGAACACAGTTACGGTGGGTCAGCTGGGGTCAAGCTGCACCATGCAGACACAAGGATGTGCTAGAAGGCACAGCACAGAGACTGTGCCCACTTGTTTTTCCACACTCTCATTTTAGAAACATCATCTCCATATTCCCTCCCCCTGAACTGACAATTTCTTTATTTACATAATTAATTCATATTAAAGAATAAAATTGAAAGTTTTTAAGGTAGGAAAGAAATGTGCTTCTTTCTATAAGTCTTGATGTTGTTTTTGAACTGCTGGCTCAATTTAGTTTTATTTTACAATCTGTTTCTAGCCAATTTCAATTTCAAATGAAATCTTGGCTCCAATGAAGCAAAATTCCCTTTAATTTCAGTGGAATCAAGATTTTGATCCAGGTTCTCATCCACTAACAAACAGCTATGATGACTGTAGATGGTAAACACAGCAGCCAAAACCAAAGAACATGAGCTGGTGGACCCCAGGAATCTGGAATTTCATCCCATGTGGAGTTTTGAGCATGGCAGATTTGCAGCATTGACTCAACTGGAAACAATGAAATAAGAAAAACAGGGAAAAGGAACACATTGTTCCACAAATGCTGGAATTGCAAGGCCTGGGTTACCACAGCTGTGTCTCCTAGGTCCTGCTGCATCCTACCTTCAGACCTCTCAACTGCTTTTAGTCAAGAGGCACTCGTGGAGAGGAAAGCTGCAGAAAAAGTTGATCTGAGTGAGAGAAATGTGGAATATGACTGACCTTAGCTGTCACCCACATTGCAAGTAAAGACACAAACTGACCCTAAAGCTTCTAACGGAGACTAGCTATATATCTTTTTTCATTTTTTTGTGTGAGAAAGCCAAAGCTTCAGATCAGATCTTTTTGAGAATTAAAAAAAAAAAAAAAAAAGAAGAGATTTTTGACAATTTTAAAGCAGCTACAGGCCTGCCATGTAAAATGAATAAGATATTTATTCCTGATTATACCAACAATTATTTTCTGCAAAGAAGTCTCAAGAGGATGCGGCAAAAAAAAAAAATAAAGTAAAAAAAAATAAATTTATTCACTCACTACTAACAAGGCACTGGCCATCATGGAGGGAACAGGCAATGGGAACCTATGACTTAGGATATCCAAAGGAATGTATCTTCCTGTCGGCCAACTGGGTCAAATATCAAGGCTTGCAACAAGTCAAGGCAACTGTTGTGCCACCACAGCCTTTTTTTCTTTTTAAAGCAGTGGGAGCAGGAACACACTGGGCTTTAAAATGAACTGATGTGTGCAGTCTCGCAGCTAATGGTTATTTGTGCTCTCTCAAGGCTTAGCAGACTTGGTGGTGGGACTAAGTTCTGGCTGTGTTAGGAGCTAAGAAATAACAAGGCAAAATGTTTCAAAGCACTGGTGTGAATCTAGAATCAGCTGATCAGACAAAATCACACAATATCAGCTGATGCCACTCTGAAGAGTCCACTCAAGCTAAGCTGATTTATATCACTAAGGACTTGGATTATCGTATCAAGATCCTTCCTCCCAGCCACAGGGAAGTATTCCATGCATTTTGTGCTATACTTCTTTCTCCAAAATGAGTAAGCATTTTTTGAAGTATTCTGTTTTTGTCTCCTGCCTGCACCTGCAAAGCAAGCACCAAAATATTTCCAGAAAGACCTCCTGATTTATGCACTAAGAAGTGCTAAGCTCCAACCAATATAACAGAGAGAAACCCTAAGCTACATCGTTCCAACCACGCCTGGAGATAGGAAAACAGAAATTAGGAGGCATCAGGAAACCATGGGGATGCGATAGAAATACTAGATGGGGAGTGAAAGGAAATTCCTTGGTAACTTATGAAGCACCAGGTGCCTTTTCCTGAACTTTATGAATTTGCCAAAACAAAGCAGCAAAGAAAACCTAGAAAACACTGCCACCAATACTACTGTGTGCCTGACATTCTGGAATGATTTTTCTGGTAGAAATGTGATATGGTCCATGGTAATAGCAAAATCTAACATGTTTCAGTTGCCCAAGACTATTCCTTGCTCTCTCAGCTTATTTTTCCCACCAAACTGCTGTCACTCCCTTCCAAGTGTACTGGACTTCTCTCTTCCAGTCCCTGTAATAACCTGAATTTATCTCCTCCCTTCAATATTTTTTTTCTCCTCCCCCACCATTCCCAGTAAAATGATCTTTCTTCCTTCCTCCAAGAAAATTCATATTCCCATGTTATCTCATTATTCTTTGCAGCAGCATGCCAAATACACTGTCATTTTCCCATTGGTGCCATGTCCCGAAAAAGACAAAGTGGTCTGTGCTAGCTCTTACCTACTGCACGCTCCCTGGAATGAAAAACGCGACAGTGTTAGTGCTCAGAAAGATCCCTCCGATTTCTGGGCTCTGCGCCCACAAAGCAGGGAAGCCAACATTTCTCAGAGAACAGCATCTGACTCCAACATCCTTGCTGTCTAGCTAGCAAAGGAAAAATGGCTTCAGCTCTCTTCAAACTGCTCTGCTTCCAGCGCTGGCCAAAGAGGTGGGAAGGCAGGAATGCCATGAGAAGGTGGGCTCCCACCACAGATCTGCTGAGACCAGCCCGTCTGCAGTCTCTCAGCAATCCACCACAAGCAATGACAGCCACCAATGCTGTATTCTAGCAGGAATAAACACCAGTGAGGATTGACAGAAAGAGGTGTGGAAAGGCTAAAAGGATGCATGGCTCCAAAAGGACTGCGCAGACTGGGCTCCTCCCTACAACCAGGGGAGAGACAATGACATTTCCACTGGTCAATCTGTCTGCTGAATTTTGCATGGCTACTTAAGGATGAACTGGACAGTGCCTGACAAAAGTCTTGTCCTCTCACTCATGACAAAGGGAGTCCAAGACAAGCCACAGAAATAGTAACATCTACATTTGGTCAGAAGAACATCATTCTGTCTCAGGTGCCCTGCTGGTGACTGCCAGAAATTACCTCCACTTGATATCCGACTTCAGGCTCCTAGAAAGCATACTCTTGTGCCTTGCATCAGTTCTGCTTAGAAATCTTTCTCACAATCCCAAAGTCCAAAGCATCACCTTTCCTTTTTGCTGTGCTCAGAAATGAGGGCAAGGGCTGGGCAGATCACAGAACCACTGAGGTTGCTAAGGTTTGAAAAGCCCTTTAAGATCATCGAGTTAAGCCAGCACTCCCAAGTCCGCCACTAAACCATGTCCCTAAGCGCCACATCTACACATCTTTCAAATTCCTCCAGGGATGGTGGGCAACACCCTCCCACATCAGCCCTAGACCCAGCTCTAACCAAGAGTCTTGCTGGCAGAGCAGCTTGTGCTGGGGAAGCCAAACTGGCCTCAGCTGCCTCTCTGGGTAAAGGACGCCTCTATGCTGTACCAGTCACCAGCACAAAGTCTAATTCCAGGAGAGTGGACTGAGAGGGTGCACAGCTAATCTACTCATAGAGTTAATAACAAACTCTCTATGGCTAAATCCCAGCAATAACAAATACATCTTTATATCACATTGAAACAATGACCACTGAGTCTGAATCTTTGCAAGCAAGAAGCACTACAAGGACAATTCATAAAGGAGAAATGCTACACTCTGTACTTCTTTTCACACAGTGATGCCTATCAGCCAGGAAGAAAATTGTAGGATTTGGCCTTAGCTGCTATGCACTTGACTTTGTGTTTGTGATTAGGGCTGGCCAGTAAACAAGCACTCCTCTTTGTGAACACTTGCTGCTGATATTTCCAAATTTTTTTTTTTTTTCCAAAATGACAAAGCCCTTAATTTTTAAATTTTTTTCCATTAAATAAACATTAAACCAAGGGAGAAAAACCTGCAATCTTTACAATCAATAACTGGGAATCACAAAAAATGTTATTGAGTCGGCAGGAATCCCAAGCTATGTGCAAAAATGCGAATGTTAAGCTCTTCATACCTCAGATGAGTATGGTTAGGTTTTAGATGGGCTGTGGTAATGCTGTACCTTTTCTTCTTCACAATTTTGACCTGAAAAAGCACCTTGGACCTGTAAAACCTTTCTGATTAAATTTTAATCAAATTCAAAAACAATGGAATGTTTTTATTTCACTGAAAAGTTGCAACTACCTCCATTCACAATGATGCCTATATGTAAAGGCTCTGGACAGCAACAATTGGCTTCCTCCTTGTATAGTTACTCCTCCAGATTGACTTTATTGCAGAAATTTTTAAACCCCATGCATGCCAAGCTCTCTGTGCCCTTGTGTGCCTGTCATCCTGATGAGACAGATAAGGACCCTAGGAATTTTTCCACTGTTTAATGCCTGAGAAGGACTTGAGGATGTCATGCTAAAAGAACAAGAACCCAAGGTAATGCTGGGAAAGGGGCAGCAACTGTGTACCTGTTACGACTCAATTCTCCTGGAACATGTCACTCAACATACTGGAACAAATGATTAAGCATCCCATTTATAAGCACCGAGAGGATAATAGTGGAGTAAAGGGTAAAAAAAAGCAATGCACTTTTGGCAAACACATATCACGCCACCCCAGCCTCATTTCCTTTTTTTTTGTAGGATAGCTGGCATAACAGATAGTGCAGAAGCAATATGTGTGATTATGTGATATAACTTGACTTCAGAAGACCTGACAGTCTTCAACAAGCTAAGAGAATACGGTGGATGTTAAATCTCCATCAGGATGCTTCAAAGAGCTGCAATCAACAGATTGCTCTCCACCAGAGACGGAGGGTTTAGTGGGCCGCTGCCACAATTTGCTTTTGTGTCCTGATCTCTTCAATACTTTAATTAACACCTTCATGATGGAACAGAAACAAGGCACCTGACTTCTGTCGATGATACTAAGTTGAGGGCAGTTGCAAGTGCTTTGCAGCCCAGGATCGTAGGTAAACTGAAGTGGTCTCCATGGAGAGACCAACGAGATGGCATCCAACAGCAGTGAGCACAAAGCAGTATTCTCAGGAAGCGGGGGAAACCAATTATCGTTCAAATACAAAAGTGAAGAATGAGCTGCAGACCAGTAAGAGAGGATTAGAATGGCAGAAAGACTAAGTAAGTGAAAGTAGTGAGGCACTCATAAAAAAAGATAAATCTCATTTCATTCCGGGGTTAGGTAAGTGAAGTGTGATATGCAAAACATCACTGGTACTTGTATCTGCATGATTGAATCCTAAACTGAAACTCTTGTTTTGGTTTTGGACAGTACATTTTAGGAAAATGTGTAGACAAATTAAACAGTAGTGAAATATATATGCCACAGGGGTTGAAAAAATATGACCTCTGGAACGCAGTGAGCATGTTAAGCTTCACTAGACATCTCTGAGACACAGGAACTAAGGAGTTTCAGGCAGATAAAAGGTAGTTCTGAGGAAGAGGAGAAATAATGTGTCTTGGAAGGACCAGAAATAATTGGCAGCAAAATCAATTTGGATCATATGTTAATAAAAGCTTTCCAAATACAAGGAGAGTGAAATAATGGACATGCACCAGCTATGCAGATACAGAGCATCTTCAAAAAATACATTAAAAAAAGTGGGTTAGCCACTGTAGAGCTGATCTTGTCTCACTGCATGGGGAAAGACCAGACCATTTCTTGAAAGTCCTTTCAAGTGTTAACTCTTTTGAACATACACCAGCAGAAATAACTGCCACAGTAAACAGAAAGCTTTGCAACTACCCATTATACCCAAATTGAAGCAGCACAAAATTCTTTGAGTGAGGTGGTGGCTCAGAGCAATCTCTTGGTGCATTCAACCCAGTGGAGAGAGCACCTGGCAGCAACTGAGCTGGGCAGACAGCCACCTCCAGTCTAGTGGACTGCAAGCAGTTCTGACCCCACCTGGGTCAGGAAGATGGAAGAGATGGCTGCAGTTGTACTAATGAATCTTTTGGCAGCACATGCCTACTTCTACTAGCAGAGTTGGCTTTATGTTTCAGAAGCTGGAAACACTTATGAGGACAACTTTTTCTACTTTTAGCTGTCCGTGAAGTTCTGCTATTTTTCTTAAGTGTCATTTCATGACACCCCTTTTAGACCTCTGCAATATGCCCAGTTGAGAGGGATCTTACCCATGGATGTACACACTTAAGAAAGGAAAGGAACAGACAGGAAGGTTTTTGCAGAGGTTGGTCCTGGCTGACAAAGTAGAACTCGCTCTTCCCATGGAAATAATAAAGGACTTGGGCACATACATTAGAGAGGTGATGTCCCTTCTTCTGTGATACACTTCTGCAGCTCTGGGCAGCAGAGTTCAGCAAGCAGAGCTCACCCCAGGGAAAGCTGATTTTCTCAAGGCTGTAAAGGACCTCATCCTAGAATGCAACTCCATTAGACTGCAGTGATATAAATTCAGCCAACACTCAGGATACACTGGAGCCTGACTACTTCAGCTGGCATTGTGGACATGGAGCAGTCTCAAGTTTTAAGGGCTCCAACAGCACTCTAGGATCTGCCTACCCACTTATTAGTCTCTGATATAATTATCTCATTTGTGTCTAGAGGTAACAGAAGTTGTGTTCTCACAGGGGCTTGACAGATGGGGGAGTTGAATTGGGAGGGATTAAGGATTTGTCTTTGGTAGTGGGGAGCAGAAATATCTGTGACAACACTGAGTGAATGGAACAGGAAGCCTGGACATAGCCCTAAAGTAACCCATTGTCTCCAGAGCAGAAGCAGCTGCCATTGCAGCATCTTTCACTGGCAAATCCAGGCATCAGCCATGTGCACAAAGCTAGCAATGAGTCTCTGATCCTAGTTGGTTTTTGTTTCCCTGAGCTTGTTCAAAGGAGACTACTGACCATCATTCCAGAAACTCTCCTCCCAGATTGCCAGGAAGACCAATTGACCACTCTGTCAATTAATGTTCTAGGAGCTGTATTTTCATTTATTATTTATTTTTACATTTTTGTATATTTTTACATTTGAAGCCCAGAGCTTCAAATAGTCTATGTTTTGAAATGTATGAGCATAAAAACAAGAGAAGTAAATAAACTACATAAAATAAATAAAACTGAATAGTTTAGCATGACTCAGTATCCAAGCTCCTTTAATTTGTACTAGTAGCAGACTATTTTTCAGGCAGACAACCTGCAAATCTTAGAAAAATAACAATGAATGTAAGAAAATAATACTCTGAGACTACAGGGATTATTTTTCCAACATACATTATTTTGTACTGAATTAGTTTTATTAGTTAAGATTATTTTAAAAACATGTTTAAAGTGAGACTAACTCTTCCAAATTGTAAAGGATTTTGTATTAATATTTTCCTTCACTTTTTTCTCCAGATTAAATTTAGTTTTAGAATAATTAAAGCTATGAGTTCACCTAATTACAGGATTACAATAAGCACAATATATCAATGGGTCTTTTATGAAATCTGTGGCAGGTATTAGAACAAAGATTACCCACAGATATCTTATTTACAGGCGTCTAGAGTTTAGGAGTGTCAAAACCTAAATTTTCTCATTCTCAGAAAGGTGGCAGTAGTTCAGAGCCAGATACCCACGTATTTAAGTGAAAGCTAAGCTAGAGAACTCAATTTTGCTGCTTAGGCCCATATCTAATAGGCACAAATAAAATTAATAATACATATGCACGGCTCTGGAATTCATTTGTCCCTATATTTTTCTTGACAGGTAAATGGAAATTGTGTGCTGTGAGGTTTCACCAGCAATAAACCACCTACAGAGGGCTGGCTCTGCTCTGCTGTAGCGAGGCAGGGCGCACCTCCAGGGCTGGGGAATGCATTTCACACAGCAAGCACCCGGCCAAGCTGGGAGAGCTGCTCTGTGTGCGGGTGTGGACCGCTCTCCATGATGCTGGGGGAGCATTCGGGACAAGAAAATCAACCAGGAGCCTCCTGGCTCACTACACCTGTGTGTAAAGTATCACCTTTGACCACATGTCCAGACTTCACCTTGCAGAGAAACACATGGGATGCTGCTTAACCCCCCCGGTTTGCCAATTAATACCAGCAAGAGGAAAAGTCCCTTCTTGCATGCTTCTGTAAACAGAGCGATTCAAAAGCTTGCTGAGGGAAATAAAATCTGCAGCCTAATGGGTTACTAGACAAATCAGGAGAAATAAAAAATTCCTGCCTGAAGGATAATATAGAAGTTGAATATATCTGTAATATGTGTCAAACACATTCATACATATCTATCACCTAAGCTGCTTTGTAAATATTTTAGATAAATAGGCAGATAGACAAAATGGCACAAAGAATAAAAGCAAAACTAAACAAAACTGGGTAAACTCACTTGTTTGGTGTTCTAGTCTGGACAGGATGGAACAAGTAAACTCACTAATGACCTTACCAATTACTGGTGAACTCTTTAATTTGTTTACTCTCTGTTATGCCATAAATGCAGGCAGATGGATAGGACAATGCTGGTTTGCCAAGTTTCCTGTTCCTTATAACACACACAGGAGAAGAGTAGCTAAAAAAAGGAGAGGGCAACATAAGGTATGTGGCAGGTCCCTCAGGTACCTTCACACATGCCTAGTGATGGGACACCCTGCAAACCAATGACCCAGCACGGAAAAACTCACAGGAAAATTAATTCTTTAGCCTGGCAAAGAGTTGGCCATGGAAGGCCAAAAAACACAGCACAGTAGCTTGTTGACACAAGAAAAAAGAAAGGAAACCTGAGGAAGGAGGAGGTAAAGAAACCAGAGGGCTCTCTTGGAAGAGATGAAGTGCAATGTTCTAAAAAGTGTCATTATAAATAAATGCTTTCCCATCACTGCCAAACAACCAGAGCCAAGAGCCAGGTTTGCATTATGCTAGAATATGGCTTGGCATCACTGGTGTCCCCCTCCTCTGTCACCACTTTTAAAAGGACAAACTGACAGCAGAGTAAAACCATGCTACGCCACAGTGGAAGGGAAGAGTCCAGCTGGCTCCTGTGTAAACATAAGGGACACACAGGCTACTGACTCTGGAGCTTCTCTTAGGAAAATACAGATCCTTCCTCTCACTGTGTCTTTTGCTCTTTGCTCTCCTAGCAGGCATGTTGCTTACCTTGCACGATCAAGTAAACCTGGGCAGTCTTGGGATGATGCTGTGTCTGCACTGAGCACGTATAGGACCCCTCATCGTAGACATCCACTTTCTGGATCCGCAGGCTGTATTCCAGGGGGTTTCTCTTCTCCAGCTCTACTCGAGGGTCCAGGGACCACTTGTCCTCTCCAGCAAAAATGATGCCGGAACGGTTTAACCAGGCCACCTTGGAGCTTCTGTCTTCTACATAACACCTGCAGAGGATGAGACAGGTAAAGCAGAGATTAACAACCCTCTCCATCATCTCCCTTTCGTCCCTTCTCTTAACTGCTTTCCTTAGAAACTTCACAGCACACTCCTGCCTTGACAGTGAACCACAGAATCTTCTCATCATTGCTGTCCCATGGACAAGTATTTAACGATTTAACTCGTTTGAAGAATTTCAGGAAGCTTCAGATCATAAACCCTTAGGATTTGGGTCAGGCATATCTCTTGCTCTCTCTTCCTTTTGCCTGTGGCCTACACATGCACCAAAAAATTAATTTGTAAGGTCACAAGAGATCTTGATAACCAAATCCCTTCCAACCCTGCCAATGAGCAAGACTGGAAGTAGCTCTTCCCATGCTTCTACCTCCCTTTCCAAAGTCAAGTATACAATAACTGAATACCCAGACCCCTTCCAGCCTGGATGGAAAAGGTTCAGAACTCCAGCTTTGTTAACTCAAGACACAGCTTCTCCACCCCTCCATTTCAGCAGCACAAGGGAAGGAAATTGTAGTGTATCTCCTGTCTATATCCCTCTAGCAAAAAATAACTTTGTGGAAAGAAGGATTCACTGCTCAAACATCACCCTTCTAACACACACACACACACACACACACTTGCTGATGAATATCTGCCTGTTTGTGCAGGCAAGTGTAGATCTCAGGCTGAAAATGAGGCTGTGGGAGTGTCACTGTCATCCCTGTGACACACGCAGCATGTCCTGTGAACATCTCGTGTGGACAGGAGAGAAGGAATGACAGCTAGGTGTGGCAAGCAGAGGAGCAGCAGGAGGACCAGCAACTTCCACAGCCCTGAGTGCCAACCTTCACAAGTCAGAGGACAAACTAACCCCGTTGTAACTGTAAATTGACAAGTATTTTGTTTCATGATGGAGATCAGAGTAGGTGCTGTGAAGACAAATGCATTTTTGGCAAAGGCACCTGCTTTGTACCACTTCCCACCACCAGAAGGAGACTTGCACAGAAAAGATGAGGAGCTCCCAGTGAGGAGACACGTCCTGCTCACTCTCAGCTTTGTCTTATTCAAGAGGACCAGGGCTGAAGAAGACAGGCAGACATAACTCCTCTTTCACCCTGGCAGCTGTACCCCACCAGGGCTGAGCTCAGATAGGCTGCGAGCAGGTTTGTCCTGCTGCATCTCACATCACATTTGCTCTGCAGATAAACAGGGAAGCTCAATCTCCAGAGCTGTTGCTCCTTCACCTCTCAGAGCTCTGCCCACAGTGTTCCAGCATCCAAACAACCCAGCACCTCTTGCCACTGCTGCTACAGAATCACAGAATAGGTAAGGTTGGAAGGGACCACAGTGAGGTCATATGGTAAAACCTCTCGGCTTGAGCAGGGTCATCCTAGATCACGTTGCACAGGATTGTGTCCTATTCACTATTCATGCATGTGTTGCATTTGAAGGAAGAAAGAGAGAGGATAAAGATTATTGCTTTAAGATAAGACAAATATTTGACAGTAGGCTTTCATACAGCCTTTTAGCATGGGTCAGACATTTTCCAAGTTCCTCTATTTGAATGCATTTCATTCATGCTGTGCTGCAGCTGCCTTCCCTTGTGATGTGACCCCACCATTATGGCCGGCACCTCACACCCACTCCCTTTTGGTATGCCCGTGGATGCTGTCCAAGTTGTTCTGGGGTTACTTGTGGGCAGGAGGAAAGCCAAGCTGCGTGGGCATCCATGGGAGCCATGCCATGCTGCTGGCCAAGCTGTAAGCATCTCTGTCTGATCTGACAAACATTTGCTTTAGAGAGCAGTCCAACAGATCCTGTCCTTCACTGACACTGTCCAGCTGAAGAAGGGGTGTAAGAATTTGGCCCTCAGGCCAGAGCCCATTCTCCTGGCCAGGCAGGCACTTGTCCCTGAGGTGAACTCTCAGGCGTGATCTGAGTTGCTTTCCAAAAACTACTTTTTGTCAAAAAGAAAGATGCAGAGGAACCTGTGAGCAGCCACTTACATGTAGAAACCAGCACCACTGTGATGAGGCATTGCTCCAGTTCCATTGGCTATCCCTGGCTGCAATCACCAATGCTGGGAGGTGAAAGCCAGTACCAAAGGAAGGCAGTGTGCTCCAGGGCTGGGAGCAGTGGCCCTGTAGGAACACCCAGACTGCCTCCAGAGATGCCTGCCTTAGGGTCAAGAGCCCTCTCGCAAATGCAAGAGTCATAACAGCGCCAAGAATCAGGGGTCAGGTATTTTGGTAGTGAAAAGCTAAGCAGATTACCAGTGGAAGCTGAAGTCAGTGGGAGCGGAAGTTTCTCAGTCACTTCTGTCCACCCCCCTGAACAGCTATCAGTGCTGCTGGACTCCAGCAGATCTATGGCACCGCTCCATCCCCACCAGGCTTCTTTCCCATCCCCAATAGGCTACAGTGAGTGCTTGGCAGCTCTGCCCTGCCCTCAATCATTATAACTCTATTTGGGGTAGCAAACCAAATATGCCCCTGTGTGGTGTCTTGTCAGTAAAAGCTCAGGTGTGGTCTGAACAAAGCCTTGTCCTTTTGCTTCTGTGGTAGGCACAACCAGGGACCTGCCCTCCCTTCTCCACCTGGAAGAGAAAATGTGTCATAACCTGTCTTATGTACATCCAGGTCAGCCCTAGGACAGTGGCCAATAGTTAGAGTCAGGCAACTTTGCAACTGCCCCTGAAATAAGTTAGCAGGCGCTACCAAAATAAAGAAAGGAAAGAGGACAAGGAAAAGAGGAAAATGGGAAGAGTAAGTGAAATGGATTTGAGCTCTCTGTTCACCATACCTGTTCCTCTCAAGCTGACAGGGAAAATCAATGTACAAATGTGGAAATTCCAAGTCCTGGCATGCTCCAGACATGTATCCACGTGGATGATGCATCTCAGTATGACTGTCTGCACACACACACACCCTCTTAGTCTGCCAGAGATGCCACCCAGCTGTATGTATCACGCTTTAATAAGGATTTATGGTGATGATTTTCACAGTGTAATAAGTGCTAATTCAATACTAATAGAATATTAAATGGCATGTTAACTGACATTTTAACTGCAAAGCAATAGGAGCATGGCATCAGCCAGATATCAATGGACTCTTATCATTCACTAATAATCGATAATCAAGTTCACAGAGACAGTCAAATGCTTTTCATTAGACTTATTGGAAGCATTACCATCAGCCTCAGTGAAAGCTGATAAACGATTTGTGATCCATGCATTATTCTTTTCCTTATGGTTGCAGATTTAATTTCTTGACATCTCTGATGTGGCTAACGAGAGCACCAGTGAATAGCAAATGGCTGACGGGCATGCCTTGCATGGTCAGTGTAAGAACCTGGGAACTGTTGATCTTGCACCATTGCAAACCACAGACAAAGAAGGACAAAAGATCTTGCTGCCAAGCCCCATTAGCCCTCCTTGCCTCCTTGTAAACAAACACAGCTCAGTTTGGCACCTGAAGTTTTTTAGCAAGATGGATGTAGAGAAACACCCAGGTCATCCTTGCACTCCTCTCCCAGTCTCATTTTCCCCACATGCAAATGCAGACAATGGGGCTGAGCTGTGCTACAGGAGGGAGAGGATGGGGTGATGCTTTTCTTCAGGAGAAGGACTTTGGACCTTCAGCAGGAACCACTGCCTTGGATGGGATAGAGGGCTGCCCACCATCATTCCTGGTCCCTGGATTTCATGATGGGCTCTGGGATATCTGGCAGCATGCAGGCAGGGGGAGGGCAGCAGCAAGTCCTGCTGCTTGTCCTCTCTCCTTCATGCAGGTCTAACACGCAGCGCTGGGCCAAAGCAGCGCTCCTGCAAACCTGCCCTTGTAAGCTCCGAGGAGCACTCCATTTGGAGACAGATGTACTTTTTTCTCCCCTTCTTCAAAGCGTTTGGGCTTGTTCCTATTGATGGGTGGGAGAGTAAGTGAAGAAAAGGAGACTGAGGCTTAGGCAGCCACATCTCCTACCCTGGCCATGGAAGTCTGGAGATTTCACTGCCCGTTCTGCCTCACTCAGGCCTCAGAGCTTTGGCTCCCAGCACCCGTGACTCCTGCTCATCCTCCCGTCGAGGCAGCGCCTCAGTGCGCTCATTTCCCGGCGTGTTGCTGTAACACTCATCGCAGTTTATGTTGTGCCTGTCACTCCGGCAGCTCTCGGCCCTAAGCTTGCCGCCCTCTCTCCGCCGGCGAACAGACGGGCCCTGCTGCTGAGAGGCGGCATTTGCCTGGGAAGCCCCAGCACGGCTTCCCCAGGCTGTCTGCAGCCACCTGCACGGGGTGAGGAGGAGGAGGATGCACCAGAGCTGGGATCTCAACAATGGGCTTCCCATTCTGCCTCAGAGAAAGCAGCACAGCAGCTACGGCCTACGCTGTGGAGAGGGAGTGGGGATATTTCATCCATTTGGGAAGGGGTGGATGATATTTAGAGGCCAGAGTGATAAAAAGGCAAGAAAGAAGCCCTTTAGGGCCTGGTGAGGCTGTTGTTTAAATGATTACTTTAACATGGAATTATTACAGCATTATCAATGATGTGTTGGGTTGTACTGAAGCTGGGATAATTATTTTGGGTTCTTTAATTGTTGTTGTAATTCCAAATAATTATTATTACTTTTTAAAGCAGACCCAAACTCACAGTTCTCTGCCAGATCCCCACTAGTGAGAAGAAGCAAGCTGCTGGGATTAATGAGATATGCTGTGCTGCTTTGCCAGCGAGCCACAGCTCTTACCTCATTTTGGGGAAAAATAAACAAGCAGTGAGTTTATGGACTGCATTTTCTGCCCTCTTTCTCCAAAGCATGTTGTAGTGACAGCTCTGTGCCACCGTTCCCACAGTCCTCTTTAATCATCTTTTCTCTGTTAACCCTTTGATCATCTCTTCTGAAAGACAATCTCTGTGCATCAGGCCAAAACTCAGCAGCCTGCTGCACACACAATTAAGCACCGAAACCCCACCCCACTGCACTCACTGAGGGATGTACTGCCCTTTTGCCAGAGGATGCCACAACCCGCCCTGCATCTGATCTCCTGCCTTTGCCTCAGCTCTGTGATGAGCCCGCTCTAATCTTCTCACTTCACACACTCTTACACAATCCAGCTAACAACTTCCCCCACTGCCCTCTACCCCCAGCAGCAAAATGGCAAGAGGGGAAAGAGAGAGGGATCAAACACTGCTCATTCGGCACAAAACAACGTAAGCTCCCGGCTGCCAGCTCCAAACATGCAAGACAAATTCTCTGTTGTGTTGCATAGTATGATCCTGGAAAGCTAATGTGGTTGTTAAACACAGCCTTGCTTCCAGCCTGGGGAGGAAAGTTCAAGAGCAAGTCATGCTCATGCTGTTTCATCTTGTCTCCTCAAGCTCTGCACTCCTTCCCTGCCTGGCAAGCAAGGACTCGGACACAGCCATGGCCAGCCAGGGCGGCAGTGGGAGTCCAGCCTCTCCACAATGTCCCAGCAGGGATATGGGCAGCAAAGGCTAAGGACAGACCACAGCCATGCCAGCCCTGACCTCCCAGGCAGGGTTTTCAGAAAAGAGTCCAGCCAGGCTCCACAATGCCACCACAGTGCTGGATCCTGCCAACATCTCAAGAGCAATGCAGCGCTGCCATTGCAGTCTCCACTACAGGAGTACAGTGGCAGAGAGTTTGGAAGAGCAATAGAGGAGCTGTTGGCCCTGGGTGGTTCCCACTGCTCTGGATCAGGCTCCTTTCAGCAGGAAACACTAGAGAGAACACCCACAGCTGAATGCATCTCCACCTCTGTGAAGGCAAGGGACCCCTTGAGTGGATGGCACTACCATGGGAGATCATATCAACCAAGCATCTGAAACCTCCTTTCAGCCAAGCACCAAAAGCCTCATTTTGCTGAATTTTAAAGCACATGGGCATCAATTATTGCTCAAAATTCTCCTCCCCACTACCACTGCTCCTCTCTTTCCCCTGCCTGGTACAGCTGCGGCTTCTTTCCTTATGTGCCATGACGCACAGCAGGGTCACTGTTTGAGAGTGAAAGCTGTGCCACAGCAGGATGGATTTCCAAAATGTGGCATAAATAGCTCCTGAGTAACCACTGCCAGCATGATAACACAGGCCCTCAGAGGGATTTAGAAAACTACTGCTTAAACCCAATCCTGTTGTGGAAAACTGGCAGGAGGGGGAAACTGCTGCATCTGTTCAGCCCATGCTTTCTCTCGGCTGTATTACACTGTGACCTTGGTCGTTACACCTGTCTGCATCTCCCTGGGTATTTCAGCACTCAGGTGACAATTCTGGCAATCCACCTATTGGGAGGGTGCTTGGCTGATAGGATGCCTGAACTTCTGTTCATCCTCTTTAGCAAATTGCCATTTTAGGAGTGTGAGGCTAGGATGGGCTTACCAGTTGATGAAGCCCCAACCTGTGCTGGCACAGCCAGATGTACTTTATCATCTTTTTCAGACATGTACCTCATTCCTACTTTAGCCTAGTGTGTTTGATGGGGGAGTACCCTCCCCCTTCTTTGCAGGTCAGACTGCTCAAAGTCTTTCTGTTCTGCTGATTAAAACCTTTTTTTCTAAATCTAGATTTATTCATACCTGGCTTATATCCATTTCCTCTCATGCCAACACCATCTTTTAGTTTAAAGAGCTCTTCTCTCTCCCAGGTGTTTATCTTTCAGTGTGTTCAGAGAGAGCAATCATATTCCCTCTTAGCCTTCATTTTGCTGGATTCAACAAGCCAAACTCCTGGTTTCTTCTTGTATGATAGACCCTCCATTGCCCTAAACATACCAGTAGCCCCTCTCAGCACCTGCTCCAGCCTGAATTCCTCTTTCGTGAGCAGCATGGGTACCCAATTTTCTAGAAAAGGAGTCCCCAGTGCCTTGTACAGAAACATTTCTGTCTCACTGTCTCTCCCATCAACTCTTTCTAATGAAAGAAAAAAGAACTGCAACCAGAAAATATGAGCATCAGTGCAGAACTGCTCATGTGCTGTAAACATCCTTGTCTCTCAGTCCATGTGGTATGCATGGAAAATGAAACCCAAGGGAATTTACAAAAAATATGCTGGCCTAAAAAGACAGCTAGCTGCACTGGCTCTCACTAGCGGACACAGCTGATCTCACATGGGCTTTCTTTCTGTTAAAATGACTGTTTAAGAGTAGAGGTTCCTGCTTGTGTAGGAAAAAAACCCAAACTCACAACAGAAATCAAGCCCAAAATTACAGCGATTTTTTATGCCAGTACTCTCAAAGGGTGGATGTAACTATATCAGAATAAGAGAACTTATACTGGCATGATTTATTGCTCTTCCCATCTGTTGGGGATTGTTATACCTGCATAAACAACTTCAGTCCACATCCACACCAGCAGAGCAACCTTCTTAAAAATATCAATATGAGCTGTTATGAGCTTAACTCTATCCCAGCCATATCCCAGCACCGTTTAAAATTTCAAAATACAGAAAAACCTCAGAGCGAGACCTATCACCACAGTACCATCTCTTCTTATAACCCACCATGTCTAGGAAATGCCCTCCATTTCTTTACAGCAAAGTCAAGAAATCCTTGGACAGGTCTTTTCCCATTCCAAGACATGTTTCTAGAATGACTGACTCCAGTCCCAGGCCTCCTGCCAGAGGAGACATGCTCCCCACGTGTGCGCAGGGGGTGAAATGCTCTCTGGCTGACGCTTGCAGAAATGCCAAATGCTCTGACAGCTTGCATCAGGGTCTTGCACTAAAATCAGTCAGGAGGTTCAGGCTGCTGAGGAAACAGATCCCGGGCTCCCTCTTTCCTTTTGGGTTAGCTGAGGACTTGCCAGTGTTCCTTTTCAGTCCAGCCAGAAACCTGGCTTTGCTCTTGATCCAGAATCATTAGGCAATGCTCATCAGCTATCGATCACTTGGTCTTAGTGAAATATCCACTAGGAATGTATGCCTTGTTCTGCCATAGCTCTGCCTTGATCTGTCCATAGCTTATAGCATCCCAGGGCTCCTGCACTATCAAAAGGGGAAGCCAGGGAATAGAAGAGCTGATCCAAAATGGCAATGGGGAGCACTGCCTGATGACTTGCCTTTTTGTTGCTCTGCGCTTACACTAAGGATCCTGTGCTTTTGTGGTCGCTAAGACACAAGCTGATATTTATTTTAAAAGTATCTGGGATTACTCAGGAATAAAAGTTCACCTAAAACAAATGATAATTAGTCACTTATGTGAACTGGGTATTGGCTGTTATGCCAAATTTGTAAAAGAACTGGAAACTAAACTTCTGGCAGGCCTCTGCACCATTATGACTTTTTTCTGTTTTGGAGATACACCAAAAATGAGAATAGGAGCATTAATAAGGCACCCATACAGACTATAAGTCCCTTTATTTTCCTTCACAAACTTCAGCTGTGGAAATCACCTATTTCTTCTACCTGAACCCCCAGTGCCTTGTAGGTAACTTCTGTGTGATCACCACTAGGTAACTCCAGAAAAGCTAATCCAAATTTTTCCCTTGAACTTCTTCTAATAAAAAAATAATAATGAAAACACCACAGAAAAGGGAAAAATGAGTTTCAGAGATGTGATCTCCTTCTCTGACAGGAGGGGAGGGAAGGTTTTGCTGGGAAGTCCACGTGACTGTATCTGGTAATTATCCAGCCACAGAGGGAAACTGAAATGTTCTGTGCTGTTGCAGAGAATGACAGCACCTGGAGCTCCAGCACCCAGATAAAAAGCAGAGAGACAATCAGGCAGATGGAGAAAGGCAATGCTACATCATGGGCTGGCAAGCGGAGGGAAGAGAAAAAATGGGGAGAAGCAAAAGCTGGCAAGAAACATTAAGGCAGACGGCACAGCTACTGGAGAATGAGATAATGCCACAGATTAGCAATGCACAGACACAGAGAAAGAACGAGTGTAAGGGCAGGTCAGGGGAGAGTGGGTACAGAAAAGGGACAGTGCAAACACAAGAGGGAATAGGAGAGTGATGCCAGAGGGAGCTTCAAAGCATTTTGTGTGGTCCAGGGTCACTTACACCCACCCCAATCACAGGCTAAAAATGCAGGAGGTATCACCACAGGCTGTCACAAAACAAGGGGGAGATTTGAAAATCAGCATCTCACAGCTGAAGAGGGATGTGGCACTGCAAATAACACCTTCCGGCTTGTGGATTCCAGTGGTTTGCTCAGGAAAGGGGACTACAAGGCTTAAGTTCCAAATAATTAAAACTGCAGCTTTGGAGCATCATGTCACACGTTTTGTATGGCAGAGAGGCAAGAGGGAGGTTCCCTCCCTGACTCTCCCTTTCACAGTTGCACACACCAAGACACATGTAAGCCTCCAAACAACCCACATGATTGCTGCCATGGTTCTATGGCCTAGTTCCAAAAGCAAGGCACCACAGGTGCCCTCCCACACTGCAACGTGACAGGGCCAGCTCTCGGGGCTCTTAGGAGCAACAGCCATGCCCACAGGACTGGCAGCAGCCTCCAGTGGGTCAGGAAGAGCTGACTGACAGATGTCAAAACCATACAGCACCTCTAGGAATGCTCCTGAAGTGAGAAAATACAGCCAAGCAGGCAACCGGGTCAGACCATCTAGCTTGTCAGGGGCTAATGGTGGCCACCAGTCTCAACAGCTATTGGGGTAAGTGCCCAAAGGAGATCTGTAATGGCTTAGTATCTCCAAGGAGGCAAGAAGAGCTAAGCGCTCAGATATTCCCACCTGAACCTTTGGGGAAGGAAATGGAAACAGTATCAATGTCTGAGCATTGGGCCACACAGTTCAGTGACCAACCCTCCCATGCACAGTGACAGACATTTCAAAGAAAGGTAGAACACCTCATAAAGTGACAATGTACATCACCTTCTCCATAGGTTCATAATCTTTTGTAGCCATAAAACCCTATAAATCTAGCTCCAAGAAAATCACAGAATGGCTTGGGTTAGAAGGAATGTTAAAGATCACCTAGTTCCACATTCCTGCCATGGGCAGGGACAGCTGCTACAGGGTAAGGTTGTTCAAAGCCACATCCAGCCTGGTTTTGAATGCTGCCAGAGATGGGGCATCGCTGCTTCTCTAGATAACCTGTTCCAGTGTCTTCCTACCCTCAAAGTAAAGAATTTCTTACTAATATCTAATCAAAATCTAGCCTCTGTGTAAATTAGCTTCTGCTCTGAGTGACAGCTTGCAATCCACCTTGTAAGTTTGTACGCTGGCTTTCTTATCCCCAGGCATTTCTCAACCCCCTGCCCCTTTTTCTTTTTTTAAACTCATTAACATCTTCATCTTGGTGATACTTTCTGGCTGGGAATTTCATCAGTTAACCATTAATTGGTACAAGTCTGTGAAAGAATATCAGATTGAAATGTTGTGTGAAACTGGCAGGTATGTCCTGTGTTTTGTACTATATGAAAGAGTACCAATACCTGAGAAGCATGCTACTTGAGACATAGTAATGCACTTTCTATTATCTGGATCCTAATGTTCATCTCATGTCATCTCATCCTGCCTCCTCTTCATCAAGGGAAAGGGAATGTCGCACCTGAAGCATTAGCACTTGTCCTGGGCAGGTGGGACAGGATGATCCACACCAAGGAGAAATCAGTCTTGACATTCTTTGGAGGCAGATCAGAAAGAGAATGGGAGTAACAGCAGGGAAAATAAGTCTTAACTTTTGCTTCTTTTCTGAGATCATGAGAGTATCAGAGGTGTCCCAACCAAGTTATCATCCCCACTTCCAA
Organism: Cyanistes caeruleus; assembly: GCF_971803275.1. Lineage (NCBI taxonomy): Eukaryota > Metazoa > Chordata > Aves > Passeriformes > Paridae > Cyanistes > Cyanistes caeruleus. The sequence continues at coordinate 92,227,662 of NC_141703.1, read as the reverse complement.
GCGCTGCCCTCAGGTAGCCAGCAGCAGACTGTGAAGGGTGGTATTTCAAGATGAATGAGAAACTGGGTGCACCCTGCCTGCTCACTTCCAGCTGCTGCATTTCAATGAAGGACACCTTCTTGATGTGCAAACACTCCAGTTATTATTTACAGCTGACCTTTTCCTTCTCCAGCTCCCGCTGCCGTGGCACCGCTGGTGGAGTCGGGGCTTGTAGAGATCGTGGAGACGATACGTAGCGGAACATGTTAGATTCCCTGCCTGTGCCAGAGCTGTCATTAGTGCCACTGTGGATTGAGCTACACCCGTGCAAGCAACACTGGGAAATGTGAAGAAGAAAGCCTAATGTAGACAAAGCCTTTGAGGAGCTTAACCCCTCTTCCCCTCTTCCATCGCTCTCCCACTTGAAAGCAGAGAACAGCTTCTGAGCAAGACACACGCTCTCATTTCCATATCTAAAGCCAGTCCCGAAATACCATGGTGAAATAATGCTCTCAGAGAGGAGACCACGAAGCAGATTCCCTTTGAGAGACTGTGCTGCTTCTTTTTTTAATTCCATCCAAAAACAACTGCCACCAAATACCAAATGCACCTGGACTGGAACAGTCAGTATTAGGCACCTTGTTTTCAGATAGATATAGGGGAATTGGAGGGAATTCAGAGGCAAGAAACAACAAAATTCATCAAGGGCTGGAAAGGGATCAGCATCTAAGGGAAGCTTAAAAACATTAAATATGTATAACTTGACTAAGAGAGGACTTAAAAGCGACATGTTGACAAGCTATACCTCTTTGAAAGCTGAAAGTACCGAGGGAAGAGAGGAATTATTTAGCAAGTTGCACAGGGGTCTGTGAAGGAGTAACAGGTCAGAAAAAAAAGAGAAATAAGTCTGTTCAAAGTTGAAGAAAAACTTCTTGTCACCTACATGTGCTAGTCTTGTAAAAAGTCTCCCAAAGAAAGCAAGGAAGTTCCTATTCTTTCAGATGTTTGAAAAAAAAGATGGGCTGAGGACCAGAGGATCAGCCTCACAGGGGCTGCAGGGAGAACAAACTACAGTGGCCTGGTCTTATAATTTTACCACCTACATCGGAGTTTAGCAATGCATCAGGAGAAGACAACTCCTCTTACAAATTTTTTTCAGATGAAGCAATGTTTTTTAGGTTTTTTCACTTCACGTACAGCTAAGTATTTCTTGTGAAGTCCTTAGACCTCTATATATCACACTAGAGCTACCTGGCACAGGTTTGGATTTGTTTCCAAAACTGGATCTTTTAGCAATCATGCATGGAGAGGTTAAAAACTACTGATACAAACACTAACAGTCTCATTATTTCCAAAAGCCATTGGCATATGGTTGCACCCCAAAATATGCTGTGAGTAAAGTTGTCCAGGACTTAAAAGTCACAAGTGAGATTTGACTTTTTTAAGTGCTTAGCATTGAAATTTAAACCAGATTTGTCAAAGTGTTTTTGGGCCTACCAGCTGCCAAACTAACACACAAGGACCAAATTTTCAAAACAGCATTTGGCACAGTGAGCTTCTTCACCAATATATCCAGTTTTCTTGCTGACTAAAGTGACATACTTTTGAAAATCCATCCCATGGGTGTGTTGCAATCACAGAATAAAAAGCTGCAAACTTCAAACTCCCATGCTGTATTTATCCTGTGCTGAAGAACTCCTTTATGTGGAAACCACAGCAAAGCTGTTACAGTAAGGCAATGCTCAGCTCCACTTTCTTTCCTTTGTTTAGAGCTTTGCTGAATTTTGCCTTTCCCTAATGTTTCACTTTTGTCCACCATCAGGTCTTGAGAAAGAAGGCACTTGAAAGACTTACAGGGGAGGTAGAGAAGATGCAGTGAGGGAGAACTCCCAAGAGCTTTGATCTCAGCTTACCTTCATCCCTACGTGCACAATATTCCTTGCAGAGGAGGACTTGTTTATGAATAAATAAATAAAGGGGGAAGAGTGGAAAAAAAGAAACGCCAAGATATATCTGATGGAGTTTCTGCTGTTGTCATGAAAGCCAGGAGCTCATTTAAAACATTGTGGTCAAAAACAGAATGGGAGGAAGGTACAACGCCTTGAGAAAGGGGAAGGTATAATTCCCACAGCTAGATCTTCTTGCCATCTTACTAACCATACTAATATCTGGCACTCTTTTTCTTGTGAGACCCTTGCAGGGCTTTGGTTTGCAAGGCAATTCAGCATGTGCTGAACAGCACACAGTGTTTTTATCAAAGGAAGTAAGCACTGTGAAACTAAAATTCTTACCTTTGTAGAGGAGGAGTGTTGTGATGTGTGTTTTATACACACAGGGAGCCAGTGGAGACAGAAAGAAGCAGGTTGTGCAAAGTCATACAATGATACTATTTTATTGTCAAAACCAAAACATAACAGACCTGACCTGTCTCATACAAAATTTGGTTTCGTGTGTACAAGTTGCATGAGGATAGTGAGAGAGGGGTAGTGATGACTGCAAAATAGCCTTCACAACCCCAGAGGCCACCTCCAGTCACATCTATCTTAGCATTACTGCAAAAGAACATGCTTTTCTCTCTAATTGGGATCTGCCCAGGGATATGCAACCACAGAAGAGAGGTCTGGCTGAAGCACAAGATCCTCCCCATGGTTTGAAGGCAACTGGCTTGGGTCATTTGGGTCTGTGCTCTGGAGCCTGAACTCCAGCCTGGTTACTGACTGAAGGCACAACTACAGGGACTGCTCTGACAACTTCTGCACCTCCTCACCTGCAGTCTTGTGGCACTGGCAAAACAAGCTGCACAGATTGGCTGGAACACAGAACATAAACCCTTTTCATTTCTTAGTGAAGACAATGTTGCATAATCCTACTGGAAGCATTTACCCAGGGATATCTTATCTGGATCCACTGACATCCCTGCCTCTTCTCCCAAGAGCCTGCTGTGAAAGGCAGCCTCTCCCCCATGCACAGCTTATCCGCAGTACAGATAAACCATTTCCCCATGGAGCTCCCTTCTGTACAGCTTCTTACTGCGAGTTTCTTACACAGCAGGGTCTAAGGCTGTGCACTTGGGCTTTGGCTGGTCTGAGGCTGGGTTCCTATTTCTGTTCTTCTGACAGGTCTCTTGCTTCAAATAATTTCCAGAATTCCAGTACTGTACACAGAGAGATGCCAAACTGTGGCTTCAGCTGGCATAAATCACGGGCCAACAAGGCACAATTGCAGTAAACAGGGAAGCCTAGATTTACACTAAATAAGGATCAGTCCTGCTTCCTTCCACCAGCCTCTAAATGAATTCATTAAATACAGCACTTCAGTCTGCTCAGCTAAAAGCAGCTCCAGCTGGCAGGAGGTTTCACATCCAGGGAATGTTTTAAAGATAAGGATTTTCAGGCTGCCCTGACTTTACGCTTGGCTAAAGGTAGGCTCTCATCGGCCATGCAGAGGGGATGACATCATGCCCACCTGATGTGTATCTCTGCATCCCCAACATCTATGCACAGCATGACATTAACACAGGACCTCACAGCCCTGGGGGGACAACCTAGGCTCAAATCTTGTCCTGAAGATGCTCAATTCAAAGTGCTACAGGGCAGCAGAAGGGAGGTCCTGCAGTACCTCCACTACATTGAAGGGCTTATTTTTGTTTTTCAATTCTTTTAAGTTTTCACTGGGAGATGTGGAGTATATGTCTGCATTGATTTTGAATCTTGCATTAGGGCAAGCAGTAGCACTGGGGCAGGAAGAACAGTTTGGAATTTTTGAGACAGGAGTAAAATGGTAGCTAATTTTGACATTAAACCGTAAATGAAGGGATATTAAAGTTATTCTTAGCTTCCAAAAAAATAAGATGTGCTGTCATGCTCTGACCTGTTCTCATGTATTGTACAGATCCCATGATTCCTGCAGTTTAATCTCTTATCCACTCACTAAAACAGATGGTATTGCAGGCTCTTTGCAGACTCTGACAGATAGGACTGCATTTGGAGCACTGTTCGTATATGCACACTTGCTGTACAACCCTCAGGACAAGATACACTGGCTTGAGACCTGAGTTCACATCCAAAGCAAAATCTGCAGCAAAGAACAGGAGCAAGTCTCCTTCAGCATTGTTGCTGAGGCCTCTAATATGCACGGTCACACACAAAATATCTTCCTACAGAGAGATAGAAAGGTCCAATCAAAAACCTTTGTCTGAGATCCCAGTCAAGTTCTCTTTCTTTGGCCAGGACCAAGGTGCACATTGTTTTTCCTCAAAGAAACAGTTCTGCCCACTGAACAGCAATGACACAATGAAATTCCAATAACCTGGAAAATAAGAGGGCTCTAACAAAAGTGGACCTGACACCAACCCCTGTCTGACTTCACACTTACTATTTCTTCCTTAGGCTGAGAAAAGAGGGTTGATCCTCGACAGCCACAGAGAAGCAGGGAGAGCACCCAAAATTACTTGTTTATGCTAGACTATTTATGAGTGTTCTCTCTACCTTGTGTGTGTGTGTGTGTGTGTGTGTGTGATCAGCCAGTACTCGGAAAGACAAGTGAGGTTAACCGAGCTACATGCATTGCTCCCACTAGAGCAGTATAAAACAGTGATAAACCACAACTGGAACCACTCTGCAGCAAGTATCTGGCCAGAGGTGAAGCATGAGGTTACAGCAGCAGCTCCACTCCCCTGTCCCCTCTGCCTGATGGATCCTTGGTAATAAACCACCCTTCAGGCTTTCCTGTCTTAAACCGAAGCTGCTGGGATTCAGGGGAGATAAAGATTTCAACTACCTTTCAGAAGAGCCTTCACAAGAAAGTCTCTGTTGGCATAATGTAATGGGCTTTCTCTGTCCCTGAAAGTAGTTTAGCACCGCAGGAAAGCACAGCCCTTTTAGCTCTCTTCTTTATTTAACTAGAGTCGTTAAAATAAACTGATTTCCCAGCCAATTAATTATCAAATATCTGTAACAGCTTTCAAGCCCTGCCATTACTCAGTCTCAGAGGCCCCCACAGGCAGTGCTAAGCTACACTCACCTTACCTGAGTAACCGCTGCTCCTCCAAGTCTGCTCCCTCTCCTTGGCTGATAGCAGAAAAGCAGCACAGGGGCTGGCAAAACCCTGGAGCAGAGCTGTAAACCCCTTCTTCACTTTAACAGCAACTCCAGCCACGCACGTGCCAGGAGCCAGGGAGCTTTACCACTCCCCTTGACCACAACTCAGTTCCCAGCTCTCAGCCAGCCGTGCACAGACCCCAGCCCCACCGCAGGAGCAGATTCGCCCTGTCAAGACCCTGATGCTGCCAGTGAGATCGGCAGGCACCCAACAGCAGATGCTGCCAGCTGAGCTGAACCGTGGCTGCCAAAGACCACGAGCTCAGCCCAGTGTGGGGCATAAGCTTCAGTTTGAAGCATGTGCCAGGAACCAGCTTCTCATCCAGACGTGGACAGGGACAGCTCCTGCCATAGCCATGTTCTGAAAAAACAGTCTCTGGTACCTCTCTGGTTACTGGAAGTTTGCACCTACCATAGTTACATTAGCAACGGCCCTACCATCTATTTTATAAGCATTAAAGTACACTCATATGTGGTTTCAATTAGGAGATTTCAAATGAGATCGAAGATAATGCATCCCACAATTACTCACCCTTCTTCTTTCTAGAAACTCAAGCAGAATCATTTCCAGGCCAAAATGCGGTCTCTCTTGATTGATGACGCTAATAAAATGGCTTTATTGTGATATAAATAGCCTTAAAAATGTCCTGGAGAGTCAATATCAGTAGTTGATGGCCTTATGCAAGCAAGGTCCTTATCTTACAGTGTTCTAAAGCTTAACAAGTTATGCTTCTGAGAAGTCTGACATTGGATTTGGGCACTTGTTTGGGGAACTACAGAAGGGTAGGTCCTGAATTAGACATGCAAAGTGGGAACTGTTTAAACACCTTTCCTCTTCCTTGCGCTCCCTATTAATAATCTCTTCGCTTCCTAGCTTTCCTGGTGCCAGTTCAAACACAAACACCGGCTGAGCCCAGCAGGAGCCATGGGAACACTGTGCTCCAGCGCCTCTTTGCTGGAAGGTTACCAGCCACTGCTACAGTAATTGGAAAGCCTGAAATTTCTTCCAAATTGTGCACACTTTGAGATTCTCACAGCCCCTGCAGAGGCGTGTGGCCATTTCCTGAGCAAAGAGCCCGCACTGACTTTCTCTGAAGCACATCCATGGCTCCCATCGTGACAGATGATATGTTTTTGTTATTCCCTTGTCAGGAGAGGCCAACCCCACCATGCAGCTGGGAGTGAAGCACTCAAGTGCCTCAGGCTTCACTGGAAGCTCAGGGGTTCTAGAAAATTGAAGTAATTTTTGAAATTAGTGCCCCCCATGCAGTAGCCCACTCCAGGAGGCCGAATGCAGAGACTGCCTCAGGGGATGAGGAAGATCTCTGGGAATTCACAAGAGCATTTCCCAGAGTCTTCCTCCTTTTTCTGAACAGCAGTGAACCTCACTCTTCATAAAGAGAAAACACTAGTTTTAGGGCCTTATTTGAGAGTGTAATCCCTTGAGAACGTGCAGTTTTCTATCAGGATCGTGTCTTCTGCACGCAGCAATATGAGATACCGCTGACCGTGCTTTCCAGTAGTGCTGCCCTGGCTCAGATCCGGCAGCAGGCTGGGTGCTAAAGAGCTTCACTGGGAGTGACAGAAGCATATACACCTGTCAGAAAATGCTGATATCATAGCAACTGTGACAGTGATGTGATCAGGACCTGACAGACAGTCAAAAAGAGAGGGAAGGATGCACGAGAAAGGGCGACTGAGAAACTTTCAGGGAGAGCAGTCAGGGTCTGTGCATGAGAGGAGGTGAGTAAGTGACGCTTGGTGCTTGTCTGTGCATGGCAGATGGGATGAGGACTCTGGGGACATGTTCTCCCCTCCACCTGAGCAGTGCTTTGTGTCTCTGAAGAGTGAAGGGACTGCACAGTTTCCCAGCCTCGCTCCCCTCTCTCTCCATCTCTGCCATAGTTACTTCCAGTCTCATATATTTGAGAGCAATTTTCCCTGCAATAATGAAGCCTTTGCAAGCGTGTGGGTGGCCGTGCGTGTGTGCTTATGCCGCCTGTGGGAGTGCGCATGTGCCAGGGTGTGCTGAGATGAGAAGGTGGCTTTGTGTACCCGACAGAGCAGAGTGAGGATGAGACTATCAAATGTGTGTGTGAGCGCTATGAGAGAAAACGCGCTTCGCACAGAATCAGATGTCGAGTGAAAATGAGAAGGTGCTCATATTTGACGATGTGCATGTCAGAGAGGAAGAAAAAGGTCTTATTCACAGCCTTCCTGGATGTGTTTGATGAGTATCACAAGTTTTAACCAAGAAAAATATGTATGTATTCAAATCAAACACAAAACACCCCTTTTGCCTGGAGCGCTCCTGCCTTGCTTGTTTGTTCTGTTGCAAGCTGCTTGTTAGAGGAACACAGGAAACAAGAAGATGGGAAAAAAACACAGGTTGACATATTTAAACACAGCCAGGTACTAAAGCAGTAACAAACAGTGAGCAGAAAAGCAGGTAGGATAGTTGGAGAGCTGTTGTGATGATGCTGGAATGAGAGATGCCTGTGAGAGTTTCTGAACACCATTCCTCAAGTGGATTATGATCAATTTTACTGTACACATACTGTGTTGATTCTGCAGCTAGCTACAAGAAAACACACTCAAAAGCCTATTGCTTACAGCCATTTTACAATAAAGAGTCAAATGCAAGGAGTGCTGGTGTTCTGTCTCAATCCCCTGAAAAGATTTCTACACTGAGTCTGGACACCTCTTGTCAAAATTGGAATGGAGGGACTTGAACTGAATTTATGAACAGGAGGAAAAACAGTAACAACAGATTCAGTCCCAAACCTACTGGGGCTAAAGGCCTTTCTAGAACTGCATGTCAGATAAACATGAATACAGAGACAGGGATGAATTTGTTTTTCCCTATTTTGTTACACTTTGGTTTTGCTGGTAAATTTAAACACCTTTACAAGTTTAAGGCTCTTCAACGTCATCATAATCCACAGGCCTACGCTGCCCACAGGCAAAATTCACCAATACCCACGTCCAGTCAGACTTGCTAAGTAGCTTAAGATGCCACAGGCAATGCATGGGAAGACAGGAGTGTGCCAAGAACTGACTGTAGGAGTGGCAAAGATACCAGACCGAAGGCATTGTGCTGAAGAGATCCAGGAAAAGGGTCAGAAGTGCAGATGAGGCTCTGTCCTGAGGCAATTCACCCAAGCTTCACCCAGATCATGGGAAGATTCCTCCAGGATAAAGGCAGCTCTAGGCTTTCTGTCCCTCCCTCACCCATTTAAAATCAGTCAACAACGCTGCTTTATAGCTGAAAAATGGAACTCTCATTATACCAAGGAAAGGAAACCAAGTACCTTGTCCCTGGTGCTACTGAACTGGTGCAGGAAAACAAGAAGTGTCACACTTGGGTGCTTGAACTTGAGTGCAGCTCCTTAACCATCACCCCTCCAGCATCTGACCAAACAAACCCTTATTTGGCTATGGAGACCAAAGCAACCCAGGTCAGGCTGGCTCCTGTTTTGGGCAGGCCTTGTGCTATGCAGAGTGGGTCCTCCTGATGGGGGTTCCTGGGGTGCTACTGCATCCTCAGTAATAACAGTTATTATTCTTCCAAAAATTACCCAAGAACTTGACAAGTCCTTCTGCAGTGTTTGACTCTCTGACCTCAGGAGGCAGTGTGGATTTCACAGACTGACTACCTGCTGTGTGAAAAAGTATCTCCTTTCATGTGATCTAAATTAAGCTACCATTAGCATCTCTGAGTGACCTCTTGTTCTAGTATTACAGGAGGACAGAAAAAGGAGGGACTGATCAGTTTTCACCACACTCTTCATTAGTGTAAATAACTCAATTATAAGCCTTTAGTGTGTCTCTTCAGGGAGGCTGTGGATGGCCGGTGCTTTCCATCTCCCACTGGAGCGGGCTGGGATTGAATGGAGTCAGTCTGAGCTCAGGGACGGTAGAGGGCACGATGGCAAGAAGGAAGATGGGAAAACTACTGGGAGGGAGAAATGGCATTTTTGCCAGCTTGCTACACAGAAAAAGAAAACCCTGTTCTGTCCAGCTGACTGCCTCCTTGTAGGTATATCTCGCAAGACTACTAACCATGCTTCATGGGCCTCTGGTAATTCTACACACTTTCATAAATGAGGGTGTAGCCAGTGTTCAAGATAATGTCATTTTTTATAACATATTCCCTATTGTTTCCCTGTCCCTTAAAGGCAACCAAGCATCTTCCACGTTTTTGGAATTGACGCAACCCACTGAAGAAGCTTTTATCGAGTTACTTACCGTGACTCCCAATCTCTTCCCTCCAAGGAGCCTGGGAACTCAGCGCTCATCACTGTACAGCTGAAGTGGAGACTATTTTTGCAGTCTGCATTACCATACGCTCATCCATGTTATAGCTCATCCATCATCCTGCTGCTCTGTCCCCGTGCCACCTTTAAATCCTGCTGACTCATGGAGTTGGCAGCCTGTGCTTGTTCTTGGTTGGTAAGATGGTGAGGGCCACTGGGGGAGGACCCAGCTCCTGGCAGGACACCCCAGAGCAGCCAGGCCAAACCCTGGGAGTGGGCCCCATTGGATCTCCACAGCCCAGGCAGCAAGCCTGCAGAGGATGCAATAGGGTGGGCCTGCTCTTAACACCTCCTATGGCTTTTGGCAACTCTGCTGCATTTCTTACCAGCCAAACAAGGAGCCATCATCAAAGCACCAACATGCCAGCCATGGCACACAGGGCAGACTAAACACTTCCATGGTTTGTACTGACTCACACTATTAACTTTCCTCCACGCAAAAGAGAAACTGTTCTTTGTTAACTAACAATCCACTGGGTTTTAAACCATGACAAAACTTTGTCCCTTTGCTCATGGTTATTTATTTCCCTTCATAATTTTGTGTGGAAGGCCTTATCAAAGGCTTTATGAAAACCAAAGTACATTATGTCTGCCGGGGATCACCTTTATCTTATTTTATTAAACTTAAAAAAACCCCAAAACAACAAAACCCACTTGCAGCTCAAAAAGGCACAATTTTCTTTACCAGAAGCCATACTGGATTGACCCTGTCATGTTATACTTCCCTGAACATTGTACTAGTCTGTCTTTAATTAGCTTCACAATCAGTTTGGCTGGAACTGAAAGAAAACTCATAGATCTATAATTCCCTGGATGTCTTTTGATTATTAAAAAAATAATAGTACTTAGCATGCCTGAAGCACTCCCTCTCTGAACATCTCAGAGCACTCCACACCAGGGTGAAGGCAGAGCAGGCTAAAGACAGCCTTCCAGCACCTTCACCTTGCAAGAGGGAAGGAGAAGGGAGAGCAACTTGCCCATGAAGTCCACATCACAGCTGGATATGGAGCTGCCACCCCATTCCTGACCTTCTCAACTGTCCTTAAAGTCACTTCTTTGATTCTCAGGGGTAAATAAGGAAGGGTGTTTGCCCATCTGCATCATCTTGCCTGAGCACAGAGAGATTTCAGCATTTTTCCCCCAAATCCAGCCCTGCAATATTAGCAGCTCTGCATTCGTTAGAGAGATGCTGTTTATAAAGATCCGTCAGACACTGCTGTCAGTATATTTCATGCATTATTTACTTCAGGGCCCTGAGACTAATGCTACCTCAGTCCCAGTGATTTACTGCATTTGAGTTTCTCAAGCTGATCCATAACTTGGGGTAATAATAACAATAGCAAAATACTTTGTATTCATGTATCACACTCATCAGTAAAAACCCACACAGAGATGAGCATATGACGCCAGAAGAGCTGCCACTCCCAAGTGCTGGAGCATCAGCCATTTGGCAGTACAGCTCCCTCCTCACAAAGATGAGACTTCCACCCCCCAGTTTTAGAACACTTTGTCTCAAGTCCAGTACATGTGAACCCTTCAAAGTCCAAGTCCATATCCAGGGGCTTTCCCCCTTTCCAGGGAAAGTTCAGCAATCCCTGTACAACATCCCCTGGCATGGACAGGCCTACTCAGGCAGAGGAGCCTCAAGAGCCTGTCCCAGCCCACAGATGGGGCCCCTCTGCCTTGGTGAATTAAAAATCCCAGAGGGATGCTCAGCACCTGGGATGGGGACTGTGCAAACAGCTCGGCACAAGCCGGAGATTCAGCTTGTTGGCTTCGGCTCAGCTCTTTAATTGCATTCCCCACCTGTGGCTCCCCTCATCCTGCTCCTGGCATTGCACAGCCACAGCACCCTGGCCATTCCTCTCACTCCCCTCAGCTTCCTTCTCATTTACACCTTGCCTGCTGTTTCATTTGACTCCTGGCTGTTTGGCCGTTCATTAAAAGGTGCTTGATGAACCCTAAAAAAAGCCCACTCTGTGCCGTGCAGCTGCAGTTCCTTTCTGTCCCCTTTCCACAGCGTCCTCCTACGTCCTCCTTGAACACCAAGCAGTGATGACCTCCAAGGCAATCCTTTTAAGGATTGCTTTTCTCGTTTGTTTGCTTTAATTTATTTTGCCTTTCAGCCTTGCTTTTGTTGTCATCTTCCCCAAGCTTTCCTGCTGCCCTGTCTGAGGCTCACCTATCCTGCACATGCCATGTGGGGGGCACACTTAACGAGGAACCAACACCCCGTCCTTGCTGACATGATGCTGACAAGTCCCTGGCACTCACACCTCTAGATGTGCTGCTACTGCCTACGCACCCCACCGGCTCCCTGATGTCTCCCCTGACATGGCTGAAGCCTCGAGAAGGAGTGCTGTGTCCTGGCAAGCTCCAAATATGCTGCAGGCTCTATAATAATAATAATAGTAATGAAACCCACTGAGAGATGTCCGCTTGCCCAGACAAAGCTCTAGAGTGGAGGCCAATTCCTACCACTGGGCTGACACAAAATCACTGAGATCAATGAAAACATCAACTAAGTGCTGTGAAGGACGGTCTTCTCCCTTGCCTTTCACATTTCACCCCTGCAAAAACAGGGGTTTCTTTCTAGAAGCGGAGGTAACCCTTCCTGCTGGTTTGACAGCTTTGGCCTGATCTGAGCTGGGGCCACGTGCCCTCATCTGCCAGGGTGGGAGAGAGAGGGCTGCAGGGCTGTGTTGCTGCCTTGGAGAGGCACCAGCCTCAGCATGTGGCACTGAAGCAGAGGCTTCTCCTGGTGCTTCCCAGGGTGTGGACACCACACACCAGCGGTGGCAGGGGCTGTAAGAGACCACACAGGGACTGGAAAGAAAGCGGATGCCGTGCAGGACTGCGTGCGTGCCCTGTGTCTCATACACACGTGTGCTCACAGCAGCCCAGCCGGCTGTTCTCTGCCAGGAGGGACACCCCAGGAGTCCCACCTGGAGAGTAAGTACTGCTGAACACAGCCCTAAATCAGGAGTTACATCTTCCCACATAGGCACCAAGACAAGCTGCTCGAAAAAGCCGTCATTTATGGTGTCAATAAATCGCCTCTCCAAATCATGCCCAGATGTGCACTTTAGGGCCCAGTCACCTTGCCTTTTTATTCTCGCCTGCAAAGTCTCTGCTCTCCTCCAGTACTCTTTGCCTAATAAATCATGCCAAAATACATTAAAATAACCCATTATTGTTATTAATTACTATTATTGCATTAGCAGATTTTACTGCTTCCTTAATCTCTCTAACAGCTGAAACCCTGTGCTCACCCAGGAGGGAAGTAAGTGGGTTGGGGTTCTGCTTCCTGGGCAGCTCTCAGCCTTGGGACATGCCATGCAGTGACCCACACAACCCCTCCAAAAGAGCAGAGTTGACAGTGGCTGACAAATCTCCATCCCAGATCTTTCTCTGACACAAGTATTTAGGACTAGCACTTTCTGGGTACAAAAAACCAGGTGAAGGGAGGCAGAGAAAAGCAAGCTCTCTATCTGCAGCCTGGATAATATTATAGCATGGTTAGTTGGGCAGCCCACGGCATGTTCACCATGTTTCCCTAATACTCAGCAAACAGAGTTCTACTCCCAGCACTGAAACTGCATGAAATATCAACTCAAGCAGGTCAAAACATCCTCATGTCTCAATTTTTTCCCCTGCCGTTTCTCAGCTGTGTCTATTTAATTTGCATCTTCTTCAAGACAGAAGGATTATCATGTTTTTTGGTACCTCACAGGCTGCATAGGACATCTCATTTTCCACACTGAAAAACACAGTAACAGAAGCATCCTAAAGTTCCCGGTTTCTTCTGCACAATCAGAAAGAAGGGTGCACCCGATCATCAGTAATCTGCATGATGGTGCAGAAGGTATCAATAGCTTCAGGAAAGAAACCAAATTCAGGGGAGTGGCTGATTCACTGGAGAGCAGAGCTGCCATTCAAAGGCCCTCAAGGACATGGAGAAATGGGATGACAGAACTTCATGAAGTTCAACAAAGTGCAGTCTTCCACCTGTTGAAATGATCTCTCTGCAACACTGAAGGATGAGGACTTGCTGGCTGGGGAGTAGCTCTGAAGAAGACCAAAGGTGAAAGTGAGCAAAAGTTGAAAATGAGTGTGGCAGCATGCCCTTGCAGCAAGGAGGGCTAAATGCATACCTGGCTGCGATGATGAGAGTGTAGATAGCAGGCCAAAGTAAATTATTATTCCCTTCAACTCAGCACTTCTGAGGCTGTATGTGGAGCAATTTTGGGCTCCCAGAATATTTGGTTGAACATAAAAGAAAAACATTTTCATAATGAGGGTGGATCAGCACTGGAACAAGTGCCAAGACAGGTTGAAGTATCATTGTCTTGGGAGATTTCCAAATTTTGACTGAACAAGATGATTTAATGTTGAAGTTAGCCCTGCTTCGAGCAGGGACTTGGATAAGAGTCCTCCAAATCTCCTCTTCCCTGAAACATTTCACTATTTCAAGGAGGATGCTCTAGTTCTTCTGTGTGGGACAGCTGTGGCTTGAAAGCTGAATTTGGAAGGGTCTGATGGGAGATTTGTCCCACATCAGTCCCTTAAGGCCTCTTGTCAGAGCTCTGTGGGTGCAGGGGCAAATACACAGCATAAGAAGAGCTGGTTTGTTCATCCTGCTTCTTACCTTCCCCTCTGCCACACTCTCCCCAGGGAACTTGTTGTGAATGGGCTGGAAACTCCCAGGCACACATCTGCTTATACAACCAGAGGATTTCTGTGCACCTCTGAAAGTACATGTTGTTCACAAAATGTGGAAGGATGCCTCTTTAAAAGGCAGGAAATTTTCCTGTGAAGGAACTGGGATGGGCATATGGAATCTGTGTACCAATATCCAAACCCAGAGAGGTTTATGTCATGGTTGTTTCACTTAGCACAGAAAAGGAGTCACTCCTGGGTTAGATCACAGCAGTCACATAATGCATTACAGTTCAGAAAGTGAGAACCTAAAGCCACCAGAACAGGATTGACAAGTAGGTCAGCCTGCAATTAGCCACTCTGAATGTAGTCCCGACTCCTGGGAGAACAATCCGAGATTTTAAACAAACTCGGAGAGATGTTTAATAGCTCAGAGAGGTGAGATTGTTGATTTTATGTCTCCTTCAAAACACAGCTGTCTGTTATTTCTTCCTTCAGGTCATCACTGTCCTTTTATTGCCTTTTTACTGTATTCACAAACCCGAGCTCCTCTCTCCTCAGTTTCCTCTGTACTGTCCCTTCTTGCAGCTGATTTCCACAGGTTGCTTCCTTATTGCTTAATCCTTTGCAAACTTTTTGGCTCTACCCCACATCTCAGAAATGCCTGCAAACAACCATGAAGCTGCTTGCAGAGAGATTAGGGGGACTGCTTGACAGGAGCAGGGCCAGCAGTTTCCCCTGGCTGCAGCAGGGACATGTGGCTGGACTCTCTAATGTGATAATAACATACGAAGTGTGCAGTGATGGCCATATGTTGCACTAATTCCTACGTACACAATGCCCTCTGCAGAACAAACAGCCAGGATGGAGGGCACTGACAGAGGCACAGGACCATGGAGGGGCACCTACCCTTCAGAGATAGATGTAGAGAAGGAAGAAGGCTAAAATCAGCTCCTGGAAGTGAGCTACAATCATCTCTGCTTAGGTCAGACTGCAACTGTATAAATATCTAATTAAACAAACAAATAAAAAAAACCCAAAACAAAAAAAATCCCCAAACAACCCAAAAACCAAAACAATTTCCAGGGAACATCCATGGATAGGGGCAGATAGGAAAAACCAAGTGACCCTTCAATACCCCTGAACAACAACGTAACATGACATTTCAAGGGCTCTTGAAAGGTCCCAGGCCTGTGCCCACATTTTGGCTCAAGTGCTGTGAGTGACAATTACCTTTGCTGCTATTGGCTTGTGAATGACTGGCAGGGACCCAAAATTCTCCTGAGTCACCTTCCCCAGCAATTCAACAAGGCAAGGACCAGAATAAGCACTTGATGTAGCTGGGATTTCTCTGGTGACAGCAGGCAAGGAGAGGAAAATAGAGATTCTAAGCAGATTTCCTAGGCTGGACCAGCTCCAGTTCTGCTTGGAAGTGAAGGGTATTAGGGTACATTTTCTGTGCTGTACAAAAGAGAAGAGTCAGCACTTCCATCCAGATGCTCAGACCCATGGGCTAGGCAGAAAGAAGACAGCTGCTCTGCTTCATTCTTGGGATTGCACAGAATAAAGAGAAAGGTAGAAAAAGCCTTTGCTGAAGAACAGGCAAGGAAGGAGAGGAAGATGTGTCATATGAAAAAGTAGATACAGACTAATGACACCATAGCTTAGTTGTCTCATGTTAGAGCCTTAAATGGCCCACAGTGGGAGGAAAGTCACTTTAACATCTCAACATGGCACATAAAACTACTGTTTAAAGAAAAAAATCCCTAAATATTGTTGAGGAAATGATGGAAATGAGATTGTTTCACAGCTGGCTCACCAAGCTAGGGGTTGGAACTAGATAATCTTTAAAGTCACTTTTTAACCAAATCATTCCATATTCTCTGATTCTAAGTTGAGGTCTTCTGACCAGAGGTAGGTAGGAACCCCCATATAAGCTGACATACTGGAGTGGGGACTGATGAAGAGCACCCACCACTGTAGCCTGAATGCTTCATCAAGGATTGAAAACTCTCATCTTCTGTGGGGAGAAGAAATAGGAGTGCAAGCCTTAATGTGAGCATTAGCCACCTCCTGAAGAGTTACTGCAAGGCAGCAGAATGTATGGAGCCCACATAGATGGGTTTTGCTTGATCAGATGGGTTTTGATGGCCTTAGGAAACACACAGTGTCAAGGAAGAAGGGAGAATGGAGATGGCAAGTTCTCACAGAAACAATAAAACAGGAATGGAAAGGGCTGTAGGCCACCATTAAACACAACTCTACAGCAGAATCAACTATGCATAAATGATCCCAGGTGACAGCTTTTCCTCATATGTTCTTAAACATCACCACTAAAGGAAACACCACACCCACTAAATGAAACTCCTCACCCACAGGTGTACCATACTCCCACTTTGTGACCCAGTGTGTGAAGAGCTGATGTGCACATTTCATGATGTCTGGGGTATGTGAAGCTGCTGTGGCAGTGTGTAATTTTAATACGATGTTACAAAGTCTTTGAGACCATTCTGAAGACAAACAGGAGAGACTGTGCAAATAAAGCTGTCCTCAGTTTTTAACATGTTTTGTGCCTTCTCATTTTATGTGCTTGAAAGAATTCTGTGGTGAGCTGGCAACTAGCAGATAAAGTTATTGACAACAAAGCCTTCGGCTCAAAATTAAAGCTAATTCTGTAGTTGTATAAAAAAAGAAAAAAAGAAAAATACAAAGATGGCAGGTTAATTATGATAACATCATTAAATTCGTCTCCAGTCCTCAAAACACATCATAGTTATTTAGAGACAAGTGATCTGGGGACTCAGAAATGCAAGTGATTATGGCATTTCACCTCTTGGGGTCTATTTTGCAGTGAGATACAAATAAACTGAGTTTGGCAGTCAGAAATACTCTCTGACAAAATATTCTCCTACATCCTCAAGCTGATTAAAGGAATGAGCTGGAAGAGAGAGGTCAGTGGGTAGGCACATAGATAAGCAAGAGATAAGATGAGAGGAGACAGTGCTCGAGTCTATGTAGTCAATATCCTGGAGCTCATAGAAGTTTGTTACTGCACACAGCTTTCTCTGGCTTTTCACATCAGATCTTAGCAGCCGCTGCTTATCTGTGCCCACTTGTTAGATTAGGTCCCATTGCAGGTAGCATGCAGAATCTTGCATCTCAATCTCCATGGAGACCCAGTCAGATTCCCTACTGCTCTGAGAAGGCAGAGATTGGCAAGGAAAGACTTCTCCACCCAGATCTTTCCACCTTTCTGACAGCTGTCAGAGAGCAATGATGAAGTTTCTGGTGTTGAAAAGGGACAAATTCCGTGTGCTGTCTGGACAACGCACAGGTTTTATCCCCGGTCAGCAACCGTATTAGACTTGCCAAGATACACCCTAAACAAAGTGGTCCTCAGAAAAGGAGGGGAAGAGGCAAATGGTATATTTAGGTACAGGCCTTGACCCTCTCATATGGGGGGATAGAAGCAGCACAGCTATGCTAATATAACCAGTTGCTCCTGACAATAGATTGCAACAGTGACTGCATGTCTACTCCAATTAACCGATAATGAGAGCTGGCTGACAGCACAGGAGGGACTAAATTCTTCTCTAACATCGTTAAACGTGGAATAGATGACGAGTCACCGAGCACTGAGTTCACATTTGGCCCCATGCCTGCTCCTGCCATTCAAACCATTCCCGGCAGCAGCAGAGGGGCACGGTGTGGGTCCACTGGTGACAGTCATTACCCAGGTAGGACATTTCTCCTGTGTGAATGCACTATATGTCCCTCTCTGGCTTCCTACAGCATCAGTTGAGATGGTATGAAAAGGGAAGAGGGCACACAGCCAAAGGCTGTGCTTTAGCAATTTGCCAGTTGCTAGGGCTCACTCTAGCTGTGCACTACAAAGGCACTCTGGTTTGGTGAAGTTTCCAGCCATTAGCTCGTCTCTTCAGCGCTGCATACAGGGTAAGCACCGTCACCAAGCTAAATGGGCTAAATGGTGCCTAGATCCCTTCCTTCCCTTGTTCCCTTGCTCCATGTATGGGAAGAAAGAACAATTCTTCCCACAAGGAAATCGCGACACGGCGAATAGGAGGCTTAACAGGGGCAAAATGTCATGTCCAGCATGGTGAAGGAAGCTTAGGCCGAGGTGGAGTGGTGTGCAAAGCATCTGAACATGCCACTTCTATACTCCCTAAAATGGGCAGGGAAAGTTGAGCGCAGACAACATGTGTAATAAGGAGAGGCAGGTTCTGAAAGGGGTCCCTTCCACAGAATACACTGGTGCCAAATGAAGATATTTAACATCCAGAAGCAAGAAGACATAATCCCCCTGAAATAATCCCCCATGGACCTACCAAACAAACTCTACCTAATCTCTCTCTCTTTCCATTGCCCTGATTGTCCCCAGCCACTCTTTTCCAGAAAACCACACAGGGACTGGCAGCAAACACCCCTGGCAGGACACAAGGAGAACAATGCAACATAGCCAATATGCTGGCTCTACTGCTGCTTCCCCTCTTGGTTTAAATCAATAGTTTATGACATCTACAAGGGGAAACTGTAAATTTAATTTTGTCCCCTGCAGTGCGAATCATATCTTGTTTGCTGGTAACATAATGAATGTGTTTGCCCTCTAGACCCCCTGCCCAGTAGACCAATTTAAGGATAAAGGGAGAGAAAATAGCCAAGTACAATTAGGGAAGTCGATTAATGCTGGATTAACCAATAGCTCAGCTAAAGATAGCTTTACAACACATATACATAAGGGGCAAGGGAGAGAGGGAGATAGAAGCCCACAGAAGGAATAGAGAACCATATCATTTTTCTTAGGAATAAAAAACTTGCAGGTGACTTGAAGGCACACACTGCTTCCTAACAGCCTGAAGCCACAAAACTGCAGATGCTTTGCCCTACTTGGTGCTCATAATGTGTGATCTAGAATATAACCCAAACTGACCCAAGGACACAGGTTAAACCTTTCTGAAACTCATAGACTTAACTGCTCTGCAAAAGCTACTTGAGGTTGTCACCATAGTAGTTCAAGTGCGCATGAGCCTGGAATTGCTCAGAAACCTTGCTGGAAATTCAAACGACAACGGAACAGTGAGGGTTGAGAAAGAGACAGCACTCCAGAGCTAAGGGAGAGGAGAGCAACAGAGATGACCCAGCAGATGGAAAGCAGGGAGAAGGTTTCTCGCATCAGGGTGCTCTCTGCAAACCAGATGGGGCAGTGGATGAAGAAACAGCTCTGATTGTGTGTACCCTGCTGCACAACAGAAAGTAAGACTTGATACATTCTTGTGAACAAACAGACCTTGCCAGCGAAACCTGACTTCATTGCCAATTTCTTTTTCCAGCTGGAATAACCAACAAAACTCCAAATTAGTTTGGCTAGGTAGATAGGGAAAAAGAAATAATAATATTTTTGGCCAAAATCTAGAGCCAGACTTTGCAGCTAGGTCTTAGCTTTACAAAGAGACGAAGCATGAAACCCCCACAAAATCCCAAGGAAACCAGAAAAAGGGCAAACCCATTAACCCGCAAACAGGAGATCAAATGCCAAGGGATTTGGATCTGTAAAGGCATGGTCTAGAGCTTTCAGTTCATGTCTCTCTACTTTGTGGTTACAAAAGAGTTGCTAATACAGCATGTCTAGCAATACTTCAGTGCTTCTGCTCTTTGAATTAAAACGAAGCAGTGCAAAACCATATGAAAATTAAAAGAAAAATAAACTCTCCTCTCTCAGAGAAGGCTTAGGTGAGGGGCTAAGGATAACCTTGCTGTTTCTGAATTGATCTGCCCCTCTCTACTTTAAAACAGTGTATTTTCCTGCTTTAGCTGCCTCTTTAAAACACTATCTTACATTCAGCTTCAGAGACAGCTCCCTATAGACAAGCATTTTTAGATGGATACAGTGTGATCTTTACCAGTTGCTGCAAATTGGCTCTGAGGGCACCTTTATGTGTCAGTTCTGCCTATATTCTCTACAAACAGAGAGACAGGGATGGAGAGGATGAGGGGAAAGGGCTTTACAAATAGAACAAACAATAGGAGAGCAAAAAACAAAGTCATAGCAGAGTCAGACATTCTGACCTGAAACCAGGGTTCCTCATCCCAGCACCGTAACAATCCCCCTGACATCAATTGCAGAAACCGACCAGACACACATGCGGGGAGCTGCATTCATACACAAATGTGGAGTTTGCACTGCTTGGGAGGGACCAGTTTGGGACACTCCCCTCAGATCATAAGTGACAGCCAACAAGATGTGGGGAGGCAGCATTTAGCTGAGCATGCGAGAAACATGGGCATCACTCAGGTTTAGCTGCATCTAAACCAGCCATGGGCAAAGGATCTCAAATTCAACCCCTTGCCCATTCAGTTCATCCTGGTAATCTCAAATTCACCAGACTTTTAAGACTTTTGATAAAATGGGGCAGAACAATACAAAACCACAACAATATTTGGACCCCATAACAACACAATATTCTGGGCACAGGTATCTTAATCTGCTCTACTCTACTGTTTGAGGGAAAGACTGAATGAAACAAGGTTATGACCAGAGAGAGCAGAGATATAAAAACCTTATACGCATGTAGAGTTCATAATGGCAAAACACAGCTCACCACTACAGAGATACTGTTTGGTTTCAGTCCACTGAAAATACTGGGCAACCTACTAGACAGCAGATGCAATCACTGTCCCTGGGCCTGGAGCAAACATTACTGTCCAATATGCTGCTACAGTAAAGCTTGGATGAATGATACAGCTGCAATCTGTGCAGGGGTATTGCTGGGTTCACAAAGCAGCCTAGGCTGGAAAAGACCTCCAAGATCATGGAGTCCAACCATTAACCTAACACTGCCAAACCCCCACCAAGCCATGTTCCCAAATGCCCCATCTACATGTCTTTTAAATACCTCCAGGGATGGTGAATCCACCACTTCCTTGGACAGCTATTCCATTGCTTGGAAACCTTTCTGGTGATTTTTTTTTTTTTCTAATATACTTTTTAAACTTCCTCTGGCAGAACTTGAGACCACTTCCTCTTGGCCTGTTATGTGGACAAAGAGGCCAACCTCCACCTGGCTACAACCCCCCTTTCAGGCAGTTGTAGAGAGTGATAAGGTCACACATGAGCCTCTTCTTCTCCAGGCTAAACCACTCCAACTCTCTCAGCCTGTCCTCATCGGACTTGTGTTCCAGACCCTTCACCAGCTTTACTGACCTTCCCTGGGCACATTCCATCACCTCAATGTGTGTCTTGTAGAATGTGTAGTGATGTCAGGGACAACAACGACAACAACCAACAACAGCAACAACAAAGTGAAGGCCCAAGATTCTGTGTTCCATAAGAATGCAGGGTCAGGGTGTCTGTCAGAGCTATGGTGGTCTGTGTGATGATGTTTAACAGTGAGATGCCACTGCTGCCTGGGTTGGTGTTTGCATCTTTCCTTGTCTACACAAGGCAACCAGTGACTGCATTTACAGCACCAGTGCCACGTGGTCAACACTGCCTGAAGTGGCAGCTTCTGCTCTGTCCCTGAACATACAGGTACAGTTTAAGGACAGTAGTGTGGAAAGGATTTAGGGAGAGTAAGACTTTTCTCCTATATTACTAAATGGAAAAAGCAAAAAATTTCTTTCATCTGCTGGCCTCCATCTGTCTTTCCAGCTCCTGTCCCTCACATACACACCTTCCTCTGTTTTTACACTGCAATTATGTTTTGTAGAGTTTTGTCCTTCCAGGACAATGTTTCCTGCCCATTTTGAGAGCCTAACATACTGATTAAACACTTCTTGGTCTTCACAGTGTCATACTTTTTAGTACTGACAGTTTAATTTCCAGGCTCCAAGTTTTTCTGATTCAAAAAATGCCAGATTGTGCATTGTCATGGTTAAAATCAAATTGTTCCCATTTATTTTCCAGAGCTGGACAGCTGTCTGAAGACTTTTTTTAAGACCCAAAAGATTATTTCTTAGTATCTGAGACTGCAGTTTGTAACTACAATTGGCATCAAGTGTAGATTCTCCACAATTAGCCATTTAAAAAAAAAAAAAAATTAAAAAAAAAATATATATTTTTTATTTTTTTCTGCTAAGAAGCATTCAAAATTACTTCCAAATGTATCCGTCTTATCTATGATAAACAGCACGTAATTTTCAACAAAAGAACCAATGGTGATTTAGGTTGAGAACCAAAAGCACCAAAGAGAAGACACATAAAAGCAAGAGACCCATTACTCTGACATCAACATCATCCTTTTTGTGAGGTTCCTGAGGTCTGGTAACAGCTGCAGTTGGCAAGGGCTCCTATTTTGCTTCTGTATCAGTGGATAATACTGTATTTGCTAGTCTTAGGTGAACAGAGGAGTAAAAGGAATTGGTTAACATCTACAGAAACAAAAGAGCTGAGTTTGAATAGCTGTGGTTCATGTTCTCATGACACTTGTTAGTTGTGAGCATTTGTCAACTTGCTGGGTGTCACATGAAAATTTGTTAACTGCTAAGGCTGTTTCTTACCAGACGGCAAGCTATTTATTATTCACAGGACTGGCCAAAATAATTAAAGTAAATTAAATCCAGTGCATGATAAATTTTGAAGTTCTGTAATCTGTTCCCATGTTTTATTACAGCCTTTTAATTTTTTCTTTTTTTTCTTTTTTTTCTTCAAGAAAGAGGCACTTCTGAGCAGATAACAGTCTTGTCATTAAGTTGTTTGGTACATGCAAGATATGGGTACAAGTCTCTGCCTGATTGCTATAAAAATTCTTGGCTGGAGTTTTCTACATCTCACACAAGATTCCTACTCATTAACTTGCTGGCCATTTCAACCCTGTCTATGTCTCATCTTTTCACTAGAAATTTAAATGTGAGGCCTGAAAAACTGAAGATCACTGCATATAAATCCCACGTTTCTATAAAATGTTTCCATTTTGACATGCCAGTATTTCAACAGGAAAAAAATATCCCAACAAATTAACTGAAAAAAAAAATTAAAATTGACCATTATTTTAGTTACTCAGTTGAGAAAGACAACAATTAGCATGATATTCTGCTAACCAGTAAAAGAGTTCAAATACTAAGCAAGTAATGATTCACTGAAGCAAACAGGTTTTAAAGAACAGCTGGACGCCTAAAAATGACTCCTTTTTAGGGAGCACTTACTAAGCCCTAAAGAAATGGAAGAAAATCTGAAGCTGCTTACAAACAAATGGCTTATGACACAGTGACAATGCTTTAACACTCCTCTGCTTTTCTCATATCCTTATTCTTCCCACCACCACCTCCGAGTGAGAACTTCCCCTGTATCGGGTGCCGCACGCTGTAAAAACAGCAGAACCTGGTCCTGACAAGTCAGATTTGTAACTAATATTTCAGGCTTCTCTAACGCTGGGTGAGAGGGTCAGCAGTAGCTTGTAGGGATACAGTGGCGCTACTGAATCAATCCTCATGTTACCCTGACTCCAGCCATCAGGTCTCACATCACTCCCGTTGGAGTCTGGCACAACAAATGCCCCCGGTCTTTGAAGAGAAGGAGACAAAGTGGTGCACAGTAAAATGAAGCTGCCAGCCAGCCTGTGGGCATGGGCAAAGGGATTTTGTCATGCTGCTGAGAAAAGACTATTACCACAGGCCCTGCTTGCAAAGCTGGGAGGTCTCAGAGCATGCACTAAAAGATCACACCTTATACCATAACCCACTCACCCCAAGCCACACTACTCTGCCCATTAAATGCCAATTGTACAAAGTAAAACTGAACAGTGGATAATTAATGCTTGTGAAACACATTGGAAAGACATGAAATGTCCTTGCTGCTCCAGGGTGCCAAAGCAAAGAGGCTGTGCTCAGTCCCCTACTGCCTGCAAGCACCAGGCTTCACTATTTGCTGCTTCATCCCAGCTGAAGGGACAGAGGTCACTTGTTATCTATGGCTAGCAAAGCTTGATTCTTAATCAGAGGAAAGACAAGGTTATCCCCAGAGCACCAGGAGAAGGCCTGAGTGAAACACCTAATTCTCTGTGGCAACTGTGTAGAAAGTCAGGGTCTGGTATAAATCCTTCCTTGGCTAAGCATGCCTCAGATGTCTGGGCAAATGGACATCTGAGCAAGACCCCAGCTCATGCAGGATGCTTGTAAGAACATGGAAATTAATGCAGATATCCCAGGCCTCAGGCTACCAGGATAATCACCACCCTTGAGGACTTCTCAAGAACGTTCCATCTGTACCGCAAGGCACAAACCAGGTTTTGGGACACATCACCTGCTTTCAAACTTCAAAAACTGCTGTGGAAGCTCAGTCTTCTCCACAAAGCTTGAGCTGGGCAATTGTCTTCTACCAAGAGGCTGAATCACCCTTAAGGCAGCAAGTATACAAATTCTGGTTCTCCAGATAAAAATTACAGTGGTCTAAATCCTGGATGGCTGAGACTCCAGTGATTGTGTGAGACCTACTGACTTGGAGCAAACAGCCTCTGAGGATGAGCCAGTTCCTAGATGGATAAGTGCCCATCCTGGAGACCCAGCAGTCTGCTAGACGGTGGTTGCAGTGGGGAAATCAGTAGGCAGACAGGCTGTAGAGTCTTGACCCTGTTCTCATGTCGAAGCAGAATAGTTTAGGTTGAGAGTAGCATAGGGAAGATGCTTTCTGGCTGCTGAGGAAAATGAAATGAGCTCCATCTTTGGCACTGCTGATCTATTTCTGGTCAGAGTGAAATACATTTAAATGTGTTGTGGAGATTGCTGAGCAAGCCACTTGGAGTTATATGTGCCACTGCTGCCTCAGACTGCTGCTTCATCTCCTATTCATGCAGAGGGTTGAGTAACAAATGATACATGCTCAGGAGCCGACCTCCAACAGCAGGGGAAATGAGAAGGACCACAATCCTCAGTGCAGAAGCTGCAGGAAGACAACAGTTCATTGTGCTTCCACAGCCAGAAGAATTCATGAGGAGAATCTCATTCTTATGTTTGCCTGTGGTTCCTCCTTGAGTGGGTGATTTACAGTGCTCTGTCAGCACATCTGTCTTACTTTTTATTCTTCTGTTGCTTTCCTGGTGTTTCACTGCTTCTTCTCCTGCATTGGAGGCTATTAAGCATCACCTGCTCTGGTCAACAAATGAGCCAGCAGCACATCTCTGCACTTTCATAGCTAGTGACTGAATTCCAAAGATTTGATGGGCCAGTTTTGTGAAAAGAAAAACAGTGTGGGAGAGGGAGAAGACTGCACTTAGGTCCACAAGGAGAAAAAAATGCTGTTTAAGGTGATAATCCTGGGGTAGCATGCACATCAGATGTGTTCCACTTGCTGTGGGTTCATCTCAAGTGGTGTCAAACACAAGAACAACTGGTGTCCTTCTTCTAGAACCTTCCTCCTTGTGTCCTGTGGTCCCAGCCAGCTGGATGATCATCCCCACTGCGGGAATAAGCCAGGATGGGAGCTGGCTGTGTTTAATCTCTGAGACTCCAAATCTAAGCCCTTGCCCAGAATCTCCAGTATTGGAGTGGACCAGCAAATTTGACATGTTAACAAAAGCTCTGCCTGGGCATCAGACCTCTCCTGTTTCCCACACCGTATTCTCTGCAAATGCCTCACAGCTCTGTGTGCCTCCTCAGGGGACTTTTCAGAAAGGTGACAAAAAGGAGATCAGAACCACCTCCCTCTGCAACTGCTGCCATGCAGAACCTTGTAGGAATAACTCATATTAATAGCTGCAGGTTAATATTTGTCATATCCTCTTTAATTTGCCTGTGATCACTGCAAAGGCAAATATAGAAGCAAATCCCCAGGGATGGCCATCTTGTTTGCACAGAAATAAATACCAGGGAAGGGGAGAGGACAGTGCTCACGACTCTGTGTGGCAGAGCACTTGCAAAGCCAGGGCAGGTGGGGCATGGGGGAATGACAGCAATATGAGCATGCTGAGTGTGTGCAGCAGGGTGTGCTCACAACTGGGAAGATGCACATCCAGAGGATCAGTAAATTCAGGTAAGGGCATTCCCATTCCCATGGCTGGCAGCAGGAATGAGAATAGGTGAGGGTAATGTGGAGGGTGGTGGTTGTGTGGGACAAGTTGCACAGAGTGAGACAGACCAAGTGTTTGTGGTGGTGTGAGAGGGGAAACCATGAGCATGCAGAAGAATTTATTTCTGAACCTTTCCCTATAAAATGATGCAGAGAAGCACAGGTTAACCTGTTCACTTGGAGCCTTAAGTACTGAAAATGCCCTTTCCCTTGAATATTTCCAGCACATATAATCTGATTCTTTAGCCTGTGTGGGGTGGAAGAGAAAAAAGGATGGAGAGTCACAGAGATCCAAAATGTGCAAATTCTGGGAGCAGTATAGAACACCTGAACGAAACTCTTATTTGCAGAGTGGTACCCAGAATGCTTTCTGCCACTTTGCTCTTAAATGCTACACTTCTAGAGGTCACCCTAACCTAATTAAGTCTCTGCATCTGGTTAAAGTAACAGCTGCACAGTACACAGGAGTTCAGGGGCAGCAGAAACCAAGAGACATGTTCTACATTTGCTTCTCTAGTCATGGCTGAGCTGCCCATGGGGAGACTCAGTTTGGACAATTGCTAGGAAAACAGATTTGTGTTTTGGTACAGCTGTGCAGCCAGTGTGGCTGGGAACACGATGTTTGCTGTTAACTCACAGCATGCCAGATGGAACTGTAGGCCTGCTGGCTGTAAAGAGCAGCACATGGTAGAGAGCCACAGACAGCCTCACTGCATCACTCAGTTCTGGCCCTTCATGAGGTGATCTTGAACGCATTGTCTTTGAGTTCCACAGCCTTGGAGCCCCTTCCATGTCAACACACTCACTGAGAAAAGAGGTTCTGACAAGAGGAATTACATTGTCCTGCAAAGAGGAGGACTGAGAGCACACAACCAGAGTTTACTGTAAAGCATTGTGTGGCATGCTTAGCATGTGTAGGATACTCACAGAGCCTTTTGCACAAAGGTCCCATCAGTGAGTCCCACATGTCTTACTTACTCAGGTTAGTTCAGGGAAGATCTTGAATGTCTTTTGTTTCATCTGTCGCTGCCTTCTGCCCAGGACAAACACATAACTACCAGTACTATAACACAGGGGTTTAGGTTAGGAGGAAGCTTTAGAAACTCAGCAACACTGCAGAGTAATGCTGAGAAAACAATGCTGTGACCACAGCCAGAAGAGACTTTGCATTAGGATGTAGCAACATTTTCCTGTCTGAAACATACAGATGATGCACTGAACCATACTGGAGAAAGCAAAGGAAAGGAATGGACAATTTCAAGTAATCAGCTTCCTTGCAGCAGTTGCCTTCTCCTTATTTATAGCTACTCGGTGATTCAGTCAGGCTGGAACTGTGAGTGCAAACACATTTTCTTTGCTCCTGGCTCTCCTTGGACTTCATTTGCACAGCAAAGCATCACCCAGTGCCAGAGATTTATGATACGTTCAAAGCCCAAACAAGGCTGGATCTGAACAGCCACATATACTCCAAATTTCATGGTGGGAAACGTGCCTCTAGTGGGCTCCCAAGTAGCTCGTGTCAGGTTCACTGATCCTCATTGCAGCTGTGAAAGAGGAAGGGCAACTCAGTCTGCTCCAAGGCAGCAGAGACTCAACAAACTTGAGCTCAGCTTCAAACCTAGGAAAAGCTTCTGGATGGACCTAACCTTTTGTCAGCAAAACTTTTGGGCCTGGAGACTTACAAACTGACATAGACTCAGATCCAGTGCCAAATTCCATAAATCAGCTCTTCATGCTTCATGTTGCAAGTTTTATGCTTATAAGAGTGGGTTGTACCAAAAAAATCACAGTGGCCATGTGTCTCCTCCTGAAAGCTTGTGAAATACTCTCTGGGACTCAACACTTTACAGCTGAGGTTTCTCTTCATCAGGATGGCCCTAATCTTCATTGTTTCTATGTGGGAGCACCCTCTAAGCTTCAATGAGGACTGTGAAGTTGTTGTCCTGGGGCTTGTATAAAATCCCAGCACAAGCACATTTCCTGTCCAGAATTAGACTTAGTGCTACCTGGCTCTAAGCTCACAATCATTCACAGCTCCCTATACTACAGACACAAGCCTCTCATTCTTCAACCTCTCCCCACACCTATCACAGCCCACAAGTGATAAAAGAATTTATAGGATGAGGAGTCTGTCGTCTGTCCATTGCTTTTTTTCAAAGCTGGAAAAAAAAGTAATGATCTTGTTCTGGAAGAAAATCAAAGGCTGCCAACAACAGCATGATATGTCAGCTCTTTTAATTTCATTTATTTATTTATTTTACCCAGTTGCTTTAATCCTTGGAGTTTAAAGGCAAAGAATGAATGCAACGTGCTGGAAAATGAAGAGCATGTGACAGTATCAAAGAGCGAAACCAAAGGAAAGGGGGTGTGTGTGTTGGGAAGCCTTGTTAGGAGACACATTAAGGCAATCCAGCTGATAGATGAAGCCTTTTATAAGTGAAGAGTAAAGTCTTCATGTCACTCTTTATCCTTCTTTTTTTTTGTTTTAACCATTGTGTCTCTTTCGCCTCCCCTTGCATTCGTATCCTGCCTCTCCTCTTATGGTCTCCTGTCATAGGTCCCACTTTATATTTGAACGGTAGGGCTGCTGTGGCCACAAAATTATAAAGTCTCCCTCTGCTGAGGATAGCAGAATCTGTGCCTCAGCAGGCCATGGTGGTACCTGCCACTGTAAGACCCTTCAAAGAGACTAAAATGTACTTTATTCCTGTCAGGCTGGGATGCTGGTTCCTCTCGGTGTTGTGGAGCTATAAACAAGGCATGGCAATCAATCACAGGCAGTGGGAGCCTGGTCTCCAGGGGATTTTGGCACAGAGGTGGGATACATGCATCACAGAAAAGCTGCTGTGCTTTGTATGTAGAAGTCGCAGTAGGGAGGTAGGTAGAGGGAAAGCAACCCAGAAATGCCTTTTATCCTTGATAGAAGAGCAGAAAGACAAGGAAACAGAATCACCACATTCTTCTTTTTCAGTTATAGTTTTGACATCCCTGGAAAAGAACTCCAGTGGAAAAATTGCTGTTGGGTACTCTTTATGATGAGATTCAGCAGGAGTGATTCGGTTCTCATTGTCTCACACACACACACACACGCACATCTTATTATCTGTGATCTTTCTACATAGTGGATGTAAATTCCAGGCCTACCTCCTTTGAAGCTTCCTGAGCTTGGTCAAGAAGGAGAGTTTTACACAGACCCTGCTTCCCCAACAGCCTTCATGTCTCTCCCACGGCTCTCTCTCAGCAGAGGTTACACAGCTTCATACACCAGCACAAACCTCTGGCTCTGGTAGTATCCAAACCAGGTGTCATACCCACCAGAGACCAAGCCATGACATCTCACTACTGGCAAGCAGAGCTGGAGGGGAATTATCTGCTCTCCCCCTTCCAGAGACTGGCCCTTCAAAATCACAAGACAGAGTCTAAATGATACTCTCTTCCAGCCTGAGACATCCTTGATCCCCATCCCCAGAAACATTTATCACAGTTTAACCCCAGCCATGAGCTAAGCCCCAGGCAGTTGTTTGTTCATTGCCCCACCAGTGGGATCAGGGAGAGAATTGGAAGGGTAAAAGCTGGAAAATTCATGAGCTGAGATAAAAACAGTTTAACCGGGAAAGCAAGAGCTGTGCACACAAGCCAGGCAAAGCAAAGAAGTAAATCACCATTCCCATGGGCTGGCAGGTGTTCAGCCATCCCCAGGAGAGCAGGGCTCCATCATGTGTAACAGTTACTTGGGAAGACAAACACAATCACTCCAAATGTCCTTCCCTTCCTCCTTCATCTTTATACACTGAACATGATGTCATAAGGAATGGAATATCCTTCTGGTCAGTTTGGGTCACCTGTCCTGACTGTCTCCTTCCAGGTTCCCAGGAACATCTGACTCCTGCCAGCATTGAAGTACAAGAATCAGCAAAGGCCTTAGCTCTGTGTAAGCTCTGCTCAGCAGTAAGGAAAATATCTCTATGTGATCAACCCTGTGTTCAGCACAAATCCAAAGCACAGCTCCTCACCAGGCACTGGGAATACAACGTAAGTGTACTCCAGTCAAAACCAGTGAAATGTCCCTCTGAGGTGCCAAGGCCACAGACCTATGGTCTGCAGAGTGACTGAGTGGGGATGTGATGTGTGGCTGGCAGTGGCTGTGATGAGCATGCTGTGACAAGACCCATGGGCAACCTCAGCTCTTCCCTATCCAGAGGAGCTCCGGTGGTGGTGACTGGCAAAGGATAAAGTGGTTAGCACACACAAGACAGGCACTTTAAGCTCTGTCAACAGCTGGCCTCTGGGTGAAACATTTTAAACTACACCTCTGTCTCTCTGATGGCGTGGGATGTGTGACTCTGGGAGCACAGGAGGGAATGACAGGTGGATTAGCAGATTCTGTGCTGAGGCCACTGCACTCTGACCAGTCTCTCTGGTTTTGTAGTTCCTGGAGTGTGTTGCTTAGGATCTGTATGCAAGGTGTCACAGTCCCAAAGTAGATTAAGTAGACTTCAAAGAGACTGCTAATTTCATACAACCATAATAAAAATAGTCAGTCTCGCAGAGGGGCAGCAGGCTTTATATTATTAATTCTTGCAAGATGCAGGTGATCTGAGATCTTTGCAAGAAAGGCAGTGTAAGAAAGGCCCAAAAAACTAATTTCTCCAAGGTGCAATTTGCTTTTTTCCCCAGTCCTAAAGGAACAAGAAAAAAGAAAGAGGAGAGACCCAAAGACAAATGCCACAGTGCAGGCAGAAGGCAGGCTGGATTTCAGATGACAGAAAGGGCCAGGGGAAGCAGAACAGAGGAGGCACTTGTTCCCCTAAGACTGGTGTGAAATTCAGCATGCACCAGAGTCATTCAAATGCATGCCAGCAGGATCTGTGCACAGGTCCTGGAGCACAGGTCACTCCAAGGTGCAGAGGGACACACAGGACAGACACCATTTAAGTCAGATGTTTTTTATCTTTTCAATACCAAAAAATAAGGAGACAATTTTCAAAATGCAGTGACTGTCAAGCAGGAGTCTGGAACAGCTAAATGTGATACTTAATTAAACATCTGTACTTCCATGGAATGCAGGATTTGCCTCCTTTCTCCTTTTTAGTACAGCAAGCCCAGAGATAAAACCTTCAAGTTATGAGCAACTATACCCTGCTCACAAAAGTGATGGAGTGCTGTGCTCCAGAGAACTTAACCAGGCCCCAGTAAATATGGAGTTGACACCTAGGAGGTTTTCTTATTATCATTGCTGCTGTTGTTATTACGATTATTATTACTATTTTTCCTGACACTAAAACTCTTCCCGTCATGTTCCCAGAGGGAGACAAACAGTGTGTACCTGCATGTTAATGGGAATCAATGGGGCCACAGCACTTTCCTGATGCACGGGGTCCACATGCTGGAGGAGCTGCTGAAAGCAGGCATACTGTAGTGAATGCTGGGAAAGGCTGCAGGGCTCATGGATTTTGCACAGGAGAGAAACACAAATACAGGCTGTGGGGATGCATGATCAGAGCTCAGCTCTGCTACTGACTTGAGCAGCTTGGTCAGGTTACTTAGGGTCCTGTGCTCTGGCTGCTTCCTTGCAAAAGAGTTCAGGAGTAATAGGATGATGACCCGTGCTATTCCAGGGACATGGTAAGAACAAGGGCCTAAACGTTTCTGGCGTGGTGATAAAATGGATCAGAGAGTGATATAAATACAACATACAAGGTGAGAAATGGCCTAGAGTGGAGATTTCCTACACTGCCTGATTAGATGAAGCTGCAGAGATTAGGTGCAAAAATCAAAGGTGAAGAACCAAAATCTGAAGTCTTTCAGTTTGAATCATCATTTACTGTGGCCAAATGAAAAAGCCACCAAAAGAGGATGCAAGAAGTTCTCATTTGTAAGATTTCGTCATCTATATTTTACTGCCTTAATGTGAATAAATAACTGTGTGGAATGGGACACTGAAGTGAAGAAACATGTCAGGCTTAGGGCAGGTTGTAAGAGAGTCAAAACTCAGGCTGTGAATCTGAAGTGTTAGTGGTTCAAAATGTGATTGAATATTACTTTAAACTTGGGGTAAAAAAAAAAAAAAAAGGCATTGATGACTTCCCCATTGATGTGAACAGCAATCAAAGATCCATTTGCTTCCCAGGGGGCCATGGAGACAAAGCCTGACATAGCAGGAAAGAGAAAAGCTCTTGTACAGGTTAAACAAATAATCTGTATAGCTTTGTGTTTTGCCTTCCACAGTGACCAAAATCTCGTGCCAAGGGATGCCTAGAAGTAAAGAAGCATAGATGATGCTTTCCTTGCATATTCACCCACAGTGCTTCTCTCATGTTTCTAGTACCATCTTCTTTACTGAAGATGTCTCTTGTAGCTTACCTGACTTCCCTTTTCCAAAACACAGGACAGCAAAACACCTTAGACAAGAAAAAACACCTTAGACAAGAAATGCCTCTGTACATACATCTTATCTTCACCCAGAACTCATGCACCTGTGAATTCTCTGAAAGCTCTCCCACACTAAAAAGGCAGAGGATAAACTTGGTAGGCTTTGTTTCCCTCCTCCCCTCAGCTGCTTCATTTCCTGTCACTTTGAAAGCTGTGGCACCCATAAGCCATAGGTTCAGTTGTGGGACTTGAGGCATGGGGTGAAGGAGAAAACACCGTCTCTCCTTCTGGGCTGCAGCACATCCTGATCATTCTCTGCTCTCTGTAAGTCAGAGGGGTCAATAAATCTTGCCAGGACAATAGTGGTATTGGGAGCATTGCCTGATAGTGCCTTCTCCTACGGCTCTTTGCTGGAGTGCACACTTTGCCCACATTCACCTCTCATCCTACCTACTGACTTCAACTGTTGTGAAAAGAGACCTCTCTCCCTCTTCCTGGAGACCTGTTTCACTGCCAGGACTTGAGCCAATCTCATTCTCAGGGCACCTTAGCGTATCTTCTTTTGGTAATGACACCTCACACCTTAAAATTACACAGCCTGGAACCAGTCCCTCTCCAAAAAAAACCCTCATGTCCTTCATGGTGTTCACCCTTTGAATGCTTCCAATCCAGTGAAAAGCACAGCATGCAGATGTCTGCCAGGCATAAAGAAAATGGAAGATGCTTTTCAGGATAAGTAAAACACTCTATTTTTAATTTTTTTTATTATTTTTTTATATATATATATAAATAATGGAGGGGGAATACCCTAGTGAATCAGCAGAAAAAACAAGACTTCCAGGACGACAACTGCAGTCATGTTCTTCCTAGCATGCTTGTCTAAGCTTTGCTGATGTTAGTCCAAAACACAAAGAAGGCACAATCCTCAGTGGTGCTGAGCAGACCCCAAAGAACACAAAAGGTACTCGGCCCTTAATAGAAATGGCTCATAATGAATGAGCCTCCCAAGTACATAAGCTGCTCTGAGGGGAGGCAAAGCCATTTTTTTGCTGAGTTTGAAACTAAGAGCTCTGTTTGGCAGCTGCCATTCAAGTCACGATCAGATCTGGCCTTTCATGAAAATGCAAGCTCATTAAAACATCCGGAGAAAGGGAGGGAAATGTGGTGCAACCCTCAGCTAGAGGGATAAAAAGATCAACTGCAGTCAAAACCAGGGCTTGGTAGTTATAGGCAAGCAAAGCAAAGGGATGAAGGGGACCAAGGCTAGATAGTACCCACAAAATATTTCCTCTGACTGTCCTGAATGAAAGAAGAAATGGCATTTAGCTTTAGCTGTTGTGGGTTGTTTTTTTTCCCTCTCTTTTTGTTTTTTTTTTTGCCTGCCTCCACAAACACAGCTTGGCTGCTGAACTACACAGCAAATAAATGAGGTAGAGGCGGTGGGAACTTGTGGCCTTATTTAAACAAAGGCTAGATAGAGTTATCTGGATCGATTGAGCCAATGCTTCCTTGAGTACTAATTCAGGCCAAACAACTGCTACTGAGAATAAGCTCAGCTGACCTCCCTCGGATGTGACCAGGCAAGATGGAGACGTAAAGAGCAGCTTTTGACACGGGTGCCGACTGGGACAACTTTGCTTCCACGTGAATGCTATTTATGTAAGCAAAGAGTGGTCTCAGACTGTCTGAATTGTCTCATTACACCCCTACCTAGCAACTTAGCTTAAGATGAGCCCTGCTGGCTTGGAACAAGGGCCTCTATAATCCTTTTTCCTGAAAGTGGGCAGTGAAGTATGCTTAAAGTAAAGGGGTTATCCATCCCCACAACATGCTCTCAGCTTCCAGTAATCTGCCCTGAGTGGGCCTGCTTTCATTTAGCTCACATAACTTGGGAAGAGGTTTCAAAGTGAGCCAAATCCTCCCACGCACTACTATAGATCAGTGTATGTGACCATTCTGTTACACAATCACGCAATTATCTCTATCTGGTAATGATTCCCTGTGTGCCTGTGTGAGCTGGGGAATACACCCCATTAAGCCACACACTTTCTTAACTCTCTTTCAGTCATTAGTGCCACTTGGGACTAGGCTTGCCACTTCTGCTGACTATTTAGAGCTCTGGAGCCTGAGTCACTGCCTCTGATTCATTTAATATGCTGGAGTGACTATGGGTCTAATGGAGCAGTGGTGAATCAGGCCCTGTGTATCTCAACTGGCAACAAATCAGTAACTCCCCATTCCCTGCTCCTTTCCCTCCTGAGACCTGTAGGAAATGCACAAAATGCTAACCTTCTGCCAACAGCTAAGCAGGTTCAAAGCATGGGTGACCAATCACATCCCAAGGAAAGAAAGCACAACTGGGGATAGGGGTGAAGCTTATTTCAAATGATGCTGTTTTGCAGAATCTTACATTTGTATCCCTGAGTCTGATCCTTAGCACAGTTACTGGTTCAAAGCAAAATTTACATCTTATCAACAGTGTTAAAAGGCACTAACTCATCTGCTAAACAGAGGGGAGGTACAGAGGCAGCAGGACCATGACTCTCCATAGGTCAGACTAGCTTCCCAGCACCTTGGCTTCCAAGACAATTGAGACTTGCAGCCTCAGTTTAGCCCATCTTTGACTGTGCTGTAAAAATCACCAGCAAAACAGTTCAATAGCATAACCCTCTCCTTTTCCACAAACTCACTACGAATCTATACAAAGGAAGGTTGGAAGGTCTCTTTTAGAACAAGAGGAATGGGAAGAATTCAAACAAGATGCTGGCTAAGTTGCAAAGTCAAAAACCTCCTCACAGAGCACAGCTCTGAACCTTTGTCTCCAAGCAGCTGATAGCAACCTTCCCCCACCTCATCCCCACACACCAACCTTGCATAGCTATCAAAGTGCAATCCATGAGTCAGTGACAAAAGCCCTTGCTCTGAAGCATGAAGTATGGGGTTGAGCTAGACCTTTAACATCTGCTTAAGATCCAATTTCATTACAGCTTGTGGCAGACCCTTCCTTTGAGTCCTCTGTGCTGAGTGTGGCAAGTGAGCAGCCCCTCTGAGGACCCAAGACCTCAGTGGTGTTATGGGACAAGTAAGACGGAAGGATGCACAGGGAGGGAAGGGTGGCTTGGTCACAAAGCTGGTGTGTACGTGTGTACCATTGTCCATTTCTTTCTTCCCTTTGTTTTTAGGTAAACATGCAACAAAAAGCTTGTCTGAAAAGTAGTCTGTGTTCCTTCTGCCTTGTCAAACTCTTCAAGAGAAACATTATTGCCTTAATTGCTTAATTCCAACTCACATAAAACGGTGCTCTGACAACTGCAAAAACAGGGATGCAAAAGGAAGATTAAGAGTGACGTATGCATGCTGCCAGCCTTTTGCAATCAGGAAAATGAAGTTGAGAACCAGAGGTAGGATGAGCAGCCCTGCAGGCTCCCAGCTCCTGACTCACTCACTTCCCAGGAG
Source organism: Cyanistes caeruleus (assembly GCF_971803275.1). Taxonomy (NCBI): domain Eukaryota; kingdom Metazoa; phylum Chordata; class Aves; order Passeriformes; family Paridae; genus Cyanistes; species Cyanistes caeruleus. Next base: position 92,191,765 of record NC_141703.1, on the reverse strand, counting down.
ACTTTCTCACCCCTGCAGCACCCAGACCCCCACACTCACAGGGTTTTCACTGTGCTCTGGTGGGATTCCCAACTGTAATGTTCCACCCAGATTTTTTACCCATGGACTGTGTGGTCTAGAACCTTTCAGAGGATCCTGGTGGCTTGAGCTGCCCCTCAAAACCTGAGACAGCAAAATGCTGCAGGCCTTGTGCATGGAGACTTGTCCTTTGCCTTGCATTGCAAACAAATGAGGGCAGAACATGGCAAAAGTCTAAAAATCTAAGTCTAGACAAACCAACTCCTCTTGGATCTCCTAATCTGACCAGTCCTGATATTTGAGAGATTTGACTAATTTTTTACTTCACATGTCTGTGCCTTTCCAAGTTCATGAATATTAGATGTTGGACTTCCTAGATAGTCTCAAGAAAGCCTGTTCTCCCAATGCTTCTTGCTTGACTGGCAGATGTAGATGTATATTAGAAGACCTCCAGAACCATGAGATTCCCATAATTACAAGCACAGGACATCTCTCATGAGCCAAACTCATTCCCACTTCTGAAATAACACAAGTGCTTCACTTGCAGAAGCCAATAGAACCATTTTCCTACTTTAAAAAGCAAGCAGCCCTAAACTTCCAAGACAATCTGTGGTGAGCACACAGCAGACCAACAGGGAGATATGAGCTTTCAGCATAAATTCTGGCCATTTCCTATTTTATCTGCATCAGCTTCACACCATGTTCCGAAAGAGAGCACAATCTTACGGAAGTTCTGTGCGTATCGTGAGCTGTGTTTTGTGTGTCTTGGTTCTATTATTCCCTCTTTCCCCATATATCAGGCCTGAAGATTTGTGGTGGAGATGAAGCTGAAGATTTATGTCAGAGTTAACACAGACCCCACTGATTTAATGAAATGGAAATGTGGGATTGATGCTTCTGCAGATACAAATGAGATAAAAATCTTAAACTGGATTTTGGCTGCACGTGAGCATGCCTGTACCAGAGAATTGCATAGCACTCATGTTTACACACTAACTTTGGCACCACTAAAGCAGCTTTGAATGGTATGGAATAACCCTCAAATGCACACAGATGCTCCTACAAAAGTATTTGTTGCTTATCGCTCATCTATTTATATAGTTGTAGTGGTACAAACTAACCAAGGCAGACAAGTCCATAGGACGCAGACATCCCTGAATTTCTGATCTGAATTTGCAGTTTGTGCCTGTCTATACGTAATTGAGACACTAAACGAGATTGTAACAATACAGAATAAAACTAAGAAAGGGAACATGTTCCCGGAGGCAGGATTTTGCTGCTTCTTGACACAGTTTGTTGAAAAGCTGTGTAACAGCCAGAGGCTATTCCTGGTCTGGGGCACCTGGGAAAAATGAGCCTTGTATCCTGACTGATAAATTGGGCTCAAAGTTAGGGAAACATCTCTAGTAAGAGTCACCAGTGGTGTGACCTCTCGACTGAAATAAAACAAGCAGCACACAGGCAGAAGTAAGAAAAATCGGAAGCCTGCTGGCTTTTCTGTTTGTAATGAAAAGCTGCACTGTTTTAGTTGGACTACAAAGGAATTTGCAGCAGCAAAGCAGAAGATGCTTGTGGAAGAGGTGCAAACAGTGCTCATTTAGCAGCTGGGTATGAAAAAATCAATGAATGAGATGTGAACCAAGCAGATAAGTCAAGATATACAGAGCAGGTAAGAAGAGGAGTTTTAACAACAGCCAGTCTCAGAGGAAGGAAGAAGATCAGCAAACAGCTGAGAATGAGCAGAATGGGAGGGAGATAATGAAAAGACCAAGGAGATAAATGTGAATGTCAGATGGCAGCAATCACTCTGCATCACAGCAAGAGGACTTCTTTTCTCTCCTTCACTCTAAAAGGCATGGGAAATAGAAGGGCAAATTGGACCCTTAATATCTGTGGGCAGAAGGGGAGAGCTACAGTTGGTGGGTTATAAAAGCTGCAGCATCAATCCCTGCTACACCAGAGTAGGAAGCAGCTGTTGTCCTTGCCATTAAGCCCTTTCCAAGAGAGCTTTTTGGGAACTCAGACAGTGCATGGACGAGTCAGAATCAGGAGCTATTTAATATGGAAGCTTTTCCAAATGTGATTCAAAACACTTATAAGGTAGCCCTCAGTGTCCTCCTCCCCTATTCCGGCCAAGACCCAGAAGGGCAGGATCAGCACCAAAATGGTGCTTCCCACAGCCAATGCAATGTGGATACCAACAAAACAGGAAAAGGAGTGCTTGGGACTTGCTTCTGCTTGGTGAGAGGACTCCCTGCAGCAGGCAGCAATGGCCCTAAGGAAGAGCTGCTAGGAACAGGCCTTTCAGTGGCTGCAGAGGGACAGACCCACACCTCATAGGATATCACAGGTTTAAAAATTAAATTCACAAGGTGTCCATGGGGTCTGAGTAATGAAGAGACCTTGGCAACCTGGAACCAAGGTAGGGCACAAGTGGGGATGTGGTCTTTCAAAGGCTGTGCTTAATTAAAAGAACAGGCTGCCAAAAAATGATTCCCATGTTGGAATGAGAGCAGAATGGAGAAGATGCACTAGAAAAGCTCTGCTTGTAAGTGAGGCCACATAATATACACATTCTCACCCTTGGCACACAAATCTATTGCTGGCCCTGATGTTGTCATAGTGGGTCAAGAGGGAGGATGGGGTTTAAACTTGAAGGTCCTGTGCTTGGTCTAAGGGAGTCCTGTTGTTTTAGGAAGCTGCTACATGGCCCTGTGAACACCCAGGGGTCAATCAGAAACAGGACCTAGCCAGACCACTGCTGTCCAAACATGCCTGTAAGGCTGGGGGACTTCCACCACCCCCGCTCAGAACTTGCTTTCACCCTCAAATCTTTAATAAGCTGAAGCACAACTCCACAGCCCAACAACCTCGCCTTCTCCTGCGCACACATGCATTACAGCAATGGCTTTGATCAAGCTCGGAACTGGTGACTGCAGATCCTGCATAAAGTATGAGACTCATTCATTTCTCTCTCCCTTCCCTCTCTCCCTACCATCAAGCATTCTAGGAGTCCTGTCCTTTCTCGGGGTATGGCAGATCTACAGATACAAACCAGAAGGTGGTGGCTGTCCCCCACTCCTCTCTATCTTTCCTGACTGTTGCTTTTTTTCCCAGCTCTCATCTGCAAGGTGCCCTCTTCATATTGCTCTTCAGAGTAAAATGCTTTTCTCCCTGCCTCTCTCCTGATGCAAAAACGTCTGAAACCCTGTTGCAGACCTCATATACAATGCCTGCTTGGCTGTAACTCACAGTGAAAAATGCCCCCTCACCAGCAAGAGTCTCCCAGAGCCTTTTACCAATCTCAATATGCTACATCTCCACCACCCCCTCCCTGCTTTCATTTTCAATTGCATGTAATCAGTTTCCAGCTCTTTAACCTTATTCTGAGTGCTCTCTTTTTTAAGAATTTGCTATTCCACCCTAAAGCACTCAAAGGGAAAAAAACACGCACATTTTAATTAAATTTCTCTCAGTTTTTTCCCTTTCATTTGCATATTTATTTTTATTTTTTTCCCCATTTCCAACCCCAGGGAAGATAAATAAATAAATAAATAAATAAATGCAAAGGGGAGAAGGATGTGGAACAATACGTGGAAGGTGACTGGGATGCAGATCACATGCATGGGCTGGAGGTGGAGGGGAGGACAGCTGAAGGGGAGAGAGGGGAGGTACAATCCTGCAACTAAGCTGAAAGTAAGGTCAGGTATGGCAGAAATCCAATGATGCTCATGAAAATGCTTTTAGGAAAGGAAGAAAGGAAGAGGTAGAGAAGACAGATTGTTTCAAAGTGTCATAGCATGTTGATGAACGTGAATCAATTCCCCAAACTCCAATCTACAGCAGATTCCTGACCAGTTTCTGCTCCCCCATTGGATTTGCAACTTGTACACACAGTGATGTGCACTTTGGGATGCTGGCCAGAGGCCATGCTAGGTTCCTGTGCTACAGGACAGAGCAATGCCCCTCATTTTGGAAATGACAACAGATCAGCCCAAAGTCTAATGTGAGTGACAAAAAAAGGGTGTTTCATAGAGGGCAGAACTAACAGCAACAATTAAAGGGGAATACCAGAACTGAATAAGATAGTACAGCTGAAGACTTGATCATTAACAAAAATACCCAAACAAAACAAAACAAAAAAACCCAAACAACTGAACACCCAAACAAACAAACAGCCCCCCACAAAAAAACAAGATGAAACAAAAAACCACAAAGCAAACCAAAAAACCCCAAACATTTTATGCCATGGTGTAATATTTTCTTCTTTTCCTTTTTTCGTTTTTTTTTTTTTTTTTTTTAAATATATGTGAATAGGACCATGAAATTTGGCATTTGACTGCACTTTTTCCTATTTCCTTTTTGTTTCCAGGTTTTGATTTTAATTTGGGAACATGGTATGACCTCCTACGAACCTATTAAGGGATTTCATTTTGTAGCAATCTACCTGCTGGTTGTATAGGTTCACATTTCATACCTGCTCTTTTCAGGTTGCTTCTTCCCCCAGAATCTGGGGTGGTACTGGGGTGATGATCAGGGAATACAAATTTTTCTGTGGAGGACTGCAAGTCAAAATTGAGATCTGCCAACATGGAGTCCCTTTGCAATAACCTGGAGATCTTTTACAGCCCCATTTTGCACACAGTTTCATTATTACTCACACATCACCCAAGGACAGTGTCATCATTTTTTCTCTGCAAAATGCATGCTGGGGTATTCAGGGTTCTCTTCTCCCCTCTACTAATGACCAAGGCTTTTCTGCAATCTCTATTCATCCTGATTACCTCTTTAACTGACTCTCCCTGGGGCTGCCTACTCTTGGTATGTAAAGAATTTATTATTGCTTGTGTTATCTTTGGCTATTTGTTCCTCAAATTTTTTCTTAATCTGTATTTTACATCTCAGTGCTCCATTTTATGTTCCATTCTATTAGCATCACTCGGATGGAATATCCAATTTTTAAAGTATTCTTTATCTGACTTGAATAAACCAACATAACTTGGTATTTAAGTGCATGAGTTTCTCTTACCTTTTTGCTTCCAGGTTTTTATTTTGTTTTTCATGTGGGGGTATGGTGCTACCTTCTGTGACTCTAATGAGGGACTTTTTTAAAGCACTTTCCCTGCTGATTCTTTGGGTTTCAATTTCATAATTTTCGCCTTCAGGTTGTTCCTGAATAAGTTCTCTTTTTCTTTCTTTTTCTTTTTTTCTTTTTTTTTTAATTATTTTTTTTATGCTCTATGCTACAGAATTTCTGGTTGGAACAAGAAAATGATAGACATCATTTTATTAGGGTAATTTCCACTCCTTATATCTGTCCTTTCACAGTCAGGCTCTGACTGAAAGGCAAGGCCATAGAAAGACATTTCTTCCAACACTTTCAGAGAGGGTGAGACTTCTTTTACAACTCAGCAGAGAGGTTTTGCTATGGCAGGAGCAGACAAGGATTGAGCCAGAAACAGGCCAAAGCAAAATGTGGCTCAGGAAGCACGTACAGGAACTTAAAATTCGGGGCCTGGCCCACCCTACTCCTCAGCACTTGCTGGTTTATCCCTAACTTAATGGGAATAACAGAGTAGCAGAAGCAACTCTCACACTGCACCATTTCTGTTTGCCCCATTTGACTGCAGAGGTGCCTTTCCTGTACCATGCTTCCCTTCCTCCAAAGGTCACCCATTGCCTGGCAAAGGCAAAGCCACCTCCGTGTTCCAAGCACCAGTGCAACACTGGCACATTCAAGCTTTTTCCTCTCAACTGATTCTACACCTTCCCCTTCAAGAAAATAAAAGGAAACAGACAAGATGTCTCTTAATAGCTCAAGATGGAGACCCAAGAGCCCTTCTCCTAGCACTGCCAATGCCCTTGACACCTCTTTCTCTAAGCCCAGTTCTCTCAGAAAGTGGATTCCCTTGGCACCTGACGTGCCTCCTCTGTACCACCATGAATGTCACAATGAAGAGCGATCCCTGCGCCAAATCCCTTCTTTTTAACACAAAGTACTTCAGTTTTTATGCTTTTTGGTCATTCCTCAGAGTCCATTCAGAGCTGAAGCAATGGGTCATTTTCATCTTCTGGAGATGTGTTCACGTGCCATGGCTGGACAGAGCCCACAGTCAGCTCCCTGTAGTCATCTCCACTTGCCCAGATCATCAAAGCTCTGCAAATATTTCACCTACAAGAATCCATTTAGGAAACAAGGGTGACATTTGGATGAACTACCGCACCAATTGGACTTAGACTCCCTGTGAATGCTGAGCTGTAACAAACATCCATCAAGACTGAAACAGGTCTAGTGGTTTCTGTTTTGGGACAAAGATCTTTTCCTGTGCCTTCCAGCCCTATAGTTTAAGAATGCTCCATTTCATCCTTTCCAGATGCCATATCCCAGTAGGTGGCTGGAGTTGATTTGTGGTTTAAAAAATCTCAGGCTGTTTTTTTTTTTTTTTTTTTCCCAAAGTAAGGCTCTACTGTGGTGAGGCTGTCAGAAGAAAAAAAGAAAAAATCCCACCAAACCCTTTGCAGCTGTCACAGACGCTCACTGCCTCAATGCCTCCAAACGCCACTTGGCTCCCATGCGTTGATGCATTTACTGTACTGGTAATTAATGCCGTTAGCTTTGTAATTAAAAAAAACAACTTTTTGCCTTTATACTTGGGGTGATAACGCTGCAAGTAAAAATTAATTAAAACGAGATGAATTGCCTTCAGTTAAACGAAACGGAAAGAGAGGGAGAGGAGGGGGCCTGGAAGGGAGGGGGTCATAGTGGTAGCGAAGAGAGAAGGAGGCACGCCAGAGCCCTGCTAATGAAGCAAAATGATGCTGTCGGCATTTTTAAAGATTTTCCCCTTGGCTATGGTACCTTCTGTTGGGTTCTGGGTTAATGGAGCCTAAAGCTATACGTCTGGCAGGGAAACTCTGTGAGCCACCCTCACCCCATCTCTTTCATAAGGTCCACAAACACACCCGCCCATGTTGCTTCAAGTCCCTCCTCCTCCTCACCTTCCTACCCCCCCACCTGGCTATGAGGGGTAATGGGCTGTGAAATTGGCTTTTCTATTATTATTAATTAGATCTGATGTCAGGCATTTTGTTTTGGTTTGTGTCTGGGGTTTTATTCCCTTCTCCAAGTAAGGAAAATACCTAGATGGCTAAAAGAGGGGGCAGACTTCTTACAAAGTTGATGCTGGGAGCCAGTCCTAGCAACTGCAGCACAGTTTTTTGTAGAGGATCAGAGTCCCTCTCCCTGCTTTTAGATGACTTCTCTGTTCACTGCTTAACTCTTTCTGTCCCTCATCGGTGTCTCATCTCTAGTCAGACCGGAGAGGGAGCTGTTACCAGAGAGAATAAGAAGTAACCTATATAAGAGCTGATGCAAGCCCCTGGCAGCAGAGGAAGCAGACAGCCTTGCTGAATGCAAGGGAAGAGAAACTGCACAAGACAGAAGAAACAGACACATTTTGTTAAGTCTTACATGAGAGTGAAGAGCTTTGTTGAACAGATCTGAATGGTTCAGGTCTAATTGAAATTCATCTTCGGAAATGACTTTGAATTTTATCACTGTTATGACCACCTCATTTCCTTATTTCTAATATGTAGGAATTTAGCAAATGAAGGAAGAAGAAATGAACAATCTGTCCCAAACCAAGTGATAAAAAGCATCTACCACCTACCCACCCAACTATTCTGTAGCACCCATTACTTTTCAATCCCTTCAGTCTGGGAACTTCTCAAGTTTCCCCTGTACAAACTACCTCGCTGCAGAGAGCAACCTACTTTTCCATCCATCACAGCTCCCTAAGATTAATACATGGATGCCCATGGGGACTGCTCACTCTAGATATAAAATAATAAATATCCTTCTCTGGATGAGCTATCTATCTAGAAATACTTGTCTATTCTAGAGTTAATATTAGAATATTTAAGTTCCCTGGGTCAGGAGGAAATGCTGTAACTATGAGAAAGAGCAGCAGTTCAGGCAGAGTTCTCATAAGACCTAAAACTACTGAGACCCTATGGCTTGAGTTTAAAACATCTGACCTGTAAAAAAATCTCTGCAGCTTTTCAAACCAGCACTGCTTGTCCATTCTCCCATTTTCCCTTCAGAGCACCATGTCACCATAATGGCCAGTTTCAGATGTGTGCAGACCCACTAGGAACTGAGTTCTTAGGTGCAACCCACTTGCTCAGCCGTAAGATCAAAGAAACAGAGTTTGACAGCAAAAACAAGTCAAATCCTGTGGCAACACTGAAGAGCAAAGTCCTGACTGTTTGCTCTAAAGCCTCTGCTGTCTTCAGGTTGAAATTCAGCTTGATTTTGAGCAGACAGACCCACGTACACCCTGAAGCAGGGAAATTGACTGTTCGCAGGGTTGCACCCACAAGACCTACCACGAAGATACTCCTGATTCTGCCATGGCTGTTGGGAACAGAGTGCTTGGCAGGCCTGTTTGTGACAACAATGCACTCCACCAACACCAACACCCACTGTGACAACCAGCACCCACTGCTGCCTCACACATGGGGCATAGATGGGAGATACATTGTCCCCACTTTTGAGAAGGACACTAGAGTTGCCATTCCAGGAGAGCTGCTGGGACTGGGGAAGAGCAAGACCAGCTCTTTTCCATGAAAGTTTTCCCTACTGTTTTATGTTCTTTTAGCTGTGTGATGTGGCCACTGCATGATGAAAAAGGATGGAGAGGTGACATGACTCTCCTAAAGGATTTCAGAGCTAGGGCGTACTCCTAGGCCTAGTCTAATGCCTGCTGGGTCTGGCTCCTGGAGGCATTAGGGCAGCTCTGGAAGACACACTAAGCTGGCCCTGGCAACTCCCTCCTAATCCAGTGGCTCCCAGTCCATGACTTGATTTTTACAGCTACAAAATTAAGATAATGACACTCATTCTACTTTTGCAGGACACCAGGAGTTTTGCTGGTGAAAAGCAACATACCAGAGCAAGTCTGACATGCTGGAGAGCTCAATGCAAACTCTCATCCCCCTCTGGACTTTCCACCTCAATTTCCCTGCCTATGGAAGTAGCATGCATCTGGTTTTGCAAAGGTGAGGCTGGATTATTGACAAGGTAGAGCCACTACCTTAAACCAAAGTCTTCCTGGTGTGATGTTGAAGCAACTGAGTGAAACTGGGAGTGACTTTGGCCCTTCACCAGAGCCAAGGAATTGTCTTGACCTTTGCAGCTATTCAGGCTGTTCACTTCAGGCTACTTCAGAATTTCAGGTGAGACCTTAGCCTGGCTGACAGTTTTGAAAAGACAGTCAAGCAAGCAGAAGAGGTACATAGAAGGGTGAAAAGTGAGTGCTAAGAACATTGCTCCTGACCTTTTAAATGGGATTTTACAGTCATGGTTCGGCTGAACCTGGGGCCTGACTGCTGCAATGCCACAAACTTCTGTCAAGTTATTTCTGAAGTGCCATGGTATAAGCAAGAGACATCATCCACTCCCAGTATGTACAATTGAACAGGGGATTTACAGACTGGTGTGAGGAAGCAGGGAAGGAGGATGTTGGAGGGAAGGGTGGGGTGTGGAGTATAAAGAGTCTGTGCAAAAGGGCAGCTTTTTTTACTGGAATAAGTCTCTCACGTGACTGTGGAATTCTCCCCTTCAGTTCAGATGGGTTTCACTTTTCAGTTCTAAAGGAAATAAATAAACTGAGGGTGATGCTTTCCTGACTGTCATGGTAAATCAGGCATCATTTCATTACAATCAATGGACTTCCACCAGCAGAGAGTTGATGTGAAAGAGATGACCATTAACCCCAGAGTACCTAACCTCCCCGCCATCCCCAATCCCTTCTCCATCTGAAAAATCAGCTGTTCTTTTTTTGGCTCTTAGAGGAACCCCAGGAAGAAAGAGCCTGCAGTCAGACTATAGCTGCCGAGGCATGACGCAAATTAGACGCCAGTCTCACTTCTCCACAGCAGTGTCAGCTCCTGCAGGGCTAAGCATAAGACACTGAAAAAGCATGGGGAGAAGGGATATTGAGCCAAACCTGGCCACAGCTCCTATCCAATCCAGCCTGAGCAAGGATAGAATGAAAACAAGGACTAGGAAAATGTCTGCTGCCTTCTGGAATTCCCATGATGGGTTACAGGTCCCTGGCCAGCCAGGCCTGAGTTTGCTTCGACAAAAATTTATGTCCAAGCCGCTCTCACAAGCAGAGTTTTAAGCCCCTTCTCTTTAGTGGCACCAAGTGACACTTGACTGTAGCTGAGGAAGGACCTCCTGAAATGAAGATAACAGATTTTTGCTGACAGTAGTCATCTGTTGAATTTCACAGGTGAACCACAGAAATTCTTCTTAGGGAAGAAAACAGGAGTATTTCAATGTCTGCCATAATTCCATATAATGGAAAGATAAAAAGCAGTGAATAGACTTCTAAACAACACTGTCTGGAGAAATCTCCTCCTTCCACACATGCTGGTGAGCTGGGTCCATACATGCCAGCAAGTTCCCCTCCTTCTGAACGTTTGCAGAGGACCAGCAAGCAACCCATCCATCCCACAGATGTGAATTCCTACTGATCAAGCTGGCTGGAGTTCCAGACTGCTTTGGGACAGCTTAAACACCATTCTTGCCTCAGTTATTTAATAGCTAGCATTTAGAATGTGTGGAGTATCATTTGCAGGGCCTTCCAGTCCTGCTGCAGGTTTCCAGAGCCCCTCTGGGTGACGACAGACATCAGTGGCCTCAAAAATGCTGTCACCTCAGGGCTAAAGATGGCAGCTGCTTAGAAACAGGCAACACTGAGGGGAGGAATGAGGGTGGTTGCTTTATTTAATTCAGGACTATTAGGGAACACCATGGAAGACAGAAAACAGTTCCTTGCGCTAAAATTTTCCGAAGTACTGGGGCTACATTTAGATATTTAGAGCCATCATGTGGCTCTGTGGTGGGGTCCTCTGCAGCTCATCATAATGCTGCCTTCCCCACAACACAGAAGCAGCTGAGCCCTCACTGGGACCTTGGCTTAGTGCTGAATGAGAGAGAAATCAACACCTGCTGCACAGCCACCAGCACCCTTGGATTTGCATTACAGATCTGCCATCCAAACATGCCACCAGCCTAGTGCTGTTTAGACCGGAGGAGGTCACTGCCCTGGGAGGTGCACCTCCAAGAACCTGGGAGCCAACATGCTGCTGCTCTGCTGCCAAGCCAGCAGCAATAAACAGAAGATGATGCTTTAAGGAACAGCATATTCATTCTAGTTTTCATCTGGTACTAAATACCTAAGCCTCCACCTGCCTGAATCCTCCTCCACCCTTGCCAGAAATCTGCTGGAGAGGAAACTAAAAAAAGGAAGATGAAGCAAAATAAAGCAAACTGCCAGGGAAAAATGTCCAAAAAGCTAGCCCAGAGGACAGGGGAGAATCGAGGTCTCCACAGATGAGTGCTTTTAATTAGGAAGAGGGCTGAACAGCAAGGAGCTTATGCTAATGAGTAGTCTCTTTTAATCAGCTTATATTTTAAAAACAGCATTTTTTAGCAGTCAAAATAGTTCTGAAAAATGGTAATTATCAGAAATGCATTAACATGGAGCAGGTGGGCTAGGAAGCTGAAATGATGGAGACTGGTGTCTGACAGAAGGGGACAGCATTGTCATGCGGGGTGATGCAGGGATGAGGTGGAAGGGCTTCCGGGGCTGTGGCTACTGCCTCTGACATCCCTGCCCTGTGAATCTTCCTTTCCTCCCTGTTCTAATGAATCCTTTCTGTCCCCCACATGTTCACCAGTGTCCCTCTCTTTCTTTCCTCCCATTGGTGAGTACTCTCTCTGCACACAGAGATGACCTTGCTCTTCGCCTCTTTATCTCCTCACCTTTCTCCCACCTGTTCCTCCAAGTGCCACCCTGCAGATGCATGGTGCAGGGGCCTCTTCCTGCTTGTGCTACAAACACTGCCATGTTGTAGTCTCTGCTGAGTGTGGATGCTGACTGTCTGGAGAATATATTTACTGTGTACTGTGTGTACACTCCCAACAAGATAAATTGAGCCTTTGCAGTCCATGCTTGAGGTGTCCAAACTAACTCCACAGCTGACCCCTCCCAGTGAGTCCTTTTACTCTTAGCCAGCCTTGTTGGAGATGCACATATTTGCATGCAGTGGAGTACAGAGAAATTCCCCTCTATTTACAACTTCTTTCTTTCAGCACCCTGTCCTCTCATCTGGGAAGGGACATGCTACCAGAAATGTGCAGGATTCCCATCACCTATACGCCCTCACTCTACCCTGCCCACGTGAGTCTTTGTAACAGCCTGCCTGCTTCCCCAAATGGTTCAACACCCACCAATATTTCAAGTGGATGTTACCAAGTGAAATGAACACCAGTTCGCAGTATCCTGCTTTGTCTGAGGAAACAGATCCAGGCATGTGAAGCCATCTGCTCTTGTAGGGTTGCCATCCTCATATTTCTCTGTACTATGTGCAATAAAGAGCGTTACCAGACATCACTCTCAAGCTTACAACAACCTTGGGGCAGAAAACAGGAGGGGGAGGCAGCACATCCAACATGCCACATATGGTGGGGTGAAAGGAGAGAGACAGAGAAAATATACACCAAAGAATGGATAGAGTGATAGGCTGCCTGATGCTTTCACGTGCAGTGGAAGGTGCTGTGATTATCCTGTCTGAAGCTGGCTTAATCCTAAATGTTTTTCCAAGATTCCTGCAGTGACATAGAAAGCCAGTTCAGCCATGTCTTCTCACCAGCCTTGACACCAGAAAACAGACTGTAGCCTGTACAGCTGCCACTGTCTCATTCAGGAAGAGCTGGCTTTGATCCACCACTCACGACTGAGCAAGATCCTGGTGCCCTCGGGTTCAGCTTATGTATGGCCAAGGCCTGGGCACGTGGCAAATCCTGTTCTGACTGCGAAAATGCCACTTGGTAGCGGGGCAGCTTCAGCCCTGCTCATCTACACTACCAGGGTCTCTGCTCTGATCACCCTCTCCAGCTTCTCAAGTGCAAGTTTCCAGGTGATGGGACCTAAGGGCATCCAAGAGACCAACACAGCTGTGCCTCTCTAGGAATCAGGCTTATGGCTTACAAATCTCATGGCAGTGAAGGATCAGAATGGGTTTATAACTCTAGTTTTACAGGATGAGAAAACAATCAAGCACAGTTTTGACCCACTGAAAAAGACACTGCCTTTCCAAACTATCACTGTATCAACGTGCATGCATTAGCACAATAGCTTGGTGTCAAAGCCTGAGGCTGTTGATGTATGTTTGTGCATGGCATATCATCTTCCCATGTAATCCCCTGCTCTACTTTCTCATCCCTGTGTTTGAGGGCAGGCCTTTCTTTGGTGAAAGGAAGCAACTGTAAAGCTGATTATTTTACAGCTGCATCTGTAATTTATGGTGTCCTGGGCTAGCCAAGAAAAGGCAGCACCTTGGGACATGATCTGATCAGACCTCAAAGGCAAGTTCATACAGATCTGCAGTAACAACTCGAGTCAGGAGACATCCAAAGAAAATGACATTCTGTATCATTTGACTATCCTCCTCCACCAAGACCATGACATTGCTGATCCCCCTCCTGTTTTGAGGAGCATGTGATTTAAGGACATGAAGACCTGCAGGAGTGAGGAAGATAACTGCAATGCAAAAGCAATACTATGATCCTTGAGACCATTAAAGATCCCATATCATGCTGCATTTTTCTCCTTCACAACATTTTTAAACTCACATCAATTTTCCATACCATATTAGATGCATTAGTAGTAATGGCTATTTATAGAGCTGTAGTTTGGATCAGGCTGCTGTACAAGGGAAAAAAAATAAAAAAAATAAAGAAGACTGTCATGCTTAAAAGCTACAGTTCAAACAGTGAACTAAATGCCAGGGCATATAAGGTTAAATATCCCAAATAGCTTCCTTCCATTGACAGGTGATGAGATTGTTACTAATTCAGTGTAGAGGTAGAAAGCGTTAAAATAAATGTTAAAATAAATTACATGGTAAAATAGATTACACAAACTGAGCACATTAATATGCACTAATCGAGATTGTTGCTATAACAGGATTCTTTGTTCTAGAGCAAAATGCCTCAGTATTATAGGCAGGCCAAAACAAAAGCCCCCTGCTGCTGTAGTGAAAGCTGGACTGGGATTATAAAGAGGATTTTCAAAGCAAAGTTGTTCCTTTCCAACAGAATTGTGCTGCTGAGAACCAGTTGGACTGGTGTCCCAAGGCTGAGCTGCTCTCCACTTGGAATGCATGGGCAGAAGCATCATGTTGAGATACCCTCTCCTGTATCATCTGATGGGAATGCATGCGCCTGCTGTCTGCCTCGGGCAGCCGTGCAGGCTGAGCGTAAAACAGCACCATCTGTTTTGGGCTGCTAGCCTGTGCCCCAGCACTGGAACAGGGGGTCTGCCTGCACCAGGGAGGGAAAGGCAGCCTCGCTGCTTCCTTCAGTGTGGGAAATCAGCAGCTGTGCTCTGAGCCAGCAGCAAAGACAGAGTCCCCAAAAGGAAATTCAGCTGCGGCACTTGGCTGGCAGTGGGCAGCACACCCCCTCCCTGCAGCTGCCTCAGCTCTGGGCTCCAATCTGCACGGACCATACGCAGGGGTCACAGAGCACCCGGTGCCTGCAGGTCCATCTGGCCTTTGGCCTCTCTGCTAAGGGGCTGGCAGGTGTCCCACCTGGGCTCCAGGTGGAGAAGTGCACCAGGAGAGGACAACTCCCACCAAGAGCTCAATCAAAAGCCACCTATCAAGAGCCAAAATGTGACACCAGGAAGGCTCCACCAGTGCTAGTGCTTAATGTCTAAGTCCAAGAGAGAAGTGAATCCAGCCTCCTACTACTTCATATTCCATGACCCTACAGAGAGGAAGAACTGTGAAAGCTAAATCTGATCCTTCTTGTCGGCACCATAGAAACTGGTGCAGTGAATCAAGTGGAAGCACAGCAACATAATTGTGACCCCATAAAGTGATATTTTTGAACATTTAAAGTGTGTAAACATATTTATCTCTTTTTACTCTCTTCTTTTAGAATGAAGAGAAGTGATCTTACATAAAATAAAACAAAGATGACACGGATGCAGGTAACCACACGTCCCTGTAACCACAGGCAAATGTCTCCCAGTCTTCTCAGCCACCTCCTCTTCTTCTGACTCCCAATTAGCCAGCCTTACAAGGTCTGATCTGTTCCCTAATCGTTCCCTTCTCATTACTCCACCCCGCGTGCTTCTGTGAGATCTAAGAAGGGAACTAACAAGGTGCCTGCTGCAAAACAAGCAGGGATTCTGGCTGCATTCCTGTACCACTGAGCAAATAGTTTCAGAGATAAATAAATAAAGCTATTCAAGGAGAATCCTCACTTCAGTTTAGCTGGGCTTTCACTGTGTCTACAAACCTGCCATTGTTCCAGATACTTGAAAACACAGCTATTAGCTTTCCTCCCTATTTCTCCATTTTGAGATAAGTAGGAAATGCCATTTATTTGTTAAAATTTTATAACTCAAAACTCACGTCTCCTTCTTCTGCCTTTAAAAGCACCCAGCCCTGGGTGAGAAATGACCAGCTGCAGGCAGCCCGAACAGGCCAATGTTCATTAAATGTCTTATTCAACCCCAAACCTCATGAATTGTTTAATGTACAATGGAGACAAAAGCCTTATTTTTTTCATGTGTCAGCTCTTGTTAAGCGGCTCCCTGCCCATCTTGCTGCTGGCTATAAACAGGATTAACAATCCCCGTAGTTAGAGGCAGGGAATGTGTGCACACTTCACACGCTGGCAAACGCGTGCAGAGGACAGGGTGGCACACCCCCCACCACAGCCCCACGCGTGTGTGCCAACCAGGCAGCCCTGCCAAGCATATTTACTCCCTGGGGAAGGCAGATGCACCAATCCAGGCATTCCAGCATGGAGAGCCTGCAGTGCCCGCACACCTCGGGTTACAAGCACATCCCTCCCAAGAGCAGCGTGTTGCTCATCTGCATGGATCGCTTCCCTCCAGCTTCTATATGCAAGAAGGAAAAAGCAGCAGCTTTCCTGGAGAGGAGGATGTGCTGCCTGGTCTGCTTTTTCCAGCCCTCATGCTGCATGTCTGGTGTTAGAAGTCTTGAAGCTGACTTCTTTGAGGAAGCCTACCAGGTGCTGGGCACCACATTGCCGAGGGAGGCCCTCAAGAGACAGCCCATGCATCTTCTCCAGAAACTTCTGGAAATACAGCCAGCACCTCCCACTCCTCCTCTCCTCCACACCCAAGCACACGTGCCAGCCCTGTGAGCTCGAACATACACACACACAGGCAGAGAGGCACGTGCACAGATGAGCATGGCATCTGGCTTTCTGTGAGATGCCTTCAGGGCCCACGCTCAGCCTGGAAGCATGAACCCCAAGCCACCAGCTTCAAGAACACCACAGCCACCTTGGCCAGCATGCCAGAAGGCTGCCAGCCACCCTGGCTGAAGGGAGGAAACGGGGAGGAAGGTTTGCCAGCTCCAGTGTGGCTGTACCAATGTCCAGCTTTTGGTGGGACTCCCGTGGTTTCCTCTCCATCCCCAGCAGCAGTGAGGACCATGAGTGTTTGCAACAGAAATGATGCTGTAGATTTCAGAATGCTGACCGGTTGTTGGGCTGATGTCAGGGCACCAGCCTGGCAGAAGACTGGTCAGCATGAAGAGGAGGGGGAGGAGGGGAGACAGTAGGATGTCCTTGGGCATGACAAATTGACCAGGGACAGTGAAGAGGCAGCCTGTTGATGTGCAGTGCAGGAGGGGGATGTCCCTTTAATGCAGCTTGCTGCCAGGGAAAGGGTGATGCCAAGCTGTCCTTTCTCACTGCCCATCCCCATGGATGCAGAAATTACATCCACGGTGAGTGGATGCCATCCTCTAGAAAATGCCATCTGGAGAACATTACTGGGTTTCCTGGACAGACATCACAGGACTCTGCAAAACCTGGAGCTAAACAGCACTTGAAACTCATGTCAAATGGTGCTTTAAGAGGTAATAGCTTGCAGGGCTATAGCTAGGGTTTTTTTCCTCACTGAAATCAGGAGGAAGCTGTACTGCTGACCAAACCCACTTATGAGCTACAAAGTGAGCGAGAAAATAAAAGCGTCTGATGAAAGCTAGCATTTTTGTGATAGCAAAGGAAATATCCGTCTCTCATGCTTATTTGATATTTGGGATTATTGATGTATTTTCTGGCAGCAAATAATCTTTTCCTCACACATTAAACATATTGTGAATATTGCAGTCAGCTGTAAAATCCACCATTCCCTCCTACATACCACCGGACTGTAACATCTGCATCACTAACAAAATCAGCGCAACACAAATCACGTGTACAACGGAAACACAGGAAAATGTGCAAGCGTGAGTGTGGACTGAGGATGAGCTTATGTGAGGGGCTGTGGAAAGCACACCAGGAGCACCAGTGCTTCTCAGCAAAGCTCATGGCCTGCCTGATGCACTGAGGCTTCAGGAAGTGACCCAGTCAGACTGACATGGTACATATTTGTGGGTGGGCCACTCAAGGATTTTGGTAGGTAAATTAGTGTGTGATTTATGCAACTTGACTCAGCTAATTAAGGGCCAGCAAAAAACAGAACCTATGACTCAGACAATAGTTGGCAGCACAAAATGCAAATTTCCCCATCCAACAGACCATTTCAAATTCACTTTTGACAGAAATACTCATAATAGAAATATCTTTGTGAGTATTTGCTCTACCCAAGCTACCGTGCTTGCAGAGAGGGACGGCAGAAGGGCTGCAAACATCATCAGTTTAAGATTTGCTTTTGAATTGGAACAAAATAATTATGAATATCCCTCTGCCTCATTTTGGTGGTGCCTCAGCCACCTTAGAAACCATCAGACATGGTCTTGGCACTGCTCACAGCTGGGGGACCTTCCCTCACATCCCCTCCTCCACCCATCACGCATGTTTCATCAACTCCAACACATCTGATGACCTTTTTGGCATCCTCCCTGCCCAAACAGCCACAATCCCATGCCATTTTTGCCTTTATCTAGCCATCAACATACTCCAGCAGCATGCAAAATGTACAGCAATACCTCCTCCCAAGCAGCACCAACCACATCCCTGTGATAAGGGCAATTCCCAGGGCATTCCCAGGGCTGTATGCATGCCCCTCATGCTCTGCAGTGACGTTGCAGCTCCATCCATTTCCACTGCTCCTCAGGACTGTCTCACAAAGCCTTGCTCACCCAAGTAATCCCATTAAACCTGATGGGCTAGTTGCCTAAGCACCGATTTACGGGATCATGCTCTTAAAGGCTAAGCTCTTCAGTGAAGGGACCCGAGGAGTCCCTTGTAAATTGCCCACAAAGCCCTACAGCCACCGCTGGCCTGCTGAAACCTGGTGTTATTTGCAGGAGATCAAAGTCCTGTCAGGTCATGTTGACTTCTATTAATGGAAGCTGAGATGCTCAGCTGCACTTCTAGGTGTCAGGCCTGTAAATGATGAACTCTTACAGACGTGTTTCACCTGGTGGGTTTTTCAGGGAGCTGTCAATTGACACCGAGTGGAATTCAAAAGAAAGTCTGATTCTCCCAACATCCTGAGGACACCAAGTTTCCCTGTTTTGCCCAGCTACAATTGCAGTGTCAGCACAGGCTGAGTTCTCAGGACAGAGGTCTTTTGGGTGCACCGGGGTGGGATAGGCATGTTGGAAGGGGCCTGCCTGGATATGCTGCTTCCTTCTCTTTTAAAAAAATTTTGTCCTGGCAGAGGCCTATTCAGGTGACAGAAAGACATGAGGAAATGGGAACAAAATGTGCACACTGTTCATATTAAAGAAGACCCAGTATAAAAGCATAAGTAATAAACCTTCACAGACCTCTATTAATAGCTCCTGGAACCTGAGCAAGGAACACAGCGGTGGTTTTGCCAGGGCTCATTCTGCAAGGGTGAAAATCTTTTGCTTACTGTTTTCACATTTGTCATTGCCATGCTCCATCAGGCTTAGCAGTAAAGGCAGTAAAGGAAAGCAGGGGACCAGGGGAGAAAGGAGACAGGGAAATCCTGGCCTGTGGCTGAGCGCGTTTTGACGGCTTTACAAGCACAGAGGCTGGATGAAGTCATGTTGCAAAATTACTTGTCCATTCATGCATAGGGCTGAGGAAGAATCCTATACAACTAAATTAAATTTAAATTATCATATGCCAAATTGACATTAATATTCAGGGCAAAGGATCATTTTTTTCAGGCAGTGCATTGATTTAGTTTTAAATACTAATAAATTCCTCCTGCCTCACTGGACATTGATGGCATATTCCCCCCTGAGCTCCTACCTTGTGTAATGCTAGCCTTACACCCAAAAGAGAGGGCTTGGCTTTGCAAGCCAAGAGTAAGAACCTCAGAAAGGGCAGACAGAGCCTCAAAAGCAACAGAGACCCTTCAGACAGAAGGCTTATTGAGGTAAATGTATTTCTCCCTCTCCCCATTTTTCCAGACATGTCTTCCCTAAAACTCAGCTGCCTGCCAAGAAGGTCCCTGGGGCTGTGCAGAGACCCAGACCAGCAACACATGGCTGTGCAGTGCTTGGGGAGGGTGGGCTGGGAGCCTGCCACCAGTCTCCTGGTCCTCTTGGTTCAGCCCCCCTCCCCAGCAATCCCCACAGGTTTCATTGCTGAATGCCTCAGCCCCTAGAGTATCACAGTAATTTGGCACTGATGCCTTAGTCACTTAATTATTCTTTTCAAAGGAGCCTTTGAATTTCTTTTTTCCAACCTTGCCTTCTTCCCTCTCCCTCCCTTTTCCCTTTACACATTTTGACTCAATAGTTTTCCTTGAAATTGTATAAACTTGTTGTTTATTTCTTGCCATCTAGCATGCTGTGATCTATCTTTCATTGTTAATATTTTTTTTTTCTCAGCAGCATCCCTGTTGCCTGTCTCTGAGTTCATTCTCTTCCCTCTTTCAGCAGCACTATATTTTTCTTCTCAGTATTTTTGCTTAGCTCTATTAACTTTTATTTATTTTTCTTTCACTCCTTCATCATGTTTCTTTTCTTCGTTGCTGTGCACCATCTGTATATCTGTTTCTGCCTCTCTCATGCTCCCACAACTAGATTACTCTCTGCCTGCCTTTGATTACACAGCCCCTTGTCTCCCCTCCCCACATATTCCCCTCCCTAATAAGAAATATCTAAAACCAGCCGTGCCCCTTCTTGGGCTCCCCCTCTGGTTCCCAGCTGTTGCCTGTGAAAAATACCTGTGTAGGAGTGTTGACATCATGAGCTCTGGCAAGCCAGAGAGCATCTAAGTCAAGAAGACTCAAGATGCAGTAAGAGATGATGAGCTCAATGTATGATTTCTCCAAAGCATGCATATATCTAATTCTGCATTTTCTGAGAGGGAAAAAAAAATAATAAAAAAATAAATCCCTCCTGCTCTTGACATGTCTTATCTGCTTTTGAACATCTCACTATGCAAACAAATTAGTTTCTCCTAATAAAGGCTGGAAAGCGAAAAATAAGCCTGAGAATGGAAATCTAAACTTAGCCATAACTGAAGAATTATGATTGATGCCTTCAAAGTAAAGGAGGTGCACCAAGAAGAAGAGCTGTGTGCACCAAGGAAGCATAAATGACCTCCCAGTTCCCCAGCACCTCGGCTGTCTCCCTACACCTCTGCACCCCTAACAGAGCTCCCAGATACTGTCTTTGCAAAGCACTGTAAAAATAGATGTCAGGAGAGCATCCTGTGACTGCTGCTCCAGAGCTCTGGCCACCAGCTGCAGACTGCGTGTGAAGGACAGAGTGACGCAGCTGCAGGGGATGCGCCTGGAGATGCCACGGTACTGGGGGCTGCTAGGGAGTAAAAATGGCCAAGAACCAGGTTGGAGAAGGCTTCTTCTTAAAAACAAGCAACTGTAGCTGTGTGGGCAGGTCACCCTCTGACTGCCTGTGGGAGAAGGTATTCTCCTGGGCTGTCTGGACACAGCCATCCCTGCCTGTCCTCCCTCTCCTGAGGCTGTGCCTAGACTCACTGGGAAATAAAGGGAGGGCTCAATCTGGCCTGAAGTATCTCTGGGCTTTGCTGCCCACTCTGTGTGCCCCCGCCCTGCAGATGGAGCCTGTGGGGAGGAAGCAGGAGCTGCCCCAGGGCACACAAACAACCTGGTCCAATCATATCTTGGAGAAAAAGCTTACCAGCTGACAGAGATGGTTACAGGCACCCACATTTATCCAGCCCACGAACAGAAAACGAAGCTGAAGTGAGAAATGAAGTTCATTTTCTTCTCCTTGCCTTTTCCAGAATCAGACTAAAACTCATCAGGGTCACAACTATATGGATTACAGCCAAGGAGAAAGGTTATTGATGTACCTCTAAGAAATAAAAACAAAGTTGAGGAAAAAACAACCCAGCACACAGGCAGCAAAGCTGGAATTGAGAAGATATGCCATTCATGCATTCCAGGTTAACAGGAATGAACTGAAATCTTCCAAATGTCAGCAAGGTTCAAAACAACCCAGAGTGAAAACTGCATCTCAAACCCAGACACTCACTAATTCAATTCTGAATCATAATATCCTTAAATCTCATCATGCGCAGGCAGAACGGTAGGTAAAACTGACATGCCATTTTGGTTTCTGATCTCCCCTATTTTTTTAGGCTACCTTCAATAAACTAGGAATGGTTTCTGAATTTTACACCGGGGAATTTGAGCATGTATTTGTATCTACATGCATAGGCACGTGTGTGCATGTATGCAGGCATGCTGATGTACACGTGCATCTACATCTATGCACAGACAGACATTAAAAACCCAGGGCTTCTCTTGCCAGGTGTACACACTACAGTACTGGGCTTCCCCTTGTCCCAGTCTGTTCATTTGTGCCACACAGACTTTACTCTGCACCTCATAGCGTGCTCAGATATCCCATATTCTCATTATCCTCAGACTCACCGAGCCTGGCTGTCCCCCCTGGAGGCCGTTCAGCACAGAAATTTGTGCTTAGCTGAATTTTCACCATAGCTCTGCAATTCACCTTTACAAAAATAAACTCTCCTACGTGGAACTTTTGCAATCAGCACAGAGACCAGAACAAACAAACAGGAAAACAGTCCTGTCAGCGATTTTCCAGCCATGTAAACTGCTCACTCGGAGCTGGTGAAAAAAATGGCCACCATCCCAACCGTGGGCCCTGCGCTGATGCTCCTCTCCTGCTCAGCCAGCGCTCCCCTGTTTATCCGATCTAATGCAATAAAATGCGTAATTAATTTCTAAACGCTTCCGTTGAACGGTGCAATTTGTCAAGTCGAGTTGTTAATAGAATTAAGCTTTTTATCAGCGATTAGCAAAAGAAGGTAAAAAAAAAATTAATTACGGAATTGTATGCCTCCCTGCTTCAAAGCCAGGTTTGGGATTAAATGTTTGATAAAGGTTCCCTGGCACGTTATAAAACATTTAGCAAAAGCTGCTTTCCCCATGGTGTTTTCTGCAAAACAGCCTTTGTGCAAGAGGGGGGAGGCAGAGGGAGGAGGGTGAAGGCAGTACAGTTGATCACATGGAGAAGGGGGGCTGGCTTCAAATTGTGCAGAACTTATTGTATGGGAACACACCCCCAATATTGTATTCTGCTGGCACTACATCCTGCCTGCCTTGACCTCTCAAGCATCTCTCTGTTGTTTGTATAGATAACCAACAGTGACAGGGAATTACAGGCAATATTGGTTATTTCTGCCTGTGTGTCAAGAGGTGTCCCAGGCCCTGGACTCAGTGGAAGGACTATACAGCACCATGAAATGAGGCAGCACACACAATTTGTGCTGGTTACGTGGCAGGAGGCCCCCCGTAGAGCTCTTCTCATTCTGGTAAATCCATATACCTTGTGGAGGGCAGACTGTGAAGACTACAGAGCATGCCACGAGGTCAAGCCACCACTGCCCTCTGTAATGTAGCAAGTGCTGGATCATCACTAAATCCACGTGCCTTGACCGAGGAGAGGATAGCAGAGCAGAGCTGGGGCTGAAGAAGCCCCACCTCCACAGGATCACAAAGGATGACATGCTGCCTCATCCTTTCCAGGGAGCCTGCCTTCACAGACAGGGGCTGAGGGCTAGGAACCCAAGTGTACTGCAAGGAACACCACATCCCCTGGGCCTCGTGCCATCCATTACTGAGGATAGAAATACAGCAATCTCCCTCCTCCCTGCAAATCATACCGTCTGTTTACACCTGACTTCCACAGACACGAGTGAAACCTGTGCCTGAGGGACCTTGTTTAGGAACACGGTCTAGCCCAGGTGTTTCCCTGCCAAGGCCCAACTCTGGCATTTTTCCAAAACATATATATTCAGTTTCTCCATGGAACAATCTCAGGTTTACCAGCAACAAAGCAAGGGAACCTTCCAAGAGACAGCATGTCATCCTTGTAGGGGCAGGCTGGGAAGTACCATTGTGCGGCATGTTAAGCAAGAGGGGAGCAGAGAACCCAGAGGATGTGCTAGGGGCTTTTTTTGGGAAGCTCACCTACATAGGGTAGGGGATGAAATGCAGCAGTGGTGGGGAGCAAGGGCATGGGTAGGGCTGTCAAGAGAAGTGCTGGGTGAGGAGATCTGGAAGGCTGCAGGGCAGGAGGAGAGAGCTGCATCAACAGAGCTTTAAGGCACGATACAGAATTAAACCCTGACAACAGTTATGTTTCCGTGCACACCAGCTTAATTAGCAGCACGAAGCTTTCTGACACCTCCATTTCACGCTGTCTTTAGACTAAGTTTCTCAACATGCAGAATTTCTGGCAGCTCAGCACATGCTCTGTGCAATGGCCATGCAACTTGCAGGAAGGAAATGATGAGGAGGTGAAATCTTTAATCTGATTCCTGATCCTACTGGCAAGTTAAAGGTACAAAGCTAACGACACATTTAAGTACTTCAGATCCCCGCAATGAGACGGGATGGGGACATGAGGCTCTCTTGAGCAGCCTCCCTACCCCACATCAGCAGATCAGCTCCTGTTTTCTACTCTTCATAGATCTGGCCTCAGCGAGGACAGAGTGGCCAGCACAGACTTCTCACTCTAACCCCTGTACGTGTTAGCAGCCATGCTCTGAGGAGGAGCAATTATTGACAGACATAGCAAGGGCTGGAGTACTGATGGACTACAGCCAAGCCATAGGAGGATACTCAGGCACAGGGCTCAGCTCACACCGCACACATCTATGTAAAATGCAACTCAGTTTGTTGTCTATTATTTTGTTTTAGTTATACATCAGCTGTCTAGGATTTTGATTTGGATTCTTTTTCTTCTTTTGCTATTTGACCAAAATTATTGCATGCTCAGTCAGTTACTGGTCACCCCTTGAACCAGACTTGTCAATTCCTCCTTTTTCTTTCTCTCTCCCAGCTGTTCAAATATTTCAGAAGCTGGTAGATTGTTATCATTCATGTCCCGTCTTAAGTTGCTACTTAGCCAACCTCGACATATTTAGTTCCTTTAATCTTCTTCCCTAATAAGTCAATCCTTCAGCCCTTTAATCATGCTAGCTGTGCTTCTGCAGGTTCTCTCTGATTTGTCTGCACCTTCCTGGAGCTGGAGTGCCTAGAAAGCACAGCAGGCTTGTGAGCTGTGCTGAACAAGTCACTTCCTGTGGGCAGAAGGGCACAAGGCCACAGCCCAAATTCTGTAGAGTTTGCTTCTTCTTCCCTCACTGCTGTGCCCATTGCATCATTCCAAAGATCCTGAAGGAAAGCTCTCCTTGACATAGCTTCAGTTATGACTGAAGTACGACTTTAATGCTATCAAAGCTGTTAAAGTTTTTCCTTCATCTGCTCCACACTGCTCTCAGTGGGTTGCAGTTGATTTTCCCTATTTACCATAAGAAAACCAGCCAGCAAGCCATTTCTGGCCCTGCATCTTTTCACTTGGAGGAGATCCATCAAGGGCTGCAAAAGGGTTCTGCAAGGAAAAAAAGCAGACCCATCATTCTCCCTTTTAAATCCTTATGCTCTCCTCTCATGTGGCATGAGTGTCATACTGGAATGTCATCAGTTTGGGGTCTTGATATGGAAACTCATGAGTACTGTGAAAATGAGGAGTCAGAAAAAGAATTGGGAGCCTCAAGCTGGACGCCAGTCTTTTGAGTCAGCTTGTGAAAATCCTTTCCTTCCTCTGCAGTTCTGTTCCATGGAAGTAGAGTGGCACTTACTTCCTTTCCCATTCAAACACTCAAAGAAATCAAGCATTGAGAAATTTATTCAGGTTTTTCTTAATAGCTACAAATACCAGAATAATTTGATTCACAGATTTCTGCCAAATGTAGCCAGCATTTTGATTCAAAGCCTCTAAGTGGTATTATTTCATTTCTGCTTCCATCAAAAGAATCCTACAACCAAGTTCAAGTATACTCAACAATCCTGAGTTCCCTTACTTAAACTGACATTGTTCTCAAGGAGATATCCTAGACAATACCCTATTTTGCTTTCCTTTAAGCCTCTATCTACATTCTTTCACAGCAGTAAACACAAGTTGCAAGTGCCTCTACATAAAAGCTTATTATTCTCATTAGTAAAAGAAAAAGTGCTTGCAGAGGCAATAGACAATTTGGGAAGTGAATGCAAAAGTGTGTTCCCTCAAGGCAAGTTTCATTGTCAGACCCCTGGAGCCCTCTCTGCCAAGAAGAGGGATATACCAGCCTGTACACATAACAAGGACAGAACTGTATTTTGGTGTTGATTTATACTGGAAAACATACCAGTGTGTGTCACATTGATTTAAACTAAATTATCAAAAAAGAGCATAAATAAATAAATAAATTCTACTCTGACAGCTCTGTGTGGGAGGTCTCTGCCCACTGTCATTTAAACTTGGTAGTACTCTCACATAGGTGCACAGCTTAGCAGAACGTGACTCACATTCACATCAGTTGGATGCTCCTCAGCCCGGAGCTCTCCCTCTAGAGGGGACAGGGCAAGACAGGGCAACCTGTGTGGGGTTCAATTCCCTGTTCTCCTAATGACCTCCTCTGGGGGACAGGGAAATTCTCATTGCCCCACTACAGCATGCCTGAAAGCCCAGTGGAGGCACTCCCAATGGAAGTGTTGCCATGGCAGGAACAAGTTGCTACGTCAATGTCACAGTGATGTGCCATGTGAAGGCACCAGCCTTGCCTCGTGAGCGTGGAACCATGCTCGAGCTGCTGACTGCTGTGTCTCAGCTCTCAAGGGCCCGTCTGACATCACCATGGGGCTTCCCAAAGAGACACAAGGGCAGCCAGGTTCCAGCTCAGAAACCAGCTGCCTTCTGTCCCAGGGATGCCAGGATGTGGGATACAAAAATCCTCGATTTGCTCGAATGCCTGTGGCAGTAGCCAGATGAAAACCAAAATAAAGAAAAAGAATTTTCTTCTTCGGCAAATAATCTTGTGGCAATTCTGTCCTTTTATTTCAGGCAAGTAACTTTTATGCCTTGGCTATTGAACACTCAGTCATTTTGCAAAGCAGCTCTAGTAGCCAGTTTCAGGACTACAAAAAAAGATGTGGGTGTTCAATTCATGTCACTTCAAATATTTAGGACACGATTTCAGCTCAAATCACGTAAGGTTTGTTCACACAAAAGCCCTTTCCCTAGCAGCTGAGGAGGGCCAAGGGTAGCTGAAAGAAGCTCTAATCAAATGTTTCAAGAGAAGCTGGCTGATAGGCACTGTGGTACAATTTATAGCTAGCTGGATGCAGGTACTGTAGTTTTGCAATCATGCCAGCTATCAATCAAGCTCTATTCTATCGGTCTTTTATGTCTTGTACTCCAGATTCCAAGCCGAGCTTCGTCAATGAAAAAAGTATTTTGGTAATTGCAGATGATTTTCCCGTTGGATACTTTCATGTAACACATTTAGACAGGCGTGATAGTTCTTGGGGTAAAATGGGTCTGGGACTAGGAAAGTGGGGCAGGAGTGAGGAGTACTGGCCCACCTGGGAGGTAGGTCTGAGTGAGCAGGAAGGGTGCAAAGTGCTGGTCTCACCCTCAGAGTTTCCCAGCAACAGGATAGGGAGCTGCTATCAAGGCAAAGCCTTCCCATTTTTCACCAACAGAACTTTCCAACCCTTTTCCCCAGCTCCATTACAACACCCTGTGCCAAACAATGCGTAACAGCTCTGCAACTCTTTGCTCAACTCCCCTGCCCATCTGTGGAGAGTTTAATGGATACTCAGTGTCCTCTGCCCCCTTGGACACAGTGCCCAAACGCCAGTGACAAGAAACCTGACACTTCATTGTTGCAATTAATCTTTGTTAAACTGCCTCCTATAATGCCTCTCTCCGTGGCAGGGAGAGGAGCCTTCTGGAGCAGCTGTTGGCCACTGCCATGCACAGACAGCTTTGCCCTGTGGCAGCAAAAACACAGTGGTCTAAACAGTGTCACACAAACACTTAAACAGTTACCACAAACTCTCATTTTGAGCTGCCCTGGAGAAGATGTCTCCACTCCAGGAACAGACTGGAGTGAAAATGAGAAGTTTAGCAATACTGAGTGTTAGAGCACACATTGCTGTCCACTGAAAGGTTTCCTACAAGGAGAAAATGTACCTGTGCCTCAGCACTCCCTGAGCTTGACATTCTGAGAACAGAAATCCCTCCCTCCCAGATGAGGCAGGAGTGCCTGATGTGCCAGGGCAAGGAAGCAAAGTCACGTGCTGGATGTCACCTTAGCAGATGAAAACCATAGGTCATGGTTTGGCAGTGATCTTGTAGGCCTAGAAGAGATTTATGTTGCCTTGTTGGTGTGACAACCACTGGATAATTGTCCAAAGGTTTTCCCAGAGCTTATTTAACAGATGTATCCCAATCTTTGCTTCTGCCTAGCTTAAGAGCAGATAAAGCCACCAGACTTTAGGGTTCGTTTTCATTTGAGTTTCCTGTTGGGAAGTGGGGAGATGTTTAATGGAGATAATTCCAAACTGATTAAGGGATGGCATAGCTGCCAAGTTCATTATGAAATTGTATTTTATTTCATATCCCAACAAACTTGCATCTGCCTCTTCCATGATGCAGTAACTCTTTGAATTTACACATGTGCCAGGATGTGCAGGGCTCGCAGAATTACCATCTGTTTCCCTGTCATAAGCAGCCCAAGAGCGAGCATGCTGCTGAAATAACAGGCCACTTTGGTAATAGGCTTTATTTTATTTCTTTGCCCGCTTTGCATGGATCAATTATACCTGTTCTGCTCTCCAGTAAGAGATTCCCAGCTGAGAAGGCCACACTTGCCCTGCTGCAGCTGGGCACAGGGCCTCTCTGCTCCTGACAGTAGGAAAGCTGTTTTTCCTTACCACACATGCTGCAGCACCAAATCTGACACAAACTTCATGGTGCAGGACTTCCCCTCTCCTGGCTCTGGGCTCCCAACACCCTGCTCTGCCATGTCACCATGAAATACTTTACAATTATTCCAGTTTTTCTCTGTGTACAGATCCCAGGAAATTAGCCTGCAATTCTTCTATCAGGAGCTTTCTTCCTCAGCTTCTTCCCCACTTCCTACCAGCTGTCAATCTAGGCCGGAGGATAGCTCTTTGTCAGCCCACCAGGATCTGAAGGTGCATACATTGACATGGAGAGGAGGGTGCTCCAGAGGATGTGTTATTATCCACTGAGCACTTTGCTGAAGGAAGGAGGGTAGGCCAGTGCAGGAGGGAATGGGAGGAGGGACGGCGTGGGGCTTCCACAGCTCTCCCAGGGAGAGTTCACATTTTGCTTCTTCTTCTCCTTGGGGTTGCAATTACTTGCAACGTTAAAACAACCTCAACTCCCATCCCCAACAGACACCATCCCCCTCCCCTCTGCTCCACACAAGAGGAAAATTGTGGAGAAATACTACTTAATTATCACACCACGTAACTAATTAAAAGCTGAATGCTTGCGTGTGGTATGCTAATGGGGCATTAGAGAGCCAGCCTGCTTTGGTAAAGAGACATGAGCTCCCTCTTTCCCCCTTCACCTTACTGCTGGAGCTCCAGGCTGACAGGCACCTGGGATGAGGTGGGAATTTATTATGCTGCCTTCAAGTTTGCAGCTTTACAGAGGGCACCAAGGTCAAGCAACTTGATCAGTACGGAGGGAGAAATCACCTGTGCAGGCTCCAGGAGCAAGCTACATCGTGTGGGTGGCTTGCTATGGAAATTACATACACAGTGAGGCTTCACATGTATCCTAAAGCCTATTCTTTTTCTCCATGGGGTTGGTAGGAAACAAGAGAGTCTCTGAAAGAGAATGTTTATTGCATTCTCTCTTCATTGCAGGGAGGTTAAACTAGATGACCTTAAAAGATCCCATCCCACCCAAACTATTCTGTGATTCTAAGATGTGTAAATTGAGTATAGAGGAGTACACTCCAACTCCCCTTCTCCTACTATGCCATTACACCATCTGGTGCCAAGTGCCAGCCCTCTCCTTTCAGCTGCTGTGCTTGAAGTCCATGTCTGCTTGTCCACTCACAGCCAGGACCACTGAACATGTTAATTAAGGCGAAAGTCTATTCAGCTTCGTTGAGTTTTATTAATCACCACGATAGCTGCACATACGCCCAGAGGTTGGTCCTGGCTCCCATATGCTCTAGGAAGAGCCTGTGTGATCTGGAGTGGCCAGACAGCCATCCCACCATGGTTTGGGGACAATCAGGAACCCTACAGGGTAGCTGCAGCAGCACACTGTATCAGTTCACCCAATGGATTGTGAGGCTCATTCGGCCTTGGGGAGCACTGGGGCTGAGCTGAGATCTTTGCATGCCCAGCTATGTATGCTGGGCCTGCTGGGGGTGTTTCCCTGGTACCCTGTGCCATATAGAGCTAGTGCCAGTCCCACCTTCACCCACAGAAAGCAGGTATCCTGGGGATATGTAGGATTTTCTACAGCTTTTTCTTCCTTGGAAGACATTGGGTGTAGACAAAGAAAAAAACTAAAGCCCCAGAGGGAAAAAAAAGTATCATCAGTGTCAGCAAAGAGAGGCAGGAGTTTATCTCAGGTTAAGGGGATTTTTGTCTCCCTGGTACCACTGCCTGCTACACTGTACATGTACCTCTTGTGACATGTCCCATGAGCTACAGACCCCACTGTGAGGGTCATGACTTCTCGAGGCACAGGCAGAAGTGCCACAGCCCAGCATGCAGCCAGCACTGCCAGTGTTACCTGAGGCCCATCAGACAGCACAGTCCCACTGTGGAAAGGCTTTTATCCCATCTGCCCCACTTCCAGAGCCAGAGGGGAACAGATGGGGCCGGCTGGCTGGAGAAGGCCAGCAAGTGATCATGCACTGCCTGTGAACCTCAGAGCTGACACTGTCTGTTTTTCTCCCGCAGGCTTCCTGTTGTCCACTTGTCCTCTGAGTGCCTGCCAGCTGTGTTTGCCAAGTCCAGGGGTGCCCAGATGCTCCCCTTCACAACTCTTGGGATTTGTGTGATGAGCTAGGCTCCTCCACCAGTCCACTGTTTACCACAACTCCTCTGCTGAGCAACCACAAATAATTTCTTTCTAGTGATAGTGTGATCTCAAACTCAGATTCTCATCCTCTCCGATCTCCATCTGGAGGAGGCTTCTAGAACTTTCTTTTTCAATCACTAGCTCATCACCCTGTCCCAGGCTGATGTCTCACTGTGTCAAGTGCCCACATCCCCAACACGGCAGGAGGGTGCTCCTGCCTTGTGTGTTGGTTCTGCTGCTGGCACATCAACACTAAAGCCACGTGGACACCCTGTCCCAGCAGAAAGAAGGAACAGCCAGTGATGGTAAGGAAGGCAAGAACTCAGCCATGGTGCTCAAATGTGAAGGAGCTTAGGCTGAGTACATCCCACCAAACTCATGCCAGAGAATGACAAGGATGAAGAGGCCAACACCTCTTAAGGAAGATACTGCTCTTCACTGCTCTGAGATTTACATTCATGGCAAAGTACTTCTTGTACTGTACTTCTGCCCTGTGCTCTGAAGATGAGCACAACATTCCTTATGACTGGCATATCCATGCCCATTAGCTCCTCTCCAGCAAAAGGTCTCCTCCCCAACTCTGCTTGGTCCCAGCAGCTCCTTTTGGCTAGCTCCCTCCAACCACCTGCACTCCCACTGAGCACAGCATGGAGTGATGTTCTCATTCCCTCACTGTTGTGCTGTCATCTCTGTCATTTCAGAGCTGTTTCGTGACCATTCAGGTTTGGCAGATCATGCTCACAATGCGTCTGAGCTGATGCTTGACCCTCTCTCCTATTTCCGCCCAATTTGGTCCCAAACTATCAGCCTTACGTTATGGATCACCCCAAAGCCCCGGACTGTCAGAACAACTTCAATTACAGCAGCGATGGGCCCTGTGCCACCAGCAGCATCCGCGGCCTTCCAGCGGCTGACAAGGACTAATTAGGAAATGAAACATTAGTTAAGTCGCTCTCAATTAGGGCCAGGATAACGTTTTCCTGGCAGCACTGGGGCGCTTTAACTGCTGGTCCCATGATGACTGTGAGCACATCAGACTTGCTGAAGGAGCTTTAATGTTGAACATATGTTGGAGGATTACAGAAACCCTCTCAGCTGTGACATTTCGGTGTGCTCCCTGCTTTTTCTTTCCCCTGTAGCAAACAGGGAACAGTGAATGCCAGCACAGGAAAGCAAGAAAGGGGCTCAGAGCAATTAGCAGCAAGACATATACAAATGCACACATCTACATATGTGCACAAATCAAATACGTGCCTCTGAATGTACACATTCCACATTTTAATTAAACATCACCACACAGCATCCTTTTTCTTCCCTGCCTCGAAAAACACACCAGAGAGGACAGACCATTGCCCCATGTCAAAAGGCACGTTAGAAGCCCAAGGGATCCCTGGCTACAAAAAAAAAACACAAACCAAACAAAACCAACCCAACAAAATCCCACAACTCAAGCAAGAAAAGAGAACCCAGTGAGGCCGGGAGAGAGGGAAGCTTGGATATTCTTCAAATGAAAGCCAGGTGCAGCTAAGTCTTGTATGGGAGCCTCAGAGGGACAGAAGGCAATAAACAGAAATGTAATCTACCAAAACAAAATGAAAACCTCAAATTAGAAAGACTCAAATTCCCTTGGAGGCAGGCATGGAAGGAGGAGGAGACTGTGAGAGGGTATTAAAGTAAGGAAAATTTTATATTAAGAAAGTACGCAGTATATCCTCATATTTTGTGCATAGTCATTTTACGTGGTGCAGCAATCCATGGGGAGCAGCTGCAGTATGCACAGCTTTGCTGGGATTAAGGAACAGGACTGGGCTCTCACGTGCTGTCTCCTGGGGGGAGATGTAGGGCAGAGAGCTGGGAAGCCAACTGCAACTGTAGATGAGTATGTGCCACAATCTTTGGATTTGAGAAAGAATGGATCTGCATCTGCTTGGAAATTGGCTTTTGAAACACTTTTTAAATGGAAATTTCAGTTTCTAAATGAATTAAGAATCTGTTTGGGTTTGTTGTTTTTTTTTCCCTCAAAAGGAAAGGAAAAGACTTTTCATATGGAAGAATTTCTTCTGGCTAAAAAGATGGAGAACCTTTTGACTCTTTGAAATCTGCTAAGAAAACTTCTGCAAGATCATCACTTTGCCATTTGGGGAAAAATATCCACTTTTCCAACTGGTTTGAATGTAGCCCTTTCTGTGAGCACATCTCTTCAAAGCCCACTGGGAAACTTTCCATTGAATTTGCTAGGCCAGAGCTCTGCTGCCCAGCAAAAATACCAAGTGCAGAAACAGAATATCAGAGTATCTGAGACCTCTTCTGGCCCATGTAACTGGGATCCTGGACTGCACCAAACACAACTATCTGTTGAGACTTCTGCATGACTGTTTGATGAAATACACCCTTGGCAAGGCAGCTCTATCCAGAGCTCACCATATGCTCCTAATGCATCATAATTTCAGCACACACAGGCACATGCAAACAGCCTGAGAAGAATTTAAACAGACCTGTGTCTAATATGGTTGCACCAAAACACTGATTGTGAACCAGAATGAGATATTACTAACGTGCCACAAGAAACTGCTCCCTGCCAATGCACTCCACACACACCCTGCTCGAAACCCATGCCTGTGTCAGCACGCAAGGCCACTTCAGGAGAAGAGCACAGTGGCACACTCAGAAGTGTCAGCAGCTATTTCCACATCAGCCTTACACCAGTGATGCTAAGACCATAGCCTGGCTTTTTGGCTTGCTTGAGGTCTTGGTTCTCCACCGGCTTTTACCATGTGCTGTCATTTACGGCTTTGCTGAACAAAAGCTTCCAAGGAATCACCACGGCAGGGCTGCTGTTGCTGTTGGTGTGCCCACACGCGAGTGGTGACACACATTGCTCAGCCACACTGAATCTCATTCAGCAGGCAGGCCGTGGGAGGCCCTGCCAGAAGGTCACTTACACCTCCCTCATCAGGCTACTACCAGATTTTGCCTAATTTGGTTGTTGTAGCTACTTTCATGCTGTTTACACAAAGCCTGCTTAGACAGCCCAGTACAATAAAAAGGAAAGCGCTGCAAATGTGCTCTTTTTTGATCCTGTAAAATCAAATTTGTGTTTTTACCGATTCTCTCTTTTTTGAGGTGTTAATACCTGAATGTGAACACACTTCCCACTGTGCTGCTGTTCTGGCTGAAATCCATGACCCCAGGGGGTGATTCTTAGAGGCAGCTATAAAGATACCTACACGCTATAGCTGATCTATATCCACAGAGGCTTTGAAGGCACATGGCTCATTGTTTCATGCAATACCTAAATCCTTCTAGTTTTGCACACACTCCCTTGACCATTATGTCAGCCAAAATGGTGGGTACTTCTAGGAGCCTCCTCTCATGCAACAGTACCATACAGCTGAAAATCCAATGAAAAAGTTTGGGTTTTTTTTTTACTTTGTAAGTATGTTGGCAGGTACTACAAAGTATTACTGAGGAGGAGTTAAGAATGGACTGACAGCAGGAATGAAGGAGGCAAAGGCCACATCCAGCACAGCCATCTTCACTCTTTCTTGGTATCATGATAAAAGTCTTTCACATCAGTCAAGTGTGAGGTTGTCATTTCGATACAGTCCTCCACGAGAATTTTCACCAACTGCTGCAAGACTATTTACAGCGTAGAAAATTAACTAGGTACCTAAGTGTCTGTATGATTGAGGCTTATGTGTCATTTGCTATGTGGAACTTGCCTTTCTTACAATGACAACAATTTCAACTATTAGTCTGCTTGAAAAATTATGAGCAAGCAATTCAGAAGTGTGACCCAAACTTTGCCCAGAGCCTGACATTGCCTTAGGCAAGCATCCATCTAGTCCTCCATCTATCTAAGCTCATTTGTGTTGACAAAGGAAAAAAAGCCAGAGAGATGTGAAAACTATGGTATTTGATACTCACAGGAAGATTCAGCAGCTCTACCAGGCAGTTTTCCTTGGAAACAAATTTAAGACCCCCAAAACCTTGAGGTAGTCTTTTCATGTGCAAATATTTAACTGAGTTTGTTCTATAATAAAATTTCTAGGGGACAACCTTGCCACCCGTGCCAGCTGAGGAATACATTACCTGGTGGGGTTAACAGGGTTCCCTGCTGCAGAAATAAATACATTAGGAGATGAGACACGAAAGGTTTCACAGCTCCTGATTTTCCTTTAATAATATTCCATTAAAAATGACTGAAAGGCAACTCTCCTCCTATAAATCAGGTACCTCACTGATGCCTTTTAGTTCTGAAACGGGCCTTCTTTGGTTTTAATAGCTTTGCTACCTTCCCTCTCTGTCTGTCTGTCTCCAGATATGGCTGATTTACCTGGACTAGCAGAGACATTGGCTCCACATTCTTCAAAAAGTGCTGATCAGGCTGAGCTGGCAAAAGATTAAAAGTCACACAAATTGCTTCTATCACTGAAGGAGTCTAATTGATTTTGGGGAAAAGTCTAAATCATGATTTGCTCTCTGCTGGTTGGAGCCTATGTAGGGGAGGGGCACTGCTTTTTGATGGGCAGGAAGAAAAGTGTCCCCCCGCAGTCCATCAGTTCCTTGTCACTGCACTGACAGAGGCATCTCTCCTTTCCTTCTTATACTTCACTTTTTGTATATCCTGCTTGGTGATCACTGTAAGGCAAGTGGGTCCTGCTGAACTGAGGATAGAACTGACAGAAGGACTTGTAAAGTCTGGTCCTGATACAAATTCTCCCTCAGTTTCTCTGCCTGAAAAGGGGGAAGGGGGTGGGGTCAGGGATTTACTGCTCACACAGGTTTTTTGGTAGGTATTAAGAGGGCATCACAAGGCAATAATGCAGCAATTTCCCTTCCTGGTCATGAAGCAGAGAGAGAAAGAGACTGAAGATGCTCTAGGAAGCAGGAGAGCAGAGTTATCCCTGACAGTAAAGGCTCTTGCTTTTAGGACCAGAGAGTTCATCTTCAGCTCAGCACACTCCTGGTGTGAAAAACAAAGCATGGGATGTGTTCCCACCTGAGGATTGATATTTGTAAAAGCACTTAGAAAAGTACCAACTAAGTGCTAGATTGGATTTTGTCCTAGTAAGGAGATGACTAAACATTCCTCTAACACTTAGGTCAGATTTCAACCACAGCCATGTATTCAAATACTTTAATTGTTTTTTAGACCAAGCTTGCCTGACGGGAATTGTAAATGTGTGCTCCACAGCATCCCCAAGCCCTTCCAGATGGGAGACTGGGGAATGAAGGGAACACACCCTCACAAAACTGTGTGTCATTGTGCAGAGAAATCACAGCTGCAGCGCAAAACAAAGGGATGTATGTATTTGTGGCTCATGCACAGCATATTGCAGAGCTGACATCTAGGTGAGGTGGTGTTGTCAAGATTTCAGGTGTGCAGTTGATCCTTTCATCTCCCTCCTCTACTAAAAGGAGTGAATTCTGTGCAAGTTTCACATAAGGGAAAAAAAATAAATCAAACAATTGTGGTTTTTTTTCCCTGAAAAACAAGACCACTATTTCCTAGTCTATTCCCAAGTCATGAATTACAACACAGGATCTGGATTTGAATCAACGCTTGACAGAAGACATGCATACCAAGGAACTGCTCTGGACTGAGACCAATGCAGACAGGAAAGGCAAGGCAGTGCTACAGGCACAGGAACACTTTGGGTATGGATGGTGGACGCCATTATCACCATCGGTGTGAGGGAGGAAGGATATTGGCATGTAGGGGCTAGCAAAAATAGAGTGGGCAGAAGAAGACATCACATTTTTCATGTGTGTTTTAATAATGTCTTGCAAAGGAAATCCTGACTCATGAGCAGGGTCCTGGACGCTACAGACATGGCCATATGACCACAGGGTGGCAGGAGAAAGGGGAATTTTTGCCTGGGTGGAGGAGATGCAATTGCCTTTTTCAAGGGCCAGCCACACGTGAAATAGTGCAGGAATATCATGACACTGCAGCCTATCATATTGCCAGGGCTTTTCACTGAACAGATATCAACAGCACACTTCATCTCAGCACATTCAAGCAACTCACAAACAGGAGTCTCATTGATCAATCCTCAGAAGCCTCCTAAACCACAACGCTGTGTTGGGGCACCTTATGTTCAGATAGGTAAACTGAAGTAGAAGGGAGAATGTAAAACACCCAAAAAAGGGTCAGTGGCAGAATCAGAACTGGAAGACAGCTGCCTTTTTGCCAAACTGTTCAAATACCGCAATTCAAAAAACAGATACCATGACACTTGCATCTTCCACACTCCATCTTGGCAAAAGGTTTCTATAGAGAAAAGCTTCCAAAATGCCCAGTACTGGCCACACATGCAAAAATGTAGTGCAAAGAAAGATTGCCTTTTACTCTCAAGACACTTACTGATTTTTGTTACACCAGAATAAGAAGATGCAAGACCCCTTGCATCCACATATCTTAGGTTAATACCTCCTATTTCACATCTTCATGTCTTCCCTATTTCACCCATAAATCTTACCAGTATCCAAATAGGAGTTGGGTTTGAATCTTATTGAGCTCTTACTAAGTTTCTGATTTTATCTGGTAGCAACAAGTTCTATATGATAATTAGGCACTTTGTAAAAGAATATTTCCTCTTCAGGGGTTTAAAGTAGTTTGATTTGATTTTTTTTTTTTTTAATGTAATTGCTTCCCCTGTTGT
The DNA here is from genome assembly GCF_971803275.1 of Cyanistes caeruleus. Taxonomy (NCBI): domain Eukaryota; kingdom Metazoa; phylum Chordata; class Aves; order Passeriformes; family Paridae; genus Cyanistes; species Cyanistes caeruleus. The sequence continues at coordinate 92,154,662 of NC_141703.1, read as the reverse complement.
TCTTCTAATAAAATGAAAAGTAAATAGGAACAGCTGACTGCACTTCTTTTTTTGTGGTGACTTTTTCTATACCTTTGCCACAATGCTTCTTATTTGTCTTTTCTCAAGAAAACAGTGTTGCTCTTTTTAATCATTGTTTATGAAGAAGCTATTAAAAGACTCCAGACATTTTGGTTCCCTTTTTCTGGTCATTCTTCTGTTTCTGTTATTTTCCTTTGAGAGACAGGGTGAGCAAAGTGAATAGAGTGTACAAGGAGAGCACGTACCATCAATTTATATAATGGTACTGTATTATTTTATCTATTATTCTCTACCCTTTTCTTAATGCACTCTCTCATCTTGCATGCTTTTATTTCACCATCACTACAGACTGAACAAATGTTTTCACTGAGTTGCTCAGCTGTGTCTTTTTTTTTCTCATTCTTTTCTTTTGAGTAGTTACAATTATTTTAGAACCCAGAAACAAGCATGACTAATTCTAATGTGTTGTTTCCTGAGTGCATCACCTTGCCTTTGCCATATTGCATTTCATTTACTCTTATGACGCTTGCAAATTGCCTCTGCGAGCTCATTGTCAGACCTCCTCAGAGTCTTTTATAGGCTTGGGTAACCTCAACATTGCTGTATTATCTACACATTTTTCCTTCTATGTATTCTTCCCGTTTTTGGGCTATTAATCCATATTAAACACCAGACATAATACTGCTCAGTGACACATCCACTGAGCTGCAGCATCTTTTCATGCTGAGAACCAGCTATATATTCCTGCTCTATTTATTCAGTAAATTTTGCTTTTCTTCTTACTTTATTTATGATACGGCTTTATCTCATATCCAATGACAAGTTTGTTCCTTAATAATCTCCTAAAAGAGACTGAGTAAAGAAACAAATCCAACAAGCATTTGGAAAAGTTTGCTTACATGAAATTTACTCCTCTCCTGTTATCTCATCTGCTTCAGACCAGAGTAATTTTAGCAGAGTGAAAAAAAGGCACCCAGCTTACATGGAAGTCAGATTGGTTTGGCTGTGTCGAATCACAGAAATTGCAGCAAGGTGGAAGCGGAAAGCACCTCAAGAACATCATTTGGTCCAGCCCACTGCACCAAGACAGGCTCAAATATTCCTTCAGATCCATTCCTGTAGAATATCTGCCTACACTGTTTGAAGAAGCTCTAATGAAAGAAGCTCCACATCCTCCCACCTACGCTAACCCCTTCCAGTACACTCCTAGTCCTACACTTAGGAAGTCTTCTTAGTATTTAACCTGTTACTTCTCATCTTGGGGATTTGCAGCACAACAGATCAATACCACTTTTAAAAGAACAATTTATAGGAACAAAGGCTCTTACGTTTCTCTTTGCCTTCCTATTTAGAGCAAGTAAATTTTTATGGCTCTAGCTCTTTTAACCTTCCTGTGCAGGTCCTGTTTGCTCAGCCTCTTGGAAAGCCTGCTGCTCCCCTCTGGGCTCTCTCCTGCTTGTTTATATCGTCTTTAAAGCGTGTTGCCCCAAACTGTAGGCTGCAGGTCAGCAGATCCTGCACCTGGCACACAACATTCCTGACCACGTTGCTCAGAATTGAGGGACTCTACTGTTCATCTTCACCTCCATGTTTCCAGAAGTATTGGTGGGTTTTTAAACACTGCCAATCATACTTCATTCCGTTTGCCCAGAGCAAAAAAGAGAACGGTCTTTCATTTCCAAAATATGACCTCGCATCTTTGTAATTTTACAAAACTCTTAAACTCAGTTTGAATGATTTTCTACAAATATTTGTCATCAACAGTTCAGCTCCTTCAAAACACCTTGGACATCCTGGTGACATACAGCAATCAAGGGGTCTGGCTCTACTAGAGTATAAATCTGCTCAATCTGACTGAAGATTATCAGACCTTTTTTTCCTACTCACTCAAAAAGGCACAGAGGGTTGAGAGCCGTTTGCTCAGACAGAGATAACCAGTAAGGGAAGATTTAAATTAGTGCTTTTGTGACCTGTTTGTTCTAATACCTTTGCTCTTGACACTGCTTGAAAAGTGTCAAAGAAGCTGGGACAGGTGAGGCACGCCCCAAACATCCAATGCAGCAATGATAAATGGAGCGGAGTTGCAAAGCCTTCCCGCCATGCCCTTAACCTTCTGTCATCTATATCCATATTTATGATTAATCTGTGGAGCAAGGTAGATACAAGTTCGCAGTCAGGAGCCAGAGATACACAGATATATTTAGAAAGAGGAGAAGGAGAAAAAGGCAGGATTATCAATCTAGCATTTCGTTTATCAAATTAAGAGCGACAGTCTGATGTGCATTACATGGGTCAAAGCTGCTTAGTGTGGGACACAAGATTCTTTGACCTGCCCCACTTACAAGATGACCCTCTTATATAAAAAGATGCATTCCCCAAGCATGAGTCCTAATTTACTGTACACAAACCTGAACATCAAACAAAAGATATGGAGAGCATGCTAAGGACTCCTCTTGCCACTTGCTCTGCGTGTGTGCCCACATGCTATTATGAACAGAAAGCTTCCAGGTCGCAGCAGGGATGTTTATTTCTGAGTCTCTGTGTGGGTGTACAAAGGATATCTGGCACTATCAGCCTGCTCAGCTTAGTGCTCTAACATTTTCCAAAGACAAAGAGAGAGAGAGAGCAAAAAGGAGATGCGTTTGAAATGGAGCAATACATAAATGATACTTTCAGACAGCAGCAGTACACAGAGAGCACGGGAGCTTTCAGAGCAAAGGGGCTTGTGTGTGTGTGTGTGGCTTCCCTTAATAGTTTCATCTTGAACAGAAGGAGAGCTCACAGCAAGAAGTCCTATCATCCTCACACTTCTGTGAAAATGAAAAAGCATTCTCAGGCTTTTTCTTTGTTATACTCTCACGTTATTCCAAAAGTGAGTTTCCACATGACTCTTAGAGTTGTTGTCCACATGCTGACTGTGTTTTCGAAATACAAGAAGAAAAAGTCAAGAAATGTTGTAATTTTTCAACCCAAAAGGGATTCCCTCCTTTTTCCAGCTACTCTTGAATAATCTCTTAGGGACAATAGGGGAGTTAAGGTCAAAGGGAACTTTCATAGTGACATATAATCTAAATTGAGGCTTACAGAAATCATCCTAAACTCATTTGGCCCCTGCACCTCAAGTCTTTCACCTTGAGCTTAGAAAACACTTATGACTGGGCTGCTGTGGTTTTAACTGCAGCCCTTCCAGCAGAGTCTCTCAAAGTGGCCTGATCTGTGGACAAAGGACATTTAATTCACAGCCTAGTGTTAAAGCTCTGCAGGTCAGTAGCAAGGCAAAGCACTGTCAAAAAATAAAAAAATAAATTAAAAAAAAAATAAAATAAAATAAAAAGGGGTCCCCAGTCCTCAGTGAGAGCAGAGATGTCTCCTGCCATGGCAAAATAGAGAGCAGGTCTCAGTGTCCCAAACTTTCACAGCTCCAGGGAGGAAAATAGCAGGAAGAGTTTGTACAGGCTCAGAAAATATGAGGATGAAAGTACATTGCTCATCTGGAGTTCATCCTTTCTGTCACTGGGGACTTTTTCAACAGCAGAAATACATCCCCATCATGTGTTTTATGGAGACCAAGATAATCCATTACAAGGATAAGAATGACACAAAAGACAGTACAAGATGCTGGTCAAGGAAACCAGTAAATAATCTTTTAAATTATGTATTTAGCTCACTCAAACCATGTCCCTTTCTGGGCATATTCCACTGAATATGTTCACTGGCCAGAACATTTACAGAAACAGTTGCTGTTAAGGGAACGGTAGAGACTATTTGCTGAAAGCACCTCTAAACCTGGAAACTAGAATAGATGCCCTGGAAAACCACCTCTGAATTTGTAACTGTACATTAAGATGTCCCTGTGCTGCTCTGCTAATCTCCTAGATGAAAATTGCTTTGAAACAGGCAATGTACAGCAGGCTTTCCTCAAAGTGAATGTGCCTTTACATGTCCAGAGATTTTCAGGCCTGCTTAGGGAGATGTAGTCAGAGAGCCATTTAGCAGCAGTTTGCTTGGAAACAGCACAACCTATTGATCCTAGGTCACAAGAAAAAAAACAGACAGCCCAGACATTATATGGACTTCTGAGAACAGCTCTGGGAGCTGGGAAGCAGCATCTTTGGTATCCCAAAATGCTGAACACAGGGCAAGAGCAGTCAGCAAAAGACAGCAACAAAACCCCAAGCCAAGTTACCATGATCGCAGCTCCTGCCTACCCCGATAGGAATGATACTGAATCCAAAGGCCTCATAAGGGACAAATACCTCATCCATTCTGGAACAAATATACAAAATAATACTTCAGGTGGCAGTGCTAAAGTTTGAGATGAAAGGATACAGGACCAAGTCTGGGATTTTCGGCCTGCACCAGAACACTGCAGAGCCCACATTGCCAGAAGCGTGGAAGGCAAGTAGATCACATTAGATTTAATAACTGCCACCTTTTCCTTCAGGATTTTTGACACCAAGCAGCTCCATCTCTGCTATATTCATTAACCCTACAAGGAGAGGTGACCCCAGAACACCAGCACACAACCAACATTTGTGGAGGGGACATGTCTGTTTGCAGGGCAGGCTGCAGAAGCTGTGCTAATCCCCAGTTCTTTTTGGGAAATGAAAGTCCTTGACTCAAGCATGAATGATACTGGCAAAGATCCCATTACTGTAAAGCTCTCTGCCAGCCAGCCACCTCTCCCCCTCCCCCTTTTTATATCTCTAAGGTCACTAAACTGCAATTTAGTCATCATTCTTTATAGAGCATGAGCAGATATGAAACATCTGGAAACTGTTGTAGTCACACTTTGAGATACACATCCCGAAGGAATTTAACTGCATAGGAATGGCATGAAGTACTTTTGTACCTCGAGGTCACTGCAGCTGGAATGCATCCTCAGTACCTAATTACTGGGTGCTAACACCTCTTAGACAACCACCTATGCAATGAGTTAGAAGGTATCAGTACAATTACCAGTGAGATGAAAACTTCAACCCAAAGATCATCTCAGAAAGTCCACTAAACATCCTCCTTTCTGGCAGTATCAGTGAGGAAAAGTGGGCCATAAAAATTTCACTCCTTGTTTAATTCCAAATGTGGTCCCTCTAGAGATGAACTGTGGCCTGCTGATAGGAAAGAAATTTGCCCTGCTGCTACTTTTGCTTCATAAGTAGGTAACAGCAGTCCCCAAACACATAAAGAAATATTCCCAACCTGATATAAAAATGTATTTATGTAAAAAAGGGAGCAGAAGATTTTTTTTTAAACTCTTGCAGAAGCCAGCACCAGCATCAGTCAATTACAAGAGAAAGCATTTTCTTGCCTGACCCACACTATAGAAAGTTAATTTAAACTTTATCTTCATTAATCTCACTTCTTTCTATTTACTTCATTCAGAGGGTAGAGGGTTAAACACGAGGTATTTTTGAATAATTAAATGAAGGAGGAAGCACTATGTTACTGACAAAGCTCCTAATCTTCCTTATTTATTAATAGTAGCTGTGTTAAGACTGCCTGTCCTTAATCCCAGCTCTCACCATGCAAATTCAGAGCATCAGAAATAGAAGAGGCTAATTGAGGCACTAATGCCAGGAAGAGAGACCATGTCAGTGTCAAAAGCTGAAAAGGGCCAGACCCAATCAGCTCCTGGATGTGGAGCTGCCAAGGGAAGCCTTGCTGGCTTGGGAGGGAGACCACCAATTTGGGATCCAAAGGAGATTCAGACAAGCCCCAGGGGATTCAGACAAGCCCCATTCAGCTGTTCTGGTGCCTGAGATGCTGCATTTGACATCAGACTACATTCAGGGGCAGGTGTTTTGTTCAGTTTTCAGGAGTTTCAGTTCACCCTTTGAAACACTCACTGCCAGACCCTGCAGCCACTCTTTGGCACTGAATGACTTACTGCCTCTGCCAGGGGCAGGGATGGACTTCCCAGAAGTCCACATCCATTCCACATCCCGCTGTGAGGGGGCCTGAGCATCCTGGCAGCTTGTTCGCCTGCCAGCTTTGTGCACAGGCCCTGGCTGCCTGGCAAATCCAGCTGCAGGTACGGGTGAGTTGGAGCCTCTGCGAGCACAGAGCCTAAGCTCTTCCCTCCTCCCCAGCACCCTCCCCAAAGGCCCGGCCGCCTAATCAAATTCTCTGGCTCAGCTTATGAGCTCTGACAAGATCACAGCCCAAGGAGGCTGGAGTACAGACTCAGCAATCCTGACTACATCCAACCCAATTTAGCCGTGCTCTCGGAGCATCACGCGCGCGGTAAAGACCTAATCTAAAGGTAATCATTAATTCGTTACTGCCACAAGGATACGGCAATCAGCGAGAGGATGCTGATTGTTTGAAGGATCAAGTAATGGATTTCTTTCTTTTTTTAAACAATAACCATTCTTCCCAGTTGTAACCACTTTATAGACATACTGTAGAGCTAATGACAAAAGTGCTCACAAATTCTTTTTGTCCAAAGACTTTTTTCACCTTTATGTAAAGTGAACTTTTGGAAGTTACTGTTGTTTAAAAAAAAAAATTAAAAAAATATGTTGTTGCATTTATAGCAACAACAGAATCATCATATATGTTTGATAAAGGATTGTAAATCTTCATGCTGGCAGGCATTAGATGGTCATTAACATCATTCAGTCAGAAATAAAATGTCTCCTGTGAACAGGTAATTCCATTGCCGTGTAGTACAGGCTTTCTTGCAACTTTCTGAATTATTTGGCAATTACTAGAGCCCAAATATTACATCTGTCTAAACCACACCAGCAACTCTGATGTTCCTGTGTTCAGCTAATCACAGAGAAGTTGAACTAATAATTGAGTATTAGGCACCCACCAAATATCTCTGCTGAATTTCAGGTGTGTAGCCCTGCCCATACTCCCTCCCAACCAGTTCATGTGCAGAATCTGATACTGTTTCTGTGAGTACAGAGTGGGGATAGGAGAAATAAATCTACATTAAACTGGCCTTCTGCATTCTGTCCTGATTCACAGAAGTGTAAACTGCAGAGTTTACTCTGAGGATTAGCACAATTTAGCCTCAGCAGAAGATGATCTCAGAAAACAAAGCTATTGAAGATGGAGAGCAGGGAAGGTCAGGTACTGGTCCTTTCTCTTCACCACCATATTAAAAAAGAACAAACTGGTGACGCTTCTTGTTTGTAACTACCTTCCTCTTTTCTTCTCTCAGGCTAGCATTTCATGTGGATCTGCATTTTCCCTCCAAGTATCTCATCCAGCCTTTCTCCAGTGTATGTAGCAGCCAGATACATCTGAGAGAAATGCCACTTCATGAAATAGAAATTGTATGTGAGAGAAATTTTACCACAGTTGCAGCACCCTTTTCAGCTACCCCTCACATAATGTCAGTTCCTCTGGGAAGTCAGTGTAATGCAAAACAGGAGTCCCCAGATTATTCCCTCCATTTCTCAGCTCCTTTAGTACAGGATTTGGTCACCACAATAAAAAGGATATAAAGCTATTAGAGAACATCCAAAGGAGGGCCATGAGGATGGTGAAGGGAAAGGGGAAGCTGTGTGAGGAGCAGCTGAGATCACTTGGTCTGTTCAGCTTGGAGAAGAGGAGACTGAGGGGAAACCTCACTGCAGTTACAACTTCCTTGTGAGGGGAAGAGGAGGGGCAGGCACTGATCTCTCCTCTGTGCTGACCTGTGACAGGACTTGAGGGAATGGCCTGAAGTTGTGTCAGGGGAGGTTTAGGCCGGATATTAGAAGAAGGTTCTTCCCCCAGAAGGTGTTTGGGCACAGGAACAGGCTCCCCAGGGAAGTGGTCACAGCACCAAGCCTGGCAGAATTCAGGAAGTGTTTGGACAATGCTCTCAGGCACATGGTGTGACTCTTGGGGGTGGTCCTGTCCAGGGCCAGGAGTTGGACTCCATGATCCTTTTGGGTCTTCTCCAACTCAGCATATTCTGTAACAAAGTATTCTCTCAGTTTTAACCAGCTCCTCCCCAGGGCTAACTGGTTAAGCCCAGTAATTCCCTCTGGCAGCTGATCTACACTCCTAGGATGGGTGACCATCACAAGCATCACTGGCTGCATTTTGGAAAAGTCCTAAAAAAATTACATTTCATTGAGGATTATCTCTAACTTCAAACTCTGGTGATATTGATCTGTAAATTCTTAGGAGATTTTATTTCCTTCTGGGTTGGAAATATCCTCAGAGAAGATGACTTTTTCAGATGACACATCAACACAGTTATGATGGCAAGGATGGGCAGGGCAGACTACACGTGTGATGTTCCCCCTTTTTTAGTCCTATACAAGAGACAAGCAGGTACCTGCAGAGCCAAAGCCATCAGTAGTGAGACTTTAAGACAGAGTAGGGAATTCCCATGGAAGGCTGCAGCAGGCTTGGATCCCTGTGGCTCAGGCACAATGCAGGATCAATGAGACCTATTTGCCACTAGGCTCTCTAAAATCACCCCAAGCTCACACCTCAGGCATCACTGCCTCTCCAGATATGCAAGCAGTGAAGAGAGAGATGAAAGTTGGGCAGAAGGGAGTGTCTTGGGGAGGGGGGGATCAGCTACATTACCTCCCTGCTGACCTCCAATACACTGTCAGGGTAGGGTAAGAGTGCAATTTGGATCTCACTATTTTTTCCAGGCAGGGATCCCTGAGGGCTGTTATGGATATGGTCTTTCTCACTCCCCCCTCAGCCCTGCACCACCTCACCCACCAGCCAAATACAGCAGTGCAAAGCCAGCAGGCTGCTGCAGTCACAGCCTCCTCTCTCCAGTGAGAGCTGGGGCCTGACAGCCCAGCAAAATGACCCACTTCTTGCCGACTCAGACAAAAAAGCTCCACTTAGGCCCCAGGAAAGTGTCTCTAATAAGGCCATCCGTTAGCTGTGTCGCCCAGACCCCTCTCAGCTATCCTTCATCCCTGCCCTCCCTCCCTGCACCCGCCATTAATGCAGTCAGCACGCAGGAGAATGAAGCCGTCGGGCTCAGTAAATATTACTGAGCTCCACACAGGGAGCACGAGGCCATTACTTAGACTCCCAGGTCCTGGGTATGTTTTGATCACACCAATTTAGCAAAGAGAGGTAAAAGAAAACAACTAGCTAGTGGCTGTCTGCCACACCTACGTGTGTCTTGGTTTGTGAAATCCCAGTTTCCCCTGAACTGGCCAAACCAGTGCAAGTCTGGGAGTGTTGATGGCAAACCCTGGAATGAGTGGCCCAGTGGGGGAGAGCATTAGATCAGTCCCTACCTAAGGGTACCTGATATACAGCAGGTCAAAACTCATCCCTGCTCAACCAAAGAAGGGAGCTGCTCCAAAGCTTTGTGTCTTGCCACTGTGGAGAGGAAATGTCTTTCCTTCTTCTTAAACTTTCCCTCACGTGTATCTGTATGGGTCTACTTACATCTCTCCCTATCAGAAATCATACAGAGCTGCTGTTCTGCAGCTCGAGCTGTTCCAACAACCCCTACTCCTTAACAACGTGTTCTTCTCAAAACCACCCATTCCCTGAATTTAAGTCTTCCCTGTATTTGTTCCAGAGGAGCTCCCCACCATCTTCTGTTGCCCTTGCCTGACACCAAGCTTCTCTTTCTCCCTCTACAGAATGACGTGTCTTTGCCCAGGACCCCTCAGCTCTCACTGTGTACAACAGCCCTGCTGCCAGCTCAGCCATATCTACTGCTTCCCAATTCAGCTCAGACCTCATCCTTTCCCTAGCTCCAGGCTGTTCATGGCCCCCTCTCCTCCTTGTTTTGTTTTTGTCCCTTTGACTGGAGGCTCTAATATACTCATTTACCCACTGTGGTGAATTGTTCTGCTCTGTAAGCACTTGAGGTACAGTTTGTGGGGAAAAATAATCCTCAAGAAAATAAAGTTGTGCTGCATGTTATTTTGAAGGAAAAAGAGGCAAACAGGTCTCATGAGAACTGGGTATGAACTTACCTTGCCCATTCCCACAGGCACAAGGCACAGAAAAGTGCAGGCTGATAAATCCCTTTTATTACCTGCACTGGTATCTGAAGGCAGGAGGATTTTTTTAAAGTCTGGCCAGTCCCCAAAGTGTCAGATCCAAGGGCGACATTTGAAATCCCATGGTGACAGAGTAAGACAGAGACAGACAAGAGTGACCATGTGTTATCAGCCCAGAATATGTGACAAAGCCAGAGAGACAACACATCAAAATAGTTGATGGAGCTCCTGATATAATTAAAGAGTCAGTAATATCTCATGGAGCACTCAGGAAAAAAAAAAAAATAAATAAAGGAAAAAAACCTGCTCGGCACAAATGGATGGCACAAATGCTGAGGCAGCAGCATGCAAGCTTAGTTCCTTCCACACCAAGCAAAGCTCTGCATCCTCAAAATGCAGCTCTACTCAGAAAAGTGACTATGCAAGAATGCTGGGTTTTCTGCACATTCAATCTCTCCCCTGGGCTGCTCAAGGAGAGTACTCTTCACTTGCTTGACTAAAATAAACATATGCTATTTTTTCTCCTGAAGGAGCCAGGACAGCTCGAGAAGTGGGACTGTTTTGCCAGCAGGAAAGCTCCACCTAACTACAGCTTAGGTAGGCTGCAGCACCACTGCTGAGCCACCCTGCCCCTCAGATTAATAATTTCCCCATGTGGCTTTGGTTGGGAGAAGATGCTGAAAGAAAGATTGGATGGAGGCAGAACCCAAAACCAGGCACATCCCTCAGAGAGGTCTCTAGAGATGAAGAAACCGTGCTAAGGTGTATGCATTTCTTTGAACACAGACCATCACACGGGCTGCTGTTACTGTCCCTTAGCTGGCAATCTTTCAACCCAGCCTCAGCACCCTCCCCATTACTCATTCTTCTCACTAATGTGTCGCTCCCACAGGCGCTGAGAAGAATTTGCATCTTTTCAAAGCAGCCTTCCCCCAGGGCCGATGCAGTGACTGAACAGCATACCTTAGCCTGACTCCTGAGTTGTGCTATTGGGCTGTGCTCCCATGCCATGGTGAAAGGGTTGGGACACAGCCCCTCTCCTCCTCACTAGGCCAAGCAGCACCTTCTTTTCTATTGCCCTACTGTCTATCCCGCTGCCTCCTCCTTGAGGATTACTTGTCTCCTTGGCTAGGAACACAGATTTTCCTTTTATCAGCCAGCAGACCTGAGGAAAAAGGGCAGCTGGGAGCGAGCATTTAATTTAACCCTCTGATAAGGGAAAAGAAAATCCTTGGTCCATCTAGAAGCACCTGATCTTTCCTCAGATGCACTGGTAACAACATCTGAAGGTCAAACTGTAAATCATGTAAAACATCTTTATCTCCTCAAGCTGGTCCTTCTCCCTGTTTCTTTTCCTCTTTCATTTTTAGAAGCCAGCATATCTGAGGACATCCAATGCCCGCATTGCAAATTTCCTCCCTTAATGGGGAGATGTTTCTCCTAGTCAGGTGAAACATGTCCCCATACTTCAGGAAGGGCAGCAGGCTTGGTACTTGCAGGAGCAGACTATCTGAGACTAAAGGCCTGCAGGTCCTCTTTCCTGGGGAGGTGATTTGATAGAGCAGTACTGGAGGACTTGTGTAAAACATGTATGGTGTGAGAATGGAGGACTGAGGAAATAGTTTATGCCAACATATCACAACTTTATTTTATAAAACTGATTCCCAGTCTGACTTAGCTTTGCAACCCTTTGTCACGCCATCAAGCAGATGCTTTCCTACCTTAACTGAATTCCTGAAGTGGCCCCTGAGTTCCAGCAGTGGAAAGTCTTGCAGTATTTCTGTAGTCTCAGCAACTCTGAAATCAAGTACCTGCACCAAAACCAGAGCTCACCATGCACCATCCTGTCTTTGCAGTAAGCTGCTAGGGAAGAACAGTAGGAATTGCTCCCAAAGAAGCAAAACTGATGACTTTTTTTCAGCTAATTTAAACTGAAGTAGCCATGAGATCAGAGAAACCCTGTGTTCAAAAGGACTCAGGAGTGCTTACACATATTATATTGGCATACTGATGTCTGCCTATGCTCTGATATCCTCCTATAGATAGGAAAAATCCCTCAAAACACTTCTGATGTCTCGCCCTAGGACAAGACCTATCAGGAATTTGCCTGAAGTGGCCCAGTTTTATTTGCTGTTGTTAGTTGGCATTTGAGGTAGCAGGATGAGAAACTGTCAATAGACTCTGCTGATGACCTGCCGAAAGCCCCTCCGCTGCTCTCATCCAACATGGTTTAATTTTTAATTCAGCAGAGCAGTGACAAGGACGGAGGCTGCCAAGGCCAGTCAGCAGCGCAAATTGGGCAGGACAGGCTGAATTGATCTACAAGGAGGAAATGAAGACGCAGCAGAAACTTTGGGCTCTAGGTAGCAGTGGGGCAGCCTGTGGAGGGGGAAGAGAGAGAAGCATGGTGAGGGAATCACACAGAAACAGAGCAAGGACAGGACTGCAGGAGGGAAATTCTTGGCGTTTGGACAGCCATAGGAGCGTAGTGCTTCTAGCCCAAGGAAACTGTCTGGCTCAGGCTGTATGGTACATGGACCATATGGATCTCATTGCTGGCGTGGAACATCTATCATCCCTGTGCCAGAAGCTGCAGCACGGTAACACAGGAGGCTGCCCAAAGATAGCCTGGCACTGCACTATAGGCACTCCACAGAGACTAGCAGGGGATGATCAACTCCAAGCATCCACCTGTTTTAGCCACAGGTGGAAATGTCACCACCCATTCAACTCCCCAATTCTGTCCTTCCCAAGCCACACCTGAGAAGTAAAAGTACAGCTATGTTACTCACTCTCAACTACAAGTAAAAGCAGGATGATCACCAAGATTAGTGTTAGCTATCGCTCCTGGCATTAGTGTTTATTATCACTAGGCTAAACAACTAAAATTGAGGGGAAATTACAAAAGTGGCCTCAGCCTAACTGAATGCCTTGTTCACACACATGGGCCATAAGAGCATGCTTGCCCCAGTGACAAAAGCTGATTTTCTAGTGACAGTATAGATCTTGTAAAAAAAGCCGCATGAACAAGCACAAAAAATGCTCAAACACCTAACACAACCACTTGGGCCAGCTGTTGAGAACACTTAATGAGTATGCTGTCTGACACTTTAATTATTCCACTACTAGTACACCACTTAATTGGCATTTTTCAGTGGTAGCTGTAAATACATCCCTTCCTGCCAGTTCATGTCAGACAGACAAGAAACCTCAATGATGCTCTACAAAGTGGTGAAACATTTCAAAATTTGCCAAATCATTTCTAGCAAATCACTCTGGAGAATACTGAAAGTTTCCAAAACTGCAGAAATAAAATATTTAAATATGGATACTTTGCCAAGTTTGATTCTCATTTTGACCAGTCTTTTCTAGCATCAAGGATTGGCAGAACTTTGTTACTGCCATGTTTAATGCTTGCAGCAAAAAATAAAGAGGCAAAACCAAGCATAAGCTGACTGTATTTAGTCATCCGTCTGTCACTGGGCTAAAACTCTGCTCAGATTCATTAGGTGGCTTTCACAACTTTTGAGTGAATCTGATCCTGTTAGAAGCAGAATGGTATCAATAATGCCTCTGTGTTGTGACTTGATGAAAATGCTTGTACATTATCTGAGAATCGGAATATAATCATGTAATAAGCAGAATGAAATCCCTGAAAATAAATGCTGTCAAGAAAAATGAAAGCCACACTATTTAGAAACAACAAAACAGTATTAGTAATACAGTGGTAAGACTGAAATAGTTCAGAAAAAGTGCTCTTGAAATGCCCTTTTCTCTGTATTTTTTGACAATAAACAATAGTGCTTTGAAGGCAAGGCAGCAGAATCCATGGTATTCTCCATGCCCAGAAGTGAATGGAGGCAGCAGTTATTGTACTCTATGTTATAAGAAATAATTCATTTTACCATGTGTGCTGCTCTTAACAAAGAGAGGAAGCTCCCATTTGGAAAGCGAAGCATGAACTCTTATTGAGCATTAGCAATATCAAAGCTCACATTCACCACAATAAATAAACCCTCTCATCTATACAAATACACCACAAGACCGTAATTATAAGGCACCTTGCTATGTTTGGTCTCCAGATTTTCTTGCTTCCCTTGCAGCATTCAAGTATCCATACAAGCAGTGCATACACACCAAGGCTGGAGACAGGACTGCAATTTATCTGACATGGCCACAAAGGTATTACAAAGGTACTAAAGTAGCTGGGGTCACTGACAACAGCAGCACTAAAGCACATTGATGCAGACTTCAAAGAAAATTAGCCATTCTGGATACTCCACAGTCTCATTCACAGCCCATGCCAACAACTTCTGTGCTGACATCTCACTTCTATCAGTAGTTCTGAGGTTCAAGTTAGGTCAGGTAGGACTATCCAGGCTTCAGTCACACGTGATTCCGCTATAGACAAAACCTTCTCAACGATTTAGATGCTTTTGACAATTCCATTCCACCCACCATATATAATAGACCCGATGTAGTCGGCTTTTGATATGCAAAACTAGTATGGAAGAAAACTTTGCAGGGGTGGAAACAAATGGGTAGAAACGTCAGCAAAACATGAGCAACATCAGCAGAATTTGCCCTCGCTATAATGGAAGCAAGAACACAGTTTAGTCACAAGATAATACAAACTTCACTTGTAGTCTAGGAGAAACTGCAAGCCTTAGATTAGTTGTGGGAGGCCTTGCTTACTGCTCCCTCATAACAGGAAATACATGGAACACCACAAATACATTGAGGGTGACAAAACACAGCATAAAGGCTCTAAAATCATGTTTGGTTATCCCAGCTGGTGAAGTTACATAAAATGGGTGTAGTGGCAGCTGAGTTACATGGAAAGGGAGCCCATTCCCCAGTTCCTGTCCAGTTCTGCTGGCCTCCACACATCCCAGTGTTGTGCTGTGTGGGGATGTCACCTGTGAGGCAACAGCCCTTTCCATGCCCACTCTGACATCCTCAGGAAGAGAGGCCGATCTGAGCAACGGGGTCTTACATTATGTTTTGCTCCTAGAAGAGCTGTTTAAATATTTTCATTAGAGGCAGAGTATTTTTGGATGATAAAGATAATTAAGTGCTGAAAGCATAGCGATCCATTTGACACTGAGAATAAGAGATATGAAGTATTTCTAATAAAAACAGAACACCCGGTGGGATTTGAACTCACTCTGTGCCATTACAATTTGAGGCAAGTGCTGCATCCATGATGAGACTAACACAGTCTCTGCCGGGTCTGCAATTTACTGGTCTTATATTGCCTTCATTGGGTCTCCCCTGTTGTTCTCCAAATGCAAAAATTATATACTACTGATCACTGCATGCAAACTGAAATTGAGTTGCTTAAATGAACACAAGAGTTACAAAGTTTGGGAAAACCTGTTTCCTAGTTGATGCCAACATCTATAACCTGTTTCTTCATTCATTATTCCCACTCTCAATTTCCTGTGGGTTTTGTTTCATCAGGGGGTTAAAAAAACACAGCTAGACAATCACGATGGTGTTGGTGGTGAAGAAAGCAGCTCCTGCTCTTTAGATGTCTGCTCCCCCATACATAATGTCAGAATGATTAGAGTGTCTCATGTGATGAGAGTGATTAGATCTGTGCAAACACACACAGAGGAGGGAAGAGGTTGGCTTTGACAAAGCACTTAATTACCCAGGTTCTCCCACCATGTCTGGCCCTCTCACAATAGAAACAAAACTCCCTCTGTTCTCCTGGGAGGGAATCACAGCCGTGCCTTTCCACACCACCACTGTAAATCATGCCATATAGTTCTGTGCCACCCAGCTATAATTTGATAAATACCAGAATGAGTCAAGGCAATAAATCTGTTGGGTTTTAATTATAAGTGTGCTTCTCTAAGTGTGGGGCTGGGGCTGGGCTGTTTTTCAGCTTCTGCCAATGCAAATAATGTACATCTGCTCCTTCGGCCCCACCAGCATTATTCTTTCTTGGGAAATCCTCCATTACTGCCTTACTACCCTGGCACATTGATAGCTGTCTCAGGAGCACAAATATCCAGTGAAAAGGGAAAAGCTGTGTCCTCCTTCCTACTGCTGGGTCAAGAAACCCTGCCCTGAGCAGCATCAGAAAACACTATGTCAGTACTGAGTCACCTCTCCTGTAATCTTGATTTCCACTGATATTGCCTATGTCTGCAATTTTATCAGTGCTCTTTGGCTACATGGGTAGGGTTTTACCCCAAAGTCCCAGCTTCTAAAGTTGGATGATCAACCAGAAGCCTTCCAAGCTTTTCTTTCAAGTACCAACGTTAAGTTTCTAGTTGTTTTGGTTTCTTTCAAATGAAAGCCTGTAAATGCACACTAAGAAACAGGAAACAAAAATTCAGAACTCAGATATATTCTGCCTTTCAATATCTTAAACAACACTTTTGCAGATCCTGTTGTTTCATCTGAATAGTTGAGCACAACCCTATGGATAGTATTAAGAGAATACTCAATGTAAGAAAAGGAGGTGGAGGTTTGGGCATGTAACATGGTAGGAAAAAAAAATAGTGCAACAGGCACTCGGGCATCTTCATAGGGGATCATCCAGGAGAAACCATGAGTGTGAGAGCTTACAGCAACACAAGCATGTATAATGCACCAAAGCATGTATAATGCACCTTTGCATGCACAGGGAGCAGTGCGGGTATCAGCAAAAGGAGCAGGCAACAGAGAGACACCGAGGGAATCTCTGCGGGTGAACACGCCTGCACTCCCAAAGGTCAGCCTGCTCTCCTCAGATTTAATTCCCTTTCTCACTGCTACTGTTCAGAAGTAAATGTTCGCTTTTTATTAAAAATCAAAAGTAGAGGCGCTCATAATCCCCCTGACTTCAGTTTTTCTCATATAAATGAAAAGTTTAGGTTAGAGCAATAGCAGGTAAAATCAGACTGAAAGCAGAAGCTAATTCTCAGGAGATATGGAAAAGCTAAACAGCATTTGAGGATAATTTTGTTTGTATGTCTACACTTCTCATTAGCTAAATTCTTATTGTTACTCAATTTTAAATAAAGAATTCAGTAAATCCTCACACATTGCAGTACATTTTTAGAAATCATTTTCCAGTGATATCGGAAACCAGCTCTATTCTCCCCTTGCAAAACTAATTCTGTTCTAATCACTGCAAAGAGATGGCACTGCACTAATTTCACAGATCTCGCTTATTTAATATGTTCCCTCTTTACTTGGAATCCCCATATAGCTCTCTCCCCTCCTCATTCTCACTGCTAATACTGAAAATCTTCCCTTTGAAGCGCCACCCTGGTTTTAATGATATTTCCCTTATTTAGTGTAACCTTCAGAGCGAGGACCATGTTAAAAATGTTATCAGCAATACTGCCAGCTTAAACTACCAAAAATATAATTGCAGAAGGTGGGAAGAAGGAGGAGAAAGAAACAAAGGTTTCTAAGAATTTCAGTTATTTTGGGAGACACTTCTAAGTTTCCTCCTGCAAATACAGGCAACAGAAAGTTAAAGAAGATGGAGATTCCTTTCTAAGAACATAATCACCATGCTCAGGCTTCAGCTAAAACACCAAATAAACTCCAGTGTAATACTGACACTGCACTGCTCTCCCTTATTCCTTTCCCCACCTTTTCCTTCCCTGCCCATGTGAGCTACAGCAGACTGAGACCTGCCCCAAATTTCCACACCAGCCAAACCACTAATGCAGGCTGGATGGCATCAAGAAAAAATGGTCAACCTGTCTTGAAGTTTCAGGGTTTTTTGAGATCAAAAGAGGAAGAAGCACGGAAAGAGAGTACATCCAAAGTTATGAAAGATCCAGGTGTGAGACTGGAGTGGTAGCTGGCTGTCCCACCCCTGTATCACAGATCTCTTGCTCCTAGTAGCTAAGTCCTCACTGTAATGAAGTTAGGAGGGCAAAACTGGGAGCAGGTTGGTAGTTCTTATCAGTGGGTTCCATATATGGAAGGTTAACATACGTGTTTATTTCCACATCTGTCAGAATTATGGTGAACCCAGCACCAGAAAATGGAACAAATTTTATAAGTGACTTGCATACAAGTTACGGCATCCTGTGGTTTTCAGGCAAACCTTCTGGCCACTCAGACTTGGTCCCATTTCACCAGCTCCCCTTCAGACTGGCCTGTTCCACCAGTTTAAGTGGGCACAGGGCAGCTCCTTCCTTGGTTCTTCATGAGCATCAGGCAGATCAGATTTTCTACTCTGAAAATCTCTGAAAATACCACTTTCTTTAAGTGGTTCAATTCACAGTGTGGATCATGCAACACTATAACCAGGGTCATGGCAAGGACTTAACGTTACCTCTGCAGCTTTACTGAGCTTGGAACACAGATAAACCTACCATGCTATACCTTGACTTCCACAGGTATAGGCCAGAACCCTCCCTGTTTGCAACCAAGTAATTTTCTTGATGCTACACCATCCGCCTCCCCAGCTATCCAGTCCAGACATTCATGGTTCTCTGCTCCCCTTCAGATGCCCTTTTACCCCTGCTGTACTGAAGCTCCTTCCTCTTGCTTGTCTGTGTCCCAGGCACCTGTAGGTTTTGTGTGAATAAGCCCTGAAAGACAAGCTGAGCTGAACTCATTCGCTTTGCAGCTGCCTGTACTCTCCATGAGCCAGCCTATGAACAGTAACAGGCCTTGGCATTATCTATACAATTTAGGATTTTACACTCAATTAAATCCCTTCTCAACAACTTCTCCTTCTTTGTCATCTTCTTCATAGTCTATAAAGACCTCACTTTTATTTTTAGCCAGTTCCATTAGCTCAGACTCTCACGTTAAATTTTCAGCCTTCTTCTCTACACCTTTTTGAGTTCTCTGATGCTGAGGGAACCAAGGAGACAGAGTGGACAGAATGATAATCAGCTGGTGTAGAAGCTTTGCTGTAGTGTCCCTGTCACTGATCTGCCTCAACTGTCAACCATTAAAATTACAAATTGCTTCACCACTTTTCCCAGAGCCTCCTAAACTGTAACCTACCCTTGCTACCTGCTGACTTACCCATCTGAGCAGAGTCAGCCCTTGGACACGCTCTCCTCAGAAGGAGCTCTGCAGTAGTAACTGCATTTGGAATCTGGGACAGGATGCTGCAGAGGTGTTAATGAAGGAAATGGAAGAATTACATAAAGAGGAATACTGACTGCATCAATCTGGCAAATGCTGACTGTCTCTTTGACTAAATAGTCAGGAAAATAAATCTGCTCTCTTCTGGAACAACTGTAGTTTTCATAGAAGAAAAAAAAGAAAAAAGTATGAAGAAAGAAGTGATTGCTAACAACCTCCTTTTCATATTATAGCCCAATAGCTCAGAAACTCATCAAGGAGGTAGGTCTAATTCTGTTTGTTGTCTGAGAAGGTTCAGTTCATCCTTTTCCACTTCCCAGAGGAATGTCCATAATCTTCTTGAGTGTTCAAAAGATACTAGTCTCTTCCTGTTGAAGCTGCCATGCACTAATAAAAAATTAACTGGGCCAGAGAAAGGAAGAACTATGCACAGCCTGATGATCAGCACACTCCCACCTCTGCCCCCAGACTCTGCTCTAACCCCAAGTGGCTTAGTTGCTCAGTTTTAGTAGGACTGGGATTCTTCTGGGCTTGGACAGAAATGCTACTGCAAGTACATGGTTATAAATGCTGGTAAACACTAGAAATGTATATTATTTCTCTACATAGAAATGGGCATCAATGAAGAAGTAGACTTGGATTTAAGAGCCAAAAGTAGCAGTTGGGCAAGGCTTTGGTACCTATTATCCTTCTGAGGGTTTAACCATCAATTTCCCTGTTCCCCATCTGTGAAATAGAGTAATTTTACTTCCTTGCACGCCTGAGGTGCTCTGACAATGCATTAAAAAGATTGAGAGGTACTCGTATACTAGGGCAATGAAGGCCACACATCTGCTTAAGACAGCTCACTGACTAACAACTATCAGAAAAGAGATCCCTACAACCAGTGTGTGAGAGCACCAGCCTCACATCAACTTCCTTGCAAAGTACAGATGGGGAAAAGGCCCTTTGGAGATTCCCCACCAGGTAATATGTCTTCCTCCTCTAAGCATAGGCTCATCTGACACTAGTTCAAGATAAAAATCACTCTGCCTAAGGAGGAGATTTTTAACAAGCTACGGTGCTGGTTTCTCTACTCAACACAGTGCAGCTGTTGGAAGAGAGCTGGGTAATACCATCCCAAGTTTCCTGCTTTGGGGAAGCAAATCAAGAGGTCTTCATGGCAAAAGTACAGAAATCCTAGCTCACTGGTGAGTGGCTAATGTTCCACGAGCAAGGTGTCAACATCCATGGTCAGGGTAATCAAGAACTAACTGGCATTGTATCAGGTCACTATCTATTGACAAACATGAACATGAACCATAAAAAACTGAGGTTAAGAGTTTAGAATCTTCCAAAAGAAGTAAATAATGTAATAATGAATTCATACTAATGGACAGAGGCATCACTTCACTTCTAGCTTTCAACACCAGGACTATTTTCTCATCGAGTCTTTTCAGAGCTAGTTCCCCAAGGCAGGTTACCACAAACTATGAGAATATCACTAATTTTCTATATGTGAATAAGCAGTGCTCGGCAGTCTGCTAGCCAGAGAGATGGTGAGAATTAAATCTTATTCACCTGCTCTTCACAAGAGTCAACCCACTGCATGCCACGACAGGATTCAATCACTGGCCTTTCTGGCAAAAGCCCGTCAGCTCCTTCTTACAACTCTCGGCAGTCATAATGGCAATGCTCACCAGCCCCAACCACCTGTCTGCCTTTACTGATGTTTATGACAAATTTCAGGTTTTGCCTGTCTGCCACTGCATATGGAAACCTGATGGATTTAAGCAAGGACTAGATCTAATAAGATCAATGTGCTGTCCAGCAGGTGCAGAAACACAGCAGTCCGTTTTATGGATGGATGCTAAGCACAAGGGCCTGACCACTTCTTGTCACTAAAGGTCCTGCAAGAATTTTGCAAGAGATGATGCCTCAGAGCTGCTTGTACTCGGCAGCCTCCTGCAGTACAACTGTGCTCTTCTGCCAGGAGCTCACTCCTGCAGTGCTACAGAGAAGTAGTTGGGTAAATGCTTCTCCATTGTAAGGTAATTGTCTGTTGTGGAACAGCTGTCCCTTTCTGCTCCAGCTGTGAGTCTGGACATTTTGTCAATCTTTGCATTCTCTTTAAAAAGTGGGGGTTTAGTACACATTTATCAGGCAATCAGTGATACACAATTTCTTACAGGAAGAAGGATTCTGTCCACCCACTCCACCAGCTAATTTAGTTTAGCTCCAGCTTAATAGCATTTGTGCAGTATGTTTCCTGTATGTGTAAGCAAGAAAGGTGTCACTTAAGGGTGCTGAGGGATTCAATTATGTATAACAAGACAGCTTTCTCTCAGTTTCACTCACTGTTACTCAGAGGCTTGTCTTTGTCAGTGGCTTCCTTCCTAAGGTATTCCTACAGACAGGATCTGTGTTCCTCTGTTGTGCCAAGAGCTTTCCACAAAGGTATCAACACTTGATTTGAAGGGACAGCTACTGAAAGGAGAGGAGTGTGTGGCTGTGAGCATACATCCATGTGAGCATGTGTTTGAGGGAGACAAGGCAGAGGAGGAATGCAAAACTGGGGAAAGCAAAAAGGGAGATGGCTTTTCATCTCATTCAGAAATCTCTTCTCCAGGCAGATGTATTTCCAGGTTTCTACCAAGACTTCAGTGCGTGGACTGCACAAGGATGATGGGGGTGGAATAGAGCACAAGAGTAATGCAAGCCAGAGGGGTGCCTCATTCCACATCCCCAAAAATTCCCTTGTCTCCATCTGTTCTAACTGATGTACAGTATCTGGCTACGTCCTGCTAAGAGCTGCAACTCAGGCTCATGCATGACTTTGGAAAATACATTTTGTTCTTCTGGAGCCCTCAAGGACAATAATAAATAGAATGAAAACAAAACCATCCCGACAGCACTTTAGAGGGTGTCCTTCACAGGCGTACCAGTGTCAGCTGCCCTGGGATTTCACCTTCACCTGAAGGGAGGCCTGTTTAATCATGCGACACTAAAGGAGAAGAAATAAAAAATGTTTCTTGAAGGAACAAAGGAAGGCTAACTTGCCCCCATGCTCATAGTTTTGCCAAGCTTGATCACAAATAACATGCAGCTTGAAATCTGCCGTATGCTAAAACATCACTGTGACAACAAGCCTTGAGGTCTGGCATTACTGTAAAACAGGAAATGATAATAATTCTCCTTGTCCTTTGCTGCAGAGATGCTCATTATTATGGTCCTTTTTTGGCAACAGGAAAGTCAGTGGGTCATCTGGAGTATGTGAGGCTCAGCTAAGGGCATTGCAGAAGAGCTGCCAGGGTTGTTGTTTTGGTTTTGCAGTATTTGCCACAGGGGTTGTTAGAGGTATTTACGCTCCAACTGAGCCCCATCTGTAACACTTCTGCATACAACTGGTTTCTTTTCATTCTTTTCTGTATGTTTTTCATTTCTAAGGTATATCTTCCAGCATAAGATGGGCACCCATGGATATTTTTATAAATTGCTTTTTAAGAAGTCTTTGACCAAGTATTTAATAAAAAAGCCTGATACAAAATCAAAAGACTCCTGGGTTGGAAATGTAAAGTCTTCTCACGGAGAACAAGTCTCTACAAGAGAAAAGGCAGAAATGAAAGAATAATGGATCTTCTCTTAATATGGTGAAAATTGTCGAGGTGTTTGCTGTGACCTGCATAAGCAGTGCATCAGCTAATGCACTGAGAAGGAGAATGAAATTGTGAGAGACCAGTATCTACTGACAGAACTAAATTATCAGATCTGGACTATGAGGGTCAGAGGATTCTCAGATTTCTAAGGCAATACACAGCAGCCCAACAGACCACAGAAAGAGTGCAGCCTTGACACAGTCAATATGTATTGGGAAAAATAAACTATACTCCTCAGGTATCTTACTGGGTCATAAAATTAAGTATGGTCAGACAAGAAGAAACCTATACTTACTGTAGGCAGATCAATAACAACTTTTCTCTGAGGTACTTCAATAGCAGGCCAAAAAGTAAATGGAACATTAAGATGTAAAAATAATACTTGGTGAAAAATCACTCCTGTGTAGAGGCTCAGTGCGAGGCCAAAGCTCCAGCAAAATCACATCTAAGCCAACAAAATACAGCTTACGTTGGATTTAAGTGATGCCTCTATCTTGAGTGAGTCATTTCTCTCAGGGGTGGGTGAATCTCACCCACTGAGAAAAGTATTAATGCCACTGCATACATCAAGTCATACTTTCAGCTGGAATACTGTGGCTGGCCAGCTCTGGAGCTTTTCTAAAAAATAAGAGCAAGTAAAGCACGCACAGACCATGAAAATGTTTAGTGTCCTGAAGAAACTTTGAGGTGGGAAACGTTTTAAAAAGTAGAAACTGTTTAAAGAAGGAAAAGGTTACAAAGCACTTGAAAAACAGTAATGAGTGGAAACAACATACCTTGGCTTTCTGTCTATATGCATATGGAAAAGGGATACCTGTGTATATTCTCTGGTGGCTAATAAAGCATTACACTAAAGGATATTAATAAGATGATTTTAATTGATACTATATTTAATTGATATAATTGATTACTTAATTCTTAATTGATACTATAATTCTCATTTTACAGACTGGAAACTGACTTGTAAACAAGACAATGAATTGGACAAGGCTAAGCAGCATCCTACTACTGAGCCTGAACCCCAGAACGATGCCTTGCTCACAAAACACATCCATTTAATCAGCTTGGGGAAAATCAAGTGTGACAACAGAGGAGAGGATTGAGCCTTGCTCTCTCCAACCTGACCCAGCCATCTGCTGAGGTCACCAGAAGCAAATGTGCTATTATGGTCGTGTCTTCTAGCGACTTTAGAAGACCTTGAGAATCTGGTTCTGGTAGCTGTGGCCTGTGAGCAGAAGTTCTACACTGTAACCCTGTAGAAAGTAACTCCAGTCTGTAAAAAGTAACTCCAGTTCATGCTGAGCCCCTTACTGATTCTTGCACTATGGTTACTCAGTGAAACCTTCTCCAGAACATTCACAATTCCGTAACTGCCCATTACAGCCCTCCTTTTACTGTCTCTTTGCAAAGGCAGGGAGTTTAGCCTATTCCAGCTCTCCCTGTTAGGAGACACACAAGTAAAGGAAGCAGCACATCAAACTTGTATGCACACATGGATAGGAGCAAGTAAATTATGGGAGGGGGTGAGCAGCAAGGAGAAGCGACTTTTATAATCTCCCATCCAAACGAATGCCTGCAAGGCCTATAATTGGGAACTCATTTCTGAAGGGAAAGCTGTGCTGATCCCCATGCTGGTCATCATGTCTGAATGGGTACAGGAGCACAAGATGGGGAAATAGGAGACTGATCAGTAAAGAGATGAGACATACAGCTATGCCCTCTGGGTTATACATTTCAGTACTAAATCTAAGCAGTCTAATCTTGTACCAGAGTATTTTTCTGTTTGTTGTGCTTTCTTTTTTCTTATTGTTATTTAAGCCACTCACACAGTAGGAATGCGGATACTTGTTTCTCTTCACTCTGGAAACATGGAAGGGAACACAGCTCAGTAAGCAAACAAGCTCTAAAAGGGTTAGAACAAAACACAGAGGGATTCAGAGTGGTGAAACAAAACCTCCATCTTTTGGAATGACTCTTTCCTGGAAAAAAAAAAATGGACAAAATGTGTCCCTGGGCCACATTCAAGTTCACAAACTTGAACTGAGTGATATCAAAATAAATGTGAGTCACCTCTGGGTCACTTACAGGAGGAATGCCTCTTAGAAACAGACTGATTATTGCCATGATACGTTCAGGCAGGATTTATCCAAATCTCAGTAGATTTACATTCTGCATTTGCTTCCAAAGTACAAAAGCATCTACACTTTACAAAAGTGATAGAGCAAGTAAACATGAAGAAGGCTAAAGATCAGAGCAAGTCATTCTCAAGAGCCAGACTGGGTCAGAGGAGAGGAAAACAAATCACAGCTACTGAAGTTAAGCCGTAGAGACACCTTCACTAAGTCTCTAGGGGATAGCAAAGTTGTTCTGGGAGCAAATGGAAATAACTGTCAATGCTATCACTCAGAACAGGAGCTATGATGCTAGGAATTGTCCTACATCCTCATTAGGAGCAGGCAATTGCTTTGGGTTTTCCCAGTGGCGAAGCTGAGAATTGACTCTCTGTAACCTTTCAAGAGAGCACACAGTTGTGGGAGTAGTGTTTTTCAGGCTGGATGTAGACAAGGCCTCTGCTCAATCCTTAAGAAATCCTAGAGAAGTCCCCAAGCATTGGCAGTGCTTGCCTAAGCATGGTATTGGCTGCAGCCTTAGCCTGCCGAGCTGAGGTCCAGGGTGCCCTGCTACAGAAAGGATTTTCAAACCCCATCCTAAAGATTCACTGTACAGGAATTCCGCTACAAGAATGGTGACTTTGTTCCACCTCGGAGTTGGCCGTGTTTCAGCAGTGAGCTAAGTGGTTTTGGGATCTTCCTGGATGACACTAAGAAATGTCAGCTATGAGTGAAAGGCTTCTCTATAACTGTACTGCCATTCTATAGCCATATGTTTCTCCTGAGGGTTGCCAGTGACGGGGTTTCCCCTTTTGAAAAGCCATGTAAACACATGCAAAACCAGGCCTTTACATAATACAATGGGGCGTATCGTTCATTAATGTGCAAATAGGTCGCTCTCCACTTGCCCTCCCACTCGCTTCCTTTCCAGCTAGCTGCAAGCTTATGTAGAAAGAGCTTAAATGTAAGTCACCAATATTCCTGATTTAGCACAGCAGGGAAAAGACATGACTTTCAAAGGCAAGAGGGATGAGCAGAGCACACCGTGTTCTTTCCTCTCTCTAAGCTTCATCCCATTATGTTAAGAAAAAACACAGCCCAAAGTCAACAACCCATGGGCAAGTAAAACAGGATCAACGGTCCAACATCACCCATTAACTGCAGGGAATTTTGGGAGTGATGTACGTCCACAGGATTTACACCAGCCCTGGAAAAGGCTCCATGCTGTCTGCAGCACGTTAGGCCTGAAATATGCATCGAGAAGCTCAAATGAATGCAGAGTGGATTTACATGCACCAAGCAGTGGTGGATTGCAATGGGGTCTCAGACCAAAGTCAGGGACAGAGGAAAGCATGTGCAATGGGATCACGTCAAGGATAAAGAAAGTGGGGGGTAGTTGCATTGTGGATTCTCTGCTGTGACCTCACCTGCATCCTTTGACATCACAGAACACAACTGGTCCTCAGACACATCAGAAAAGCAAGAAAAAAAAAAAAAGACAGATGCAAAGGAGGAATAACAAAGAGGACAGAATTAGCACTTTGCATGTTCAAAGTGTTGTACAAACATTAGCTAATCAATCAACTAATTGCCTAATTAAAAGAGTGACCAGAAAAAGGAGGTAGCAGAAGAAAAGCAGGAAGATGTGGAGAGAAGAGCAGAGTTCTGGGACATGGGAAGCAATACATGCTTCTATTCACCCAGGCCACATTATCCGGGGCAAACTTGTGCCAAATTGCCATGACAATAATTAGACAGAGTTCCCTGACAGATCATTATGAGAACATTAACAGGGCATTAGCAAGAATTACCCATTTTTCACACATTGATTAGGTGCCATTGCTGGTTCATTAGAGTATTGGCTTTTAATAGCCCCACTCCAGCTATCGGCAGCCCTTCCTTCTCTCCCCTGATCACTCGGCAGAGATCCAAACCTCTTTAACTCCAGCTAGGCAGCTGACCTGGTCCCGTGCTGAATCTCACAAGCACATGGCCATATGCTGCATAGAGAGAGCACCTCATTAATCTGCCCAGGTTAGGGAGAGGAAAGCAGTGGCTCTGCACCATAGCCAGTTGTTAATCTTCCTCTGGAATCTATACTGCTAATGGAGGCTGGCACAGGGAATAGGCCACTCCCTGGCCAGAAGCATCATTCCCTGATACCAAAAGGGTCTCTTCCTCCCCTCTAGGTGCTCCTCAAGCCCCACACTAGGAGGGATGTTTCTGTGTCATTCCCAAGATCCTTCTGTCATACCTGCTGACAGCTCTCTTCCATCTCTGCTTCCTCTCACCCCACATTTTGATCACTTCTACCAATAAGCAAGTATATGTAACAGGGAAAGTGCTGCAAAAATCCTCCATAGGAGCCACAGAGGAGGATCAGGTCAAGAGGATTGTTTCTGCTGCAGCAGGCAAGTTCTGTACTGTATTTCTGGCAACAAGAACAAGACCAAACCAAAAAGAAAAAAAAGAAAATAAAGGAGATGTGACAGAGGAACGTGTCTCCTCCTTTTCCTCTTAGGTCATATCACCTGTCCACCTACATCCAAAATAACACTTCAGTTGAGTCATGCTTGGGAAGATACAGCAATCCTCTTAGTGCTATTACACAACTGATTAAGTCTCCCTAATCCATCCATATCCAACATGGATACCCCACCTAGACCCAGGGCACTCCTCCCACCCAGATCCCCCACCTTCTTTCTGAGACTACTTGCCAAAACAAGGCACGTTGCAGTGTGCAAGATGGGCCCCTGAGATGACAACAGCTAAAATTTCTGCAGGGATGGTTGGATTATAGGACAGTTGAGTGGGTGTATAAGTCACCAAGCCCAGCCCTGCAAAGCTGAGGACAAAGCTAGTATGCTTCAATGCTGAAAAAAATGGATGAGGCAAGGCACAGAAAAAGGCAGGAAGGTTCACTCATTTGACACTGAGAAAGCAAAGGAAAAAGTAAACACTTTAGAGAGTTAGAAAAGGAGACAATACAGAGAAAGATCAGCCTTAGAAGGGAGTTGCATTGCTAGAAATATCTGAAAAATACATGTGGGAGACGAACGGGACAATGCAGTTTACAGAAAGGTAGAGAACTGGAAGGGATTTGAAAGCTGGATTAGAAACATCATGTTTAAAGTCATGAAGGGAAGAACAAGGAAATTCAAAGGGAATCTGACAAAGCAATGCAAACAGAAAAAAAGGCAATGTATTCTGCATGGCAGAGGAAAAGGGGCAGTTTTAGTATGCCACAGGAAGCAAGCTGGTGTTCAAGCAAGAGAGGCAGAAGAGGTTACAAAAATCAAGACTGAAGAAGGCTAAGGCATGAACAAAGGGTCTCAGTCTTGAGAAACAGGAGATGGATTTTCTATACCTGGTAGAGGAAGACACATGTTGGGAAGAATACAAGGGAGAAAATAACTAGCCTCCATATTTCACAAGTACGTGACTGGGAGGATTTTTTCATCATTTGGAGTCACAAAAAGACTGAAGTGAAGAGAATTCAAAGGAAAAGACAAGCAGCTTTTCAACACTATTCAGCCTGAGTTGTGAGCACTTGTTGATGGAGAATTGCAGAGACAGTGTGAGACAGGTCAGAGTACAGTATGTCTAGAAGCTGCTTTAGGTGGTTGAACCTGGATATGGCAGTGCGATCATCTACAAAGCAGACATCAAGGACAAAGCCCTCTGAGATCCACTGTACTCATAAGGATGGGGTGCTGGCAGACAGAACACTGTGTGTGATACAAGGTTGGAAGTAGAAAGCCGAGCAAGGGACTGCACTACAAAAAAAGGGAGCACCAGTAGAGTCCTGCCACCTTCTACAAAGAAGCTGATTGAGGCACTGCACTGCCCATAAAAAACAGAGGGCACATTAAAGAGGGTTTGAGTTAGAACAAGAGAAGAATCAAACAGCATCTGACTACACAATCAGTTCAGAAGCAAAAGGAAGGGGCAAATCGATGCACCGGGTGCCCATTTAGTCTCAAGCACAGCCCCATGGTTCATGTGAATCCTTGTTGCCAAACTCGGGGAGTCAGAAGGAAACTGAGTCTGGGGGAAAGAGGCAGAATGCTAAACATGAATAGCCCATGACTGGGGAGTCCTAAACTCTCTCAATGGGACAGCTAGACAGTCTGACTTAGGTCACAGACCCACTGAGCAAGGGACTGCAAGTTGTCCTGAGTCCAAGGGTAAACCTGCCAGCTGCCCTGTTTCTCTCCTCTGATTAATATTAATCAGGAATTCACCTGCTATTTATGAGAACCCTGTGGATACTGCTCAACTCTGGTGAACAAAACCACTGCCTTCATTTTTTCATATAGGATATGTCTGTGCTTGTGGACAACAGCAGTGCAGTACCACTGCAATCCTCTGCTACTGCCACTTAGGGAAGATGCAGGATGAAGGGATTGACATGCTAACTCCCAGCACCTCCTCATCATCTCTTGCAGTGAGTTAACCCCAGAACAGTTGGAAGAGCAGGATCCAAGTGTCCCTCAGAAGTCCCCAGAGCAATATGGAAAGAAGGGCTTCTCGGAGCAGGGCTGATGAATGCAGAGGCTGGTGTGCTGACAGGTCTGAGCAGTGTTGCTGAAGGCAAAGCAAGGCTGAGCCAGTACTTTTACCTGTACACTGAGCTAGATGGAGGCCACAGAGGAGGAAAAAGGACAGGAGGATGGGTAGGAACGAGAGGGTGAGCATGGTGTAGGAGGAAAGAGCCTGCCCACCCCACCCCTCCATCATAGCAGGTGGGAGTTCCAGGGAATGCAGTAGAGAGGCAGTGAGCTCTGCATTGAGTGTAAATTCATGGGAGAGAGGCAGGGCACCAGGGCTGCGATCCTGACCTTGGGCCAAGGCAATCTGCTTTTTAACTGGTGCAACTGTAATCCAGTCCGCGAACAGATGGTACAGAGAGGAAAATACACAGGATACTAGCGTAGGCTTCACAGTATCTGCTCCAAACCCAGCCAACCTTCAGCAGGAAGGTGATTAAAGAGCAAAAAAGTAAGGAAAATCCTCTGTTCAGCATGACTGGTAAAGCTGGATGCCAGAGACCTGGTCCCAAAGAGCTCAATGGCTTGGCATTCTTCAGCTGAAATTTAGAAGCCATCTCTCAGTCAGCCACTGTTTCAAAGGGTTGACAGGAGAGTTTGTTTGCTATTCTGGCCAATCCTCAGTTCCTGTACTGCTGTCCTGGAAACTTTCACTCACACTGCTGTTTCCTGTCCTAGGGCACTGTCACGAGTCTTTTGCTCTAACAGGCCCACACATAGAGATGTCAAATAGCAGAGAAGTGACATGAACCCTTAGTGTGCACAATAAAACTTGCAAGGTACCAGCATACTCAGCAGCAACAGACCTGAGAAATCCTGAGTTCAAACCCTCAGAAATGTGCCAGGAAATTTCAGACCTGACAGTGAATTTTGCTGTGAACCTGCTAGGGGATGAATTCACAAAAACCTTTGGTTGCTGCCTTCTCAGCATAAATCTGTGCTGTTATCAGGTCACTGCATCCTCCTTACTGGCCTGGGTCATGGATCCACTGGTCATTAGATTGAGACAAAATTGCTGTAACTCAAACTACTTCATGGTTTCATGGGTTTGGCTCAAATTTCTATCCTGGAATCCATAGTTTTGACAGTCTGAAATGTATTTCGGAAGCAGATAATCAAGTAATAAAAGATGCATGTGAACTACTTTAGTTGCTGGTATTAAAACACTGACCCTGGTATACATTTGGGGACCATTATCAAGTACCAAAATAGGGACTCAGCAGGAAATTTATAAAATCCACCTACTAAAAACAGTTTGTACATCATCAGTACCCAGCAGCAGTGTAGTAAGTGAAGCCTCAAAACCACAATTATTTAAAACACTAAACAATGGTTCTAATGAGTTTACCTGGTGTCTTTCCACATCCATTGCAGAGAGTCATCCTTGCTGAAATGCCAAAATGCTCTGCAAGCTCATGCTGACAGACCATGGACTCTTAAGCAAGGTATGGTTTTTTGTAACTTTCTGAATTTTTGATGCATTCCTTTACTTAGCGGAGGCTTGCTTTTCAATCATAACAATTCACTCCCTGCTCTTGTCTCCAGTTGTACCTCCACTGGAAGTAGCAGTGCTTAAAGAACAGAGATATGTTTGAAAAATAATACTTTGCTTTTCTGTTTTTCTTTTCTTACGGTGATCTTCACGAACATGCATGCCTATGAATGATCCTTTCTGTGAAACAGAGAAACCCTGCTGCCTTCATACTACTGTGGGGAAACTCAAATGGGGAGAAAACACGTGGCCATTTAACTGTGAACTTGGAGGGCAGCACTGACAGTTAACTGCTGGCCAGCAAATCTGTGGAAGTATTCATCCCATCCCTGGAAGTGTTCAATGCCAGACTGGATGGTGCTTTGAGCAACCTGGTCAAGTGGAAGGTGTCCCCACCCATGGCAGGGATGTTGGAATTAGATGATCTTTAAGGTCCCCTCCAATTAAATCGATTTTATGATGGTCCTATAAGTCCTCTGAACTGAGAAATGAATGCAAACCCTGGCAGGAACAAAAGCAGACCTGTCTTTGCTCAGAGAGACCTATCTCCAAACTGTGCTCTAGACATGGCAGAGTGGGTGCTACCATCTCAGACTGGGAAACAAAGTAGAATTTGTATCTCCCCTAAAGGAAAAATGCAAGGGGATACGGATGCTTAGGAACAATAATGACACAAGTGAGGGAAAGGATGTGGTATGCTAGAACGCAATCCTGCCAGTGGTGCTCTCCTACCCTGCAGCACACACTCTCTCCTAGCCCTAAGTTTCCCAAACCCAGCTCTGCCAAAACCCCTTGCTCCTATCCTGTGGCTCCTAGGCATGCCTAACTTGCATTGCCACCAGAAAGCTCTGCCAGCAGAAGACTGGGCAATGCTCTGACAGTGTTCCCTCATGAAAAATGACACTTCCAAAACAAATGCTTCAGCTTAATGGATGTTAGGCTGCTGTAATTTCAAGTCATTAAACTTGCAACTCTGACAAACACTCTCAGTCTGTTCTTTCCAATTACCAGGACCAAGCAGATTTAGACAGCGGAAATACAGCAGGCTCTCACATTTCTTTACTATGGCCTGGTTTCTTGTTATTTTCTCTTTCCTCACTCCACTCTCACCCTTGCTCTGCTTATTTATTGCACTAGTGGTGCTGTTATGCCTTGCAAATCCTTTTGCAGAGAAACATCCCCTCTCAGCCAGAGTTTTCACAGAGAAATTCTTCCCCCATTCCTCATTGTTTCCCTGCTCATTAGCTTTTCTAAGCCCTTTTGGCTGTGAATGTACAGCAGCATTTACGCTGACTGACAGTGACCGAGCAAGAGGACATTGACATTACTGCCTCTCAACTTGCTGGAATCTGCTGTTATCCAGTGGTCTGTCTGTCTTAATTCCCTCTGACTTTATTGCAGCCTTTTTTTCCATTTGAGTCTCTCCTCCTTATCTGTATTTCCTTCCTCTCTTTTATTTTCTTCTCTCCATCCCCTATCCCTCACCGCTCTTGAACATCGTCCTCCAAACTCTCTGAAAATATCCCCTTGAAGAAGCTGTTGTTTGACGACTGGCTCTGCTGGTGAGCTGATGGAGAAGTACATGCACTGGAAGATTGTTGGAGCAAAGCCCACCCCTCACCCTCCCTGCAGAGTGCCCACCTTCATCAGATCACACGAGACCCCTCCCCAAAACACAGGAGCAGACAAATCACTGATAAGATACCAACACATCCAGATGTGTGTGATAACAAGCAACAATATAGAGTGCAGAACAGTCCCTGTTCTAAAAAAAAAAAAAAAGAAAATATGTACAATTAACCATTAGGCTATTCTGCTTTTTCTGCCCCACTTACTCTTCATTCTCTCTCATTTCCAACTTGCTTTTTATTTTAATATCTTTCTTCTCTTTTTTTCTTTTCTTCATCCTCTTTCTTCTCCTCTTGCTTTGTTCTCTTGCTCTTGGAATCTACCTTTCTCCCCCTTGGCCAAGCATACATTGAATATCAATGTCAAAAAATAAAATAAAGACCTCAAGGGTTATGAATTATCTGTCCTATTTTAATAATTAAAGATGAATACACAGGGCCAAGGCAGCTTAGGTGTTTCTCTGAACAATCACATTATATCAGAAATGTCTTGCATTGCCCCTAGTGAAATACATCAAAGAAGCTCCTACCCCTGTATATACAGCAGTTGTCCTAGTCCTGCCCCGAGACCATTTGGCAGCCAGTCAACCTGGGTTTGATTGGGGACTATATATTTAGTTTCAATGGATAGGATTTGATGGGTTTTGATAATTTGCAACTTCCAGCTAAAGAAAAGCAGCTTATTATTAAATGCAAATAAAATGAAGTCCAGCTGTCTGGATGCAGATAGCAATTACAAAAAGCTCATGAGGCCCTCTGGACATCTTAACTCATCCAAAGAACATGGTCAGAGACCAAAACCCATGCTTCAGATGAGCTGCAGCCAGCATAATCTCACAAGAGTGGTACAGGTGACTTCAGGAAGCACAGGCTAAAAAGAAGACTGGGAGAACTGAGCGATAGAGAGAAAGGGATGACAAAAGGCTTGTTACTTGAAGAAAAGGGCTGCCTAGTTTTTAAGAGCACCCCAATTTCATTTAAAACAAGAACTATGCCCTGTTGCACAGAACTACTGGGTTAAATCAGAGAATGAGGAGAGTGACAGGACTTGCCACCTCCAACTTCTCAAAGTGCGAGTGTAACAGAAAGAAAGGAAGGAAAAGACTTACTATGAACTTTCACTCCCTTAGGGAAGAGACAGAAGCAGTGACTACATGCCCTGGCAGAAGCAGAAGTTGTTTCAGGAAAAAAAGAAGAAATACAAAAGGAAGAATACTTCTAACCTCTCAATTACACATGGGCCAGCCAGAATTTTTACCCACAGAGAGGGCCAAAGGAGACCTTCAAAACTCTGCTCTTTGGCTGGAGATAAGTGCCACATGTCCCAGTGGTGTCAGGCAATGTTGTATCTAATAACCTGACAGCAAGGGCTACAGGCTGCAACCAATAGTGAAAGGCACTGAGTCTAAAGCGAAGAAAGTGGTGTTCTCCTTTTTTCCTAATCCTTCCCTCCAGAAAGGCATTCATTTGCCTCCTGCAAAACTCATGCTAACCCAGCAGCAGAGCCTGTGACACAGATGATGGGCCAGGCCTTATGGGCTGCTTGGAAAACATGAGGGGTTGCAAGTCATGCTCAGCTCTCCCCTTGCTACCTCTGTCTCCCTCTCTGACATGAGATCAGAAGCCATTTCACAGCCTCTGCACCTTTTTGTTACGTGACATGTAATAAAAAGAGGAATGGTTATGTTTCACTAGCATTGCCAGAGGTGAAGAATACTTTGGATGTAAAATTCAGTTCACGCTGAGCAAGGGAGACTTTCATTTTGCCCTAACTCCAACAGCTTTGTTACCAAGCACTGATGCTGTATTTGTGTTAGCTTCTCTTGTGTCATTATTTTTTAGAGGAGAAGCAGCAGATCAGGCATCCGACTTGTTTGGTTTAATTCATCCAAATACCTTAAATGTGTGCAATGGTCTGGGTCATTTCCTTCTCAGTCCAAACAAGCTTTATCCATTATTTCCTACTGATTACACAAACCAAAAGCAGGACTGAAACTGCCCTGATGTTCAAAGCCCCAAATCCAAACCTGCTTCACAAGCTGTTCCCTCAACTCCACGCAGAGGAGTTCAAGGAAACAAGTGCTTGTACCTTCTTCTGTTTTTCTGTCACTCTCAGCAGGAGACAGCAGAAAAGTAGGACACAGACCAGTGGGACCCCAGGGGAGTGGGTGAGGTTGTCAGTGCTCAGCAGCAACTTTCCCAATTTCAGATCCTCCAGCTGTGTGGCTGTGATGGCTCCTGCCCCCCTCCTGAAAGGCTCAGCTGCGGCAGAGTCCTGACAGCCACACAGATTCCCACCCACTGCACCTTCCCATCCAAGCAGGGCTGCTGGGGTAATGGAGTGTTTGTGCATCTGGTTCAGCCCTTGCAGACCCCATCCCTAGCAATGATGAAGGGAAAAAAAAAAAAAGTTTTCATGGGGTGACATAAAACAAATGAATTTTTCTTCAATAAATCATTTTAGAGAGACTATTGACTCTAGGACCTTTGAATGCATCGACCCATTCATAAAAATCTCATCTTCTCTTGGTACCTTGTACACTTTCCTTCCTTTCCCCTGTCACAACCACTACACTTCATTTTCTTTTCCTTTCTTTTGCTGTTTTATTCCTCTCCTTTTTTTTTCCATTTTGACCCCGTAATCCTATCTTAACCTTCTAATCCTCTCTGCAGTTCCCTCTTCTTCCCTGATCTCAGCTCCATATCATTCACAGGCTGCTACACTGACAGGAGAGAAAGAACAGCAGATATTTACTGAAGTATTACCATAAAGATTAAAGCTAGCAAATACCAGGACTCACTCCTTCCCTCCAGCCCTTGGCCTAATGAAAACACTCTGCACTCTTTCCCTTTTCTTGGAAACAAAATGACAAAGCCCTATAATCTCTAAGGTGAAAGTAAAAAGAGGGCCCAAAAAGTGATTAAAAGGATAGAAAAGCTAGCAGAAAGGGAAATAGAAGTGAGAATAATATTATTTGGCAGTTCTATAGGACCTGACTGACGATATTATGTCGACCTGCAGCATTTTGTGCTTTCCATGTGTTCCCTTTCTGCCTGTATTCACCTCTTATCCCCAATGCTTGGAGCATAAGCCCCCTGAAGGAGGATTCTCCTTTTTGTTCTGTGTGCTCAGGACCCAGCAAAAAGGGATACAGATGCACAGCCCTGGCCACAGCAGGAATCAGCAAAGCTCAAGGCACTTCACAAGGGACGTAGCTATCAACCCCAGGCTGCCAAGAGCACAACAAAAGCCCAGCAAGATGGGGTGACTCATGCATGGTTAGGGAAGGGGCACTACCTGGAGGAAAACTCGGACAACCTGAGTGCTGTCTGTGCCCCAGCTTTGCTGTATCCAGGACATCAACACAAGATGATGAGGGGAGACCACCAGAATGAGAGAGGGGAAAGTAAATGAGGATGCTGGATAAATGAGGAGAGAAAAACGAAAAATGAATGAGAAAGGAGAGGTGTAAAAAAAAAAAAGAAATAAAAAAAGAAGTAAAACCAAAGAAAACTGAGGATGAAAGGGAAAAAATAAAAAAATAATAATAAAAAAGAAAAAGTAGAAAAGAGTGAGTTGAGATGCATAGGGCCAGAGAGTGAGGAAGAACTTGTCCAGAACATGGAAACAGACAGCTTGGAGCAGGAGGAGGGAAAGATATTTGTGACAGCAGGGATACATTGTCTAGTCCTCTTTGAGGATCAGCCTTTTCAAAATAAACTGGAATACTGTGGCACTATAAACCAGGTAACTATGTCTAGGCAGGACAGACATATGCATGAAGATCGGCTCTCTCCCTCACTTTGACATATTCATCCTCCTCTTGTTTCCCCATCAGTCCAGACACAAGTGCAGAAACGAGGGGCACCATGCTGTGGTACCAGGAGGTACCACACATGAGGTACCATGCAATAAACCATGCACAGGATGTACTGGCAGAACAAATGCACCTGAGTCCTGCTATGCACAGAGCTTTATTAGAGAAGTAAAATGACAAGAACTGCACAGAAGATAAACCTGCACACAGAAGCTCAGCTCTGACCAATTCAAAGCAACTGGTCCTGACCAGTTTGCAAAAAGTCTTTTCTGTGCAATAACAAAGAAGCAAACCCCGCTTAAAAAAACAACCAACCAACCAACCAAACAGCAGCAAACAAAACCAAAACCCCAAACCTGACCTGCCTATCTTTTCACAGATCTAGCCAACTCAAACAATTAGAAAGAGGAGCTTGACATAACATTGTCTTTCCTCACATATAAAGTTCATAACAGTGTTATTCCTGCTGGACTCCACTGTCCAAAGAAAGGAGCTATCTATTCATGGCAGACTGATGAGTAAACAGGTGCATGTCACCCTCTCACTGTGCAGTGAGAACTATGCACTTGCCCAGACTGCTTCCATCAAAAAAATCCCAAAGCACTTGATGAATAGTCCGTTAAAGCCTGGCAGCACCTTTGGGAGATGGAGGAGGAACAATGAGCGATCACTGCAGTCATCACAGAAGGGCATCTCCCTTTAGACATGAAAAGCAGAGCTTGTTAGCAGTGCACAGATGCACCACAAGACAATTTAAGGAAGCAGGAAAACCTCTTGCAGTTAAAAGTACAGAGGCAGTTAAGTAGCTAACCTAAAGTAAAATTTGGCCATAAGACAATAAAGCGACCCTGCTTTTACCAAGCATTACTTAACACCTCTCATTAACAGAGGTCAAAGCTCTTTTCGAAAGTGTTAGGTATTTTTATCCCTATCATATAGTTAGTAAATAAGGGAAGGGAATACAAGGAAGGGGAAATGGTGTGTGCCAAAGTCCACACACAGTAAGAAGCAGAGTACAGAACTAACCCAGTTTTCCAGGCTTGCTATCCTATCTGGTATGCCATCTTCCACATTACCTCTGTGCACACTGCATCTGGACACAGCTGCATTTAAAACTTTTCTACTGATGAGGTCAGACTATATGCAGCTAGCTAGGAGATAACCATTCCAGGTTACAAGTCCACAGACCAAGCTTTCAGTGTGTTCTCACTGCAAACCACAGGTTCCCCAGCAATCCTCACCTTCCATTGTGTCACAGGCACAGCATATGCTTAACAAACGTCTGTGACCACCACACCACCGCTTCCAAACCTCTTGGTTAAAGACTATTGTAAAGAGCAGAACCTGACCCAAGCACTGCTCAGGCTTTGCTCTCCAGGATGCTCCAATGCAAACTGCTTTAGTGCTCAGAGGCAGCAGCACAAACCAACTTCCTCAGCTTATAATGCTTTGCTTTCTGGGAACAAGGCGGGAGCACTTCTAGGAGGACCTGTCATCCTTCTAGGATGTCATTTCCCAGAGATGAGGAGGATCCCAACCGGTTTTGTGTTTCAATGGCAGTGGCACAGAAGGGATCCTGCTACTGCAGTCTCTTGGACAAAGCTGGAGTGTACTTGTGAGTAATCAAAATTTGTTGGCCCATTATGTCCATGCCAGATAGTCAGATAAAAAAGGACTGCCTGACAGAGCTGCACTTTGTGTCAGACAGACTTTGTTGGGCAGGCTCCAAGGTGCTTCTCCTCCCTACTGTTTAATTACTGTGAAGAGAGGTTTTAGCAGAGAGAGATGCTATTTGAGACAAGGCTGGTTAGAGAGATAGCCAGGTCCTTGGAGTTAGTAATTAATTACCAGCATTCTCAGTCTTACGACATTAACTGCTTACCCTTTTAAATAGTAGTAAATTGGAGATACGTGTCTAATTAGAGTTGTAAAATGCTTTAGAGGATTCAACAGAGAGAGAGCTTACAGAGATGGAGTGGGAGGCAAAGTGCTCTCTTGGAGGAAAGGAGATGTGGGAAGGAGATGATATGAAAGGCTGTTTTAGTTTGTAATGTACCAAAGTCCTGGTTATCTGAAGGGACTTCCAGCTCTGCCAGGCTCCACAGGTGCATGCTCCCAGAAGAGGGGAAGCAGACAGAGTCCTGGATGTGCACAGGGTTGATTATTTTTCCTAGAAGGTCTCAGACCTTGAGCTCTGCCACTACTATGAATCTAGTAGTTACTGTATTTCACATCCTAAGGGCAGTCATATCCTCATCCACTCCAAAGATTTCAGCAAGTACATACCAACGGGCTGTACTGAACACACACTAGGTTGGTATTACTTTTAGGAGGTCAAAAACTCTAGGGGCTTTCACTAAAGAGACAGGTCTGGATTTACTGCTCTTCAGAAATACACACTTAGAGTATCAACTGTCTCCACCTGCCCCTTAATTTAAATAGGGGAAAAATAATAGAAAGTAAGCTATTCACTGCTGGATTTCTGTTGAGTATCATGTGATCTCAGTCTCTGCTACCAGCAACTTATTAGAGTGTATTTCAGGTCAAAACCACACCAAGCACTGTATTTTCTGCAAATGCTTTTCACTCGCACATTTGTACTCTCCAGCAGGCTCTCCTGGGAGCTGAGGTCAGTCACATGGTTCAAGAAGTTTGTTACAAAGCAGGACTTCTTGTTTCATAGGAAATAACATAGCTCAAATAAAGTACAACTGAAATACTCATTGTGGTCTACTATGTATGTAGTCAAGTAACAAGCAGATGCAAAAGAGTTGGCTTTAATGTATTAAACATTCCTCCTTTTCTAGCTCTGATTTTTAAAGTTACATCTCCATTCACCAGCATCCATGCCTATTTCTCCCCTCCTGAATACTTTTCCCCCCTACTTCCTCACATGTAAAAAATAATCTAATGACCTTTGAAAGATGCTGGCGAGAGTTTTATTCCAATGGTGTGCAAAGTGGCAGACTTCTGGGGATGTTTCGTGCTTTGGTGCAGCAGGAGGATTGGTTTCACAATGGCTTTTGCCAGATGGCTTTGGGTTGCCTCTACTTAAAGACACTACTTAGTGTCTTCCATCTTCATGGGACTAACTATTGGAGACAGCAAATTCCTTGGGAAAAATCTTTTGTATTAGAAGATTATAGACAAAAAGATGAGATATAATCAAAGCTTGACACTTTTCAAAGGCACGAAGTGCAATGACTGTCTCAATGTCTGAATTCTGATCAGTTTAATTACAATCTGCCTTCCAAAACAGTCCCTGCAGTTCAAACTGGATGCTTTCTTCTTCTTTTCTTGTCTTGAACCCGCTGTCATTTGCTGTTTAATACTTACAGGGTTCCACCTCAGAAGAGATTGTGCTTAGCTGATGAGCAGAGCACAGCAACCTCTCCACAGGAATATTCTTACACCATTACCAGAGGTGACACCTCACCTCAAAGATTCCAGGGAAGGCAATAAGACTGCTTAAAGAAACAGTTAATTTTAAAGAAAAAAAAATAAAAATAAAGGTGGAGAGCTCCATAAAACAAGAGCTCAAATGAGCAGTGCATCAACTCAGTTTACAAACAAGTGAGAGAAAGGCATTCTGCTGGACTATACCCTGTCTCAGGTAGAAGCACTGACCAAGCACACAATGTCAGGCGATGCACATTCTGGAAGGAATTATCTGAGTTACCTTGTTGGCTTCTAAATTAACCACGGTCATTCAGAAATTAAGATTAATGCATGGCAAACTCATCAAAACCCTCTGTTCATAATGGACAAGAACCCAAACAGAATGCACTGAGACAAAGAGGAAAAAATGAGGCTAAGTGCAGTACTGTACTGCAATACAATGTCCCATATCAGGTTATCTTATCTGCAAAAGATGCAATAGAAATAAAAAGAGTTCAGGGACAGGTGACAGCAATGACTTAGAGACCTCACAAAATATCTGTAAGAGGGGAGATTGAAAACACTGGAGCTTTTTGCCTCAAAGAGGAAACAAAGCAAGCTGGATAGTGAAGGATATATCAAATAATGAAGAATACAGCAGAGGAAAACACAGTGATAAAGGTATGGAGCATCCCTTACAACAAACACTACCCATGTAAGGCTGGATAGGATTTGCTGCTTACCTATTAAATGCAATAATATGTGTATTTCACTGCCACAAGGTAACTAACACCCAGGTCAAACTCTATCCCAAACAGCAGTACATTACAGGATACCAATGGTCACTTGATACATGATGGGAAAATTCCTGCTCATGACCCCTTCCCACCAACCCCCATGATATCAATCCTCTTTCTTCAGACTGCAAGCAGGAAACGATCTGTCCAGGTCACAAAAATTTCTCCTATCAGCAGGTTATTTCTATGATTCTGCATATTTCCCAACTTTGGAGGTTTTTGTATTTTCTTACATAATGCAAATTTATAAATCCAAGAAACTGATGTAAAAAGGTTCTGCTATCATCTGCTGTTTCTTAAATTCTTTTGTTTGGGAGGAAATTCATACATGCTAAACAAGAGTCTGTTTGAAAGGCACTCTCTCTTAAGGACTTTTAAGTGTTCAAGCAAGAGAGGAAAAATGTTCATCCTATGTTTTAACGAGTTTATGGAGGACCTGAAAAGAAACTTCCCTTTCAGATGGCTTGTGTCCCAGCAGCTGAAAATTCCCCCCTTTATCAAGTCACCCCTAGTGACTCTGTGACCTCCACAAAATGCTGCATCTGGCATTCCCTGACCAATCAAGGAGTGCACTTTCTCAGTAAACTTCTAGGGAACAGACAGCTTGTTTCAATAGATTTATAGTATCAGCCCCTGAAAGGACCTGCCACCTACGTAGCTCCAAGATTTACAGGGCTGTCATTTCCTATGACCCCATCTAGATCTTCCCAGCAAAGCTGTGTGAGCTGTTACACACTTTGTAACCACCTTTTTAGAAACCCTGCTTTGCTCCTTTCCAAAAAAAAAAAGTGAATAAGCACATCAAAACCCAACAAAACACTTTGCACTGCTATGTGTAGGTGTCTCCTCTCAATTTCCTCCCTTCCTTTACAAAAATGCATGAAAGTTGCTTCCTGCTTTATAAAGATGCTCATTCTCTGGACCAGACTCTCCATTTTACTGAGGAGAACACTCAGATGGCAAACACCAGTCACAGATTTCCTTGGGAACGCAAAAGAAGTAGAGTTTTCCCTCCCACAGCTTCATTTCCACTAAACTGGAACTGCCAAGATCTGGCCTTTCTGACCACAACTGAGGAAAGATTATCTCCTGCTTTTGCATTACATTAGGAGACATTAATGTGATATTCTAGTCCAGCAGCCAGTTAGGTAGCACAGCTGTGAACAGGACCTAAAAACTGGGGTTCCAGCCAGCAAAGATTTTGGTCACCTACGTCTGGCCACTAATTTGCTGAGACAAATCTCCTTTTCAAGCCTCAGTTTCCCACACTACAAAATGGGGACAAATAGTTGCTTGTCTCGAAGGGGGAATCAATTAAAATACTCTGAGATTCAGAAATGGCAGGGGTTAGTGAGCTAAATAATCTCAAAGTACTCATATGCCCTGGCACAGATCTCACAACAACTTTTTAAAGCATATTTTTAATAGAGGTTAACATTTTCATTTTCTCTGAGCATATTTTAGTCTCTATCACATAAAGGCAAGGTCTGTGTAAGGCACCAACAAGCAGAATGCACAATCATTAATTTCTGCAAAGCAGCCTTGGTGTCTGTGAAAACACTCCAGGTAACTCAATAAATTAGAATAGTAAACAC
The DNA here is from genome assembly GCF_971803275.1 of Cyanistes caeruleus. Taxonomy (NCBI): domain Eukaryota; kingdom Metazoa; phylum Chordata; class Aves; order Passeriformes; family Paridae; genus Cyanistes; species Cyanistes caeruleus. Next base: position 92,112,639 of record NC_141703.1, on the reverse strand, counting down.
AAAGGGAACCAGGGAACAAGCAAGGACAGGGCAGAAATCACAGAGACCGACAGCATAATATATGGCACAACAGCAGTCAAAGCTGGGCCTCCATGAGGCACTGGGGAGCCTCTGGGAGGCACATGTGAGGTGGAGGCTATCCAAGGCTTGGTTCCATTCCTTATTACTCCCTGAATGTCCTAGGAGTAATTTTAATTTAAATATCAGTGTGCACACGCTGCCAGAGCCTCTCCCCACGATGCCCACAGGGAGGACTCCAGCTGGGGAGCACAGCGCAGCCCCTGCAGCCACAAACCCACAGCGAAGGAACTTTTGCTGATGCAAACACGAGCCTCAGCAGCAGCAAGCAGTGCCTAAGGCTGAAATGGTGCTGCAGTGGGGGATGTCCGGCTGCTGTCGGGAGGACAGAGCCTGGTGTCAGCTCAGAGATGGAAAGGGCTTCAGCTGCCCAGAGGTGTTAAGCAATACCCTCTGCCGGAGGGCAGGGAGCAGAGGAGAGGGAGGATGAACAAGCCTGCTTCTAAACAGGTTACTTGTGGCTCCTTATGCAACCTGCACTCCTACAGAAGCAAATCAACCCCTGAGGGGAGCAGAGAGAATCTGCAGTGCTGGAAAAGCATATTACTTTCTTGCAGGAAAGTTTTCTTGCTCTTAGCATCCCTTTCTGGTGTTGTACTGGCAGTATCCCCAAGAGTTCTCCTGAACTGGGGCTTCCTACACCAGCTCTGTCCTGGCATCCCTATATCCCTTATGGCTGCTCCAGACCTATTTCTTTCCTCAACACATCAGGTGTATACATGTTAAGTGCTCCTTTCTGCATCTACCCCTATTTCAGTCTCAGGTCTCTTCTGAGCAGAAACTGCCGTTCACAGAAAAATGACGAGGACAGGCAGAAAGAATTAGATTGTGAGGAAAGATTCAGCAAACTCGTTCCATTTTCTGCCAGGATCAAGCTCCGAACCCACAGGAAACCTCCAGAGGTACTCTCTGCTGCAAACGTTCTGTGACATTTCAGAGACCTCCCAGTGAGTCCTGGGAGCAGAGCGATGGACTTCTAGGGGAAAGTTCTGTCTTTGCCACGCAAGGAACTGGTGCTATTTATAACATCTCCTGCTGTCCCCAACTGGGCATGAAGACAATCAGCATCTGTCCACACCCTGGGGGAAAGTGCAGAACCAGAGATGTGGTACATGTATCTGTGCAGTGCCTGCTGCTCCAGCATGAAAACAGCAGGGTGGGCAGAGAGGAGCTGTGAAGGGCTCAGCGAGAGCTGGGGAGATGAGGGGCTGGGGAAGGGGGCTGGGGGAAGGGGATGGTACCAAAGGGGATGGGCTTTGCATGCAAGTATCTTGTTACTTGAGATCATACAGATGGTTTCTCTTTAGCTGTGGTTTTGAAAAACCCCCTGCCTACTCTGCTGGAGGCCCTTTCCTGCCAAAGCCAAACCTGGAGCTCCCAGACATAGGAGGAGAGCTCAAAGGTCTCTGAAAACAGAGAGTGCATTATGCTGGGGAGCTGGGAACTGGAACTCTATACAGGTACTCTTGCATGCTTTGTCTGCTTGTTCTGACAGAGCAGAGCCCAGGAGCAGCACTCTGACCTGGTCCTCCTGCCTGGCAACTGGTTTCCCCACAGCCTGCCTCCACCACCCCCCTCTCTCTGCCAGCAGCCCCCTTCCTCCCACCCCACCCTGCACAGCAATCTGCTGACTGTAATTCCTCTGGCTTGAAGAGGGGCCCTGCCTGTTTCCTCCCATTCCTGCTGCTCACATGGAAGCTTCCTCTCCCTTACTTTCCTCTCTGACACATCCAGATTCCCTGCAAGGAAAAATCCCCATGTTGCAAAGCCTTTCTGGGGCATGGGTCTCCTGTTTCTCTCCCCTATGCCAGCAGCAGCACACACATTTGTTTCCTTGCTCCATTAAGCCAGTAAATGAGGCTGGCTTAGCTCAGCACCGTGAGCTGGTGCTCTGAGCCCAGGATGTGTCTCAGCACAAGAAATAACACTGATGAGTGCAAAGGAGGGATTTGTGAGTTTGGCACCACGCTGTTCTACCCCCTGACACTGAGGAGAGCAGCTTCTGGAGACCAAATCAAGCGAGCTAATGCAGCCTGCAAATGTTTTGGGAGTTGGCCAGGTGACCACGCTGCCTTCTTTGGGGCCATCCACCCTGCTCCAGGAGAAGATAAATCAATGCAAGGCAACATCTGCCAAGATATTGACTTTGGCTCTGCTCACGGACTGCCTGCACTTCAGAGATGGGTAATATTCAGCTTGATTATCTCTCACCGCCAAGAGGAAGTTTCTCTCTATGCTTAAAATCACTGGGATGAGCCAAGGAGGAATCGATCTGTGGGAGAGAAATGCTGACAAGAAAACACAAGTCAGAGGCAGGATGAGAGTGGACAATGGGTGAGCAATGGAGACAGCCTCTGGCAGCTTGCCTGGCCAGGTTAGCAACAGCCTGGGCCACTACAGCCAGAGAAAGATTAACACCAAGCACATTACTCCAAACTTTACAGCAGGCCCCTTTATGCTCTTCCCCTCCTTCCCTGAATAGTTTTTCCTCTCTTAAATTGCTCCTCAACATCTTAAAACATCCTTTCTCTACTCATCCCTAGATCCTCACTGCACTGGAGTCTTCCCATTGCTTCCTGTGCACCCAGCTCGCTGCTAAAGGCATGATGCTCAGTTGTTGCAAGGCTTGCCACCTGCACCACTTTGGGCCTTATGTCACATGCCACCTCCCTAGTGGTGAAAAGCCCCAGGAGTACGCATAAATCGCACCACATCCACCCCTCAGGTAGACTCAAATCCTCATGGGCTCATATACCAATGCACAAAGTGATTTCATACCGATAAAAGGTGACATTTCATTAACAGAACATGCTGACAAAGCCTCATGAAGTGAGCATTCAGCAACATCATCAAACTTTCTCAGGATAAAACACTGAGCCTTCGACTTGTTTTCCCTACCACGCTTACGGTAAAACATCCTGTAGGTCCTGTGGCCCCCCAAGGGCAGCAGATGAGAAAAAAAATCTGAGTCCCTGCAGAAGAAAATCAATTTTAGGGATAGTTTTGACACTGATTCTTACTTCTGCTTTCCAGATAGGTTAAGTGTCACGTGCTTGGACTGGATTGTCACTGATGACATTCTCCTTGGAGCACATCATGCTCCTGAGATGGAAGGGAGAAGGTCAGCCACAGCTAAAGAAATGGGTAAGGACCTCCTGGCCAGACTCACTCAGCATCTCACTGAGGCACTTCCCTGAACCTTTCAGCTGTGTTTCTGCTTATGCTCCTGCTGTTCTCTGAGCCTGAAGGCAGCACAGAATCAAGCAGCAGAGGTAGAAGAGACCCAAAGGAACCATCTAGTCTGTTCTATTCTGTGAAAGACAGATCAGTTCTACTTTGTCATTTGTGGCATCTGTCACTCCTCGTACATGTCTAGTCTGCCCTTAAAACCCTCCAGTGATGGAGTTACACAGCCTCACAAGGAAATTTGATTCAGTATTTTGCTATCTTTACTGTTGCAGAGCTTACTACATTAAGCCTGTCTCTCTTGTTACAATCTTAAACTTCTCCCCATCTTCTTCTGCAGAAGACATAATTCCTTTATTTTGTATCCTATGTACCTGCATGCTGTTATGCATATCTCATATTTAGTCCTCTCTTCTTTAGCCCAAACAGCCCCATTTCCATCCATCTCTCCCCGTGAGTATGCTGTCTAGACTTCTGATCATTCCCACTTCCTTCTTCTGGAGTCCATCCAACTGGACCACATCTCTCTAGAAACACAGAGCACTCCAAAGAGACACAGGACCCTACTGCAGTGATCAGAAAGCAGCCAGCACTACCACTGAAGCAGGGACACAGACACAGCACAACACAACAATGCTGTAAAATCTAATGTGTGCCCTTCCTTCTCTCTGCTCTGGGAGCTGGATGCTGCTCCCACTTTGATCTTCCTGTGGGGAAAAAAAAGACATTTCAACTTATCTGACCATGTCCGAAGTCCTTGACCCACCTGGCCTGCATTTAAGCGCTACTTCCCGCGTCAGGGAAGAACAAAGCTGCACGTGTTCCTCCACCTTGGGACACACTTCTCAGATTGATAGACCTGCATGCCTCTGACTCATTGCCAGTACTGGAGACCAGCCAGGAGAATAGGAAGGGAAGAAATGCCACTCTAAAGGCCAATGAATACGCATGAAGCATGTTACGCAAGAACCCCCGTGGACCCCCTTACCCAGGTAGAAGTCCTACAGATGGCCCATCCCTAACCACAGTTGATGCAGTGGGGAGGATGTGTGGGTGGACAGATAATTTGATATTTAACTGAAAAAACTAAAATGGGTTTAATGCAGTGCAAGGAAGACAGATTGCCTGCAGCACCTTCTGCTCCTGATTATGGATGCCAATCTCAGGTTTCCCTTAAGTGTAAAAGCAGACAAGATGTGTGGGTTTTCACCAAAGTTTCAGAGACACAGTCCTACAAAAAGAAGTGCCATAGGAGGTTAATAAAGAGTGACCAGAGGAACATCCCTGTTACAGCATCAGCAGTTGGCTTTAGTTTTCCATAGCATCTTATGGTCTCATGCCAAATGGGGGGAAAATGTGGGGTTGCCTCCAAAGTTTCTACAGCTTCTACAATGAACAAATCTGGCTGAAATGATCATAACTCACCAGCTAAAGTCCTGATGCTTCAAGGTTAGAGGTCTGGCAATTTGAACACTGAGAACTTTCCCTAACACTTCATCGTCATTGTCTTTTAAATGTATCTATCTTCTTTCTTGCACAAGAAAATCTCAGATCTGCACCCCAGTGCTGATGTGTCACCCCATGTAACACAAGGGTGTCAAGCTTCCCACCCAAGAAAGAGCTACAACAGAGGGAGAAAAAGCCCCCACTTGCCTCTTTCTGAGTTCCAGGAGTAGAATCACAGCACACCAAGAATGCACTGCAGTGTGTTCCTCTGCTGACAGCAGCAAGGTGGCTTTCACACCATCCTGCAGCCTGAGCTCTTGCCTGTCAATCACCTCCTAAATGAATGGGATCTCCTACCACTCCATTTCCAACTTGGATCACAACTGAAAGCATCACTGGGATGCAAAAGGCATTCAGCTATATTTCTGCTAGGAAGAGGAAGAGCTTTACTGGTGACACAGCCCCACTTCTTACTAGCCCTCCTACACACACCCTTTCTGTGAGCTCAGAGAACATATATGCACCAGGCATTCTGTGTAGGAAGAGAAAATAAATACACTGTGGGGCCAGTCTGACAAGATGGAGAACAGGGGAAAGGACCTGCCTGAGAAATGTCAGGGGGCTGTGGAAGGACCACCCCTATTTCATCAGCATGCCAAAGGCTAAGGGGGAAGCAAATGTGAAAAGGGGGAAGGGCAGGCTGCAACAGCCCCTCTCCATCTTCCACCAGCTTAAAACCTCCCCTGTCCTTTGACTCCAGAGGACTGCTAACAAAACTGCCTGCACTGAAGGGACAAACATGGTCCACTACATCACAGCCCACACATGTCTCTGCTCATAGAAGGAAGCAGGTTCAAATGTCCCTTCCCCTGTGAAGCCCCAAAAATATCTGCCTCAGCTGGTGCAGGCTCCCTGTTCTGTTGCTGCAGGGACAGAGACTACAGATCATGTTACATCATATTTGGCAGAGAGGGGACAGTCATTTTTCAGGAGAGATTCACTCCTGGAATCTTACTTTTCTCCAAGCTCAGAGGACACCCTGGAACAGATGGGGGTTTCCTAGCATACCTGTGCTATCTGCAACACTCAATAATTGCTACCTTGCAGTGTGATGTAATCACACTGCAAAACAGTAATGTTTTCATCCCCTCTTGAGCATTTTCCAATTCCAACATGCTTATTTGTGCCTGGTCCTCTCTGTCACATGCTTTCCTTTGTATTCTCTGACCAGATGAGCATTGGGCCTGACCATGGACAAATTCCTGCTGACTCCAGCCAGGAATCTGGACTGGAGAATCACTACAAAGGAACTGGTGTGAAGGAGTCAGCTAGGCTTTGTCACTGTGGTTCCTCTCCTCTAAAGGAAGAGAAAGAGATAATGATGTTGGAACATTTTAACCTTTCTTTTTCTGAGCTTGATAGGCTTGGCCTGAGGCACCTTTTTGAGCAAAACCAGGCTGCTGCAAGATTGATTGGTTGGGTGCAGAGTTTAAAGGTAATTTTCTCTTGTCACATGCACATAAATTATTGTGGCTCAAGCTGTGATCAGCTCTACATCTCACTTATTCAACTGCTTTTATGCCTGGGCTCCTATGAAGGGTTGCAAGAACCATGTCCGGTGCTCCCCAAGCAGCATCCAACATTAACATATATCAAGAGCACCACAAGCATACACACAAAATTAGTGTCTGGATTTAAGGTGAGGAAGGGGTACATGGCTGCAAATCTGTACAGACAGGGCTTCCAGCTGCAGAAGTTGCTGCTAGAGCCTTGTTTTGCTCATCTATGGACCTTTTAAAAATGTTCTGTCCGTGAACGCCAGGGCAAGGAAAACTCATCCACTCAGATTATTCACAAGGGAGAGAGAAAAGAAGATGCACATGCACACACACAAAGGAAGCACAGCTGCAGCCAAAGTGAATTCATTTTTAACATTCATGAAAATATTCACAGAACACTTCAGTGCTATTTGCCTAAATTTTGCTGTTTGGAGTAAACACTTGAGCCAGCGCAGGCTGTATGTTCTAGGCGCAGTACCGCATCGGGGATTAGAGGTGGCTCCTGGATCCAAGTCACAGATTCACACCATGTCCCCAAGTACATGTGATTCCCTCACTTTAAGGCACAGATTCACAATCTGCCACCACATAGTTCCTTACTTTTGATCCTTGCAAAAGGACTTTGCAAGTACCCACAGCCACCGCATTCCCCATCCATCGCAACCTTATGCAACAAAGGCATGTGCGCTCTGCCAAATTGAAACACAAAAGCAGTGCCAAACAATGACAGCTCTGGTGTGCCCCTGGTCTGGGGGAGCAGACCTCTTTCTCCACCTCTACTCCCCCATCCCTCTTCTCAACTAAACCCCTTCAGTGGTTTCTTTTCCTGTGTATTCTGAGCAGGGGAAATGCTACAGCACACAAGGGAGACTCAGCTGAAGCCCTGAAGACAAGAGCTGTGTGCGTTGTCTCTTCCTCCTTCATAAATACAGCTGAGACGACGACTGGATAATTGGCTAAGTGCCTGTCAGCTTAATAACAGAGAGAGAGAGAGACAGAGAGGCAAAAGGAGAGATTTGTATTTACTATTCAAAGTCATGGATGCTGCCTGCCAATGGATTTCAACACGGGTTTTGTTTGCAGAGGAAGGCATGAAAGGTGATTTGATGTGCAGCTCCAAATCATGGTCTCCTGTGAGGGTGGACAACCAGCTTGGGAAGGAGGGAGGAAGCAGAGCACTGAGGTAGCTGCCATACAGACACTATTGTGTTCCTGGTTAAAGTATCTGTGGTTTCCTGGTTTCCTGTACTGGAAAAGCATCACCACCATCACACCTGGTAGGGTGCTGTTCTCACTCATACTCTAAGGCATACCATGTTAGGGACAGTGACAGTGGTGCATCTCCAACATGGTCATCCTGCTGGCCCTGAGAGGAGAGGATGCAGTGGCACCATGAGTGGCAGCTGCACAGTGGTGTGGTCGTTCCCCTTTTGTTTTGCAAGCGCACAGCACAGAGGCTGGCACGGGGGGAGCTGGAGCCCTCTTGGCATTTCCCTTTCCTTCATAAATCTGGTACACTTCTAGGAACCCATCTAAGGAGAGCACCTGTGGTGAGAAGCCATTCAGACGTGTCTGGGCTCTTACAGGAGAGCAGAGGGGTGTGTGCAGGAGAGAAGCCTCCCTGCTCTTTTGAAGTTTTCACTACTTCCCTCTGATACGGAAATGAAAATTGGTGAGAGTGGTTCAAGTTGCTACTGAAAAGGGACAGTGTTGGCCAGATCTACAAGGGTGTTAATCACTGAGCCTCAGAAGAGGAAGATGGTATGTTCTGCTATATATACACTATATACTTGCTGCTTTTTTTTTCCCTAACATCTGTAGCAAGTGAAACAGAAGGACACTTCCAGCATTAGTGAGGATTACTGTGGTCCAGGAGTTGGAAAAAGCCACAGAGACCTCCAAATAAGCAGACCCTTATCCCATCCATCTGGCACTGCTGCTTCCCAGTTGCAAGCGTGGCAACTTTACAAAGTATATGAACATTTGTCCAACCACACACAAGAAAACACTTTTCACTTTTAAATGGAGGCAAATATAGGGAAACACACCCTTGCACACAGGCACACACAAGCACACACTTCCCAAACTTCGTACAGATGTGCTATTGCAAAGTATCTGCTGAATGCCAGCCCAGTGTGAGCGGGCTCATTTCCATCGAGTTATCTGGGACCAAGGAAGCCCAACCCCAATGAAATCAATAGAGCTGCAGCTGTGCTATTTCTCCTCTCTTTGCACAGGGCTGAACACAGTGGGAGAACTCCAGGATCATAGCCGGCCTCCTCCACACAACCAAGTTGCTCCTAATAAAACTCTGCAGAAATATATTAGCACAGAGGAGACTGGCAGTTCAGATTATTTTGAAATAGCTGTTTTCTAGGCAGAGGTGAAACTCATCATTATTAGTTCCCATTACTTACCATAAAACCAGGCACGTTAGATGTGCTCAAAGCCTGAAGCAAATGCTTTGGTGTCAGATTCAGCTAAAAATCACATTCGTTTTTTCTTCAGCAAGAGAACAGTAAAAGAAAACTCAGTAAATTCCTGACTTCACCTCCGTGCCCTCCATTGCACTTACTCCAGCAGAGCACAAGTTCACACAAACCAGAGTGAATTTTGATGGACAACAAAACTAGGTGACTTCAATGAAAATGGCTATATTCAGCCTCACAGTGAGCCTGTTGAAGCCCTGCCGCTGCATCAGCAGCAAGCTGTGGCCCCGTAGATCTGTCAGAATCAGATGCCTGTGGGTCTGGATATAAAGGGTAGGTATGTGTAACATATATTTTGAAAACTTGCAGTTATGAGATGGCAAATTCCAGTAAGTATGAGCTTTTTTAAGAATAGGTCTTTCCTCATGACCTGCTGGGGAGGGGAGTGGAAGAGGCACCGACTCCGAGACACTTCAGGTAGCACATAGTACTATATAAATTATAATGCCAACTGAGTAGGAAAACATATGGTACTTAGTTGCAAACTGAAGTGTGTGTGCAGACTCAGGGGAGGAGGTTAAAGCCATACAGTTCAATATTGTCTCTCCATCTTTCTGAATGAAAAAATATACATACAGTGTTATCAAACATGCATCATTTCACCAAAGAAAGTCTTTCCTTTTCTAATTTCCATTCCACTTTTCTTTGTGATGGGTTAGCCGCACCTTGCAGGAAGCACTTTCTCACAAAGGGCCCCCTTACCTCTGGGCACACCATATAAAAATAATGCATGTGTATAAGCAGACATGATGATTGCCAACCTTCGACCATGCACATATTGCAACTTTCTTTATCATATGTATGCACACACACTCACATATGTACGGATGCATGTCTGCATTCATATAAATAGCACCATGTGCTGCCAGAGCTGGAAGTTTTGCCACATCATCTGTTACTACATTTATGCATTTTTATTTTTCCTTTGAAAGAAAGAATCAGCACAGATTCTGACTTACCCTGTCTCGACACATGGACACTAGAATTGATAATGAAGGCTTTGCACAGACCGGAGAGAGAGGAAAGCACTTGGGACTTTCAGTCGACACCAGTGTGGATGAGGACGTACCAGGGAATCCTCATTTGTCACATTTGCTGGGTTGTTGTGTGGCTGAGCCAAAAGGCAACCCAGGCTAATGGATAGGTCACTAGGCTGGGTGTGCCTGAGCCCTGCCAGCAACCCTGGGCGAGTCCCCTCACCTCCTGCCCACCCCCAGCCTGGCTCCATCCCAGCTAATAGCCTGCCCGCCCTGCAGAGGAGGGGAGCTCTCACTCTCTGCTCACGTGCCACTTAACACAAAGGGTGCCTCAACTTAGTGGTGGCCTCTACGTGCCACAACAATACCACTAATAATCAAGGTTACAATTTTACTGCCAAGACTGTATTATTATGTGGCATTATATGTTTGAACATGCCTATTCTCATTTCTAGCAAAGGGCTCAGCTCAGTGCTCCCTGTTATAAATCGTATGCTAATTATAAGTAAAATCTGAAAAGCGTTTACTTTTCTTTTAAAATGACGGTGTAGGGCATAAACTTTGTTGTGATGTTGTGTTGCTATTTTGCCTGAGGTGCCTTTGTCCTCTAGCACAGCTCCACTTGTAACATACCAGCAAAATACTGGGAGGCCAAGAACACAGTTTGCATAAATTGCTTATATTGCAGGATTATGCCAGCAGCACTGTCATTACTGCTGGTAATTTGATTCCAGCCCATCCTTTGACACATGCAACTTGAAGAAACTAAGTACCCATTAGGATGGATGTTCCTAAATGTGCTATCAGCCTGAAACTTCACATTATTTTAAAATACCTGGTAAAAATGAAAAATGCACACTCAGTCAAATGTTGGTTTTCATTTGTATGTCAGCATCAGATTGTTTTAATTCTTCATGAAAAGTTGATGCTTGGAAAAACTCAGGAGCAATGAGTCAAATTCAGGCCTTGGCGAGATCCCAGTTCTCCAAAGGCTGAACATCATCTGAGCAGTGCTCAGAAGCTTATGCCCTGTATGAGTCACTTGTACCTCTTTATTACCAGTCCCTGGGAATGTGCCCCAAAGACAAATGGAATATTTCTGGCTCTGCCCTTGGGCTTTAGTGGATTTGTGCTGGTATAACGGAACAGATTGGAATGGAGATGTGACCCATTTTGGTTCCAGCTGGTGATGAGTTCCATTTCAGGAGTTTTTAAAGGCTGAATCTGCACTTGTGCCAGGACTTTGCAAGTCCTGCTGACACCCACAGATGAGTTGTTTGAAGCCACTTTGAGGTGAGCTGCTGTGGTGGTTCCTGAGGCAGCTGATCTTTCCCCAGCGTGCTGTACGGGGACCTGATCCCATAGCATGGACTCCCTACTGCCATTTTTGCTTTTAGACCATCCAGAGGGACAAACACAACAGAGAACCACAGCTCACTTCCTTCAGCTTGCAGCAGCTCCCCTTCACTACTGCACAAGCCCCAGTTTAGCCAATTTAGCATCCTTGTATTCCTCATCCCCTCCCCAGGCTCAAAGTGTGTTACAGAGCACTGGGTGTTTTGTACTGACTTTGTTCACCTAGCATGTGGAGAGCAAATGAGGTAGGAAAGGATGCTGAAGGCAGGTAAACAGCAAGAAGATTTGGGGTTGGGGATTGTTTTCCTATTCTAATTAGTTTGGGGGATATGTTTTGCATTTCTTGTTTGTATATTTTTTTCTTCTTTTCCTAACACCATGCATACAAAACCTGACAACCTCATGATTATAATCCTGAAAGCAAGACATCAGCAGGAACTGTAGCCAAAGTTCCCTCTCAATACTCAAAATAAGGATCAGTGTCCTTCTTCACTTGATGAAGACACAGTGAAAAAATTGAAACCTTAAGTTTCATTTTAAGTTAATTTTAAGTTAAGCCTGACAGGCTCACCAATACACAGTGTCATCTTTGAAACATCCTACTCTCTTTCTTTGGTTGCAGCTGGACAAACACCAGCAACTCTGCTCAGCCCTTTTCACCTGTTGTAGCTCTCAGACCCCTCCTCTCTTTTCTGCCTTGCTCTAAGGAGCAGACCATTACCCTCTTCCCTGCGGAGAGTCTACCATGAGCTATTTTTATTCTCTTTGCAATTCCCTAACTTTCCCATGCCAGATACTTGCTAGGAGTCATCAACCTTCAGCAAGGCCGAGCAATGAATCAAATCTCTTGCCAGATCATTTAGGAGATGAGCCAGTTTAGAGTTAGGAACATTTTTTAATAGTCCCATACTGAGGGAATATTTTAAATGCTATAGCTTTAGAAAATAATCTCCAAACTTTTCAGAATAATTCTATTCTGAGTAACAAGCTGCAGATGAAGCTTCAGAGGACTGGCTTCCTTTAGGAACATTAGGGCTTTTAATAAACTATTTTTCTTCACTTTGTAGATCAATCCACCCACCCATTCTTCCACCTACAAGTGTAACCCTATATACAAATGTAGAAGGCCCCAAAGAGAAAGACTCATTTTGAAAATCCTGTCCCTGCTGATCTGCATCACAATTTACAGGAACAACATGTTTTCAGTTATCTTATCACTATGTATACTGCTTTTATTTTTCTCCAACTGCATATAATTTTTTCTCCCTCCTACATTTTCATTTCCCTTCAAGCTACAGGAACTACTGGGCACTGGTAAACTGATGCTGCACAACCCTTCTGAAGCAGATGTTTAGCAAAGATAGGTGATATGATCCATGTGTAGAAAACTCTTACTTATCTCTCTGTGGACATAAAGTTCTGCTTTGAACATAATTAGTATAGATCATGTAATGGAGTTGTTTGGGTTTTTTTTCCCATCTAGCTCTTTTCCTTCTGATGTCATAGTGGATCTATGGACAGGAAAGGAGTGAGGCACTGGGAGTTTTTCAAAATAAGGCTATCTTAAAGTGAGTTATGTTTTGGAGGGTCGACAAAACAGCGAGGGGAAAGCTAGCAAACAAACCTTTGCTTTATAACTGAGGAAATGAAATGCTATCCTGCAGGACCTAAAGCCCATGGGACACAGGGAAATCTCACACCTTCCAGCTTCATGTGGCAGTCTGTCTCCCAGTATAGCCTGGTTTCTGCTTCTTGTCTGAAGCAGGAACTGAAATATCCCAGAAACCTGGGTCTGGTCCCAGGGAAAGGGAGAGGAGACAGCTGCCCTTCCTAGGAAACGTGAAAAGCATACAGCTGGCCAGACCTGCTCAAAGAGCTTCTGAAGGCAGCTGAAGGAAAAAGGTACAGCCTGTGCAGTGGCCACAGTCACTTCTGACAGAAATGCAGCCTGCCAGGAACACAGTATTGCCCGGGGCAAGCATTTACATGGCCGGGTGGTGTGCTGCTCCTGCAGACTGTGTCACTTGGCACACATCTGGCTGACACAGCTGGATCACTTCACTCAGGTGTTTTATTTTAGTGCCTGACATAACACTGGCAAGCCACACGCAATCACTGAAACCACTCTCCCAGGCAGCCCCGTGGAGCTTGCTGATGAGGGAACGCTTTACACGCTGCACTTGCAGGCACCATCTCCACCATCCGCTTAGCCCTCTCGGCTGCAAATGCAGCTTTAGCACACAGCATCCAGATAAACTGAAAAGCTCCAGGGTTAAGTGGGAAATAGAAATCTAGTGACCCCTGTCTGGGCAAGTGAGCTTAATGACTTGTCTGCTGCTGCATGTACCAAACATATGCTGGCAAACATCTGTCTGAGAAGCCCCTCCAAAATAAATGATTGATGGAAGCGATTTGCCTTTAAAAATGAGATAAGCCAGCTAGGAGTCCTGCTAGAAAAGGGTTAATGGGATATATGAATTGGTAGTGAGTAGAAGAGAGAGTAGAAAAGCTGGAGTCAGAGGCAACACCCCTTGTTAGGTGTTTACCATGTCAAATCTAAACCGCTTCCACTGCATATGCAAGGCAGATGAATTACTCTGTAAATCCTATTACTCTGTGTGGATAAATCTTACATTCAAGTTAACAAGTCTGGAGAGCTGGGGAATGGAAGCTGCTGAATGGATATTCCAGGATCAAAACAACCGAGGACATGGGAGGCGACCGAAGCGATATGCGTACGCGCGCACACACACACACACACATCCCTCTTCCAGCATCCTTCTTCCCTCTATCATTAAATGGGAGGGATGCAGGACACAGGGGATGGCGTAGCAGAGCGTTTGGTGACATCCAGCAGGATTTATTTCACAGAAAGGGAAAGAAAACTTTGCTGCTGCTGTTAGCTTTACTAGGGTATTGCTCCCTTGATGCTTCAGGGTTTGTGCACTATCAGCTCCTGATACAGATCACAGACTTATTTTAAATGACACCCAGTAGTTTTACAGCCATAACACACAGTGTTCACACTCACACATGCAGAATTTTCCTTCAGTAGGGGAGTTACTGCAGGTAAGTTGAGTGAGGTGGAATTTGAAAAAAAGAAACCTACAGGAAAAAGACCACTGCAGTTTAGCTATTTGGGACGCTCCTAACTGAAAGCCCAAGTACTGTCAGAAGTACCTTTGGAAAAGCTGCACAATGAAACCAGAAATGTAACCCCCAATACTGCCAGTAAGCAAGGTTTCATGTGCAGACATCCTCATCACAACCAGGGACACAGGCACAGCATACACCCATTTATTTAGCCCTGCAAAACAGACAACACACCAAGATATAATCTTCATAAATGTCAGAGCTGCTACACCATTTTTTCACCAGCCTTTTCAACTATTGTATCCATCTTCCCTCCTGACAGGGCAGAAAAATAAATAAATAAAATTACAAGAGTTTCCCAAAAGAACTTGCCTGAGAGTTCTGGCAGCACCAGGGGTAAAGTTTTTGCATATGTACAAAAAGAAGCATGGGAAGATCAATGGAACATCTGGCAAGCACAGCTGGATCCCTTTTCGATGCCTCTATTGATACTGCAGGGCTGGTGGAAAGTGTACGCTCACAAGAGCTCGCTAACACAAACAGATCTTTCCCCACTGAAATTCTTTCGATCCAGAGCACTACACAGAGGATAGTGTGGCAAGAAGTGCTCAAAAGCTTTGCAATTTTTTCACATTAAAGCACAAACACAAACGCAGAGCCTGTTTGTAGCAGCTGCTGCTACTGCAGTTTGAGAGGTAAAATAACACACACTCTCACAGAGACATATACACACGAATCTGTATCACGTCACACGAACACGTTGCATATATGGCAATATAGATGCACACACAGAGGAGGAAAAGTTGGCAAAATGCCCTACCTGAGGATGGCTGTGTCCCCTTGCCTCACGGTGATGTTATCGGTACCTCGGGTAAAATCCACGCTGCGGACTGGCAGCCCTGTAGGGAGAAGGCAAAGCAATCTCAGTAGGACCAGCGGTAATTGTTTCCGATCAGGCTGAGCCCTTGCTACCATGGCTGGTCTCGTCGAGTTTCACTGTCAGTACTTGTCTCTTTCTCTGCCTGTGTATGTGGACAGACAGACGTAGAAAGAAAAACAATAATAATAATAATGTACAACTCTCGCTCTGATCGACAGCCTGAGAAAGGGGAGGTGATTTCACAGTCCTTCTCAGCTGCCACTTTCTCTTGCTCTTTTCAGTCTCTTGCTGGCTTCTTTCCCTTCCTTGCCTTTATTTTTTTCCTTTAAGGCTTTCAAAAAAAAAAAAAAAAAGTCTTAGCAGAGCTTTCAAATAAAAAAGAAAAAAAAAGAAGCAAGATGTAAAAGTCAGGTAGCAAATAACTACGAAATAATAACAATTAAATCGACCCGTTTAGAGTGATGAAGAGAGGTGGGAAAAAAAAAAAAAAAAAAAGGGAAAAGGAACAAGAGGAATCCTGTGTCGCCGGGATGCGGGAGGGGATAGTCCTGTGGCTGTGCAGCCTCCAGCCCCGCGCTCCCTCCTAACCCACTTTCCCAGGCGGAGCGAGGGAGGGAGGAGGAGGAGGAGGAGGAGAGAGGGAGAGAGGGAGGAGGGAGCCTTACTCGTGAGACGGCAGCTCGGCACCACAGCGGCGGCGGCGGGCGCGGAGGAGCCGCGGGCCGTGCTCCCCATCCCTCCCCATCCCTCCCCATCCCTCCCCATCCCTCCCGGAGGGCGCAGCCGCCCGGGGACCCCGCGCCGGGGACCGGGGCTGCCCGGGGGGACACGGAACGGCGGCCGGGGACGGGGACGGGGCACTGCAGCAGCGAGAGGGGGCTTGGAAAGGCAGGAGGGCTGCAAGGCAGAGGGGAGAAGCCCTGAAGGAGAGGGGAGGAGGGAGAGGCAGAGAGGGAAGGGGATGGGAGAGGAAGAGGGGGCTGGGGAAAGGAGGAGAAGGGGAGCGGGGAACGGGAGCGGGAAGCGGAGAGAAGGCAGGAGCAGCCGGGAGCTGCTGAGCGGGCGGGAGGCACGGGGAGTAGGGCACAGAGGACGGAGGAAGGTACGGCCAATATTCTGAAGATGAAATAGTGAGGAAAGAGGGTCTGTGGCCAAAAGTGCAAACAACTTGGCTTAGCGGCCTGAAGCCGCACGCTAGCTGATTTACAGAGCAGCATCCTTGGCAACTGCCTCTGCAGCCTCAAACCTCGCTTCTTCCCCTCTCAGACTTTCCTCTCGCCAGATAACCAGTTGTACATCCCTCCCTCCCACCTCTCTCCGCTCAGCCCTTCCCGCCCCCCACCTCCTTTCCCAGCCTAGAGCGACGGAGCGGAGACAATGCCGGCATTGAGCTGCCCGCGGTGTGAATGCTCGGCCTGTGCTGCCAGAGCCCGCAGCTGAGCCCCGCGCCCGCCGGCAGCAGCGCTGCCCACCGGGAACGCTCCCGCAGCCCACCGCCGCCGCAAAGAGAAGGGAGATTAAATTAATGGAAGGGAATAAGCCGTGTGTTTTATTGCTGATGCCTGCCTGCCATTCCACCAGCCCGATGTCTGCCTGCGGGAGGGATCAGAACTGCTCCTAGGGATGCTTCGCTAATGTAACCCTTCTGCGGCCACAGCACGGCGGGGCTGGCACTGGGAAGCAAAGAGGGAAGGGGAGGTTTAAGAGGGGTCCAGAGAATCAGGTGCAAGAAAAGCCGTGGGGTTACTCGGCCGAGAATTGCTGTCCTGTGTGCAGTAAAGGAAAAACAGGTCTTGTACGTAGCCTGCTTCACCTCTGCTCCTGCAGCCTTGTGGGATGCACTGCGCTCAAACTACACAGACATAAGGACTGTCACTGTCATAGAAATGGCCATGTGGGACCAGATCAAAGGGCCCTCTAACCCTTCCTCTTGTCTCCAAGCAGCCTAAAGCCAGTGCCTGGTGAAGCTCTCAAGCACAAGGCAAGCATGCAGTGGTACTGCCCCAGGGCACTTATCTATTTCTAGTGATTTATGGCGAAGGCATGTCCCCAGCCAGTGGCACTGCCTTTGTAGTTAATGGTACTTGAATGATTTTCTTCTTCCAGGAATACATCCAGTTGCTTTCTGAACTCTTAGAAACTGGCCCCTGCAGCCTTGGTATGGAAAGACCGCACTGTCTGAGTACTTAAACAATCCCTGCAAGTGTTAAAAGCCCACAAATTAGGGACTAAGGTCATGACACTGCCGCTCCAGTGCCACGAATGCAGCAGCAAGAAGATATGACTGCTTTGTATTCAAGCCAAGGAGTGAGGCGAGTCAGACGTTTCCTCTGCAGTAGACTTGGCACGGATAGCACCAGAGGGGGAGAGGAGTGAGGAGCTAAAGGGGTTAATCCACGTGCTGGATGTACCCAAGCTACTGCAGAGAGAGATACTACTCCACAAGGATACTGCTCTGGAGAAGACCACGCTGCTGACACCCGATTGCTGACTAGTAACCACCGCTCTAGGATGGAGAGTGCAAGGCACAGAGATGCATCAGGCTGCTGGCATGCCAGGAGAGGGGCATCACCAAGGGGAAACCTCTGCACTCCCCAGACAGACCTAGAGTACAGCTAAAAGACCCAGTCCCATATGAAGTTACCAATGAAAGAAAAGCACCCCTCTCGCAAGCCAGTGTTGCATGGATCCTTTCTACAAGGGTCTCCCAAATATGTTTCATCTACATTTAATAAGAGCTATTGTATGTTAATTAAATGCCTGTGGAGTAAGGAAAACATATTTGTCGAAGATTAACTATTATGCAATGCAAGAAGCATCTGCCACCCAACTGCTAGAGCTCACTAAATATTTCCTTATCTCAGAGTATTTACTTAGGAGGCAATAACTATCCAGTTAAATCTAAATTTAATGCTTAGTTAAATATAGTTCATAGAAAGTGGCACCAATATGTTTTACACAGAGAACGACAGAGGGGGTTTCAGAGAGGGAGAAGAAAGGAATCCTGTCTGGAGGCTCCAGTAAGATCCTGATTCCAGGTGGGACTGCATGTGGCCATGCCTCCCTACCAGGAGAGGTGCATCACAGAGGACTCCGAGGCCCCTCTCTGCTGATGTAGCAGTACACGGGATGATTTCATCTTCTTACACATTTATACAATCCTCATTAGAACTACTGTGGCATAACTATTTAATAATAATAATAATAATAATAATAATAATAATAATAATAAACACAGAGATGAGAAAGAAATTCCCTTGAGAGTCTTGTGAACCTTGTGAAAACTAAAACAAAAAAAACCCCTAAAGCTAATAGGCCTTATTTGCTTTTAGAAGTCTACAGAAGCAAAAGGAAGGGGTTGCATAGGTGTGAAAAGGCCAAACAAGCAGGAATAACACAAATCCTAGGAGAGCATCTCATGAGTAAAATAAATAATGTTATTTTTTTATGTGTTCCCAGAAGAAATAACTCTCTAGACCCATCTCCCCCTGCTGGAAGAAGATAATGAAACAGCAGGTCTGGCTCCCAACTTTCCTACCTTCTGAGAACTTGAGGAAAAATTCAGGTAAACAGTCAGAGCATGGACACCGCAAATCCACACCACAGCCTTTTAATGCCATTTATCAGTACTCTTGGTAGGTGCAGGACTGGCAGGAAGAGCCTGACTGACCAGATTTTGTCACTACGCAGTTCAGGAATGGACAGAGCAGCATGAGCCCAGCCCCACAGGTACCATATCACTCCCCTCCAATGCAAAACACTTAAACCCTGTTTAAAGGGAACAGGACCCAGAGCAAAACACTTTGATGAGCACAGACTGTAAGGCCCAGACAGAGACAGAAATGTTTGGATAGCAGGTTCAGGAACATATCTGTGTTTCCACACTATGGATGTGGGATTCGTTTGTGAACCAAGCTGGAAGGAAAACAGCATGAGCTGAGGCAGCCTGGCTATCCCTGCTTTCCCTGTCTTTGAGGGGAATGGGCTGAAGACATCACAATGTGGACACCAAGGCTGGCTAAAGGAGAGAGCCTCCACACTGGTCCTGGATGTGCAGGAGATATGTTCAGACATGCCATGCTGAGCTGCCCTGGGTACTCAGGTCACCTCTGCCTACCTGTGGCAGCTCAGATTTTCAGATACTCGGGGACTGACACTGTGAAAGCCTCAAGTGCCATCTGCTTTTCATGGAGAGCCAAGAGACACTGAAAACATGGACTCTGTCCACAAATAGGAGTGGGATATTTTCTGCATTTGAGGTGGCTAAATGCAAAGAGCGATCCACGCACTTCACTCAATGCCAACTGCGACAACCATCTGTATGATGTGGATGGCTGCCCTCTAGGACTGAAGTGAGGCTCGTCAGCTCATGCTACAAACAGCCACAAAATGGAACTGTTCTCACTTGACTTTCTTTCACTATCAGCCACACCAAAACTGGTGACTTGATCCCAAATGTTGCTGAAATCAGGGAAAAGGCATTTCTGAAAAATACCAAAAAAAGCAAACAGCTCACACAAGTCTCCAGACCATATCATGACTGACACAATAATTTTAAGTGGACTCTGCAATGGCTGTGCCAGCAGAGTCCAGGCACATAGGGACTTTATTTGGGATATCTGCAACAGTGAGCGAAAACGTATGATGTTTTGTGAGCTATAGCGCATTTAGTCAAGATACACTGCTGCACAATGCAGCAGAGCCTGCTCAAAGCTTCTCAGCCATGAAGAGAAAATGCAATTTTGTCTCATTGGCAGAGGAGTTATGGAGAGGAACGAGGAAGAGCCAAAGGGGTTTCACAACATGGTGAGGAAGATTAAGGGACCGTGGAAAGACAGCCGTGATCTCTCTGTCCTCTCTTCGTTCCCATACATTCTACAGCTCCTACATGCACACATTTCTGCTCTGATGTGCAAGGGCATGCATAATTCCCACTGCAATTAAGCAGTTATGTTCCATTCTCCTTTGGTCCCTGAGATACAGGGAGACATAGAAGAAAGGGAGAAAAAGCAGGGATAGGAGAGAGCTGGGAAATCAAACTTATGAAGCACTTATTATAGGGAAAAATTCTGCAGTTTGAGAAAAATACTTATATATGGTTCCTACGAATACTTTGCAAGTCTAAAAATTAAACTGGCTTTTGATGCTGAAAAAAAGAGCCAGTTTAGAGCCAAGGCTAACATCCAGACATGTACTGCAACAAGACCAAGCTTCCTCTGAAGTTAGGACCTCATTAGGTAGAAGAATTAACTGCATGGAGAGCACTCAGCTTGGCCATAACTGCGGATGATAACATGCATGCACAGTACCTCTCACTAAGTGTGGTCACTGAGCTGTAACAGAACTCTCTCTTGTACAAGAACAAGAGCTGATTTCCACCAATTTGTAACCTTGCTACTATGCAATTGATCTGGTTTCACAATTGATCCCCTTGGTGTGGGCAATTTAGAGGTCAGGGGCCAGGTTCTCAATTGCTGTAAGCTGACATATCACCACCACTGTCAGAAGAGCTATGCTGACCTGCACCAGCTAAAAACAAGTTGTGAAGTTCATCTTCTGTGCTGCATGGGTAGAGAACTGTGTTACCACTTTTGAAAGAAAAAAAAAACAACTTGTTTGACTGGATCAAGAAATTTAGTGCTCAGACTTTTCAGAAAATTTCACCTTTTAAAGACTAAATCTGAAGGGTGGACAGGAGGAAAATAGTAGCCTAAAGATGCTTTTTTTATTTTTTTTATTTTTTAATCAGTATGACCAAGCAGAATAAAAGAATTAGTAATGCAGATGGTTTGTTTCCTTAATTACTGGTTGCTATCACAGCAAGTGCTTGTAGAACTACAGATTCATTTGTAGAAAGATCCTTCCGGCTTGAGAGGGTCAAGACAAAAAGAGTGCTTCTTTTTTTGCTTAAAACAAAAGTTGCCCTTTCAGTCTTATATAAATACAAGAATAAAAGTCATCCAAAGTGTCAAGAGCATCACACTGCCTTTCCCCTGAAAGATCACATACCATTAGTGGCTTCCTTACCAACACCTCACAACTGGACTCTGCAGCTGCTTCTTGCCAGAGGGTGTCAGATCATTTTGAAACCACTGGAGGCCAGGCTGCTCAGCCAGTGCTGCTGTGTGGCAGGGAGCCAAGCTGCCTGCCATCCCCCAGCCCAGGCAGTCCCAGTGGGAGACTGTGGGACCTGTCCCCACAAGAAAGGCTGGCACATGGCTTCAGCAGCAGTGGAATAGCTGATCCCAGTTCTGCCATTCCTCATGGGAACAAGGTAGAGTTAAAAAGCACAGCCTGTGTTTTTTAAATGTGACTACAGGCATTAGGCATGCAAATTTAGACAAGCAGCCCATACCTCCCACTGAGGACAGCTTCAAATTCTCTTTATATTTGGCAGTAAATGGTTGCTTCACCAATGTCACATAACACTTGATGACTCAGGCAGAGCCAGAGTTCAACCCTACAGGTCCTGAAATAAGTCACTTCCCCATAGGAAGGCAGTAGTTCAATCTGCTTACTCCTAGTAGTATCTCCCAAAAACTTTCCTTCCGGTGCCAGTGAATATTTACTGCTCTCAGCAAAAGTAATTAGGATTGACTTCACAAGTGACTACGGTGGTTAACAATCCCTCCCAACGCAGAAGCAGAGAGATGAACCAAAGGTTGGGAAGTTCTAGGAGGACAGTCCAAATTCCTCAGTGAATTTGGGTAAATTACTTAATGAAGCAGTCACAGAGGCATAAAAAGTTAATTTCCCTAGACTCCCTCTGCCCTCAGAGAAGTAATCTTGTCTTGAGGGCACTCAGAGCAGATGCCTAATTTAACCATTTTAAATTGTCCTGTCTCTCAGGGTGTGTCAAAGTTTACAGCTCCATTGCAGAGATCCTCACACAAGCTTCCAATCGGACACACGGAGCAAAGCCCTGAAGCCTGCAGGGTGATCTGACACCATCTGACACTACCCTACAGAAAGGCCCTGCAAGACTCAATCTACAGAACATACCAGGCGTGACCTATTTCCAGCCTCCTCCTTTACAGGCCCCAAAACAACTGCCTGGCAGTTACAAGGGATGTAGATCGCTGCAGACAGGAATTCTGTACAGCTGGTGGTCAAACCCATCCTGAGGAGCCCTGATGCATAGTGGATGGCCTGCTCTGGCATGGAGTTCTCGACACAATGCTAATGGATGAGCATAATCACTCTGACAGCAATGATTCTGAAGAGAGCTCCAAAGTCTTGCTGAAATGATGCATTCTGTACATCCATCATTACCGGAGAATTAATTTTATTGTGAAGAATAGAGTGCAGCAGGCTGTTGGGTCATGCATTTTCTTGTCCATGAAAACAGCTCCAGCATCATTTTCATGAAACTTAAACTGAGGCCTGCAGCAAGACAAGAAAAATTCTCAAGTTTTGTAGTGCTATCAGGACATAAGACAGTGTCAGAAAGTCTCACCTGCAAGAGAAATTTGTATGCAAAAATTTGAGAAAATTTCCTTTGAAACTATTGTCTGCCTGAATTCAAGCTTCTGAAAACACTTCCATTTGTTTCACTGTGTTCAGATCTGAAAATAAGGAAAATATATCTTTAACATGTCCGATCTTCAAAATGAAGAGCCAGGTCAGTCCCTGAGACACAAGCTCAGCCTTACAGGCCACAGGTCAGGAATGTCTCTGTTTCAGCATTTAGAATTAGTGCATGCCTAGTCTTTCAACATAAACTTTTTTATGTTTCAGCTTTTCTTCTCATCTTTCTGCTCCTCTCCTCTAAACTTCTCACCCTGACATTTTCCAGTTTCTCTCCCTTTCCTGTGTTGCTCTCATGCCCCATTTCTGTCAGGCCACGTCATATTCATACATTTTAATGCTGGAAGGGACTTTTCAGATCATCCTATACAGCTGCCTGCCTCAAGCCACAGAAACTCACCTACTTCTTGGGTTCAATGATTAATTACCACATCAGATTAAGAATTTTTCTTGTTGTTTTAAACACAAATGCTATTTCCTTTATCATCCAGCCACTGAATTGAATCATGCTTTTGTCTGCTTAAATGGCTGCCAAATATTAAATACTATCTCCTTGAAATATTATGTTGTACCTGTTTGAGTCTTACATCACACCACTTTTGTTCCTAGTTCAATACTTTGCCACAAATGCCAAACACCTGGTGCCAGAGAGGAAAACAGGGTGCTTCCAGCAGCCTCTACGAGAGCTGGCAGATGCAAGATCAAGATCACTGTCTTTGATATGGGCCAGATAGCAAAGAAATAAGTCCAAGTCTATGCATGGGAAAGGGAGAAGTAGGAGCAGGGGTGGAACAACAGAGGACCTGCCCACCAAGAGGTGCAGAAATTGGATAACTTCTCAGAGACAGAAGGCATTTTCCTGGAGGGGATTCCAGCAGCTCATTCTGTCAGACAGTTCAGAGGAACCTCCAGCTCTGTGCTCAGGTGCAGTGGCCCTGCAGCTGTATGGCCAGAGGGCTTCACCACTTGGCAGGAGCAGCATCTCCACATCTCAGAGCCACCCCGATTCCATTTCCTCCCAACTCATGGTTAAATCAATGTGGATGGGGAAAAACAAACCCAAGTGTGGGAAAACTTGCAAACAGCTCAGATGAAGCAATACCTCTCAGTAAAAACAGTATCTTTCAAGGGACAGAAATTCTTCCCTGAACCACTGCTTATGACTCTGCTAAGGCTGGGCTGGATGAGTGATGCACACATCCTGAAACAGCTCCCTAAAACAGAAGTCTGGGGAGTCCATTTATAAAAGCCTTCCAGGCAGGAGTGAGAAGAAGTAGATGTTCTCTTGAAGGGGCATAAAATCCATGTGGGGACTTGACCTGGTTCAGGCCCTGAAGTGCCAGCAAATGCTCACACACACACACACATGATTTACTCAGCGCCATCAACCTGTTAGATCCAGCAGCTGGCAGGGCTTTGTGAAACAAAGAGCCCACAACTCACACAGGAATGGAAGCATTGCTTCCTGTGAAACCCCTGCGGATTGTGCATAGTCCTGGCCTTCAGTGACACTTTATTACTTTCTTAATTTATACAATACACCAGTATTTTTTTTAAATATTGTAATGAGCCTGCTAGCTTCTTCCAGCAGGCAGAGATCAGGGAAGGACAAAGAGCAGGTTGGTCAGAGCACCATAGCAGCTGGCTGAACAAAGGCAAGTGATGTGAAAAAAAAAAATCACTAAAGTTGGATCAGAGTGGAGCAAGATAGTAAGAAAAGGCCCAAAGAAAAACTTTGATGAAGAGATGGAGCTCTGAATAGGGCACTTACATGCTTCATTACTTGCCCTCTGATAGAGGAATGGACTGGGAGATGAACTCCAAATACCACACCTATCGCCTGTGTGGGTGAGGCTACCTCAAGTGTTCTCCAGGAAAATCTATTTTTTAACCAAAGTCATTGTCCATAACACCTTTTCACCTTATTCTTTCAGTCTGCAAGGAGTCATCCTGTGCTTGCCAGATATCAGTGGCAATTAAGGGGAGGCCTGAATTTGTGAAATGGAGGGTTCCAAGTCACTCAAATGTCTGCTTCTGAGCTTTTGGTAAGATAACCACTTTCACATCTACTTTTGAGAAAAAACGTACTTTCACCAGAGCCACTTTTCATCTGGTGAGAGTACAGCACAAAGGAGCTGGCAGGAAAACTTTCCACAGGCTTGGGGTGATAAAACCTTACTGCCAAATGCAAGGGGTTACCTACTGATGTGATGAGGATTCTGAGGAAGAAGGTGCCTAATTTAAGTTGTCTATCAGTGTCTGAGATGTCAAAGGCAGCCTTGACAGGTAGCAGCCTTTTGGATGAATCAGGGGGATATAATCAAGTGGACCTCTGCAACTGATCTCTGTGAGGCTAAGATTTCATTTCTTGAAGTCTGCCTCTAGCTCTCATTCCCTGTAAACTGCTCTTGGCTGGAGAACGAGTGCAACACAAAGAACAAAGCAAACACAGAAATTAAGGCACACCTTCAGATTCATGTCAATTTAACTTAATTACAACAATTTTCCAGCAAGCTCGTTGCTCATCAAAGTGAATCTGCATAGCTTCAGATAGACACAGCATAAGCAAATTAAGTGCAAATTTCTCCTGCACCCAGCTCATTCAGGACACCCCTGTTCTGTCCATCAACATGCCCTGGTATTCCTGCCCACTCTCACCATCTGCTGATGTAGCTAAGTCCTGAAAAGAAGAAGCTGCTATTGCCCATGAATTTTTAATGTAGCAAGGAAAAGGCTTCAGGAAGAAGAATTTTTGGCGGCATTTACTCCCTGTGATCAAAGCCATTTCATGTCTCCTGTGTGATATTATTAGAACATAATATGAAGTGAAAGCAGCATTCAGACTGGGGTCCTGTAGTCAAGAAACAGTTTCTGCAGAGGAAAACGCAAGAGCCAATGCCAGCAGGAAGCCCATATTCTTACAGCCTCTCTCTGCCCATGTGTATCTGCATCACATGACAGAAAGAGCCAAGCAGGGACCTTAACTCCATTTCCCTCTATCACAAGTACAATGTTCAAGGGGACACCTCCACTCACCTGTGAGAGCTTTCCAATAACCAAAACCACTTGTACGGTCAGCAGTAAGAGACCCCAGTCGAGAGATAACATGCCACAGAAGGAGCTGTGTTTTAGGTCTCTGCTGTCACTGGCATTTGTTAAATAAAGTACTGACCGTGTGCTTGTACATACTCAGCAACCACCCAAGAGGACACAATGCCATAGAGAGAGCTGATATGTCCTGTCTCTGTCCTACCATGAGCTGAGCCAATCCTCCAGAGCCGAGAGGCACATGAAGACCATACAGGAAAACCTGTTATGCCATCAGTGAGCAGAAAGGGAATTTTTAGCTATTGAGAAAGGGGTACAGGGGTTCAGACAGATTTGGCTCTCAAGAATTACGGATTAATTTCAGACCTTTCCTTTCCTCTACTAAAGGACATAACACAACACATACTATAGTAAGTTTTTTGAGAAGTTTCTTCCTTTGACCTTAGAGGAACACGGATGCACGAGAATATTTCCCTGAGAAATATCTGCACTAGCTGAATATGTTGTAATTACAAATTGCCAGTCTTATCGCCATTGTTCAATTGACAATAAAACTCAGGCACACAGAGAGGCCACACTGATCAAACTCCTAGCCACAAGCCATGTATCCCATACAGATCACATTCTGTTGTTTGAGACCTTCTGAAGCAAATCTGTCCACTGCTGGTAAGTGTTTGACGAATGCTTCATGAAAAGCCGATGCCTTGTTCACAATATACCTCTGATGGCACTGAGGATGCATTGTTCACACCAGCTGAAATTTCCAGCCTCAGTTCCATGGCTTAAAGACAGAGATATCTGTAAGTGATGGTCAAGGTTCAAAAAGCAGCAGGGATACCTGTGCAAAAATATTTGCCCATTGAGTCCCATTGCTGATACGAGACTCTGACTGCTCACTGTAAACCATCACAGGAATGCATCTGCACTAATGCCACACGAGTAAAGACAAGGAACCACAAGTAAAGCTGAAGTGAAATTTAAGTATCTTGGTAAACATAATGTCTGTAAATGAATGCTGAGAGCCATCATGCAGATGTTTACAGAGGTAACAGAAAACCTGTGGATGGCCCTTGCTGCTTTTACAATTTTCTGAGCTGGAATACAAGAAAGCTGAAGAAGAACTTTTAGCGAGGGCACATAGTGATTGGACAAGAGGGAATTGCTTCAAACTGAAAGAGAGTAGGGTTGGCTCACATATTAGGAAGAAATTCTTTACTGTGAGGGTGGAAAGGCACTGGGCAAGTATCCCAGAGAAGCTGTAGATGCCCCATCCCTGGAAGCAGTCAAAACTAAGTTGGGTGGGGCTTTGAGAAACCTGTTCTAGTGGAAAGTGTCCCTGGCCATGGCAGTGGGGTTGGAAGTAGATGATCTTTAAGTTTCTTCAAACCCAAGCCATTCTATGATTTGTTGACTCTGGTAAGGGCTCTGTACTGGACAGCTATTTCTATGCCACTGTGCAAATCAAGCACATTGAATTGCAGCAGAGAAAGGGCTACAAAAGCTCAAAAATATCCAAAGAAAACTGCAAGAAATCAACACTATATAGAATGTGCCTGCAGTCCCCTAAAGCTCTGCATTGAGAATGCCCTATGAGGGAGAAGTTCTGTTCATATACAGGAAAGCAGCAATGTGTCATTGCCTAAATCTTTGGACTGGAAGCTGGTTTGCTCTTACTGCCACAGAGAATTGCACAAAGGATTTAGGTTTCACACAAGGTGAACCCTTCCCACTTCACCTACACAGCACAACAAGGCTGTGGGAGATGTTCCAGGCACTGCAAATCCATGAGGAAAGAAACTGGTGAAGGAGGGTCAGGGTTCAGTCCTTTGTGGAAAGAGGCCTGTGACACCATCGTGCTCTGTGTGTGCATGAGTATGAGCAAGGTGAGACTGGTATACGTGATATTCTAACTTACTGGGATGACCAAGTAGGACAAATACTAAGTTTTAAGCTCTGTGGTTTTTTTGTCAGGAAGCAATGCTTACAAAAAGAAAATAAACCAAATCAGCACAGACAGAAAGAGCAAAAAACCCCTATTTCACCTGGAAATCAAGTCTTCCTTATAACTTCCATTATGGTTCTTCAGCTTTCTAAGCTGGAGCTTTCAGGAAGCCAATCTTAAAACACCGTGTTTGAACACATTGGCCATGATAGAGACTATGTCTTGATGACTGGGGAACATGCAATATACTTCTAGTTTGCTAGATGTATTCAACTCCCTACAGAAAGATTCAAGATATCATCAGTGCTGGACAGATGACTCTTAGCTCTGCAGTCAAGAGCTTTTAAAATGTGAAGGTGGTGTCCAATGTTTTTAGTTCCTGTAGTATCTTTCCGTAAAGCTGGCAAGTGTTTGGATAGCTGCAAGAAAGATGGATGGGGTTGAGGCATAGAGAAACATTTTGTGATTAGAATATGATTATCGAGCTAATGAAGCTTTCATGGCAAACCCTAAAAGGATGAACAAGCTGCTCAACTTTGCCTGATTCCCTGAATCCAGCAGCTCAAGACAATTTTTCCCATCATCCTAAAGCTCTAGTCTTCCTCAATGTCCTGGTTTTGGATGGAATAATTTTTTTCTCAGGAATGGGAACAGTTCTGTGTTTTGTGTTCAGTGTGAGAATAATATTGATAACACACTGATATTTTGGTTGTTGCTAATTAGTGCTGTCCGTAAGTCAAAGACCTCTCCATTTTCCATGCTCTGCCAGTGAAAAGCACAAAAAACTGTGAGGAGCATAGCCAAAACAGGTGACTCCTACTTGCCAAAGGGATATTTCATATCATAGAACATCATGCTCACTTTACACAACTCTGGGAGTCACCCAGAAGGGAGGATGATTGCAGTTTGGGGACGGGTTTGGCATCAGTCAGTGAGTGATCAGCAAATTAGATGTGGATCACTTGTTTTTCTTGGGTTTTTATATCTCTCTTCTTTTTACTACTATTTTATTATGTTTTATTTTGTTTCAGTTGTTGTGCTGTTCTCATCTCAACCCATGAGTTTTACTTTTTTCCCCTGATTCTCCCTGCCATCCACGGGGGTGAGGGGGAGGTGGGCAAGTGGCAGATGGTGCTTGGTTGCTGCCTGGGTTTAAACCACAACGCTTGATTATTTCACCAGAGTGGAAGAGATTGCCAAATTCTAACATCCCTCTGGAAGATACAAAGCTGTTTTGATGACTCATCTGGCAAATACAGAAACTGCTTCCAATTAATACTAAGTCAGAATACAAACTTTGGAAAATTAAGGCAAAGGGAAATAGTATTTAAGACTAGGAAGTGTTTCAAAAAAAGCCGCAAAGCATTCAGTATGATTTGTAGATTCTCCTTTTGTCTTAGACCAGCCAGAGAGATGATTAATGCTTTCTCATTATTTCTTAACAACATTTGGAATATAAGCAATAAGAAGTAAAGAAGAAAAACCAGTGTAGAAACGTTTCTTCTTATTCCCTCATCAGACATCCTCAAAAGAAAATACAGAATGACCACAATAAAATTTATATTAATAAAAAACAAACAAACAAACAAACCTGGAAAATTCCAATCAGTGCCTGCATTTAGGATTTTAACTTAGTATAGATGTTCTTCTAAAAAAAATGTTCTTACTTGCTCTGTTCATACTGGGATTTAAGAAGCACAAAGAACATATATTTAACTAGCTAATGTGTATTAACAGCTTAGCACAAATAAGGCAGCATGCTTCCATGATATATTTAAAATCAGTTAGTTAAACCTCAGGTTCCTTCTTGCCATTATGCTTAACATATGTTAAAATCATACTGCCTAGTTTTCATTAGGCTGGTAATACATGCCCCAAAAGTCATCTTCACCTTAAAGTTCCCGTGAGAATGACCCAAAGGTTCAGCTATGTTGGCAAAGCCATCCTAAGTTGACATTCTGCTGATGTGGCAGTAAGGAATTTCCTATCTCTTCATTCCTCCAGTAAACACTCTTGGCAAAGGCTTACAGGGCCAGAGAGCAGCAGCTGCACTTTGGCTCTTGTAGTGTCACATTCAGCATCGCGTTTCCTCGTGCCTGTGGCCAGAGTAACAAAGGTTTATAGCACAGACCTGGTCCTGGGCACAAGGAGGTGCAGGCTGGCCAGCAGGCTGGCAGGTTGTCAACTGCTGCATGTCAATTCCCACAGACAAACTGAGGCTCATCCTGAAATTGTCTTGCTTTGGTTCATGACTTCTGACCATTGGATAGGAAAGAAAATGCTACCTGTGCCTGTACCTGTGTGAATCCATCCTGATTTTTCTTTCCTAAATAATAGTGTTTTGTAAGAATTTCCCCAGGTCTACAAGCTACTTTTATATTACTGCAATTTAGGTTTTCAACATGAATTCCAAAAGAAAATTCCCTGCTTCTGAGGTACAACATCATGTTAACTATACCAATAGCCCCTTCAGAGAAAGGGCTAGTCCCCACATATTCATCACTTCTTTTGTCCTGTTTCTCCACTCAGGTTGCCAAAGAAGAAGTTATTTTTTTCTTCTGCTGTTTTACTTGCTCAGGTGGGACAGTCACCCAGATGTCACCAGGCCAGAGACCTAGCTGGTGAGGCAGAGAGATGCCTAGTCAGGCACCAAAAACCATCACAGAGTCTAAAAGAGGCTCTTAAGGCCCTAGTGGCACATTCACTGTTTGTGCTTTCACTGCTTTACAGCTGACTCACATGGAGAACCACCAGACTCTCTCCAGAACAGGAAAAATAACTGCATATTATCTGTTTAAAAGCCTCGTAATCCTCAGGCAACAACTGAGTAGTAACTGCAGTGACAGTCAAAATCTTTCTGCTTCATATTAATAAACCCCAACACAATATTATGGCTTGCTGCATCAAAGGCTTTTACATAAATGACCTTTTTTTTTTATTTTTTTATTAACACTACAACAAAGAGTACATGTGTGGAGGGAATTGTGTGTTTAAGGCTTTTCTTAGGTTTCCATTTGCTGCATCATGTTGGTTTTGAGGAGCTAGACTGCATCATTGGAAATAAACAAAAAACAAAGAGTGCAAATGGGGAAAAAGCAAATCAACTCTGTGTTTTAGTGGTCTGACATCTCGTCTGCCAGACCAGGGGGAAAGTCTCTTCCCCAAATGAATATCACTGTTACTTTTTTCTGGACAATTGTGAAGAGTCACTGTTTGATGACATAGGGACATACAAAGGGAGTGACATGCCAATGCCAGTTGTGTCTTCTGCAACTGCTTTTTCTCTACAATGGAATAATGCAATTATGAAATTATGAAGCTTTCTGCACATCTTCATCTTATTCCCATAAACTGCACAGACAGAAAAAGCCTCCTCCAAAATGTGGCACGCCCACAGCTGAGTTTCCCACTCATGATGTCCTTACTAGGTGGCAACTTCTCCCCTGGGAACGGTGTAATATGAACAGATTTCGACCATTTCCACAGATGTCCTGGTTCTTATTTGGGTTGTAGCTCAGGGCAGTGACTGGCAGTCAGTCCCTGCACGGTTCCTTTCCCTCAGTGAAATCACGGCACTGATAGCTCCGCCGTGAGGACAGAGCACACCAGGAACGTGTTTGTTTGCGCGGCCCCAAATCCTCCCTTACGCGTTAGACTCCCGTCAGTACTGTCTCACCAGGTGCTGTGCCTTTGCTGAAGTACCTCAGGGAAACCACTCAGGTTTTTGCTGGGTAGCTTTGCAGGGATAAACACATTCCCCCAGTGTTGCCGTGGGGTTCCACTGACATGACACTGGCCTTGGATGAAGCAAGGGATGCCTTAGGGGGGTTGTAGCTCAGCCAGGAAGACTGGCTGAAAAGATAAGAGCACTGAGGCCTTTAAACTACAGCTCTCATGAGGGCTGGTGATACTGCCACGTAAACAAAGTTTTTCTTCAAACTGGTTGAATTAAACAGTTCAGCTGAGTTGGTCTTTGAGCTGACTGGAAATACAGTGCTTCCCAGAAAAAGAATAAAATGTACTTCAAATAAATAACAGGAACAGCAGTAATAAAAGAGGTGAAAATCACACCTTTCCTGAATTTTTGGGAAGCACATTTTCCACGTTAAATCATTGCAGACAGCAAATTTAAGAGCTTCTCACCCTTGCTAGCTCTTCCCAATGTTTTCTCTGCAATTTCTGACAATTGGAGCTTTCCATCTCTCCTCTCTTCATTACCATCCTGATACTAATGTCCTGTACAAATGCAGGCAGATTTGAACTTCCATCAGAGAACTGTAGCAGCTGCTGAGGAGGGAGAGGATTTTTTTTTTCCTTTCTTTTACAACAATTAAAAAGAAGTATCTGACTGTTTCTGTGAAAAGTGTGGACTGGACAACATCTAGTAAAAAAATATTGCTGGCTGAAAACTGGCAGTTGCTCT
This sequence comes from Cyanistes caeruleus, assembly GCF_971803275.1. Taxonomy (NCBI): domain Eukaryota; kingdom Metazoa; phylum Chordata; class Aves; order Passeriformes; family Paridae; genus Cyanistes; species Cyanistes caeruleus. The sequence continues at coordinate 92,080,635 of NC_141703.1, read as the reverse complement.
GTCAGTATGACAGAATAATTAAAACCAGTATGACAATAATTAGCACTTCTATGGTTCTTTTCATCCATGGATATCAAAGCACTTCACAGAAACAAGTGCAGCTACCTCAATTTTTAAAGCTGAGCTCAGAAAAAAAACAAATCAGAACTTTTTCCTTGTGGAAAATTCCAACAACTTCATCACAGGTATTCATCCTAAATTTGAGATAAGAGCTGAAATATTTTTTAAAAAAAAAATTTCCCAAATCAAGAGTGCTTAAATAATGTGCCAATATTGATTAGGAAATGTTGCTGCTTTCAATGGAGCCAAACATTTTGCCATTCTGAATTTAGTGCATTTTGGTTTGAGTGTCTCAACAATCCATCTGCCTGTGGGAAGGGAATGCCTCCTGGGTGCTGTAGTTCGTGTTTCCCCACTGAACTTCTTAACTCTCTTGGTTAGGCACTGCCTGTCTCCATCCTTCTCTTAGGCTGGGCCTGCCTCCTGATGTTCTGCAGAAAAAGGTCACCAAAACATTCCTCACTGCCTCTAGAATTGTTGGGGAAGAGCAGGGCAAGTCATGATTGCCACTTACAGGTGTCTCACCTCAAACCAAAGCTGCTACTGTAATTTGTCAGAAGTTACAAACCCAGATGGTTATTGCTAAGGCACCCGGCTACCACGTCAAGTACCACAAAAACCTTCCTTCCCAGTGAGGCTGGAAACGTGCATGGGAGCAGAAGGAGCTTGAACAAGCAGGTGCATTTCTGGGAAATGTTTGTATTTACTGTGTTTCATTGCTTCACTCGTGCTCCCCTTACACACACACACAGAGTGACATTTTATCTTGGTGGTCCCAGCTACAAAGCTGCTGAAGGGGGGGCTTTGATGGCTGATCAAACAAGACTGAGCTGATTAAACTTATGTTGTTTCCTCTGACTGTTCCTTTAATAATTTCAGAGAAACAAACCACAGGCAGACTGCAGGTTCATAAGGGAGAAATCAACAGGAAGCAGTTAATATTTCTACTAATTTAGCTAATGTTACTAAAACCAAAGTAGATGTTTGCAGGCACAGAGCATGTGGCAACTGAACAGTATCAGGTTCAGCTGATTATTCATGATTATACACACAAACAACCCAGTTAATTCTTTAAACCTGACCTGGTAAATCAGGATGGCCATGAATAATGATAATCAGGTCCAAAGTCTGCCCTTACAAAAATATCTTTTACCTGGATTTTAGTGTACTTTACAGATTTTTTTTTTTCCCTCACAGACGCTTCTAATACCATATTTGACTGTAAAACCTGACAGATATTATATGGTGCCCCATTCCCAGATGCTTGTTCTTTTAGCCGTTCACATGTGTGTCAGGTCTACAGAAATACTTATTGACTCTACACCTTACCCAGCTTAACCTCACTCAGTGAAACTGTCCAGAACCAATTTCAGCAAATGAGCAGAGAAATGAAATAAAATAAAATAAAATAAAATAAAATAAAATAAAATTTAAAAAATTAAAAAAAAATAATAAACGTTTCTGGGCAAAAGCTTATCTTGTAAAAAAGCTTCTCAGGTCTATATTTCTCTACTCGTGTATTTGCATAACTGAAGAAAGAAACATGACTTTCTCCATCTCTACCTGCAAGCAACATAGCCCATCACGTGAAATTTGAGGTAGTTTGAAAATCTCCCTAATTTCTATATATAACAAGTGAAGGATGCATGCCTCAGACCTTTAACTCCCAGTTAGGAAACAGGGAGCAGAAGCTGATGCTTAGGACCATCTTTTATGCGGAATGTATTAATTATACTCTCCTCTGTCAAAGCATAAATAATGTACTGGGACAGTGTCACCTTGTGGTTGCTTGCTGGCATAGCGGCCGGCTGAGAGGGGATACTCCCTGTACCTCGCCCCCAAAAGCCTTCACTCAGGAACGCCAACCCTGGGAATTTTTTTGGGGATTACACAGGACCTCCATGATCCACCTCTGTGTCATCCATGCAGGCCTTAGCAGCTCTTGCACTAAACGTGTCCTAAAACCCTCACAGAGACACCAAGACATTAAACACCTGGGACAGCTCCACAACTTGCACTGGCTACAAAAGTCTGGGAGGTATGTGAAGAAGGAAGCTGCCTAGTTCCTAAATATGAGCTGTGACATTGGGCAATAAAATACCCCTTCTCCCTTTTTCCATCTCCTGCATTGCAAGGTAAGTTCCAAGGACTGGCACTGGATTTTGAAAATTGCTGTGTGTGAAGAGGAAAATATACAGCCCTAATTCAAAGTTAGTACTAAAGCAAGGAAATTCAGACACCAAACTGTGTTCTTAATGGAGAACTAATGGATGTTAATTAACCACCAATTGACAAATAGCATATTTACTGTAGTTTAACAGCTCTGCAAATAAGAACAAACTCATTTACACGTGTTTAAGCCTTAATAAATACATTTGCAGTCATTGGCCACTTAAGTTGATTTTCAAACTGTCCCCTATAGTAAATCTAAAAGGATACATTTGGTTGCAAAAGTTATTGCACATTAATTAAACATTAGCTCATTGCAGAAAACTAAATAAGTTGATAGTAAATGACCTCTTTCATCAATACTGGTTTATTACACAGCTAGTGGAAGCCATACAGAAAAATGAAAAAAACCCACCATGAGATGAAGCTTTCTCTCTGCACCCTCACCCACACCTTTGCAAAGCTCTCCCTGCCAAAGGAGGGTTCCCAAGCCTCTGTGCAGAGGTGAGGAGGGACAGGGTGGCCTGCACTAACATTACTGCAGGCACTGCTCCAAGCAGCAGGTTTCCAAGAGTGATTTCACTACAGGTAAACATGCAACAAGATTTTAAAAAGTCTTTCTAAGCAGAAGGCATGGGATAGAAGAGTGGGTAGTAACACTTAGGAGGAAAGGTGGTGTGACAAATACTTGCATTTTGTGAATTTATTTCATTCAATCCTGTGAGCCTTTCATTTGATTCTTTTCCTGTCTTTCTCAGTTTGGACAATACCATCTTCTCTTCTGCTACTACATTTGCTTTCCATTCAAAGTGGTGCAAAAAACTTCTCTGGTGCTTTCAGCCTAATCCTGCATTTCTCCTCTCATCCTATTCCTTGGTACATCCCTTAAGGTTGCTTCTTAACTGGAGCCATATAGTTAGCCCTGAAAGTACTGTACTTGCTTCCCAAAGGTAAGTGGTGAGGGTTAAGCTGTTAGGGCATGTCAAATGCTTTAAGATCCCATCACAGAAAATTCTGGACCTAAAGAAAAGAGAAACACCTCTTTCCCTTTCTATAATTATTACAGGAATGCAGAACAGTAAACCAAGTCCAGTGGTATTTATCCCAAGTTACTTCATTCTCCAATGCTGTTGCAGAAGCCTCCAGTGGAGGGAGCTTAAAATAACTTGAAAAAGCTTTACTTTCAAGAGACTGACTTAATTAAGTCATTGTTTCATATTTTATGCAAAACAGAGAAAAAAATTCAGGAAAGGAGAATAGGAAATAATCACCATTCATCAAATGGAAAAAGTCAAGATCAAATGGTAAAGGAGTGTTTTCAGACTATGAGAGAATACAAATAGTGTGAAATAGAAAGCACAAATTAAATTAAGAATCATGAAATTTTCTCTGTTTGCACAGCTCAGGCAACACTATCTGGATCCAATTTATTATCAGGCTGAACAACAAATAAGCTCACATGATTCCCAGGCTGGAATAACCTTTACTCATTTCACAATAAAACTACCATAGGGGTCTGGTAAGCAAAGATGAATTATAGCTGCCTGTCAGAAATAATGATGATAATCCTTCCCACTCCCACAACATCTGAGGAATACAACCACCTTTGCAGACAATACAGCAATATCAAATACACAATGCAGCGTAACAAGCGTGTGTCCTCAACAGGTTCACAAATGGAGAAACTGAGGCACAGGCAGAGGAAATGAATCACACCACAATCACAGCATTACTCTGATCCCTGTTCCCACCTTGGCCTCAGTCCCATGAAAGTGGAAACAGATCCACTGGTTTCAGTGGATTTCTTTCATTTATGCGCTGCTGTCACCATCTCAACAGATGGATTGCAACAGCACTCGGCCTTTGTGATTATGGACCAGTGTCCTCTTGTGCTACACAAAACAAATTGAAAGATCTGAACAAAATGGGATTTCCCTGTCCCAGTGTTTGCATTGGAGATGCAATTGCATCCCTTTGGATGGTAACTGTGCCTGGAAAGGATGGATCTGTAACTATCTGGCAATCCTCACAGATTTGAGGATTGATCATCCATTTGTGGCTGGGTCGAGCATTCTCTAATGTTGAGGGTCTATGTTGCATTCCAATAAGTGAACTTGGGGAAGAGCACACAGGCTGTGACCTCCTCCAAAATGTGCAATTTCCCCTTTGGCATAAGGGGCCAGACCTATAGCTGTGAGAGTTGAAGGAAAAGTCTATTTTTAAGCCCATGCAGGCATGTGCATGGAGTGCTTTGCCTCTGGTAGAGCCTTAGCACAACAAAATCCTGGCTACTCCACACTGAGCTCCCTCCAAGCATCCACAAGCTTGGCTGCAAACCCTTCACTTGAATAACCAGCATCCTCAACCCAAACCTTCCCTAATTGTGTCCCTATCTCACATCCAGATTTCCTGCTGAAGCTATAACGTTAATAACAAGAAGGAAGCCGAACAACAGCACTGTTTCCAGGAAATTGATACCTCTGCATCTGGTGTACTTTGAAGGCACCAGGCTGTTCTGCATTCACGAGGCACAACTCACATGATATCTGTCAGCCAAAGACATCCAAGTCAGTTGCACCAAGCTGCCTTTTTCTTCTCAGCTACAGACAACTGTGAAGTCCCCCTCTTTCCCCAGATGTTCTTGCATGCTTCATTGCAAAAAAATAAATGTCTGTCAAAACTGCCTGTGCCTCCTCCCAGGGAAACAGTAGCCAGGGGCAAGGTGTGTGGGTGGGGTGTCCTTTTTAGAATCTGCAGCCTCATTAAAGTAATTGGCATCTGGACATGATTTGGGAAGCTCAGTGCCAAAGGGGCTTATGGGGTAACTAATGCTGTGGAGTCACAGCCAGAAACTTCATAGCAGGTTTCTGAATGTGGTCTCTGGCAAGATCTATGCAATGTAATGACATTATGGCTTTGCCATACATTACATGCAAATTAGAAGAGGTTGGCAGCCATGCAACTGGCATAGCACAGCAGCAATCATCCTTACAGAATGTAGAAGGCAAGGCTATTCATCCTCAACCTGCGCACAGGGGTGGGAAAGGGAAGGACAATTTCCCACAGTACAGCTGCTTTGCCTCCTTTCCCCTTTGAGTGACCTGATGTGCTGGAAGATGTTTCCCAGTGCCCAGCTCCTGGTGCTCCTACCTTATTTTTCAACTTTACCACAAGGTGTGATTTTTTTCTTCCTACATCTATCCAAAATTCCCTTCAAATGTCTTCTGTTCTCTGTCTCTGCTGCTCCCCAAGCATCCTCTCCTTAGTACCAAATAGCTGTAGGATATGCACAACAAAATGTCTGTGTGCAGGTGCTGAGCAGTGATGGATGCAGACAGCTGGCTGGCCAGCCGGGACTTCACCTGCTTTGCTGCTGATGAACTACTCTTTCTCTACATTACTTGTTTTTAACATTTCCCCCCATTTAGGCAGCCATCTCCTCCTCTTTAACCTTTCGTATTTTCTCTGAACTCTTTGGCCTACAAAATCTACAGCAAAACTCCCCAAAATCACACAGCGTACTCTGATGACAGAGGACACGTGTCAGCCTCCTGGTCCCCTATTTTCAAAGTGATGACTACCAATAATCTGGGGAGATGTTAATGTTATTGCTGCTATAATTTATTGTTCTTCTAGTATCCTTGTGACTGCAGAGACTCACAATTTCCATGACGCAGAGAGACAAACCAAGGCAAAAATACACAGAAACCTAAGTCAGAGCTCTTGCTACAAGATCACAACCAACTCACCCAAAGCCAAATGGCACCTTGATGTCAGCAATGAGGTAAAGTGATGGTATTGTTCATATCATGTACTGCCGCTATTGGAGAACCTTACCAGAGTGGCTCTTTCAAACAAAGTAGGTTCCATTAATAAAGGACTTTAATGTGGATATTGTAGGCTTGATAATTCCAAATGTCTAGCCTGCCACCCAGCAAATTTCCCCCAACACACCATTCCTCACACTGCAGGGCTTCACAAGGCAACAGCCCCAAATGGTTCTACAGGCTGATCACAGCCAGACACTATCACATCCTGGGACTCCACATTTGCAAGACAACCCAACCTCCTTTCAAGCTCCCTACTCTTTTCAAGTCACCACTGAGGAGCCTCAAGACAGAGAGAAGTCAGTAGTAAGCAGTCTAAAATGACTCTGTTTTAGATATTCAACTTGAACATTACCCTGGGTGTTGGATTTATGGATCTGTTGAATCACATACAGCTATACTTTTTTATTTTTTTTCCCACTGACTTCAGTGTTGCTGACTACACTAGAAAGCAATATTTTAATCTAAACCACTTTTGGTCTTTAAAGTATCTCTGGATCAAGTCCAGGTCTTTGCCACCGCAATTTCATCACAGTCATTTTCAAAACCTGTGTTGGGTAGCAAACTGTAGGACTTAGAGGAGCTGAAGGAAACAAATTCTGCATACTTCCTCATTTCTGTAGGCACACAGTTGCCTTCTGATGGAAAAGCTAATAGAATAGGGAGTTTGGGATGCTATTGCTCAGAAACAGCTTGTGTAGCAATACCAAGGATACCATTCTGTGTCCTGGTCTGCTCTTCTCAATCTGTTTCCAACCTGAAGAATAGCTCGATACAGTACCAGTGACAGTGACAGGGATGCAAAGTTCCTCAGATAACCTCCTCCACTTCCAACAGTGTTTGCACCTAGACATGGGTGGAAGGAAAAAGGTCCCTAAAAGGGGACAACAATCAAAGTAAGCATAAGTGATGAGTTATATTGCACGAGTGACATTGATAAAACCAGAGAGGGGGATAGCCCTTCACTAATTAAAAGCCATGTCTGTTTCCAAGGTGAGATATGTCTGTGCTGCAGAAGTCTATAAAAAGAAGGAAGAAGCACCTGAATTTGTATCTTGCAACATTCATATGGCTAGAGAAGGAACATGAAGAAGACATGACAGACAAGGGCTGAAGCAGTTAAATCTCATTTAAAAACTGTCTGAGTAGCATTTAAAGACCAGGTAATATTGCAAGAATAAATATTTGTTAAGAGAGAATTTGAATCAGTTTATGAAGTTTTGTGCAAGAGTGACACCCATGTTGGAGTCAGGAAGGCCTTTATCCCACCTGGGGTAGGTATAGACCTTATATTAGATGTGAGTGTGGAAAGGTGGGCACTTTGACCATTACAGGCAGTAGGTTGTTAGACAGGACCATGGCAGATGTGATGTTCTGGAGTCATGCAAAATTCAGTGACTATTATATTGATCCATGACAGATGTTACAGAAGCACGGAACATTCAAAGACTAGTGCATTAACCTTATAAATATTACATTAATCCTTATGGCTTTTTTAGTAATTATATCCTTGGTTCTATAGGTAAACCAAAGTAAGTTTTCTGCACATCATGAGACTCTGCAGGGGGCTTCACTTTCCCATAGGAAAAAAAACTCAAACAAAATGAAAAGTAAAAAAAGTCATTGAACTTTTGACCAATATCAAACAAAACAACAAAGCCAAAGTTATGAAACAATATGAGTTCCTGGCCAGACTCAAATATCTCTGACTTGAACAAACTCCTGGAGTCTCTTTGGGAACATAATCTCTACCTGTCCTATGGAAATGTGTTTTCCCCAGGATTTAGGTGCATGATGCCCAAGTTGTGCCAAAATACCCATGACATTATATTGAATTCCTCTGTGTGATTTTTTAGCTCTTTTTTTTTTTTTTTTTCCCAATGGAAAGAACAGCAGCTAGCAAATGGATGAGATCCGTGGGGTACATGTGTCAGGCAAAGGGCTGCAAAATGCATGTGCCTTGAAATGTAAAATGTACTTTGACAACCACCTGCTGAGCTTTACAGATTAATATTATTTTAAATTAGGGAGCGATAATGGTGGAGAAGGTGGTATGGAACTTCTGCACAGCATTGGTTTTAAAAGATTTTGGTGGCAGTCAAGGTCTTGCTGAGAGCTGAAGAGCCATTCCTATCAACTGCACCTAGGCCAGACTTACTGTCTCCCCTCCAACTGCTTGGCCATGGCTGAATCCACGGGTTCTGGCAGGGATTGGCAGTGGCACAGAAAATAAATACTCTGCTAGACTCAACCCTGCTCACAGCCTCCCCATGTGCCACACACTTTGTGGCACCTGAGTCATCATTTACAAGTGTTATCGTTTCCACAGGTTGCTGTTTTCCAGATGACCTCACCCTGACTTCCACTGCTGCACCAGATACCCATGCAAACAAAGGCATTGTCAGCCACGCAGAATCTGCCTTCTTTATTTCCCATTTCACACTATAAATTGCACACTCACATAAGCTAAGGAGATGTAATTGCAGTTAAGTTCCTCCTCTGATCCAAAGATTCTCCTGAAGTTCATTAACATTTGTAATGTAACTGCTGTTGAGCTTGCCACATTTCCAGTCAAGATTTCAAACCAAATGAGGTTACCAAATAATGTCTTAATAGAGAATGCAGGGTAATTTATATATTGAAATTAAAGATTAAAGCTTAATCTTAATTAAATCTCACAAAAGTTCAGTAAAGCTGCCCAAATTATAAAATATAAAAAGATGTATTGATTATTTGAGAAATGGAAATCACATTTAATAAATACAGGAACGAGCCATTAAGGGAATGGAGAGACCAGAAAAAGCACTAACTGGTGATTAAAAAAAGATAAATATTTATTAAATGTTGCTGTGATTTATTAAGCTGTGTTGGGCTAAACAAATGTAATTTGATATCCGAATCATATCTCATTCTGATACAGTCTTCATTAAATCTGAAGTCTTGGCTTTAAATGGATATCATATGTTCCCTTCAGTTCTTAATCTCTTTGAAATATCAGTTTGATGCTGTGGAAGACGTTGAAAGTCACAGGGACTGAAGTCTCCTGCGTATCAATGAGACTGTTTTGCACTACAGGTGAGCAGTCACTTCCCATCCCACGGTGCCTTCTTATCCAGAACCTGTTGCCGCTTTGCGCCGTCCCTTGGTGACAGGCCAGCGTTCGGATTCTAAAGCCATTCTGTCAAAAGGCCAGACAGGAAGAGCACAGCTTCAAATTTCAGTCAGTCCTCCAACAACCAGTGTGGAGGTCTGAGACAGCACACTCGTCCCTGGTTTTAAAGCAGGAAAGCTGACTGCCACGCTAAGGCAGCTGCTGCCTGGCAGAACACCAGTGCAGGCTGAGTATGAAAAAACATCGAACCCCTTGTCAATACAGTAATTAGTCGAGCAACAAATAGCTCTGTTGATGCAGCTTTCCAGCGGAAACGTTAATCATGCAGGAGCTGAAAAATTCATTCTGCCAAGGTTCAGAGAGCAACCTTATCTTGGGCCCCTCACAGAGGGAGGCAAGGGTCTGGTAGAGCATGGCACTGTACGCACATGAGGCGTTTGAATAAGAACGTTTCTCGGGGTTAGGCAGCAAGCTGTCTCTGTCTTAAATTCATTCTCACGCTCTCTTTTCAGCCGCTATTTAGAAGAAGAGTTCCTTGTTGAAATTTACTGGCATAAATGAATTGCTGCTGATAATTAAATTTGCATAGACTTAAAATTATGTTACAGTGCTCCTTCCCAGTGCTACAACACTGAGTTACAGACTGCAAGTGAGACTCACCGCCCTTCCACTGTGAACCTAAAAAAAGGTTGTGTGAAAAGTAGCAACAAACTTCCACAGGTTTGATTGAACCTGAATGTTTCAAGAACTCTAACTTCCTTTCCAATGTTCTTGCCCGCTCGCCAAAGGAAAGAAACAAATCCAAAAAAAAAAAAAAGGAAAAAAGCAAAAAGGAGAGGAAGAAAGGATGTGAAGTCTCCACAAAAAAAAAAAAAAAAAAGGAAAATGGTAATCACATACTATTCTTTTTGCTTTTTCAGGGATTGAGAAACAAAATCATAATGAACCGGGCTCTGCAACCACTCACACTGAACTTGGAGTTCTACCTCTCTCATCTCTACTATCTTCTTTTCTACAGTAACACGAGTGCAGGAAGTGTAGCAGTGGGACAGACAGGAGTAGAGAGGGCCAAAGCCACTTCAGATCTGAGAGAACTTGACATTTTAAAGGTAAAACCCAATCATTTCTTTCAGAAGTGGTTCTCTCTCTTTACTGATACAGTCACTCTGCTAAAAGCCAGGGTCTAGCCTGAAGGGCCAAGGGGATATATTAAGCCAGATTAAACATCTGATTTTATTGAAGAGCAGCTATGAGAGATGTCTTTGCATTATATGCAGCTCTCCTGTAGGAATTTCATGATAGCAGACTTCTGGCACTTCCTCGTGCAAGCAGGAGCTGATCTAGCACAAAGTAATTATTTTCAATGTGTTTAGCCAGAAAAAAAAAAAAGAAAAAACTAAAAAAAAAGGTATGACTTCAAAATCCCACTACCAACACAGCCAAGCAGATTTCTCTTCTGGAACTTGCTTTTGGGTTGAAAATATGATCAAAAAGTTCAAGCCCCTGAAGCAATTGTCTCAGAAAGTTTTAAGCTACTGAAGATAGCGGGTTTAGGACCATAACTACAATAAACACAGCAAATGAATAAGAGTCTTCTGGCAAGAATAAGCCAGAATTGCAGAGGCGGATGTTGCCAGTGAAAAGAACAGGAAGGTAACCAAGTGAAGAAACAGCATGAGGGGGATTATCCTTATTTGGAAGCAATCCATTCCAGCAATAAATTAAGCCAGGGATCTCTGCATCGGAAAACAGCAGGGCAACCTATTAAACTAAAGGACAATCTGCTTTTTCTGTCACCTTTGAGCCCTGACTGAATGGTGAGAGAAACAAACACAGCAGAGATCAAAACGTATGTTATTTCAACTGCAGTAATGGTCGACTGCGTGTTACAGAGAGGGTAGAATTCTTTTCATGCACGTTCCTAGCACAAATGCCTGATCTTCAACAGCAAAATTGCTGGACTGCAGTGGTCATAAAGATGAAATCACAGAAGAGGGCTTGGATGGAAGAAAAATGATAATTTGTGTTTTATGGCAAAAACATAGCTGCTTTCACTGCTGAGATGGGATGGGCTCAGGTGAAATACCCAATGCAGACAGGTGAAGCTTTTTTCACAGTGGTATTAGAAGACATAGTGGTAAAAGAAGAGAAGAAATGCTATACTATTTTAGCTCAAAGAGGTCTCTGCATCTACCAGCTGTAGTACGTGACATTGTATATGTGCTGGTGTGTTCCAGGGCCACATTTACTGCAGGGAAACAGCATCCACAATTAAGGGATTTCTGAGGGGTAAACACAGGCTCTGTTTCACAAGGGTTTAAATTATAGAGATGCAGATACCTAAAATATACAGAAATGCACTGTGCAGAACAGGCAGAATACAACTGAAATACCAGCAAATCTAAAACATATACTGGTTACATGCATAATGTAATCAAAAAGAGAAAGATTATCTAGAATTTTGATGGTGTCCTTCCACACTTTCAGGTAGCTTCTATCAACAGAAAAACTTGCAATGCCTCTTACTGCCTTTCTGTCTTGCTGGTGAGTTTTTGTCTTTATCCCCAGTAACAGATGCTCTTCTAGTCAAAAGGCCCCAAGAGCTTCCCTGATGGAACTCAGAGCTGACATGTTGGTCCCTCTGGTTTCCCAGTTCCAGACCTTCACAAAGAAAGGAGAGGTACCCAGTGATCCCAAACTGCGCTCACTCCATTTGGTGATGAGCACAAAGATACTGACAAGATACTCAAGCATCTCCAGCTTCCTCAGGTTCCCACTGTGATACTCACACTGATGCAAGATTTATTTTAAAGCTCAAATTAGCTGACAAACACAAACAGACTGTGAAAAGGGCAGACTGTCAAAAAAGGTTCCTCTCTTTTAAGCAACACTGATGAAATGAGTAAAGTAATTCCTTGTTGCAGAGTTCGCTCTAAAGTGAACTCTTGGTTACAGAGTACTCTGACATCTACTTTTCTCAGCTCTCTTCAAAGTCCAGCTGGCACTAGCAAAGAATTCCAGAGATGTTGCTGGTTGTTTTTTCTCCTTTTGGTAAGAGGACCTCAGGCCCAGCTTGTGCTCTACTGTCCAGGGCAAAACACTTTGCTAGTCTTCATTCTGTTGCCCACAGAAACTATTTTGAAGGGAAAATCCAGCATCAGGTGAATAAGTCATACATGATCTCTGGCTGTTATCAGGCCTCTCATGGAATATTTTCTACCAATGATAAAATGCTATTGCTGCCATTATCAAGCAGTTGGTCTTTATCTCTCTATCTGTGACAGGCCTCGTTATTCAGACAGGTCTTGGGACAACTTCAAGGGGAGATCTTCCCATCCAATGTCAAATATACCAGCTTTCTAGACTTTTTTCCTTCATCCCCTCCTAAACTGATTTACAAAGCACAGGCATGCAGCTCCCCTCCAACAAATCTCAGGGGAAGAGCTGAAGGAAACCTGCATCATGCCATGTTCCTGACCTTGGGCTACCACAGGATGCTTATTTCTTCAATCCAAATTTTACAGAGCAAAGGCAAGTCCTTGATCCTTCCACACTGGTCTTGATAATTACACAGAAAAAGGAGACATTCAGTAGTTAAGGAGATGGGGCAAAACTGCAGAGCAAAATGGCTGAAGAAGCTGCCCTGAACTGAGGCTTTTACAGCACAACCACATTCCCATTATTTCCAATCAGCACAGCAGAATAACTTAAGGGGATAAGGGGAGATGTTGAAGCTGGAGATGAGCCTGGGGAAAGGGAGGAAAGGGTTTTCTCCTTACATTTTTGTTGTTTCCTTTCTTTCCTTCCCCACACACAAACCAATAATTAATCCATGTTAACTGGCAATAAACGTTAGCAAAATTTTCCAAGTGGAAATTGTTCTACCCATGACAATGGAGGTAAGGTAAAGCATTTTCCTCGAGTGCAGTAAAAGAGCCCAAGAAGAGACGGAGGCAGTTGCCAGTGATTGAAGGCAGCAATATTGTGGGAGCATGGTCTCCAGCAGCTCAGCTGCCTCATCTCTCAAGTTTAGTTCTAGCCAGAAGCTTTACTCCAAGTGCTGATTGCACAGAAAGATTTAAAGAATAGTTATGATGTTTCTTTCAGTGTGCAGAAAGATAAGCTGCAGTTGGTTTTTAAAATTCTCAAGGAAAGTTCATCTAATTTCAATAGTTTGGAGGAGGATGCACCTCATGAAACTCTTTAGATAAGAATTGTTGAGTAATATCTGTATTTTTTTCTCATGTTTGATGCACATGGAGATGCTAGACCCCTTACTCTGGGTTTCTCCTAAGTACTGCTCTGTTTTGTTAGATGCAATAGTCAAGCTATGACTCTGAAAGATTAAAGGCTGTAACCAACTCAAGTCCTTGCAGATCACAATATCACGCTTTTTAATAGCACCAGATCCCTGATAAGGGACCAATCTATCTCAAACCCAGAGAAGTGACTGGCCTTCTGGAGAGAACTTCACTGTGGAACAGATGAGTGGCAAAAGGGAGTCAAGTGGGCAGCAAGTGGGGTGTAACACAGACGTGGGGTGCAAGTGGGGTGCCCATGAAGATGCTTTTATTACATACACTGACATTACTAATCTACAAGCTGTGGGTCACAAAGATCCTTTCACCTCCATTCTAGAAAAGCCCACTGACATTCTTCTGCCCCATTACACCTATCTTACCAGCAGCTACCCTAAATAAAACAGAAAATGGGCAGGTAATTAAATAAGATTTCTTGTCTTCCTCCTGAAAACTTCTAAGAGGTTGTCTGCATCGGAAGGTCTATAATATTTGTCTGAATAACGGATGTTTGGCACCAGCGCTTGCAAAAATTTAAGTGTGCGATAAGGGAACTCTATTAATCAATTTAGGATGAAAACAAGAAGATCACTTGAGGAATCTGAGTGGTATTCTGAGAGATATTCAGTATAATAAGCATTCTTTACTTCAGTATCCAATACAGTCTTCCTTCCACGTCTGCCAGCATCACATCTTTAAAATTCTTAGTATGCCAACCCCTGCTCTAGGTAAGCTTAGGCTTTGTTATTATACTCACTTTACAAGTGGAGAAACGGAGGCAGTGATAGATGGAACGAACCATAGCTATTAAGAGAGAAGAAGAATCCAGAGTAGAGGCAAATCCCTGCCATGTTACCTGCTGAACTCTACTAGAACTAACTGGGTACAAATGTCTCCACCGGACTGAGAGACCCTCTCACAACCAGGGAGTCTTAGATTAGGTTAGCAGTGTCTTGAGAGTTACAGTGACAAAGACAGCTGTAGGGAAGAAATAAAAGTGACCTTACCCTAGAGACATCCCTCATGGCTGAAAAATAAAAGAACAGCTATACCATGCAAGGATCAGAAATATGCAGAGAAAGGGAAGCTGTTAAAAGTCAAGACCTAACTGGGGAAGGGACGGATCTGGGCAATATAGCAGCTAGGTTTGTCAGCAAAGACTGAGATGCTGGATTTAACTAATACACTCCTACCAGCATGGGCTGTGGTTTCAAGGAAGGTGCTTCTCAGAGTACTTGGGCAGCACCAGGTTACTCAGGTGCTGCTGGATACAGGACATCTTTCCCCATACCCCACTGCCTGAATCAGGGAGGAGCCAGTCTAATCCTCACCGATGCCAAAGGGGGGGCCTACCAACAAAACATTTTTCAGACACTTTTCAAAGAACCACATTATAAATAACACATTAATTTTCTTTATACATGTCAGTAATTATTCTCCTCTCATAAATCCATTAATCTCTCCTTTATACCAGATTTATTGCCATAAATGTCATAAATCTCTGGCACATGCTATTGGCATTGCTGATGCATTTAAGTGTATGACTGCCCTTGATCATCTTTTCTTTCTTCCTTTTTTTAATATAAATATAACCCATAAGACATGGTTTGGGGTTTTGAAAACATTTAAAATGTTTTCCATTCTATTCCATTCTCCATGTCACCTCTCTTATAGCCACACAGTTTCATGTTCTCACTTTCATTCACAGAGAAAATACTTTGCAGATACTTGATAGCAGCCTGTTAACACACTTTCGAGCCTTAGCTGTTCAAAACATACCATATTTGGGACAGGAACTGTATTTCACCTCTAGGCGTTATCCTAACACTATAAATAAAATACAAAGCATTGTAAGGATTTCAATATCCTTACATTTCCCTCTAGACTCTTAAAACTATCATCCAAGTTTTTAATAATCTACTTACTTGAAGTTTTGTGTCATGTCACTCTTCAAGTGATTCCCCTGGGAAGACAACAGACTTGGTCTATTTGAGTAACTTATAATGACTGAGCCACAATAAACAACACTGGTTAGAAAAAAGCTCTGTTGGAAAAACTCTATAAAAAAATGCAAGTTTGTGGAAATAAAATAACTCTGCAGGTATTTGTTAATCTCATCAAAGCTTTGCATGGCAGCATACTCAATTTGCTTAGATATTTTCCTAGAAATTAATTTCCTGTCATCTGTTTGTTCTTGCCTTTCCAACCTTCCATCCCTGTTTGTGACTAATTTTTATTTTTATACTTTAAAGAGAAAACAGCAACAAAAAACCCTAACAAGACAAAAAAATACTCCAACCAGATGCAATATTCTGTTTCAGAACTATATCCAGAGTGCCTAAAATGGGAGCCAGTACTACTTATTGTGCATTCAAGAAATTAGCTGCTACAAACATTTGCTTGAGCCTGATAAACTGTTTCTCCAACCCATATGCCGCTGCTATGTGTGTTCAATTTCAGTTTGGATAATTCAGAGTAATCCTATTATAGAAAGGCACAAATCACAAAGTTCTGTTCCAGATGACATGTCAAAGTTCAGCAGCACTTGCTATCAGGGCTTCTAACTTTGGTCCAATTCTGAGTTAGCATTGATTTCCGTTCTTTCCTAAAGTATCAAACGCATGGCTGTGTCTCCTCACTGTGGTGTTTTGGAGGCTGACAAACACAAACAGTTAACACGCTTATGTCTTTGAGACCTGAAATTTTTCTCACTAAAGGCTCTATCAGAACTGGTATTTTGATAGAGCCCACACAAATCTATGATGACTGCTTGTCTGGGAGCTTACAACACTTTTCCCCACACAGAGACAGAATTTATGATATCCCACTGATTTTCCCCAATCCATTTTGATTCAGAATTGCCATTTACACTGTTGCATATTTATCTCTTTTCTCCCCAGTTCTGACTTGCTTATTTCTTTAAAGAATACTTGGCCCTGGGAGCATATCCTATCAGTCTCAATAGAAAGAAGAAAAAATAAAGATTTCTTCTGCTGTGATTTAGTATGGGAATAACAAGAATACCAGGGCTCATTGGTAGGAACACAAACAGGCTGAGCAAATACAATCATGTTGGGTAAGGAAGCATATTGTTATCCATATATTATATTTTCATGAATATTACTACAGCCCCCTGGCTCCCCACTCTGCAGTTTAACAGGAGGACAGATAAAATCAGTGTAAACTAATGCAGAAGAAATAAACCCTCAGAATCCAGTTTTCTGAGCCTCCTTAGCTTGGCTGCCTTTTTCAGTACTACTGTCACTCATGTTTTGCAGGTTTCTGTCAACTTATTTCCAGCAGCACTTTTAAAAGGCAGTGTGTAATTTGAGACAAGGGCAACACGTGTGGAAATGTAGTGGTTTTATCCTACAAGGCCTGAGCAGATGTACCTACACTGATACGTACAAAGGTTTTCCTAGAACAGATCATTTCCATTCCTGCACAAAAGGAAGGCATTCCAATACAAACATACTCAGGTGACACGGATGTGCTCTCATGAAAGCTTGTAAGACTTCAGCAGATTGTGTGTAGTCAAGGTGTTGTTTGGACTTCCCCAGGTGGTATCAAGTCACTGATAAAAGTTACTCATTTTATTTTGCTGAGATTCTGCTCCTGCTTTGAGCATTACTCTATGATTAGTCTTGTCTTTCCATGCTGTTGTCCTGTTTAGGTCCCCATACATTATTCCCAGCAATAAAGATTTCATTTTTAGTTTTGCTACCACCATTGGGTTTTATCACTTGGTGTGAAGGCTCCTCAGAATTTACTAGCTTTCCCATGGCTCTACATCAGATTTTTTTTTCTTTTGCTTTTAACTGCATGTAAGTAGGAGTTTCATAGAAAACAACTCTCCTGCCTTCCTGCAGAAATTCTTTGCTATTCACTAAGCAGCAGTTGCAACCAGCTAGAAGAAACTAGCCAAAATCTATGCACTACCTAGAGGGGATGTCTGCCAGGGACAGTCCATAACCTCCCACAATTTTTCATTGGTGTAACCAATAACCCTGCAGAATCCTGCAGTTTATACCAAAGAGGGGAGTGGAGGAATCCAGATCCCCCGTGTGAAATCCACCTGTAAATACAATGAGGGCAGATGTGAGAGTGATTTCAGGCCCATGACAAGGCAGTTCCCTCTTGACAATGAGAGATTAAGTAGCTTTAGTGCCCTGGGTAACACCAACCTAGGTAGAGGTTCCTTCATCACTACAAAAGTTCCAGAGAAAGTCAGCCATTAAAAAATAAAGAAGACTTTTGACCCGGGAAAATATTCACCCAGCTTTAACTTCACCACATCAGTATTTTATAACAGTTAGACATCTATCCAAACACCCACTGCCTTTTCCTCTAGTTGCTCATAGGGAGCATTAATCAGGCCCCTCTACATCTCTCTGTGAAGTCCCTGTGAGACCTCTCCTGTCATTGGTGTAGAAAAACGAGTTTTACTGCAGCTACCCCAGCCTAAATAAACTTCCCTTGTTCTAATCCAGCCTAAAAAAAAAAAATAATAAAAAAAAAAAAAAGGAAAAATAAGGGAAGGGAAAAACAAGGAGGAATAAAGGAGGAAAGACTGAAAGATTCTGGAAATAGCTGGAATTGCTCATGCTGAGCCATCGGGCCCTGAGATTTGAATAATGCATGTTCCATAAATCTAAGTGTCCCTGCTTGCCACATTTTAGAACAGGGAACAAAAATAATAGCTACTGTCCACACTTATCACCAATAATAAATTACAGGGCTCCTGTGTGTGGCAGCGATTAATGCAAAACGCAACCCAAAACACATAACTAAATAAATAGATAGTTTGACTTTCCTGGGGGTTATCTCTTTCCTTTTCTGCACCCCTCTCAGAGTCTCCTTCCAGCCAAAAATTACACTGGGAAAGACCCATTCTTACAGTGTATCCCTACAGACAGACAGGCAGACTAACTCATGGTTATCTTCAGAATATACCCCAAGGCAGTCAGTGGAGTGTACACACCTACGAGATCAGGGGACTGCAATGCACTGCAAAGCTTTTAGTTCTTTTGCAAGACTACAATCTTCCCAAAGTATCATCTCCCACCTGAAACAGGGCATGGATGCACCACTCCAAACACAAAGTCCCACACTGCTTCCCTGAGGCCACAGTCACATTTCCAGCTGATATGTGTATGCAAGGGGCTGAGTATTTTTCTGGCAGTAGTTCCTCTTCCTCAGACTGTTAGTAAGGGAGTTCTGGGCCATTCTTTGGCTATGAAGTAGAAGAATTGATAGCAGGGAAGTTACTAGAAAAGAATGCAAGGATAGTGGCTACTACAAGGGTCTACAGAAGGTCCCTTATAGAACTGATCTTTGTGGTGTAAAACTTCCCTGTAAGGATTCTACTGTGTCCTCATTTTCACCTTGATTGGGAATGACAAATTCAAGTAAAGCCTCACTCTTCATTACCCATATCCGCTAAATAATGATGGGTCACCTTCACAGGGATAAGGGGAAGAAAGAAAACTCAAGGGACAATACAAAAATAAAAAAATATTGGTAATGCAAAGGGAGGGTGTGTACAACTACACGGCCTAAGCATTCACCTTAACTTTAGCAAAAAAATCCCCACAAAACCAAACCCCAGCCACTGAAGAAATATGTCTCAATTTTAAAAGGTTAGATAATTGAGAAAATAGGAAGCTATTAGAAGCTCCTGAACACTTACACAGAACTGTAATCAGAGCTAGACCATGGATGGCAGTTCAGAGGTAAATAACTGTACCCTATTCTTTCTCCTAATCTTTTAATTCTGACACATACAATTTTAGTGAAAAGTTGTTTTTCCTTTTACATTAGCTGCCTTCTCTGCTTTCCCAGCCTATTCCCTCTGAGGGTATGGTGATCTGTCTCTTGAGAAATCTCTTTCAGCTGAGGCAATATTCCATTAGAGAAACCATTCCTGTTTATTGTATGGGCTTCTGTGTAAAACTGCCCTTGGCATCTTCTCCTTTTGCAACTGTGAAGCAAGAAACAGAGCTGGAAAGGTCACAAGAATCAGAATAAACCACAGGAGAGGGGTTACCAAAACATCTATAAAGGCAGCTCAGCTGAAGCTTGAGACTGAAGGTACAACGGTGTTATTTGACCTGACCGAACGTCAGTGGTACCTGTCATATGCCCTCTTCTTCCTGCTCTTCCCTGGCACATCAGTGTAAGTCTGCCTGCTACAATAGAGACACTTCAATTCACAAAAGAAAAATAAGAAAAGAAATTGTGTGCTCAAGCCACTGAGGGTGAGGTAACTCACACAAATGAGAGCAGGTGGAAAAAAAAAGCAGCTTACACACAAAGCAGACGCTATTACGCTATTATTATTATTACTATTAGCTATTCATTACTCATATGTTGGTATTATAGTAGGATCCAAAATCCTCATTCAGTATCAGGGCTCCATTGTGCTAGTCTCTATGCAAATACAAAGACAGCCAGGAAGAGCTCACAGTCTAATTTAAGACAAGACCCAGCAGGTGAATGTAACAGAAATTGGAGGAAGGGAGGGTAAAAAGACCGTGCGATTTCACAGGCTAATGGCACATTGCTGAATGCTCATTCCTGGAAGATCTAAAAGGTTATGGCTTAATAACCCTCAGGGATGCTTCTTATGGCTTTAAATCTCTGACTTCCTGGGTAAGGAGCAACAGCACAATAATATTTCCTTTAGTTAAGTGAATGTCTAAAACGTGCTTCATCAGTAGTCCATTAACTCCACTCACCTCATTAACATGTCTGTGCAGCAGGTAGCTCTGTCCCACCCCCACGACAGCATTTTTACATTCTGGTTTTGAACGTTGCCACGCAAGGTGTAATGCCTTAGCACACCCCCCAGAAGCATTTTACATCAGCAATCCATATGTTTTGAACATATGGCACTGTCCCACTGCAGTTTTTCTTGGAATTAAGAGGTCTCCTCTGCTGTCTGCTTGAGCATTATACATTTATACATTAACAATTCCTTTTTTTTTTTTTTTTTAATGACTAACAACTTTTTTTCCTCCCCATTGATAAATGGTGCAAAGAAACCAATTACTGAACAAAATGCCAGCACTGGTGCTTGTTGGCACATCAAGTCTTTCCAGACCCCTCTTTAGAAATACCTATTTCATGTATCCCATTTGTAAAGCCTCTAAGATTTGTTTCATGCTGTTAATTAGGGTAAAAAAAATCATGATCTTGGCAACCAATAAAAGATAGCCTTTACATCCAACTCACCTGTGCTCTGTTTAGGATTTCAAGCAAGATCTGTCCAACTATGCCAAACAGAAGGCTTACCTACTCCTCTCACCACTTTCAGCAAGCCTTGTCAGTCCTAATCTTCCTCAAATAAGAAGTGAGAACAATATTCACTCTTCTTTCATGGCCATTAAAAATTAATTGAAAGGTGCACATGAAGCAGTTTGAAACTGAAAAGCATTCGACATTCTTAAAGATGTCATGAAGTTCAAGGAAACTCTGATGAAAATAGTTTGTTACAGGTTTGGGTTTGATTTTTTTTTTGATGGAATTTTGACCCTTGCATCAAAAAACTGTTTACCCTCTGTGTCTCTGGCAAACACAGTGTGGCTTATAAGCACTCAATATCTAAAATGTAAATATGCTTTAGTTAAAAAGTATTCAGTGCTTGCTCTGTGCAGGCTTTTTACTCTTTCACTGGGAAAAATCAAAGCCGCTTCCAGTAATAAGGCAATGATGTGACTAACATCTGTCATGGATCATTTTCTTTTCTTCACTTGTTCCCCTAGATCAAGTGCAGTACATTTGAGAGAGGAGAAGGAGGACTACATGTTTGGTTTTTGTTTGAGTTTTTTCTAGCAGATATTTTATATATTTTGATGATTGTATACATGCAAGTGATACTTGGAGAGAAAATGTAGAGGAAGAGTATGATACTTGGAATTGACAGAATTGTGAGGGCCATTTATCCCATGGCTGCTGAAAAATTAATAAAAACCAACTATCTCATACCCCAGCCAACTCTAAACTCCCAAGAGAAGTCTCTACTCTGCCCAAGAATGAGTGGGGTGGGATGTGGCTTGTGCCTTGACAATATGGCAGGCGTACTGCTTCATCTTCCAGGACAAACATCAAACCCTCAATTGTGTCTTGATATTACGCAGGAAAAGCAAAGCTGATTTGGTTCCCTCGGCCTTTTCAGCCCTAAGTAAACAGGTGTAGCTTTGGTCCAGTGCTTTGTTCACCTTCAACTCTCAGCCAGCTGCTTTTGATTCTGCTGTCAGCTGTTTTTAGCCAAGAGTTAAAAACTTGTGTCTCAATTGCAGGATAACCAACTGGAAGACTTGTCTTGAGTTCATTTAAGGAGATGCCAGAGATATTTACTCCTGTTCAAGTATCTCTGTGAGTCCTCCAGTTACATCCCTGAGCAGCCATTGGTACAGGAAGCCACGTGGACTAGGCATCCCTAAAAGACCTAGTACAATCAACTATGATATTCAGATAACCTCGAGTAAACCAGAGCTCCAGACACATCCTTTATGCTAATTTGAGAACACAGTTTCCCTATGAGACAATGGCATAGGGAATGCCTGCCATTTACACCCAGGTTTATCTCAGTTGAGCAGCACAAGAGAGTCTGGGCATCTTAGATGATTCAAGAATGAAGACAGAATCTGACTGGCTGAAGGCTTAATCTGCCACTGTTACCATTAAACACACTTCCAAAGATCATCCTCTTAAATTGGATCCTTTAATTTTATTCTTGAGTTTTGCATAATATAGCTTATACCAAGTCTTAAGTTAGCTTCTGATGCATCTCTGAAGCTCAGATATAGAATATGGTGGGGAGAAAGCCATGCTTTAACCCAGAGTTCAGGGCTTTTCTCACTATTTGATCTGAATAAAATAAAAAGCAGGCCATTTAATTTTTAACCTTTAAATTTTGTTTTAATTAACTTTTTAAATTTTTTTCCCTTCTTGATTTTTTGACTAGCAAAGCCTATCTGCCCACCTAGAACAACTGGCAGGACAGAGTTTTAAAATATTGTGTCTTCACAAGCATGCAGTAATGAATGTTTTCTCTTTGCTAGGCTCTTTCTCCACTATTTTCTTTGAAAGCCAGCCAGCCTCTTTAGTCCAAGGATTGGGTTTGCTAATTTGCGAGAGGCTGGAATAATTTCTCACATTAAGAAACTTAAGATAAACACACTGAGCTCTCTCTCCATTTTTCTCTTTCTTGATGGTTTCTTTAATCTACAATAAATGCCATTTTGGACTGAAAGTCCTTGTTTTGAGTTCGGAGACATGGGAAGCCAGTGTGAAGAAATGAACTTGTGGAGTCCACACCTACTAGTCAAAGACATGGAAGTGAGCCTGGACCTGGCAGTCAAGCCCCAGGAATTGGTCATTGAGGCATTCAGGGAAAGTGCACCTCTGTAACGGGAAGTTTCAAGCTTCCCTCAGCCCTGGGCAGGCTGCCTGATGCAACACAGATCACTGCAGTCCAGAGTGGCCTTTGGGAAGCCAAGTACTGCACTTCTATCATTCCCCTATGGCTTTTCTTCTCTTCCTACTCACTTTTTATTCTAGCTTCTTCTTTTGTAGGGAAAGGGGAGAAACTAAATTTCATAGGTTTTTTTGGTTGGTATTTTTTGGGGGATTTTTTTGGGGGATTTTTTTTCTTTTTCGCCTGGAATAACCAAAGCCAATGACAAGGACTTGGATTTAAGCAACCTGGAAATACAGAAGGAGGCAAAGGCAAACTTTACACCCTGGCTCTTCAGGTCAGCTCCCAACATAAGGATCTTTCAGTATCTTTTGTCCTTGGAGGATACTGGTTTGTTTTTTTTTCCTCAGACTACTGCATTTCCAGCACTTTTCATTGTTTTCAAACAAGTGTCCTGGAGGACAGACTGGATCTATGGTGTGCCTTGCACTACAGGCCTTCAGACTTCTGTGTCTGACTTGGGGAATTCACTAGGCATTAGAAAGAATTCAGAATTTTTATTTTTTTATTTTTTTTACTTGCAAAAGGGCAAATGCCAGCTTGAAAGACACAGATTCCTATAAAAGCTCTATTGCTTCTGGATATACTACACCCTGGCTCCAGCAGTGCTAAAAAATAAAATAAAACAAAATAAATCAAACACATTAAACAGACCTCCTTGTCAGAAAACCAATAGCACAAAGCCAGTATTCCAGGAAAACGTGAAGTACTTTAATTATGTAGGTCTCTTTTAAGAGCATTTCAGTATTTCTCATGCACAACTCAATCTGTGGCTCAGCTTCTACCTTCAGTGGTCTCCTACACAGAGGTAAAGTTTGGTCTTCTGCACTGTGCTACAATTGCTCCACAGGAACAAAAAAAAAACCCTTCAAGCACTTTTGCCAGTATCAGGCTGCTCAGAGCTGTTCCCAGGTAAACCAGCAAAGGAGTTACAGAGTTTATTGGAAAGATATTTCCTTTTCCTGTATGACAACTCATTTTATATTTTCAGGTAGTGTACTGTAAACAAGGCTTCCACTCAATAACACTACACAGGCTGGGAATAACAGCAACATAATACAGGTGCAGAGGAAGGCACTAATGGACACTGCAGCAGATTTCACACAAAAACACAAAAAGTTGCGTGCCAGGATCTAACATTTTGCATTGCAACAAGATAAAATGTGCAACAAAGGGAAAGAGTTGCAACAGGATTTAAAAAAGAAGAACAAAAAGGCAAAAAGCAAAGGCAGGTGGGTTATATTTAAAACATACTCAACAATTAAACCATGAGATTATCAGGAAAATATTCTCAGAAAGCAGGAGAAGGGTCACACTGCATTAGCAGCTAACAATGCACTGGAGCACATCTTCTAGCAGCATACAGCAGAGACTGTAAGACTCTTCAGCTCTCCACTTATCAAAGTGATAATCCTTGGTGTCAAGCCACCTTTTTTAAATTTTTTTTTTTTTTTTTTTTTTTTGTTACACCCCAGTGCAGCTCAACCTTATTCCTTTACAAAAGAACTGAAAGTGCTATGATAAATATCAGCTCCTCTCACAGGTCTCTGTGGGTACTGACTCTGAAGCCTAATTATGTCAATTTAAGTGTCAGTATTGTTAACTTGTTTGCAGCCATTCATTCCAACGAAAACGACTGTCTTCCCTAGAATAATGGGCAGAGTTTCTGACTGAGGACAGAGCACAAATAGAATAATTGACAGTGTCATCCCACTCCTCCAACTCTGGGGAGAAGCCAATGTAGGTGGGAGCACGAATGAGAAAACCTAATGGTAAGCACATTGGTATGGAAACCTTTGATATTCAGTTGTCATGAAGTATTACAGACACTGTGCAATTGTTCTGCCAGTGTACCTGTGCAGCACACTGATGGCTGGGTCTCAAAGGAGCATGTGGTGCCCTGTCCCTACTAATATCTTCAAATGCCTTCCTGCTTGCCCAGGTACTGGAGGTCAGCCTTAGCAGTCCAAAGATCCCATGCATTTATTTGGATACTGCATGCTGGCTGGCAAGTTTGTTGACTAGACAGCAAACAGGTATTTAATAAATCCTATTATTTGCTTTGCCACTGTCTGAACTTGCTGCCAACTATCCTCACATGTTAAGCTCCAACACTCTCCTGTATCCAAGTTTCTCAGTAATGCAAGACACGAGTAATGAAAACAGCCAGGCATCACTTCTAACATTCAAATGGGTCAGGCCTGAACACTCACTGACCTTTATGAAGACCAAGCTATAGATTAGATCAGGCCAGTGTCCCACCCCAGAGAGGACAAAAAATTAAATAATATATATATATAAAAAAATAAAAATTGAAAAAAATTTAAAAAAATAAAATAAAATAATCAGTGCCACAGACTTGAAGAGAAACAGCCTTGAAGCTCTGCAAGATGGTGAGCCACCTCCCTGTCACTGCGCCCACACACTGCCTAGCACACAGTGGTCCTGGCACCTGCCTGTCCTTCTTCCTCAAGTGGTAAGGCAAACAGAAGGTGCTACTAAGGGCCAAGTGATCCCATCAGCTGTGCTCTCCTACAGAGCATTGAATACAGAAAGCACATCAGACACGTTCTTTCTGTCCTTCACTAAGGCTCAGGTATCAAGCAATGTACATCAGATAAGCCAAAATTACAGTGAAGGGAATGGTAACTACCACAGTCCTGATACATCAGAGCTCACCTCCCTTCCTTCCACCTCCCAGCACCAGTCCAGGTAATTAACAGGGTGACTGACACTAAGGCACTCCTCCCCACACAGATTTTGGATGTCTTTTAAGAGATTCTTATAGCCAAAGGTGCTGGCAATGTCATTCACAGTAGCTATTCACTAGATTGGACACATGGTGTGACTCTTGGGGATGGTTCTGTGCAGGGCAGGGAGCTGGACTCAATAATCCTTGTGGGTCTCTTCCAACTCAGTGTATTCCGTGATTCTGAAATTGGGAATTTGAGATGAAATTACCTCTCCAATCCAACGTGATGCCACAGCACCCCCGCACTGTGTAGTTGACTTTGCAGTTCTGGGAGTGGAACAGTCCCAGTGTCTTATTTCTGAACATCTCTGCTCTGTGTGCAGTTCTGGCAGACAAAGAGGCTGAACTGCCATTCTATTTCACTTGGATTTGCTGTGTCCTAATTTTTTCTACAGGATACACAGGGTTTGTTTCAAACTAATTGCATCTGCAAAACACGTTCTTTAAGCTTGTAGATGTGATGGAAATAACTTTTGTGCGTCAACAGTTCTGTTAGGTGGAGTCATCCATTGTCAGTGACAGACAACTCTTGTATTAAATCAGAGTACACGATTTTACAGAGGACCAAGCAGAACAGAGATCAAGCACTTCCTTTACTGATTTATAAAAATGTACATTTTGGACTTGCAGAAAATAAAAATAAATCTTCCCTGAAATTCAAATAGAGATGATTTCTCAGGAGACAATAATATTTAAAGAGACAAAACCAACTAGACTGAGAACAAAAACAAGTATTTTCATTGTAGCATTGACTTGAAAAATCAATATCTCTCTCTAAAACTCTTCTTGAAAAATATTAAGCCATGCTGGCAGGGCAGTGAGTTGCCAAATGCCCTCAGCTGGAGGAGGCTTCATTGTAGGGATGCTTTCAGCTGGTGCAGAGTTGAATCCACATCAGTGAAATCCCTCTGCAATCCCAAGGTAAGGGGAGCATGGGAGGTGAGACAGGGTGCAGATGGAAGGAGCACTGTCACTCTGGGGCTCAGTCTGTTTGTCATTAGGGGACAGATGGTAGAGTTTTAAGGAACTCAAAGGCTAATATTACCTCAAGCTGCTTTTAAATTCTCCATGAGGGTTTGCACAGGGTTGACTCCTAAGCCAAGGAGCCAACCCTAGTTCTTTAGTAACACCATCCTCAGCTGCAGATTCTGGCCAGAGTGGAAAATCCGCAGCAGAGAGTGTATTTGTGCAGCATGCCTGTCTGTCAGGCTTGAACAGAAGGGAAAAATTCAGGTTCTCCTAACTTGACTGGTGTCCCTCACCAAGTCAGAAGCAGACTTGTGCCTCATTTTTCTTAATTCTCTTTTATATTTCCATCCACAGCATCTTTCTCTTACACAGCTTCTAAAGTCACTGCAACCAGCTGGAATACACCAAGACTTTTCAGAGCTGCAGTCACAGAAGGTTGAATTTTATTTCCTTTCCATCATGGAAAAATAGTCATGATCATCAGAACCAATTCCAAAAAGACAAAAAAGTGAGAGTCACCTCTGCAGTGAGGCAGTTTAGGTTTATTTGGCTTATTTTGAGGATTAGAGAAAGCAAATAATTTCCAGCTCAAACATGCTGCAGTTATTGCCACAGAATTTTAATGCTAATACCAACATGTCTTCTTAATTTTATTTCACTTTTTTTTTTAAATGGGGCCCTGAATGTAAAAACCTACCAAAGATGGGGAGTAATTGGACTTTTCATTCATTTTAGTAAACTAACAGATGGTGTAGCACTAAGGATACAGAAAGTGAGTTAAAGGAGGGGGCAAAAGTGTGACAGGGAGTGGGAAAGCTGTGCTCCCTTTTATTCCAAAGGACAATATTGCCTCCTGGGCTGGGATGCAGAAATACATGCCCATAAGTGGTTGAACAAATAGGGGAAGGGTTCTGGCCCCCAGTACTTGGGCTGAAGATTTAATGATGGCAGTGTGGGCTGTGGGTGAAATGGGAAGAAACACTGTGGAACTGCTGTAATGTGGGTGAAATGGGAAGAAACACTGTGGAACTGCTGTAAATGTGAACTTTACATACAGAGCTCTGTATGTACAAGACAGGTCTCTCCTTCTTGGTGGATGTGAAGGCTTGAGTCGCCTTTTTGACCTAACCTATTAAAATTCTTCATTGTCCCTCTATATTATCATGGTTCTGCTTAGAAGATGCAGAAAATCTAGAATCTATTTTCTTTGTGCCTGCTGAGGATTGCCAGGGAGGGATCCATTTACCAGTGCTTACAAGAAGTGAGATTGCATGAAATGGGTCCTTGGTGCAGCAGGAAGAAGTGCCAGGCTATGCACACTTCCAGCAAGAAATTCTGGGTGGCCAGGTAAGGGTAATCATGTTTGACTAAGGTCAGCCTGTGCTGGACCTGTAATAGCAATGTATAGGATGAGAGTACACCAAACATAAGTTTTTGTTCTCTGTACAGCATATCCACACATCCACAGGTTTCTTCTGCAAACAAATGAAAATCCTATGACTACCAGGTCACCTTAATATAGAGTCCCTTCTGCTTTCTGCTTGATCCCTTCTGTCACTGTGAAGATTTCAGCTAGCAGAGATGACATATTTGCCCTCACTTCCACACAGCAGCTTGGGAACACAGCTCATTCTCATTGCTGCATTAAATTAGAAGCAAACATGGGCACTGGGAAAAAGTATCCCAGAAGTTAAAGGGACTAACACTTTCCATCAATGGTGAAAACATCTTGGTCAAATTTTCAGAGAGCTGTCTTTCTGTGGGCTCTCCTTCCCTGAAAGAAACAGGGGGTAGCAAAGGGAACTCAAGTCTCTTGGGAAATGAGAGGGGAGCCCTATGGACATAATCTCAAGGGAGAACAAAGAACTAGAGGCAGAAGAAAGGAGACCTATAAAATATAATCCTCCCAAGTGGGACTCATGGGGGCCATTTATTCCACAGAGTGATATTTACTGCCTTCCCACAATGTTTGCACTAACTGGCAGCTCTGGCTAGCTAGACTGCTGTGTCAACATCTGCAGGTGTGAGCATGTGCCTGTGTGCAGGGAAAGGGAAACAGAAGAGAGAAAAATAAAATAAAAGGAAAAATGGTTTTGGTTTTTGCCTTTTTCTGTGTGGGTTTTTTTTCCTTCTGCAGAGTAGAAACCTTTCTGTGTTGATACCAGGAGGAGACTCCTAATGATTAATTGATTTTGCTGTCAAATGCAGCAAGTATGTGCACGAGTTGTGCATGTGCAAGGGGCATTGGCTATTTTTTCCCTAACAGTAAAACTTTTTTTTTTTTTACTCCCCTGATTCTCAACAACCTGCAAATCCCACATGCATGAACAAGGAAGAGAAGCAAACAAAAAAAAGTGTAAAAAACCCTGAGACAGCAGGAACACAACCTATCCCATAATTCTGGGGAAATACACAATTTGTCTTGACCTTTAGAGGTTTTCAGGCTTGAGTGAAATGCAAAAGCTGAGAGAACCTTGCAAAGCTTCACTGCTGCCCGATTACAGCTTCTCCTGTGCACTTTCTCAGCAGTTTCTCATCTCACACTGTCTCACACACATCCTTGCAGAAGCACAATATTTCTTCATCTGGTATTGCAGAAAATGTTTCATGTTCAAATCCTACGTTTGCTACTTCCAGCCATGCCATGAACAACATTCTCTTCATCGCATGAACTCAAATACATTATTAAGACCAGCAACAGCCTACTGCAAAGAACAGGTTTTCTGCTCTGTTTTCCTTCAAAAAAATGAAGCTCCAGCTTCATCTTTGCAGACATCCCTGAGGAGCCAACCTCTTCTCATTTTTGTTAGTGATCACATGCACCTTCAACCTCTGGTATCCCAGCTGTCGTGTAATAATCCTCATGACATCTCTGGCAGGCAGAGTAGAGTTATCATTCCTGGAAAGCCAGTTGCTAAATCCCTAAACAGACCTGGAACATGTAGGTGCTCGTAGCAGTCATAAAACCTCCACCTGGCTTCTGCTCCAAAACCATTTGGCACCTAAGGTGATTCCATTGGTGATCTTTGTGCTCACACATTATTGAAACACGTATATTACTGCAACTAAGCACATGTATAACCATTTAAAACTGGCAGATGTTCAGAACTTCCTTCACAGACATGCTCTGGCTAAATCTGCATGCAGGAGACTCCCCCTCTGCATCACCTTCTGCACGTTAGAGGCAGTGATCTAAATCTTTCCATATTGCTCATTTAAGACCATCTCCTAGGGATCCCCATCCAGTGGCACCTTGACACACTTGAGAGGTGGGTCATGCAAACTTCATGAACTTCAACAAGGCTGAGTGCAAGGTGCTGCATCTAGGCTGGGAAAACCCCAAGCACAAATACAGGGTAGGAAGAGAATGTACTGAGAGCAGCCCTGAGCAGAAAGACTCATTCCTGGTGGACAAGAAGCTCACCATGACTGGCAACATGCTTGTGCAGCCCAGAAATCCAACAGTAATGCAGGCTTCATTGAAAGGAGCCAGCTGGACCAGGGAGGGGATCCTCCTGCTCTGTCCCTCGAATACTCTCTCATGAGACCAAGCCTGGAAAACTGTCCCCACTCTGAGGCCCCCAACATAAAGAGGATATGAACCTGTTGAAGTGAGTCTGGAGAAGGGAAACAAAAAATGGTCAGAGGGCTGGAGCACCTCTCCTATGAAGGCAGGCTGAGAGAGTTGGGGCTGTTGAGCCTGGAGAGAAAAGGCTTCAGGGAGACCTTACAGCAGCAGCAGCAGCTGGCCTGAAGGGGGCCAGATTTGATGTTGGAAAGAAATTCTTTACTGTGAGGGTGGTGAGGCACTGGAACAGGTTTGGATGCCCCATTCCCCAAAGTGCTCAAGGCTGGGTTGGATGGGGCTTTGAGAAGCCTGGTCTAATGGAAGGTATCCCTGCCCATGTCAGGGGACTGAAACAAGATGATCTTTGAGGTCTCCTTCCAACCCAAACCATTCTGTGATCACTCTCCTGACCAGACAATCTGAGTGCTGAAAAGCATACTCACTTAAGGAATGCTGTATGCATTAAGGAATTTATATGCATTCACATTTTAGTCCTTCATCCCATACTTAATATGAATAAAAATGGATCAACTCAAGAAGGTTGAATCTGTTTTATTCTACACAAGGACATTGCTATTTCCAAGGGTAAAAACAGGGATATAACAAAAGAGAAAGAAAAAAATGAGACCTTTTTTCCATTGAGAACTCTGGTTTCTACATTTAGATTTATCATTCCATAATGAAAAAGAAGCATTTCAAATGTCATTTTTCTGATGTTAAATTTGTTAGAAGGAAAATTTTATAATAGAGCTAACCCTAAGTAGATGGGGTTTTGTCATAAAAATAAGAGGAATAAAAAAGGCTTGGGAAATTGTCCTATTTTTTCTAAGGGCACTAAAAAAAATCCTGATTCTTACAGACAGTAGCAGACAAAGACTAAATAATCTCAGATCTGTTAAAAATCGACATATGCCAACTTCCTAAGTGTATCGTAATTTTAGATGATATTTCTGTTTTTCTAGAAATTGGATGTGATGTTCCAGACTCATTTCAAATTCTTATGTGCAAGGTGTGGAGAAGTGTGACTCTAGAACAGAACTTGATCTGCAGTTATCTTCCAGCCCCTTCAAGCAGAACCTCACTGTCTCTTTTTACTGGTTTCATTTATACAGTCCCCAGCATCCTAGACTCAGTATCATTTATATGTTTGCAACCCTTCTTCTGATTTAAGAGAATTTTACAAATCCCCATTTCACAAACAGCAAGATAAAGTTCCAAAAAAGTAAAGAAGTAATCCAAGAAATAACAACGACCATACAGACTCAGGTCTTCCAAATCTCAGTTTGTGCCCTAACCACTCTATTATCCCACCCCACACTGTGCAGAGTCTTGTATAGGCACACCCTTATTCCACATGGGCAGTAACAGCAGCTCCCTAAATATTCAGTATTTCTTCTTTGATGAGAGGATGTTCATCCAAATATGAAGGAGTGGGGGAAGAAGAGGAGAATGAAGGTGAGAACCTCCTTCTCTTAAAATTCTATATGTCACAGTGCAGAGGCAATGGATCAGGCTAGAGAGAAACAAAAGGTTTTCACTGAAGAGAGAAGTCTAAAGACAGAAGTGCCTTGGGGTGTAGGGTACAGACTTTTTGTCTTTTCCTGCAAATATACTGCCCAATAGAGACAGGTTTTCATTGTGGAAGAACTTTATGGAGCTCTCAGAGTGGATAATTGCACTTTGGGAAAAAAAGAGGGAGGAGAAGGAAAACAAGCCAGCTTCTCTGCTCTCAGCTGATGTTTCAGCTTCTAAGCATTTGCACTTGAAAGTCTTTGAGCACCTTTGAAGTTAGATGTGAGAGATTTTCAGACTGCTTTCTCTACCGATGCTCTGAGGACCCAAAATTTTACAAGGTGGTTTCTAAAGTAAATTTGTCTCCATAGCATCCTCAGCTCACCTCAGTGAGGTATGTAACCACCCAATCTCTATAATCCTTTCTGCAATAATCCTCTCTCAGAAACTCCTAGGTATCCAGCTTCCAGAATTCAGGTACTCTATGCAGAATGTCCTTTTCATCCTAGAAGTCCTTGGAGGTAAACATGCATTACCCTGCACTTCAGAAATTTTGAATATGGTCTTTGGGAAAAATTTTACTCTTTTTAATGAGTTATGAAAACATACAGACCGTGGTGGCTGGCTACGGAATGGTGGACACTTAAGAGCCCTGAAGGAAACAAAATCAGTGTGAGTGGTATTCAAGGAATAAAACTCAGTAATTAAGACCCAGAGCCGGTCACCTGTATAGATAAATCTGACGCAGATTTAAAATGCCTCATGATAAGGAATACCTTTTCCATGGCCATGTGGCATTCAACACAGCGATTTACCAAATTGCCAGTTCCATGCACTGAGCAATCCCACAGCAGGCTGTGTCTGTAGCTCCCTCACTTCTCTTCATCGGGGCAACACACTATAGCCTGGTAAGACACCACAAGCCTTCTACGTCTCCTTCCTTCAAGGCCTCATACTCTATTTTGCACCACAGCCAAAAAGAGCAAAGCAAACGAGCAAGCCAAGATGAGAGTACAGCCATAAAATTATCCCACAGCCTCGAAAATTTCAGCCGCTGTCTTTGTCTCCTGCAGCAGAGCAAATTCCGCCTGCCCTCCCAGCACTGCAGGGAGGAGTATTAACCTATTGGCAGGTATAGCCCACAGTTTCTTTTGCAGAACCCAGCTGCGCCGAATAAATAAATCACCTGCGGCCATTTATGTGCAAATAACCTGTGCCAAGGGGCCGTTTGGAAGAAAAGCTTCGATCTGTGTTCACAGCAGCACTGGCATAATGGGAGCAAATAAACACGCGTGCTGTCCTCCCCGCTCTCCCCGCTCCCACAGCGCTTTTGTAACACAGCACTTTCCCTTGCTGTGTTAAGGCTGAGAAGCAGCATTTTGCATTAAGTAGTCGGCTGTTACAGAAGAGAAAGAGCCACAAAGTGCACTTAACAAAACCCACCCTCTACTCCAGAGCTGGGATGTTAAAACCGGAGAAGAGCGAATGTGCCTCATTTCCCCATCTGTAACCAATTCCCTTGACAGGCCCCATTAAAAAGCCAACCAGTTCTGGCACTCCCACTCTCAGAGGAGCCCTGAGATACAGTTATTAAATAAAGTACACTGGCTTTCATTGTGGATGGGGATTGCTTAACATAAGTGCAGCACTTAGAGATTGAGCAGGAGAGGAGACATGGAAGGTTTGAGCCACTGGGTTCTTTCACGATGGGCACCCACTCTTCTCCACTGCTGAAACCCAAGTCCTTCACAGATCCAGGCTTTTCTCATTTTCTTTCAAGTCTTGGCTCTGAACAAGCTAAATTCATAATAATTACGCCACCAATCTCAGGAATTTCCCTCCTTGCAAGTCTTGCAAGTATGCTCACTCTATCCACTTTAAACACAGGGATCCTACCCACACATCCTCCCAAGCAGGTTTTATTTTTCCCCAAAAGCTGACTGCACAGCAAAAAAAAAAGCCAATCCACTTTCCATAAATAATTTAAGTTTTAAAACAACTTGTGCTTTGGCTGTGCTTATGCCCCTGGTGTGACTGCTTTCCACAAATATTCTGGTGGGCAAACTCTCAACAAGTGAATTCCTGGAAACATGAATTATGAGAGGGTGTGCAAAGAAAGCTAATTCCAGAACCCACGGGTAGCTGCTCTGACCACTTACTCCCCCAGTTTTTTACTCTGTGAGAGGGATGGCATTGAAGGTAGCCTGAGATCTTTCATAGCCATACAGTAAATTTTTGTTATTGGACCAAGGGGTATGCACACATTGCCTAGGGAGTTTCAAGTCAAGAGAATCATCCCAGCAGATTTTAAGATGTTTTTGACTATTTCCAACTGAGTATTTGTCAAGTTCAGCGATATCCACTGCCCTGATATGCTCCAGACATTCACCACCCATAAGAAGTCCCAAATTCTTCTCATGGACCTGCATCCCTTCCTAAATGGAAGTTGTTCTGTGTGTTCTCCTGCTGAGGCTGTGCTGCTGAGCAAAGCATGGTCAAATTCCACCCTGCCTGAGCAGTGACCAGCAGCCTCTAACTTGGACTTCTGCTCATTCCTCATCCAGTGCAGACCAGCCACCTTCCTTCCCTTAATCCCCCACCAAATTACCTGGCTGCAGGGGGCAGAAAAATAGGGGAAATAACTTCCTTTGCAGAAGCTGAAGGGTCTGCATCTGCCCTACCCTCAAACACAGCCTGCCAAACCAGAACACCAGCATCATGGCCTGCTCAAGTCTACAGATCCCCTGCAGCCCTAAGCACATGTGTATGGGGCCAGGGCTCTCTCCACAACACTACATTTAAACCTGGAAGGGGCCAGGCAGTGTGAGACGTGCTTCTCTTCCTCCCTTCTCCAAGGAGCATACACCCCACTCCACTTGCACTCCTACCTTTATCAGGTAACTCAAACAACTGCAGGGTGAATGGGGAACAAAGACAATGGTATCTCTAAAGTATTTTCCTCTGCTGATCCCATATCCCTACCATTACTCCCCCAGGCAGAAAGTTTTTCAATGTAAAATACGTATGGTTAAAAAAAACAACCCAGTACATAAAAGTAAAAAAACCTAGCTTTTAACAAAGTATTTTCAAACTTTATCATGTCAGAAGTGATATTGATTACAAGCTTTTTTATTCCTTTTTTTTTTTTTATGCTTAACAACAAGTAAGTAGACTAGACTGAAAAAAGCCCAAAACTAGATGTCCCAAATCTGTATGGGATTAACTAGCAACAAACCCCTGGAGGGCAGCATGTGCTCCAGTTGGGCTCCACTAACTCACTCCCAGCCCAAGTAAGCATTACAGAAGCCACAGAAAATTGGGCTCTGCTCTCACAAAGGGAGCTGCATGACTTCCCCAGTTCCCAGGAGCTGCTAAAATTCTGCCAAGAGAGTGTCTTCCTAATTTGCATTATCTTGGCCATTTACAATTCATCCAAACAGAACTGGCAATTAGTGGTTGTTGGTAAACTCTGCAGTGAGCTCCAATCAGTGCTTTGCTGCTCTGGCGCTCTCTATTTACAAATTCTTGCAGTTATGGGCATATTAGAGAACCAGTTTTGACAGTTTCTGTCCCATGAAGTTACAGTTTTCCCCAATTACAGCAGATAATGAGAAGACCCAAGTTCACTAAAACATACAGTCCTGTGACCTGAGGACTCCTATGCCAAATTTGTGGAAGAACAGTGAACATCACAATATGTATATTGAGAGAATAGGTGCAGAGCCACCAAGCTGACTGAGCTGAGGTGACAAGGCAGTGTCTTTGAGGAAAACTAAACTGCCTCTTTACTATAGGTGGAAAAAAAACCCATCTTGAAGCATCATGGGATTATCTAATCCTTACCAGGATTAGCCTATGACAGCTGGGGAGAATTATCAATAGCTTCTCCTCCCAGCCCTGAAGCCTGAGTAGTTGGGAGGTAGCAGCAGGACACAATGCAAGGTGAGGAGCGGGTGGGAGCCCGATGGGAACGTCAGCTGTGAAGGGAGGGTTCTAATGCATGTCAAGACATAAATGTAAATGGACAGCTCTTACATTATCTAACCACTTCTCTCCTCGCTGTGCAGCGTCCTGCATGGTAGCCTTTTCATTCCTTTGCTCTGAAAGCCTCTCCTCTGTGTGTCCTGCCTTTTGAACAGTCTTCTTGCATCTATCTGCCTCATTTACTCGCCTTCTCAGTTCAGTTCCTCTCCTGACAGCATCTCTTATTCTCCTTTGCCAACCATCCCACAGTTTTTCTCCTTTTGATCTCATTTCTCTCCATCGAGTATTTAAGATTCCCATTGGTAAGAGATGGGCAGCATCTCACTACAAAACAGCATTTTAGAGCCAGTTCAGATTTGCTAGTTCAGAGCACTACTGACTGAAGCAAGAGGCCCTGAAAAAGCTCTTGCATACAGTTGCAGAGACATTTGCAGTCTTCTACCTTGGATAAAATGGAGAAATTACATTTCCATATTCCTTTACTTGAAAGAGTTTTTGAATTTTGTTGCCCCACAATATTGGTTAACATTGCTGTGTGCAAACCACCACCCCATCTATGCCAAGAAGTGACCAATTCTCCAAAATAACTGCACTTGCACAGTGTCTTTCAGATGTTGAAGACTTAAAAGAAAGTATTTAGATAAAAACTCTGTCTGGCTTTATTTTATTCATCCATGCTGAGTCTGAGACATGTCACATTTTGATCTCTGGCTACCTGCAAACAAAAAGGTTAAAAAAATCAGAGAAAGAAGCCAGTTTGTCAAACAGTGACTCAAACTGGACACAGCTGAAATTACAGTTTTATACAGAAATCTGATGAGGAAACTGCACAAGGAACCATGTAAGCCAGAGCAGCTGCTGGCAAGAACATTATTTTCTTCACACTCACAAATGGTTTGCAGGACCTCCAAGGCCATAATTCATTATTCAGTGAAATGTTTCATCTATTTTCACCATGCTATGAAACAAATGGAGCAGAGAGGCATGGATCACAATGGAGCCAGAACAGCAGATCCATAGAACAAAAAATTCCAAAAACTCCCAACCTCCCTTGGCCTGGCTTCCCCCATACAATGTACATCTTAAAGATGAGCCAACACACGCACTACAGCTGAAGCCTGGGAAAAAAAACCAAAAAACTTCTTAGCTAAAATCCAATTCCCCTAGAGCCACTGTTTATGCAGACACTGCCTAGAGGCCAGGCAATGCAGAAGCTGCCCTGGTTGTGCTGTTGTAGCCAGAAAACACAAGGCACATGGACATGATGATACTCTACTGCTCACACTTTGCAACCCCCACGACCAGGAGTTCAGACACGAGGCTTTTCAGTCATGAGAAGCACAAGGCACCTGGAATTGTTCCTGTCACCCAGTGCTAATTCTGGCTTTCTACTGGACCCATCTCCCCTAACCATTCCCCAGAAACCAGACCCAAAGCAGCAGGACACAATCCAGCAGCATTCAACCTGCCAGAGAAATCAGAAAGTTAAGGGCTTTCAGTCTCCTATGCTCAGCAGCAATTAATTTAAAGTCTGGAGGAAGATGAAAACTCCACCCTAATGGTCAACTGGTGCATGAGAGAGAAAATGAGCCATTTCATAGTCCCTGTGGTTATCATCTGCCACAAAGCATAAGATTTGATTACCCCTATCTTAACACATAATTACAAATGGTCATAAAATTATCTAGGCCCTTTTAAAAATCCTTTTATAATAATTGACTTGATGACCTCCTGGGGCAACAAAGGCTGCAAGCAGTAAAAGCTAAATTTATTCTACATTAACATACCTGTGCCTTATAACTATAATATCCTACAAATAAAGAATCTTCTAAGGGTATCTTCTTTGGAGAAGCAGCGAGAAGGCATGGAAGAATCCCAAACAAGCTGCATAAAACCACCTGTGCACAAACTTAGTGGAAAGTCATGGCAGCAGCAGAGCATAGCAAGAATTGCTGGAAATGATCAGGCACATTCATTTCCACAAGAAAAGTGTCAGGCCAGACCTTTACAGCTTACCATCCTAACAGTGAAATAAAACTTCCATTTTGTCATCTAGAATATTAAGTGCACAGGCATTAAATAAATGTATTGTAAATCCTAAGATAAATTTTGTATTTCTGTCTAAGCTGCTGACTCTGATTCACATGTCCATTCCTTATCTCATCCATAAAACAGGGATTAGGGGAATTCCATTCCTCTGGAGCAGAGGTGTTAAACAACAGCCTAAAGACTAAGTGCTAGTGATAGAGCAGTTCATGCTGTACGGATGTGAAGTGATTTGAGCTCCAGCTGCAGGGATTTTTCCTGCATCTTGTAGTGTTTGTAACTAAAAAATCCATTTTTTAAATCCTTTCTCCTGTGACCCCAAACCTACATGTTCCTATGCCTAAGCATTGCTTTCCATGCACATTCTGGAGATGGGATCAGAGTTCACAGAGAGCTAAGGCTGAGGTGCCCTTTGTGGGAAGACTGAGCAAGGATTTGATAGGCTTTTTTGTACTCGTCTCCCTCCTCAGAACTTCCCAAAGAAGCAAGAGGCATAATTTGCTTCCTTCTTCCACTAGCTCAAACTGGCCTGCCCCTTCTCATGAAGTGGCTATTCCCCATGTCAAGACACCAAACAGGGAGAATTCAACCAAAAGCAAAATTCTGAACGAACTTGGCAAGATAGGGCTGTCCTCAAGCTACTGCAGGTAAAAGGTATCAAGTCCAACCCTGCCCTATAGATCTACAGGCCTAAGTACAACAGCAGTAGCTGCAGCTAGAATTGCAAGGGGTTCTTTTCCCAGCCAAAAGACAGAGTGACACATTCTCAATAATTCAGCAGATCAGCAGCAGCATATAGAGCTATGGGGAAGAGATGAGAAAGTAAAAAACAGAAAAACAAACATTGGAAGTTACACTTCAGTCACAAAAAGCTCTGGTCAGATCTGCTAGAAACCAAACATAACTCAGGTGCCTTCTTTCTGTCCCCTACCTGGCCCTCTCTTCCTCCATGGGACATTGGTCTTACTAGGCTGCCAACAGCACTGCATAACGAAAGAAAGTAAGAAGCATCCCAGCATCACATGTTGAGTTAAGACCACAGGCAGAAACAAAGCCCTCAAAGCCAGGCATGTGAAAGACACAAAGCAGTTCCTGTGCAAGTGACCCAAGATGATCACACAAGTCTGTTTTGACCTGAATAAATTGGTGACTCCATGAAATTCTGAGGGATCTAGGGAAAAACCAGACTTTTCAGTTCCCAAGCCCTTGCTCAAAGCACAGGAGAGAAATTACAGAAGAGAGGAAATCTTCCCAGTGACAAATAGAAAAACCCACAGACAAGGCAGATTTGTCAATAAAGTAGCTAACTGGTCCCCAGTCCTACCAGAGAGTTAATTCACTTTGCCTTCCTTCCCCTTCAATTTGTGTTCCTAAGGAATCACCTATCACAAGGTGAGTACAAAGTGTCCTGGTTTCACTTGACACCAGGTTCTCTCAGTTCACCAAAGCTCTCCAGGTTATGAAACAGCCCAAAGCAGGTCACTACATAACCAGTTCATGCAGCTGCACTGATCACAGATGTAATTGGGGAGGGGCCTTTGGGGTGAGGGGGGAAAGGGGAAAACTTAAAGCAGGAAATGTAATTAAAGAAAGCCACTGCCAGCTCATTAAAATGTCCCAGGTTACTTTGTGGGGTGTGCTGAGTGCCAGCATAAGGTACTGAAGCAGAGGGAGGGTGCCCTACATGACTGCAGTGACTCCAGAGTGACTGGAGGTGAAAGGCAGAGCTTGTTTTCCTTTCCACAGAGAAGCAAGATAAGGGGAAAGAAAAAGTTTGACAATAATCATTTTCTACATTTATGAAGAACTGAGAAAGTTTGCCTACTCAATAGCCATTTTCTACTGAGCTGTCTCCCCACTGTGAGGTTTCTAACTCATGCCTGACTGACTCTCCTCTTGATTTCTAGTAATTAGAAGCCTTCCAGCCTACCCAGAAAAAAACACTCTGCTCAAAGCAGCCTTCTTTTTAGGGACCAATTGGGTGCTATTATCCCACTGACTTTTAAAAACCTGTGGCTGTACGTCAGAGCCCCAGCTGGTGCGTCCACACTACTTGCTTGTCTAACCTCCATACATTTCCCCTTCAAATCCAGCCCTTGCAAGGAAACAGAACAGATAATAAAATCCAGAGGGAAACAGATAAATCAGAGCACTTCATTCAATTGCTGACACAGGATATTGCTCAAGGAGGAGGATTCACCCACCCTCAGTGATGGAGTGATGAGAATCACTACAAGCACCCCCAGGAAACCTCTGCCTTTAAAACAGTCTCTATTTTACCCGTGTGTGTCCATGTGTGCATGTAATAAAAATAATTGCTGCTTGTCATCAACAGAGATGAGCAAGGCAAAGCCTGTGCTTTTAATAAGCCAATATGGATTTCACGTTCTGCTTGCTGTCTGAGCAACAGCAATTGCTATTTCCTTTGGAGATTGATTTTGCCTTAGGCTTGGTCTTAAGAGGTTATCTGATGGATTTTGGTTATTTGGGAAAAGGGGACAAAGGGCAGGCCTCACTTGGAAGTGAAGATAAAAACACCTGCGTGCACATCCCTTTTGCAGTTTTTTTGGTTCATTTTTCCGTGTTCAAAACAGCAGTTTGAAAGGAAGAGAGAGCAGGTGGAAGGCAAGATGGGGTTACAAAAGTCACAAAAATACAGTTCTCTCTACTGCCCCTAGTCTCTGTTTGGTATTTGTGCTGGAAAAGAAGCAGTGTTGTAAGAGATGAGGTCATCTTTGGGGGGCCAGTGTGAGGTGCCCTGGACAGTGAATTCTGAAAATCCAAGGCCTGCCATTCTCAAATGCTGAGCAGACCAAGGCATCCAAAATTATAGGCCACTCCAAATGCTCCCTCTTCTGCAATACTGTCTTTTCCCCTCATGGCCATGGTGATCTCCTGAAGCAAAGGTGACCACTCCCAGGGCTTTTCTTGGGGCAGGACAGTGCCCAGAATATTGATCCCACTGAAACTACCTAGATTTTATAGCAACATGTGGGAAAAATGTTATGAGGAATAGCAGCCATAAGGCTGTTCCCTCTCATATGAAGACTTGCACTTAGTCTCAGTAGGGTCCAGAAATAATAGAGTTTCCAAGGTTTCTCATGTCTGAATTTCCTTTCCTCCTCAAAACCAACTCACGTTACTATTGGCTTCTATCTTCCCATACCATAATGAATCTCAAGTATTTTTGTATCTCCCCTTG
Organism: Cyanistes caeruleus; assembly: GCF_971803275.1. NCBI lineage: Eukaryota > Metazoa > Chordata > Aves > Passeriformes > Paridae > Cyanistes > Cyanistes caeruleus. The sequence continues at coordinate 92,039,655 of NC_141703.1, read as the reverse complement.
AATACATTCAACAGAGGAAATTAATGAGTATGAGGAAGAGAAGGAAGAAGAAAAAGGGTAGGGCTGGGAAAATGAAAGTTTAGGTGACAGTTTGTGTATTTTTTTTGTATGAGTAAGCGAGAGAAAGTACGTAAGCGTGACTGGAAAGTGTTGCAGAGGAAATATGTAAGAAAGGCAGACAGGTTATCTGTCATTCAGCCTGCCCTCCATTAGTTTCCAGCTCTCTCATCTTTCTCTCCTCCTTTTCACTAAACTATTCTATTTCTCTCCTGTCCAGAAAGACCAATGCAACAGGAAGAAGAGGAAGCAAATAAAAGAGAGGTGTGGGAGAGTGGGGGGAAGATGGAACAACCACACTCTTTTTTATCCACTAGAGCAGAGAGGTGAGAAAAAAGCTCACAGCCTAAAGCTAAAACAAATGCGAAATAAAGACATACTTCACCCATGAACTGCAGTGTCTGTGCCCAAAGGGTGCAAGTGTGAACCATTCTCAGGCACCTCAACCTCTCCTCTTAGCTGCAAAAGCAGAAGACAAAGTCCCCAGGCCAGTGGTCTGATTTTTCCCACAGGCATGACACGTGCACCGGCTTTGGTGATGGAACTGATAACAAAGGCACTACAGATGACAAACACTGTGGCAGCTCAGGCTTCTGCGATGATGAATAATCCCCCTGCAGAGTTTCAGCTCATTTATTTTGCCAAATCCCGTTTCTAAGAACTGCTGTGCATTTGGCTACATTGCACAAGCTGAAAAATGGAATACTTTAGAAGGTGACTGGATAAAGTGGCTGTGGGTGCTGGTGATTTTCTACAGCTTCTAAGAGCACCTTGTCCTGGAAGCAGCTGGGACAGGGAAGAGCTCTGCTGGGTTTCAGGCAGAGGGAGACTACGAATGCAATAGTTAAAAATAGTAAGCTTTGATCACTTCCCTAGTGACACAGCTTTTGTACTGTGGCATATGTGCTTCATCCATCTGGGACCAGAGCATGCTACAGCTGCTGGTTCTGCCTGCTCCCTGCTGTAAGGAGCTATGAGTAAAGTAGCTGTGAGCTCCACACTGAAAAAATACAAGTGGTGTGTTACATCCTGGATTCCATAAGAGACTTTTTTTCTTTAAAAAAAAAAAGTTGCTCATAATTAGTCTGCATGTTTTTTCAAACTGATACTGATGCAATGGCTTGTTTATGCAAAACAGCCAAGTGTACAAAAATTAAATGCATCCCTAACCTACCTCTTTTCCTCTTGCTGACAGCTGGTGTGGTTTAGGATTATCTCATCAGTAGTTTGCAGTGGACATGACACCCGCGTGATGTAGTTAATATAATATATTCAGAAATAATCTTTCACTTACAGTTCAGCCAATGATAGCTTGCTTCTTCTGCAAGGCAACTTATGATATAAAAATAAAGCACCCAACGAGAAGGTGACATCTCCAGACACATTATTTAATTTGCAAAATTACTAAAGAACAGCAGAGCAAATTTTTAGTCTGAAAGCAATTAAGTGAAGCCAGTGAAAACAAACACCTGGGCTACTGCGCAACTGCATCAGAAGATGGACAGTGACCTTTAAGCTCTCATCTCAGCCTCTGTTCCCTGGTGAACTGGCTGCCATCAAGCCCTAGGAGCAGGGTAGCTACCCAGGTGAGTGACATGACTTAAAGAAACACGGCCCAGAGTCAGGCAAAGCTCCTTTGTGAAGGGGACAGCTGATGAGGTTTATAGCATGCTTAAGATTTCACTCATGTTGTGTATATGAGAGCACTCCTGCTTGGAAAGGCTCATTTCACTCTTACTGCTTGGTGAAGGAAGTAAGAAAATAGGAAGAGAAAAGTTGAAAGGACAAGAGGAAATGGCCTCAAGTTGTGTCAGGGGAGGTTCAGGTTGGACATCAGGAAGAATTTCTTCTCTGAAAGGGTAGTTAAACACTGGAACGGGCTGCCCAGGAAAGCAGTGGAATCATCATCCCTGAAGGTGTTCCAAGAAAAACTGGACATGGCATAGTGCTTGATTTGGTGGACAGTGTTTAGACAAAGGTTAGACTTGATGATCTTGGAGGTCTTTTCCAACCTTAATGATTCTACTCTATTCTCTTCCATTCTATGATCCTAAGTGTGGAAGTGGGAGGGGGAGCAAAGAAGAGATGACCTTTCTTGGTTTCCAGCCCCCAGGGGAACAAACTTCCCTCTAACAATGATGAGGTCGGCAGGAATCCTTGAGGAAACACGCATCCTTGACACATTAATTTGTATTTAATACCTGAGTGTTTACAAAGAGAGGTGAAGGCCAGTATGCTGCAATGGCATTATTCGCTTAGCGTTGCGCTCTGCGTAATCCCCATGGAATTGCTGCCTCACCCCACATGGCTTCTGGCACCTGTCCCACGGGCAGAGGCAGAAGTACTGACACCACAGCAAGCAGAGAAGAGCAAGTCTACCACCTGAACAAGAGCTGACCGTGTCCGATAGAAATACACCACACACACGTGTGGGGTAGCGCTGGCACGTGCAGGCAGCCCCAGCTCACTGGGAGCAAACCAAGCAGTGCTTTTGGAAGGGCCCAGATCTTCTCAGGGAAAATTAATAAATAAATAATAAGAAAAATCACCCTGTCCGTCAGAGATTAGTTCAGTGACATCCCTGAGGAAAAGGCATCTCTTTGATGTTTATTTGGCTTAACTGAAGGAGGGGAAAAAAGTAGGCAGATGCCAGAAATAATGGCATGAATAAGTGTGCAGACGTGCCAGAACATTAGTGAATGTGAGAAGCTGCTGCACTGGCAAAGGACAAGAATACCATGTAGATTAGACAAGATGTCAAAAACACTCCTCTGTAAACACAACCACAAGTTTCTTCATTACCATACCTACTTCAGCAAATGCACTATGGTTTCTAAGGCTCACAATCAGGTCTCATGCTTTTATGAGCCACTGAGCTTTCCCAGCACAGACCTGTCTGAGTGCACAGGCAGCTGCCTGCTCCCAGTGAGGTGAGAAGCTCAGGAATCAGTCCTGATCTTTGCTGGGGCACAGAGGTAGAAATAAAGAGCATTTCTAGAGGCCAGTGTGCTCCTTGCACCCAGGCAGCAGCGAGATGTCCCCACAGAAATTTGTGCTGTCCCTGTATGAGTGTAGCCACTGTATAACAACACAGTGTGTGTGAGAGCCACATCCCACCCCAGCAAATGCTGTGCAATCGTGAGATGATGGCAACTCTCAGCCCATGACAGAAAATACCAAGCTGTGTAGCAAATGGCCAGCAGTCATTAGCTTAGTCCAGAGGAAAACACAGGTCTCAGATGGGCTGCCTGGATTACAGCTGGTCTCTAGAGAGGAGCCTAAGGCTCCAAAGAGTATCTTATTTTTCACAGTCCACGCCAGAATCCTACATAGGAGGAAAAAAAAAAAAATCAATGAAAATGGACATGTGGAAAAAGTATGCAAGATAAGGGGAAATCACCTCTGTTCCAGCACTGTTAGAAAACTCATTAAATCGAGATGCTAAGGCTATTTCATTATATTTCAAACTGGTATTTTACTTTGCATAAGAATGAAGGGAAACTGACTCCAAAACCCCAGTCAGAGAATCCCTCATTTGCATCTTAAAAGGGACAAGTCTGTCTGTTCTGCTTATTCTGTTCTTTAATTATCCTAACGAAAGCAAATGTGAATCCCCAAGGGTTTGGTCCTTTTCTGACAGATTGCTTTTAAACCCAGAGACAAGGGAGGCACATAGCCATCAAAACCCTTAGTTTTTAACTTGCACATCTGGGGAAGATTCCCCTGGTATCTCATGTGACGTGGACAATATGTTATAGCAAGAAGAAAAGCTAAACAAGGGCTCCAATTTCCTGCCGTATAGAAAGCCCATGAAAAATCTACTTTAGATCCAGAAACATTGAGAGGCTGCTGGTTTCAGGCAGCACAGCCCTCTTCAGACACACGATGTATTACAGAAAGTCCATCCTTGCATCCAAACAGAGCACTGGGTGTTTGGTGTGTTTAAAGGTTCCCATTAAGAATCAGTTTAAATGAGAGACCTCACACAAAGCGAGAGCAATAGCTTTGTTTTATGGAGCTGTTTATGAGGGTCACCAGTTCAGTCAAGAAGCCAGGACTCAGGAGAGCCAGGTCCTTTCCCAAGTTCTGCAACTCATTTGCCACTTTCTTTGAACACACTCCTGCCTCTCAGGCAAAGTATTAGAATACAAACTTTCCTCCTACAAAGAATCTGTCTGACACCTAGCAGAAAGAGGCCTCTAGCTGTTAGTGTAATATAAATAATAAATGAGTGAAATAATAAATAGGAATAAGGCATTCTGTTGCAAACAAAGCTGACACATTAGTGAACGTGTTTTTTAAAGCATACCCAAACACCAGCCTAAGCTCCAGTGCTAAAACATAGTGTCTCTTTTTAAGCCCCAGAAAAAGCAACAAAAGTCTGTGAGCAGTTCTGTTCAACCCTGAACCCTTCCAAGGGTTCATACAGATGAACAACTACAATTGTTCATGTAATGGTACAATATCATCCTTAATTGTTTTAAATTCCATTTCTGTTGCTTAGACCTAGGATGCCACAGCCTGCTCTCAGCATCACACATAAAAAACTCAGTGGCTGTCATTACAGCTGTGATGAATTCAACCAACAGAATTTGCCTCATGCTGCTCTGAGCAACAGCACCACAAGCAGATAGTCTAGTTATTAACCATCCTGTCCAGAGCCATGGCATTAGTATCTGAGAGGAGGAGATGGAACAGCACTGCAAGGCTGATGCTGCTTGGGTTCTCCTACCATGGACCCATTGGAGAGATGCAGGAATAAGAACAACCTGATTTATTTCTTCATACCCTCATTCTCTACCCGTTTGCTCAGACAACCCCTTGCTGCATGTATATGGAACAGGAATTCTGCCTTGGTTGGATGCTCTGGATGCTGTTGTGGTACGTAATCATAGGAAAAAAACACCAAACCAACAAAAAAACCCCAACACCCCCCCCCCTCCCCCCAAAAAAAAACCCAAACCAACCCCCCCCAACAAAAACAACAAAAAAACCCAACAAAAACAAACAAACAGATCAAAACCCCAAACCAAAACAAATCCAAACCAAAATCCTCCCAACATCCCTCATTCTGTTTAAGGCAACTGGATATAAGGTAACCTGCCTAAACCTTTGTGTACATGCTGCTGTCTCAAGTGATACCACAGAATTGTTCAGCGTTCTGACAATAACAGTGAAAACACATTTTAACAGCACCTGAATGAAAAACAAGTATGAAAAATTCCTGCATTTATCCCCCTCTACTATGGCTGTATTGAGTCAGGATAAACCAGAAGCCATTTGAAGAAGCAACATGAATTTTGCTTGCTGGAAAAGAGGGGACAAGAAGAATGATTTCTCAAGTGTAAGTAAGCCAAGGATGAGACTGAGGGAAGAAGACCAGTAGGATTTATTTGTAATGACAAGTGACAAGTGATCACCATAAAGATATTCTTGGAACAGAATCCTGCTAATCTCTGCTATAATTCTAGTCTCAAATGGTTTGGCTCTGGCAGTGCTTCTAGAAATGATATATGTGAAAGCATTGGGGATTGTCAAGAAAGGAGTTTTGCCTTGACAGTTACATTTTGGACTCAATGGATTTGTTTGTGCTTCCCCTGCCCTACCACACACCCTTGTCTGGTCTCATTTTTTTTTAAATTTTTTTTAAAGCTAAGGTCAGCTGCAATTAGTATTTAGAAAAGAAAATGTTTATAACCTCTTGCTTTTATCATCATTAATAATGCAACAAATGTATTGAATGTGGGCAGACTTTTCAGCAATCTGTAGTGTTCTCCCCCTCTGGCTCAGAAAATATGTACCTCTTGAGAGAAAATCTATTTCATTAGAGACCTGATAAAATGCCTAGAAATGACAACATAAATAAGCATTTAAGTGCTGCTCCTTCTTTCACTGTGAAGTCTTTTCCAGCTGAGAAAAGCAAGAAAGAAGCCGTAGTGGGATGGTGGGAGACCAAGTTGATGAATATTTGATCACAATTGTCTTAAATAAATGCTTTTCCCAGACATTCCCTCTTGACATATCGACTGCACTGTTAGGCTCACCTCCCTCACACCACCTTAAAGGCAAGTCCGTGGCCAAGGCATTTTGAGTTGACAACAAATCAAACTGAATGCTTCCTCTCCTTTTGCTTCTCCCTTCTCTAGCATGTTCCTTACATTGCTGTCATTTCCTTTTCCTCTTTCCATCGCTCCTTCCACAAAAAAGGTTTGATAGATAAACTAGAGCCCCTTATCCGGAGCTATTGCCTGCTATGAAGGTGGTTCAAATGTAGGTTATTGAATGGTCAGAGTGCTTAATCTGGCCTGGCTGTGCTGAACTTCTTTATGAGAGTCTCAGAGAAGGAGATGTCAAGGAGGGAGTTGGAGAACAAGGGAAGCAGCAAACCAGCACATTGAGGTCCTTTACCTCAGACCTCCATGGTTCCCCTGCACCTCAGCTCTGCCCTGTGATGGCTCACAGAGTACACATAAATGTTAAGCAAAACCGGGCACCAACACAAGTTGCCTTTATCCTGCTGTTTGTTCAAAAAGCCCTTCCCTCAGGATCAGCAGAACCAGCTTAAAAAATAAAGTGGCTTTGCCCTGGGCTGAGATTCCTCTCACCTGCTGAAGAATGAAAAGACAACCTTTCCCACAACAACAAGCCAACCCAACTCTCACATGCACCTTTGCAGGGGCAATGAATCCCTGTAACACTCATCTGTGGAGAGCCCCTTGCCTCCTTCCCAGGCACCACACCAGCCCAACATCAACTCCACACGTGCACCTTTGCTGTGTCTCAGGGAAGCAGCTCACAGCTCAGTGCACAAGCCATGCAAAATAAGGTAATCAGGAGGACCAAAAGCAAAATTCACCAAGCATTCTTCTAGTGACTAAGTGGCAGTAAAAGACTTGCAAAGGGTACAACCAGCTCCTTTGGGATTTCAAGTGTTCTTGAGAAGCCCATGCATATTTATTTTTTTTTAAGCTAAAGAATATATTAGTTTTTTTTAAATGCCTTCTATGCATATGCACAAGTTGGCAGCCCAGATCCCTATGGATCTTGATTCATTAAGCAACCACCAAATTCCTTGTTACACCTCCCACTTGACTAAAGTCACACGAGAAATCTGTCTAAAGCAAAGGACCTTATACAAACTTTTAAATCCTAAACTGAACACCACAGAGGTTGGGGCACTTTTTTATTACAGCTGACTCACACTGCACATAGACACAATACCAGCTTTCCAAGCTGAAGAATTCAAATGAAAGAAGAGCAGCATCTAAAAAGAGCTGAGTCCAAGAAATACAAGTTTTGTACACAAGACATCTTTGGATAAAGGAGTCCACATTGTATGTCAAGACCACACCATTCCAAAAATATCTTTGAAGGTGATAATTTTGGCCAGATTATTCAGCTCTTAATAGTGGGAACCCTATGGGTAACAACAGGTTAGAGAGGTCATCTAGAAGGTTTCTGAGGTCTATCTAGCAAAGCTACACTGTGAAAATTAATCAGAGGGGTCATGATGGCACTGCAGAAGATATTCGGAGGCAGTAGCAAAACAGGTAGGGTTTTTATACCAGTAAGACAGACAAGTCTCCCAGTTAACAGCAGGCTATGCAAAGACCTCAGCTGTTAGGCAGCACAGGGGAGTCACACCAGTCCATAGCAGAAAGCTGACAGGAGATGCCAGGTAGAGACCAGGGGTTAGCCCCAGCCAATAACTAAGTACCACACAGCCATTCTCTCACTACCCTCTTCCCAGCGGCGAGGAGAATCAAGGGGGGAAAAAAACTAAACCTTGTAGGTTGAGATAAGAACAGCTTAGTAGCTGAAAGCAAGAAAAAGGTACTGTTACTATGAAAGCAATAGAGAGGAATAAACACCAGGAGAAACTAGTGATACCAAACATGCGCTCACTACTCCCTGACCAACCCCAGCCCATTCCAGGCACCTCCAATCAGTTTGTTTACTGAGCATGGCATTCCATGGTATGGAATATCCCTTTGGTCAATTTGGAGTAGCTGTCCTGGCAATGATCCTTCACAGCTTCTTGTACACCCTCATGCTGGTAGAGCACAGAAAAGTGGAAAGTCCTTGATTTAGGGTAAGCAGTACTCAGCAACAAATGAACCATCAGTGTGTTATAAACATTATTCTCATACTGAATTAAAAACACAGCACTGCACCAGCTACTAGAAAGAAAATTAACTATCCCAGCCAAAACCAGGACACCATCCAGAAGAAGAACTGTAAGAAAAAGTTCAGGTGGAGGTATTCAAACCCAAAAAGCATCCTATTTTGAATGCTGATGTTAACCCAGCTCTCCTTGAAGCATGGAAACAAACAAGGAGCAAGAACTCAATAATGCTATTGACTAACTTCTCCTCTGAACTCTCAGCTCTCATCTCTACCTCATTTCTCAGACAGGCTTCTAACAAGTTTGGCCCTGACTACATCCTCTTTAAAGAGTGAAAAAAAAAAATTCAGTAAAGTTTAATTTAAACATTTAAAGTATATTAAGAAAGTTAAACCCCTGTACATGGCACCACTTTCCAATACTTATCCCTGTATAAGTAATTTGAAGTCATTTATGGAAGGCAAGACATTGCTTTGTTTTTTACCATCACACTCAGATGCAATAGCTTCACATGCTCACCAAACTATTTAATCCAAAGAAAGAAGTGAGAAAGGTTTGGAAGTTGTTGCAGCAGCTTTTGGTGGGGACTAGGACATTTCCACATCCCAGCCTGAGCCGAGATTGGCAGGTCAGAAGAATGGAAAGAGGCACAAGAACAGCTCCAAGAGGGAGCAGGCTTTGCCTGACACAGCCCTAGCACAAGCTTGTGTACCGTGGACAAAAAGAGGTGGAGATGGGATGCCTTCCAGTGACTTGGCAGAGATGCCATGTTTCTAAAATGTGTGCACACGTCACTTTCTATTCTGCTTTTCTTTTGCAAGAAGGCCTTTTCCAGGGACTCATACCATTATCCTAATAGAGTTGCCATGCCTGATCCTACCTTCCCATTTGCTTAGCAAAGCAAGTACTTACTAGTTCTAAAGCACGGGGAAATATCCTGGAACAAAGTGGAAAAAAACCCAGTGACTAGTGTAAATCAAATTGGACTATGAATCATCGCTGGCCTGTGGTCAGCAAAAGAGAACCATTTTTTCTTCCTGAATGCTGGAAAACCTGTCAGTGATTTATTTGTGGGACAAAAAGTAGCTTATTTTTTTTTTCTTTTCTTCCCCAAATAACTTCAGCTGTGCTTTTCTTGGAAGCAGTGCCACTAAACTCCTACACTGTTCACCCTCCCATCAAGAAAATCACTTAGAGCCAAAGGTGTCTGTGGTAAAACTCCAGTCATGTCAGTGGATGAAAAGGCCCAAATGAACTTGGTCCATTAAATGCTTTAAAAGAGATACAGAGGCGAAAAGACAAGGGAAAAAAAAAATACCAAACCAAAGCAAAAATATCCTGGCACAAAGAACTTTATCCTAGGGGTCACAGCTGCACATTAACTTTTCCACCTTAATAAAAGTCACAATCAAATCCTCAGTATTTAACACCTAGTTTCCACTTGGCACAAAAGTAAAAAGAAAAATGAAAAAGAGAAGGTTAAAAGAGAAAAGTAAAAAGAAACAGTATTTTCTTTATATAATCGGTAAAACTTTCCTCCAGCATATTCATGGGGATTTTGTCCTCTTCCCTGTAAGACATGATTAAGCAGTGCCACAGCATCTACTGTCAGTTTAAATTCCCTGCCTCCCAGAATGAGTAGTCGTAATTAAAAGCTTAGCTCACCTTATCCCTCCAGTTTCCCAGGTGAAAAGTCAAGGCCTGCATTTAATTGCATATATATGTGTGCATGTTTAAAGCCACAGCTCTGAAGAGAAATGGAATTTGGGAGGAGTAAGGGGAACAGGCACGAAGGTATTTGACACAGTTTCAAGCAGGGAAAAATGGGAAGGGAAGGAGAGCAGAAAATGAGAGTGCAGATTCTCCTTCTCCCTCCCGTTAGTCCTCCTGTCCCCCACCTTCCCATCTCTTCTTTTTTTCCATTTTTGGTTTTTTTTTTTTTTGTAAGATAGAAGCTTTTATTTTACTTCTGACTTGTTCCATCACTTCCCTTGGGTTTCTCAATGGAACAAGTGATGCACAGAGAGGTTTGTCCTATCTGTGCACAGGCACTGTGTTTTATGACATGGTTTAGTTCATTGACTTGGCTGGCTGTGAGAAAGACTGAATCAACTTTTGCTCATACCACCATGGGAAGTGTAGACTGCAACCTACATACATCAAGTTCATCCCTAGATGTTCTGGCTGCATAGGTGCTGTCAATGCCTGGTCCTGCTGCTTTGCCTTCAAGTCCTGGAGGGGAACCCCAGGCACCTCAGCTGGGCCAGGTGCTGCACCAGCAGGAATGCTGGGCAATGTTTTAAGCCAAGATACAATAGAATTGTAAACTCTACAGGAAAAAAAGGCATCTTCTCTGAAGTGGACATGGGCACTGAACTAAAATCTTTGGAATTAAACTAGGAAGAAACACATTTCTAAAGCTCTTAAGCAAACAGATTTGGCTTAAAAGTTACCACTGCACATGATACTTCCAGCATCTTGGAACCTCTGTACCTCACGCTAATCTTCCAGAGATTAAAGACAGCTGTTGAGGACACTTCTGCATTCCTGAAAAGCCCTCTGCATTCCACCACACCATGAGGGCACTTCTGCCCTTAGAAAGTGCTGAAGCATTCCTAAAAATTTCACCAAGAAGGCTATTCACAGAATTATACAGAGCAATAACAATATGACTGCAATGGGAAATTGAGTTTGGAAAATAGTTTGCACAAAGGAATTTTGTAAGAGAGCTGGCTAGGTTGTTACTATGCAGGGTTTACATACTTGATTCAAGCTCCCAAGCTGAAAAGGAAGACATCTCTTGCAAAAGAATACTTCCAACCTTTTCAGCCAACAGCAGAAGTCTTTAATTCTATCATGCTACCAATCCAGTGCTTGACTGAGAAGTCTAATCTGGCCCACAACCATTAATGCCTCTCAATGAATTTGGAATGCTTCCAAATCAACCATAACAGCAAGACCTATTTTTTAAATATACTTGCATCAGCATAAGAGACACTACAGCTCATATTCTTGAGCACCTCAGTAGAGCAGCTTTCACCAGGTGATAGCAAAGAACACCGAGTTTGTACAGATCTGTACTGCCAGAATGCTCCTTGGATCTCTGATCAGCACCATGGTCATGCCCCACACCGTGGCTTTAACAAGCAGGGACAAGTTCACAGCTGGTGCCTGCACTCACTGCTCCCCCACAGGTCTAACTCTTTGTTAGGCCAGGTTTCTAGGCAGAGCTACTTGCCTTAGGGCAGCCTCCAGCATGGTCCAGGCTGTGTAATCCCTCACCTCTGGTTATGTTCCTAGGGAGATTTCTTCCTCTCTCTTGCACCTTTTTATCATCCCAGAACACTCAGCCTGTTGGTCAGTTTACCAAATGCTGTGTTCTGCAGAGCATAACTGGGCTTTAGGAAACCTCAGTGTCTTGTGTACCTTGAAGTCTATGAGTAACAAGATGTTCCCCAGCTTGCAGGGAGCCATCCTCACAGGACTTCTGAACCTGTCTCCTTTGCAGGTTTCTGCTGAGGAAGGGAGTCTTGAAATAGTAACTAGCCTTCCCAACTACTGCTTTACTCTGCCTAGGGCAGCTCCTATCCCAGCTGTAGCTGGTTCTTTAGTAGTGCCCTACACAGGATCTTCCTTCAATTAACCCTTGCTTTCCTACAGTTATGGTTTTTAGAGTTTAAGACATCACTAACCTCAGACCTTTCTTCTTTCATCTTTGCTTGCTGGCACCCTGAGAAATCATCAGTAGCAAGAAACTAAGCCCCCCACAAATGGCTCCAAATTTCTTCCTGAAGCCACTGGCAAGAGGCACAAGCATGCAGCACATGCTACTGTATCCCTGTGCTCACCTCAGTTTCTCAGTTTTTTCTCAGAGGAGAAACCGGGTTTCCTTGCACAGCTGGAGTGTATCTGTAAGTGTGCTTTGATAAGATGGACACCATAACCTAACTGAGCCAGCTTAAGAGGTGTTTCATTCCATCCCTCATCCACCTTCCTCACTATTTCCCCGTGACACAGTGCAAGGAAGTTAAACACTAATGAAACTGGGGATCTGGGCAAAGCCTTCTAAGCCCTGAGTGTGTAGCTGTACTGAGCACCTGTCTGTCATGGGTACTGAGGTCTCTTCTGGGAGGTTTGGTATGCACATTAATGAGCAGCTATTCAGCCCAACACGGTTCCTTACCTGACTTGGAAGCAATGAATCTTGAAGGACCTCAATACAGCTGAACATAGAGGGGGAAACAGAAGAGCAGGATGGAAACACTGGAAGTTAATTGCAGGGAAACTGCAAAGACTGATTGTAGTAGGTGAGGAACTATAGTGTTTACTATAAACAATATCAGCATATTTATTATATGCAATACGCTTGTCATTAAGACTGCTCTTCACACGGTACTGTATTTATAGTATTGTCTCATCTTTCTTTGCATGCAGGCTGATAGAACTATTAGCATAACCATTGTATTATCACTATGTAATCACTATTAATTATTACTGCAGAACATCCTGTGGGAGTACAGACATGCTATTTAATAGTTAAGCAGCCAGGCACACAGCTACTGCTGCCAATATCTTACCAAGTGTGACTGCTTCACAGATCCCACCTCCTTCTGACCACTTGTTGGATGTCTTTTGCCACCCTCATTCCTCACTCAGCAGCAGCAATTCAGAGGAAAGCCTGGAGGCTGTACTATAAATATACACTCAGCACAGGCAGCCACAACCCCTGACTACTCAGGATGCTCCAGCCTTTGCTGCGCCTCTGGTCTCTTATGCTTCATGCAGAGACAGACAAACAACCCCAAATGTAATTGCATTGTGTCCAGGCAGAGAAACTCTCACTGGAGGTGCTCCCCCCATCTCATTAGGGTGGGAGCAGGTGCTAGATGAGTTAATGAGCTTCAGCTGACAGGTGGCCACTGCTGTGGTTGCAGCAATTGCCCCTTCCCTGCTGCCCGCCACCTCAGCACAGCCCCATACATCCTACAGACCAGCAGAGAGCACAGGCTGGAGGGGCAGCTGGAACACAGGGCACATTTTAGTATTTATAAATCAATCAGATGTCCAAGGAACTATAGGGAAAGCAAGGTTAATTGCCTCGCTATTGCTATAAAAGCCAGTGTGTCCTCTGCTACTTTGGTGCACTCAGCTGCCTCAGACTGACAAAATGTCAGCTTCCTCTCAGATCATTCCTTACTCTTCTGTGCTGTAAACAGGGTGATTCATTTAATATACAGATGTTTTTTCTTCCTTTGCAATTAAATATCTTAATTGGAATAGTTTTTACAATGACTGTGCCTTGTCTCTTCAGCAAAATAATTTCTTGACAGAGTGCAGAAAGGCAGAATCCTTTAGGGAGCTGGTAGGTCTGCAAGGAAGAACGAGGCCACTGTGATGCAGTCTGGTCTCTGGAGTTTGGGGGCCACTTCTGTCCGTGCAAAGAATGAGAGACTGCAGGAAAGACAGGGGAGATAATGAACCTCCCAAGGAAAGGTACTTTCTGATTGAAGTCCCTGGGGATAAAAACAGCTCTGCAACAGAGCCAGCACCCAAGCCCTTCTCTTTTGTCCTGACAGCTGGGAGACATGCCTGGCCGCTCATTAATGCTTCACTTCCATGTGGTGCAACTTCTCACCAGCTTCTCTGACACACAGAGCATACACAATATACCCATTAGCATTCTTTTTACTCACTCTGAAATCCCATCATAGCACATCTATCCCACTTCATCCCTCTTTGCTGGATCGAGTTTCAATTTTTTCTCACATTCAAAAACCTACAGCACTCTGAGCCTGTGTTTCCTTTTCTTGACTTCACCTCCTGCCTGTTTCTTGGCCTTCTCTAGAGTGTGGGCTCATTTCTTAAGTCTGGGCTGCCAGAGCCACTCCCTTCTTTTTCTTATACAGCTAAAATGTATGGAAAGACAAGCATGTTTAAAAAAACCCCAATGCCTGGAACTTTTTGATACTTCAGCTCCAAACTCCTAGTGACACACTGTAACCCTATAAAAGCCTGCCCCCCTGCACTACAAAAACAGAGCCACCAACACTGGGTAACCCTCCTGGTTCTCCCAGTGTCCTGCAAGCCCACAGCCTTTCAAGCTGGTGATTGTACCTTCCATGGTTAAATGTAACTGAGCACATTATCTGTTCATAAAACAGACTACCAAATGATGGACTGCTGCTTGAGCTGAGGGAAGCCACCATAGGCAAAAGTACAGCAGGACTTTGGAAGCCAAGGATATTAGTCAGCTCCCTTCCTCAATGTTCAAGCTAGCTTTCGTAACACTTTCTCATGGGAAAGGGCTCATCATGATCATTTAAGAGATCTAAAGAAGCCTTTATTCAATAAGTCATCCTTTCTGACAAATGAAAGATCTCCCCATCTCTCCAGCCGATGGCTTCAATACAGACCTGGTCCCCATGGCAAGCCTTGGGTTCCTGAGGATATGTGTGGTGCAAGGTGGACCTGAGAAAACAGGGCTACCTGCCCCTTGAAATGCCCCCACATCAAACAGCCATGAACACAGGGAACATCAAGACTTCCCTGCTTTTAAAGGGGTTTAGATGTCCAATATAAATTCTCTTTGATACAAGAATAAAGTGCTTCAATCCCAGTGGCACATAGCATAGGGGGCCCCCAAGGCCTTCACAGCAAGTGACACTCCTGCAGCATGCTGTCCTCTGCCAAGCTTCAACAGCAAAAAAATGGCTAGTTTTTCCCTGTTTGCCTTCCTCTGGTGAAATTGGGTCCCCTGAGGGACATACTCCTGTTCGTAAGGTGGCAGTGGGGATGGTGGCTCCCAGGTTGATCCCTCTGCTGCCATGGTGACAGCCGGCAAAATGAAAGGGCTGCCGGTCCCTCTGAAGTGACAGTCCTGTGTTTGTAACAAGGGGAGAGCGGCTGCTCTGCCATATGCTGTGGGGAACCGGCTTTGCCGCCTTCAGTTTTCATGACCCTTCCAGGCTTTTTCAAGTAAGTTTAATTAAACATTTTTTCATGTTTAATTGATCACATTCCAGGTCTAGGAAAGCTCGGAAACCTCTCTTGCTCATAACACTGTGACTGGAACTTCTCCCCAGCAAAATCCCAGGCTCCGTGCTTGGTTGGTTTTGGGCTCACGTGCTCCAGTAATGGTGAGGCCCCAGAGTGGTGGGTCCTGTGCAGGCACCCAGGGGAGACTCCCATAGTTACTCAGAGACTCCCATCCCAACATGCAAGACAGCAAAGAGAGACAAGTGGATCTGTGTGAGCCCTTGAGGACCACACCTGCTCAACTGCCAGTATTAAAGAAAGGAAACAGCCTAATGTTTGCTCTGGACATGCAAACCCAAGAATGATTCATTTGCCTTTCTTGTCATCACACCCTGAACAGGACACTGCAGACAGAAATCCTGTGAATGGTATATGAGGAAGGAAAAGAACTATACCGGTGTACACCTCCCTTTTCTAGGTAAAAAAACCTAGTTAAAACAGTGAGGTCAGGAGCCGCTTTGAAAAGGCACTTTCAGTCCATGGTTCCTTAGTGATGAAAGGCTATATCCCAGAAGGTCATATGCCATGTACATTATTCACTCAGGAAGAATAACTCCTGGTGTTCACTCTGCATTCATAGGGCTGTAGGAACCATGGGCTGGAAGAGAGCTCCTGAAGGCAGAACTGGGAAGGGAGCGAGAGTGACACATAGATATCTGACAGTGCATTTTACAGTCTCATTCTGCATAACTCCTGATTCCAATAGTGCAGCCCACTGGTTTAATTTTCACTTTAACAGAATAAACTAGATTTGTTCTCACTTGCAAAGCTTGCAGGGGAATAAATATGCCACTTAGATAAGTCATCAAAAACAAAGTGCTCTGTGGGAGCAGTGGATAACAATTAGTGAATAAACACTGAAGGGGACTATAGAGATTTGTATGGCAAATGCCAGCTACGTCCCTGAGACAGAAGACATTAAAGTGCTCCCTACAGTTTGGATGGTGTTTTATTGCTGAGCCTCAAAGTGTTTTTGAGGAGTGGCAAACCTAGACATCAAGGCACAGGTATCACACTTACTTTTGTACCAAGAAAGCAAGGGGCAGATAAAAGGCAGAATCACACAGAAATGGGAGAGCCAAAGGCAACTTCAAAATGCTACAGCATAAAACTGCAAATGGATATACTGTGAGCTTTGTTTGGCACCACTGCAGAAGTCAGGCTAGATTCTATCTCTTGGCAAAATAATTCTAGCATAAGCCAGGTTAAAGGTCTTCCCCTGCCCCATTTTTACCTTCCTCTGGATTCTCAGCAACATTTTGTTGGTGCTATTGGAAAGCCCAGCTTTAGTGTCTATGAAAAGTAATCTAAGAAGGACAACAGAGCTTTTTGGATCTGTGCAGCAATGCCAGTTTGTATTATTATGTAGTGCCTTCCAGTACAAGCCACATCAGTGATTAAACATAGCTAAATTTATTCATGATGTTACAGCTTCTCTCAGCTTCTTTCTTGTTGGGAGAAAAATGCAAATCTCTGTTGCATGACTGGATCCACCTCTTGAGAACTTGTACTGACCTTCTCTTTGATGCCAAGTTTCCTCATTTTGTGATGTTCTCCATCTTTATCTTACTTCACTTCTTCTATTTGAGTTCTTGCTTTTATTAATTTTTAGTTCTTATTTCCCTTATTTCTACTTTATCACTATGCCAGGTATTCCAGCAGGAAAGTCATGATGCACGCTTTCATTTGTGACATGGGCTCTCCTGTTGGATGGCAGGGAGTGATGGACTGACTGGAAGAGTTTGCCAAGCTTCCTAATTATGCAGAGACTTTCTCCCAGTAGTCTGCACACTCTCCACAGATGTCTTCACATGGAGAGAGTTTCTTGCCTTCTGCACGAAGTGATCCCCAGTGGCTGAAGCAGGTTTCACTCATTAGTCACAAAGCCTTAATGAATAAACTGATCTGGATTGACACACTGACTCTTCAACGTGCTACATCATGTGCCTCTGGAACTGAGACTTGGATAGGCAGCCAAAGCTGCCCTTGGTGTTGGCAGAGTGGCAAGGATGTAGCAGCAGCCATGAGGCAGGGAAAGTTGGGCGAAGAAGAAATTAACACATCAAGATCTAGCACTTTTGATCTTGACACACTGGCTCCTGGAAGGTGTCTGGCTTCAAGCAAGAGCTTGGTCTGGAGACCGGAGGCCCAACAAGCAGTCCCCTCCAGCCCACACTTCTGTGATTCTGCATAAACCTGCATAAGCCATCAAACCTGCTCTTTCATGGCAGTGCCCATCCAGGACCTAAACTGGATTGCACAGATGGCTTGGATCTCTGCTACCAGGAGTTACCAGCTCCATTACCAATACCAGGAGGGTGACTGCAGCCAGCTACCTTCAGTCTGGTTGTCCTATTTTCCAACAGCTCTAAAGCTGCAAAGGCATCATTTTTAGTTTCCAAAACCACAGAACTCTGGATAGATGCATGTGGGTAACACAGAAGTCTGGGCTGCTGCAGTTTCATTCCTCTTAGTACTTGAGGTGATTACAGCAATGATAGCATGGACACACGTGGCCAGTATTATAGGAACACCTTGAGATCAGAGCCAAGATGTGTTAGTGATCTTGCCTAACTTCAACATCTACAAATATGTGAATTCCGATAACAAATTCTCCAAACTTAAAGGTATTTTGAGGAGTCATTTTGGTCTGGGTCATCTCGTATTTGAAACAAGCAAAGTGCTACCGTTTTCCATCACTTGTTGAAAGAGAACATCCCATTCTTCCTCCCACTGGGTAAGAAGCTGCTCTTCTGTACCATTTCCTAGCTAGGGCTGACTAATGGAAGCCAAGAGGGCTGGGATGCTGCAATTTGCAGTCTGCTAAAACCCAGAACATTTCTCAAGGGCCTGGAGACATCAGCTGTTTCTGGAATCAGTGCCTGGGGTTAAGTGCATTTTTGTGGGAAAAGTGCTTTTATCTTTGGCTTCTAGTCCAGTCTTTTTCCTGGACATCTGTGCCTGTGTCATGGGGTGTTGGAGGGAGGAGGAGGAGGAGGAATGCAAATACTCAGCCTGTCCTTTTAAATGTAAAAGACATCTTTTTCATATTTCATAGAATCCTAGAATGGCTTGTGTTGGAAGGAACATTAAAGATAATCTAGTTCCAACCTCCCTGATGTGGGCTGGTGTGCCTTCTATTAGACTAGATTGCTCAAAACTCCATCTAACCTGGTCATGAACGCTTCCAGGCATGGGGTGTCCCAAGTTTCTACGGGCAACCTGTTTTGGGACCTCACCACCCTCACAACAAAGAAATTCTTCCACATCTAACTAAGTTTGTCCTCTTTCAGTTTAAAAACAATTCCTTCTTATCCTATCACTATGGGTCCTTATAAAAAGTCTCTCTATAGGTCTCTTGTAGCCCTCATTAGGTACTGAAAAGTGCTCTAAGGTCTCCTTGGAGCCTTTTCTTCTCCAGGCTAAACAATCTCAACTCTCTCATCCTGCCTTCAGAGGTGAGATACTCCAGTTCTCTGAGCATCTCCGTCACCCTCCCCTAGATTCATTCCAAGGGGTTCATGTCATTCTTATCCTGGGGTCTCCACAGCTCGACACAGCATTCCAGGTGAGGTCTCACAAGAGCAGAGCACAGGGGCAAAATTATCCATCCCTTACCCTGCTGTCCATGCTGCTCTGGATGCAGCCCAGGATGCATTTGGTTTTTGGGGCTGCAAGAGCATGGTGCTAGCTCATGCCAGCCTTCTTGTCCACCAACATCCCCAGGTGCTCAGGGCTGCTCTCAACCCATTCCTCTGTCCTGCCTGTGTTTGTGCTTGGGATTGCCTCAACTGACACGCAGGACCTTGCATTTGGCTTTGTTGAACTTCACGAGGTCCCCATGGTCCCACTTCCCAAGTCTGCCAAGGTCCCTCTGGATGGCATCCCTGCCCTCCAGCATCTCAACTGCAACACACAGCTTTGTGTCTTTGGCAAACTTGCTGGCTATTTATCTGTCTTAACAGGGAAAAGCCTCTTTGCACCTAATCATCAGCAGCCACAGTGACTTTTATCAATAAGCCAATTTTCAGTTTGGTCTGTAAAAATAAATAAATAAATAAATAAATAAATAAATGCAACTAGAGAGACAGAGAGAAGAGACACAGACGGTATAATTTTCAAAGAGATTTTTAAAAACACATTAAAGAGATTTTCTTCACTTTTTTTCCTTTCCCTCCTCCTTTTTCTTTTTTTTTTTTTTTTTTTTAATTTAGTGACAGTCTAGGAAGGAGGAGATGAAGATAAAGGAAAAAAAATAAAAAGAAGATTTAATGAGGATGAGAGAGAGGCTGAAAGGATGTTTCCTAATCTGAACAAGCAGTTAAGGAGAATCAGGACAGAGGGAAGGGATGAATCTGAGCGATAAGTACTGGGGATGGGTTGAAGTAGTAAGGGTAAGAGAAGAACAAATACAGGCCTACATTAAGAAATTAAGAAAAATCTGTCAAAAAAAAAAAGCTGGTACCTTCTGCAATCTCATCTCAGGCCAGGCCAGTGTTCCTTCCTGGAACTGGGGGCACTCAGTGTGGAATGTCAAGATACCACCAGAAAGACAACTGCTCTCGTCTTCCTTGAAAGCAATCTTCCTTAAAGCAGGAAGCAGTGGAAATCTCCTGAGAAAGACTGTTCCCTTGGTGCCTCTAAGCAAATCTGCAGTTTCTGATAAAGCCATTTAATTGAATCCCTAACTGTACTGCCCAAATTTCATGCTGCTGGCCACAAGTGGAGAAAACTTGCTGCTACTTGCAGAAAGAACTGCTCTTCAGTCAAAGCAAGTGATGAAGATTCCCTCTGCCTGTCTTTAGTTGGCTGCATGAGCTGGACATATCACTTTGTCTTTCCATGTCCGAGTATTCCTGCCTCTAAAATACTGAGTATTTATAATGCATTCATATTTAATCCAGTTACCTTTACTAAAAGGGGTCAGAATTTTTCATCTCCTTCAAAGGCCATCTACTCCTAATATGAACTCTCCTCTCTACTTCCAATTGAAGTAGGTAGATGCTCATTTCCTGCAGCAGGAAGAAATAACTTTTATTCCTGCAGTGGCTGAGCAACTTCAACACCTGCACATGCTTCAAAAAGACCAGTTCTGACTGGCACAGATTTGTGACAAGACTTCCCAGCTTCATGGGGGACATGGTGACCCTTAATTCTCTCCTGTTCGCAAAGTACATTGAGGTCCTTAGATGGAAGGGGTTATAAACCAGCAAGAATTATTTGCTACCACTCAGTCCCTCCCTTGCTCCTCACCCTCACCTCAAAAGACGTTCCAGACTTCTTCTTATTGTGAGCTCTATTTTATTTTTTAATTTCCAGACCCGCTGAACGAGATAAGGACCTGGAGGGATTGATTTACGAAGGAAGATTAAAAATGCTAGATACGTACAGTTTAGTTAAATGATGGACATGATAACTCCTTACAGGAATCTAATTTTCTTTGGAGGGACACAAGGGGAGGAAAATAAGGAAGTGAATAGCTCTAAGCTTTATTTTATTTATAATTTGCTTTTATTTACACTCAGTAGGAGAGACACAATGGCTGCCACAAGGGTGACATAGGAGCACAGCACAAACCTGCTGAAAGAGGTATGCCAGGTTAATACAAAACAGTTAGATTGCTCTATGAAGATACGTAGCTGGAGAGGGATTAACAAAGGCTCTAACACAGCTAATGACAGCGGAGAATGAAAATTTGGGGCTTGGATCCTGCAAAGTGGCCACACATAGTAATCTGCAAGATCCAGGATTTAAACAGAAAACCAATTAGGCTGACAACAGGATTAGGGAAATGTATTGTGGAAACAGCCGCAATACATCATAGATCAGTAGTTTACAAAAGAGGAATGGAGAGAGGAAACAACATCACATTAAATCCTGCAGAGACTAATGGAGAAATTCCATCAGGAGCTCTTTGCACAGGAAAAAGAAACTGGTAAGTTTTCTTTCAGTGGTTTATTCCTACAAGAGCTCTGCTAAGGGGATCAGGGAAAAAAGTGTAAGAACCCCAGATAATCTGAAGAGCAAACAGTATCACACAGAAACAGAGCTGATCTCTCTAGCTCTGGGCCCCCAGGACTGAAGAAGTGCTGAGGCTGCTGAGCAGCCAAACCAGCAAAGGTCACAAAGGGTTTTTTGGTAGTGGTCCCACACAAACCAGGTGAGAGGTTCAGACAGAAATCTAGTTTGGAGTGTCTAAGCAACAATGTGAAGTGCGTCTGTAGAGCTCCTATGAGGAACACTGGCACAGAATAGAATTATAGAATATCCTGAGATGGAAGTGGCACATCAGGATCATTGAGTCCAACTCCTGGCCCTATGCAGGACATGCCAGGAAGCATACCCTGTGCCTGAGAACATTATCCAATGGAAGATGATGCTGGACTTCAAGACACAGAGCTGGAAAGGGAGTGTTGTGATCCCTGCAAGGAGTGCAAGCTGTTAGGTGTGTCCTTGGACTACTCCTCACACTGCAGCACCGTATTAAGTCCTGAACATTCATTACTGCAGAGTGATAAAATCCTTGTATCCTCTCCCACTTCTGCCACCATGCAGATCTGCTGCAATATGAGATCTGATGCAGGGCATAGGAAATTCTTTCAAAAATGTCCCCCAGACTTTGACAGCTTCAGTAAAGAGACTGCCACCCACAAAATGAGAAGCCTGCCTGGAAGAGAGGTCAGTTTAATGAAGAGCAAAAGGTGGTATCAGAAGGAAGAGGAACCAAGCAAGGAAAAGTCTAGATGTGGTCTCAGTTTTTTTCTGCACCATAACAGAGCACCAAGCTGGTGTCCTTGTCACAAAAGCACAGGAAACAGCTCTGCACAAAATTGGAGTCTACACCACAGCCAAGCCTCTAGTGTGTTGTGAGGAACCTTACAGAAAGTCAAACACCCTTTTGCCTTGTCAGGCCCAGATGAAAGGGCTTGGCACTGGCAGCAAAACACTAGATTGAAGTAGAATCTCTAGTTCCTGCAGCTGTGGTCCTGCATATGCCCAGATCACTGCCATTTCTGTAGTCACCTCCCATGGGATGACCTCTGCTTGATAATCCCCTTTTGCTGGGGGATGCCCTTGAAACCCTTGAAGTACCCAAAAGCCATACCTTGTTGATTCTGCACACCAAAACACCACCCTGACAGCTGGCACAACATTGCAACAGCATCTATTTCACCTCTTTCCTGAGCAAAAGTAATGTCCATTGTGCACTGTGAATCGGCTCTTCTTCCAGAACCCCCCACACAACCAATCCCATAACTGCATGAGCCTCCAAGGAGCAGAGATGATTCCTGAAGAAGCAATAGGCAGCTGGCGGGTAGAAGCGATCACTGCGTGGCGGATGGGATTCCACAGCACACTGGAGATGGAAATATCACCTTAACAAGCATGGACAGCCCCCAATGGACTATAAAATTCATTTGAAGACTGAGATAATTCAAAGGAGCCAAGCGGCCCAGCAATAAAAGCCGGAACACATAAATTTAAATTCAGAGAGCTCTGCAGTGCCCTAGCAATAAGTGACAGAACAACCCCCCCCACCCCCGCCCCCACAGACTTATCCAGACCCATCTAAAAGTCGCAATCCAAAGACCAGAGAAAGATGGACAGAAACTGCTTTTTATAAAAGGGGGAGGAGGGCCAAGAGAAGTAAATACAAGAAAAGTGCTTATACATTTGGCACACGTACAGAACATCTACGTGTGCCATGGCAGCTGTGCTGGGTGGGTATTGTGCAGGCACCTTTTCATTAATCACATTACTCAATCACAAACCAGCATGTAGAAGAGGATAAATATTGTTTTCTATTATACCAGGGCAGACCATTCAAGACAACAATTTCACACTACCTGAGTGTAGCTGAGGGTGGATTATGGCAAACTGCCTTTATTCTACTTTTATGGACAACACAAATTCTCTTGTCCTTCCTCTCTTCTGTCCCCACTGGGATTCCTCCCCAAACTGCTCAGAGAGTGCTTCCCAAAGCACTTCCCTCCCAAGGAGTTAGTTTGCCACTCATAAGATGAACAGCCTAAAACTGTGATAATAAAAACTTTATAGCTCTCCATCATGTTCATTCATGCTAATGCTCCCTCTCACTGTGGATATAGCAAAAATTTCAATGCTGGAGAAGAAACAGGGAGTTTCAGATGGCATCACAAGCATGTTTTTCAGTGCTGTAAAAACATGGCAGTTCAATATACTTTTACAGCAGAAGGTGTCCATCAAGGTCATTAATGACTGAGAGAGGAGAGGCAAGAGCAGAAAGTCGCTGATCGATGATGTGTCATAGTCTGGGGATGGAAACTGCGGTAGACATGATCCATACATCCCCATGTCCCCACAGGGAACTGTCCTAATCTAATAAGACAGGTGTCTTCATGAACAGGTCCCAAGGACAAAAAAAAAGAGGTAGAGGTCTGGCAAGTGACATCAGTTGCAACTTGGAAAATTGGAGGGTCTGAGGATAGGGCTGATCTCCCTGTAGCACCTCAGTGCAGAGGTGAGGACTCTTGAGGCTTGAGGCACCCACATGGTACAGAATGCTAATTACCCTTGATGAGGGAGGAAAGGGACACTGGCTCAGATAGTAATTCATTATAGCTAGTCCACCAGTCAAGGTAGTCCTTTGTCAGGGTGAGACAGCCACTCTCACTGATATAACAGGTGCAAGCATTTTGATTTCCAGGCTCTGTGAGTGATGGCAGATACCACACCTGTCCCCAGAGCTTAAATGCTGGGGTCTTCAGCACCAGCAGAACAAGCCTTCATCCTAGAGGAGTCATTTCACTTTTTAACAAGTAGCAAGGGCAGGCACAGACAGAAGGTGACAAGTTAAAGAGCGTACAGGAATGTCTAGGACTTGGGTTTAACAACCACTGTTCTTTCCCTCTCCTCCACAACTGGTCTTCCCAGAATCAGATCTGACTGTGATTTATTATTATCTCTATTTTTTTGTACAGAGCCAGCACATGGGAGCTGTATTTGCAGAACAGAAATTCACTAGGATAAGTATTACACACACAAAGACCAAAGATACAACCCCTGTTCCAAGCACATTACAAATCAAGCACAGATTAGAGACCAAGATAAATATTGCAGTGTGATACACCTGTATTTTTTTTTTTTAAAGTGCCTTTATAAAGGCAGAGAAAACACTTGTGACAATAGGGTTAAATATATGTATTAGGAAACCCGATGCCTTTTAGGAGCAGCTGAAGCTGGTGTGGAAACAGCTGAAGACATCTTTTCTAGGCATTGTTCTGCCTTGTACTTTCTGCCTTTTTTTTTTTTTTTTTTTTTTTACTTACCTTCTTCCATCCTAATAAGGGCACTTGCAATGGGAACCAAGTTCTTTTTTGTTTCTGAGGTCATTTGCTCTTGCTGCTTATTTCCCTCCCTGCACATCATCAGCCAGTATGTGAACCAAAGGTGCTGTGAAGCAGAGAAAATGCCACCTCCCAGGAATGGAAAAGGCACTGCATCACCATTCCTCTGCTTATGAAGTACCCCTCTTCCATTATTTTTTTTTTTTTATGCAGGGTTTATCCTCTGTATATGACAGCTACCACTGAGATCAGACTTCAGTGTGTAGGTCAAGCTGGTCAACTCAATCTGTGAACAGGTCTGACTATTTGAGTTAGTGAAATCTTAACTGGACATTTCAATCAGAAAAACTGTGAGACCTGTATTAGGTCCTTTTACCATTAAAGCTTAATTTTCTGAGCAGAACAAGCTGCACTGGGTAAAGGTGTCTTTATAGCAATAGCTATTACAGACCTGGGGGCTGCACCAGTTTAACCTTATGGAGTTCAGATAATATAACTGAAGCTTTAGGAAACTTGTGATCCTCCATGCACTTGTATGTCTCTGCTGCACCCCCTTCACTGGGATCAGTCCCAGCCCTACTCTGCCCCACAGCAAGGAGTAAAGACAGCTATTTCATGTATAACCCATACTCTTCCTCCCATTTTGATGGTGGGGAATTGCATCAGAAGACACAACTGAAAGCAAATCCTCCTCAGCCTGCAGCTCCAGTGAGCCTCAGCAATCAATAGTCTCTGGAGGGTTTCCCCAGGAGGAATGCCAGTTGCTGACACAGAGGGCTCCCCTAAGCTGCCTCCATGAAGGACTCTGGTAGCCCCCTCGGATGGTGGCATAGCCCACTGCCATCAGCCTCACGTGATGAAATGAAAATTCACCACTGCCAAAGCCAAGTGTCTCTGCCCAGTCCTCTACACAGCTCCTCTTGGAAAATATCCCTTATTACTTGCACAGGAGGATTTAGGGCTGAGCCAGCCCTGCAGTTTCCAGAGATAAGGCCACGTCCCTGCCCTTGTGTATGAGTGAAACAAGCAGCTCAGGTGGCCAGTGAAGAGCAGGCTCTTTTGTCCTCCTCATCAGTGTAATCATCCCCCCACCATTCCCTCCGACAGGTAATTTTGATGGAGGTGTTTCTGCAGTACCCACTCTGGGACTGTGCATTATGACAAAGCTTAATGGGATTCCACAGTCAATTACTCCCTACCCATTTTTCTGCAACAACACCATCGCACAACCTCTAATAAGCGAATTACAGGAGAGAAAGGCCTTTGCTTTGTATATGCAGGAGATGTGTCATTTGGCTCTTCAAGTGTACGAGAAAAGAAAAATTTAATTTTTTTGCCCCTCTCTTCCCGAGCTCTCCATCCTCCTTGAGATGAAATAAACAGAGGGAAGATGTGCTTTTTGCATAAATTTGGGATGTATGATTGATAATGTGTTATCTTGTCAGCTGGAGACACCTGCATGGCAGGTATTTATGCTATCAGAAGGGCTCTAACTGGTGAAATACAGTTTGGTGCCGATAAGGGGACCCAGGGACTCATGGCGCCAGCCCCATGAGGACAGGGGGATTAATGCTGATATTTTGCAGCCTGCTCTTATTAAATTCTGATTCCTTTTGTGAAGTGAAAAAAAGAAGAGGGGAAGAGTGATTGGTTTTAAGCAGATAAAAGACACGAGGGGTGGGGGTGGCTGGTAGAAACGGGGCTGATGAATGGCCAGGATATCTCTTGGGAATAAAAGCAAAAAGTATTAAACAATTTTCTGATTGACTAGATCTTGTCTGTCAAGCAGGGAATCAGAGTGGGGGGAATGGGTTTGGGGGGTTCCTGAGAGTACAAAGAAACGGTTATATTAAAAGCAGAGCTTAATTATACAGGTGGCAGACGAGGAGAGAGCCAATTTCCTTCATTTGCTGGAATTTTTAAACATGCAGCACTACTGATGTTCAGGCACTCAGCTCCCAGCCCAGCCCACTGTCATCAGCTTCTGCTTAATGCCCATGGCATTAAGGGCCTCCTGCTACACACAGTGACCAAGCTCCTTGAAATACTCATCTTTAGGATAAGGCTTCCTCCAAGCAGGCAGCACACACCAGGTTATGGAAAAGTTATGTACAGAGGGTCCCCAGCTGCAGTACAAGGGGCAGGAGGGGGAGCACTGGCAGAGCTGTGGGGGGAGCCTCAGGCTGGGAGAGCCAGCATGGATTCCACTCCTGAGCATTTTCAGGATGAAACCCCTAGGTCTTTGCTTGTACCTTTATCTTAGAAAAGAATCATTTGCAACATTCATGAAAGAAAAGCCTTAACAGCTTCAGATAAGCTCAGGTAATACTTTGCATATTCTGTGGGAATTCGTCTAGGGCTGGAAAAGCAGTAACAAAAAAACTGGGAAGGAATGATTCCATACACCACAAGCATCAGTGAAGATACATGCCACACTAAGCACATACACTGTGTGCAGAGGGGGTTTCTATCAGCTGCAACCAGAACCAAACCATGCAAACACAAAAAGGAGCTGAGAATGTTACAGCAAGAAAGATACAGCAACACCCTTTTATAGGATGGGAAGGTTTGTGATGCAGACACAGATGGATCCTTTCGGTTATATGATTCTGTTTGTGGTTCTCTGGGCATGTATTATTAATATGCTACAGAGTTTTAATTAGAGCTGAGAGATTCATTCATTGTGAATAATTTATCTGATTAATTTTGCCTTGCTTCTGTTCATGAATTGTCCATAAGCAGTTTGTAATTTTCTCAAATTTATTTGTCATTTGCAATTATTTGCTGACTTGTCTCAGTAAATAATTCTCAGCATATTGTTTGTCCACAAACTGTCCCTGGATAGTCGATATTCAAAATCAAAGCTCGGTTAGATATGCTTTTGTTAAATATATGCAGTAAATCCCATTGGATGTTTCTGTTTTCTGACTAACCTTTAGGATCAGGCTTCCATAGAGAATATTACTTTTTATGAGTTCAAATTTTGCTTCCTGCAAATAGTCTCTAATATTTACATAAAATTCACTGTTCCCATGAACATTCCTGCCAGTCAATATATTCACTACAATACACACAGAAGAGACCACAAAAGGAGTGTTTTATACTTGAGGCAAATAGTTCTTTTGTTACACAGTGCCCCAGTCTGTTCCTGGGAGACCTGACTGAACATTTGTTTAGTTTTGGGGTATTTTTTTTTTCTGGTTTGTTTTGCTTTTCCAACTCTCCTGGTCAGGGGTTATGTTCTCCCTAAGTCACTCAATCATGCAAACTGTGCTGCATACTAAATACATTGTCTTTGTGCACTGCCTTTGCCAGCCTGTCTCAGAAGTGTCCAGCGAGCACAGGGCACTGAGATATTCACCATCCAACCAGAAAGAGTGACCATCACTGCTGGGCATGCAGAGCCAGTCACTGATTGCTCCAACCTGTGGTGCCACATAAGAACCTGAGGCACAGAAAGTGCCCTACAGCCAGGCTCACTCACATGGATGACCCCCACTCCGAGATAACTGGGGAAGCTTGCCTTCTCCACATGGGATCTTTCCTTCAATGAAACAAAATATATTGTTTGGCAATGAAGAGGGAAGTCTCTCTGCTTGCAGTGCTCAAAAACCAGTGTGAATAGTAAAAGGCATCTTTGAATAATTACTAAGTAGCCTCCACTTGGTAGTTTTGAATTATTGACTTGTGGCGGGGAACTATGGAGAAACATCACTGTCATCTGACAACATGCAGCAGGAGTTGCTTATTTTTAAATCAAGTTCAGCAATGAAGACTCACATATTTCAGCATTCCAGAGCAGCTGGAAAGTAAATATTGCTGTGACAATTCTGTGGATGCTCTTAGCCAGCATACGCTCTTACAAGGGTTTGTAAGCATGTGCAGTCATGACATAATCAGGGATAGTACAGACAGAAGTGACAATTTCTGTCACCTAGTCCAGCACCAGTGGAGCCAGGACCATATCAATTCCTTCAGTGTTTTTTCCTAGACCAGACTAATCCAGACTGGTTTTAACTATTGCTAACTGTGAGATTCCTACTTAATCTTTTCAGGACTTCACATATTTCAGCTCTCAGTATCTAAGTTCTCCCAGGCAGTTCCCATCTTTCCTTTTCCTTTCCTTAAAATTGCACATTTCTCAGTGCAGTTTTATAGCTTTTATTTATTACATCCAGGGATGGAAACAACCTGGCATACCTGTGTTTTGCAGGTTGATTGAGGGTTTCATGCCACTTTCTATCTCAGCATACCAACACCTTCCATGTTTCCATTTGATCCATGTGTCCTCTTTAAATCCTCACACCCTCCAATCCACTGACTGAGGTCAGTGCCAAAAACCTCTGGTTCTTGGTGGGTGTCAAACACAACTTTTAATAGCCACAACTCACACATCTTAGACCTCAACCAAGCCAAGCACTGCTGTTTCCCTTGTCCCTCGAATCAATCTCTCAACCATCTGGCTGCTCCAGCTGCTCAAATCTGATATTTTTTCCTAGTCTTTCAACTATATTATTCTACCTTGGAGACTAGAGTGGACAGGGAATACCACTGCTGTGCTCTGGATTCACTATTTGAATTTTCTATGGTCTTAGCATCCTATAGAGCTTTGTGGGTACATGCAGTATGAACATCCTAGAAGGTTTTGTAGACATTCTTTATTAACACACAATGGAATCTGTGTAGATGCATTATTAATACCCTCTTAGCTGGCAAGAGAATGGTGATATTTTCTTATGAGAAATGTAATTGTTTAATATCAAACAGTATTATTTCAAAGATTTAATTGTGTAATTGGGGTCAGTAATCGCTCGGTCGTCCTCAGAGCAAGAACTTGCAGGGTAAAAGATTTATTGTCCTGACAATTGAGAGCAAATTTTAATATTTCTGAAAAATTGAGAACTATTAATCCTGGCATGTGTTACTCCCAAACACAGTGAACTGATAAAACTTTGATCTAATTTTCTCTTTGAAGGGGCATGGGTGGGGTGTGGGGAAGACTGTTAACTGGATGTGGCCTTCCACTGGAAGCACAGTGGAGCACAAAGGCGAGGCACATTCAGCTTCACAGGAGCCCTCGGATCGTGCACAAGACAGCTACTGAGAGAACAAACTGTTCCATTCCCACTGTGCTGCAAGGGGAGGGAAGACAGAAGTGGTTTCCATGACCACAGGCAGCTTGGTGGTCATCTCTCAAAGGGATGCTATTTGCATTTGCACCCAGTGTGCATACACTCGTCTGTTTCTGGGAGTTCCAAGCAATATTTGCAATACAGATCAAGTAATAGACGTGCCAGCAGAAAAGATGAGGTTTATACATGCCAGTTGCATCAAACATATGGATAATTTGTCTGTGTGAAGCTTGTGAACTCTGTTTGATACTGGGAGCTTGAGTATTAGTAGAAACTTCAAGCTTTGTTTTAATGAGAGGCTCTGAAACCTTCTCTGCTTTGTTTGGTTTTGGGTTTTTCTGTATCTAAGTTGAGCTAAAATTCGCAGAAGGTGGCAATGATAACAAAAAAAAATAAAGCCTGTTAAATTTTGATGATGTCCTCTCAAATGGAGCACTAAAGCAATGCAAGATAGAAATTGGTGAGGCAGCAATGGGGACATACTGCAGAGATGACCAATTATAAAAGCAAGTGTGTTTCCCTGGACATTCGGAGAGGAAAGCTTTCTGTGAGAACAGAAAGGCTGCACAACTTCTGTGATGGGCACAGGATCACAGTGCCCTTGGATGCCAGCAGGGAAAGGTAGTGGAGCATGTGTTATTTTGCAGTATGTAATGAATTATACAGCAGTGCTGGTAAAGGGAAAGAGTTTCTGGGATTTTTGAATGTTTAGAGTTGTGTATAACTTTGCTTTAAGTGATGTAGGTCCCTGATGGAGAGATCTGTAAATTCCCCCTCCCTTCAAAGCCAGAGTTCTGGTAAAAGGTGGAACAGTGAGGACTGGTTCCAGGACTTGCAGCAATCAAAGCATAAGGCTCAATTTCTGCAGGAAGAATAGAAAGTACACCACACAGGGCAATGGCAGGACAAATATATGAGGCAAATTGCCTATGCAGGCCAAAAGAAGCTTATAAATGTATGAACTCAGGATGCCTGGACACAGCTTCAGCAGTCTGGCATGGAACCACCTAGAAACTATATCAAGGCTATACAACAGAGATAAAAGTTCAGATACCAGCTTGTAAATACAGATGGGCTGCTTAGCTTTTTGCAGATGTGGGCATTACATTTGCAGCTGAGCCCTGAGATCTGCTAATGAGAAAGACTATCTGAGAGGCTGAATATAATGAATTTATGGTAGTGATCCCTAGGCAGTATGTGGTTTCCAGACATTTAAAAAGAAAGAGTTGTCCCTGTTAACAATGTTTTAGTAACTCCTTGCTTTCAGAATATCCTCCAAACAAACACAAGGGCAGAAAAAACTTCTTTCTCTTAGGCTAACCTTCCATTTCCCAGTTACTTTGGTCAGGTATGTGGGGATAGCCAAGATTTAGACCTGTCCCTGAATTGGTCCTAAGATCCAAAATTCAGTGACGAGATGCCAAGTTTGAACACACTCAGTTCTACCTAGATGCCTTTGCTAACCACTTCCAGATATGAAGTTTTAAAGTTTTGAGCCAGCTATGGAGAAATACAAGATTTTAGGCAGAATTTAAGCTGTCTATATCTGCTAAATATATCCAGCCAGGCTGGCTAGATGTGACAGCCATATCTTATTTTGAAAGGTAGAAGTGCAGTTTTGCCCAGCTTGAATGATAAAACACAGTAGACTTTGCATACAAGACATTTCAATGTGGGGGAAGATGTCTGGGTCATATAAAAAAATATTTCTTTTCCCATTCTTTGTGCAATGTATATGACTCTTATTTTTGCTTCCCAAAGATTACAGGAAAAGAGTTACAGGATATTTCGTGAGAGAGAAACTAAAACTTGCAAAGCAGGTTTTTGGAGCCCAGAAGGACATGCTTACCAAGTCTGGCTCCATGATCCCAGAATCATGTTCTTCTGCATACAATCTGCCCTGTGGCCCATTAAGTCAAAAGCTGAGGGTTGCTGCTAAAAGCCATAGGCTCCTGCAAAATGCTGTTCTGCCAGCTCAGCCTGGAGGTCTCACTGCTCTTCCTTCAAGCAATGATGCAATTTACAGCTTTCCCTGTGTACAATGACTGCCATTCTCTGCTTTACTGAAATAGCATCCTCTGGCCAATGCCAAAGAGAGTGTTATTAGACCAGTAACTCACTCCTGAACACAGTGATCCAGGTATGGCAATCCCCCAGCACTTGCTGAAAAAAAAAAAAAAAGCAGCAGTGAAACTCAAAAATTACTCCTCCCCTCATTCCTTTCCACATGGTGTGGATGCCAGATCCAAACCAAGGCCAAACAGAGAACATGGAGGAAATATCTCTTTGCTATGTTATCTGAAAGGGAAACAACAACTAGCAAGGCATGCCAAGGCTACAAATTCACAGTGGAACCTGATGCTGTTAAAAACACACATTGCAGCAGGACAGATGGTGGATTTATGCAGTGGGTCCTGCATTGAGGAGATCATGGTGCAGCAGGGATTCTGCAGTGGGCTGAGGCTGATTTAGCCCCAGCAGAGCTCTGATTTCAAGGAAATCTGTTTCACCATCATTGACAACATGTGGCTGCCACCTCCCTTCTCTCCCTAGCTGATATTGGCTCCACTAGCAGGAACAGGAGACATGCTTTGTTCTTCATCTTATCTCTGTGTCTCCCATTAGGACCAGGTAATTCCCCTTAAGTGATTTGTCCCCACATTGCACATGTGTGTATTATTTCTGTGTCCATGGTGTGTGCACCTGTGTATGAACCCACTGTGGGCCACCTGTACACACACACACACACACACACACACACACACACACACACAATGTTTATAGCAAGTTAAGTCTCTTATTCTCTGGATTAAATGTGCAAACCCTAAGCAGCAAGTTATCTCTGCTCTCTTGCCACATAGAGACTCCAACATCTCGAGGATAGGTGAAATCAGAAATTTTTGAAGAGGCAGAAGAGGTTACAGGCCACTAGGCTTAAGTATTTTCTCTAGAGCTCCAAACCATCACTACAGCCTCTTTTTTGATTCTAGGAAAAAAATATATTACAAGTTGTTATCAATGTAAAGGTACCAGCATCTCCTGTACTTGAACTGTGGTGGATTCTTCCTGACACCTCCCTGGTCCCCAGCCATAAATACAGCATTCTTTTCCTTGCTCCCTGCTGGCCAGCATGAGGGCATTTCACCTTGCTCATAAGAGCTCAATAAGATGCAGAATATGACAAGCTGATAGAAAAGAGAAATGGACACATATTTCATTACTGAAAGGGAAACAAAAAGGGGGCTGCAGCAAATCTGGATTATAAATAGATTTAAAATGCTTCTGTCTAGTGTTAGTGTTCCCTTTTATACCTACACAAGTTTCTCAGAATGAGGTGGGAGGTAAGGAGGAAAGGAAAAGCAATGTGCACACCCTGTGGAAGGACCAAAATTCCAGCATGGTGATTAACCACTCAGGCAACTCTGTTGACATAGCAGAAAAACAGGGAGAAAGAAAGAAATGGGGAGGGAGAGGAGGGGGAAAGTCAGGACTAATGGCAGCTTCGAAGCAGAACAGCACAGAAAAGAGATGAGAAACATCACAGGAGAGAAATGACTAGCTGAGGAATAAATGTATTAAAAGAGTAGATTTATAGTCTAAGTGGTCACACACGTCTCCTGCGGGCTTGATAGTAGAGTAAACCTGTCATGGATACAGACTGGTTCTACGGCAAGGCAATCCGTGGGAAAAAGCTTTGCTGATCCATCCAGGCGGTGCCCTGCGTGATCTCCAGGATGCTCTCCCCAGCACCAACCCACCACAAAGCACAGCAGAGGTCAGTGAGGACCCTGCAACCTTGCAGAGCAATGATGCAGGGAAAGCTTCCTGGAGAGACACAGGGAGCACGTGTGTGCTGCCTTGCTCACCAGGCAGGGCTACATGTCCCTCTGAGTCGAGTGTGTGTGTGACACAGCTGGATGCAGCAGCCTGAATTCACAAAGTGCCATCCAGTTTCCCTCCAAAATCTTTCCTCTTCTTGCTGGTGTGCTTTATTACTGCTGTTCCCAACAACTGTGCACCAAACATTTAGAATTATGTGCCCACTTGCAGCCACTGAAATACAATTTATTCAGCTCACCAGTAATCCTGAAGCTGGCCTAGCTTGTAGTTTGATTTGCACAAAGCCCAGGACATATAGTTCCCAGTAAATTCTTAATCCACAAACCAGTTTCAAACCCAGCAGGAAAACTAATCAGGGCTGCCACCAGCCCTCCTTGCCTCCTCCCCAGAAACCCTGGAGTCAGCTGATACCCCCAAGTTAGTTTTAGTCTGGGCTATTTCCTCCCTCAACACAATGCATCAGCGTGCTCGCCGAAAGCCAGCCCCTCAGGCATGGAAACCAATTCTCCATGCTATCTGCAGAGGTTTGGTCATGGGATAATGAAAGCTTGAATTCAAAACCCACTGAAGCTATTACAGCTATAAAGAGGAGAGGAGGGAGAGCTCGGGAGAAGAAGACAGACACAGAGGTCTATTTCTGACTGCAGGTGCGTAACAGGGAAGCAGTTTTAAATGCTCTGATATCTGAGAAGGGAATACTGTCCCTCTCTATTGCTAAGCTGCTAGGGACATGCTATTTGTGCTTTGCCATTTCCACTTAAAAACGAGGACTACCTCTAGCACCTGAAGCACGCATCACATGCAGCTGTCCAATGACCCGAAACAGAAGAAATGAGGAAGCAACTCAATGTTGTTGCATTAATTGCACATGTGCATCATAGTGTGCATACCTACTAGCATGTGGAACTCACTGTTTCCTCGGAGAAGTAGAGCAAATATTGAAACTCTTTGCTTTCTGTGCTACTCTCATGTGAGAATTTTCAAGATATGAATAAAACAAAAACTTACAGAAGTGACTGTTGGTGTGATAAAAGGACCGGGGAAATTCATCTTATTCTTCCCAAACTTTCCCTATCAGATCTCTGCATGCTAACAGGGATTTAAAATTCTCTATCCTTACCATCCAGCAGCACAACCAGTTCCTACCTTGAGGCATTGTCACAGCTTGCTCATCCCAAACATAGACCAGAGGGTACAATGATGATGGCACAATGTTTTTATGAGTGTACCTATTCTCATTTTGGATATGAAGACAGATCTCTGTATCACCTCATATTGGATCCACATTTATGTGACAGATTGGTCCTGTGATGCAGGACTTCAAAGGGAAAGGGGCAGGAGGTTCAAAATACGTGCATACAAGTGGCAGCACCACTCTAAGAAAGCACAGGGGACACAGGTGGAGGGAGCAGGGGACAGGCTGAGAGAACACTACATGTTCTTATTTCTCCATGACTCCAGCAGCCTCCTAAATCCTGAGAGAACACCACATGGCCTTGAAACATGCAGAGAGCTGCAATTCTTCCCCAGCTGTGCCCACGTTGCTGTGATGAAGCAGCTGCTCCTGTCCAGAAGACGACTTTCCACTGACTTGCCCATCAGGCATCCCCTCTCTTGCTGAGCTCACTGGGAGTCATGATGCAGAAGGTGTCACCAGAAGCAAGATGGGGCCAACCAGCTGATAGGTTGTACTGTGTTTTCCAGCAAAGAAACATCGCCTAAATCAGTGGGTGATTGCAGAAACTCAGCAGTAGTGGCAGCACTTGCTGAGATCATCAGAGCTCTCTGAACAGAGCTGTTTCCTCCAAAAGTAAGAGCATAGTTATCTCCACAATAAAAAAGTGGCATGGTGACATACCACCTCATTTCAGCTTCAAGCAGCAGTCTCACAATAAAAAAGTGTCAATTCCTTAACTCTGTGCATGTGCGTGCATAGAATTTGTGCTCCATTGCCCCCCTAAGGGGCACTTCACAAAGTAGTCTGAACTGTGTCCTGGCAGCAGGAGTAGAGAAATCCAAGCTCATTCACTTTTACCAGAGGAATTTCAGTGAATGATTATTTAAGAATGTGGTAACACTGAGGAACCAACAGAGAACAGTCTGTAATTTGCTAGGCACTGTCAAAGCACTGAGCAAGAAACAGCTCCTGTTTAAGTGCCCACACTTTAGTAGCTAGACCTGACACTGATGCAGTGAGTTATAGACATATTACATTTTAGGTACTTGTGTTTTCTTGTGTCGTTTCTGTGATATCTCAGTGCCTTGTGGTAGAGTTATTTGCATTCTTAATGCTCCTGTAAGGCAGGTGCCATTGTTGTATCTCAGTGGTGAACTTGGGCAGTAGAGAGGACTAAATGACCTATCCCACATTCCACAGGCTGTATCTGACAGCAGGAAATTGAACCTTCATCTCTCAAATGCCAAACAGCCTCCTAATTGCCACCCCTTCATTCTTGTACCTCTCCTCTAGTTTATACATAACAATCAGGCAGTTAATGTCCTTTGTGAAAAGTGGGAGCTTTCCTCTTGCTATCTCCATTCTTCCCAGTGCATACAGTACGTACCTTCAAGATCCAAGCCCCTTTGAACACACATACTCCTCATCTGACACCTGGACAACATTGGAGCTCTGCTCTGATGCCTTTACTTTCTCTTGTCCAGATGAAAAAAAAAAAAAAGTGAAAATGGAGAGGTAAAAATGCACCTAAGCAATAGCCCTTATAGTAATCTTAGGAGAAGATTAGGTCCTGCAAAGCAGATTCTTCTTTCAGGGCTGCTCATAAAGCTGAGGGAATGGTTCCTTGTATTTGTAGTCACTTTGAACATATCCCCCTGTGGTTTGTTTTTTTTCTGCCTTCTGCTCACCCTGTGGCCTGAGCCTCTGCTGACTGCTGTGTGCTGCTTCCTGGGCTGGTGACCTCTGTAAAAGTGGGTTGGCATTTTTTGCTCCTAGGTTTGACCAATCAGCTTGTATGAGAGGAAAAAAAGCCTTAGCCCATGAGAGGAGGCTGTCCAGTGCACATCCTACAAGAAGATGAGATATCAGAGAGGCCAGAACAGGCCCACATAACTCTTTTTAAGCAAACAACCACCATCTTTCATAAAAGGCATTAGAGCTCAGCTTTCCCTCATGAATCACAGGAGAGTGAGGGGGAGTTATGCCATCGACCTCAGTTCTCAGTGAAATGGATTTACCCAGGCAGCTCAAGCCCTCTTCACATCTTTAATAAAGCCATTCCCATCTACCTGCCTGAATAAAATTCTTCCTAACAGTCTCTTTGGTCAAAGGTCCCAGCTGATGCCATTGGTTTTGTTTTCAATATGCACCTCACATGTATGGCTGCTTTGTGTTCCTTTGCACTGTGCAATGGAACAGTCCTTGATGAACAACAGTCTCCAGAACAATGCCCCCCTCCTTCCCTGTTGCTAAACCTCAGAGATGGAAAAAAACAAACCCTCAGGAGTCACTGGGATTGATGAGCCCTTAGCAGCACCCACATCTTTTCTCAATGCTACCTCCGTCTCATGCAGGACCAGGCTGCAGTGGGTGGGTACCCACTTACCTGCATTTGCCCCAGCTCCCATAAGTATAGGCCTTTTTAGATTAACTCCTGGGCTCCAGGGGAGAAACACAGGATTTGTACAGCCTCTGTGTCCCTGCACAGGATCAAATTTACATTCCATGCCTGCATCACTTACACCTACTTCCCCACACAGCTGTCCAGTCCCACACCCTTGTATACCACCACATGCACGCATCCTCTCACAAATTCAGGTTTGCTGTCACGTTGTCATAAACACATTTTGCTTCCTGGTTCTTCCTACGTGAATGTCTCTCCTGCATTCCATTTGCACAGGTCCCCAGGAGGCACACTAATACCATCATGCTGGCTGAAGACTCCAGCTCACCCCTGAGCCTGAACACTCCATTTACCATCCTCACCTTCAGGTGCCTTACAGTATTGCTCAGGCTTAGTATGTGTTGTGCTGCTACTGAGAGAGAAGGAATCAGTCTTGGTTGAGAGGAGAAGAGGGATGTTTCAAACCTAAACCCTGTCCAGACAGACCGAGATAGCTGATGGCCATGTCTGAGCTCATGCTGAGGCACAGAGCACAAAGACAAGGACTGATGGAATGAAAATATCTTGCTTGCACATCTCTTCCACACTGCTATACCTCCTTTGCTAATAAATACGAATTTACTGAGGCTTCTGCTGAATGTCACTTGTCCTTAAATGTCGCTTGAAAATACTCAATCTCCCATCTCTCATGGTTAGGTAGGAGTGATGAACAAGGAGACACCTTGTAATCTCTGTTCCAGCCCCACAGTGTTCTGCAAAAGGGAAACAGATGGTTTAATATATTCTCTGTCTTTGTCTTTTCAACAAATCCTGGAACTTGCAGAAGCGTTAATCATCCAGAGCCCCAGGGGGTAAATTTTTGCCCTGCCCAGATAAACAGTTCCCATCCCATACTTTCTATTACCCTCACACTTTTCATCTTGAGTCCCTCCCCTGAAGAGACCAATTTCAGAGAGTAAGGAGAAGAATAAGCTTCTGCTGCCATTTTTGTGTTTGTTTTTTCCAATGAACCAGTCAGGAAGTACGAGTCACCTTGCACAGGTCCACCCTGACTAACCAGAAACAGAAACAGGCAGACTCTCCTAATTGTCACATGTACCAGCTCTTCCCATGTGCTGCTGCTCTACAACGTGCAGTCTGTCACAGAAAACAGCACTTGCTGACACAGTTCTTCCCAGCCAAACCCATGGAGCTACAGTGACAACAAAATTACAGAACAGCCTGGTCACTAAATTACCCAGCAGCTATGAGACAAGCCTTCTGAATTGCCTTGTTATTATTTCCCTAATACAGTCTGCTATAGCATCTGGCAGAGTGGTGTGTTTCAGGGCTAAGCATGCAATAAAACTGTGTGATTAGATAGTTAACTGTCTTGTGATAACAAGGTAGGGATTTGCAACCAGCTAGAAAAGGAGAGATTCTTTCTAACAGAGCACAATCCAGCTAGGAATGCTCAGACTCTAGACTGGAACGCACATGATTACCCCCTTTAATAGAAAATCCCCATGTGAGATTTCACTGGTGGGTGAGAAGGGAGGCATAAGGATTAAGTCTGTTTCTGTTTTTCTCTTTTCTTTTCTGATGTTAATTCCCCCATACTGTCTGGTCAGCAGAGAGCAGTGATTACCTCTGTCAGGGAGGGGAGGTTACTGTGGTTAGTCTTCCAGGGAGAATTGCAGGGGCCTGTGCAGCTCTAAACTGAACTCCTGGGGACCACAGCTGTTAGGGAGCCTCCTATTAGACTCCTGTGGTTGTGACAGCATCACACATTAATCTTCTGGGGATGGGGCACAGGGGGGTTGACAACAGACAAAAGCCCACCAGCCCCAGCTGCCTTCTCTACCCTGATCTAGAGAGACATCCAACCCCTCCCAAGGGTGAAGTGGTGACACCCAGAGAGGAGCACAAGTCTCATATTTGGAAGTGGAAGTCCTGAGCTCAGGGTAAGAAAAAAGGGTGTGATCAGTCTCACATAAATTAACCTTTACAAAACTCTTTCAGATTCTAATTATCTGGCAGCATACAGGACCAGGTAACCATCATGTAGTTACAGGAAAGTTGCCATGTAATTTTCTGTGTAGGTGGATACTTGGGATACTTGTCAGGTAATTATTATGTGGGTGAAGTGGGGTGTTCAAAGGTTTACCATGGGTAAGTGATGATTTTTACAGAATGGAAATAGGGAGCAGCCTGACTTCTCATGCTCCTTCTCCCCTGCCAGGAGGCAAATACCATGTCCCTACAAATGTGCCATTCATGGCTCTTATTATTGGGCATAGCTGGAGAGTGGGTTGCTTTTCTGCTACTGTCAGTGCAAACAAACCACAAAATGTTGGTTCCTACCCAGAGGAACAGCTCACACTTAATAGGTCAGGCTGTCTCACAGACAAATTCCTAAGGGCCAGATTCTCCACAGATGGGCCCCAACACAGTGTGATTTGAGACTGGATGAGGCATAAAACCTTTTCTCTCGTAACCATCTCCAATCATAGCTTGAGTACTCTTGCCTGGTATCTCTGTCCTAACAACTATGGATTTTGGTTTTCACACTTTATTGAAGCAGCCCTTTGATTTCTCTCCCAGTCCCCTTCCCTGACAATATTAACCAAGCAGGTAGGCAAAGCATATGCAGTCATTTGCAGTTATTCCATATGCAGCTCTGGGACAGTTCTGACCTTTTTCTGTTTGTGTACAGCCTGTTTGCATGTGTCCAGAAAAATGCATTCCCTTGCACATCATACACACACACACAAACGCTGTAGTTTTAACTTTGTTCTCCTTCTGCATCACCCTACAGTGACTTGTGAAACTGAACACACACTTTGTACCAGGAGGGGTTTTGTAAACCTTGGTTGGCTGGACATGCAAGGAAGCTCTTAAATAGAAGTGCCCTTACACTTAAATGGAAATTGGTTTGAATCTTCTTCAAATCCAGTAATTTTCTTCAGCTCACATGTTCAGAACTCTCAGACCCTGTTACATCTGTGATAAGCTAAGTCCCAATCTTAGACACCCTGCTCCCTTAACATCGGGGTACCTTGGTGTTTTTATCTATTCCAAACAGCCCTATTTCACATCCTTCCCAGAAGAGAGATGCTCGTGTCAGATCTCCACAGCAGACCTACCATGGGAGAGCTCAAAACAAGCAGTGGGCAGATTGCTCATTACATACAATTTATTTAGCAGATTCTGTCTTTTTTTTTCCCCCTGCTGATAGATGGTCTATGAACAAACTTTTATGCATTTATTATTGTTTATTATTTATTTATGCAAAATTGTTCAATGAATATTTTACATGGGCAAATTTCAGTTTGGGTGTTTGTAATGAGCTTTCATTCGATTAGAGAGTTCTGAATATTCATAATGTCTAATTGGCCATCTCAGTCACATGGTATTTTTTTCTGTCCCCTTACTAGAAGACTTAACTTTTATTAACTACTTCCATCCCAAGGAAATTTCTTCCCTGGACTGAAAGGATGAGAGTGATTGGCCTGAAGGTGTCTTTCTGAAACACAGATCGTGGCAAAAGAGATGAGTCTGAGGCTATGTCTCTATGGCATAAAGAAGAGCTTTGCCAAGATCTGCAAGCCAGTTTTCATACCAGAAGCAGTGCATTCATAGCAGAACAACCCAGCTATGCTCACAGAGGCTTTTTCCTCTCCAGGATTAAGTAGCCAAGCAATACACTAGCCTAGCATACAGTTAGGTTGTTACTATGGACTTCCAAAGCCTGAGTATCATCGCCTTCTATTGTGGAAACATCAGATAAACCATTTTCTAATCCTGGCTATCTCTCCACTGACTGTAAAGAGCCCACAGCCAATGTGGCTGCAGGCATTTGTGCTGTAAGTTGCTCATATTTAGTAATTGCAATTTCCCTCATTCTGAAGAAGAGGTGGACATTATCAAGCTGCCTGATGCTTAGGAGTAGGCACAGTAGAAGGAAAACATATTTGAACTGCAAGGAGCATGGCAAAATCACATACCAGCATCTCACTGACTTTGTGATGTCCCTAGCGTATCAGAACACATCAAGAAGGAAGAAGAAGGGCAGAGAGACAGAACTAGGAGAATTTCTGGAATTATCCTACATATGATTTGGTCATTTCAGCCTTTTCTTATGTACCCCTGTGCATTTGGAAGGGTCACATCAGAGAAGAAGGCTTGCCTAAGGTACTAAATCCCAGACCCTAAATCTATTTCTACCCTCAGGTTCCTGCTGCATGAGAGGATGGGTGTGTATGCCACTGTCACAGGCCACACACAGGCACCTGGAAGACAGTATATGATGGGAAAAGCCTTAAAGTCTGTGGACTGTGATGCCATTTGGAGTTGTTTTTCTTTTGCAAAAGCAAGCTCCAGTTCTACTGTTCTAAGTCTTTAGTGTGGGGCTAGGAATCAAACTCATTTTGGTTGAACATGCAATTGAATGCAGGGACACAGACAATAAAATACTCCAACACTCTTTCCTCAATCAAAGAAATTACATGATATTAATGCAAGGTAGCTTGGTTTTACTTTACCTGCGTTAAAGCCAGGAAATTTAAAAAATGATGGTTCCCACAGCAACCTTAACTCACCCATGTTGCACATATCTAATAAGGCAGAGTTAACAGCATACACATGAATATAAAATACTACTCAAGCAAATCTCAGCCATCAAATTGCATTAATATTGATTTGTTTCTTTTAATAATAGATTGTCCCATCATTGCTTTCAAGAGAGCTTTTTATGAAACTATTTTTTAAAGTTAAGATTGAAAAAAGAAAAACCCAGCATATTTTATTCACGTTTGATATTTAAAAGAGGCGACATTGTTTCTCCATATGAGGAAACTGACAAATAGGCAGAATTCAGTCCTCATTTTTACTGTATTACAGTAATTTCAGCTATGGAGTTTTTAATTAAAAATTTGAAACCTAAGTGTGATGACAGCCAGAAGAGACATGATCAAATTTATTGAAAAAGATATGAGATATTAATCTCCTCCTTCACAGCCTAGGTTTCCTTTATTTCTATCTCTGAGCTGAACCCAGTGCTGGGGATAAGTCACCTCATTGATGGGTACCAGCCTAGTATACAGTTCATTCAGAGCTATATTAGACTCCTACTCAAATTAGCAGGATCATTAAAAAAATAAAAAAAAAATCATAAAATCAATGGAAAAAGGACCACAGGATCCTGATCCAACATCTGATTCAATAAAGGGATAACTGGTGCTAGTGCATGCTGCTCAAGATGTGGCATGTGTATTGAAAGTGGTACAGACACATGAAGATCAGCTACTTGATGTCCTGAAAGGGACCAGTGCAAATGAATAGCAAAGCTGTGTGGGGATTCTAACCCTAAATTACTGGAGATGTTGTGATACAACCTGAGAACATCAACACTGCTATAAATGATTACCTTTCACAACGTGTCTTACAGCAG
Source organism: Cyanistes caeruleus (assembly GCF_971803275.1). Taxonomy (NCBI): domain Eukaryota; kingdom Metazoa; phylum Chordata; class Aves; order Passeriformes; family Paridae; genus Cyanistes; species Cyanistes caeruleus. The sequence goes on along the minus strand of NC_141703.1, from coordinate 91,997,128 downwards.
AGGGTCTAAACTGAATGGAAGTGAAAGGAAGTGGTGCCCTGAGATTAGGGCTTGGCAGACAGATGTGGACAGCTGGGATTGCTCTGGTGCTGCTGCAGTGTGTGGCAGGAGAGCCGTGGGGGCTGCAGGGGAGCCCTGACTGAGTAAGACAAAGCCAGGCAGTTTGCACAGAAACCCGGAAACCCTGGCAGCTCTTCCCAAAGGAGTGGCTGGCACCCCGTGACCCTGTGACCACCGATTTTAGCAGCTATCTGGCTCAGGACTATAGTGCTCACAACCCTGTGGCCAGACCTCACTGCACTCCATGGCAGCACGCTGGAGTCACTGCAGTGCAAAGCTCTCTTCTTAAAAGACACCTTCAGGCACAAAGAAAAATGAATGAGCACCAGGAATTCAGCTGGTTCCTTGAGAGTCATTCAGTCACGGGAAAAATATAACCTCCTTTTTCTTAGACCCTGACACCTGACTCAGAAATGAATCATCAGAAAAAAAAAAAATAAAAAATAAAAAAAAAATAAAATAAATAATCAAACCAAACAGCATCCTAGGCAACGTGTCTCAATTTGTTTTGGTTTTTAACATAAACACCCCCTCCCCCTGATTCGATTCCAAAGCCCTTGTAGAGCCATCTCCCCCAGCCTGTTGTTGAAAGTTTCCAGCTCCCGGTTCAAATGAGCTTGCTGGATGCTGGGGGCACTATCTGCTCCATCCGAGGGGCTGCTCACGTGGCAGCTCTCATTAGCGACAGGCAGCGACTCAGCTGCGCCCGCTTTGATAAGCCCGGCTCCGCTCTCACAAGTACGCCGCAAAGCAATTAAAACAGCAAAGGGCCCTTTTTTCCCCCTACCATCCTTCTTCTTCCTCCTCCAAAGCGGAATAAAAATGATTTGATAAATTATTCTTTTCAGAACTAAACACTCAGGCGAAGGAAGGGGGAGGAGGCAAAATGCACACAGGGGAGGCGAGTGGCTCCTGAGGATCCTTTATTAGCCCGTGTCCCCGGCTCCTGGAGCTCGGGTGGGGCGCTGCCACAGCGATGGGATGGGATGGGATGGGATGGGATGCGATGGGATGCGATGGGATGCGATGGGATGCGATGGGATGGGATGGGATGCGATGGGATGGGATGCGATGGGATGGGATGCGATGGGATGCGATGGGATGCGATGGGATGGGATGCGATGGGATGCGATGCTCCATCCATCTCCCGCTGCTCCCAGACCTCCGGGTGCGCTCCGTGTGAGCACATTTGTGTGCGGAATGGAAGCCGGTCGGCCCGGTGCTCAGGACAGTGTCAGCCCCGTGTTATTATACTGCCTGCCTTCAGATGCAGTGCAGGCACAGCTCTATTCTCTCAGCATCGTCTGAATTCCTCTGATTTAAACTATGGAAGAAAATCCTTAGGAGGCTGATAAAAAAAAAAACCACAGTTTGGATGTGCCTGACTATGCTACCATTGCCACCATAGCAGGAGCCAGAATTGTATGTTTGAAGCAGCCCTGGGTGTACCAGCAGTGCCCTGTGCTTTTCTGGGACTCCCACACACCGAAATAACCCTCCTGATTACAGAGAAGTAGAAAAGATGGGTACCACCTAGATTAGATTAAGTGATGCACTGAAGTGCCTACTGATTAATGTGGAGCTAACACAAGGCCTCCTGCAGGAAGCAGAAACAAAGATGGGACTCAGGGACTCAGGAAGAGAGGAAGGGTTGGCATGGCAATAACACAGCTCGCAGTCAGAGACCTGCTTCTGCAAACCAGGCTTGGCATCCACAGAAGGGAGCACCTGATGGCCAGGAATTGAATGGGAAGGCTTAATTGAGACTGCACTATCCAACAACAGATATACTAAGGCATTAGCCAGTATTTAGGCTCTATCTATGGTTTTCAAATGTATCTGTAAAATTACTTTTATTAAATGGGTTTCTGACAAGTCCTTGAATTTACAGTCTGCTCAGAAATCCAGTACCATCATGGGGATTGGCCAACCACCCCTGAAACTCTGTCTCTCCTTACTTAGTGTGTGATCATGATCTGGTTTGTGAGACAGGCTTTCCAGTCCCCATTGTGGGAATTAGCTGTCATTTCCCATGGCATTAGCAACTGCAGTGTGTAGCGAGAAGAGAGATGCGAAGGAAAATGGTAATTTGGAAAAAAACTCAACAAAAACAAACCAACCCCAACAAAGGTACTGAACACAAAGGTTTCTAATCAGCAGCACATACCCACTACAATCCAAAATAAAACAATTGTAAAGCTGCAAAATCCTGCTCCTTTTCCCCTATGTCACAAAGCCACTTGAGTCACAGCAGGATGCACTCTGAGTAAAGAAGGGTTAACATGCAAGATGTCCTATATAGTGTTTTCAGAGAAGAATTCTCTCTCTTGCTGTCACCTACAGAAATGCTAACGGTTCATCCATTTAGGTGACAACATCTCTGACTTAGAAAAGCAGTTTCAGAAGAGGGGAAGTATATCAGAACATCTGGGAAGTTAAGAGGGAGAGAAGCTGGGAACTGGGAGTTTCCTGGCAGCCTCAGGTGGATGCTACTGCAATGATGCATGATAAAGAGTCATGGAGAGAGAGGCAGAGGGTGTAGAGGACACAGTGCAGTTTCCAAGTGATCATCCATCACCAGTGGCTCTGCCTTCTCCTTTTCATGCCAACAGGTGATGGAGCCTCATCCATAAAACATTTCCTGGGTGTCACTAACAGGAAGACACATTGGAGGGTTACGTTCACTCTGCATAAGAAATAACTTCCCAGATGAAGGAGAGAGCTGCCACTTTTAAACTCTCCATGCTTTCCTCCTCCCCACCTGTCCCCACATGCTGCACCCAAGAAATCATCTGTCTCTCTCCACCCGCTTCTCCTCTCCTCAACAGCTGTTTCTGTGATCCATACCACAGGCTCCTCTTCCATTGTTACTTTTTATGTAAATATTTTGTATATTTTCTGTGTTTGTTGGTTTCATTTTCTTGGGGTTTTTTGGGGGGTTGTTTTGTTTTTGTTTGTTTTGTTTTGTTTTTAAATACAGGCTACCCCACATATATAGTCCTGTAGAGTCTTCTCATAATCACAAGAGGAAAATCAGTTTGTAGCATATCCAACAGCCCCCCCAGGCTCCTGGCTCCTCTCAGCTCATTACTCCCTTCTCACATGCTCCTGAAACCATTCCTAATTCATACCCTGTACATTTTAACATTTCAACAAAAAGCTCCCAAACGCGCACACTCAGTAAAACACAACAAAAGTATAATGTCTTTGTTTAGCCTAGGTGACAGGACCCTAATGACAAGAGTCAGGACTACAAGATCTCTGAAGGTTCTGCTCCCAAAATAATTAAAACAAAAATATGTAGGAGAAAAAAAAAAAAAAAGTGTTCTAGCAGGCATAGCCACTAACCAAATGATTTTAATTTAAATTTACAAACAAAAAATGGCTGGATGATTCCTTAAGTACTTTGGATTCAGGATCTGAAATATGACTCAAGTTACACCTGATGGAATCAGCAGGTTTTCCTGTAACGTTTTGGAATTGAATGATGGTTTTGACAAACCTCTGCATGCATCAGCAACGTTGGCAGCCTCCACAAACAGGAATTAAGCCCTTAAGTAGCAGAGAGCAGAGGGGGCTGCAGGAAAGCCACAGAGCAGGGAGGAGCACTGCAAAGCTGGTGTGGGAAGCCCAAATTTGGGAGAGCTGGGGGATGGTGGCAATGGGAGGGGGGCAACTGCAGGGAGGGGAGGCAGGGAGGGGCACTGGCAGAGCTGGGTGTAATGAGTGATGTGCAGCAACTGTTTGTGGCCAGCTCCCTCATGGCACATTTTTCACTAGAACTAGAATTCAACCATTCTTAATACCCACTCCTGTGCCATTTATTGCCTGACTTACCAAACCTAACTCGCTTCTGCAATTGCATTCCTACATCAGCAAATTGATGGTTCTGACTGCCAACCTCAGCTGTCGGCCACCCAAGTGTTTCTAGAAATGTATTGCACTTGATGTTACGATGTTTATTTGTCTCCTGAATGAGACGTGGAGTATCTCTGGATAGTAGATGAATCTCACCTGTAATTAAATGCTTCTAAGAGATAAAGTGGCTACAGAATAAGGGTGAGTATATGTCTTGAAGATGGATATATGCTCTCTGAGTACTCTGCCTGTGTTTTGGAGGATTAAGCATCATAGAACCATGAGAAGCTAGGAATGCAAAAGGGAAGGATGATGCAAGAGAGAAAAAAACAGGAGAAAGAAGACCTAGAGACTGCAAAGAATGGCAGTGAGACAGAGAAGACTGTCTAAAGAAAGAAAGATGGGTGGAATCATTGAACAAAGAAACAGGAGAAGGAAAGAAAAGCTCTGTAGAGAGCCACTGAACACAGTACCCTGCCTTCAATCCCCTCCAGAGGAATAAATGCTGACCCTACTTCTTTCCTGGCTTGTCAGGGGCTGTTTGGCTGAATAAGTCCAGCCCAGCAGCCCTCTCTCTCTCTCTCTCAGCATTAATATATTAATTTCATTATTCAATTATTTAAAACATTTCTTATGTTCCTTCTACTTCACACAGATGGAGGTGGGGTGAGCTGCTCCCTCTCTCTTTAAAGCCTGTACTGCAGGAGCCTGGAGGAATGTAGGGCACAAAGTGCTCCTCAGCACTCCCTCCTCCACCAGCTCCAGCAGCAGGTGCTCCCTTCCGTGCACCTCAGACATCCTGTTTGAGAGGACACCGTGTGAGTGACCGCTGTCACTGCAGTGTCCCCTGCGTGGCACAGGGTGCTCTGTGCCACCGTGAGCCCTGCTGGCTGCCAGAGGGAAGCAGAGGCTCTGGAAGCTGCTCTCCTGCCAAGCTCTGCTGGCCCCTGCAGACAAGCTGCTGCCTCACGGTGTGTAAAATGTAAGGCTGCAGGTTACAGACAGCCTCTTCCTCTCCATTTGTCTATCAGCTTTTGAAGGGCTAATTAGCTTGTTAGTCATGACGTCTCTCTCAGGCTTCCAAACTACCATAAATCTCCTTCTTTCTTCCAGGGGAGCATTAACTTGGATTCTTGGATGGGAGACCTCCAAAGACAACTTAAGGTGCTGAAGGCAGCAGGGTTCTTGAGTGAGAGGCTGTCATTCCTCCTACATCATTAGCCCCTGTGTCCCAAAGCGATACTGACAAGGGCCATCTGTAAAGCAGAGTCCTTGACCATTTGCAATTACAAGAGAGTCAATGGGTATTAAACAGCACTGTCCCACAAGGAACACTACTAGAATCTCATGGAGTGAAGTTGAAAGATCCTATGCTGAATCACCTAGCCAACCCCTGCTGCCCAAAAGCATCAGCTACAATAAAATAATTCCTGGAAGCTGTTTTTCCAACCTATTCTGAGCTCACAGCGGTGCAGGGTCCACATCCCCTCCAGACCCTCTCCTCCATTATGTCATAACAGTATCTGAAAATCACTTTGTTACCACATGGAACTTTTCCCCCTCTACCCCCATGCACACCCAGGAAACTATACTCTCAACTCATAATTTTGACTCCCATCAGACTTTGTGCTATGTCAGTCAGTTTTCAAGGGAGGCTACCTAATTAAAGGTATCTCACACATAAAGAGTGTGTGTTACTCTGTCCTCTATTTGACTAACAGTCCTTGTTTGCCACAGCTTACAAAACAGCCAGGCCTGCCTGCTGCTCTGCTGTGTCTCCGTACCGCCTGGCGTGGGCTGCTTGTTAAGTGGCACTGAGGAACAGGAAATTCAGCTGGTCTTGAGTGGTACCATCAGTGTGGGGTTTGCCTTGGGCTTCCTGCAGCTTGTCACTAGAACTGGTGGGTGTATCCAGCCTCCAAAATCCTCATTTTAGGCAGAGCTGGGTAAGGATTTTCAGGGAATCAGCCAGATATTTTTAGTTTAGCTTAGCTATTTTTTTTTTCCCCTGCAAGAAAGAGTTAGCTATTTGACAAGGATTTTGCTGTACCTTTATTAGCAGCCCTTATTGTGTTCAACTCTCATGGGAGAATTCCCTCGGTGCAATTCCATTCAGGTAATTCTGCTAGTAATCTGCACGGTTACCAACACTAAGGCATCGTAGCAGATAAGGAGAGAGCACCTGGGAAATTCAGCCTTTTGCTCAGCCATGAGGATTTCCTGCAGTGCATTCTCAGACTTTTGTCCAATTCTGTGATAAATGTTCTCAAATGATGGAGTGTTCAACTGCTCCCTTTATAGGAAGAGTTCCTGAGCCAAGAACAACTCACTGACACAAAGTGAATCTGGATAATCAGCCCCATTTGCATTCTTTCCCTCCTGATGCTAGCTAAAGCTGGGTAAACAATTCTGAATGAATCATTTATTAGCTTAATTCTACCTTCTCCAATTCATGAACTGTCCACTGGCGCTTCCCAGTTTTGTTTCCTCCAGCCTATTTTCTCTTCAGAATCATTTGGGTATGAACACAACACAATTCACTGAAGTCAGCAGGATTATTTCTTTGCATAAAAGTAAACTTGTGCTTTAAAGCTTTTGTTGAACACGTCTTGTCCTGATGGATCGTGTTTGGTTTTTTTTCTTTAGAAACTAATTTTCAGCTTACTTGTTAGCAGTTGAAATTTTACAACTATCTTTCTTGAATACAAGAGTTATGTGGTATGTTTGCATAATCTTCAATGGATGAAAGCAACTCCTGGAGCACTTAGCTTCCTAGGAAACCTACACAATTCACAATGTGTTTTCTCAGTGCCACATTACCAATAGCACAGTAAAAAAAAAAAGTCAGGAGTCAGGACCTCAAAGCTAAAAATCATGAGGTTTTGTGTTTTTTTTCCAAGCAATAAATGTTAGGTTCTTCTCATTAGTCCCCTTGCATTTTAATCTTTCCATTTTCTTCATCAAAAGCATAAGGGCCAAGAACATGCTGCTTCAATAAAAGAAAAAAATATCTTGACTTCAACAGCAAGGCTTTCACAAACACAGTGAATACAACAAGCCTCACAACAAAACATGAGTGCTGGCAACTGCTAACTAAACAATTATGCACTAATAATACAAACTAAACATTAGTTTGCAATGCTGAATTGATTGCCATGTTTTCTACAACAGTTCCAGCCAGGGGACTTCTTTCCTGAGATAATCACACAAATCAAACTCAAAAGGGATAGAACAAAATCAGGTCCAAATTGCATGTTCAAGCCAGTGCTGAAGGAAGGATTTTGGCTTCTAAGCTCTATTTACTCCCTATTCAGGGTTGCCCTCAACACTAACTTTCTGTATGTGAGTACACTCCAGTAAATTATCCGTAGGTACTGGCCTCATCACTGTGCCAGCTAGGCAAACACCCCATCTCCATTTGCAGGGTAGTCTCTTTGCTTGCTGTGACAATGCCATCCCTCTGTCACCTCAGACTAATATATGAGTGTCTAAGGCATTGCTCAGGGACTAGATTTCTTTTTCCAGGAGTGCCTAACTCATCCCCTAAGCAGTGTCCTCTCCCTTCCTCATACCTCTTTGGAAAGAGCAGCAGCCAAATCCCTCTCCAAGAGTGATGTGAGCACTCCCTCTGCTGTCACACAAAGGCTCCAGGCAGCTGGACATTCTGTAGCCTTGTGCAGCTCCTGTCCTCCCACAACTAATAGCTATTTGGCTGGCATTTGTCTCGCAGTGGAAGGGTTACTGCAACACATGCTGAGAATGTCTGGCCACAGGAAACTCAAGTGATGGAGATGTTTCCAGCCCTCTTGCTCCCATCAGGCCTAGTGATTTCTAAACTGGGGGCATACATGCATTGTCTGCACTCTATGAAATTCAATTTATGCCAGTAGACAAGAAGTCAAGTTCATGATCCCCAGAACAGGAGAGCAGATGGCTTTGTGCTTTTGATTTTTTCAAGTGAAACCATCTGGCTAATTCTCTGTGGCTTGTGTGTGTGTGTTAGCAGAGAGAGACACAGCCCGTTTCCCTGTCAAGGCTATGCCTGCAGTCACAAGGGAAGAATTTGTTACTTTGGAAGTGGATCCTGCCCATGCCAACCTTTACAGATAGGGAAGAGGTATCAGTATGGCTGTAGTCACTAATACCAGCAAATGAGGTGTGGCACAATAATGTATCAGCAAAGTTGTGGCCTTTCCTTACTTTCCCTCAAAACGGAAGCCTGCTAAGGCAATTCTCACACATCCACCTGATAGGACACGAATCAGGAGATCTGACTTGATTTATCATAAAAGCTGAGAAAGAGTGTAGCACCCTCTGACCAGCATTCTCTCCCTTCCCTCCTTAAGCCTTTAAGCCATGTTCCCCTACCTTTTAGTCACCCAGGTATCCAAGCACCCATTCTCCAACCTTTTCATCCACACAACACGCCTGAAGAGCTCGGGCAGTGCTGGCACCCCTGTTTTACAAATGGGCTTGAAGCCGAAACAGACTCTATCAGATGGGAAATACATGACAGAACAAAGCCTCATGCCACCTAGCTTAACTCCCTAATACAAGAGATGGCAAACATTTTCATAGTCTGCTGCCAAGCTTGTTTAAAGCAAACCAACAAGCAAGCTTTGAAGGTTATTATCACTGTTTCCAGCCCAAGTCTTAGTGAAAGCTTGACTTGGCATTGGTAACAGTGGTCTGCCAATGCTGCTATTCCCACTGGGCCAACATTACCTCTGTGACAGAAAGTTCCTGAGCTGTCTTCTCACTAGAGGCAGAATGCTACAGTGGTTGATAGCCTCTCAAAGTCTCCTGTCAGTTCACCAGATCAGGGTATATTCCTGCATCAAGCACTTGCTCTAGTGTAGCATTTCCACACCACAGCCACATCACCCTGCCAGCCCAGAAGGAAATGTGCAGATACTGCCTTATGCAGGGTCTCTGTTTTCATCCCGTCAGACTGTCTTCTGGGATTCATCCTCCCACTGTGTTTACATTCAGGTTTTATGGTCCTTGGGATCCTACTTCCCATTGCAGACAGGTTCAGGCTCATCCTATCCATTGCTGTGCTGCTTGTGAAGCTTCCTGCCGGCAGAAGGGAAGCCTCTTGGCAGGCCTGCTCATGGAATGCAGACAGCAGCATCCTCAGGGGCTACTCACAGTGTCACCAGCAAAATTAACCTGCCAGATGAGCCATATACCCTGCAACAACAGAAAAATGTCTCCTTCATCCACCTTACTGATCCTGGAGCAGTCAAATTCCCTCTTGGAAGCAGAGCTTCCCACAGCAGATAGGCAGTTGGCTGCCCATGCAGGACTCTTGTCTGGGAGACACCCATACCTGGGGCCAGCATGTGTCTCTGGCACAGAGGGGACAGTGGGTGCAGCACTTGGGACTCACTCTGGCGCCCACAAACAAAAGCATGATTGAAGAAATCAGTACTGGCTGGATAAGCAGTCACAGGGAAGCACTGGGCACTGGATTGGATTGAGGAGAGTGTATGATGTAGAGATGTAGCTATGCTGCTCTCTGTTGGCTGCAGCACAGGGAACAGCTACAGCTTCAAATGCTGCTCTCACTTGAATTCAAGTGGATCCTTTAAAGAGCTTTACAGAACAAACCTGTATTTGGGAAATTTTTTTCAGCTTCCTACATTGTAATGTGAAGAGGTCAAGAGTGAAAGAGCATGAATTTTATCCTCTGTGCTGGGCAATGAAAATTCAGCTATGGGTGACTATGAAACAATTCACAATCAAATGCTAACCAGGAAAAAGAAATCCAGACCACATGATTTCCAATCTCTACCATAACCAGTCATTCTTCCTGATTCCTTTATCTTCCCTTTTTCATTTCCTCAGGCAATTTCCACATCCTTGCTCTTTGGCTTTCCTTGTCAGAGCTTACAGCAAAGTGTTTCTGCTTAGCAATGCTGTGCCTGAAGCAAATGGGGAGCACTGGGGATGAGGAAGCTGATTTGGAATGTGCTGAAGTAATGATGGTCAGAGCCCAGGACAGAAAAAGTAGAAAAAAATGCAGTGCCTCCGTGCTAAAACCTATAAAAAATGGTGGTTTGGTCTTTATCTACAGCAGTTCTCACAAAGAAGCCCCTATCTCCCTCAGAGAACTCTTACCTATGGGGTACACATACATGTAGCTGTGACTCACCAGTCCCAGATGCCATCCCACACACATCCTGCCCTGCTCTGCTCAGCTGAGTGTGGATGTTCCCTGATGTTTCTGGCTCCTTCTCCGTGTCTTCACCTCCCAGACTGCTACTTACCTAGAGCTTTTTGTCCCAAGTTGCTATATAAATAGAGAGATGTTGTACAGCTGGGTTGCTCTCTGCCCACTGGCTTCTGAGGGCAGGGATGACTTTCAGCAGAAGAAAACACACTTGAAGCTAGGTTCTAGTATAGTCTTGACTGGCTGGTGGTTAGGAATAGCCAGAAAGTAAGAATTCTTTATCAGATAAAGATGGAGTTTTTTGAGATGTGTTTTGAGACTGTGTTGAAATAAAGCAAAGATTTTCAGAAAAGACATGTATAAAAGAATATGAAAGAAAGAGATGAAAAGATGAGCAGAGACACAGATGATGCTTTTTGTTTTCAGGACACTGTTCAGCCTACTGTTGCATTGTCTTTTCTACATCAGAGGGAAGGAAAGTTTTCTCAGAAAATTTTCATAAAATTTTCATCGAATTTACGCTGGTGTTATTGGCAAGGACTATTTTCCATGAAAATACACAGTTCTTCCCCTGCATTTTTTCACCTCTCCCCCTCACCTCACCATGACTGTTTCTGCAGCTGTAAAGTAATCCACATGCATCCCCTATGTGCCTCATGGACCTTACTTGTTTCTAGCTCAGGATCAAACACCTGCCTGCAGTGTAATCATCCATGGTCAAAGCAAAGTGCTTAGAGCTTATAAGAGAGGGGATGGAGATCTAGATGTCCTCAACTTTTGCTAACACCTGGATCAATTTAAGTAACAGTGCCTATGAGAAAAGACAGTTCAGAGTTATACTCCTGGCTGTTCCAAGCTGCTGTGCCGTGCTGGGTGCTTCCCTTACCTCTGTTTCCCCTTCAAAGATAAAAATGAAGATTCATACCACACTGTGAGAGGGCACATCTAGAGTACCTTGATTTTTCTGGGGTTAGAAGAGCCAGGGTTGATCCTTTCACACCTCCTGCACCTGCTGCAAGTCGGGAAAGGTCAGCACTGCTCCTGGAGCACTGCAAAGGCAGCAGAGCACTGGTGCACTGCTCTTCTGCAAGGGCAAAGGCAACTGACTGAAGCTGGGTAGGGAAAGCCTTTCATACAACACTGAATACACAGGTGTTATAGCAGATGAGGCCTGCTCAGCTTGCTGAGGACAGGGATGTGTGTGAGCATTTCAGAGGGGGCTTTATTCCGCACACAAACCCGACTCTTTTGTGCAGAGGGTGGTACAGTCCCTCCTGCAATGTTTTGCATGAGGTTGCAAAGCTCATTATTCTGAATCATTGCAAAGCTACATCTTCTGTCTCACGTGGATACAGTGGTGCCTGTGGCATCTCCAAGATGGACCTTTGGTATCCTGTGGAATGGCAGCAACTATGCCAATGTTAAGCCTGGTCTGCATCCTTCCCCCTGTTTGAGAAGCTGGGGCAATGAGACCTATATGCACAAGCAAGCCATCCAAACTGCAGATTCCACATGCACACATCACCAACCAAAACACCCTGAGGAGGACACCTGTTCACAGAGTTTCACCTGCATTAAAGCTAGGAAAACAAAAAGAAAGAAGAAAAACCAAACAAATAAACCAAAAAAAAAAAAAAAAACAGACAAACAAAATAACAAAAAACCCAAGGCAACCCCCCCCCAAAAAAAAAAACCAACAACAAACAAACAAACAAACAAAAACCTAAAACCCCTAAAAAACCCAACTGGGTAAAAGGCAACATCGCCTTTTGCCAGCAGATGGCAATGGCACTCCACTTGTTCATCGTTGATCCCGTTCCTGGAAAAGGACACCGATGCCATCTGCAGAGCACTCCTGAGAAGCAGTCTTTAAAAAATCCTTCAGCTCTGCGCAACGAAAACACTTGAAAAATCGTGGGAGAGTAAATAAGGCTATTTCTTGTGCAGGCCCACCACCTAGAAGCCTGGATGTGATGGCAGATTTATGCTGCAAAGGACAAACTCTATGATTTTCTCATTCTCCCCTTTCATATTCCCTTCATAGAGATCCAGCCTAGAATATTAAAGGATCAGGGTTATTTATTTATTTATGCCTTTTCAACTTTCCTGAATAAAGAGACAGGGTTTTTTTTTTCTCCCCTGCACGTTCTGATCTGTGTGGATGGGAAGCAGTAGGAATCCAGCAAGGACCAGACCATCTGAACAGCAGTGTGATGGCAGCTCCTCCTTCTCCCACCTGTAAAGCCTTTCTCTTTCTCTCAGTTTTAAATGAGTCCTTGAAATACCCTTGAGCTACAGGGCCTAATAAACTAACATTTTTATGGACATGTGCTCAGCAGTTCATCACATTTGTGTGGAACCTTCAATTCTTCCCTGATAAAGGTATTCAATGCAGCCCCTTCTGCCCTATTGAAAGATAAAGTACCCTCAAGCTGTGGGGCTGCTGACTTTCCACTGATGGATCTAGCCAAAAACAAATCTCCCAGGACTGCAAAATCTCCCACTGAACTACAGCAATAACTTGAACTCAGCCCCACAAGTGTGGACCCCCACCAGAGAACTTGAGGCTGCTGCAGGCAGAAGAGTCCTCGGCATGACACGAAGGACTACAGGTAAAAGCTTTAATGACAGCCAGCCTAGGGAAAATCCCACTAGCAAGGGATTGGGCCTGGCACCAGAGGAGAAAAGGTACTGGAGCCTCCAAATAAGGGGGATGAAGGCATCCTCATTTGGATGGCCGAGCACAGCATCTCTGAAGTGAGTAATTATGCATGTCTGGACACTGCAGGTCCTCTAGCAGCCGTCACGGCACAGGGTCACTTTAAGATTAGGCTGTTTAATTAAAACAGGGTGTGCAGAAGATTCAGGGGAGGGCAATTTGCCCAAAGACAGCATGGACTGTGCAACACCTCTCTGGGAGAGTTGCTGATTAGAGAGTAGGAGGCATCTCTGCCGCAGGGAAGGGGACTCATCTCTGAAACTCTTCAAACAGCTACTTCATGGTCACTTGTTAGCATGGATAAAAGTCCCGTCACAGGGCTTGGCTGAACTGGACACATTTCAAGCTCCTCTCCAGCTGGCTAGGAGATTCCAAAGTGGGAAGAGAATGTCCTTGAGTTATGATTTCTCCTGCAGACATTTCCACCAGAGGCAGAAGGAAGTAAAAACACACACCTACACACCAGCCCTTTTCAGTAGGGTTGATAACCCACCCCCTCTACAGGTGCTCTCGGTAAACACAGGGCTCCAAGTGTTACATGTTGACAAGTTCAAGGCACCCTGAGGGAGGAGAGAGCGACAGAGACAGCGAGAGAGGAAAAAAACAACAAACAGGAGGTAAGACAGATTCCTCAACTGCAATTTGATGTCTACTTTGTCTGTGTCTGCAGGAAAAAACTGAGCAATCCTCTCTCACTCACCTCCTGCTTCTGAGGATCACACAATGAGAAGATAAACATGGATATAGTGAATTATTGCCAAATGGTGAAGACCAGTGGTGTGGTTCAAAAGGGGAAAAGCCAATAGATCTGTAAATGCTAGAGGGTTGTGAGCCTTTCAGCCTTTACAGAAATGGTTATCTTAGACCATAAAATGGCCCATTTCCTTCATCACAGATAGGTCACTTGAGGCAGGCTGACCATGAGGGGGAAAGGGAGAGGGTTGATACCCAGCCATATCTGAGCTTTCAGGGCTAACTTATTCACTGCTTTGTCTTGTCAGCATGATATTCTAACTGCTATGGGAAAACTCAACTGTTCCATAAAGAACAAGTCCACAACGAATTAAAAGGGCATTTTTCCACAACAGCTTTTTCTGTGCTTTCATGCAGTCCCCTGTTCCAGCTCTTCCAGTCCTGGGTTCCTCACCAGCTCTATCAGTGCCTTCCTTGGCTTTGCAGCCCTGAGAACCCCACTAGTGCCCCAGGCATTAAAAACTGTTCTTGTTGTTAACTTTTCTTCATTGTCTCTTTAGCGGGGGAACTGATTTAGCTGTTGATTTTACTGAAGAACCCCAGTGTAAGGATGTTTTTATGCAACCAAAGAGAAAGTAAAAAAAAAAAAATACATTTTTTTGGAAAGTGGTCTCACTGAGGATTTCCTACTCAGCATCACAGGTAACAGGCATGACTCCAGCTACACACAAAATAGAGCGCCCGCCGCCTTGCACAATGCTGTTTTTCATGCATTCAGCTCCAGATCTGTGCACCCAGAAGGAGAGCTTGTCATAGTAAACTGCAGCAGGAAAGTTAATCCCGTGTGACAGGTAGTCTACACCACACCGTGAGCCAGCAGTTGGCTGGCATCCTGTTCTTTTAGGGTGCTACTGTCACAGGGCAGGGAAGCCACGCTCACGTACGCGCACGGACAGCACCGAGATGGCAGAGCACGGACGGGTAAAATCCTCAGAGCCTACTGCAAACACACATGGGCACACATTTGAGCAGATTACACATACACATTGTACATCCTTTGGCAAACACAACTGAGCATTGCTGTGCCATTCACAGACAGGGAACCAAACAGTGCCAACAGCTAGACAGACAAACACTCAGAGACCTCAACTAACCCAGCTGAAAATCACAAAAGCGCTAAAAAAGTCCTTCATAAGGTACAAAAACTGTGAATTTACCCATGTGCTTTGTCAGACAGGAATGAAGGAGAATGCACACAGTCAGTGGCAGACAAATGCTTTTGTGCACTAACACGGAGACTCATACAGCCCCCGAAATGTACACTGCCATGCAGGGGGGTTCACACAAAAGCAACCTCTAACTAGAAGCATAGAAAGAGGTACTTAATGTGTTTGCCAGGCCTGAACACTCCTTTGAAGCAACAAGTCCAACTATAACCTAAATGCAGTGGGTATTGTGGCAGCAGACAAACTTGGAAGCAGCTGTAAGGAACATATAGACATGTCTAGGTATAAAAGAGACAATAGGGCACAGGGGAGAAGGATGCACTCAGATCTTCACAGAGCAGCATGGACAGAACCTGATCATTCTCAGCCACTTGCTGCACAGGTTTGACCCTTAATGGCAGAGAGGAGAAAAAAAGAGAATGCTCACACTTTCCACTCTTTCAGAATGGAAGTGCCTCCTGCGGAGGCCTTTGAACCATCCAATAGCACAGTGGCTGTTCTCAGTGTCTTGCAAATTATATTATCACACTGTCAGCCTTCACAGAACTGAAAATGGGAAAGGGCCATACAATCAGATGATGCAAATCAGTTTGGCTTTGCTGAAGCTATCAGAAAAATCCCAGTTTCCAGTACCTGATGCTCAGGCTATCCTGCCAGTAGTGAGTTCAGTACTGGAGATAAGCTCACCTCCGTAGTGACTCCTGCTCAATATTCTCTTTATTTTATGCAATTTATCATGTCAGCAGTTTTATGCAACTTATTGCTACACACAGCCCTGACACTACTCAGAGCACCAAGTCATCCACACCTCATGCAGTTTTCCTTCAAGAACATAAAGAAAAGACACCGATTTTCTCAGGACATTTTCACAGAAAAAAAAAAAATATTTCATAAGCCATGTAGGTTATTACCATAGCAAGCTTCTACCAAAACAAGTGAAAGCAGCAGCTGCTGCAGAGATAACACAAAAAAGTAGATGGATGGACACACCAGTGAGTGTGGGTATGCATAAATGAACCAAGACAGAGGAGAAACTCTGATCAGTGAAAAGGCTCCTGCACCATCAGAGTAAACAGGAGCTTTAATCTGCCAGTTAAATGGACACTGAGGCATCTCCACCAAAAGGAATGTGTCTGCAGCACAGCTGGGATTTGACCTTCAACTTCTTTCCTCTGTCTGCAGAGCACAGAAACTCTCGTTCCCTCATGCTCCTCCTACAGAACAAAAGGAGGAAGGAAGAAGGGGGAAAAAACCAGACTGCCAGAGAGGCCCTAACTCATCTCTTACTCTTGGATAAGTGCAAATTTATGCCTCTGTCTGCCTTTGAGTCTTTATTATCTCCTTAAGTGGCTAGCTTTGTACACAATTTATTATAAAAGCCTGGAATCTACAGTCAAATTACAGATCAATTGAAAACTACACAGAAAACAATTAACATCTGGCAGTGGTTTCATCTATAAAGCTGTCAGAGACTTTGCCAACCCTGAATTCCCCTTCTGACACCCATATTTCCTCTCCCCAAACTCAGTCTCCTCTTTTGCATCTCCTGAGTCTGTGGGATACTGAATATCCCCTCTGCAATCCTGTGGAGGCAAATAGCTGGCTCTGTACCAGCAGGCCACTGTGTGCAGTATGAAGACCAGGCTAGTCACCTCTAGAGAGATGACTTCCATCAGGTGCTACAGGGGGAAACCAAAACTGGGGCTACCCTATTATTCTGGAGCTTCTCCCTCCTCCTTGCTGAGGTGGAAGGCAGGGAAAGGCCAGTAACCTTGGTCTGTGTTTTGTTGCCATTGCTGATGACTGGTCTGCTTCTCCAAGTTGTCAGAAGCCTACTAACTTCCCAGGCATCTCTGCCCAATTCCAGCAGCAGGCAGCCACGTGAAAACCATAGGAATGATCAACCATGATGAGAGGCAACACCGTTTGCCAAGGAGAAGCCTACCTTTCACAAGGTCTCTCAATGCTTCGCAGACAGCTCTCCCTTGCCCTCAGCTCTCCTTGTTTTGTGTCAGTGAGAGGAGGGCAATAAGAAATGGAGATGGCCACAGGCAGCTCTCCAGGCAGGTTTCTGTGAGAACTCTGGCCTTCTTTGGGGTCAGCACTTTGGTGGCTGAAGGGTGGTCTGATGAGACCAAAAGTAGAAATCAAGTGGAAAAGCATTGTAACACTTGAAGATACCCTCTTCTTCTAAAAACTTTCCTGTCATTCATTCCTGAGGATAAAAGCTGTTTCTGACAGCTAGTGCCTCCAGCCTTGTGGCCAGCATGTCACCTCCTCCCCACACAGAGTTTCACTGCTCTTTGATTTAGTGGAGAATATGAGGGAGTTGGGAGTTCAGTGATCATGAAAACCCCTTTGTCCATTGTCCCATTCTCCATCTCTCCCTCTCCACAGACCTTCCACAGCTGATCTCCATCTCTCACCTGCACGGCACAAAGACTCTGCTAGTAGCAAGCACTTCCACGGACAGTGAGGCAGGTAATACTGGTTTCAACAAAGAACACCTGGCTTGGCTTTCCATCGTGTGATGTGATGGGAGCACAAGAGAAAAAGGTATCTGCTGAGTTCATGCATGCTTCAGGTTGGAGAGCTACTATCTACTTTTGAGGTACAAGTTGATGCATCTCCTGCCCAATGGGCCTAGCTATGCTTGTAATGGGGTTAAAAAGAAGAAAGGTGACGCCAGTGAAGGGCTGACCACAACATTCCCAGCCACTACATTTTAACAGTTCTGGTGTAGAAATAAATCATTTTTCTGATGTGTGTTTTAGTTTTCATCCTGGCTAAAATCTAGAGTCGATATAAATATAAAGAACGCTGTAGTCTAAATAAATATGCACTCATCATTTTTGAGACCGTGGGAAAACCATACTTTGGGCACTTCACCCGTCCTTGCCCTTCCACCACTCTCCAGATATGCATCCATCCTTAGCAAAATGCTGACAAATTGCTGCAGAAGTGAACTCCCTGTTTAGACAGCAGAAACACTGAACTGAGAGTGACAGGAATTGCTGCACAGGAGTAGCTCTGGAGATGCTTGTCTCATGGAAAGCTGGGGAGAGGAAATGGATGAGTGGACTGTGCAAGAAAAGCCTCCGCCCTTCAGTGAGCTAAGAACAGCTGTTGTTGATGATGATTGCTTCCTAATTAGCTTGCTCTTGTATAAGCTTGATAATTTTATGTACCTCCAGAGGAGCAGATTAGCTCTGAATTCACATTGTATCCATTTGTGAAGAGTACCCTATAAATTATTTACCTAACTCTCTGAAATATTAGATCAAGAAAACTCTAAGTATGTCTAATTATATGGCAAGAATAACACAGAGTAGATAGAAAGGCTTGCTGCATTTGCAAGTGCACAAAAATGATAAACTACTTTTAGAAGTTGCTACACATATCCCATGATGCTACAACATGCTACAGGTTTACAGCTGTGGTCTTAATATTTCCTCAAATGAGCTTTTGTAAGGCAGAAGCACACAGAAATCTAGCAACAGATTTGTCCTTCAAGAGGCAAAAAAAATATATGAACCCAAAACAAAACTAAAAACCCAAGTCACTATCTTCAAACACATAAGGTTATCATGACCATAATGAAACAAAATGAATTTGAGTGTATATTGGTAAATGGCTCTAAACTTCATAAAGACTCTAACAACCTCTCCCAAGTTGCTGGCTTTGAATCACTACTGGTTTAAGTAGAATAACACAGTGATGAATCAGCTATGCTATAATTTTCACTCCATTTTTTGCTATGCTAGTACATTGTTACTTCATTACTATTGAACCACTATATTTTCTCTGTGCTTTGCAACCAACATTCTGTTAACCCATGGTGAGCCTGTGGCCAGTGTAGAAGAGCTGATGTTGAGTTTTGTGGCAGTAGCACCCCAGGTCTTATTTGAAGATGAAAGCAGACATAGCACACTGTAGTATTTACAGGTCCATTTTCAGGTCCTTATTTCAGGGTGAAGACGACTTTCAGATGGGAGAAAACAGAACGGTACCAATTAATGCCAGCTTCAATTAGGAGAAAGAAAATGTAACACAGCATGAAATTGATATGGGAGAAAAGGATCTAGAGAGAAATGAGTCCACAGAGAAGGTACTGTGAAGTGCAATGGGGACATCTTTCCCTATTACTGATTGCAGCATACATTGACAGTGGGTGCTAGACCCTGTTTCAAATACATCTTGGTCACTTAGGCTTCTTTTCTCCCTTTTGGTAATAGAAAAATATTTTGGCTCTTGCTGGAGTCAGGCTACTGAATGCAACAGATCTTTTGTCTGGTTCCGTATCACATTAATGAGCAAAGGTGCGACTGAGAGCAGCCACAGTTCAATCAGCAGCTCTAATCTGTGAATACACACGGAATGCTTATGACCCTGCTGGGTATCAATAAAGCTAAATGGCATTGATGTCAGGAGCAGACACAGGTGTGGGAACAACTTTGGTTAGGAACACAGGATGTGAAGAAAACCAACCAAGAAAACAGCAAGACTTTGCAGATGTAAGCAGAATACCCAAGGCATTTTGTTCACAGGTTCCAATTCTGCAAGAACAGTGCTGGGATCAGGCTCTGTGAGGCACAGTCCATAAGGTATGGAAAATTCATCCCTTTCTCACCTCTTGAGTAACTTCAAATTCAAATCCCCTGACTTTGCCCAGAATTTCCCATGGTGTTCGTCTTGACTCCGCACTTTTGAGCCAGGACTAGTTACACTCCTGTTTATTCAAAAGTGATAATGAAAAGCTTCCCTAAATCCCAAAGGATACATAATTGCCTATCTAACATGCTAACAGGTAGCATCTGTTTGTCCCATGGTAGGAAGAAAATCCAGAGCTTAATAGAACCTCTTCCAGATTGAGTCTGTCACAGACTGGTATCTTCTTTTTCCAGAGTCTGGGAAAAGGCATCAGGAGATTCCTGTTGAAATGGACTTAAGGATCTTTAAAAGACACGCAAGGGCAGAAAATTTAGAAGTCCAGTACCACTAATGGAGTAGTCTTTGCCTCATGTTTTGTAGCAGAGAGATTAAGAGGGCACACACGTTCCATAGTAAAGGAACATTTCATGGTTGAAAGGTTAATTCTTGATTTGATTTATTTCAGAAGTATTGGAGATTTGATGGAGGAGGGTGACGGGTTGGAGGATTAAGAGGACTCTGATCGAGGAAGAGAATGATTACTGAGATAGGCACTCGTGTGCAGGGAGAATTGCATGATTCCTTCCAAAAATATATCTATTTGATTTTCTTGTAATGCTTTTCTGTTGCTGGCTCCAACCAGTAATCCTCACACTCCTAATACATGCAGCTTGGGGTTGTGTTGCCCCCTTTCCCCTGCACCCTTCCTGGGCTTCAAGTCAGCTAAAGGCTGTGTAGATGGATTTGCTGTGGAGAGATGATAAAGAGGGGGCGGGGGAAAGGAGGAGGGAATTTAAGAGTGAGGGGGAGCAGTTGAAACCAAAATCCAGAAGCTGAATCCCTCGTGCTGAATGTTAACTTACAGAAAAGTAACCCAACAACCTTGAAATAGAGCAAAGCCCAATTTAAATTCATTACATTTAAATTAAATTTAAAGCCCATGTAAATGATTGACTTAGTTAAGAATATGTCATGTGGAAGAGAAGAAGTGCAGCAGCGACATGCCAGGCAGCTTTGGCTAATTTTACAATTCATAGCAAAATCTTTATACTCTGATTGCAATTAAAAAAAATACGCATATAACTTATTAGCATCAATATTAGAGCCAGAATTTATACTTCTTCCCAAGAATTCATTGAATGTTCTGAAAACTTCAAACACTTCATTTATTGAAATGGGTCTACTTTGCTGGATTGGGACAGACAGGGACCTCCATAGCAAGTACAGAAGAGAAAAAGAAAAGAAAAAAGAACATAGAAAGAGTAAATGCAATTATTCCTAAGTGAAATTTTGTTTCTCTCTCAGGACACAGGCTCTGAAGCGGGTAAAAATGCTTCAGGATCCTTAACTACCATGACCTTAATTCCAATGCAAAAGAACATTTCACTTTTATTCAACTGAGAGAAGAGTTACTGCATTTTTGAACCTTTTTTTTACATACTTAATCTACTGACAGTTACCACCGACACCAGTGGGCACCAGGTCACAGTCTGAAGGATTATGTCATTGGAGCTTTATGGAACTACATGATTTGTAAGAATATTAATGATAACATTAAGAAATTAATTCAAAATAGGCTCTGTGAGTATCTATGCCCTCTCTGCTACATCACACAATGATTTTATTGGGTTGGTTTTGGTCTACTGCATGAAAATTGCTTTTGTTTATTTTCTATGAGAAAAATGGCCCTGTATACACATTTATATTTTTTGTTATATTCCAGCATGCTTTCTAAGACTTAGAAATACCAAAATTATGACACTGTGGAACAGATCTTTTAATCTGTTCCTATGTGGTCAGAATAGGATGATTAAGAGGAGACTGAGTAGTCTTAAAGTAAGACTATTCAGGTCACATAACTCTCTCTGATAGTTTTCACTTCAAAGGTAGGTAACTTTTATTTTCCTGCATGAAGTGCAGATGAGCACCATGGCTGAGTGAGGCATCCTACAGTTAGTTTGACCCCAATTTGATGAATAAGAATTTGCCCCAGTGAAGTGCCTCAAAGACATACTCTACCATAAAATTGAGTGCAGCCAGGGATGAGAAAATATAGGTGTTTGGAGGGAAATGGTTAATACTTATACAGAAAGCAACTGTTTCTGCTGGGACTTATACATTATCTTTTTTCAGCAGCCCCTCCAGAAGTGTTATTACCTGTGTATGGCTTTTTTGCTTTTCTTGCCATCGTTTTTTCCAAGATGAACAGAAACTGAGTATATCTTGTAAATAGAACAGAGTAAAAAAGAACTGTACATGCTTCCCTCTAAATGCCATAAGAAGAGACATGCTTTATAAATACAATTGTTTTGCTTCATTTAATCTTCTTATTGGTGCTGGTTCCAAGCAAGTAGGACTTCAAGAGTTGGTCAATTTAATGCAAGAGGAATGAATGATGCAGAAGCTCATGAGCTCTGTTTCTAATTTAGGCTGTGCTGCTGGAAATCAGGAGTAACACAGCTGAAAGCAAAGGACAAGCCCTTGCATGAAAACAGCACAAATTCAGAAAGGGCCTCTCTAATTCCTGGTGTTAGTCCCTCCACAAGAAGCCAATCTGCCCCTGAGGCAAATGCTCCCAAGCAGTATTAAATAAACAAGAAGAGAAAAATAATTTACGTAGAAACCATGTGCCTTTTTCCAGGAATACAAAGGCTTATTTTCCTTTCTTTTTTCTTTTTCTCTTTTTTTTTCCATATAGCATGTAGTGAATCTGCTGCCATAGGAGGCTGCAGGGGCAGATTGTATTAGCAGGTCTAACAACAGGACAAATGCACGGACAACAAGGTCACAAAGAGATATGAAAGCAAATAGGAAGAAATGCATCTCCTAATGTCCCCAGTCCAATGACTGTCTGTACTGGAGGATACAAGGGAAACTGCAGAAATTGTCCAGATTCTTTTCTGAAAAAGAATCTTTTTTTTTTTTTTTTTCACAGACTGCAGAAAAGGTACTGGCCTAGCCTACTGTTCTCACCCTTGAGGGAATTGCTTGTACTCCTCAAAAGCAGAGCTGCATCAGGCTGCTACAGGACAAGAGCCTAAGTCAGGGGCAGCAATCCTTCCTCACCCAGTGAGTGGCATTTGAAAGTCCTAGCAGCACAACCATGCAAACTCTGTCTTTGGAAGTCGGTGGATGAAGGGGCTTGAGGAAGAGGTAATACATGGGAAACTGTCTCCCCTGAATCTTGATAGCTACAGCACAGGGTGAGGCTGCAGATGCAGCTCTTTTCCAGTGTGACCCAACAATGACATAGCATCCAATGCTGAGTTGTTTCCTCCTGCAAACAGGAATCTGGATTATCCACCAGCAGCACTCTGTTTCTGCTTTAGTAATGCAGCCCTGGTCTAAATGTTTCACTTGAAGCACACCCAAGCAGTTGTCTGTTCATTAAGAGCAGATTCAGGCAAGCAAAGAGCACAGATCTCTTTCCCTCACTCCCTATGTCTCTACCTTGAAGGGGTTTCTCCCATAAAGGCTCATGGCTGAGGTGCAGCACTGAGCCTCTTTAAAAGGTGGCAGTGTCCTACCGCTTGAAGAATTGCTCTCAAAAGTAATCAAGCGTCTCACAGAAAGGGGTCTTGAAAGCTAGGCACACCAATTTAAAGATTTAGCTAGAAGATTTTGACAAAGCTCCTTTAAATGGAGCAGATATTTGTCTCAGTGAATGGAAAAATACAGTACGAATTAAGTCTGCAGAACGAGAACATTGGAGGAAGCGACCTGCATTGACTGGTAGCCAATACTGCACCCCTCATGATGTGTAACTAATAACAGCACACTAGACATTTGGCTTGCACATTAAATATTAATAACATTTTTCTTCTGACTCATCATTAAGCCAGAACCTTGCTGCACAGAGCAAACTGATTTACAGACCGTCCGTGGCAGGCTCCAGTGCTGCCCATGGTGCTCACTAAACACCTGCTATCCTGAGGTTTGGTGAGGGACCAGCAGCCAAGCTAGGTCAGAAATGGGAGGCTTTGAAGTACAGGAGAACAACAATCCAGGCAGACAGACAGACAGACAGACAACCCACTCTTCTGACTGCATCCCTGCCCACAGATTACAGCATGTGAAACAAATCTCTGCAAGGAGCTCAAGTCTGACTGCTTGGCTCTGAGGATGCTGCAGGTGCAGATGGTGTGCAGTGTTCCCCTGCCCATTTGCTTCCAACATAAATCTGATGGCACCTCTAACCTTTTGGGGAAGCCTTCCACAAGCAAGAGAACACTCTCAGACCTCAACTATGGTACTATTTTCATAGTGAGGAAGAGCACCTATTACTCTCTCAAAAAAATGCTTGTTTCAGCCTTGTTTATGCTAAAAGGGAGTCTGCTCCTTTATACCTCTTCTCTTCACAGACAAAGTGGTTTCTACTTCAGAAGCTTACACTGTCTGCAGCTAGAAAGAACTGTTTGCCTGATCTATGGAAAGCATTTTGCAGGGAGATTTAGACAAGTCATTTCTGAAATAGGGGACTCAGCAAACTATAGGTGATGTAACAAAAATTGGAAAATGCTTTCAGTGATTCTTAGCAACACCCTATCAAAAAAGCAGATTGTCTTAGAAGCTTCAGATGTAGTTTCTTTGAAAGAACCTGGTGAATTCAAGCAGTATGGAATCCATTTTGAAAAGGTGAAAAGAAAACTTGAGAAGTGAGTCAATGATGAATTAGAAACATCAGAAGAGGGTCAGATTTTTCAAGAAGGTGCCAGACATCTCCCAAAGAACTGTGCTTTCATTTAAAAGACTAAATAAAAAAGTATTAATTCTCTAATCCTTTTTTCCCTATGAAGTTTTCAAAATGTAGGTAGCTCACTAGAGTTTTTTTACACACAGTGTTTTTTTTTAGAGAAAAATATGTTGGCCTTTGGATGCAGGGGTTAAAGGGGGAGAGAGAAATGTTTAAGAATGCTAGACAAACCCTTCTCACTTCCCCCATTATAGTCTGGAGTACTATTCTTTCATTTCCTGGTTTGCAGGGATTCTGTATCAGCCACCAATATTTCTCAGAGGATACTGTGACAGTGCAGGATTCAAAAGGCCAGAGGCCTATTCACCTCCTTGAATGATCTTTGACAAATGACTTGAGAACTACTTGTGCCCAAATTTCTGAGTCTGTAAAACAGAAAGAACAAACTACACAGGCCTCCTTCCTCATCTCTCTGAGGTCTCTATAGAGTGCCATAGGGTGACACAAGGACATGCTTGAGTCCACCTAAATGAGTTTGTAGGTGTTAAGTGTACGTCTTCACAGGCACTCAGACATAAACATTTATGATTGATCCCATTACAGCTATCCTTTCTTTCTCCAAATCACAAATAACTGCACACCTGCACATCCTCCATCATTTTCTACAGCCCACATTTCCTTCCAAACTTAGCACTCTGTTCTGCTGCACAGAGCAGCTGCATCACTGATAAAAACTTCCAGTGTTCCTCCCTCACCTCTTTTTATCTGTAAAAGGCTCATTAATACCTTCCACATAAAGGCCCCTACCTACAATAATATTGCTGTTCTGCTCAGAAAAGGTTGATGTTTACAGGGGAGTGGTGCCATATTGTCAAAGGTTTATTACTCTTAAGAAATCTGCTCCAGAGAATTAGAAAGGTATAGACAACTAGCACCTCTTAAAGTAAGTGAATAAAATGCATGTTGTGATTCATCATCTTTGCTCTTTTTTGTTCATATTGTTATTATCATCTCTGTTTGCTAATTTGCAGGGTGTCACTGTCACACAAGAATTTGCCAGATTTTCTTGCATTTATCTTGTGTGTTGGCCTTTATTGCTCAGTTGTTTTGAGGCACAACAATGAGACAGCTCTCTATAAACTGGTACTTTTTAAATTGCTTTCTTCTCAGAAGCAGGGGGTAGGTCCTGTACCTGTTGGCACAATTGCTGAATCAAAGCCTGCCAGCTACAGAGCTGTCTCCAAAACTCTCATCCCCTATCGAAGCATCACGTGTTCATGTAAAAGCACTGCCAAGGTTTGGATCATTACCCAGAAACAATTGTCAATAAAATAGCATTAGAAACAAATCAAAGAACCAATAAAAGATATTCGTTTCCAGATGAGTTCTGTGTGCCAATTAAAATCTTTCAAGGTCTATGTAAGAAGAGATCATTTGACCATCCAAAGAACATAAAGAAGAAAACCAGGACAGAGGGAAAAAAAGAGAAAAGGCAGCATCAAGGGAAAACTGATCTCTGCATGGGATTGCTGTTCACAGGAACCAATTTGTGTTGATGAGTTGGACATTTAAGAGCTGATAGCGTGTTGTGCTGTCTAATATGACATCGGTGGCTATGGGATTTCTCCAGCAACAACTTTATTCACTAAGATCCAAGTACCAGATAATGAACTGCACAGATAGGTAACATTTCTCTGTGTCAGCGTTAGAGGCAGCAGGTTGTCAGCTGAGTTTTCTCTGTCCCAAGGCTGAGGGCTGGGAGGGAACCGAGTTGTTTGGTTCTTTCAGGAACCTTCTACGCACTATATATTCTTCTGGCAGATGCTGGGACTCACAGAGCATCCAAGCCCTCATGGGCATTTCCTCTGAGATACCTTGGCCTGTTAAAGGCATGATGAGTGATGTGCTAGGAGTCCCTGCTCCCCAGGAAGCTACTGGAGCATCTCCTTACCTCCCCTGTGCAGTGCAGGGGAGTGCCCACACCTTGCACTGCCCCCGTGTGACCTCTCTGCACTGTCCCAGTATAAAGGTGCTAGGTATGGAGCTGCTTCTTGTGACACATGGGCTGCCTCACAGCTGCTTACTCTAAGCACACCCAAAAAACTGCCCAAAAAATCACATCAGGGACATGAAGGTGCAATATCTTCCAGATAATTTTTTTATTTTTTTTTTCTGATTACTCTCCTGCCCCCTCATCACGATTTTCTTGGGTTTTGTTTATTTCACAGAGTTTGCTTACCTCTAATGGCTAAGCCAGAAGGGAAAAAACACATAATCTTGCTAAATCATTTTAATCTATCTGCTTCCTACTCTTATGGTGTACAGCTAGCATTTCAGACTGCAAAAAAGGCTGAGAAAGTATAACCAATAATGCCAGTTTCAGGAGAAGAAAGCTCCAAGAAATAAAAACGCAAACCCCAGCAAATCAGGATGAAATAATTGAGCCATCTAATTGCCTGCACTGAATAAACTGTGAAGCAGGACCGGTGGTGATAATTTCTAAAAGATTCAGTTTTAAAATATTAGTAATACTGATTAGGGATTAACACTAAGACTGTAGGTGACTAATCTTGACTGTGCCTTTTTTAACAACAGCGTTGCTACCCCCATCATAAAGGAAATTAGCAGTGATAATTAGATCAAATCCTTTATGTCAGTAATCCCACTTGAAGATATTTCAGAAGGTTGGAGGTTTAAGGCAATTTCCTGTGTGTGTCCGAGACTCATTAATTAATATTGATACTTAATGTATTCCAGGCTTACATTTATTTCTTGGTTTTACTCAGAGCTGTGGCCAACTAACTCATTTGAGATAATAATTTAGTCACATTAGAAAATAACTGTCCATTCAGCATCAAAAATTATCAACCAACAAATCAGAGAGCTATAAAATTGTCTTACATATCAAAGAATTTGGTTTCTCTGTATCTAAGAAATTTATGTTGTCTTTTTTTCCTTCCCCTGGAATTACCCTTAAAACCCTGCATTTAAAATTAAATTAATCTCATGTTGTGACAATATTTCCCCCAGTGACTGATAGTGCTTATGTCATTAAGACTTCTTTACTAAAGATCAATCTCTACATTCCTGAAAGTAAGCATAGTGTCGTTACTTTATTTTTAATAATTTTAAACACCTTTATATAGAGAAGGGAAAAGGGAAAAAGGGAGGGAGGGAGAAAATATTTCAGATTCACAACATCCACACCGCCCCTAAAGCAAATAAAAGCGTAAGATTAAAAGTATATGAATTAAAAACTTTACAGCTGTTGAAGTCAGTTGTATGATTCTGAGGGCACAAACAACTATTCTGCCATGGCCCCTTCAATTATTTTTCCTAGTGGTTGAAGATCCATGAACAGTCTCTCCCCTTAGCTCCTTATTCCTGAGCACCTCAGTAAGGCTAGACTAAGCCACAAAAATTAAAGAAAATACATTAGTGCTTGGTTAAGTAGCAGTTTGCCTATCTCAAATCTCCTGCCAAGGTGCTGTACAAACTCAGATGAGGAAAATAGTTCAAGGTTCTTGGAAAGAAATCATACCGCAAAAATGACCTTTGAGATCTGTGCTTTGCTGATCATTCACCAGACTGACAAAAGCAGGAATGGCCACTTACCTGAAAATAAAAAGAGAAAGAAATATCCATGATTATTCATGTTTTAAAGGAAATTACACCTTCTACAAAACGAGGAACAATAAAATAATTGTGGTGCACTGGCAGACTGCGTGTGGGAAGCTCAGGGCTGCAAAGGCAGGGAATCAGCCTGAACATACAATGGAAGAACTGTTGGATAAAGCCAAGGCTGAAATATGGAAGGATAAGATTGGAAACCAGTAGCAAAATATGAGAGAAGTCACATTCTCTGAGGTTTCCTTCCAATTTTCTGCTTTTCACCCATTTCTGCTATGAAAATTTTCTTCGAATGTATAGGTTGAATTCTGCAGACTGAAGGATTTCATCTCTGCAATACATGTTATATCCAGTGAAATAATTTATGAATCTTTCTATGACATTCTTCTCCTGCCCCCTCTCCATCAAGAAAATCAAACAGAAAAGTCAGAGGAACCTGCAAACAAATTCCTTTCTGTGCAACTTCTGTACAGTCCTATTAGCAGCAGCACAGCAGGCCATTGATTGGGGAGGGAAAAAAGACTTTGTTTATGGCAATGGATTTTAATCCTCCTGGTGATAGTTTATTTCATTGGAATTTTTGCAGAGTTGGCTATTACACTGATGGAAACCCTCAGAATGGACTTATTTTAGAAGGGGTGGGGTGAAAACAAGTGGCAGTGCTTATTTTTGAAAAATATTGTTATTAAATAATTTGAAACACATTGATAAAATGTGTCTGAGAGTTATGCTGCAGTAATTTATAATACAAATTAAATTTCTATTGACAAATGGCAATTTAATCCAGTGACTAACTTCAACAATGTGAATTCTTCTGCTGATTCTATTTCTTTTCTTTTTCCTTTCTTTTCTTTTTTTTTTTTTTTTTTTTTTTAAGACACAATGTATAGCACATGAAGCAGGATACATGCTGGGATAGCCAGATGCTGTGCTGTTGCTGGCCTCAGACTTATTTTTTGCCTAATCGTCCCAATGAAAACACAACTGGGAGTAACCTAACCAACTCCCTTATCATCTTTAAGTATGGATCAACCCTGGGAAGTATCCACGGGGAAGCCATTCTGCATAAATCCTTGGTTTCAAGTTAAGTAATGTCTTTTGCATACCTGAAGTCACCCTGTCTACTCCCATCCCAAGAAAATCCCCACAGGGGACAAAACCCAACACAAATCCTCAACTCTCTTGAAATTAATTCACCTAGATGATTTAAAATAGAAACGAGATCACGATCTTGTCCTTGACATATCCTTAAGGAACAAACAAAGGACTGAGGGATCGAGCCACCCACTGTGCTGTCTGTCCTTTTGCAAACACGTCCTGAAACAGATGTACCCATTGACTTAGAGATGCCGAGCCCTCGGCAGTAACACTGCAGAGCTCCCAGCTGTAATGGGATACTGCAAAATCAGATCATCCTACATTTAAACTGATTTCTATCACTGATACTCTTTGTAGTACAGAAGTAGCATTAAGTGCAATAACATGCTGCTGCATGGTCACTTAATTCTAGAAGTAAATTCAATATTTGCTGGCATCCCCTATCCAAAGATACAAAGTGTACACATGTATTGGAGCTGTTAGTTCGAATTACCTCTGCAATGCCTCCTGGGGAAAACCCGAACAGCTTAGGCATCTGTATGGGAAGAAAGGCTTGTCATTCTCACCCTGTACAAAACTGTTTACAGATTGTTCTGTCTCTTGATTTGTACTGCCATTATGGCCCAGTTGCTGCCTTGGGCTCTCGTGGGTTTTTCTACAAAAAATAAGAGGGGCCTATCCCCATTGCTTGCAATATTTTCAAAGAAGGAGCTGTTGTAGAACAATGGAAGCAAACAAACTGTCCTTGTGACACCACTTGCATGTAGTTAGAAGGAGGTAAGGAACAATGCCAAGGTTCTTCTGATATGTCCAGTGGAAAAAAGTTTCTAAGGAAAGCTGTCTCCCAAGTGCACAATCCAGAGCCCCATTAAGGACTCCTAAAGGAAAGTTCTTCCTCCAAGATATAATTTTATCAATTTATTTTGGAGCCTCCTTTTCTGGCTGAAGGAAGTATGAAGAAGAAAACATGAATACAAAAATACTGGAGACATATGAATTTGGTTTTAAACCTCTAAATGGGTTCAATCAAAGTTCAATGGATATCAACAGGATAAATGTTGATAGAGATTGTCTGACAGTCGTTATCTTAAAAAGCAGACCTGAGCAACAGAATATCTGGGAGTTAAGAGGTTAAGTCTGTTAAGAGGTTTCAAGAGATGAAAGCTATTGTTCTCTATCACACAGGATGGTAAACTGGCAAAGCTTTAGTGCTGTAAATGGGCACAGTAGGGCCATGACAAAATCTACTTTCTGACTCAAAGTAAGAGCACAAACTTTGGTTGCATTTGTTGTGAGAAGGATCCCCCTCAATTTCTCCTAAGGAAGCTGTTCCACTTCAGTTAAACAAATATTACTTGCCCAGAGCAAGATTGAGTGTAACTCTATCGTAATTAAGGCTTCCAGTTCTGGTTTCGGGAAAATGAGCAGGATTTTACATCTTCAGTTATTCTCCCCACTCCTGTAATGAAAGTTTCCCTAATTCAATTCAAGCTTGCAAACATCTGCAGGGTAGGTGACACGAATAACATTGCATTTTGCAGCAGATACGCGTCTTGTCAAAAATACTTCCTCCAGCTCTTGTTCCAACACCATCTGTGGGAGAAACTTGACTGAGTTCACTGTGCCTCTACAGAAATAGCAGTGGCTGAGTGTGATGGTGCCTAGAGAGACAGTGACACAGACTGCACCCCAACACCCCTTCTGCTGGGGCCAGGCTCTCCCTGAGGTTTTCTCTCCACAAGCTGACCTATCCTTTCCCTTGCTTAGCTGGAGAATCTTGATGAGAAGAGAGCCCGCGGTGGGATGGCTGCAAATGTAATGCAATCAGAAGATAATGACTTCAGAAGGAGAGGGGAGGGAGGGGATAATCAGCAGAGGCAGATGAACTCCCAAGATATAAAAAAAAGACTCTGTTTTCATGCAGATGTCCCTAGTAATGAAGAATGAGAGAAGAGGAATACAGAAAAAGAGGTGAAATGGAAGCTGATTTGTTTCTAAATAGCACTATTTCAGAGTCTTCTATGGGGTGTAAGTTGCTTCTTAAACTAAGAGTGTCTGAAAATACCCTAGACAAATTCAGACCTCTTAGCCATCTCTCTCTCTCTCTCTCTCTCTCTATTATACTCATATCCATACCACAATTTAGAGTTAGCTTGGTGGGAATTGGGGACAGGAATATAAAATATTCAGGGAACATCCCTGTCTCCCTTCAGGCTCAGGTTGAGCGAGGTGTCTATGAAAATATTATGCAAATGTGACAGTGTTTTCTTTGGGCAAGCCATTTAACTGGAGCTTTCAACACCTCAGAAGCCTGGAGACAAAGGGTGTGGGTAATGATAAATGCAATTTATTTACAATGAGCATAAAAGAGAAGGTGTAGGCAGCTGCTCCTACAGGTGATCTCTCCCCTGCTCACCCTACACACTCAATCACAGACTTCAGCCTTTCCCTCATGATGCCTATATGTTTCCTGGCATGAGTGGTTTCCAGGGATCATTCTACTCAGAGAATGGTCTCTCCCAGTTCAGATTCTGCATTTTGTATTCACGTGTGTGACTTCCACAGGCAAGGAGCTTTAACTTCAAAATCCAAAACAGGAAATGACCTGACCTTGGCAAGCTGCACACAAATTCTGACCCAAGGTACAGATCTGGAAGAACCTAAGAAGATTTTCAACCTCTTTGATGAGAAACTAAGTATGCATGCAGTAATATATTACTCTTCTACAAATCCTCTCTCACCTAATTGTTATCAATACTTAATGGCAACAGCTCTAAACAGTACACCTGCACTGCTGGATGTGCAGCTACCGAATCTAATAACAGACTGCTGGGTACCACAGGGGGCTGCTGTGTAGAAAAAACCACAAAGCCAGAAAGTCTGAGTGACTGACTGACTGAAAGTCTTCCAGTGCACACTGCTAGAGCCCATGTTGTGGTTGATAAAATCAGAAGCCTTGACTTCTCAGGTGGTTCTTTACCTCTCCTTTCGTCCTTCCATATACGTGAGTGTAGGTGTTAGCACCAGCATCCTGAACAATTCCACCGCGCCTCCGTATGCTCTGGCTCTTTTCATTCCCTCAGCAGATGAAGTAGCTAAGCTATTCTCCTTTTCCTGCACTAAATGCCTGCTCTGTTACAGAGTTCTGGCACACTTGCATCAGCAAATTAAGCTGGGATGGCTGAGGGCATTATGGCCTGCAGCTCTCCATCAAACCTCTCTCCCAGAGATTGCAGATCCCACATAAGGGACAACCAAACAGCTCCTGGGTCAGCTGCTGCACTTTACAGCTCACTCGATTAGCATGAATCAAATTGATGTCAGCTAACTTTACCAGGCTGGCTGTAAAACTGTTCTAGGGAAGGGGCTGCTTCATGAGCCATACAGCTGTCCCTGCTGTGGGGTGGCAACATCTGGCAGAAGCTCGATGCTGAAACCACTTGCCCCCCACAAACTTCATTAGTTGCTGAGCAAATGAAAAAAAAAAAAAAAAATCACAGCCTGTTACATCCCAGAAATAGCTGCTGTATGGGAAGAATAGCAGGTGAGGTGACCTCTATACAAACAGGTTTCCAGAGGATGATCAGACTTAGGAAAGGTTTAATAAAGTAAATTATTCTTTATTATTATTACCTCTGAGATCAAATACTCCCTTAAAAAAAATTACTCTATTTAATTTGTTCTAAGTAAAACCATTGCTTATAAGTACGACAGTGGCATTAGTAACTATGCAACGATTTTAATCCAAGGCACTATTAAAAATGGCTTCAAGTTTGAAGTAGGTCTAATAAATAGTTAATAAATCACTTGGCCTCAAAAAATATTTAAAATTATAGTTTATTGAAAACCTCCCATTGCTTTTTATTAATGCCACATAAAGTAGTTATGTAATTAGAAATTAACTCACAAGGTGACAGAATTTAATCGACCATGATGCACAGGATTCATATGGCACTTAGCATCCCCAAAAGATCCCAAAATACTGTCTCAAAAAAATGTACCAGGATTCAAGTGTTGCTACATTCAGCCCAGGACTTTAACCAGCTCTGGGCTGGAAGCAGTTAAGCACTTATTACAGTACATCAGCACTCTTCAGGAATTTAAGAAGGAGCCTGAAGAACACAGTGCTCGACTCAAGGAGGGAGGTAAAATAATATCATTCTTCAGAAATACGGTTGGGACACAGGGGTTCATATTGTTTCATTCACAATAAATGATGATGGCACTTTTCCAAGGCTGAAGAGTATCATTACTTGCAGCCTGGGCCGTGCCAGTGATGTGACCTCTCCTCACAACACAGCCCATCCCAGGGCAGGGTTTCTGCCTGTGGATTTCTTTGTGCAATTCCTTATGGCAGTGTGGGGTTCCTTGAAAAAGACATGTTTGACTGACTACACTCAATCTCATCTAGTTTACAGAGACTGATTAAATTAGAATCAGCAATAATGAAATTAGAAGTAAGACAGTTATGACTCCCATGGAAGGTTCACTTCCATCCTGTTACTGTACAGGAAAACTGCTAGCATGAAAAAAATAATTCTGTGGGCTTTGAAGCCCTTTTACCTTGTGGTGCTTGAAGTGTGAATATTGTAGTTTATTAAGTCTATTTGATAAGTAAATTAAAAATCTCTACTTTGGCATCATCTTACAGAGGAAAAAGACACACAAAAATCAGTAAGTTTGGGACAGAACAGGCAAAAGAACCTCATCCTCATTTTAACATGTAACTCATCTATCACACTTGGAAATAAGGAAATTTAGTGTGGATTAAAAATCTTCCTTGGGACAGAGCTCATCTTTAAAAGGGAACAAAAAAGCCAGATCACTGAACTCTACCCTGGACAAGTGTTGCCCACAGTGAAGAAACTGGTGTTAAGATTTGGCTGGAAGTATCTGCATCACTAAAGGGCAGAGTCAGAAAGTGGTCTCTAGTGGATGCTACTAAAAAGAACTCACCCTACACACTCAGTGCTGCAAATGATGTCCCTGCCTGTGTTTGAAGGACCACAGGTCATGCCTAAACCACACCTGTAAGAAAGTGGGAAGAAGGCTGCAATGGCTGGACCAAAAAAAATAGAAATTCAAGTATTTAGCCCTGAGATGAGCAACAGACTAAACAGATTTGCAGATGCAAATTATTCCATGATACTTTGGATTTTTTTTAAAAAAAAAATTCCATCCCTTTTTAAAGTCACTTTAGAAGAAAGAAACAAATATATGTCCTCAAATGTTCCTGCTTACAAACTGGAACCAGATTCTGCAAGCTAGAATTGGTCCAGTTTGAAATGTATTTGCCTGTGGTTTCCCTCAGAAGTTTCAAACGCAGTGTTTAAATGCAAGGGCCTCCCAGTGAGGTGTATATTGGAAAAGCTTGAGCAGTTTGGATGCAACTCAAGAGTCACCTGCCATGTTTGTTTCCTCACTTGCCTGAATAAATCTTTAACTCCTCAAAGCAAATCTTGAGTGCAGGTATTGCCAAATGTGAATTCAAAATTTGTTGCCAGTGAGCTTTACCTGAATGCTACTCTTTCTACAAACCTTCCTCATCATAAATGTGCTCACTGGAATAATCATGGGATATGGATGCCAAGAGAGTGTCAATGCAATCAAGACAAATTGGTGAAGGAACTGAGAAAGCTACTTGACAGCACTTATCCAGCTTGGATAGACTACTTAAACATTCCCCCTGCTTTCCTGCACCACAGGAGGTCCCTTGGCACCAGAGTGCTTGTGCTCTGCCTCACACAGCACCGTGCCCCCCACGCCTCCACCGCCGACCGCGTGAGGCTCGGCTACCTGAACTAAAACATCTGCTGGCTGGCTGCAGCTGGAGGCTTTTATCACAGCTGCACACCAGCCACGGCAGACGGATGTGGGACACGTTTATCCAAAATGTTACGTCTTTCCACCGTCATCTCAGCTGGGGAGTTCAGCTCCCCGATTCCACTCTGCAGTGACATCAACCACGGGACGTCAGGGCAGATCGAACACAGGAAGCCTTCAGGAAGAGTTGAAAATTTTAATAAGGGCATTATTATGAATCAGCTTGGGATTGATTAAACACTGTGTCATTTTGGGATAGCTCAGCCTCTGGGCCGCAGACTGTCAAAATGAGAAATACGGACTAAAACACCTAAAAATGGTTTGAAGCTGAAGCTGAATATAGTTATGAAAGAAACAGAATGATACAACAGCCAAGACCTGCAAGGGCTTCAAAGCAGACACCTAGGGCATTTTAAATCTTATAAAAGATGTCCTCAGGCACATGACAGATCTTTTACTGTACTTGTGAGCAAGCTAGGTTACAATGTTAAGTCCTTCTATTGAAATTCTATCTTCTGTCCATTTTCACCACCCTAGACACTTTCCCTATCTCTCTCAAACACTGTGATGTCACTGCTGACATTTTAGGATCTTAGCGGAACCCAGCATTTCCTTGCCTATTCTGACAGTAGCAGCTGCTAGTTATTTAGCAGCATAATTTTAAAATTATTTGGAAGAAGCTGACTGTTGCCAGTCTGGCAAGGCATAAAAGACCAATGGCTAAATAACTATCAAAATACTCAGGATGACTGTAGCCAAAGCTGCTGTGCAGAAAACCTACAACGCCGAGCCATCAGCATAAGAAAGTAGCCAAATAAGTCCACTATGGTTTGGCTCATGATTACTGTGGTCATCACACCTACAGCAACAAGACCTCCTGGTCGTTCCTTGAGATGAGCAGCAGAGGCAGAAGCCACACTCAGAATCTGCTGGCTAGCTTGTTTCAGTGCAATGCAGAGGTTTCAATAAATACAATTTATTTAACAGTGAGGTAAGTTGCAAGGTCTACTGTTAGGGCCAAAGAATTTCAAGTAGAGTTGGTGGAACATTTCAAACATTTCACTTCTTATCTGGTCAAAATGTGATTCTTAGTGGAAGGCAAAACACTTCAAGTCTCGGGAAGACTGTCTGAGGGGCGTCAGAGAGACCCAAATCAAGTACTTAACATTTTCATTCCAAAAGCAGAGCAGATATTTTAACACAATTATGGTTCATTAGAATTCTTGAAGAGTTTTGGGTGAAATCCAACATGGATCAAAAACAAAATTCAGAAACTCGGAAGTTGTTGTGATACAGAATTATCATTCTCCAGCCTGCCTGGGTTTTGCAAAGGCTGGGGAAGGGGAGGTGGGGGAGGGTAGTTGTTGCTTTTTAAGATCAACATTAGAAATGAAATGATGCCAGAGAAAGGAGATTCAAAATTTAAATGTGACAAAGTTCAGAGGTGTGTGGGCTCAAGTTTGTAGTCTGGGCTGTTAAAGCGATAACACACAGGCTTGAAGCCACTTCTAAAATTATCCCTATAAATCAGAATGTCTCCTTCAGAGAAAGGGTCCAAGTGTGATCTTTGCTGACAACAACTCTGAATCCAGCTACTTAGGGACCATCTCTATGGATTCCCAGATATGCTGATGAGCTGGCAGTTGACAATGTGTGTGTCAGGGATAACATTTTGTCATATGTATCAACGATGACA
The DNA here is from genome assembly GCF_971803275.1 of Cyanistes caeruleus. Classification (NCBI taxonomy): domain Eukaryota; kingdom Metazoa; phylum Chordata; class Aves; order Passeriformes; family Paridae; genus Cyanistes; species Cyanistes caeruleus. Next base: position 91,960,807 of record NC_141703.1, on the reverse strand, counting down.
TTTAATTTCTGCATGAAATTTCTGCATTTATTTTCTGGATGAAAACTGTCCAGTCCCCTAAAGAAATAAAATGCTTGTTAAAAGAAAGAGGCTGTTTGATCTTCCCTTTGTGGAATTTAAAGCCTCTGACTTGCAAATCTTGTTCAACTATCATCTTTGAACCACAGCACTAGCCTTCTGTTTGCACAGAGGCTTATGCTAAGTTGACAGATTCCAATGGCCCAAATAGGCTGCCTTCTCACTGAGGGCACTGTCTTAATGGTACAAGGAATGAGAATTAGATCTTTGAATTTCTAAATGGCTTCACATTTAGAAAGAGGTTCTCAAGTCCTGAATAAGATGTGCAACACTGCCAGGAGGAAAGGCACATGCACTGACCTGACTTCCTGTCCCCAGCCCCCAACACTTGTCTGAGTATCACCCATTTTGCAGCTGGTTACACATTTAAGTACAGAAACATGCCCACTAGTACTCAGCTGTACTGGGTTTGTATGACCAGGTTTAGGTAGCAGAGAACTACGGGGGGCGCTTCCCTGAGGATCCACCAGAAGCTTCCCCTTTGACCAATGCCAGCTGGCTCCAAGACAAATTCACTGCTGGCCAAGGCTGAACCCATCAGTGATGGTGGCAGAGGCACTGGGATAGCATATTTAAGAAGAGAAGGTGAAAAAACTGCACAATAGCAATTGCAGTTGGAGAGAGAGGACATGTGAGAGAAACAGCCCTGCAGACACCAAAGCCAGTTAGAAAGGAAAGGAAGGGGGTGGTGGAGGTGCTCCAGGTACCAAAGCAGAGATTCCCCTGCAGTCCATGGTGCAGACCATGGTATGGCAACTGTGCCCCTGCAGAACATGTGGAGCATATATCCACAGTGGAGCAGAGATCCACCTGCAGCCCATGGAGAATCCCATGTACTTCATGTGATTCATCATTTACTTTCACATCTTCAATTAGAGACTCTTGTCTCAGCAGCACTGGGGCAAAGATGCTTCCTATTCTTACTTCTCTGGTAAAAGTGATCAATAAGCCTGAGTAAACAAATTATTTCTCAAAATGGTTCCAGTCTCAGTCATTGGATCATCTCTTTCCTTTGTTTTTTTGGGGTTTTTTTTTGTTTGTTTGTTTTGTTTTTTGTTTTTCTCAATCAACATTCATGGAGTAGGATAAGGAGAAGAGCAGCACTGAAACAGAGGAAGACAAATGGAAAGAAATTTCAGATCCATCTAACAATGTTGTTTGCCTCTCTTTGCTTGACATCTGTAACAGTGTCTGGGCAACACACTTCTATGATAGAAATATGATGGCAGAAGAGAAATGCAAGGAATAAGCAAAGCATTCCAAGAGAGATGAGGTTTGGTAGATTTGTATGCTTTAAGGTCAGAACAGAGGATTAAAAAATCCCTCCTGGCCTTCTATATGTCACAGGGATTTCATCTTCACCCAGCTATCCTTGTACTCAGCTCAGTGAATTTTCCCTATTAATTTATCTTTTCCTCTTTTTTAGCAAGATATCCAGTCTTGAGTTGAAGGTGATGAAGAGTTAGCATGTCCTACGGGAGTTAGTTTCAGTGTTTGATCACCTTCATTTTTGAAAGGCTGAGCCTAATTTGAATTTGTCTGACATCAGTTTCAGTGTCTTGGTCCTTGCTATGCCTTTCTCTACTAGATTAAAACATTCTGTAGCACCCACATTTTTTTTTCCTAAATGAAGAAAATTATACTGTGTATTGATCAAGTCCCCCCCCAACGCCCTTTAGTCTTTTCAGATAAATTTGAATGATCTTGAAGTCTCATGGCAAGTAATTTTCTCCAACCATCCAAGTCATGTTGCAGACTTTACCTGTATCCAATGCTGCATCATGCTGTGAAAATGTAGATACCAGGAAAAAACAATATTTGTGAACTGGATGCGACAATGCCATATGAGAGAGAAAACCAGTTCACATTACATTGTCTTAGTGTTGTGTTCATACATCTGTGGCCTTTAAGCCCCTTTTTGCTATTGCACCACTTGGGAAATCTGAGCTTCACTTGCACAATGACTTTTATTTCCTTTCCAGATACAGTCCTGTCATCTGAAAGCAAGGTCTGCTGCTCTAAACACCCAAAATAATTTTTTGTGTGCTACATACCTTTGTATGACGGCACGCAGCATTTCTGAGCACTCCATACATTAGTTTGTTACTGCCATTATTATTTGTATCCTCCTAACAATCTTTGTGTATCCACCCTTTTTATCAGTGCATTTACTCCCAGATCATTGATGAAAACACTGAATAAAATGGGGCTTTGTACTGACTTCTCAGAATCCAGTCTGGAACACTCTCATTTGCTGACAATTCCCCGTTGATACAGGCTTTTTGAGGCCTGTCATTTAGTTTTCTCTCAACTCATTTAATCTTTATTTTATTGTTATTTCATAGTGTTAACTCTTTATCAGAAAACCATGAGGTAGTGTTAAGATGTTAGAGATGTCCAAATCTGAAGGCGTCTTTATGAACTAGACTTATAATTCCACATGGGAAAAAAAAAGCAGATTTGTTTGAAAAGCCTATTTTCCTTAAATCTGTGTTGACTAGTGCTAATGGTATTCTTAACGTCTTATTCTTTAGTCACTGGATTCTATGTGAAATTTGCATTCTTTTATTCTGGAATGGTTTCAAAATAACTGCACTACTGTCGCTCAAGTCATCCTGTCTCTTTTGTCCTCAATCCAGCACAACATTAACATTCTTATAAAACTTCTGTTACTCTTCCACCAAGATTTAAAGTAAAGATCTGTGAGCTGAAGACCCTCTCAATCAACTCTTTGACATGAACTGCCAGGGACTATATATTTCAAATGTCTATCCTTAGTGAGTATTGCTCAATATCCATCACAGTCATTAACAAGCTCAAGAAGACCTCGCCATCCTCCATAGTGGAGAAAGAATTACCCTGTTTCAGCCTAAACCACCTGCAACTGGTTCCTAGAAACTCTTCTACATCTGGGACTTCAGTGCACTCTACTGACTTCCCCTCCCACCTTGGAAACACTCCAGTAACTTCCCATCACACCTTGTTAGGGCCACATATGGAACATCTAGAAAAGAGCTGGCATTACATGAACATGATGCAAGTTTTTTAGCACTTCCTCAAAAGAAATGCAAATGAATGCTTTGCTGAGCTGGAATCCAGTAGCAATGGTGCAACGTGGGCAGAAAGAAAGCTGCTCCTCTGAAACACTAAAATGCTTTTTGCCTTGCAGCAGACTGTACCTTCAGCCTGGCCAGCCATCCCTCTGACCTGTAACCCATGACCTCCTCATCCCTCTCCCATCCTTCTGAGTCCTCACATTTGGGCTCTGTATAAATCTCATAGACTTTTGCTAGAAACAATGCCTCAGGCATGAATTACTGATCCATTTTCACTACAGCCAAAACAGCTGCCCAGGCATGTATCAGCTTACCCTTTCATTAACAACAATATCCTTTCCCTGGCCTTAACACTGCAAACTTGCCTGACTCAAATCAGTGCAAAAAGACAAAGGTCACATTCCCTTCCTGTCATTTGGAGTATGTTGTACCTTTCTCTAAATGCTTCTTTTGGTTTCCCCTCCTCTACTTCATGAAACACAGGCTGGTTGTCTTTGCTGTCAAGACTTTTATCGCTTACCCTCCTCTGAGCATCACCTCTGAACACCTAGTGAAAGGTCAGCTCCCATGTCTGATGGACAGTGCTGACAGACACCACCAGATCTGAAATATTTTCAACAGCACCTTTGAGCTTTCTCTGCTAAACTTCTGCAAAGCTCCTTCCCTGCCTTCCTTGAAACTCTCTTTATACTAAAACTCTATTGCTCACAAAGGAATAACAATGACAGCTAGTCCTCAGCTTCTCAGGCATCTGTCTCTCAGGATGAGCAACAATATTACCTCTCTTTTTTCTCTTCACCCACTCATCTCTTCGTCTGAGCCTGCCTTTGTCTCTTGCTTTATATTTCATTAAAATACATAACCTGAGCTTTTTTTTCCCCTGAAATTATAATAATGATTGTATAAGATTTTCAGCCAATGTTCAACACTGATATCTTTCCCAATGCCTCAACTGCTTTGCATGCATTCAGATAGGCATGTTGGGGAGTAATGTTGTCAGATAGGATTGGTTGGGCTGTCAGGGTGCAACTATATTCCTAACTTAAACAGTGCCTGGAGGTGGTCCTGGGAATGGAGGAATAGTCAGCTGTACTGCTAAACAGCTGACTATGCCCAGCCCCAGCACAAGTGTGTAAGCACCCCATGGGAATGGCCATGGGGCAGCTGTCCTCCCTACACAGGAATATTTCTTAGTAAGTTTAGTTTATTTCTCCAGCCATATTCTGACAGGGTTACCCTCCTCTTAGACTTCAACACTTGTCTGTTTCCACACATGACCCTGGAGTTTTGACTTATCAATAACTGTGAAAGGCTAAAAGCAGCTTTATGCAAAGTACCATTCCAGCCCTATTATTCATTCTCTTGTTCCTTAATGACTAGTCACATTTTAAATGTTATAATCAAGTGCTTTATGCCACCAGGTTTTAATCAAGTCAGACATGCTGGAATTATTCTCATCAATGAGTATGTCCTGTGCCTCCTCCTCTCTGCTGACAGTCCTGTGGGAGTGGTGCTCATCAAAGCAAGAGATCATCTTCTCTGTGCATTATTTGCTGCATTAGTTCAATTTGTTTGAAGCATCCTGAACCTGAACTCATCTTGTGGCTGCCACCTTAGCAGTACAGTAACATCCCTGGCCACTCACAGGAACTGCTGGGTACTGAAAGAAGCCACTGTTTGTTATTCCTGACTTTGGAAGCAGTTCTGTGCCAACTCCATTGTACACCAGATCTACAACCCCAGAACTGCCTGGAGTTTTTTTGTTTTGTACTGTGCTCTCCAACCTATTACATGGGAAGGATACGGCTGGAGAAATGTACTCTAGATACATAATGGCTTAGTACATTGATAACTGCATGAAACTGGTACAAAACTATTAAAATATCATCCTAGGCCAGTTACTCCTATAATTTATCTTTAAAAATACCTTGATGATGAGATGAGATGAGATTCCATAAGGGAAGGAGGAGCACAGCATCCCAGTGAATTTACTACCACCTCTCAGTCAGATTACTGCTGGGGTAAAGTTGAGGGGGTTAAGAGGAAAGAGACAGAAAAACATGAGAGATGTGAGACATGATTAAAGCATGGTCTCATCCTAATCACACTAGCAATGCCAAATTTAACTAGTCAAAAACCTCCTTTGATGTGGCAACAGCTCTCAGCAGGAGCAATTCTGCCATAAAGATGTTTCTGTTGAGACAAATTCCCATCTTAAGATTTCAGGTCAAGGTGATCCACAGTGTCTGACATCTCTAAAGGGCAATTTGTCATCCCCCCTGCCAGAAAACCCTGAAATCGCTAAATGCACCAAGCACACTGACAGCTCCACCTTGCCTCTTAACTATCACTTGTCTTAAAGAAGCTCTCATGGCCTGAACTGCAAAAATAAAAAGTCTTCTTTAACAGCCTCAAGCACACAAATAAAGCATAGTTTTGGCTCTGTCTCTCAAGAAGCCCTGTTTTAAGAGTTCAGACCTGTGATTACTTGAAGCAAGTGTGCTTTCAAAATGGAAATCTCTAGTCCAAGATCAACAGGGGAACAATTGGAAATAAAATCAGCTCCTAGCCCTAAGAAAGTGCACTCCATGAAAGAGCCTGATTGGATTTAATAGGGGGATGTGGGCATTAACAGCTTCCAAAACATCTCAGTTTCTGGTTTGAATGAAGGATGCTTTTGAACTTTGGTATGGTTAGATTTGCCATCCACTGATGTTATCTAGTTAGTCCTTTCCATGAATAGCAGTATCTGATAGATCAGCATCCTGCTTGGTTCAGAAGGGCACTCAGGAAGAGAAAAAGACTTCAGAAAATGAGTCCTAGGTTTGACTGTGTCTCAAAACAGCTCAGTCAAGGTAAATGGGGGAAGTTCATTGTACTGCTGAAAAATCTCAAACTTCCTTTCAAACAGTACTGCAAATATTTTTCCTGCAAAGAAAGTTTCTGTAAAGCCACTGTATCTGACACATAGTGACAGGGCAGGCCCACGACAGGCACACTGTGAGCAAGGCCATGCAAATAATATCAGACAAATCTTTCAAAGCACTCCAAACCTCACCAGGGCAACCACAGACTAGTAGTGTCATCATGTTTTCCATTCATTATCCTGCCTCAAGTGAAGCAATTGGATTCCCATCCTTCCTCCCATGTTGCTTCCAGAGAGTACTATCCCATGCAACCTTTTCCTATTGCAATCTGTAAGGTTTCACACAGTACCTCCTACAAAACTGAGATGCTGACATTAACTCCTGCAGCCTACACACACCTCTCCTTCTTACTGACTGCCACTCTCGTCAGCATAAAAAAACTGGGTGTAGAAATCTGTACTTACAACAGAGTGTGTGGTTCTTCTTGACAAAAACCAATAAAATAGCTAACAGGGGCTATGCATGACAGGTTGAGTTGCCTGTCATGACAGCTGTCCATGGAAAATAGAGATGTCAGCCCAGCTCTGAAAACCTGCACCTCTCACAGTCCACACCAGGTGTGGAGAATGTGAAGATGGAGGTAGATTTAGAGAAGTAGCCACGGAGAGCTAAAGAGAGGAAAAGCAAAACCTTTACCTAAGAGCTAACCTCTCCTTCTGTGTAAAACAGAAAAGGCTGAGCTAGTGCTTTTGGGTTTTTGGTTGGTTTTTTTTTTTTTTTTACCTTTAATTATGCATCATCAGTGACAAGCTCATGTGGAGCTAAAAGCTGGATCTGAGCATGAAGCTAATTTTTGGAGCTATTGGCTGTTCACTACCAGGAATAAAAATGATTCCTTGTCTTCCTAGATTTGGTTTAAGGAACAAAACCTCTTTGTCTCTCCCTCCATATTAGCTGCCTACAGACAGCTCCATTTTCCATTTGTGCATTTAATTATCCCTTCCTATGTGAGCTACTTTACATTTGTGCTTATTGAATCTCAGTTTATTGATTTCGGCGCCTTTCTTGAATTCATCATAGTCCGACTCAGGGCTAATCCTATTCTCCAATGCATTGGCAATTGCTTCCAGCTTTGTGTTGCATATGAATTTGATTAGCATACTCTCCATTCTGGTCTCCAGTGAAAATGTTAATGAAAACATCGAGCAGAATCAGATCTAGAGCACATACACACAGGGCTCCATGCGCCACTGGCTAACCTGACTCTAAACCTTTAATAATACCCAATTCTTCTGGGGTATGGACGGTCAGCTTAACAACACTTGGCTAAGTGATTTGCAACATTTCAACTGAGTTTATATGCTGCAGGAACAACTAACAAACCTGGATCAAATGTAGGGGGGTGGGTGAAGAAAGTAGCATTTGAATTGGGAAGGTTTGAAAGTTGGACATTTACTGAGAGTTAGAGCTCAATCTAAGGATTCCATAAAATTTGAAATTTCAGCTTCAAAAAACAAAAACCTGAGAAGGCACACTTATATTTTTGGCAAGTTGACTGCTATCTCAAGCTTAATCTCACTGGTGTGGCTCTTCTCACATATTTTAAAATGATGCCAAATGGCAAAGTAGGCTGGTTCTACTGTGAATCCAACTTTCCAGAAATAAAAGGATTTAGGATTTAAGGGTTAGCTCATCTCATTAATCAAATCATTCATTGTGGCCAAAATATATTGGAATGGACATGAACATAATTGCTTTCATATTCTAATTTACTGAATATGAAACAGAATTTCCCATTTTTATCAGCTGAATTAAGATGTTTACCTCCATGACCATTTCTTAGCCATAAAGCTTAGGAATTTTTTTTATTTTCCTTTTGGGGGTGAGTGGTGTGTGTGAAGACTACACATTATTTTACATCTTAGTTCCCTCCCCACATGGGTTAGTTATTGAGCCAGGCATTCAACAGTGTTGAAGTTTAATATAGCAGTGCTATGTTCCCTCTTGTTTTCAAGTTTAGTTTTGCCACTCACTTTCCTCTGCTCTCTCTCTCCTGCCTTGGAAGATGAGGCATTACAATGTACCTTACTTAGCCTCCTCTTTTCCAACATAGTAGAATCTCAGCACCCATCAGAAGACTCCCAAACACTAAGCGCTGGTGGCAGTAAGGAAGCAAGATACACAGAGGGTAAAGTTATTCTGTTTATAATGAGATTAATCTTTCTGACAACTACCAGACGTGCCCTGGAAGGGCTGACTTTTTCCTGGCTCAGAAAAGATGCATCCAAAGAGTGCAGTTTTGGCCTCTGGAACGTATCAGATGGCACAGTGTTTTTAAAAAGTTTCCGAACTCTTTTCCAATCCTGCCCTCATATTTCTGCGTTAACTGTTTCTCCCAGAATTGTGCTGATGCAGGACTTCATCACTCTATATCTTATATATATATATATATATATATATATATATATAAGTATCACTCTTACTATACCTCTTGCAGCAGCTCTTTGTACCATGCAGTAATGTTCAGAGAAAAATACTGAACATTTACATCCAAAGCCAGGTTAATTTTCATTATCAGCAGTGCATGCTTGGATCTGTGATACCATAACATGGCAACTCATTTCTGAGGGAGGCTCACAAGTGGCTCTAAGTAAGTATAAATAGAACGATGATGACATAAATTTTGTTCTACTTGAGCAAACGGTCTTTCTGACCTAAAAAGTGAAAAGTTCTATTCCAAATTTGAAAAGTTGCCCTGGAAACCAGATGTAGATTGTGCCACCAAGTATGATGCATCACTGCATCATTTTTCCTGTTCTTATCATTCTTTTTAGCTAAGATAGAACTGCAACCTGTTTCTGGCCTTCTCTTATTTGCCTTCACTCTCTGTTGAAAATTCTATATATTTTACTTATAAATATTTCATTAAATATTTAATCCATCTATATATAATTTATGAGAAATTATAGAATGTCTGCTAATAAAGAGCATTACTCAGATATCAACTCACACTCCTTTCGCAATTTCATGTGATGAAAATCTCTCATTTAGGAAACTCTATTGACAGTGACAACGACCTCTTTAGTCTGCAGAGGGCCACTGTGGCTAAAGCTGGTCTGATATCACTGTATTAGAGCAGAAGAAGGTTTTCTCAAACACTACCACATTCAGCAGGCCTGGGCAAAGTCAGCTGATTCCTGCTCTTACCTGAAGTTGAAGCAAGGGAAAAATGCATTAAGTACTTGCATAAATTTAATGTCTCAATATATCCAGAAACAGCACCTGGGATGTCATTCACTCAAAAACCATCCAAGATGTGTTTAGCATCATGTTGAGTAGATGGAAACAGGTGTTAACCTGTACAGGCTCCATTTTCCAAAGGAACAGATGGCTTGGAATACGCTTGTCCTTTCTCATTTTTCAGTCATCTCATCGACTACTTCGCTCTTCCACTCTGCAAAACTCTTAAGCCCAGGAGGAAATTCTCTGAGCTGCTACAGAGAGGCTTTTATTGCACTTTCACTTAAGAGACTCTCTATGACCCTATTTATAACATACCCATGTTCTGAATAGGGTAGCAAGGGAAAGAAAAGCTATTGTCTGAATTGCAGAGTGGAAATGGAAGCACAGACAAAGCTCCTGAAAAGACTTAAATGATGCCTAATGATGGGGGTAATCACAAAGCACTATTCTCAAAGGCACATGCCTAACTAATCCTCATTGATTTAATTGAAAGGTGAGCAACCAATGGAGGGGTTTTAGCATTTCACTGTGTATCTATCTGCATCATGAAATGCCTGAATACCTCTGGAAATCTGGCCCTTGGCCTCTATCCCATTTTAAGAAAGGGAAGTAAGCAACTAGAGAAGTAAATCTGAGGCGTTTGGATGCCTCAGTATACAAGTCTTGTCTGAAAAACAAGCGTAAACTCTGTCTTTATTTAAAAATACTAACATAAGTAGTTTATGTGGAAGTTCCAGGACTATTAATTGATCTGCTTGACCTCATCACCCTGCTCATGAATTCATCCTTCTCATTTTCTGCAGACTCTTGAGCTGGGTACTATTTACACTGTTTAGATTAGGCTTTAATGAGTACCAAAAGCTTTGCATTTTCCTAATGAGAATTGAAGTAAATTTGAAAACTACAGGCTTTGTTTAAGCAAGAAAAATGTGAATCTGGGAGAATTCAAACCAAGCTATAACTGAAATACTGACCTATATAAAAGCCAATGATGAAATATGAACACGACTGAAAAGCATTCCTGCAAGATACAGCCAGCTTTAACCAAACAATCTCCTGTAGAATCAGTAGCTATGCATGTGCAAGTATTATACACTTAGTAGCGCACAGAATTCACCTCTTACTGTTTTACAGTAAGTAAAATAAATATCAATTTAAATTTGTAAAAAATAGATGTGAGGAAATCAAGCGATTTCATATAGGTGGAACCGCAGATAACTGAAAATTTAGATGTGTAACTCTTCAGTGGTCCTTCCATGAAGAAATGAGCCTGAGAAAGAATAGAAGAGACTACAAAAAGGGACTAATTCACTGTTATGGAATTAAAATAACACTCCCTGGCATCTTATCAGCTGATCTGGAAAATCTAGGGCAATCCTTCACCATTACTTGGTTTGTGTCCTTGACCTCTCTTATCTCTTTGTGCTGTTATAAGCTCTGCTGGACTTGTGTCTTCTAGTAGAACAAGCAAGTTGGTGAGAATGAGGGCAGAAAATTAGTTAGATACATTATAAAGCAAAATCTCCCAACATTTAAAAAAAAAAAGTTTCCCTGTTTGCAAATTCTCTGAGTGTGGGCTCCACAGTGTGCGGACTGGTGAGTTTATGTCCCTTCTCTTCTAAAAACCCCCTTCGGCCTCCAGGGGAAAGGACACCACCATCTCCTTTCACAGCTTCCCATCATACAATTTTTTTTGTAGTTGTACATTTCCACCTCTCCCAATCCATTTGCCTCTTCTGTCACAATCTATCTGTATACCAGCATTATCCACAAGCCTCACAAGGTAACAGAACATAATCACTTTTATGTGCTTGCCTGCCTTAATCGCTGGAAGAGTTCCCTGCAATCACTCTCCGGGGAGTTCATTTGTTAGATCATTCCCCATTTGGAAGAGCTGTATTTAATGTTTATTCTATGGAAGAGATCACTGGCAGGTCTTTCCAAGTCCTGCTCCAGTTGTTGGAATCTGTGTGAAAAGGAGCTGACTGCAGCCCTTTTGCTGGGAAAAAACCCAAAAAGCAGCATTGCTTTTTCAATAATTTCATTGTTGCTTTAACATGAAGAGAATAAACTAGGCAGAATGGGTCAATTTCAAGATTACTCCTCTATAGAGCGAAAGGTTTTAAACAGATCTGTTCTGGCATCAAGTGACACGAGCAATTTTCAGGTTATTGATCTCTTCTCAGCATAATTTCTTTGTGATTATTTTACCTCTCCATTCTTGCATCATCGCTCCTCCATAAGGACCCTCCAAAGGAGTGGGGATCTATTCCTCTTTTCTATCATATGCATTCCAGTTTACCTTCCATGATTGCAGAAATGATACTCAGTGAGCACCAGAAGTTTGGAGACAGAATTATGGAAGGAATAAAAGAAGTTTTTACGTGAACTGTTCATTTTCTACTTCCCCAGCCATAAGTGAAACTACCATGCCAAATTCATGCTGATAAAACTTTTAGATCCCACTATGAGCAAATTCGATAAAAGCCTGTGACATCAGCTTCACACAGTACCAATCTGTTCTAATCTTTCCCAACAACTGCACTAAAGCACCAACAGCAGTCCCACCCTCACAAATGCTCACAGCAGTACTGCTCTGAATGTGTAGCTGCCCAGTGCAGACAGAGCTGCCCTACAAGAAAAGCACAGGCAAGGCAGGAAAAGATGACCTCACAAAGACCTAAAATAACCTTTCTGTAATTAAAAAAATTATTTCAGAGCGAGTCCTAAAGCTATATCTTCTACTAGGTTCAATCTCTGCTCACTACAGAAGAGATCAATGATTTTATCTGGCTGTTCCCATGTCAGCTCACATAAGATGGTCTTGGAAAGACCTCAAGTAGAAGACCCCACAAATCACAGAATATCTCTGCCATTGCTGCACCACCCTCCCCATGAAAAGTCTTTCCTAGTGTCCCATCTGAACTTCCCAAGCTTATGGCTGTTGCCGGTGTTATACTGTCTACGCTACATATAAAAAATTGGTTCTTAGAAATTATGCATGAAGTGCCATAGGCTTCTAGCTCACCTTTTAACACCCTCTTCTCTACACTAAATAAGCTAAGATTCTTTCAACCTGTTTTAACAGGACATATAACATAGGTCACAATTATCTTAGTAGTTGTCTCCACTAGTCCCTCCCCAGTTTCTCCATATACTTCCCGAATTGTTGAGGCTCAAACACAACACAGATTCCCTCTAGATCACTAAGGGAGGTGAAGAGTTCTACAGGAGTCAGCTCTCATCCTGAAGACATCACTGGTGTAACTGGGCTACAACAGGAATAGCATGCCCAGGAGGTTAAGGGAAGCGCTTCCTTCCAACAACTATGTGAAACTGCACACAAGTGTGAACCTCTTTGTAAGATTCTGTGCTTGGTAGGGAACCTTTCCTGATGCCTGAGAGTTTCCTACTATGATGCACTTATCTTTTGAGCTCTATAACACTGGATCTTAAAGGGCAGCATCACTTTGCAAGTGGCTTGCTTTTGTCAGAGGTAAGGATGGGGTTCAAGCAAACTGAAGCAGAGGAAAGCCTGGAGCTTGGAGTTCCCATGTCCATGATAGATGTTATTTCCCTTAGGCTTTTGAGCCAATGGAGAGAAAGCTGCCTTACCTACTCCCTTGAGTGATCTTCACTGGAAGTGGATGTTGGATCAAGCAGTGCAAGGAAGACAGCTCACAGCTGTCAGTACAAGAGGAGCTGTGTGCATGCTGTTTCGCTGGGAGGTCAAGCAGAGAAGACTCCACACCCTCACTATGAGAAATGAGGGATGGCGACGTATTGCAACTACAAGTTTCTGCTGCTGGCATCTTGGGGACTTATTTTTCCCTTCCTGTATCCCATCCACCAGTAGAAAAAAAGATGGCCAGCACTATGTTGTAGCATGGGAAAATAAACACCTTCGTGGATTTTGTGCAACATGATGGGTTTGCAGTATGAGGGGCAGGCAAGCATATTGAGTAAGTTAATTTTCTTATAGCCTCCCTACCTCACTGGTTAAGTTGCTGTCAAATAGAAGCCTCTCTCCTCCTGTTGCTCTAAAGAAGCTATGAGACATGCAGATTGTTTTGAAGTTCACACTGTGAACAGTAAAGCAGAATGAATGCACATGTTGCACATGCTACTGTGGACATTAAAATAATTTTCTCGCCGCAAGATTGTCTGTTTATGAGGGCTGCCTTTCCCAGGAAAGACAATGAAGCCAGAGTACATTTTGGAAAGCTCTGCCTTAGTCAAATGAACCTAATTTTGCAGACATGGGGCAGCATCTGAGAAAATATCTCCTACCCTTCAGGAAAAGACCAGTCCCAATTCTCCTACAATTCAGTGATCTATACACCAAAAAAGAAGGGTTGTTTAAATACATAACACCCCACCCTCCATCCCCACATAAACCTTAATTACACACCTCTACAGTGCCTGGATATGCTGAGTTCAGGGGAAAAGCCTTCAACCTTTAGAGACAGCCTGAGAAGGGCTTCCAGCTTAGGATGGAAGATCAGTCAGAAAGCATATTTACATCATCCTGGGAACCTGGTACTGCCAATTTCAAGAAGTCACACAAAAACTTTTAAATTTGCAATGATTAAGTAACGCTCCACACTTTTGTGGGATCTCAATGTACTGCGTCATTTGACATTTCTCCTTGAGGCAGATATATTGCCTGGCATTCTCTGCAATGCAAAATGAGTGGGCCACAGACTCACAAGATTTGGCTAAGATCATACCAGAGCCTTTTCATTTATTTTCAGGAAGTTCTTTTCTCAAGCATCTCCCATAACAGTATGCACAAAGCCTGCCGTAACAGGCTTCTGACCTACAGTAGGCTTTTGTTGCTGTCATTTTGGGCAACAAATACACAGAACAGAAAGTAAAGAGCAATTCTCCCTGTTCAAGATGAAGAAGACCAAACCTGCCATTGCACAGATGTGGTAGAGTCAGTAGTGGTAAACATAAGGACAGATCCAGAGCTGAGAGTACTTAGGAAATAATACAGATCCTGCACGCTACTGCACTGCACCCTCAGGTATTTCCAAAACCAAAAAGGACAACCAAGAAGGATGCTGGGCAAAAAACCTCAAGAGGATGCCTCCAAACAGAATTTCTATGATTCTGCAAAGTTCATGTTCAAAACCAGGAATGATAAGCAGGAACAGCTGAGTCCCTAGGAGGCTTTGGGTAAAGGCCATATTTCTTCACTTAGCATTTCCTAGAAACTAATTCAGGTGGCTTTCCCCTCTGTATTCTGACTTTCCTGAGTCACATTTCTGTACATTTACCTTTTCCTGATGCTTTTATAAGTGAGCCCTTACAGCACTGTGCATTGGGAAAGATTTTGCCTGACGTAACTCCACAGAAAAAAATTCATGTCTGCAGTGGCTCATCAACAATATCAGGAACAACATAATTTATTTTAGTACTGTCCCTTTAAAACACAGACTCTGCATACATTTTTAAAACACATACTTGCTCAATACATTAAACACCAAGTATTTGGTGCTGCAAAGGCCACAGATGTTGAAAAGGATGGTGACAGGGAACCTTCCACCCCAGCAACCTCACTTACCCAGAGTGGCAATGATGGTGCCAGCAGCACTTTGCCAGGTCAGTCACTTAACTGTCAGATACAGCTGAAAGGATGGAGAGCAAAGAGGGTGAAGTAGAGTCAAGACACAAAGTTCAAGTCTCATTTTGTTCTTTACTAAAGTTTGGTGGGGAAGAATTGGCTAAGGGCCCATTTTCCATTCAAACCCCAAATTGCTTTGATAATTAGCAAGTCTATTGGAACATGTGCAGAGCCTAGGCATAAAAGATAAAGCAGATGATAGCATGTCAAGAAATCATATTTGATATAGATTAAAATTACCGAAATATAGGGAATTATGGAAAAACACCATCATTTTGCAATTAAGATTAGGACTAAAAAAAGGATTTGCATTCATTGTAACAAGCCAGACCAGTAACAACTAACAACCACCTACAGAGATGGAGCTATTAACATGCAAATGATCATTATTCTGACCGAGGTATTTCTACCGAAAATGTGCCGTTTATGCAGATTTCAAAGAAGTTTTTTGAAGAAAGGTATGTATGGATAAAGAATCATGAGTGGGAACACTGTTTACTCAGGAAAACTGTTCTGCTTGACACAGAAGAAAACCAAGAAACATAATTACTGAGCTGGGGCTGGAACAGACATGGTGTGGGACTCCAGCTAACCTCCCTGACAATATGATTACAATGAAGAGCGAGCTTTGGGGCCAGAACGCTAATGTAAGAAATGCAAACCTTTATTTAATAACTTAGAGGAGTAAAAAGCAGAGAAAAAAAGAGGATGCTACTGACTTGAAGGCAGGAAATAGGAAGAGATAGGAAATTTTTGTAGAAATTGTAGAAATACCTGAGGTCTTCAGATGTAATCAAATAGTTTATACCATGAGCACAACTCACAAGGAGAAAGCATTATCTGAAAGTGCACTAAATACAACTTTCTTTGTGATTACTGCCCTAATTTCAGTGGAGCTTTGTCTCCTTCATACTATATAGGTCTTAGGTCTTAAGAAATTAGTTGAGGTTCATTTTTACAGGCAGAGGATGAGGACCACTGTGCTGTAGTGGGAGACAAAAATTACTAAAGAGCTCATTCAGACTACTCAATGAATGGCAGATAGCCCAGGACTCTATCTTGCCATGAGTTATAAAGCCCTTGGCAGAGGTCAGTAAAGAAGCAGGAGAGACAAGTATAGCAGGCACCAAAACTGAAGAGGAGGAGAGAGCCATTCCATTACTGTGGGAAAATCCTACCTTTAAATAACATATAGGAGAATGTTCTTCTACAAAGCATGGCAGTGTGTTTGAGAAAAAGACACAGAATTTCTCTGCAGCTCCCTTTTACACTTGGAAATTCAGATCTGTGAGATTTCAAGTGTCAGGGAAAGTGGCCACTTTCTAGGAGACAGGTTGACCAAATTGTTGAAGGTCCTGTAAGTCTCTTTTGTGACTTCGGTAGTGCTGCTGTATTTTAAAATTGCATTGTATGGCCTTATCAGAGAGCCTTTAAAAGATATGGGAATATATGGGTTTGATCTATGTGGTAGAAATGGGGTGAGGGCGACAGCCAGAAAGTGCAGGAGCTAGGGAAGTTACATCAATCTGGCTGCACTGCTCTCGCAGTCCTACGTAATCCAAAAGAGAGGCATTTTAAGAAGACCTGAGTTTGAAAATATCAAATAATAACTCCATATCTTGAAGTGCACAATGAGATCCTTTCAGCTCTGCACTGGGTGTTTTTCAAAAATTGGAAAGGCAAAACACGTCTATGCTAACAAAAGCCACCCACCTGCTGATGAGAGAAAAATAAAATAAACAGGCTCAGTTGGTGGATCTAAAGTCTACTGTGCCAAAGCCAGTGAATGGACATTTAACACTATTCCCTTTTCACAGGGAAATCTGGTTGTTTCATTTATTTGTTCCAATGTCAACACCACCAGATAAATGCTGAATACCCTGAGCACTGTGCTCCTACAGGGAATGTATGAGAGATAAGAATGACCGGCGCATTAGGTTTTTTTTCCCCACAATGAACATATGAGCAGCTGATGAAAGAAGCCTTTTTAGCCTAATGAGTAGTAAGGCAGGATCCAAGTATTTCAGGGTCTTGAAAATCTCCCAGATTCACAGATTACAGAGTCACAGAATGGATTATTTTGTGGCCACCGTGGGTCATCTAGTCCAACCTCAGTACATCTACTTCTTGCTTTTCTTCAGTTGTCAGAAGTATCATACAATCCCTTCATACAATGGCCAAGGCACAGGGGATCAGTGAATGGTTCATCTGGCCACCATCCATCCTGGTATTAGCTTGATTAAGGAAAGACACGGATCTTCTACCTCCTATTACTTTGTTAATTGGAGAACTGACTGTAAGAGAAACACGTCATGTACAGTTTAGAATAACCTGCCCATATGGGATGATTCCACAAACCCAGAAGCAAATTAAGGATAAAAACACAGTGCTTGGCTAACACAGCAATTATTTAAAATTTCTTTTTAACATCACCACTTCAACATTTTATTTTCAAAGTCAGGAAATTCTCTCATCTTCATTTTATAGATACAGAAAAGAGTAGTGAACTGTAATTTGTAGAGCTGTACTGGCCCCTTGGTTGCCCCAATCTGAGGGACCTGGCTGGAGGGCTCACAGCATCTTTCTCCTTCAGGCCATGTAAATAAGGCTCCTTCCCGTCAAAACAAAGGACTGTAAAAGGAGAGAGGAGATAGTCATGTTCCCTTTGTTGCCCTTTGAATGTTCTCCCAGACTGTCAGTTGAGACATGGATACAGCAGCTAAGGCTGTGCTGTCCTAGTAAATTTGAATGTGCACAGATGCAGTAATGTTAATAAACTGCATGCAAGTTCGCTGGCATAAGGCTTGGCCTGATAAAATATGCATTTCAATTCCAAGCCATGGATGATCCAGGGGTCATTCATAAGTAGAAAGCTGCATGAAGCTACACTATTTTGGGAATTATGAGTGGTTTACTACCACAGATATGATTCCATGCCAGGTGGCTTTACTGCCTGAAAATGCTGCAAGGTACATTTGATTTACTAGTACAGACATAACTTGCTGGAGATCACCCATATAGTCTATGGCAGAGCTGTGACTACAGCCCAAGTTGCCTGAGTCCTGGTCTGGTTCATAATCACTCAGGTACTTTTCCAGTACCAGTGCTTCCCTTGTTCAACAAAAGCTTTTCAGTTTGCACAGCAGCAAGTTACTTGGACCACCAGTTGTCAGTTTGAGTGAGTCTGTGCTCCCACAACTTGCTTAGTAGTACACACAAACTTCTCAGCTCATGGATTCCAAAAGCTATGAAAATCTAGACAGTAGATACAACATACACTTAGCCTTCACAATATAAATATACTTCATGTTTCCTCATCATATGTTTCCTCAGTTCTACAGCCAAAAGCATGGTCAAGCTTTAATCACATATCCTTGAGTCTCAAGACAGTGACTCAAGCTCTTACAAGGTCCTTATAAGTGCGGGCATTTGGTCTTAAATTCAGAAAAGAGACCTGCCAACTGATCCTTGGTATGGATCTGTATGGAAACATATTGCATGCTCTTCTTGGCTAGCACATGATGGTACATTCACCCAGGAATATCACGCCACATGGGTGGAACATGAAAATCTAGGAGGACAGGCAGCAAAAGACTCTGCCTCCTTTTGCCTGGAAAAGTGCAATTTTATGGCAGCAGAAAACAAATCAGCCAATAGCTCACTCTAGTTCTCTCTGCTATAGGACAGTTCAAATGAACAGAGTAGTAATTTTGGGACACACAATCTTTTTAAGGTGGTTCCTGCCTTTCAGTCAGTTCTTATAACCAGATAAGGCCTTGAATCCTAAATCCCAGTTCTGTCAAATTCTTAGAATCTGACCAAGTGTTTTTATTTGGTCTAACTGGACATAGAATCTCAGAATTACTTAGCTTGAAAAAGACCTCTTAAGGTCATTGAGTCCAACTGTTAACCCAGTTAACCACTGCCAAGCCCACCACTAAATTATGCCCCTAAATGTCACATCTTCACATTTTCAAAATACCTCCAGGGGTGAAGACTCACCCACTTCCCTGCACAGCCAGTTCCAGGGCTTGACCACCATTTCCATGATGGAATTTTTCCCAACATCCAATTTAAACCTGATGCAATTTGGGGTCATTTCCTCTTGAAGTACAAGTTGTTACTTGAAAGAAGAGACTGAAACTGATCTCTTCAATTAATTATTTCAATCAACTCTGTCTTGTAAGCCAGGTTTTTCTTCACTCTAGAAGACACTTAGAATCCTTCTCTAATGCATCTTTCCACCCTACAGAACAGCCTCTACATGTCTGAGTCTGCATGCTCACCTCTTATCAGGCAAATAAACAGAAGTTCACATTGTGTGATCTTGGATACTTGACAACCTGTAAATTCTAACAAATACTTCTTTATAATTGCAAAAGACTGTGTGGTCCTAGTGGCTACAGCTACATGTCAATCAAGTTATGATCAAATATGAATAAATATAATAAAACATCTTTTAAAATATGTCAGTATCGAAAGCAACTTATATGTAACTCATAGAGAACCAGGTGGGGAATGCTTTGGTGGAAGGACTAAATTGCAGAGTGAAAAGAAGAACAATCAAAGAAAAAAGGGCTATAAAAGCAACTTTCCTTCATATTACCTGCACATACATGCAACATATACTGCTGCAGAATTACATATTTGCTTTTGTAGAGTTTCTGAGATGTTGAACAGCTTCCTACTCTCAAAGCTGAATTTAAGTAAAAATAGATTAAGTAGTAAACTATTCAGCAGAGCCAAGCAGTTCTGAAGACCTACCTAGCTGACAGTACATCTTCATGCCAAAGCTTAACATAACCCTAGGGAGGAACATTGGGACACTAATATTTGAACAGTGGTGACATAAGAGAGTGACACAAACTTTAATGCTCTTTGCACTCATTCTCCTAAAATTCATTTAGCCAAATTCTACATCTGTAAGGAACTGAACAGTCTAAAATTGCTGTTTGTCCAGTCACTTTCAAATAATTTGGTGTGAAAAATGTTTTGAGCACTGGCCAAGGAGATGCCTGGTCTTGCTGAAATGGTTTGTTATAGATCAAACACAGACCAAGTCCTCTTAAAAGTTTATGGAGGTTTGGATGCAGCAACTCAGTTGTCCATCCACTGACCACTGGACAGAAATGTTGTACTATAATGTAGGAAGCCTTATGCATGCACAGCCAGAAGTTCAATTTTCTGTGCACTGTTGGTAGTTTTAATATAATCTATAATGTGGATGGGAGACAAATGCCTGGAAAGCAGTATTACAATGATCTCTTTGATGAGCAGGGAGTTCACTTTCCAGCTAAAGAGCTAAAGAACAGAGAAGGGATCAGCTGTTTGCAGGACTGATCGTGTCTTCTCTTAAAGCATACCAAATCCATAAGGTCGTGGTAGTCTCAAGAGGACTTCTTAGACTGCAGCAAATTCAAGTTCAACTGAAATGTTCAAAAACCCCTAGCTTGGGAATGAGTAATGGAAGCTGAAGATCTGGCTCCTTAAAGATAAAGGATGTTTCATATTGCTTTCCTAATTGTTCTGGGGGAAGAAAGCTGCAGCGTGTTCTGTTCAACCTTGGGACTAATGGGAGGCATGAAGGAGCCTTGTTAACAAACAAGAGGCTTTGGAGCTTTGTAAATGCAGAAATTCTGCCTACAAAGCTGAGTTTTATACTGGGTTGGTTATTTTAATCTTAACACAAGTGTGGGATGAACAGCGAGGCCACTAAAAATACTAAAAGTATGCAAGTATTGTTTTTCCTTCACATTATGAATGTATTTTTTTTTAATGGCAAACCTCAAAAAAAATTCCCAAGGAAAGGTTTTCCATCACAGCAGGAACAAGAAGGGGCAAAAGAGTTTGGTAAGGTGGCAGCAAACCAGCTGCAAAGCACTATTTTCCATCCACTCTTACATTAGAACTTTTCTGCAGGTGCTTGTAGGGTAAAAGGGAGACTGTTCAAATAGAGATTTAGAACTCCCTCTTCCCCAGGAAATTGTGCAGAAACCTGTAAGTATTTTTGACAGAGGAAGACTACTCAAAAGATTCTGAAGGCTTTCTGCCCAGGTTTAGCTTTCCTAGCATTTCAGTTGCTTTTGGGGCTGAAACTCTGTTGCTAACTTTGTCCACCAATCCTTCCCACTAGCAAAAAAAGCAATGTATCTCACAAATTCTATATGGCAATACAATTCTACCAAGAAATGGATTTTTTTTTCCCCCCCTGTTATGACCTAATTTCCGAAATCCTTGAAGCAATTTTCAGCCTGATAGTGGCAGATGCTGCACATTAGACAACCGTGTTTTGAAGTCAGGATTTTACCTGGATCATAGTATTTATGCTGTTCTGTAGTTGCCTGTTCAATATCCATCATCATGTTATTCAAGCACTCTTGGTATCACTGTGTTGGTATAAACAGGACTGATCACACTCATTACAGATTATAAACCACCATCACACCTTTTTGCAGAATGTGACATAAAACATAAAGCAAGCAATAGTTCCTTCTCTAAGTCTCAAAATACAGTAGTTTAGCAGCACTAGGTTAGAATAAAGCAAATAATCTTGCCAGAAAATGGCAGACCTCTAGTAATCATGAAATGGGGTATTTCCACTGAGTATAGCTCTTCTAAGGATCTTCTAGAGACAGTGACAGAAGGAGAAAGCCTCATTAACTGTGACATTATCTACAGCCCTTTGTCTTCCTCCGTAATTCTGACCTGGCGGATTGAGGTTCGGAGACAGCATCAATCCACAGCTGAGCCGTGGCTAGAGGTGTAACTAACCTATGTCCAGGTGTGACAAGGATATGCCACACCTGTCCTGGGTGCTATGCTGGGTCCCTTTCCTCTCGCTCAACAAGGGAGGAAGTTGACTGCGGCCTTAGCCAAAATCACGTGAGAGGGGCAGCCTTTGTCTCAAACTACACAGAACATGTACAATCCCTGGTTCTCTGGAGAGCTTTCTCAGGTTCTCAGGTGCTGAGGTGCCTTTTAAGCTGATGACACACTTACTGAGCAGAAGACAAGAGCCAACAGCATGGGCAACACCTGGAATGAGAGGGCAAGCAGGAAGAGAAGTAGTTCTGTTCCAAAATGAAGACACGAGTCCCACTATACCAACTTTGTGTCCCCACTTTGATACACCACCAGCCACCATATGTGAGAAGCTTAATGCTGAGAGAGAGAATGGTGAGAAGGCTCATCAGCCTTTCATCTGTCCCCATCCCAAGCACCATCCCTGCTGTTGTTTATGCTTCCCAACCCCAGGGACCAAGGCGCCTATTAGACTCATCATCCTCCCTCTGCGGATGTTTCCCCTGAGAGGTTCATTAGACCTTGCTGCCTGACAGCAGGCAGCCAGAAAACCAGGTGGCCACCTTCTTTTGCAATGCCAGTGTTATTTCTGAGGGGTTAGACTTCTGGGAAGAAGCTTTTAAATTCCCTGTTTCCCAGACGCAGGGAGGGCTCCATAAAACCCTCTCTGCACAGATGGATTGAAGAAAGGCATTACACTTGGTACATTCTCTGCAGGAGTTCATTACCAGAGGGAAAAGAGAAGTGTGATTCCCTTGGTGTCTCTGTCAACAAGCTTAGAAAAGCAGTTTGTTCCCCTCCCATCCCAGGATCACAAGCACTTCACTTGCATGATTCCAATACACTCCAAAGCCATCACATAACGGTGTGACAGTGCTGGAGATGGGGACGTGAGGCTGGTGTCCATTCAACCTCGAAAGAGGCAGAGAAAAAAATGGAAGCTGGAAGGACTAGCTTAAACTTTATTGATGCTACTCTTCCTGCTTCCAACTCGCTTTGTATTTCTCAATGCAATATTACATTTATTTTCAAACTTCAAATCTATTTTATAACTGTAGTCGGGCTTTCTTGACGTGCTTGGATTTTTGGACACAGAATAGAAAGCAAAATTTCTGGCAGAAAAGATATCAACAGTTTAGGAAGAAATCTGAAGGGAAGGACTTCAACAGACACTTCAAGATGCAACTTAAAATAGTGAACCTACCCCCACTCAGTCCTACTTTATCCTGCTTACACACAGACATTGAGATTTCTTGCTGCAGGCACTTCCTCGCGTGTCTGCTTCCATGTGTTAGAGGGGAGATATCTTTGTTAGGTATGGAAAAATTACCTTTCCACTCTGTATTTAAAGGAGGCTTCAAGAGCTCAGGGATTGCTCTCTGTACCTTCTTCTTTGTTACCAGTATGTTTAATCTGACGTCTGTAAGGTGCGTGCTCTTCCTTTCTAGACCATGAAGAGAGACTGGGAATGGGTAAGGTAGATGACATTTAAGGGGAGCTTCTCTGTGATGAATTAAAAGCACACAATAAAAAAAAAATAAATATATTTATATATATATATATATATATATATATATGATTATATAGTAGCGGTTTTCTAAAGTGCCATTTTCAATTGAAACTTTATTTATAGAGCAGCCATTTCAGAGAAGTGTGGGAGTCACAGCAGCATTTCAATTGCATGTCAGGAAGAACACTGGCCCTGTGGTTGAGATAAGTGACAAGAAGAGAAGAGCTGGATGTTAGGCTGAGAAACAAGATGACCTCGGGCAAGTCATTATACTTCCCTCTGCCTCACTTTCCCATTCTGTTATTCTGAGAGTTTAAACAATTACCTGGCCTGACAAGTGCAATCAGTACGTAAAGAGCCCCGAAGTGGACAAGCACTCAGCTGATCTCCACACAACCAGGAGCACTGCTGGGAATAGGCAAGAGGGGGGCAGCAAGATTCAGTAGCAGCCTGTCTTCCACTGCAGACACTGGATATGCTTGGGAATTGTATAGATTGTGACACACAGCTTGCTTATGCTCCCATTGGATCAGGACTGACATGATGACATGGCATGGCTAATTGCAGACAGGTGTAAAAAACAGAAAGATCCCAATGCCAAAATCAGAAATAGAGAATCATGGCAATCACCTTTTAAATTAGAAAAATTGCAGTTCAGAGGCATACAGCCTGGGAAAAAATAGTCTGAGAATCCATTGCCTTTTTGGATGGGTTGGGTGCAAGACCACACCATATTGGCTAGCTGTGCTGCACTGGCTGATATTAATATGGGAGATTAAAAGTGCCCTTCAGCTTCTGCTATATGTTCATCTGGGCAACATGAAAAGAGGAAGAGTGCAAATACCAAAAGTGCAGCACACATGCACAGTTCTGCAGCACATACAGCAGATATGACACATCAGTCAGGGCTTCAAGGGAGTTTTGGGGACAGGCAGGAGATCGAGAGCTTGTAGAAAAAAGCACTGTACCTGGGCACAGAGAAGACACATATACTTCAGAGAATCCTTCCTGCCCCCCTGGAAATGTGCTATTGACATTACGTATTCTCTTTGGAGTAGTCGCCAGCTTTCTTTGAAGGACAATGGTACCACAAGGGAATGTGGGCTGGTTGGTGGCAGCTGTTTGTCCCCTGAGGGTGAAAAAGGTCCTAGTATCTTAGAATTATAGAATATACTGAGTTGGAAGAGACCTATCAGGATCACTGAAGTCCAATTCTTGGCCCTGGACAGGATACCCCAAGAGTCATACCATGTGCCTGAGTGTTGTCCAAACACTTCCTGAATTCTGTCAGGCTTGGTGCTGTGGCCACTTCCCTGGGAGCCTGTTCCAGTGCCCAACCACCCTCTGGGTGGAACAACCTTTCTGGATATCCAACCTAAACCTCCCCTAACTCAGCTTCATGCCATATCCTTGAGTACTGTAAGTGGTCATGAGAGCGAAGAGATCGTTCCTGTCTCTACTCTTCCCCTCACTATACAGGAAATCGTAACTGCAATCAGATCTCCCCTCAGTCTCCTCTTGTCTGAACAGACCAAGTGACCTCAGCCACACCTCAAAAGACTTCTCCTCCAGACCCCTCACCATCCTTGTGGCCCTCTTTTGGATACTCTCTAATACCTTAATGTCTTTCTTGTATGTCTTTCTTAATGTATTTCTTACATTGTGGCACCCAAAACACAGTGTTCAAGGTGAGGCTGTCCCAGCTCAGAGCAGAGCAGGACAATCCCCTCCCCTGTGCTGTGCCTGATGCTCCACAGCAAACAGATGCACTCCTGGCTGCCAGGGCACTGCTGACTGTTCCACTTGCCATAGACCAGGACCCCCAGGTCCCTTTCCACAGTGCTTCTCTCCAGCCTCCCATTCCCCAGTCTGTACACAGAAGGAGGGCAAAATCTGGCACTTCCCCTTGTTGAACTTCATATGGTTGGTAGTTGCCCATCTCTCTAAATTGTCTAGGTCTCATCAAAGGTGAGTTGTGAAGATCAGGAGACAAGACATCAGGGATACAAGCACATAATGGCATGATTTGGCTGTAGCCTGCCTAGGTGACATACCATGGACTTGGGAATGGGTATGCTATAGACAGCTTGGGAGCAGGAATTTTAGAGGCATGAGCTGTAGGGCAGAACCCCAGGGAAAGGTTCTTTATAGCTATACTGGATAGATTACTTGGAGAGAAACATGCTCTGAATTCAAAGGAAACTGAGATAATATCAGTAACTCAAGGCCTACGCATGCAGAATTCAGTATAAAGTAAGTTTGTTTCATTATTTTCCTGCAGAAATAAATTTGCAGGCACTTCTGGTTGCTGAAAGAGACTTAAAAACGCATGGATGAGATGAGGTACAACAGAACTGTGTCTATGATTGGAAAGACTGTGCAATCAACGTATAATTAACCTGTGAAACTTGTTGCCAGAGGATATTATAGAGGAAAACAGATTAGCAAGATTCAGAAAAGGATTAGACCTTACAAGAATAGCATCTGCAGCTAGGCTTTCTAAAATAAAAACCATATGGGTTATTAGCCTTCCCACTGCAGGATATAAAATGATGGCAAGTTGGGGTCAGAAAGCAATGTCTCCCTATTATTTAGCATTGTAAAACGGGCCACACCAGGGGGTTGTTACAAGCCTATCTAAAGCATCCACCACTGGCAGTGGTTAGGACAGAATACTGGACTGGATGGGCCATTAGTTTGATACAGACAAGCAATTTCTTATACCATTCTGCCCTCATTTCCTGGGAGAATTTCACTCCCCAAACTGATACGCACTCCAAGCAATTGAAATTCAAGTGTAAACATGTTATTGCTTGAGCAATTTGTGGGAATACAAAGGTACAGACTAGCAGTTAGACCCCAAATCGAAGCACCTTGTGGACTGAGAGATTTTTCTATTATAGCTTTGTGATCACCACCTACAGACTTCATGGTTGTCATTCAGCTGGTCAGCATCAGTACAAGTGCAACCAAAACCCCTCTTGCACAGGCTCTCGGTGTGAAAGCAGTAGAGAAATCTCCTTATTGTAGGAGCCTTTACCTTTGCAGCTGCATAGCTCACACACCCACCCTGTGGTGGTGTAAAAAGAGGAGAGCAATCAGGATGGAGCAGAAGCACAGAATAGCATTTCCTTTTTCCTGCTGTTGCTGAGGTTTTCCCTTTCTGTGTCCCACTGTGGATAGCTGCAGCACTCTTCCCCTGACACCCTGCTGCATAGCAGGCTGGGCAAGAGCGTCTCTCTGTCCTACTCAGACAGGAGAGAGAAAGGTGAGAAGTGACAGATGTGGTGAGGCAAGAGCAGAAGGTATGCGGGGGCTGAAGGGTAGATGTCAGCAGGTGAGCAAAGACCAGGACCGTGAACATGTGGCACAAGAGTGAGAAGCAGAGGGGGAGGTTGTTGGGGTGGGGTGTGCAGTGAAGGAAGCAGAAGGACTTGCTACAGACACAGGGTGCAGGTGGATGATAGCATGATCACCCACAAGGACACACAGCACAGAAGCTAAGGCTTACATCCATAGGATACAGATGGACCGGCATGCAAACACAAGCAGAAGGGGAAGGTCCAGTGGGAAGGATGTAAAACACTGTTTATTCACTCTACTTCCTACTCAGAGCCTCAGCCGAAAGCAAAGCAAAATGTCAGTGATGACAGAGGTGAAAATGTGTGATATATAGGTGTGAACAGTGTACCAGTGATGCTGAGAAAGTGCATTGCTACAGGCACCTGCTTAGAAGTGTGTGGCATTGCTGTTCCACCACTTGGAATTTGGCAGCAATGGAGTGAGTACTTCACATTTAGCAGGACTGCAAGAGGCAGACAGGACATGAATCTCCTTAGGCCTTCTCTCCTTCCACAGAACAAGCCATTTTAGAATTAAAATGGCATTTAAGACAATCAGACTAGGAACAAAGACAGTTTTGGGTGATGCACTGTTCATACCATCCTAGACAAATGTGCTGACATATTTTGCATGCAAATTTTAATGGGACAGGCTCTGCCTTTCAGATGAACTGGTAACTTCTGAATTTCACTATCTAGTTCTACTCACAGTCACTTCAAATACTTTTGTGAAGAGCTTAGAGCCCTTTAATTTTTCCATCCTCTAACAGTGGGCATAGCATTTTACAGGAGAGACCATATTTTTGAGACATGTCTAGTACAATAGGGACCTTGCAGAAATAATTCAGTTTTCTGAAAAACACAGTTCAGTGTTTTCCACCTACACCACCAACATCTCTCAGTCCCTGGCTCGAAGGTCAAGTGTCCACTCTGCATCAGAGAGCCTGATCTTCAGAGACTGCATTTACTCTTATAAAGGTCAAACTAGTAGCACAGCTATTTCCCCTCAGAATTTTCTGTGATCCTGTGTTACCTCTGCAAATCCAGAAGTCACCTCTCTCTCTCCTCTGAACTCTGCCCTATCAGACTTGGCAGTTGTCTCATGACTTACGGGGATCAGCCCCTGAAACGTTCCTCTCATTCCTGAAAAGGTCGGGTGCACATAAAGCCGCACACAAACACGTGTCCACAGAAACACACGCAGATGCCAGGATTCACAGATGCACACACAGCTTCTCAGCTCCGCACTGCTGCTTTCAGCAAGGACCACTCAAAGTGTTTAGCCCGACATGCTGTGATGATGATGTAAACGGAAGAAGAAAAGCCCTTCACCTGTGAAACTAATTAATAGTCAACAAACTTGCTTCAAGGTAGGAGAGCTGGCACTGGAGGCGAGAGGCTGTCCCGGGGAGGCAGCAGCCCGGCACAGCTGCTAGGTGGCAGCAGCCATTCGCCAGCGCAGGGCTGCGGCTCGCCCAGGTGCCTGCCGCCTTCAGCTCCCGCACGATTTGATGCTCCTCAAAGTGAGCCACTCTTGCAGCCCCCACTACAGCCAAAGCGCCCAAGGATGCTGCTGCCGCTGCCCACGACGGGAACATTTATAAAAATGAAAAGAAAGCCATCCTGGCTTTTAAGGCACGCCACGATTGGGGTTGCAGCTTTTTAAGGGGATGTAGCTGAACAGACACCTTGTGATGATGCTGATGAAATCACGTCTTATCAGTAGGCAGGGAGGCTGCGACCTCCTCCACTGCTATTTCAGGCCCCTTTAGCACCCCCTATCAAGGCAAATACTTCTCTTCCAAGGGCTTTCCAAACATCACCTAATTAGTCTCCCCAAACCTGTAAGCAAAGCAGCGGAGCCAGAGCCCTGTGTTCCGTGTAGCAAAAGAGACTGAAACTCTGTGAAGGGCTCCAATTTAAAAGCAACCTTCACTGCAGCACGTGGGAAGTGCTGCAGCAGATTTAGGAGCACTTTTAAGGATGCCAGTTGAATATTATAACCTCGTTATTCATATAATTAATACTGCAACTACTACTGAATCCCATGTGTTATTTATAGAAGCATTATATTCCAGTTATTTTCTGCAGCTCTCGTCTCTTTGACATGTAATAGATTTTCTTATGGAGTGTAGGCCTGCATCACTGAGGATCCATGGGAAAGGCAGACTTTCAGCAGAATATGGTTAAATATTCTGGGCCATTTAACAATGAAGTGCTGTTGAACACAGCTTGAAAATTGAAGGACAGAGATTCAAACTACTCCATGTCAGAAAGCCTCCACAATATCCATTTGCTTGCTGCAAGCAACAATAGCCAGCAGTTACGGACAAGCCTTGACCCTTTGTGTTTTTTGCTGGCATGAAGAGCAGGGAAGCAGTAAAGAATATTGACATAAAAATCAAGTAATTAGGCTTCAGGGTTAAGATCACTCTCAGCTGACTGGAGGTGTATCAATTCTCTCTCAGTGAAACTGGTTTGGGGAGATATTACGTTGAGTTGGCTTAGTTCATGCTTGGGAAGTTTTCTTTGCACTATAACAAGAAAAGGAGTGGGTTTTCAGGAAGAAATACTACTCTTTTTTTTTTCTCTGCAGGTAGGGAAAAAGCACTCTTGGCCTCTGCAGGGAATTCAGCAAGCTCAGTATGAAGGTGGTGTAAGTGTTGTTTGTGTCTGCTCCACTTAACAAGAATGCTCATAGTTGTTCTGGGTTTCTATGTCGTCAAATAACCACACAAAGTGAAAACAGGCAGGTTAGGTGATGCCCTTCCCTGGTCCAGGAGCACAAAATGTTCCCACAGATGTTCACTTTAGCCCTTTGATGTAGGGAGAAAACTGGACCATAACCATGCCTCTTATTTCTAAAGAAAACCAGAGCAAAGAATGAAATCAAGCTCTGGGCCCTTCCTACCCACGGCATTTATCAGTTAACTCCTTCTCCCCAAGTTCTGCACCATCCAACTGGCACCTTCAAAACCCAACTTCCCACAGAGGGGGCTAACCTGACAACTAAGTAGTGTGGATGGAATTTTGTCTGTGCCATGTGGCCTTACCGCTGGCTCTCTTCTATTTAGCAGGATAGGATACAAAGACTCCTCTCCTGAGCGTTTGCTTTAATCACTACACAAGTGGAAACTGCCCCTGCCACTTCAAAGGCACTGCAGAGAAAGGACCTTAAAGAAAAGACATTTTCTTTAGGAGAGTGTAACACTACAACAGGGGAACACACTTGCCAAGCTGCAAGACAGGAGTGAGTTTTAAGACTCTCTTATCCTTGTTGTTATCCGAGGCAGATGCTCCATGCACTCTTGCGGATGAATGACATTTTGGGCTTCTTAGCTTCCCCTCATACAACGCACAGTAAAAACTGTATGGGGCTTCAGGCTTAAGCAGGATCAGGACGAGGCAGAACATTCATTCACAGACATTTGAGTTTTACAGAGGAAATTCCCTTGCAAAAACCATCAGCTTGCTCCTTTGCAGTGGTGGAAATCACTCCCTGTCCCCATGCTCATTAAAGATATTGTGAGGTGAAATTCTTTGAGGACTGGCTGCTTGTCAGTTCTAACTCACTACCTCCATGGAGGCTGCTCCCTTTGTTTTACTCCACTCACTGTCCTTCTACTACAGGATAAACTTAATATTCATTTAATGTGCCTGATCCTTTGTGCATCTGTTCTAGGCAAACAAAGCTCTTTCGCTCCCCACCTCCCCTCTAACTTTTCCCAAAACCAACATGCTGAGGTCTGCTGCCAATTCAAACATAGATGCCAGGTCGATGAGTTATAAAAATGGCTAACACTGCAATGTGAAAGAGTATTCCTTCACTTAACTCCTGCCTAGTTAGCTAAATAGGACTTGATCCATGTAAATAGAGTTGCTGTCTCTTTCTAAGACCCACAGTTAGTTCCTAGTGAGCCTGCTGGTTAATTTTCTCCACCCAGTCTGGACTGTTTAATTTACAAATTACATTAAATAAAACTAAAATCCTGTTGGGGCTACTAATATATCATTCATTAAATATTATGTAAAACAGCAGAGATACATATTTTCTGTTAAGCCCAGACACGTTACTAACTCCCTGTAGAGATCATGTGTGATATCTCTGGATGCAGGCATGCTGCCTAGATTCCCCCTGAGGACAACTCATCCGTCCTCCCACCATCTGTCGGCATGCTGGGGTTCCTCCGTCACACCTAGGCAGCCAGCTCTGGGCTGTGGATTCTGCTCTGTGCCGCTGACACTCAGTGTTAAATGGGCCTTAGTGCCCTCCCTGACACGCTGCAGAGGAGCTTGCACACCCAGATCTCTAAGTTTCAGACTTCTTCATGCCACGGGCTTGGACGTGAAGTCCCTGGAGCGTCATTAAACCCTCACTCCGAACAGATTAGAGATGCATCAGCATTTGTCCTTCCCTGAGTTCCCCTGAAGGGTAAGGTTCATGAAAAGCCAGAAACTTTACAAAGTGCAGTGGAGCTCATCTCCATCTATTCCAAGTAACCTCTCCATCCAGTCAACCAACTCAGCTGTCATAAAGGAGCAAATGGAGCCATGCAGGACCATCGAGGAGCGGAGAAATAAAAGCACCTAAACTTCGGGCAGGAAGTTTCTGTTGTTATTCCTTAAGTGTGTTTAGCATGGAGACATATTGTACATTTAGCATAAGTCCCTGGGACCCTAATGAGCTCCTAATGTACCCCATACTTCAAGGGTTTTCCAAAGAGACCAGTAACTTAGCAACAGCAGCAAATCCTTGACAGACATCATCAGTATTTGTGCTGCAGCTTTAGGCTTCCCCTCTTCTCTCCCACTAAGTGGA
Organism: Cyanistes caeruleus; assembly: GCF_971803275.1. NCBI lineage: Eukaryota > Metazoa > Chordata > Aves > Passeriformes > Paridae > Cyanistes > Cyanistes caeruleus. Next base: position 91,929,463 of record NC_141703.1, on the reverse strand, counting down.
AGGTGGTTTTGGCTGGGATTTCTTCTCTTCTTTGTCATTGTTCTTATTCTTCTTGGGGGTTTCTTCAGTGTATTTTTCCTTTATCCTTTCTGTTCAGTAAAGCAAAAATCCACCACCAGCAGTTTGCAGGGAGAAGAGTTTTTGGAGCCTGGAGCTACCAAGATTCTTCCATGAAAAATTCTATTGCAGAGGTGGCTCTCTGGGGATGCCACAGGCAAGCCAGGGCTGGTAAAAGCAGTGATTTTCACATGATAGCAAACTAGACAGTCACCAGGGCCAGCAGTGGATCCTCAGGGAGACCAGCTAGAAGGTGATGACCAGTGACAGTTCTTTGCTGCGCTCATGGCTCTCAGCCAGGGGAAACTGAATCACCAAACTCCAAAGATATTTGCTTGAAAGTACAAAGCAAATATTGAAAGCTAAATACTTCCTGAGGGCATATGAGGCAGGAGGCTCCAGAGGAATATGAGGTCCTTCTAAGGCAGGCTCAGCACTCTTCCCCAGTGGCCACCATTTGGTGCCAACCCTGTACAAAGATTGTGTTTTCCCTGCCCACATCTCCTGCCTATATCCCTGCCTTTCTACTAATTGTAGGAATAGCACTGGTTCTGAAAGGAGACTGCTTTACATCTCAGGCAAAGAACATGAATGACTGATTCACATTCACAAGACATTTGTGTGCATCAGAACATCAGTGTCTTAGGTGTTTAGGACAACCCATTTTAGTAACTGAGAAATATCCAGAATGCTAACCTGATGTGCAAAAGTGGAATTAGTCATCAAGTATCATAGAAAGCCTGAGAGCAGCAGGCAACCTATTTTGAAATAATTTCTGTATACCCTATTAACATTCCATAACAGCTACACTGTAAAAATACACAAGATGAACAACCAGATTTGAGCTAAAAATCACCAAACAGCTGTTCTGGACCTTGATTAGTACAGTTGCATCAACAAAAGGGACAAAGCAACCAGTTCTGTAGGTCTAAGTTTAACTGGAATTTTACAGACACAGCATATCAATGCTATATTTTCTCCCCAATGTTGAATGAATGAAAGGTTGATAGTGGAAAAAAAGCATTTAACAAGGACTTCTGGACCCAGAAGTGGTCTTTGAAATAATTAAGAATGGCCAACTCAGTCTAGGAAAGTGTGATATATAAAAAATAAAGCAACATATCCACATCACTTGCATTTATAGCAAGAGAAATGCACTAGGCTTATACATTCACCTTGTGAATTTTAGAGAAGTCAGAGGAATAAGTAAAATTTCAACCAGTTAGAGCCAACCAATCTTATTTAAAAATATATCAACAGACTGAGCATGGAAAATGAATGAAGAACTATTTGGCAGGAGGAGGAAAAGACTTTCTTTTAGGTGGCTGTCCAGGCAGTAAATTGGAAGAATATTTTGGGCTAACTCAGCTGAAACACTCCTGAAAAAACCCTGAAAATTCCTCCACATGCAAAGGATGCTGACCATGCTGCAGCAAAGCACCCACCCAGAGGTCCACAACCACACAGGTCCCTAGTACACAGACCTGGAACTCAGCACAGCATAGACAAACCAGTGGGCTGCAGCTCTCAGCTAAGGGGATCTCCTGCACTGTGCTGTACAAACCTGCCCCAACTCCGTGAAGTAACAAGACAGGTCCAAGGCAAGATACAAAAGGATTAAATCTGCCTAAGTCATTATTTCAATGACTCCAAACTCATCACAAACTCATAGACAAAGGAAGGACATGTAGAAACTCTTGACCCCTGCGAGAAACCTACTGGAACCTATCACAGTGATTTGTCCATCCTTGGTTTTTATTACACATATGTCAAGGCAAGGCAAGTCCCTGACCCACTCAGGTTGTAACTTTGACCTGCAGCATCAGGCAGTTAGGTCTCCGTGAAGCATGAGAGAATCATTAACAGTGTCACTTTCTCTCACAGTCAACCTGGTCTTACCCAACCAGAAATGTCTGCAGGAAAAATCTGAAAATCCCATTAATGGGGGATAATGATGCCTACCTCCTGTACAAAGTGCTTGGAGATTCATGGCATGGAAAATTCTGTTAGAGATAGGTATTTATTAAATCCTTCTAGTTTTTTGTATCAAAGATCCATACTATAGCCCCACACTTGGACATAATTCCCACTACCATCAGAGTAAACAAGTCTGTGCCACATGGTTTAAAGTCTGTGGCTGTCACATCTACCCTGCAGACCAGATGTAGATCTCCTCAACAGTCTGTGCCCACACCTTAATGAGCACCTTTTCTCTCCTGCCTTTCAAAATATGTCACTTCACATTACAGAATGAGACAAACAAGTCGTAGTTCTCAGGTGAAACCCAGGCCCCCATGAAGTCAATGGTTATGTCTTTCTGATGTAAATAGGGACAGGATTTCATTTTCTGCCTGAAATTCTCCCTGATCTGAAAAAGCACAGTTTGTTTTGGGTTTTTATGTCTGACTTTAGGAGTTGAAGGGATCCTGAAGTCAAGTAATAAAACAGTGCTAAGAAGTTGTGGGGCCATTGTCACCTGGGACAAGCTGCCCCATTTCTGGTAACCAGATAATCTGCTTATTTGACATTTCTGGAGTCTCTGTACAGTCTCTCATGATAGATCTCTTCCTCCTTCTTGAATAAAGCTCAGTAGAACATTTGACCTTTTCCAGCCTTTAGAGTTTCATTGTGTTTTGAAAAAAAGGAAAGCAAAGCATGGAAAAACATCTGCTGAAGAAAAAATTCTCTCATTTGGAAAACACACTCTCATTTAGCATAAAGCAAACAGGCTCAGAGAGTCCCCACACCTATGATCTCCAATTCACAATAGAGTGCTGTAAAAATTCCTTCGTTCCTACATGTTCAGGGCACCTCCCAAGGAAGACACTAAACTAGAAAGGGCCATCAGGGATCAGCTGGCAAATCATTATCTCTTCTGGAAACTGAAGTTCCTTGTCCAGTTTCTATCATAAGTGACAAAGAATTCAGAAGATTTTTCCCTAGACCCTTCACAAAACCTGCTGTGTAGTTCAGCATAAATTTCAGTCACTAATCAGGGGGCATATAAGCCTAAAATACTGAAAGGAAAGTTGAAATCACAATAGGAAATCCAAGGAAGAACCGGCGAGGGGGAGAGGCAGAATTGTTGGAGTAGGAAGTGCCAGAGGGTGGGCGTCGAGGTGTGTTTAGCAGAGCTGTGTGTGCGTGGAACCTGCACTGTGCTTGCCTTTAGTCTGCAGTAGCTGTCGAGCTGTCTCACTTTTTACGAGCGCTAGAATTCACTAAGCCCAGAGAGATAAAAGTGGTGAATTAAAAAGCAGTTCTCTTTGTTTGGTTTTAAGGCAGGATATAAAACTTGCTGGAACTTCATGCCTCTTGCTGCTTGGGAGGCAGCCACCTTAGTCTCAACGCCTCTCTGATATCTGCCATCAAACTAATTACCTGCCTAACGGGAACTGAAATAGATTTCCATTCTCTTGATGTGTAGGAAGACGAGGAAGTGTGTGCAGCATGGAGGAAGCTGTGGGGACTACATCAGATGGGAGAGTCCTACAAAAGGGCCCTAAGTACAAGAACTTTTAGGGGCAGAATGAGAGGCCCAAACCCAAAATAGATACCTGATAATTTTGCTGGTTTGGTAGCAATTAAAGACCCAAGAGTAAGATGTGAAGTTATGCTTGAATTCTCAATTACCATGCTGCCTGAATCCAGGAATTTGTTCAAGGACCATCTTTAGCATTAATCCTGTAGTTAGATACATGACTGAAAAATTCCTTAGACGCTAATGCTCTTACAGTAGGATACTCCTGGAAACAGGAGTTATATCAATAAAATGGATCATTATTGCAATTAATTTCACTGAAATACAATTTAAACAGAATGTAACATCAAATCCCCATCTGCTCACCACAAACAGCTAAGCCAGCCCTAAAAAAACCCTAAAAATAAATACCTGCTTATAGGCTGAGGCAGATTTTATTACAAAGAGCGTGAAGGGGAGGTGTGGAAAAAAAAAGAGTAGAAAATGCTCTTGAAATGCCATGAGCTTCTCTCTCCATCCCAGCTTGTTTGCCAAAGCATATTCTTGAGATGAGAAGGACTATTTTCTATTTTGTTGCTTCACGATTAAGTGGAACAAGTGCCTTTGCCCACATGTGCCTTTGCCCACATTGGTTAATTAAAATACCCTCTAAGTAGATGTATCTTTTTCCAGTCCCTTGCTTCTTAGCAAATAAAAATCTATTTTGGCTTCCTAGCACTGACCCATTAATTGAACTAATATGGGTTTTGTTGCTGTTCTTTGTTTTTAAATAAGCAATTTTGTACTTGCAAATTTTAATTTCCCACATGGCAAAACACTTCTGAATATTGCCAAATCCCAGGCACTATGGTTTGAGAAAGTATATCTCTGCTTTCCCACACCCAATTAAAAAAAAAAAAAAAAGGTTTCATCAAGCATCCCTGCTGACCAGCCCTTTGCTGTGACATTCTCTTGGCTTCACATGAGAGATCAGGTTGATGTGTTATGCTCAGCCTGTCATTAATTCCATTATTAAAGTTATGGTGACCTGAGATTATGAACCTGCTACATGCATAAAGTCCAGCTAATTTCTCTCCTTCTTCTGTCCCCCTCCCCCAAAAATAGAGAAGAATCTTATTATTTGTACATAGGCTATTTTATAGTTGGCCTGCAGAATTCTGGGAGAATATTCCTTTACTGACAGAGTATCAGGTGGGGGATTTTTGACTGTGTATTATCTCTACCATCATGGTACAGAGGGAGAAATCTCTGAAACCTAAGTTGGCAATTTTTTTAATGACAGTTTTATGTGCTTATTACTCTTGTTTTTTTGCCAGGTTTGTTAGGCAGGGAGTAGGTAACAACTTGCAATCTTGTCCACTGGCATCTATACATGCATTAATGGGCCAGATGGAGCTGCAGTGATTTTAGCAGCTGAGGGTCTGGACTATTATGTTTATACAGGTCAGGGGAGAGAGGGAATACACAACTAATTTAATATAACTTTAGAGCCACAATCTTCACTAAATTGGACATAGGATTCAAAGTGAAGAAGAAAGAGAAAATCTGGCTCCTCTTGGCTCTGCCACTGATCTAGTGTGTAATTGTAAGCAATTCTATTTACCCCATCTGCAGCATGATTGTAATGTTTCTCATAGCCTCTGTATAGAGATCTGAAATGGAGATCCATAAATTATTTCTCAAATTTATCTGAAATTTATTTTCCTAAAACTTCAGATATGTAAGCTTCCCTTTCCATGTGTTTCTTTTTTATATTTGACAGTGTGCTTATTTTTTTCCTCAGATAGGCTTGCTTGTACCAACTGACAGATTTTAAGATCGTTACTTTAAGGCACGTATTACAATAATTTTGCCTGCACTGTGCATTATATTTTAAACAAAAGATTAAAATTTCCTTATTTTCCCCTGGATATTTTTAAACTACTGAATAGAAATTTATTAGTGTAAAAATTCACTAGCTATTTGCTAGAGTAACAGATGCAGAGAGCTGTATTAAACACGTATGTATGGCTTGTGGTATCTTGCCAACCTTTTTGTGCTGAAGCACAAACTAATTTGAAGCTTACATGTAACATGTTATCAAACTATATCAATAAACTGTAGTTTCTATATCCATAGAATATAATATGTCCAAACCAAAGCAAATCAACACTATTTATTTTAAAATTCCTAGTAATATTCTGTTTCTTTTGTGTCTCCTGGATCACAGTTCCAACCCTGCTGCTCAATACATATTGCCCAAGTCACCCACGTTCACAGCTTTCCAAAATCTCTTACCTTTCCCTTATTGCTACTATCAACAAATCAATACAACTTCATCCAAAACTTGTCCTTGCTTCTGTCTCTGATCCTCCTAACAGTGAGGGGGTAGAAGGTGAGAGAGTGAGAGAAGGGGATGGCCCTTCTGTAATATGGGTTGCAACCACTAAGGCTATGACAAATTTGAAGTAGCCTGAAATAATTTGTGCTCATTGCATGAAAAATTGATTATCTTGATGAAAATTTTCTGAATGTGCATGTTGATTTAACTCAAAGACTGCTGTTTCCAAGAAGGGAAAAGTAATACAGCAGATGAGGTGACTTAACATCAAATACTAAAGGATTATGCAAGGAGCATTATGCTCGGTTCTGGCTGACCCTAACTCATTCCAGTCCTACTGAACTTTTTTAAGAATAATAAAATCTTTTGCACTGAAAGGTCCATCACAGCAAAAGCAAAATGCAGTTCATCAAAAAGCAGAAGGCAATTTTCATGATAAAAGGAACAGACTCCAGAATCTGTCAGAAAACAGACCTTCTAAGGCCCCTTTATAAGACATCTGATTTCAGGTTAGACAGATATAGCTGAAGAATTACATGTGCAAATGCACAGTATTTTTGCCTGAAGAGGCTGTGACATCACTAGGAACAGAAGGAAGTCCTGAAACCCCACAGATTCTACAAACAATCCTTGCTAATACAAAGGATACTATAAGAACAAGGGCTGGTTTAATATGGATAAGATCAGCAACCCTGTCAGTAAGAAGTTGATTACATAAAAATTGAACCCAAACAAGTGCCAGAGACATCAGAAAGAGAAGCAGAAGTCTTAGAAAGTGGCCAATCATTCCCAGTCTTTCAGCCTCTTGAACTGCAGTCCTCAGCCATAAAATGCTGTATTTAAGCCAGGGAAGCTAAATGTATTTTAATTGTATTAAATGTCAATAGCAAAATTACAGTGGAATACATATATGAAGAACAATGCCAAGTTACAGGGCCAGATTTTCCGAAGCAAAGGCCAACAGCAGTATGGACAGCAGTGGGAGCAAGACTTGTGTCTACAATGAGCTCATTTTGCATTTATCTGCAAACCCCCATATGCATTAGCATATACACACTTTTGACTATAATGGCCATTATAATATCTCTTAATCTATGATGCATTGTTCAGATACTTTTTTCCAAAACAACCTTCATTAAGCTCATTTGTCTGAAATAGCCGGAATACTGAACAGCTGCAAGATCCCACACATTTGTCAAAGCTCGTTGAAAAATATGAATGTCTTAACGTTGTGTTATTTGAGAATTGATATGTTATTATACTGTCTTTAAGGCTTTATTATAATGCATGTGCTCAAGAAAGGAGAGTTAAAACTAAATAGTCATTCTTAATTTGGGGATTTCATTTAAGCTAAGCTGTAAAACACCAAGATGGGCAAATGCTGCCATCTCCTTCAGTGATCATTTAGGTGGATGAAATTTATATACTTGGGTTTTTATGTGCATGAATGGTGGGTGACATGAGCTCTGTAGCAGGAAAACAAGAACAAATCCTGAGAAAGCCATAAGGTTCAAAACAACAAAAAAACCCCAGTACCCTACTTAATTTTTTTTTTTATCCTCTTGATACTTTTTTGGCTGCCTCCTTTGACTCTGCATTGTGCAGACTGCATTCATTCTGTGTTCTTATCAGATGCCAGATACATTATATTGCCACCTATAACTGTTTCCTGACCAAGTTAAAACAACATATCAGCCCTAAATGGGGTTTCAGCAAAAAATCTCATACAAACAAGTTATTCTGACCTACAGAGATGCCCTTGGAACTGCTAAACTTCTAGTCCTTGATAGTATGTCACTCACACCTACACCCTGGAAAACAGAGGTGGGTTTTCTCATATTATTGTCAAACCGTGTGGCAGAAAGTTTGAAGTGGAAAAGTCTTTTGCAGATCCAATGTTCTTAATAACCATAGCATTTGCCATTCTCCTTGCATTTCTCTTAGTATAGTTTGGGAGAAACAGATTCAGTTCACACCTCCCTTCTGAATCTTCAATATTTATTTTGATTCTTTATGTTAATAAATAAATAAAATCCAGAGCCTTAGTCGCAGTATAAAACAGCACAATTCACTGCTGGGGCATAGAATTGATATACTAGATATTTCTCATTTATTAGCTTCATTCCTTTGCCTAGTCTCCTGCAGTAATGTTATTATTTCCCATGAGGGTCACATGAGATTTTTCCCCTTGCTTGCTTTGTACGTGTCTTTCTGTGTGTGCTTATTTATTTAATAGGCATTTTCCCCCTTTATCTGCTACTTATTTAAAGCTTTCACTATACCCATTTGATCTGAATACATTGGCTATGTACGGCCTGTGCAACCAGGTCTGCTCTTAATGGTGTATTTACACCAGGTTTTCACACAATACCAAAGAGATCCATAACTAAAGTGATTTAGAAGATGATTTCAATGCTCCTTTCCCCAGAACTGCTCTCCCTTTCTCAACAAGTAGGAAATGGCACTGAAGGGAAAGGATTTGCTTGCAACTCTGCTGTAAAAGCACTTTTCTCTCCTTCAAAGCAATCTCCCTGAGGACCAAAAATTAAACCAGGTTCTCAGAACAGGTACTTATTTTAAGAGTAGGCCTTTCTGTCTCCTGTCAGAAACACAATGCTAGTTCACAGACTGTCTTCACGATGTACAGCTCCCTCCCACACCTGGTCTGCCCAGGAAACACAAACACCCTTGTGAGTAGCTGCAGACCTTCTCTCTCCTGGCTCTGTCTTGGTGGGCAATGGGGAAAGTTGAGCATGGCCAAATTCCAGCCATCCCACCTCCCTGCTCTCACTGTGGGGGAGTGGCACACAGCCCCAGTGCACAGCTTGACCAAAACTTGGCATTGTAGGCACTGTGATGCCACAAGCCACTTCAAATCTGGCGCTGAGAAACAATTGTGGTGAGAGGAAATCACTGGAAAATCTGGCCAAGTGCTGAGAGGCAGCATTTCAAGGAGACCAAGTCAAGACTCCAGTGTTTTCTCTATCAGCAAAACTTCACCACCATCACCCTGTCACATCACCCTGTCACACCCCTGTTACGTGAGTGCAATGGACAACAGTGAAATTATTAAAAATTTGTTTGACAAAATGGCTTTGGGGAACAAATGGGGTTTATAGTTTTTAACAGAATTGAAACATCCTCACACAGTTTTGTAAACTGGCATATAAATGCGGTGAAGGCCTCTAAGGCTTCGTCAACTCAATTGCCACAGCAAAACATCTGCTCAGATACCACTCTGCCTTACGTGGCTGAAAACTCAGGTTTTGACAAGACTTAAAGAAGTGTTGTCTGGAAAGCTTTTAAAGCAGAATCTTTGCTCCAACTACGTTGAAAAGGTCAAGTGCTTTTTCTTTACCTCCTTGCCTTTCAGAGGCGCTCAGGCCTAAACCACAGAGATCTCCATTTTAAGTTTCTACTTGCCTCACTTAGTAACATCACACCTTTTGTCAACTCAGGCAATTTTTTAGTTTTCAATAATGAAGGAAGACTTAAATACGAAAGCTAATCTCAGCCCTGAATGCAACCAAGATATCCTCAAGGGAGTCTTATATCCTTTTTAATCTAGGAGAAGAAATGGAAATAGCAAGCGTATGGAACAGAATTTAATGGAAATAACCAGTCTAAATAACATTTTGCCCTCTTTCCTACTTCACAGAAAACAGTCAGTTAGTCAAAAATAACATTTCATGTTTACAAACAATTCCAGCAAGATCTCCAAGCTCACCCCCTCCTCCAGCTGAGAGCCACTAGCCAAAGCTGACTCCTCTAGGAAGAGCAGTTTGTCATCCCATCGCAGCTGGAAACAGCAGCAAACCTGCCCATGTGCAGCTGCTACCCACTCCCCACAGCTGTCCTGGGCACGTGGCAACCCAGGCTGGCTTCTTCTGGTTGCACTCTTCAAACTGCTGAAGAACAACCACCAGCCTGGCACTGTCTCCTCCCCCCACAGGCTGGGAGGAAGAGAAGTGATCAGATTATAGAAAATGTATGGGCACCCAGGTCCTACTTAGGTGTAGGTTCAGGTTGTAGGAATCTATAGAACCTGCTTCTGAGGGACCTTATCAGTAACTGTCAATACAGTCTGAAAGGAAAATGAAGCTCTCTTCTGAGAGTCACCTCCAGCAATTTTTTCCCACTCCAGGTTTGAGCAAGTCACCTGCAGGAAAATCTAAGCAGTCTCCTGTGTCTCCTGAGACACAGAGTTCTTTAACTGATGCTTTTTCCAACAAGTTGTATTATAGGCTTTACATATCTGCAAGTCCTTTAGAAATAATAGAAAGGACAAGTTAGACCCATTTTGCTGGGCCTGTAGGAAAAGGTTTCCATCACTGCAATTCCTGTAATAAATTTTGTTTTCTGCAAGAACACTGCTGTTGAACACTATTTTTCACTGTGACCAGGGGCCTTCACTAATTACAAAGCTGCTCTTCGACTCTTCAAAGCTCTTCCTTTACACCCCTAGGAAGAGATTATCAGCAATTCATGGAGAGAAGAAGAACTTCTTCTTCTATGTGTGTCCCCACTATTTACTGAGCATCACCAACCATTCACACATCAAACTTTATACACGACGTGCCAGATAACAGAGGCAAGCCAGAAGGGAAGAGCACACATAGCAGTTGCTAGCATGTTGTCTTCTATTTCCTTTAGCCAAAAACCTCATGAGGCAGCTGTATGGTGCATTAGAGAGAGCTTTACACAAACAGCCTTTCTTGCAGACAGGGTTTCTTTGAGCCTATCTTAGAGTTCACATTGCAGACCAGATCAAAAGATGTTTTCCTCCATTTTAATAGAGAAATCCGAGACAGATTGTATCAGGAAGGAAAGAAAATAAAAGAAAGACGGAGAGGTTACTTGGCAATTAGGCAATCTTGATTATTTCCTTCTTGTCTTGCTAAATCTTTCAGCTGGCTATTGGGTGGAAATGATTTTCTATTCTATTTGACACTGGCTTCACAGCTAATTTGGTTTCCATCTATCTGCCTAATCCATTTTATCTATCAGGTCTAATTCAGTCCTATCCCTGCTTTTATTTGCACGCTTCCCCTAAGCGTAAACAACAAGAAGTATATTTTCTTCTTATATGAAGGAAAACTTGTTTTTCAGGTGAAAGGCATACGAGCAAAAGAAATGAGCTTTTAGTTTACACTTTTACTCCCACAGAGAGGTCACACAAGGATACAGGCACCCTCTTAGAGTGGGACAGGGATTTAGTGCCCTTTCCTTCATTCAACAGAGAACTCCAATATACAGATCCAAGTCACTGGGAAAGCTGTGTCATCTGTGTCACTCTACCTGATCAAGCACATAATGCAGCTACACACAGAAGTGATACAGCCTCACAGAGAAGTTAGCAGCTCTCCAAGGAATCTGAACTGCAGATCGAAGCCTTTGAAATGGGCCATGCGTCCAAGGGAGAGATGGAGAAGACGGAGGCAGATAATGGCAATGTGTCCCTCGATAGCTGTTTCCCTGAGCAGGTCTGCTGCCAAGTCCTCAGCCAATGGGCTCTTCTTCAGTTACGAGGGCTCATTTCCAGACAGGGAAACTCCAGTCCCCACAGTACACCTGTGACAAAGCCATGAATGTGCAGGCAACTCAGGTACCTGCCACATATTTCTCAGCATCACAAGAAAAGTATTCTTGTCAACACATCCACTGGACTTAGTGGCTTTCTTCACAGAAGTCATGTTCTACTCTCTTGCCCTATACATTAAAAGAAGCATCAAATCTCAGGGCAGAAAAATTTCAAAATATTCAAATTCTGCTGTGACTAACAGTGTGCTTTTCCATGGTCCTGGAAACCCTGTGGCTAACAATGCACATGATAGCTAGGAACACAAGACTCTTATTTCACATCTGCTATTGCTGCAGCACATCTGCCATTTACAACCAACTGTATATGAATCACTTCCTCCCTTTGGTGTGAGAAGCAACCTGAGGTCCTCAGTTTGAAAGCAGGAGAAGCACAAGGTATTACATTAAGCCTTTGATTCATAATTAAGTAAGCCTTGAGACTCATCTGGGAATTTTGCCAAACAACTTCACACACTAGAACAGGAACTTCAAGGAACTCATTTATGGTGTCACCCTGAAAACTAAAGGCGTCTCCAGCATGCAATCTCCCAGAGCAGGAGCTTTTCTTATGTAGAATGACCTCTTCCTTATAATAGTAGCTAGCCACTGCTAGAGACATTTAGACAAATCAGATCACAGAAAAAGCAAGAAGATTAAATAATTCCATCTATTGCCATATTGGCTTCAATGCATTCCTGGGGAAGGGAAATGCTGTGGCAATTCTTGCCCCATCCCTTGATAACTTGTTTTTTGAGATATCCTCCTTTCTTGTCCAGACCCCTAACCCCTTAAACACTCTCCCTCTGTTTTGCTGGGGCTGCTGCCTTCGTTAGAAAGATTTTCAGCTTTGATTAATTATTGAGCCTGTACTGCTGAGGGCTTTCTATTCTCCAGTTCTCATTACTGATGCCTTGCAGCTTATGTGCTTCACTGGTCCCATTGCAGGATTTGATGGATGCACCCGTGAAGTTTTCCTGCCTGCAAAGCCAGTCTTGCCTTTTGCTGATTTTGTTTGGTGGGCAGGGAATTTCGCCCTTGGCTACAGTGAGCAGTAAAGCATACGCACTGGGCAAAGTGTTATTGTTATTATTACGGTGGAAGCAGCATGAAATTCTTGCTTCTTTGCTTTCTGCATTTTCCCCCTTTAAATCTGTTTCAAAAATTCTCCCCAGCGGCCATTTTATCCTCAAAGTTGCTGCATCTTCTTACAGAAGATTCACCAATACATTGCTCTCTCATGGGAGACCAATATTCTTTCTGGTTGTTTGCTTTAATCTGGAATGAAAAGCTATGCATAGCAAAAATATGTTTTGTTTTGTTTATACTCCTTGTGCTTGGCTGCATAATCATGGCTAGAGTTGACCAAAACATTTTTCTTTATTTTGCTGAAATAAAACTCTTATCTGTGATAACTCAGACTTAAGACAAAGGGTTGATACTCTATGAAAGAGGTAGCCTGATAGGAGTGCAGAGCCTGTATAGATATGTGGGTTCTGTGTCACTGCTTCCATGAAGCCCTGGAGGAAGAATTTTTTTTTACAATATGGGTGATAAAACTGGAACAGTTGCCCAGAGAGGTGGTGGATGCCTCATCCCTGGAAACCATCAAGGTCATGTTGGCTGGGACTCTGAGCAGCTTGATCTAGTTGAAGATGTCTCTGCCTGTTGCAGGGGAGTTGAACTAGATGGTCTTTAAAGGTCTCTGCCAACCCCAAACTCTTCTATGTAATCAGACATTTATGAGGCTTTTTGTTCTGTTCCAGCATTAATGTGCATCTTATGTTCTGACAGCTCTGCGTTCAGACACCATGAAGAAAAGAGTGGTATTTAAATCCAGAATGTTTGAAAGCACACAGGGCCTGATACTCAGGGCCCTGGGATGGCCAGACAGGATCCTGGGAAGGTGACTGGGATAGTTTAAGGCTTGGCTGGGACATCAGCCCGCAGGAAGGGCTCAGAATCAGCGCTGGTGAGAGTACCCAGGGTCCAACACCGCCCTGGGATGACTGGCCAAGGCCATGGTGAGGGAGCTGGGATGCAGCCAGGCTGGGACATCAGCTGCAGGATGGAGGTCTGCATTAACAGTGTGCACGGCCAGGCATGGCTCTGCCTGAACTAGACAGGCACTCTGTGTGATGTAGGTCAGGCAGCAGCTGAACTGTAAAGGCTCCGTTTAAAAGCAACTCCCACAGCAAAGGAGACTTGTCCTGTAGAAACCTCTGAAAGTGTTTTCTGAGGCACTCTGTCCAAGGCCACCAAAAGAAGCAGGGCCATCCTCGCCTGCACAGTCTCAAAGCTGGCTCTGAGCCCCAGCAGCCAGACCTCTGTGAGGAGGGATGCTGTCAGCATCCCCTTCAATCTCCTTCTGCCTCTACCTTTTGTTAGAAAGGTCCTGGAGCAACTGTCTGTGGCCAGCTTGAAAAACTCATATGTCTTTCACTTTGCAGCAACAATGGGAACGATAAAAAGAGCTAGATGAAAGGCTAAAATAAATAGCTTTGACACAGATAATCAGTTGGCTGTGCTTCACCATCACCTGAAGTTGTGTAACTGCGTGGGCATGATCTCAGCAAATACAAAGGACTGAAGCCCAATTTAACTACCACTGTGGATCAAGTGACTACTCCAAGGGCAGGAAAACACACACAGACAAGCAGTGCTGGATGACTTTTTAAGCCACAGAAACTCATTATCCCAGGCAGATGACATACATACAGTCAGAGGTAAGAGTGGGCACTCGCATCCCCTCACACAGGTATGTAGGTATCCCCACATGTACATGGACTCCTTTCTTTCCTTACTACTTCCCAATTCAAGTATTCCCCCACCTTAATTACCTTGGCTACTTTTAACCCATCCTGCACTCTGAAAACAGTTTATCAGAAACATCTGTCTTGAACCTAATGTAAAGCCAGAGAGGGTAGTTAGGTTGAGATTTGTTTCCAAGGCAGGAAAGGAGTATTATTAAAGCATTGCAGAGGCCAAAGATGGGGCTGAGATCCATCTGATACAGCACACCTCTAGTCTCCCTCACAGTGCTTGCCGTGACTTGACATGAGAAGAACAAGAAAACAAAGCCAACAGTAAATCCATGATCATTTAGTCAAGGGACTGAGCCCTTTGCAATATTTGCACCAACACTAATTACTCCAGCACTGCACCACGCTCAGCAAAAGCCTAGCACAACACACACACGGTGTAGCTGCAAACACCAGAAATATGGGCTTGTGCTCTGCATGCTGGAAGCATGTGGAGAAGCGCAGCTGCCAGAACACGTGGGGACAAGGCTGAGGAGGCAGGTCCCACAAGACAGAAAAATCCCTGTCAATCAAAGCAACAACCTTCATTTCCTCATTTGCACCTTGGTGGGTTCAGAGCAAGGCTGACCATTAAACCTGCACCTGACACTGCCCTTTGAACAGGCTCACAGGTCTGCACACAAATGGCTCCTCTCTGCTCAAGGAGTGATTGGAGCCCTGAGGATTCCTGGCCAGAGTAAAAGGCTTGTAAATCCCCTGCCACCACCATTTCTGCACTAGAGCAGGATGACTGTACCCTGCAACTGTGCACTGACAAGGCTCAGCATCTTTCTTTATTTTAAAGGCACATGGCAGCTTTCATCTGCAAGTCAATATTGGTGAGAAAGTCTTCTGGGATCCAAAATAAGTAGCATAGCTTTTCAGACACAGCAGCATTCTGATGGCATATTAAAAACCTATGTGAATCATAAATCCCATTTCTTTAGGAACTGAGTCCCATCAGGGCACAAGGCTGAGGGGAAAATGAGCTATTCTGCATATAGCTAGGAGATGATGATGATCTATGTAGGTAAGACACAGACATTTCATTGTGAATTTTTTGTGACTGTTGCTACTTTTAAACAAAAATTTAAAGTAATGGCTTAGGCTTCCCTGTCACACACCAGAGACAAAATGCTGCTACTATTAATAAAGGTGCAAACAAAATTTTTGCAAGCTCCGCGTACAACTGCCTTACCCTGACTGAAGAATAAAAATGAACGACAAATTTCTTACACACATGATAATCACATTGCTGAAGCAAACCTTGCCTCTCCTAAGGCTGTGAGCAAGAAAAAGGGTGGAGTACGTGAGTATGACAGAGACAGAGTTGCTGTGTGCTGAGCAGCAGGACAGAAGAATAGTTGATCTCATCCTCAGGAAGCGAGCTACAGAAGCTTGAGGGAGTCAGACTGCTGGCATGCAGGAGTAGGAACATTAATCCCAGAGTGCAGGCAGTGATGGACGGCAGGTGAGCAGATGGGGAGGCAGGTCTGGAGTGCAAAGACGGCGGCTTGGAACGAACCCTGTTCGAGCTCTGGGCAAGCACAGCTCTACAGAATAAGGGCAGCAGTACCCAGGAAATCAATCTGCAATAGCTTACCCAGCTTACTTTCAAGGCAGCAAGTTAGCCAGCATTCCTGCATGCCAACAATCTCACCCCCTTGGTCTTGCAGCTTTGTCCTCTGCACTTCTCAAAACAAAAGGTTTCCAATCTTATGCATAAGCTAGGACATCTGATCAGCTCAGAAACTTGGACTTCATCCAGTTTGAAATCCACTGGGAGCAGGACAGCCCAGCTCCAAAGGTGTCTGGATGCCAAGATTCTCAGGCTGAAGTCCTCCTTATTTCCCTGAACACCATCCTTACTCCCTCCTGTCTCACAGTTGGTTTGGAGAGAGTTATCTGCCTAGCTCTTGGACCCTGATCAGATGCTGAGCTGGGGCCTAGCCTTTACCATCTGTCCAGGTGGCCCATTTGCAGGAAGATACTGTCCCATGTGTCCTATATGCATCCATCAGATTCAGGCCTTTGCCAGCTTGGCTCTGGGAATGAATCACTGCACTCTCCTTATTTGAAAGGCAAGCTTGTGCCAAGCACTCCACCATCCTCTAGACACGTGCTCTCCCTCGGTTACCTGGTACTTTCACAGCTGCCACAGCGTTTGCTGAGCTCTGCACTTGTCTGCCTGAGATCCACAGAACTCTATCCATCCTGGTTTCTGCTGCAGAATATTTTAGTGTAAAACACAGAAATGATACTTTCTCTAGACCACAACCTGTGTTTTTATCTCCCTGTCCTGGAATCCTCCACTGTAAAGTTTCAAGGGAACGACAGAAGAAGAAAAAAAGCTTCTGCTTTTCTGATACCTACAAATTAAGAAAAATCTCATCATTTTTAACCTGACAAAAACATACCACAGCTGGACTGGGGAAGCCCTTCTCTTTGAAAGAACCACACAGGCCAGTCCCTTACCTCATTGTATCTCAGGAAAAGAAAGAAAAAATGGAAAAACATCCTTTTTTTCCTTGGCAAGGCTCTAGATGGGGACAACTTGCTGCATATTTTCCGTGAGGAGAAAGATAAAAATCTCAGCTATTTAAGTCTGTGTGCATTTGTCTTCCACACAAAGCTGATAGCACTTTAGCATACATGCCGCGTACAACTGTATCCGCAATTAATGAATACTTGCATCATAAGTACATTCAATAGGAAAAAGGGATCCTCTTCTCCACTTTTAGAGACTGGGGGAGGGGGTGTTGGTGTTGGGGGAGGGTGCAGGGAAGAAATCATGTAGTGTGCAACATTAACCAGTTTGCTTGAGGCTACCAGAACACTGTTAAGGCTTTAATTTGTGCTGTCCGGGTGCCCTCAGCTGACACCAGCCATGGTCCCTGCTGAGCACAAGTGGCCTGGAGGCTGCCAAAGCTCACTGAGCACCCTGGCCAGGCAGCAGGGCTGGATGCTTCCTTGGCTTTGTCTGTAAGAGACAGTGCCCCAGCAGACAAGTACCCTAGTCTGAAACAGCACAGCAGTGTGGAGAGGGAATTCAGCAGCTCTCACGGCTCCTCTGGCTGCACCTTTCCTCTCCGTGCCATCTCCTGCCTGCCTCGCTTGCAGTTTGCTCATTCACTTGCTCACACTCGCTCCTTCCTTTCCTCCCTCCCTCCCTCCAGCAGTGTCAGGGAGACAAGTGAAGGTTACTGTTTGGCATGTTTGTTTTTGCATTATTTATCTTGTAGAGGACAGAGTCAGACATCTAGAGGACAGTCTTAGGTCACATGTGAATCCTACCAAATGGGACTTAATAGCACAACCAGCCAAGTAGAAAACAGACTTGGACAGCCTCATGGAGGGAGACAGCATTTGGAAAGGGATGTTGTGCTTCTATCTAGCCAAGGTACCTGGCAACACCACGGGTCTGCCTGTGACTCCACCTTCCTCATTTCTTCTCCTTCTTTTCCAAACACTTCTTAAAGTGGATTCAATCTCTCTTTTTTTTTTTTTTCTTTTCTTTTTCTTTTCCTTTCTCCAGAATTAAGGGGTATTTCAATATTGTATGTGCTTCATATAAATAGGGCTGCAGGGAACTGGGATCTCCCCCTCCACCCCAGCTCCCTTCAACAGTTCCTGAGAGAGCAGTTGTAGCCACACACATCTCAGAGTAGCCACAGGAATCTCCCAGGCAAAGTTCTCTTGCCTGTTCCCTCTGAGGCTGTCCTTTGGAAGGGCTGGTGCTGGAGTACCCCACAAGCAGTGCTCCTGTGGGTGCCCCTCAGCACTGTCAACTGGGGGGAGCCTGGCACTCACAGATTAAGAATCCTTTGCTCACGTATCTTCCAACTTTGTTTCTCTCTGACTCCTCCAGTATTTAATAACAGATAGCTATGCCATACTTCAACAGAACAGAGATTTTATGCTACTTATTTTCCCCATATTTTCCAGCACATCTAAGTCTCCCTCAATTTCTTATTGAAAATGAAATGGGGACAGTTCTGCTTATACAGCTGGAGATAGTGATCACCAGTATACAGAGACTGACTTATCAAGCAGATTCTTAATGCCATAAAATCAATGGGTTTAGAAATTCTATTATCTTGCCTCTGATAGAACACACCAACTAAAGAAACTTCTTGCCCTTTTTCTTTTTTTTTTTTAAAGCATACTTAAATATAGCATTACTGCTGTCCAAAAAAAAGATTTGCCCATGGTCCTCTAGTGGGATATTACACCAGAGCAAAGGAACAGAGAGGCTGCATGGAGAGACAGAAAGAGCAGCTTCTTCTGGGTTTTTCCAGCTATTCTGTGACAGTGATCTGAGGCTGCTGGATCTCCAGATTTGACAGCAATAATCATTTCATAATATGTAGGGTGCAGAACTCTTTAGAAAATTACTTTTCCAAGAACAAAACACAATAAAACCAAATATACGGCAAGTTTAAACCACAAAGAGCTGCCAGAAAGCAGGACACTAGCAGATCCAGGTGAGTGGAGCAGGTTTGATATGCATGCTCATAGGTCCAAACATCCAAACAAAACAAGAGAGCATAGAAAGGCAGGTCTGTGTGTACAACATAGAAAAGAGAGGTCAGGACAATAGCAAATGATGGAAAATGGCTGATTCTCTGGTAAAAATCAAGCAGAACATAAGAAGTGAGGGAGGAATCAAACAGGACATAAAGTAAACATCTGCAGCAGTAGGATGTTAAGGATGAATCAGATATGAAATAAAACAATACTTAGGTGAGAGCCATTCAATGGGACTGTTAGGGGTTAGGTGTCCTTCCTTTAGCTCTGGCTCATCTATGGTATTTTTACCTAATAGTTGTGGGGAAAATCTGACTGCTGGTACTTGGTGGATGCTTGACAAACAAAGAGTTCAGCTGGGCCCAGGGGGGAAGGGGGGGCAGGCAAAGGGGAGGGTGGGGGCAGCTGAGGGCTGGTTGGTTTCTTCAGCCTCAGAGAAGGACACTTCGCTGAGAGCTGTTGCTGTGGAGAGAAGGGAATTTGCCATCACCCAGACGGAGCTGCTGCTACTTCTTCTCCTTCTTCCCTCTTTGTTGGTGGCAGTGCCAGGCATCGCCGCAGAGCTGCTGATACACCTCATCCACCAGCCCAGGATCTCGGCTCATCCCTGCTGTTCCAGCTGACTGTTCCTCAGAGCCCTGCAGGAGCACCTGGACTGACTGCTCGAGGGGTTTGTGAAGCAAAGCCTCTCCTCCATCCCTTCCTGTCTCAGCCAAGAAAGCTGTCACAGGGTCCCTGGTTCTGTTTTGTTGCTAATGCTGTAGTTATTGTTGTTTGTTTGCCTTGTTATAAATACTAGTAAAGAATTGTTATTCCTGTCCCCAAATCTCTGCCTGAGAGCCCCTTGATTTCAGAATTATAATTATTCAGAGAGAGGGGGTCTACATTTTCATTCCAAGGGAGGCTCCTGCCCTCCCTAGCAGACACTTGTCTTCCAAAACCAAGACAGGGACACAAAGGACTTGATTTTTCCTTATTTTCAGCCTCCAACTATTGAGTATTTGTGCTAAGTCCTTTTAACTCCACAAAGTATTGTAAACAAGTACTTAATTGAACACTGTCTCTTCCTTCAGTCATCTTCTTACATCCCCCTTCCTATTTCCTCCACCTATCAAAAAAAACATCAGAAAAGGTAGTTGGTGGCTTGGTACTGAGACATACAAATGTGCAGATCTGAAAATTATTTTTTCTAGTTTGGCAACATAGGGGAGAAAGAAACCTAAAGAAATTGTTTCCACTCAGTGTGATTCAGTATTGTCGTTTATAGCCTGGTGTTGCTGAGTCTCTCCCATCTCCAAGGCTGAGTGAGATGTGGTGAAGACGAGGTGCAGGGTAAGTGCTATCATCTTCCCTATCACCTCCATGTCCAAAGAAAATAGACTCCAGATAAGTTAGTGCTTTGCTCTGGGTTGTGTCAGTGGAGAGCCATCATGCATGCTCTGAAGGAGTGTGATTTAATCATGGAATAAATCCAAAAGGGAGAGGAGTTTTGACCCGATTAGCCTATCACAGTAGCACATTGCTCTATAAATTGTTCTCAGGCAATAAACAGCGATGCCTTATATTGGAAACTTGGGCTACTTTTAGCCAGCAACGGAGGTGTATGGGTTTAAAAACTGGCCTTCATGGAACAGCCAAGCAATTGGCTGAGAAAGAAGTATCAGACTGATCAAGATACATTTTCTGTAGCCTCACAATCAATACCTATAGAGACAGTTTCTGCAGACAGCTTGTGAAGTACCACTTGTTTGTTTTTTAGCTTTGATGTGTCTTGTTGCATCTACATTAAAAATGCTTTGTGATCATGAGACCCGATTTCCACTTCTCATCCAGTCATGCAAATATTTATAAAAGAGAGCTGTCATTGCTGGATTGCACTACCTGATTTCATTCAGAGGAGAGGCAGTTTAGGTGGGAGTAGACTAAGACAGAAATCCATGAACAGTCAGAATAAGAATGAGACAGCCTCTTTAGACTTACGTTTGTTTGACCAAACTGAACAAGCCAAAATTTGGATCTGGAAACCTTGCTGGCTTTGTAGAAACTCAGGCCCATGTCCTTTATGATTAAATCTACCCCCTACTCCTTCCTAGAGATATCTTCTGAGCTGAAATCTAAGGGAGAAGCCAGTCCCCTTGCATGAAAAACATACAAGTTAAAAAGGGTTCTTTGAAGAAGAGAATTTAAAGCAATGGACAACTTCTAAAGCAGAAGCAGTCAAACAGCAAGATCATTTGTTCTGGATATAATACCGCCTTGCCTTCCTCTCTGTTATCATCAAAAGCTTCTGTGTTTGTGGGAGAAAATCTCTCCCCCACCACCAGCTCAGTCCTTCCTGCCGTGAGGTCACAGCCCTGTCTTTGCGACACAGCTGTCTGTTGCTGGGGTAGTGTTTGTGCTTTCACAAAATCAGCACAGCAATGACTTCACAAGCAAGGTCATGGAGGAGCAGATGGGCTTGGGAAGAGGGAGGGAGACAGACCCCTTGTTTAAACACAAATAGCGGTGATAATTAATTAACCAAAGTAGCAGGGGAAATTATGAAAAACATGTGAAAGGTAAATGGATTTCTGTTTAGCTGTCTTTCCCAAGAGTCTAAATGTCTCAATTGCAGAAGGGAGATCTTTACAATGAACTAATGAAACAAGGACATTTTCCTCTGGTTTCTTCAAGTGGACGCTCCTGGAAAAAAATATGAACAGAGCCTACACTTTGCCATCCTTCTGTCTTGTCTTCTCATCACCACTTGTTGACCTCGACTAAAAGATCAATACTGTCTGTCAGAACCTTGAGTCCCTCTATCTTTTCAGCATACAAGTGCTGTGGTGGGAACAGACAATAATTGAGACAGAAAATTTATTGTTCTGCAGTGGCTTAACAGCAAATATGCTCCGTTGATAAAGGAAACTCTTACGCGTTTACTCTCCTTCTGACTGCCAAAGCAAAAACTTGTCTTTAGAGTTGACCAAGGTGGCCTTTTAGCTCCTTCAAACATATAAGGTTTGTATGATAAGGAATCTGCAGCCCAACTATGCCCTTACTTCCACTTATGCTTTTAGCTTTTGCCATGGCAGTGCTGGTTCTGCTTCCTCTGCTGTACACCTTCATGTTGATGGCAGAGTCATCAGATTTCATTCTAAAATATGAAAGAGCAGGTCACCCAGGTAAGATCAAGAGAATCAGCTCAATATACAAGTGGGTCCATGGAATACCTCTGAAGAACTTGGACAGCATTAAGTGAAAAAGTTCTTTCTTCATCATCCCTTCTCTGTACTGTATTTGTGTCACACACACAAGTCAATATACAGTCATTCATTTAAGATTTAAAGGGAAAGGCAGCATTTTGTATATATTCTCCTCTTTTTCCTTTTTTTTTCTTTTCATTCTGTGGACACAAAATTCTGCCTTTGACTTTTTCAGTGAGAGCAGAGACCCTTAAAAAAAAGAATAAAACATTTCTGTGCTTACAAGAGTAGGAAACCTTACCAGAAGATAAAGTGTTTTTGTGTCTGGAAATTCTTTCATGAAGTTTGGAAAAGAAAACAGCCAAGAAATACTATTTACACTTCAAAAGTAGTTCAAGGAAACTTCTACAAGAAATGTAAAGGTCTTGGTTGGTTTTCTTCCACCTACTGAACTCTGTCCATCCAGCAGCTCTGTGTTTTCTAGTTTTGAATGTGAACATAACACAGACATTGTCACATCAAAAATTAGCACCCAGATTCACTGAACAATTGTTGAGATTGAAAAGTACCACTGGAGATCATCTAGTCTGTCCCCTTTGGTCAGGGTGAGGTTAACTAAAATGAGCTGCTCATGGCCATGTCCAGTTTTTAATGTCTTCTCCAAGGATGAGGACTCCGTAACTCTCTAAGCAGCCTGTTCAAGTATTTGAGCACACTTGCAGTAAGAAAAGGGGGTTTTCTTGCACTTGAATGAAATTTTCTGTATTGCAATTTGTGCCAATTGCCTTTTATACCTTCTCTGGCTGTCTCCAGTTTTCAACCCACTCTGCTGTCCACTTATCTAGTTTATGTCTCATCAGTTCATCAGTGTCTTCACAATGACATCAGTTATCTCCCTATTCATGCAAATTGTGTCCAGCTTGTTTAAATATTCTGGTACTACTCTACCAGGGGTAAGTTGTCATTGTGCCAGTTTTCCCACTGCTCTCAGTGACCTGAGATTTCTGAAGGGAAATCTCCCTAGTAAATATCAAGGTTATGGTGGCATTAAGTACCATGATTGTTTGCAAATCTTTTGACACCAAGTCCCTGCTCCATTCAGCACTGGCTCCGCATTTTCCTGCAGAGAGTTTTTTATAGAAACTTTGCTGTCTGCAGGGTTAAATTAGCTGATGCTGTTAATTGAAGAGGAGCCCCACCTTGTACATATCATGGTGAGCCATGCTGGTTACAGCTGTCTTTTTTATCAACGTTTCTAATAGATGGTCTGGGGGTAAGTTACTGCTGCCTCCTATCAGATAATTAGTCAGTAAATCATACCACCAACTACAAGGTATAGAGCAAGGACAATGTTTCCAATCCATATTATCATCAGACAGTTATATTGCACTTTATCACAAAGGGTTCAGAAGATTTACATATACCCTGTAGAATACTGGCCTTTTTTTACACCTGCTGCTAAAGTGAAGCCCTTTTTGGAGGGGGATTGCTATTTTGTTTTTTAAAGAGTCATATTATGGAATAAGCTTATCACAGGAAATTGTACAGAAGGCTTTGGTATCCACTTGGTATTTTAAAAAAAGTTCAAGGAGAATAAACGGTCTAAGGTGGAATTTTGCAAGGAGACTGCAGCTAAAAAAGAGTCCTTTCAGTTATTAGTTACACCAGGTTACAGTAATATGACTTTTTACAGGGGTTTGCAATTATAATGCTAGAAAATACAGCGTAAAAGAACAGTTCTTCAATTTCTTCATGTTTCAAACTGAGTTTTAACACATCTTTTTGATACATTGCCATCCAAGCACAACCAAACACTACCTCTAATTTAAACTTGATAGGACAGCTCTTGTGAAAGCCACCAAGAAGAACTAAGAAAGCTGGAGTCCTTTTGGGGTCTCAGAACAGAGACTGAGTCCCTCTTGTGTTCCTTCTATGTCAGTTTTGGTCATAAAAAGAGGATGGAGCATAATCATTGTGTGGCTCTGGTGCCCCACTCAGCTGGATGAAATTGTGCCATACTGGGGCTGCAGCTACTGATGGAGTGGGAACAATATAAATATCTAATTCTTGCAAACAGGCACCATCTATGACCAGATCCCACTCTTATGTAAAACACATGCTCTCTAACGTCACATTACTTTAAAATCACAGAATCAGAGAAGTATTTATGTTGGAAAAGACCTATACCATCATTCAGTCCAACCATAAACCTAACACTACCAAATTCCACTAAACCATGTCCCTAAGTGCCCTATCTACATATTTTTAAAATATCTCACAGATATTTCACAGAATAATCTGAGTTAGATGGTAACTTTCTGAAGGGAAAATATCCCAGGATGTGAAGGAGCTCTGTCTCACCAACCTTCTAGGCTTGGTTCAGTTACCCACATAGAAGTTATTTAGTTTGCCTTACTGCATGTGAGGTATCTGCACAAGGACAGCAAATATGACATCAGATCTATGGGAAATCTTCCCTATTCTGAAACAGACAGGCCATCCTCGGGCATCTCAAAGGTAGCAGATGATTTCTGTTGCGTCAACATTAGCATTTCAAGTTCACAGCATAAAAGTGCTAATGAAGTGAACTTCCAGGTTATCCCCATTCCCTGAGTCTCAGTTGTGGAGCTGTCTATAAGGCCACAGCCTGGATTTTTTCCTACTGAAAATAAGATACACATCGTATGTACTCCACCTGCTAATGGACATTCAGTTCAAAGCTAGATCTAGTTCAAAGCAACCCCCCTTGAATTTTTTACATTCAGGTCCTTTGTCCTAATGTTTTAACTCTACAAAACTATTCTTACAGGTCTACACCATTCCTAATGCAGACCTAGGCAAATCAGTAGTCCAGCTCCTTAAGCAGACTATCCTAATTGCAAACTGGGATAACTGTTCTGGTCTAACCATGGAATATTGTGTGGATAGGTAAATCCAAGAGTACAGGGTGCTCTGACACTGCTGGAAACAAAGAGGTGCATGTGAAAAAAACAGGAATTGGAAGAATCATCATGTAAACAAATACAGTCAAATCAGAGATTCAGATTTCCATGTATGTCTGAACAGGTCCTTAACAAGGGCAAACATATTAGTAGTGGCAGTCCCACTACTGACATCAGCATCATGACTGTGCTGCTCCCCATGCCCTCTCATGCTTCCAGTAATCTTTAATTGAAAATGACATTCTTGATGTTAAAAAGGACAATATGTATTGAGTGGAAGAGAGGTGCTTTTTACCTTCCACTTACCAAAAATGATGTCTCACTGATCCTTGCCTACTTTCCTCCTGAGATACAGCTACACACACACCCACTTTCCTCTTTGGAGAAAACCTGCTCTTCATTCAAGCTCTTTGTTAGCCTAAATTGAAGTTTTCCAAGCAGAATTAGTACCACCTACTTGTAGACCAGTCCCACTTCCCTTGTGCCACTATTATGAGGGAGGACTGAATGAAGAATGACCAACTAGATATGACTGCCAGAGCATCTTAGCTAAAGAGAAGCCCTTTCTTTTGTCATCATTTTACTGTGTCTTTGTCCTCTTCCCTTCCTCCCTATCCTATGGCAATTCCATTGAACCACACCTTGGAATATCTGTGTTTTAGTTTTCTGCTCATCACCTTTTAGGCCTAAAAAATGATGTTCAAGTACACTTCTAGGACAGTCTAGATCCATTTTTTTCTTTAAAAATTTACTATGAAATGATAAATATATTGGGGTGGAATCAGATACTTCCTGGAATAAAAAAAGAGCGGCAGAATCAGGGTTTCACAGCTGGGTGTACAGTATAGTACATACAAACCAATTTAGAAACAGTCAACAATGCTCACTCCCACTGTACACACCCTACTGGCACAGGGCAGAGGTGATAGCAACCACAGAAACAAAAGCTTTTAAGAGATCCAGTAGAAGCTCTTTGGGAAATCTACATGAAAACAACACTCCAAAGACCTGAATTCCTTCCTCCATCAGAAATTACTTAGTGGAAAGGTTAAAAATCCTTTTTTTGAGTCTGTTATCCCAGGAACAGATATTTCAGGTCTGTAGTGCTTAACTGTTACCTTTTCTTAAAGAAGGAACAATTCTCAGAGACGTAATACAGTGGTTCCCACGTTTGGTGGAGTGTAAAAGTTCAACTTCCCCTATAGCCTGTGTTTTTTCCCATTCAAAAAATCCCAAGGTGACTTTATGCAGGGGCTGGTGCCATGCAAAAGCAAAGGAAGGTGGTGTCAGCCAAGGCACCCCTGAAGTGAAATGAGTGATGCCAAAAAGTCTGCACTGTGCACCTAGCCCTTGACTTCTCATTGCCAAAACTACCAAAAGACAGTCAGATGTTTTCACACATGTGCTGAACTTCCTACAGCCTCCTCAAAACATGCTAACATCAAGTAGTAATGGACTTGTGATGTAGTCACTGCTCTACCAGAAGCAGCTGAAAAATTCCCTTTATTACAGTTTCCTACAACCACACAAGTCAGTGCCTATGAGGTCAAGAATAAAACCCCTCAAAATTGTTGGCAAAGCAAATAAACCGGCACCAAAGCTTGAGACTTTGAAACAGCACTGCTATAAAGCCCTGACATGTTCAGATCAGGAAGATACAGAAACTGGTCACAGTAGTAGCTATACACACAGTTGCTCTCTCTGCTGTTAAAAAACGCAGGGAATAAAAACAAAAGAGAAAGGGAAAATGCATTTAGATAATTAGCCTTTGAATCCTCTCTGTTTGTGTGGTTTTTATTGCTGTTATAGTTCTGTCTCTGTATAAGCAAAGATACTGGCTATTAACACTATAAAGGACTTTTCACTGCTGAGTACTCAGGTTTTGTTGAGATACAGTTCTAAACTATTATTCACCTTCCTGTGAATCAAGTAGTCTGTGATTCAGCTCCCTAAATATAGGCAGCTGATGCCATCTTAAGGACCACAGGTTATCCTGCTTGGGTGTCCTGAATAGCACAGACCATGTATAATCTGTGCTGGCCTTCAGTGGTATTTCAGATACCCCAGAGTGTGTAAACCAGTAGTAGATACCTGCACATAGGTAACCCAGCCACCCTTGTCCTAACCCATCTGCTTCACAAGCTCCAGAATACAGTGTTTTCCCCCAGTAGCCTACACTAATCATTCATCTCCTATGGAAAAGAGAGGAAAACAGTTACTGCTCAACTTGGTATATCATGAGTATTTGGGCTTAGGGAGGGTCAAAAGAAGAAACCAGCAGGGCCAGGTGGGTTCAAATTGCTCTGTGCACAATTGCGTATTTTTTCACACCACAGCTTAAAATTCAGATAACACACACTGGCTTAAAAGACAGAACTCTTCAGCTAACACTGTACCCTCAAATAACCTAAAACCTTAAGTTACTAGAGTCCAAGGGTTACAGAAGAGCAAAATAGAAAGCTATGCAGCATTACAGAAAGGAAGTCTGCTTGGGCTACATGAGTTGCAAGGGTCACCTCCCCAGTATATGCCCTTTATTGTTGCTAAATCTGTTTTCTGTTCATGGGGTATTCTTTTGCTTTTTTAGTGAGTAGCTCATAGAAAGTCCATGTAAAAATACAGTTTTCTTGGTAGTCTGGGATTTTGAGTTACTTGAGGGTACCTATATGAATGCTTGCACAGCCACAACTGTCTGTATAGGCAATGGTTGCAGGTACTGTGGTAGCTCTGACCTCATCTAAATTCACTGCTTATGAACTTGTGAATGTTTGTGTGCAACCACACATGCCCTGCTCTCCCTCCTAGGATAGGCACATGCATTTATATTGGGAAAAATACCTCCCTCTTATCTACTAGAGTGTTGCACAATGCAAATGCAGCAGCAGCAGCAGCAGGATGCAGATTCCTCCTGCCTCTCCTCCTCATCCACTCTTTCCCTCCTGTCACTTCAATGATAATGATCTGTGTTCTGAGCATTTGCTGGAAAGCTTAAACATAACCATTATTTTTTAGGTTGCTGGAATTGAGGTGGGCGTCAAGTACTCCAATGAATACAAATAAACTCTAATCCAAGAAAACTCCATTTTGTCTAATCTTCACCAAGCAGTAATCTGGGAGGCACTTAGCTTGCTCTCATTTTGTATGGAGAGCAAGCAGGCCACAGTGTCAGCACTGCTGAAGTCTGGATTGATGTCACCTGTTTGCATCCTGAGGTCTCCTAATTCTTCTCTACCTCAATAGCTATCATCTGTCCCAGGAAGTAATATTCACAATGAGACAATTCCTCCTACCCATCACTGGAGCAGCACAGGCAAAATTTTTTTTCTTCCGTAACGAGTCCACAAACGTGTACTCAGACACAAATCCAAGATGCAAGTCTGGAGATTTGCTGGAAACTTCTCCAAATTTCAGATGCAGAGGCTGCATTTGAACCCACAGATTAAGCTTGCTTATTTAAATTCAGAAGTTTAGAGCCTCTTTTTAAAACACATGATCTGGAGGAAGTGAAATGGTGGTATTTTATTTTTTTCTAACGCACTTGGATATTGACTGTGGAAACCTTGCATGCTCTCTCTCATCACATGATGACACTTTTAAATGATAGCACACAGTTCTTTTCCAGTTTCTGCATCCCAAGTAAGGAACACAAAAATCCCATAAAAATGATGTTTGTGTAATGGGAGGACCTATCAGGAACAGAAGAAGGACTTATGCAATGAGGAATTTATTCTCTTCATGGTCCAGAAGTGTGCAAATAAATGCACACCTAAATAAAGTTGTCAAAAGGAAAAATATGCAAACCCTAGAAATGAATACTTACAAAAAACAGTACAAATTCTCCTTGGTCATACAGTGACAGGACAACAAGTCAAAAATAAGCAGAAATCCTATACAATGGACATGATGTATAGATAGAACATAGTCTGTGCACAGATTAAAAAGGTAAATGAAAACTTGGTTTAATTTTTTTAATAGCAGTGGTGATACTGAGTGTAGGACAAGGCAGTGTAACTAATGGGAATAAGAAAGTGGAAGCATACTCTGAGATAATACTGCACTCAGAATTATGGTGGAACACTCAGTAGGAGGTGGAACAAAAGAGCTTTCACCCCAGAATGTTTAAAGAACTGATAAGGGATATTGTAGGATAAGCTGCAAGGATCTTAGTACACATATCAGTATAGAAGAATATTATACAATGGCAGAATACCTGATTTAAAATAAACAAGTAAGGGGGAAAAAAAAGGGTGATCTCGGCAACTACAGATTTGGTTGTATGATCCTGGTGGTATGCAATGCTTTGCAAAACATGCAGAAGCAATTAAAGACATAAAGGCAAGCAGAAAATAATATCAAATGCATTATAGATTTTCCAAAAGCTGAAAAATACCCTGACTGCCTTTTGAGATAACTGATTTCTAAACAAAAGAAATGCAGTAAAGACTAATCTATCATGATTTAAGTAAAACATTGGATACAGTGTCTGATTATTAGTTAAGATGTAGATGATGGCATTAGTAAAGAATTTTTAGGCAAATAAGGAATTGATGAAAGATATTTCCACTGGTCAGGCTGAAAAGGAACTTTATTAATAGAGCTCCTTAAGGAGTGAGAACAATTTTATTTAATACTTTCGTGATTGATCTTAACATAAAAGTAAGAGTCTACTTTTGAAGTGGACTGATGACACAGAAAACACTGTCAATGTAGAAAGAGGGAGATGAATAAACAAAGATCTGCCTCACCTTGAGGACTGGTCAAACAGAAATGAGAAAAGCACAAAGTGCAATGACAGGCACTACAGCAAAAGTTTCTCATGTGAGCGGGGAGCTTGTTAGCTGGAAAGAACAGTGGAGCAGGCAGACCTGGGAGCAGCAACACCTCATGGGGTGACTGTGCAGTGACAAAGTAATGGAGGTGTCACTGCAAAAAGCACCGGTAGAGATTTCATCTGAAAGAGGGCATAATTCTGGTTACCCACTTTGAAGAGATCTTGCTCTGGTTTTGGTTTGAACTGCTCTGCTTGTACGAACCAAAGCAAAGAAATTTCAAGTTAGAAGGTCACTAAAAGAGCTGATTTTATTTTTCATCTTCTAAACTGTTCCCCAGATCAGGATGATATGTTGCTGGGTCTGCAAAAATACTTAATTATACAGAGACTAACTGATCTCTCTTTTTCTCCATTTGTGTGAAAGCTTGCAATGGCAAGAAGCAATATGGAATCACAGCCTCCACTGGATCTGTACCAATTTATTCTGACCAGGAATTTGATCCTTCTGCTTTTTCTTCTGATGAGGAAATCTGATCCTTTCACCTTTTCACCCATACATGTAACTCAGGCCTTTCATTTAGCCTAGCACCTCAACCCTTGTGGCTAAGGATGAAGAGATAAATGCTGCAAAAGCAGCACTGGAATAGAAATCCTTGATAAACAAATCTTCTTGCATGAATAGAAGAACATGTAGTTCTCATAAAAATGGTAATTAGAGCCCAGAATGAGGAGGCTGTTTTTTTTCAAAGTAATAATAATAATAATAAATTTTTTAAAAAAAAGTCTCCAAGAGCATTCATTGAGGAGGAAGTTATTTTTGCCAGCATTATTAGTATGATTATTGTATTACCACTAATAACGATGATAAGGCTCTTGCTAAGGGACAGGACCTTCTATGTAACTGAGTAAACAGCCCAAAAATGGGCTTCCCTTAAGACATGCCTTCAAATAATAAAGACAACTGACAGATCTGCTTACAGTCCACTGCAAGCTACCAGCTGATTGCTTCTCTCTAGTAACTGTTTAATTTTCTTTTACCTTCCTACCAGTTACACTGGTGCCACCGAATGACAAAGTCGGCATTTGCGTCGGCAGACATCTTCTGGTCCAGCCCTAACTTCTCCCACAACATGTCTTCCCATCCCCATCTCCTCCATCAAGTTATTTGTTCCTTCCTTCCCCTACCCCAGCATAATGTTTGCAGAAGGCACCGCTGTTAATTTAGCCAGGAAATGGTTTGCTGGTGATAGGGAAATAAATTGATCAAACCTCTTGAACAGCAGCCATGGGAAGAAAGAAACACCCCCAGCCATTTCACAGTGGCCTCTCCCTGTGCTTAAAGAAAACTCATAAGCTCTCAGCACGAATTAGCATGGCCTCATTATAAAAACAGAATTGGGGTCAGAAGAAACTAAGATGGGTAAGGGAAAAAAAAAAAAAGAAAATCCCATCAAAAGCAACATCTGAGACAGAAATGCCCTAAGAGGGGAGGGCAAAAAAAAAGGAAAAAAGCAAAGCTTCAGAGGCATGGAAGAAGCAAGAGACAGAAGAGAAGTAAACACAGCTTTCTTTAAAAAAATAAATAAATAAAACAGAAAAGGAAACCCCCCCCCCCCAAAATCTTGATGTCACACTGGACACTCCTGTGGAAAAGAGTTTACATATCTGCATCCTTCATGAATTGCCATTCCCAAGCCATTTGCAGTCGTTGCTGCCACAATGGCCTGGTCAAGCCATTGCTGTTTGATGGCCTGTGGAAAAGTTGGCTGTCTTGAAGACTTTAGCTGCACAGTCTGAATTCCAAGGGAAGAAAATGTGAATGGCAACTGCACTGCTGGCATTCAGTGCAGAAAAGACCTGTCTCTTCTACCTGAGCTGTGTTTATTTTACAAGCATGACATCACACTGTAACAGAGGGGATCCCCAACTATGCCAGAACTCCTTTGTAATGACACAAAGCATCCCAGTGCTGGCATCAGTCACCAGCAACAAAATCAGCAGCTAACTACAAAAATGTATCTCATTATGCTGCTGTTTCCACACACTTAGCTGCAAAAGGAAAGTACCAGAGGGTCCTGCTGTCAGTTTGCTCTCCAGCTTGCCATGGAAAGAGGGTGACTCAGCTGAGGTCCCCAGCAAGGGGACCTGTGCAAGCACAGCTGCTGGCCTGGCTGCTCTCCCTGCCTTGGAGGAAGGTACTGGGGAAAGGAGCTCCTTCTTACTCTCCACACTCAGGAACTTTACAACCCACCCTCTAAAAGGCAATGGCACTTTGGCATTAATAACTATCCCAGCCACTCCCACAGCTGACACACTTGGGAGCAGATCATGGTGACTGTGTAGGCAGGAGGAGGAGGCACAATGTGCCTTACTCAGGGTCTCAGGCAAGCATGAAGGCAGCACCACTGTCTCTGTGTCAGCTTAGAAGACTAGCTCTGACTTACTCACAGAAAAAGGTAATAAAAGTAGCCATGAAAGTTTCTGCCACAAGAAAAAAGCTCAGAATCAGCCTCACTCATTCAGCTTTATGAGAAAGAGACACAATGGACAGGCTCTGACATTTTTTTCCCCATCCCTACTCAGACCTGCAAGCCACTCTCCCAAACCTCTTGGCCATCCAGCCTCTTTTTCCTTCCAGCCAGAGACAGGCTGTGGCTTGCTGCCATCCAGATAGCACAGCTCTATTGGCACCGGGCTTTGTTGCTCTGTCTTTGCCCTGACAGGTGGCAGCAGGGATAGAAAGAAGCTGGCAAGGCAGAAAATGTTACAAACCAATTGAGTCAGGAGCCTAGAGGATCTGTCACTTCACTCTTTTCCCTGCTCTTTCAAATTATTTTATTTTATTAATTCTGCCCCGTGGGGAGGAGGGGGGGAGGAAAGGGAGAGATTGGGGGGTGAGGGAAGATAGATTAAAAAAAAAATACAAATTGGACCTTGAGTTTATTTACTCCAATACTATCCCTGATCATTCTGACCCTTAAATCACCCTGCTGAACAGCAGCAGGACCTTCCAACATCAATATTAATGCTCCTTCTTCATGGCAGTGGCTATTGGAGGTGGCATTTCATAATTCAGATGCAAAAATTAGAAGGCAAATTTGAGAGAGAAGGAGTAGAGCTGCTATATTTGCTCAGTCTGCTGATTAAAAACCCCCCAGTCAATTCTACAACTGTCTTCCATTAACAAAGGATCAGAACTCAGGTGTGATTTGAGAATTACCTACCATACTGAGCAAGAGTACAGGATTGAAAACTAAAAGTCAGGCTACTCAAATACCTGGAAAGCAGTGTCATCTAGTCTCAGCAAGGTCTAAATACAACAATGTCCATGTTTTTAGTGTTGGTTGCTATAGGATATGGCCAGCACATAAGAAATTGCTCTTGTGGGATATGATGGAAGTGGCAGATCTAGCTTGAAAAAGCTGGCCTTAAAGACCAGAAAATAAAACCAAAACCAAACAACTTATCCCCTTCCTCCAAATGCAGGATGCTTGCCTAAAAAAAGTGTTTTCTTTAAAAAGAAAACAACATTGTAATTTTTCTTTTCTACTTCATTCCTTTTAATATAAATCTCCTGTTTATCCAGGACAACTAGAAACTTCCTTTAAAAAGAAAGTAACAGGAGGCTGGATTTTCATGTAATAGCATGTCACCAAGAGCTGTGACTTTAAGAAATATACCAACTATAACAACACTCTTGAAAAAAAGCCCTAAAATTGGCAACATTACTAGGTCTATGAGTCACAGGGGCAAGACACATCAAGCACCAATTCCAACAGGTATTCCTTCACCCTGTCCCATGGAACCCCCCTTAACTCTTATTTGGAAGGGCATGTTAGACAGGTCCCAAAAGCAGCATAGCTGTGTTAGTCTGGCACTGCTCTAGAGACCAGCTGGGCAGTCCTGCAGGGCCCTGGGTTAGGACAGGTCTGGGGTTGCCCAGATAAGCATCAGCATGTGCAAGCCAAGGCAGAGCACCAGAGATGTCTGCAGCTCCACATCGAGGGGGGCTGCCAGAGAGAGAACAAGGGGGCAAGGACGCTGTGGGAGAGTATGGTAATGTCTCACAGAGGAGATTCTGTAAAACATCATTTCACACGGAGTAATGTTTGGATACCTGAGTCTAATCATGGAGTTAACAGCCCTTATTTGCACAACCTCACATACACACACAGTGGTGCATAGGATACAAATCAAACCTCTGTCTACTTACAAACAGCATCCAGGCTATTAGGACACAGCAAGCAGTAGACCAGCCAGGATCATACAAAGGAAAACATTTCATCTTCCAGCTCTCTATACGGTATCAAGAGACATGTTTTGCACCAAAAGACTTGCTCCCTTTTCATCATTTTCTGTTTCTGCCCTTGCTGTCAGTGCGGAGTGGCCCAAGAGAAGGGATTTTTAGTACTTGCTGATGCTTTGATGTTTAATCAGATGGCTGTTGGAATCAAGGTTTTCTGGTTGAAGAGGCAGCTGAGCAGGGACTTTCAGAGAGCAGAAATGTCAGCTGGCCTTTTGGGAGACAATCCCTAATCCATCTATAGCTCCTTCAGACACTCTTAATTATTGGTTTGTATTTTAAATGGCCAGGGGAAAATGGGGTGCCTTTAAAATAAATAAATAAGTGAAAAATAAATAAATAAGTGAAAGCATCTGAATGAGGTGAGCCTATTTGTTAAGCTGCTGACAACCCATCTGTCTGAATTCCACCTAGCACTTAGCACACAGAAGAGCAAAGCAGAGCTATATTAAAATTTGGCACAGATGTGACTGAATAGATGCAGACACTGAGTAAGAAATAGCAGAGATCACTCCTTTTCCTTACCAGCCACATTTCCAGAAAGCATACAGTGCTCCTGACTTAATGAAATGCACATTTCTTCTGACACTCACTCATCCCCAACTGTTTCAGTGCACCTCTGCCTGGCTTCAGAGAATTCCTGTTATCTCAGTCCCTACTGAGCCTCTTCTGTCACATCTGGTGCAGCGGTTGTGCAAAATGGAAGAAATCCTCACTAAAAACCAAAGACACACCTGAAAGTCTTCCAGGTGTGCCTTAGAACAATGTGGAATTAAGGTGAAATACAAATCAATCTAACCTGAAGGATTTCCCACTAAAACTTTTGAGTTGAAATTTCAGTTGCATTGCAAGTGAAGAATGTAACAACTGATATTCCTGGAGCTAAACTCACTACTTTGATTTCTACAGTAGCAGAAGCCTATGCTGGAATCTCATTTGCTTGGGCCAGTAAATAAGGAGTGATGATAATCATGAATTCAATGGCACTTTTCCTGTTAAATCAAGTCTGAGCTTAGATCTCTCTATACTTAAAATTTATATTTAAGAAATTTTACTTCCCTAATAATTAAGCTAATCATACAGTTTTCAACACAAAGTTGTCAGACCCCTTGAACGCTGCTTTCTAGCAGCCATGGCTGATTTTACAAATGCAAGGAGTTTCCTTTTACAAAAGCAAGTGAATAGAAGGCTGGAAAAAAAATTCAGAGCAGCTCTGTGAAACAGAGAGGCACTATAACTCCTGTGCTGCAAATAGAAACTGAGGCAAAGGGGTTTCCCGATTTGCCAAGGGAATGTACAGAATCTCTATGGCCACACTAACTTTGTCATAGCCACTGGAATGGATGTCCCCTCCCCTTGGCATTGTGCTGGTATTGTGACTCTGGTCCTGCTCTTAATGAAACACAGGGGCAGAAGCCCCTACTTCCTCAGTTGTAACAGAGCTCTGACTACTTTCTCAAAGATTGGCACTGTAAGATGGATCTCGCGACCTAGTTCTAACTCGCTGCATTATACATTTACCTCTCTGCTTGCCTTGACCCTGCTCCCCTTCCCTGCTTGTGGGGAGATGCATTTTCAAAGTGACCTTTCTTGCTGCTGCTCACTAACAAAGAAGAGCAGTGAAGAATACCACTTCAGATGGGAGAGACAGGGCCGGGAGAAACACCATCCAAAATGGTACCCACCTGAAAGCACGGGTGGGAAGACTTAATTAAGAAGATGTGAATTCAGCCTTTTAGCTCTAACCAATGGGTATCAGGGATATTTTTCTCAGTGGAACAAAACTCCATGTCTACTTTTACATAGTGCTACCCTCTGCAAAATAGCAATCACAGGAAGAACTGGGTTCAATTGCGGTCCATGCAAAGAATCCTCCATGAACAGTCAGGCTCTTGAAAAGCTTTGAGAAAGGATGGCCAGTGAGTTCATCTCTTTACAACCCAGTGGCTCAAAGAGACATCTTTGCCTTCAGTCAGCACTCAGATGTACCGCAAGGCTTCCCTTTGTGAAACAGAATAGACGTCTCCAACGACAGCGAGCATTGTCCATGCAGGCATAAAGCAATATTTGGACATGCTGAATGGCTTCCTAAGATGAGAAAAAGTGCTGAAGAAACACTAAATTATGACAGATGGGAGCCCTAGAAATGCAACTACCCCCAAACTGGAAAATGAAAAGCCGGCACAAAGGGCAGGCATAACAATAGAATTTAGGCATAACGGAATACACGCCATTTAATGCGGAGTGCACTGAAGCTTCGATACATAAGTCAAAATCCTAGCCATTAAATAGCCTCATTTAAAAAGTTTTAAAGCAATTAAAATAAATTAGAAACTTCACAGGAGGACAAAATCACTGAAAAGGATAAGAAGCACTTTATGCCAGGCTCTGCTTCTGACAGTGTTGTGCCCATGAGGCCAGATTTTTATTTGAGAAGAGCTCGGGGGTAGATTTTCATGGGCTCTGCACCAATAATTAGGGACAGATTTTTCCAAACTGCTCAGCTTCCATTATCCAAACAAAGGCCAGATATACCAAAGTGCTCAGGGCCCAGCAATTTCTACTGTGACAGTTATAGTCACAACATGGCCAGATTTTTCAGAAACTTCACCATTTATTTCCTATCTGCTGAAGGAGGAAGTGGCCTATTTAAAGGCCATCTTCTAGGTTTTTCTTCACTGGCATGTTGGAAGTAGATGATTTTTCAGTCCCAGTAACAGTGAGAGGGCCCCAACTTTGCCAAGTCTGAGACAGCATGGTCTTGAAAGAGAAGTGGAATAAACCCTGCTGCTTTTAGTCTATTTTCCCTAATTCCTGCTCAAGAGACATCTATCATTGACCTCCATATGAAGCACTTCAGAGCTGACTGCAGAAGCAAACTTGTGAAATTATAATGCTGCTTCCAGCCATTTAGCAGAGCTAGATACATCATTTGTGGCACACCAGAATAGGAGCTTTTCTAAGAAAGAGAAAAATCCCTTAGCAATGCTGCTGATAGAGAAGAGAGCACAACAGGACTTTTTCAGCATTTAAGCTGGTAATAGCTCAACTTGGAAAAGAATCAAAGTGAGGAGACTCTACAGCCAGGCCACAGACCACTAGGCTTGAAAACTTCAGGGAGTTTGTGTCCTCTCAGATCATCCTGAAATGGATGTTGCAATTTTTCCTAGCTGCCCAAGTCATCTGGATCAGGGATGCTGTACATACAGGAGGTGGTGCAGAGGAACTTAACCAAACCAAGCTCTGTAACTCAGCAATGCCTATTTGCCCCCTTTTGGAAAGAAATTTTCCAAAGGAAAGGAGCTTTTTGGAAATAAACTTTCTATAAAATCATGTGGGATTATTTCCCTTTAAAGCAATTACTGTTCTTTCCAGAAGAGCACACTGGGGAACTTCTCCAGTGCCTTACTTGTCTGTCTCTGAGCACTACGCCTGCTGATAGCACTGTACCTGCCCAAGGGAGTGAGTTAAATACCAGTGTCTCCAAACTGACCACTCCACAGCAATGACTTTCTGTAAAAGACCAAAAGTGAGGTTCTAGCTCTAAGGAAGTCCAGGATGCCTTTAAAACAGTGAGAGTACCCAACAGTCTGTTACCAAGCTCTTGAACCAAGCTCAGTGGATTTGCAATGGGTGCAATGAGGTGTCTCAGTCTAGTTCCAACCAGGATTAAGCAGCAGCTGCAACACACCACAGAGCACATGGAACAGGAGACTCTCAATTAGACCTGAGGTCCTATATACCCAAAACAGAATAATGAGAGAGGCACATCTAAGTTACTTAAATGCTGTCTTTTAGATTTTCTCTTGTGTCCATCTTCTAACGCTCATTTAAAACAACCAGAAAGAAGGGGATAGGGAGTAAAAAGTGCTCTATTTTCTTTCCTGATACTTCTGCCTTCCATATCCATTTTTATCAATGGGAAATTAAAACCCACTGCCAGTAGAGCATCATCAAAACATCTCAAAGTTACAGTCAAAAGGGAAAATTGGGTAACTCAGGTCATGGGAGGACACCAGTACTCAAAGGTCACCAGTGGTTCTGTGGTGGCTTGATGTCTTTGCTATCTAATCACACATTTGATAATATCCTAACAGCTGGATTTGAGAGCAACCCATTCAGTGACTTATGGAGAGAAATACAGGGCACTGAAGAAATTGCTGTCAAAAAAAAACCTCAGAAAAGACAAGCTGAGTCTTTAAGTTTTTACTTGAAGAGCTGCCTCCAGATCTCGTCTTGAATAACTTCAAGTGGGGCAGTAAAGAGGAACATGCTCCTTTGCTGCTCGTTTTTATACGAGTTATCCATGTTATATCCATGCCTGGAATTAAGTGTTAGCAACTGTATGCTATAGAGAATACTACAGCACAGTAAAGTACACCAGAGAGAAGCATTGTGACACATTCCTTTTGGACCTAGTTTGTCAAAAAAAATTAAAAAAAAAAAAAAAAAAAAAGAAAAGGAAAAAATTTTAAAAAAGAAAAAGGAATTAATTTGTGTTGTCCAGACTTGGAAGGAAATCTTTTCTTCTGCATTACCACCTTCACCCATTGTAACTGCACCAGAAATCCCTAATTTCCTTCGCTGCAGAGCAGCAAGCAGGTGCATAGCAGGATGTGTATTAGACCACACCATCCCTCCTTTATGCTGCCTGTTCCCTGTGGGGGCAAGATAATTACATCCACCCTAAGAAAACATCAATATTTTATTTTTAATGAGCTGGGCAGACCCAATTATCTCAGTAGGCTGTTAATAAGTGAAATTGTGAAGTACGGTTGCAGCTTTGATGGAAACAGAGTCATCTCTGAAATGGGAATTTCTGACACACAGAGTATTAAATAAGATGCCAGACTGCTGGAAGTTAGTCAGAGAAAAACTGCATAAGAAAGAAAATTTGCCTTACTAGCAACTCTCTGTATTAAAAGATAATAAGTCAAAACACGA
Organism: Cyanistes caeruleus; assembly: GCF_971803275.1. Lineage (NCBI taxonomy): Eukaryota > Metazoa > Chordata > Aves > Passeriformes > Paridae > Cyanistes > Cyanistes caeruleus. The sequence continues at coordinate 91,890,555 of NC_141703.1, read as the reverse complement.
AGAATCATCATATCAGCTTAAAAATCGCAACTCCTGAAATAATAATGTGTAGTGTTTTCCAGTGCCATTCTCATTACTGATGTTTTGTGTTTCCTATCACCAAGTTTCTTCTCCCCCCAAACAGTGATAAGAAATGCCTTGCCTTTTTTTTTTTTTTTTTTAAAGAAGTAAACAATCATATGGAAACAACATAGAAAGTAAGCTTTAAGGTAAAAGAAAAAAGTATGAAAAGACTTGCCATCATTGTGTGGTGGACTGAACCACACATTGGCAGGGAAAGGACATTTTTCCATTTACTTTCACAAGAAGTTTGGTTCAGAAAGGACATTAATCTCTTGCTCTTCCCTTCCCTCTCTTGATGTGCCCTCAGAATATGCCCTTTTCACTCATGTTAAAAATCAGAATAGAAGCAAATCTTGAAGGATCAATGAATTAATTTTTTTGAATACGCTAAACTTACTAACCACTTTGGCAACAACAGAAACTGGAGAGATAATTCAAAATGTGATGAAAAAATACAAACATGCCTTCCCACTCAAGCTTTTGCATGCAACTGAACTCTATCAAAACAGAGAGCCTGGTACAGATTCATAATTCAAATTTTATTTTCCTATTTAAGATGAATTCCAGTTCCAAAATAGAGTGAAGATAATTTATTCTCTAAGCAATATAGTAGATATTAATCATCAAGTGAAATCCATAAGCATTTCATTTCCTGTTGAATCTCAACACATATTTTCTTTTCATAAACCAGAGAACCAGAGTTACAAATCCAGTTTCAGCCTCAGATTACCATGAGATTACTTAGTTTATGAAATCTCAGACAATTAAGGATTTTTTTTTTTTTTTTTCTGGAAGAGGATAATCATAAACATGCAAATAGTGCTGTGCTCTGCTCTCCAGTAAAGCCAAACTCCATCACTGCAAAATATCAAATTTAAGTATATTTGGCAAGTGTGCTGGTGAGCTCCACACAGTTTGTTGTCTAACCCATAAATGCAGATAATATAAATGTGGTTACAAGCACCAGTCAAGATACATGTGAGTCCTGAGCTCTTGTTTGTGTGAAGTGGTTCTTCCACCTGTTCCAGTCACTTGAGTAGGATCAGTGGTGCTGTTAGTGAAACAAAGCTAATCTTTGGGAATCAGGGTATTCAATCCAATCTCCAAATGAATAGTTGATCCTAAGAGAAAGCCAGCCCCTGGTTCTATATCTGACATTCCAGCTCTTGATTTAATCATTCCTTTTTGCTTTTAATAATTCTGAAAAATGTCAAATGATTCTAAACCTGGTTCTATGGCCCTCATGAAATGAAATGCATGTACTAGTGCAATCATTTTACTGACATTCCAGACACTCAGCCACATGACCTTGCAGTTAACTTTAAAGAGAAAGAGCAGAATTAGCATTCTCAGCTGGCTCAGTGAAATAAACATAAACCATATAATAACAAAAGCAAAACAAAAAGGAAAAAAAGAAAAAGTTTGCAAACTCTGAACTCCCCTAATCAGTTGTGTTCCACTAAAAGCTGAGCTTCTTAAGATGACTTTCTGCCTTGACTGCCCATCCTAATCATAAGAAATCAGACATTTAATTCCAGAAAGATCCAAAGGCACAATACACACTTTGATCCAAAGCTGTTTCTTCTTGTTGGACTCCAAAAACAGTTTTCAGGCTTCCAAAGGCTCTTTGCCAGCTCTGATTAGAAGCCACAGTGGCTGACACAGTAATTGCTCTATAATCATATCTTCAGTACCCTGACCTGGTTTATGCATACAATCTATATTCTAATAGCAGTCAACAGGTCACCAGTTAATAAAAATACCATTAACATCCCCCTGTGAGTAAGAAAGGGAGATATTCATCTCACTAGGCCAGTGGTGGGCCAATATAATTTCTGTGGCTGTTAGTGTAATTAACTCTGCCGACATGTGGATCTCCCTGGAGAACAATGCAAGCACGGAATGACCTTGCTCTGAGTCCTCACTGGTGGTACTGTGGTGGGCACAAAGATTTGCAGGGACTCAGGTCAGAGAAGAGTGGGTACTTCCCACAGCCTGACATCTCAAAAAAAAGAGAAGTTCATCATCTCTAGGATGGTGGAGAGCACATCTGGCTTCGACTGTAAAACAAAGGCAGGGATGGCCACAGCACGGGCAGCCAGAACTGGCATCCTGTGTTCAGCAGTGTCTAAAGGGCAGGCCAAGAGAGAGGAAGTGAGCAACAGGGTCAGGCAGGCAGGAAAGTGGTGGGGAAATTAATGTTTTGAATGGAGAGACAGTATTTCAATTTGGCCTAAATGTCATTCATGTAAACACAGTTTGTATGGCACGTGTTACAGCCATTATGTGTAGGTCAGAGGAGTACTGGAAAATTCCACATGTTTCCTAGAAATAGTCTTAGGGGTCTGTGCTCCCATATAAACCCTTAACTGAGACATTTATTGTATTCACGAGCAGAAAGCTATGTGTATACCAAGATGCCTAAAGTCGAAGGCTTTTAAAACAGGTTTGTGGGAAGAGATACTACCTCTAGAAATCCAGAAATCCTCTAAAATCCCAGAAACCAGTGTAAGGATCTATGCCAAAGAAACGAGGGGATGCAAGATATAAAAAATAAATTCTTGAGAGAAACTTGGGCTTGCGAGTCAGTGAAGCAGATTACTGTCCCATACAGTGTGTTATGCATATCCTCAGTTTCTAGGTTTGTTCTCTAATTCTTTACATTGTCTCCCAGTTTTGCTGTCTGACACAGTCTGAGTCCCAGGAAAACGCATCCCTAAGAGAGGGCCCAGGCTGACACTTGCAATGCAGGCTGCACTCCAATCTCATCCATCTCCTAATGCAGGAGTCACTCAATTGGAGACGGACCAAGACCTAGCAAAATTCATTTCACTCACTAGTCCTGTTCCAAGATCAAAGTCAGCTCCCAGCAAATAAATGTCCTGCACTTAACTGCTGTAACACACCTCCTCCAAATCATCTCAGATCCAGATCACTGCACTGCCCGCACAGACATTTACATTCTGCTCCACCTACGCATGCTCACCTGGACCCAAGCCCAGGAGACAGGAATGACCGTTCCCCTCCTCAATTTAGCATCTATCAAAGGTCCTCTTGTCCTCTGGTTCCTTTTCCTCCTTACTTGAACAGCACCACATCACACATTTGCAGACAGTTGTTTTATCACCAGATGAAAGGACAGGACCAAGAGAGAGCTGCTCACTGGATTTGTTTCACCAGCTGACACAGACTGATGCAGACAGGTACTTTAAAGACAGCACATCTTTGTCAGATGAGACTTGCCAGATCTCAATCTCTGGGGGCCCATAAAAGCTGTGATGTTTTGCCACAGCCTGGGTTCTTTCTGGCCAATGTTGAGCCCATTATATTGGTAATGTTGACAATGCTGGACAAAAGTGACTACTATGTAACAAGACACTCAAAACATTTTCTCCTTTCCTCCAGAGCTCTCTGTATGATATGGGAGCATAGTGTATTAAACCCTAGGCAAATCCACTGCTTGGTTCAAACAACAATTTGCAAGTATTAAGGATCCAGTTTGATTGTGACTGTTGAACGAAATTTGGAAGTGTTAAAAGAGGGCCCCCACTGCTGCAGTTTAGGGTGAAACAGCATCCTGCACTGGGTAATGAGTGCTTGGGTGCTACCTGCCAGGGCACAGGGTCCTTCATCCTCAGGAACACTGCACTCAGCTTAGTCACTTGATGAGGATCCACGTGGTCAAATCCATACTGCAGTAGATTCAACTAAACTGATCCATGGAAGAAGAGCGCCAGGAACCCAAAACTGACATTGGGAGAAAAGGCCAAGGAATTCTTGAGAAAAAGGAGCAACAAAAATCAACTGTATCAGGATGATTTTTTTTACATCAGTTCCCACAATAACAGACAAAAAATGTAAATTGTACGCAGCATAGTTTAAAATAGAATTATCCACTGACTGCATGCAATATGTCTTTATATACCAAATAGTTAACAAGATGAAGGAAGTGCAATCTACATAGCTGATAAATAGCTCAGGTAGAATCCACTTTCAAAGACAATCAGGCACTGGCTTTGTTGTAGATTAAGAAAAATTGCAAACACACAAAAAGAAGTATACGGGACAGAGAGGAATCAGCAATCAAGACAGAAGATCAGAAAGAACATAATGTGAAAACAAAGAAAGAAAGCCAGAGAATGAGAAGAAAAGCAAATTAATTGGCGGAGAATATGGGAAGCAAGGGAATGAGGAGGAAAAGCCTGCATGTTCTCATGTTTTTAGTAGCCAAATTTGGAAGCATTTTCCAGCACGGCTGCAGCCTTAGGGCCTTACTATGGTATATAAATGTTCACATTTTTCTGAGCTTTTTCATGACTTCTTATCTAACCTCTCAGCATGGCAATTAAAATCTGTTCTCACTACTGCTTTTTTAGTCCTGCCTCCCGTTTGCTTTGCTTGCAAGGTGCATCATTAGAGGTAGGGATCACCATCCACGAGGCTCCCTAACGATGTTTGTTAAAGTGCATTTGGGAGAATCTGGCAGGTCTCTTCTGCAGCCTCAGAGAGAAGAGCCCAGAGGATTCGCAATCTGGGATGGTGCAGTGCAGAACTTGAAAGTGAAAAAAAGAATATAAAACAAGAAACAGGATACATGGACATTGTATGTCAGCTCAGTTCACTAAAAAAGGTCACTATCAGAGGTAATGTCAGCTGACTGTCCTGTGTATGGATACAAATCCTTATACCAACATCCTTCCTGCTGGTTAAAGATGAGGATAAAGGGCTTCCTGAAGGCCCTAGGATTCACTCAAAATCTGGTAATTTTATTTTTTTTTTTTGGAAGTGAGTTGAGAAACAGTAAATTAAATCACAGATCCAATTAAGAAAGAGAACCACACAAGCAGGAAAAGGTCTGGATAAAAAAGGATAAAAATAAAAAATAAAAACTGAGCCCCCATGAAAGGGTACTCAAGGTTTTCTAACCATTTCCCAGCAGAAGGATATTTTTAATAGGTTTCTATTAATAAGGGTAATCTAGCTCTATGGGAAGAAATGATGAAAAGCATTTCTTCCTGAGGAATTTCAGTTTCATGGTATGTTCATAAACATGGTCCAAGTGCAGGACACCATAGCTGCATTTTATCTGGCTAAGCCAGATAAGCCCAGCTGCAACCTGGGCTAAGACCTGCTGAAGCCTATCAGTGAGGCTGGAACAACAACAAAAAACCTAATATCCTAGAGAAATGATGGACACCAGGGAAGATTAAAAGTCTGGAAGCAAGAATATTTCCCTGAAGTATGTCAGGACAGGAAGTAGCAGACTGGCCAAGAAGGAAGGCCCTAAACCTCAAGATAAAATCTCTTCTGTTATTTGACATTATTATTTAATGTAAGCATCATTTTCCTTTCAGGAAGCACATACTGCCCTAAAACACAGATGAGGGCTTGGCATTTACCACAGCCCTGCACCTCTCAGGTGACATATACAGGTACATATATCTGCTAATTTTTAGGGAAAAGAAATCAAATTATAATCTCCTTTCTCTCCCAACAGTATCTTCCCTTCTCTTTCTTTACTAAAGGATGGGCTTTTCATATACAAGAATTTGCTTAATGATAGCCATGTGCTTGAATGCTGTATTGCTTTCCTGATCTTAAGGCACTAAAGACTTGACAAAGTAGCTCCAAAATGTTTTCCCATCAGGGAAGCTTTTCCAGCTCAGGACGATGAAGAACAGACGTGGCCCATATCTCTAGCTGTGTTGTCTCTACTCTAGTCCTTAAAAAAAGGGAGAGTGGTATCTCCCCCAGCAAGCCCTGATGAGCCAGGATCTATTACATCAGCTGCATACGAAACAAAGTGGTGATCTCTTTTCCTCCCGTGCAGCTTTGTAGCTGTCTTTGTAAAAACAAAAATGAAATTAAAAAAACCCAAAACACACAAAACCAGTAAGGATGCAAATACACTTTTGGATTTGTTGTTGGCCTTCAGAAAGATGTTTGTTTTCCAGCAGAATCTACTTTACTTCAAAACCGCTCTAAATAAAAGTAATAGATGAGAAATTTGTCATAAATATATTTAATGCATGTGCTTATATCACCTTGCTCCACTGGGAAATAAACATGTACCACATCAGCAGAAAAGCATTTCATTTAGTTCCATGCTTATAATGGACTGTACAGTATATACAGCAAAACTGAACTAGAGGTGAAGTCAACGATCCGAAGCTAATAAAACAATAAATTATAATAATAAATAAAAGCTGTCAGAGACGAGAAAGACCCACCATCTCCACCACTATGTCCATTTGCCGAGCACAGAACTGCTCCCTGCAATTTCTGACCTAGAGAGTTTTAAACATCACAAACAACAGCATTCCCAGCACCTCTCTTGAGTAGTTCAATTCATCCCACTGCCAAGCAGCTTTGCCCCAAGTGTTGTTCTGAATTTTCTTTTTGCTTGGTTGTCACTATGTTCTCAAAACAATCCCCCACTGGTGAATCAGAAGTCAGCCAAAGGAAAAGGAATTTAGAAAACCTCGTCCAGGGAGCTCCCTGCACTTGATGAGGTAAGGTATGAAATGTGACTGGATGGATTTCTGCAGTGCCCAAATATCCAACAATTTCTGAAGGCAGAAAGAGAAACAAAGGACACAATACTTTTGGGCTGATATTTAAGCTGTTATTCTAGAAAATATCTACCAACCCTATAGAGAGGCCTGAAGAAGTTTACTCCTGAAACAGCACAAGCAAAAGGTGGCAGATGCCAAGATGGAGGTCATGAGATGCAAGCTCTGCTATGGTGTCACAGGGACTGCTGTCACCTGGGACTGGGGATGGAACCCCCAGGCTAAGGAAGACAGTGTGTGCATTTCTGACTGGCTATGGGTTATCACTAAATGCAGAAAACCAGATTTACAGATGAAAGTACAGAGGGACTGCTCAGTAATCACCGATATATCTACTTCACAGGTAATGGTGTTACCATTTCAGAGGGTGCTGTGTTTTCCTCCTCTTTGGAGAAGCCAGAGAGATCCCAGTATAACATCTGCCAGAGTGCCTTAGAACCATTCATAAGCACTTTATGCACTTACCTAGAAGAGAAAAAAAATAACACACAAACATAAGCACATTTCAGCAGGCAGAGCTCCCACCCTCTGAGCTGCACCACCCTTGCTCAGACCCCTACCTCCCTGTCTCCCTGTCACATTGCACGTTGGGAAGGACCCTTTGTGCTTTGGGTGGCAGCTGAGACAGGGCCATCCCTTCTGGGCTCTGCACAAGGCAGCTACACTGAATATTCAGCAACTCATCTTCTCCCCTGAGGGTTTTGCTCTCCGTGGTTCACTGCCGAAGCAAGCTGAAGGCAAAGAAGAAATGACAGGTGCCTGAAATTCACCTTTTCCTTCTGCTGCTCCCTCTTCCTTCCAGTCCTTTCTGTTTTGATCTTCTACCATTCACCATTTCCTCTCCCTATATCTATGGCTGCTTCATGGTGAGGTTTCATCCTGACACAACATTACACCTTTTGGGCAAATCCCATTTGGTCATAACTTCTAGTTCAATTTCCTTGGATGCTTCCTTAGAGCTTGGCATTCCTTTTTCAGCTGCCAGCACCCAAAAACCTGTCCCTAATTGCGACTGGCAACACCTCTGCAATAAGGGACTGCTCCTCTCTGCCAATCTTTTTGGGACATTACGCCAAAGGGCCTTTTCCAAAACTGGCTCCTAAGCTGACCAAACCCTTGCAGCCACCGAAAAGCTGACTAGTAAGGAATCTCTAAAAACATTTTTAATTTCTCCATATCTAATTGCCAGCTACTCAGATCTGTTCCCCAGTCTTTCTCTCTGGATCTAGATTTCCAGTACAGACAGAATGCAGATGGTGGGAAATTAATCCAACACTTAAAGGTTTTCTTCTAGGTAATATTATGTCTCATGCTGCCAGCCACACAAGTGTTACAGCAACAGTTCCTCATGCCAGGAAAAAACACGGCCTAGCTCTCATTTCTCCTCCCTGCCGTCATAGACGCACACACGCCGCAGAGCTGGAAATGAGTTAATCAGATGATGCTCTGTAAAGTATGCCAGTTTCTGTATAAACAATATTAAATATGATAATTTCCTCCCATCTTCTTTTTAAGCTGTTGCGTTTGCATTCTCTCTCAGTCACATCAACTTTGGGAGGGAAAACAACTGCAAGAAATCTTGGATTATGTAGTTATGCTAATTTACTGAAAAATCTATAAAAGTCAAGAATACTCATGGATGTAGGAGCCCTGCAAATAATGTGCTTCATCTTCCTTTCCCAGATGCCCTATTCTTTGTTGATCAGAAAAAAAAGTGACCTGCTGCCAACTCCTTCTGAAAGCTAGAGCCAATCATATCTCTTATATATATAAAAGATTTGGGAATAAGATCGGCAAGTTCACTCTCCTGTTATTTGTGAAGCTCTTATTATTCATGAAAATGTTCACAAATCCCTAAAGCCTCATGCATTTTAGTACAGATCAAGTGTCTGAAGATTAGTTATGGAAAGTGCATAATTCACTTTCTATTTTTTTAAAGTTCCTGCCTTCCCCTCACACGTGGCACTCTACTTAGGCAGTGACGGTCACAGCACAAAGGTAAGGAGTTGCAAAACATTCTGAGAAAGCAAAGGTATGGTCAAAGCTACAATGCCTCAAAACAGCCAGAAGAGAAAACAGGTTGAGAATTGAAGTTAGCATTACTAGCTGAAAAAAAATCTAGTGACAAAATGTTTGCTGAATAGAAAGCCAGGTTTTAGAGCGCCAGGTCTGCCAGTATAATTCAGTGTACACTGGTCAGTATAATGATTTATACCAGATAGGGGCTGAACCTTTCACTGCATTTTCAGCTTCACTAGGAATCTGCATTTACATGAGATGCTGCTCATGTTTATCTGGATGCCAAGGCAAAGCACAAAACTGGACTGAAAGCCCCTAGGCTCTGCAAACCACGGGCAGCTTTGGGCTCCTGCCCTTCAACAACAAAACTAGTCATACAAATAATTCTGAGCACGTGGAGGACACATGTTCTCACTTCCACCTTGGTCCACCTGCACCACAAAAGCAGTGTTATTGTACCACTGAGACTCAGGAGTCTCAGTAAGTACTCAGTAGACTCAGTGGGCTGTGATCACTAGTGATGAACCACACAAGCCTCAACTCTGATGATAAACTAGAATTTTAGTGAAAATTATATCCATCTTCACTGAGTTAGCAAAACCAAGCTAGAAACCAGATTTTCTTGTGAGATTTCCAGACCTGCTTGTTGGGCTAGAAATACGATGAGAAGGAAAACCTTGACTCACTCAAGCACAAACAGGATAAATCTTCTTAAATGCTTTTTCTGATACAGACCAGAATCTCCAAATGTTGAAAAGACTGGAATCATGACAGTTTGGGATTAAACATCCTTGCCATTTCCATTCAAGTCATCTGCTTTTTCTTGGTGGCAGACACAAAAACATTTGAGAGGTTTGTTGCTCCCTCTGCTTCTTATCTGCACTCTTCTATTGGCCCAGGGAGCTGAGGAAACCCAGGTACAGTACATAGAGACCCCCATGTCCCTATGACCTTGATCCACATCTAGAGTAAGTCATATAAGCATAAAGAATTGCCCCTTCATTTGTATAATTCATGTCTCCTTCTGTTTGTCATAGGGAAACAGATTTCTTCTTGGGCTTTAATAGACTTGCACTACAGGACCCTGTTCTGTCTAATGCCTACCGATGGAAGAAGCACTGATGGAGAATTGCTCTTCAGGAAGCTTCAGACAGACACACAATGTCAATCACATGGGAATCACTCAGACACTGTGGAGCCATTGTGACTGCATTATTGCAAGTCAGCTCTCTATTATCTTGGATAATAGGGAGGGAAGATAACAGGGATGCCCTACAGGACAAGGAAAAAATGGATAATTTGAGTAAATGGATCATCGTAGGGACTGTAGAGCAGACACACTCCAGTGCTTCCATAAAGAACCGAGTCCAAGTGAGCTTATTAACTAGGTGGCAAAGCCAGGTGTGCTACTGCATCTCATCCTTAGTGATTGCATGGTTCTCAGAGGTGCTCACCCAGCAGGGTGATTACATAAACCACCGTCTTTCACTGTCCTCAGCTCACCATTCTTGCCCCGGCCTGTGCTGAAAAACCTTCCTCTGTAACAGCTGAAATGGGGGAAATTATTTCCAATGTTATCTCACCTGGGAGGAACTAAATACAAATACACAGCCTAGTGGTTTGAGGCAACTGCAGTCAGCAGACTCACCACCATTACTGCTACTACTGTGTAAGATCCTCCAGCTTGTCCTCACTCTCCTGCTAATATGCACCACAGTTGCTCTTCCCCGGTCTTGCTACAGCAGGTCCAAGATGCAGGGGGAAGAAAATCCTTATGAGCTTTCAGGGGAAGGAAAGGTGGGAGCTGAAATGTCACTCTCCCAGCAAAGTTGAAAATTAGAGTGACCTACAGGGTTTTAGTCCAGTCAGTCTCTAATGCACTGAAGAAGGAAAGAGTTAAAAGAAACAGGAAGGCAAACTGCACTGTGCATCAATTGAACACAGCATCCCAGCCCCTTGTAAAAACTTTAGTAATCTGGCCTGAAATTACAGTAGCTGTTTAATTTTCAGCCTCCTGATTGGCAGAAAAGTCTCTCCTGGTCTAGTTAGTTGAGGCTGAGCAAAGAGCACAGATGCTTCCCTTCAGCCTCCTAGATCTGAAGAAGAAACTCCATCCCACAGGGACACGCCAGGATCTGAGGACTGAGAATGTAGTCCTTATTCTAACAGCTGGTTTAGCTGTTGCAATTAGCTTTTAGATCCTTCTGGAGGCTTATAGCAACAGCTGCAATAGTTTCCCAGATCAGTGGGTCTTGCCTGCATATGGAGAGAATGAGTGGCAAACAATCAAAGTCATGGGAATGCTGTAAGAAGCCTTGGAACACGGGCTGGCTCTGCTGTATTCTCTCTCCAACAATACCCAGCCTCACAATATCTGCCGTGTGTGGTATCCAGTGTGCTGGTTTCTCACAGCATTTCTCACACTCTGCATCTGTGTGCTTTATTGCCTCACAATCTCCCCTCTAGTTCTGAGGGCAGGCTCCAAAAGACAGGCTGCTTATCACACCTCACTGCTCCACACACGAGATCACACAGCCTTTCTCTGCTATCATCCTCTTGCCTTCCCAGCAGCACCCAATCTCTGCAGAGCTGATAACATGCTCTCCACCACCACAGGTCTTACCAGCTCGCACACTTGTGTGTGTGGTAACTCAGAGGCTCTCCATTAACATTCCCTCAATGAAGAAAAGCTGTGTACAATGCCACCCTTCTCTGCCTCTCCATGGCTTCCTATAGCAGTATTTCATTATGCTCCTTTCAAACACTTCCTGTAGAAGGCTAGGAAAGCAGCAAAGAAGGCAGGGAACTTGCTGCAGTGCTGGCATATGATCCATGGGCACTCTAAGTCTTGCCTCCTTCATGTATGATGTAAAATTCATATCCCTCCATCACATAATCCTCACATGGGTAAAATAATCTCAGTGTATTGTAAGCTGTCTACCTCAGCAAGAACTGAAGAATCAGGGCCAATTATTGTGAGATGATCCATTACCTGCTTAACTTACTCTTGCTTTTCTTTCAAGCTGACATGAAAGACAGACTAGCTGAACAGATTGAAATGACAAGAGTTACAAAACTCTTGTCAGAAGAGTTTTTAAAAAATGCAGGTAAGTTTAGAATAACTTCTTTTTGCAGGGGAACCTTCAAGCTCACTGACTAAAGAAATACACAGAAATGCCATAATCCCAGGATGTTAGTCCAGCTGAAATTAATTTGACAGGTCTAATATAAACCAATTCCCAAATTTCCAAAGGGCACACCATCTACAGCCACAGCCAGGTTTTGCTTGCCAGGCTGACAGTCTCAGGAAAGATGGAGAAGCAAACAAGCCAGTGATACTGGCCTCACCTCCTGCTGGTGAGGCTCCCAGTGTACCCACCACATGGCACTGGCAAGAGCTACTAGAGTGAAGGGTGTCTGTGTGAAACACACTTCACTTGGAGGAGGATTCATGACAGCAGGCATCTTTCCTGGATACACCAGCCCAGTCCACCTCTGAGGAGACTGAGGTGCTAAGGTGGAGAGGAGAATACGGTCTGTGGCCCCATGGAAAGAAATTGGGGAACAGGTTTCATGTCCTTTTAGTTTTTGGAAAAGAATAGACCCTGTTTCCCACTCCACATTTTCCCTTACCCCTCCCCTCCACCGACTAGAGTAATGAGCTCCGGGGGGACTTCTACACCTGCCTTTGAAGTAGCATGTTTCACTGAACACATTTTGAATTTCGTTTTGTGTCTTGTTTGGGTTTGGTTGCTCTGCCTGTCTCTCTGTTGGGGGGGCTGACAGCTGTTAGTAAGGATACTACCACGACTCAGTATCACAGAACACAGAAGAAACAAACAAACCAACCCTAAATCCCAAACCAAGAAAACCTTTGAAGGAAGAATGCATATTCCCCATGGAGAGAGCTTTCTCCTCCCAACCAGGCCTCACCAAAGCCACCATGTGCAGCTGTGGAGGAGCTGAAGAAATCTGCAGACAGGTGGTATAATTTAACTAAGAAACACAGAAAGGAGTTATGCTGGGCAACTTAGTCTGGAGAGTCAAAGTCATACTGGGGACTTGAGTTGTGCTTAAGTCAAGGTTGTTCCTCAGACACGAGGAGATAAGATCCTTGAACTTCATTAAAGAACAAGTTAATTCTTTTAACTACTCATTGCCTAAGGAGCTGTGGACCCAAAACCTCACTCTTCAACAGACCATGTCACAATGACTCAGGAAAAGTATGGTCAGTAAAGCACGTCTCTACCCTTCCAACCCATACAAGCAGACTTTAAAGCACAACAGGCAATACTGAAATCAGAAGTTTGACTGGACTGAAAAGTGGAGGCATTGTCTCCTCACTGTAATTCAGTCTGGGGGAAAAAGAAAAAAAATATTTTTGTTTCTCCTTAGTTTTACCAGTACTTAAAACAGAAATGAAGCATGAGTACAGCAGAGATAGCACAGCCTGTTTTGGTTTTTTTTCCCTCACCTGAAAAGATTAGACATTCAGACATGGAGGCTCTGTGCTTCCCACAGCTTCTTTCCTCCTCCTTCCCTTCATCATTGCAACTCAAGGAGACAGAAAAGGAACTCAGATCTTATTGGGGCCACTGGAATGAGTCAGCTGCAGGGACTGAAATCGTGGTGAGCAAGGTGCAGGAATGATTATGCAGCCTCTGGGAAGACAGCGCTGGAGAGCTGTCTTGCTCATTGGTAAAAGACATAAAATGACTACTTAGGAGAATAAACAAGTTGCCTGTGTCTTCCTGAAATCACCTCCTTTCTGACTCTTCTGCCCTTGAGACTCTCAAGACAAAGAGGAGCAACAGCTGTAGCAAAAAGGATCTCCTAGCGTGTGCAGAGCTCCGCAGCCCTGGGACTCAGCACTGAAACACATTGGAAGGGAGAAGGGGCAGCTACTCCAGGCCTGTTTCTTTTTCCAGAAAGGAGAGGGCAGAGGAGGGGAATCCATGAATCTGCTGCTCCCAGTTCCCCACCTCATCTCCATGGTGAAACTTTTCTGGTGAAAAACTTATGCTTTACAAATTGTCTTTTACTATAACTATCACAGAGTGATATCCATCTAATAATTTTAAATGAGGGGCTGGCCAAATAATTATTCTCTTAGAAAATAAAGAAATCTTTCTGATTTCCAGAAGTGGTTATGTACACTAAATGAAGGTTTTAGACAGATCTCCAGCCACAAAACATGCCAGAATACATTCTGAGCTTTATAGTCACAGGATTATATTAAGCACCACACTGCACAAATGACACGCAGGGAGAGCAGAGGAACAGTATATAAATGCACATATGTGTATGAAAGCAGCTCCCCGAAGTCAGGTGGCACAACCATAAAATACAAGGTTTTCTAATGTAATGAGCACTCATCACTTTTCACTGAAATCAATAGATAAAATTGTCAGGATTTAGCCACATTATAAAGAGTAGTAAAATCATTTGAGTAGTGATTTGATAGCAAAGGAGGTCATCGAGGTGATAATTAATTGCCTTTTACTGCAAAACCCATGAGCTGTGACGCTTTCTGTCTGCATCCCAGAAAGGGGATGAATGTCTTACCTTCTACAGAGTGCCTTTGAACCTTCTTTTACCTGAGGTAAGCTGATACCTGAGAAGCTGGAGGAATTTTGATCACAGGTCAGACACATGGGTCGGCATTGCCTGCTGGCCTGTCACTGAGCAAGAGAACGTAAGCATCCCTGTCCATTAAATGGAAAGAAAAGTCTGTGCTATTCCTCTTGGGGTCATAAAATCAAAATTCCCTAGTGTTCCTTGAAAATCTGTAGTCCTCTTGCAGAATGGCATGAGTTATCATTTGATATTTATCTTGGAGTAGTTCCTAGAGGTCTCAAATCAAGATAGGGACCCTGCTGTGCTAGCTGCTCTGCAAATATAAAGTCAGACTCACTGCTTGTCCCTCAGAGCATAATTTTTTGTCTTGACAGGCGATATATTTCTGCCCAGACACAGGGCTATTTCTTACAGCCCTAGAACATCTAATTATCAGGGGACTTAACTGGAAGCAGATTTAGGATCAAATATTAAGTATGTACACAATTTTAAATGATGAGCTTTAGGAAACTCGAAGCTATTTGTCATGCTAAATAAACACTAACCTTTTCACAGCAGAATCACCACCCAACAAAAAAAAATTAAAAATATTCTCAGACTTTTGGGGCAATTTACACCTTTTGTCATGGTTGTGGATATCACTTTCAAAAGGCAGTGATCTTAGCAGACTCCTCTCTACCTTTTTTAAGCTCCTAACCCTTGACTCCATGGAACTTCTAGGTACTGTACCCAAAAAAAGGCAAAATTGTGACAGGGGAGCACTTCTCACCCGTGCTGCAAATTTAAGCACCAGCTGCACTGTTCAGACAATGCTGAATCTAAAATATAATTTAGAAAAGTGGTACATTTAAAAGGTTTTACTGGTGATGTAGACTCATCAGAAAACTAGGCAGGCAGCACTGGAAATCCCACAAGATAACCTGTTCTCTTGAGACTTCCAGACCTATTTTGCAGACTCAAGAGGTTTGGATTAGATTTGAACAATTAATACAAATTTGTTGGTGCTTCATAGATGAATCAAACCTCCAGCCCTTTTAAGGTTCACTCTCAGTGCTAATAACCCTCTTTACTAAGCATTAGCATAGAGTAGAAGAGTTTAATGATATAAGAAAATGCAAAAAGTAGATTTATTCTGTCAAAACTTTTGTAACTGAAAATATGATGGATTTTAATCAGTTGGATTGTTCTTAAAATGAAATATGCAGATTTAAATCAACCTTAAGTAGGTTATATTTTTTATTTTTTTTTGTGATTCCCACTATTATATTAACCAAGGGTCTCTCCACTGAAGAAAAATTACAGTGTTACATGGGTGGGGACATATATTTGCAGTAACAAAGAAACTGCACCCTTCTGCATGTGCTATAGAATGAGTGACTTTGGCTTCAGATAAAGTAAAATTTGCTTCACACCACAAGAAACGGAAGAGCTGACAGGAGTCAAAATCCCCAAGAAGCCAGAGCTGCACCCATCTTGGGGTACCTGGTTGTGCAACTCTGTGCAGTCTGCTTTTTGGTGCTGGTAACCTGATGTTGGCAGTAAGGAAAAGAAACCAGCTGAGTCATCCCCATGGAGTGTATAAAACTTGCAAAAGCAAAAGATGGGAACATACAATCCAGGTGACTGGAGCTGCTCATGGCAATGGGGCTCTGCTGGCCAGCATGGGTTTGTAGCACTGTCGGCTGCAGAGGACAAGAGGCACAAGAGCAGAGCCAGTCTAGGCTGAAGCAGCTTCTTGAGAGGGAGTAAAATTTGCACAGAAACATGTTCATGAAAATGAAAGAGATGTGCTGCAATCAGCAAGGAATGCTTGGAAGAGAGGCTCACTTTTCACAAGGGTAGACCAGTCACAAAGCAAGAGGTGAGTCAGATTCAGACTGCTCAAGTCCCATGAACATCAAAGTGACTGATAGGTGTCATATAATTCTCAATAATTTGGTGGATATTGAATGTTAGTGCTGTAACATTTCTCAGGAGGTTCATAAGGTTCAAAGATATGTTAATATTTGCCCCTTGGCTATGCTTCCCAATCCCAGAACAATCTAAAAGCATGAATATTCTGTGGGTACGGACACCCTAAGCATTTAATTTAAATCTGTCTTAAAAAAGACATGATGTCCCAGTGCAGAAATATCAGAAGTTCAATAGTTCCATGAATGCCACCACCACAACCCTCACCTCAGCTACTGCTGCATAAATGCACAGAGCTGAACAGGAAAAATGGAACCAGGAAAGACTTCAACATTCATCTACAGGATTGACATCCCCAAACAAAAATAATGTCAAAAATAATGAGCCAAGATTAAGAAAAGAAATCCCAGGATGGGCTTAAAGACTGTGAGATTTGAAAACATGCATGTTTACGTTATAATTTGAAATTTAGTTTTCGAGCCTTTATGAATCATGCTTTCATGTTATTTTTCACAGCTACAAGAAGAAAATGGATATTTTCCATTCAAACACAAGAAACCTGTGATTATACCATAGTCACAGAATGTCTAAGTGAAGACTTTGAAGAATATCAGTTATTGTGAAAATTGGAAATTTATGAAATGCAGTAAAAGTACATTTAATATGTTTTATAAATAACACTTCTAAGGATGCTATTTTCTGGTATTGGATGAACTGAGCAATGTAAAACATTCTTATCAGCTGCACTGGTTTGTTAACTGCATAGAAGAAGACAAGGATTTATATTTCTCTTTGGATTTACTGGAAAGCATCATATGACCTTTGGATGAAGTGATCGTGGTCATCTACTCATCTCCTCAACCCACACTCCTTAATTTCATATTTGTACCTTGTATATGGCACCTCTTAAAATGAGTCAGAAGTAGTGTTTTTCTCCAGGGTAGTTTGAATGTAGCCCCTGTGCCTTTCTGGAGTTTGTGGCAGTAAACATCCAGTTGATTACAGAATGACTTGCAATATTCACCTGAGTCACATAGCACAGCTTCTGTCTCCTAACAGGCTGATCTAAAATATATTAAATACCACTCATTTTAAACCCTATTTCCTTGTGCAAGTAAATATTTTTACATTAATCAAAACCCGACAACAGCATGCAAATTGTTAACTTTAATCACCTGAATGCTCAGCAGCAGTCAAGAACATGGGGACCAAAGTGAAATTTTGACTTCTAATCAGGAGCATCTTACTTGCTTCCCTACAACTCTGTCATCTCGGGGTGTGAATTCTACAAAACACTGCAAATATTTATCCTCACAAACTTATTGCCCCATTTTATGGATGGAAGACTGAGGCAGGGAAAAATTAGCATGCATGTGAATTGCTATTAAAAAACCCCAACAACCATGTGCACTGGGGATTTGAACGCAGACAAGACATCACAAAGTTAAGCCGCTGCTCAGAATACTGGACTAGCTTTCCATGCCATCAACCGTGAGTAGTTTATTTTTTTATCTCTGCTTGAAAGGGTCCTGTATTTCCTTCAGATTACTAAATACCAGAGGACTGGTTTTAAAAAGCAAGACTACTGTAGTGGAATATAGATCATGGTCCTCAGGAGAATTCAGAACTTTGAAGACATATTTGGTGTTTGTGCTTAAAGGGCTTGACAGCATCCTCTTAAACAAAAGCTATAGCTGTAGCTTCTGTTTCAAGATGTTTTTTTCTCCTGCGGGAACTTGACATGAATGAAGGTGACTTAAGCATTTGCCTTGTAAGCCATCTAAAGCAAAGCCATGAGGGGACTTGCTCATCCTTCCAGAAAGAGTCTGGGGTAAGTTTCAGCACCAACACATGTAAAATTTCTAGCACCTCATGAATGAGATGTTGCCACAGGGAAACTGAGCAAGCCTTGTTTAGCACCCAAGAGGCACAGCTTTCATTCTTCTTCAAGCTCATTTCTCTTTACCTGGGCGTCTATATCCAGTCTGATGTCTACAAGGATGCTGACACATATGGAGAGCTGGGATTAAGAAATTGAACCATCAGCTGTGAAACCATAGGCCCTTGCCAAATAAGCAAGCATTTGACAAGTGAGTATTCAGTTTGCTATTTCATATTTAATAGATGGAGTAGATTCTCACCTGCTCTGTGGGGTCAGCCACTAATAAGTGCCATCATTTATTTATGTATGTCTACAACACTCATGACTGGCACGTCCAAGGGACTAGAGAGAGATACTTTAGCTTGATGAACACTCACATTTTCTTTAATAAACTGTAGAATACCTCAAAAAAGCAGGCTTGAAAAAAAAAACCAGAAATCCTTTTTTAATGTCTTTAGAGTTTCTAGGTGAGAAGATTCCAACCAACCACCCTGTGCCATCCAGTAAAGAAAATCACCATCATCTACAGCACAATGATAAAAGATTTAAATGGCAACCTTAATATAGGAAGCACACATGAGAAGCTGTCTTCCTGACAGCAGCAAAGTACTTCTATAGTCACCTTGCCTTCCCTAAATAACTGGTCAATCTGGAAATGGCTTGAAAGTATTTTTATGGCTGACACTTCAGTGCTTCAGGACTTGCAACATGAGGGACTAAAACTGAAAAGTTCACTGGAGCCATACTGGAATAAACCATGTGAAGATGCAGTCTTACTCTTTCAGATCCTAAGCAAATTTAGATGTTCTCATTAGCCAAAATGGGGATATATTTCAGTCATCTTCTCAAACTCTGACATAAATGGAATGAGACAAAATATTGTGCATGGGGAACTTCTAGACAGAAACATGCATTTGACTTAAAACTTAATTTAGTCACATCTGTCTTGTCTGAATAAATAGATTATTTTCACAAGACCTACCTTTAATACTGAAGAAATAAAAATTATGAAAGAGTAAAGTCAGTTACCACAAAGACAGCAAGAACAGGGAGCACATCTCTGAAATACCAGTGACGTCAAAATAAAAGGTATCTCTGAAACACCTCACAGCCCAACAAACTTCTAAAAAAAAAATTGAAGACCAGACTGACTGAAAGCTAAGTGGAAAATATGGTGGGGGGTGTGCAACAGTTTCCTGTGTACCTCAGAGTGGTTTTGGAGTCCAGGGAAGCAAATGCACACAGCTGTCATACAGGCAACAATGCTGCTCAAGGAATATCCTGGCACTGGAGCAAGTCTCACCACCTTTTAAGCTCTGTCAGTGTTGGTGTAGCACAAGTAGTCAGCAGAGGGAGTGAAACTGCGGGAACATCTTCCTCAGGAATTCCACTGACTGCAGCAATGAGTGTTGCAGCAAATAGTGACACACCACCAAAAAGGTGTTGGCACTGTCTAACATGGGTGGGAAAGAACATTTTTTGGAGGAAAACAGAACACCAACACAACTTCACTGTTAAACTGGAATGAAAAGCAGACTGATAAATGCAAATAATCTAATGGTGTGTGCATAGATATAGAGAGAGAAAGAGAAATTAAAATAAAACTATTTTAATCCACATCTAATTCCCATTTTTCTAATAATATGATTTGCTCCTTGTCCCTTCAACCCATACAGAGTCTCTGTAGGGTTGATTTTGCCCTATGCTGAGCCAGCCACATGAGACCCTGAGTATATGGAGGCTGCCATCATCCACTCCTGAGAGTGCAGCAGCACAATGATCTTCCCAAGGGCAAAGAGTTAACTTAATGGGGATGACTGGATAAGTTATTCGTGCTTCCCCCATCAAAGTTTCAAAAAGTAATTTTCTCCTTAAGTCCAGGGGCTGTGTCCACATATGTGAGATTAGAGGAGTGGACAGTACGCTGCCTGCAGATACTTACAGCACGTTAACATTTAATTAGGAATGTTTGCTTTAATCATTTAAGGGATATTAAATGTAAATAGAGAGTGTGAGCAAGTGGAGCTGGCTCTCTAGCTGAAAGTGGCGACACAGTTCTACAATGCAGGTGCAGGAGGAAGCAGCAGGGAAGATGATGGCTGTTCCCAAGGACATACCAAACCCCAGAGGCTTGCTCTGGCTGCAGTCCTGCCGCTTGGCAGGATGGAATGAGGTGAAATTTAGGAAAGGAAGGTGACAGATGACTCTAGCACAATCAACAAAGCAATGGGAACTGCACTTTAATAGTGAGAACAGCAGGGATCCCCCAGCCCACAGTCCTGCTGTGGTGTGAGGGGATGGACTGCAGCAAGCTCTGTCCAAAGGAAGGTCTGCTCTGCAGCAGCCACCTGAGCAAGCATGTGTTTGCTCTCTGCTCATGGGGAAATCCTGCAGTGCAGCACATGAGGAGCATTCTGCCTATCAAATATGAGATCAGCCATTTGAGAAAATGGCTTATTTTGGGGAGTGGGAACACAGCCCTCCCAGATATGTTGCAAACCTGCTGCTATTATAATTTCACAGCATATTGCCAGTCCCAATCTGGCCATACATCACAGCTTTTGATGGCTCTCTAGGCATGAGATCAGACACCACACGATAACAGTAGCAGGAGATACAGTAAAATGCGGTATGAATTCACTGTAACACAGAACATTTGATCTTTGAACTGGCCACATACCAGCTGTTTTTAAAAGGGCAGGTTTTAGGAAATCAGCTATATTCTGGGTATGGCAAATGTGTGGCCTGTTTTAGCTGAAGTATCAGTTATTTGGCTGAAATGATTAGCATGCTTAATCACTCCCAGAAGTTCCATAGACTTCTAAATACTTGACAACATCACTGATGCATATATACCTGTATATGTAAGAACCATCAAAAGGGCTAGCCCACGCCATAGAGGAACACAGGACTTGGCAGGTGGCTTCCTTTGGCTTGTACCTCTCTCAGGCATCCTTTTGGTCACAGCTGTGCCCAAGAAAACTGTCTGAGGGCTTTACATTTTGGGATCAGCCAAATGAAACAATTGCTGCCCCACAGGTAAGGGCTAGACCCATGGGGAAAGAGCTTTTTTCCCCACAAACATGAAAGGGGTCGGGAGAGGGCAGGAAAGCCAAGCGGTCACCCAGCTTTCTGTGTCTATTGGAGTAAATTCTTGCGCATCACTGTGTCCTGCATCCCGATTCCCTTCAGCTAGCTGCAGTGGGGTGCTGGCAGGATACATATCCAACCTGGCTTGTAGAGGCTGTGCATCAAGAAAAGCTGGCAGGTGAACCACAGGAGGGCCACAACTGCCCTCCCATTCCTGCAGCCTACCACCCCCAGAACCTGCTTGTTTTGCCCAGAGATGCTAGTTCCTAGCCTGGGAATAGCTCTTGCCTCCCTGATGATTTTTCACAGGCCTCATTCCTGGTCTGCATTATAAATCACACAAATACAGACTGATGGTGGAAATGCACAGAACATCCCATAATGAAAGTGACCCCTGCTACAGCGCAAGGAAGCAGATAGATTAAATAAGAAAGAAATAGGAGAGCAAAGATATGCAACAAGGAGGCTGTTGGAAAGAGGTGAGCACTGTGTGGAGAGCAGCACGGAGAGAGAACAGGGCACCCTCTCACTTAATGAATATTTATTGCAAACTGCCGCCTATTATCTTTCAAAGAATTTTTATACAGTTCCCATGTCTTTCATCTGTTTCATGTTATGGTTTATCTAACTGTGGAAATTGCACGCGTCAGGTAAACGTTGATTTACATGCAAATTGCCTTCGCTAAACTCGCCTTTAAGTAAAATAAGATTCGGAAATAATTTTTTCTCATTAATTTGCAGTTTCAAAGAAACTCAAAAACACAACAAATGCAAATAATCTAATTCATTTGTAAATATAAAACAATTTGTTGGGATTTAACTTTGCCATATTTTTTCTCTCTTCCATGTGCTTTAAATAAATTGCAGTGTTTATCAAAGACAAACACAAGAGAGATGCTGGGTTGTTCCAATTCAATACCTTCCTGCTCTTTTTCTTTTAAAGGGCCACTATCAGGATAAAAATCTCTTCAAGATTCACTCCTGGAATAACTGCTGAATGATATAGATTTATATCACACATTCAATTGGTTCCATAAATTTAAACCCAAATGTTGCTTCCCTAGATGACACTTTAAATTATTAGAAGTGAATTTTAAAAAAAAATGTAGGCCTGCATTTACTAAAGTAGCCAGTGATTTAGGGACTGCAGTTTTGAGGCCTCCTGCTAAAAGTGTTTTGAACTGCTAGTCAAAACATGCAAGTCCCTTAAGCTGTCACTTTGGAGCACCTCAAATGTCATTTATGCAATACCATGACTGTCTGCATTTTGCACTTTCTTGGCTTGAAAAATGATGCTATATTTGAAATAATGTAGATCTTAAAAAGGTTTTCCCTGTTTTAGTGTGTGATGTTGGTTAAATAACAGCCCTATTAGGTCTCTATTTTCCCATATATTCACTGGAGACAAAAACAAAAGGGTATTCTTACTTTCTCTGATTTTGTGGGGCGGGGGTTCAATATTTGCAGAGTCGTAACAAGTGCAATTTCTTTCTCATTAGGTGCTCTCATTGATTTTCAGCATCAATAGACTGCTCTTTTATTTGGGTTTTTGGACAGAGAGTTTAAGGCCACCTTCACAGCTGCTAGAATGCCTGAGGACAACTGATGTGCCAGACTCAAGTCTTCCTCCAAAAGATGAACACAGATGATAACCAACAAGAAACATTGTTTTAGATCTGAGTATTGAGCTAAGATTCCCAAAAGATGGGCTAAGTTACCAGCCCCTCCAACAAATCTTTGAGCAACTGTGGGCAAGACAGTCCTCCCACAAACAGGGAAGAAAATTGCTTTTTTGCCATCCTTTCTCTTGTCTAGGTATTGCAGTACAAGTGCTTTGGGCTGCTAAACTTCTCTAGTCTCCTACCTGTAGGAGAATATCCCACTAACCCTACCTCACTGGTGTTAATAACAAAAATAACCCCGACTTTTACTTTAAACCACAAAATATTTCTTCCCAGATTTAAGCTGATCAGGCTCTTTACCAGACATAATATGACTTGGAAGCTGCTCAACCATTTCAGCTTTATAACACAGACGTTTAAATATGTTTCATTACTTGAAGAAATTTCTCCCAATTTTAATGGTCAATTTCTAGTACTTATTGTTCAGACCTCTAATGCAATTCCTGCTGGCATCACCAAAAGTCATTTCTAACTTACATGTGAACTGCATAAAATGTCTTGATGTAATCTTGTTTTACTGCAGACAGGTATCCTCATTATTAAAACATTATTACTACTGCACTTGACTCTATATTCTCTGACAGTTTCCCAGTAGAGAGGCCAAGAGCTAAATAGGCCATAAAGAACAAAACTTCCTCCCAGCTCAAAGGGTGATCCCTTTCTGCCAGGGATGTGGAAGGAACATTCCTCTGGTAAACTGGCAGAAAAATTTCAGCACTGTCAATCCAGAAGGAATGCTAAAGTTTCCTAGACAAAGAAGAAGGAAAATCGGAGGCAGCCAGGGCTACCCAGTCCTTCTTATCTCGCAGGGCTGGTGCAAGGAGCCAGGAGATGGAGCCCTTTAATTACCAAAGCCCTCGGTGAGGCCAGCAGGAGGCTGGCAGTGCTTGTCAAGAGTGCAGTACAACAGTGAGGAAGTAAACAAGGCAAAGCTACCTCTGCCTGCTTCCCTGGCAAGAAAGTGGTGGGGAGGGAATCAGTGTTTGCCATTGTAATATTTGCATGCAACGAGAAAAAAACATTCACGATTGTCAGAGAGAGAACTCCTTGCTCAGACTGTTGAACAGAGACCAAAAAAGCATTGCTCTTCTGGATCTCCACTTAACACAGTCTGTAATGTTTGCTCCTACAAACCACATGACTTCTCCCCACATCCCCACTCTGTGACCACCTTGCCACCCAAGAGAGGGGATAAAACAAACGAGGAAAAAAAAAATGCCCTTGTCAGATTACAAAGGAAACATTACCAGGCACTGAGTAGAGCAGAGATGAAGAATGATTTTGAAAAAAGATAATTGAACACGTTGTAATTTGCTCTCTTCTGTGTTTCAATTTTTATCTGCTTGTAGCTCATTTTGCCAGTCATGCAAGCAAGTGCAAAAGGGAGGGAGAATGCACACGGATGTGTGTGTGCAGGGTGAGCATGCATGCATGCAAATAAATGAATAACCATCGTGAGCCCACAGCCTGGGCTGCCCTGTGAGGGAACTTCAGCCAGGAGCTGGCCAACACTGAGCTCAGCTCAGGGGAGATACATTGCAAGATAGTGGTTCAAGCTGATGGAAGGAGTGTGTTCTGCCTTGAAGGTTGTACTTGGCTCCACTGGCATGCTCTGAAAGCAGCCCACTGGAGATGGGAACTACAGCTGGGGTCCGGGGAAGCCCCAGGCCAAGCAAAAGGAGTTTCTCTACTCTGATGTAATCAAAGGCATAGGTCTCACAGCCAGACTCTGTGAAATAGGAACCTTTGTGAAGTGTTAACACCACTCTTATGCTAATGAATATTTATGCTGCTGACACTTTAAAGCCAGGGAAAAGAACAAACCCATGTTCACAGCCCTTTAACCAACACCACCGTGTTACCCAAATCAATCAAGGTGAAGCCAGCAATCACTCACTCATTTACCTCTGCTGTCCACATTCCCTGCCGGGCTAATACTGAGTTATTCACAGCTGTCTTACATAGTGGGATTAAGATGGAGAATGGCATATTGGGGCCCCAAGTCACACAGAATCATGACCCACTCTGAGTCATGTCCTTTTGACAAATTTGGCTCCCTGGTTCCCAGGAAACAGTCAACTGCAGATTGCTGCTTTGAAAAGGGTAGACAGCTCTTTCTGACTTAGAAGAGATTTCACACACGTAGTTTGCCCTCCCTGTTACGTGCCCATAGTCGTGACCTTCTCCTGTGCACAGGCACACGTGTGTACCAAACAGATGGAGAGAAAGAATTCCTGTGCTCCATACTCTGCTTTGCACCCCCTTTCCCAGTGTTTAGGTTAATAGCATTGTGGCCCATGACAACTAATCAATTCACATTACAGTCTCCAGAAGATTACTGTATCTGGAGAGAAGCAGGAAGATCAGCTAAGGCACGTTCTTGAAAATACCCACTGGACTTACTGAGCCCGGCTGCACTTGGGATCAAATCAGGTTTCACTTAACCACAGACCAGAGCACTTGTGATTTGCATGAGTAATTAGAACTGATTAATAGAATGACTTGCTTAATTAAGTTTATCTCAAAAGGTGCCCCTTGAAGACTCATGAATCTGAAAATCCAGAGGCAATTTCTCTTCCAAATCCATTTTGGGTTGGAACACTTTCAGCTTGGAACACTGGATGTGTGCGTTTCTGCATGTGTGTCTCTGTTCCCAGATTAATCAAAGCGATGGAATGGGTGCACAAAGGTCTCAGGCCTGAAGACAAACTGGTGATTCCTCAGCAAACTCAAAAGGAGCTCTCATCACCCTGAACGAAGAAAGGCTAGTTAATTTGCCAAGAACTAATAAGCAGTTCTGCCTGGCAATTTATGGCTCTGCTGAGCTTTGCTAAATTTATTTCTCAACCCTTCCTAATTTTGGTTGAGCACAGCTACACTTGTCTGACACACTCGCAGACCAATTCCCAGTGTTTTGCCTACACAAGGGATTTAGACAATACTTTGTTATAGAGGAAAATGGCACCCCAGTGTGATGGTAAATCTCCCATTTCCACAACTAGCAGAGGTATGTGTACTGTGGTGGAGTTTGGGGGAAATCCCAACAGATATGAGAATATCAGTTTTCCTAAAGTAGGTTAGAGACCTGGAGACCTTTCCCACTGAGAGCTTTTGGGTTTTTTCTTTCATTTCCCCCATACTGAAAGAAACATTAAGATTTTGTTTCATTCTAAGTCAGAACAAAGCCAAACAACTTTGACATTTTCTAGGAAATAGAATTTTAACACACATCCAAACATGTGGATTAGAGAATTGGAAACACTGTATTTAGATGAAACCAAGATGCCTTTATAATTTCTTGATTCATTAACATTGTGAATTAATAAAAACATTGTGAATTAATACTGCAAAATCAAAAAGCACTTTCAAACTAAAAAGTTAACTGGAAACAACTTTCCAATGGAAAATGTTTGCATTTTTCCAATGAAAAAATTCATCAGTGCTGGAAGGTGAGAGGGAACTGACTGCTGACAAGTGTTTTACATGTGAGTGGAGAATCCAGCATTGTCATATAGTCTCAAAAGCCAGAGAGCACTGCAATGTGAGGGACTCAGTGCTCTCACAGGTACATGAGAGCTTTATGGTCTCTCCTCCCTGGGATGGGAAAAGGGTGCTGGCCTTCATACAATGTGCTTCATCAAGGATAAGGATGGGTGGGGATCCTGCTGGTTTTCCTTTGGTCAGAACCCAAAGAAAAGCACCTTCTGCACATCCAGGAGGTCAGGCTGGGAGGGGAGATGAGGAAAGTTCTGGCAGCAGAGCAGGGATGTACATCTCCCTCACAGCAAGGTGGGGTCAGAGCCCAGACTAAAAAACCCTGCTGGGTCTGGCTGCCTCTGTGTGACCAAGTGAGGCACTGACCTGCCCTCCTTCTCAGGGCAGCCTTGGTTTCTGCAAGGAATACTGGGACAAGGCAGTCCACTGCCTTGCCCAGAAAGGGCTATTTAATGAGAGTTTGAGGCTTTTTCCCCCTGTATAAGGGTCCCAGGGCTAGGGATATGCCAAGCCCCCAGAACAGCCAGGCAGCACTTAAATATATAGTGGCATCTGCAGAGGGGGAGGGTCATTCATAGATGAATTAAAATTAAGTGCCAAAAAAACCGGAACCAAAACAAATTCCAACAAAAAAAAAAAAAAGGATGATGAAAAAGGAAAAAGTCAACCAGATCAATCAAGGAAACAGGCATCTGGAAGAAGCAGTTATTGATCCAACTGTTAAAGAAACCTTCTGAACCAGATTGCCCAGCAGCCAGACTCCCTTCTCACCAAGACACTTGCTGCAGTTAATCAAGAAAAGAGGTGACATGAGACAAAGGAATTAAACCCCATTTTTTCAGGCTGAGGTTTTGTTCCCCTAGAAATTCTCAAGAGGATGAAATGGTTGGACCTAAAATCATATAGTCAGAACAAAACAGACAATACAAGATTTAAGTATTAATTATGTATTTGTGGAAATCTGTCAAAAAACAGAAGCAAGATCTCTCTGCCTTTCAATCTTTACTCATCTCAAGATTTTTATGGAATAGGGAATATTTTCATGCTGTCCTAGTACCGTACTGTGAGCAGTCTTAGAAAGTTGTCGGGGGATGTTGAATCTAATTTTTCCTCTATTCAGCCTAGCATAGCTTTTTTTTCTACTTTTTTTTCCTGCTTTGTTTTCTTTCTCTCTTTTCTTGACTTTGAGAGCTCCAGACTCTCAAGTACTCTCAAGTGTCACTCCCTTTTCTATTCCAGATTTTTTCCATTTGGGTACAGCGAGAAGATGCACCTGGTATCAAGAAAACAGTAGGTGATGATTTGGATTTCTCGTTGTTCTTTAAATGTCAAGCCTTGCATTTCTGAAGTAAATTCTTTGAAAAATCTAATTTGTGCATCATGAGTCATTGTTAGTTCTTTATCTGATAAAGTAAAGCTAAACCAAAGCTCCTGATTTCTAATATACGGTCATCTTTGTCACCAGATCCATCTTCATAGGAAAGGGTAATGAGAGGAATTAATCAAGAAATGCCTTTACTCTAATAAACGTAGAAAGATAAGAGCAACAGAATTGGGATACTGCAACAACAACCCACATGAGAATACTGAGAGTAATATCCTGCAATCGAGCACCCATCAGAAACCTGGATCAGAAAACTCCACATGATTCCCTTCTTTGGGGCAAAATAAGGCCAAGAGAAAGGAATGTGACTTCGTTTGTGAAAGATATTCATAAATAGTACCCCAAAGACTTAATCTTGTTCCAGTTCAAAAATATCCTGTGTACCTGTGTTTGCTGCTGCATGCTGTCGCAGGATCTGTTGATTTTCTGGTCAGGCTCATAGGAAGTACCACAAGATTGATTTCTAAAGGAGTGGGTGACAGAAGCAGCATATAGCAGTAACTTCCTAAGCAAATCAGCTTTGAAAAGCCTAAATGAAAGAATCAAGCGGTCAGAGTTCAGACTCAAAGCATGCCCATTTTGGTGTTCTTTACTGAAGCTCTGAAGAATAAAAGAATCTGTGAATAAAAGTTTCAAGTCCTATGTAACTTCTGGAAAGTCAAGAATACAGTTTTGCTATGGCAAAGAATCAAAACATGTGTTTTCCATTTCTCTAACCATTTCCCACTTTAACACAGTTGTCCCCTTCTATCCCTCTACTTTTCTATTTTAGTGCAAGAGATAGTCTTTCTTAGGTCACTGCTGAGTATTGCAAGAAGTAAAAGGGTAAATAAGATATGAGTTTTGCCTCGCTGGAGGAAACAATACAGACAAAGAAAAACAGGCAGCAGATTGAAAAGGTTACCAAAAATACTTGGCACAGGACTCTTACAGCCTCTTGTGTTCTGGTTATGAATTATTCCCCCATGTGCAGAGCTTATCACAATCCTCAAAAATCACCCTTCCTGTAGTGATCTGAAAGGGACATGCCATCCCTTCCGTGTGCAGCAGGAAAGCACAGATGGAACATTAGGCAGAACTGCTGTGAAAATACTCAGAATTACCTCAAATCTATCCACACCTTCCTTTTTGTTTTCCATCCCCACACCCAAGCCCACCTGTTCCTGTAGCACCTTCAGTTTTATACACTAATCAAGACACTTTCAGAGCCTTGACATCTGTACCTGCTTACTCGCTCCTAAGCCTGTTAGCCCCCAGTCTGTAGGTATTAGCACACAATCCATGTGCCTGGCTTTAATCTGCACATGGAGACAAGGAAATATAAGGTTCATTTGAGCTATGGCTATAAAGAGATGATGTCAATTCTCCAACTGCATCATATATTTGCAGTGGCTCCCATTTATCATGTGCACATTCCCTTGCACATGCTACAGCCGAGGCAATTGGAAAACATTGCAAACACCAACATCAAAAAACAGGGGTGTCAGGACATGCAGCAAGCTTATGAACACCCCAGTTTTGCATACCCTGTCTTTCAGCTATCCCAAAAAGCCTTTGTGTTACAATGAACAGCACTGAGGAACATTTCATGAGGCATTCTAATATGGACAGATACATTCTCACAGCCTTTTTTACAAAACAAGATGTTGATAACAACTGTTTTGGGGTATGCTAATTTAATTCTCCATCCTCTGTTGGCACATGTACACACACTGGAACTGACAGGGATGCTGTCAGCTAGGCATGATGCAAGCTGGCAGATTTAGGCATAGGACAGAGGACTCTAACAGAGGCAGGAGATGGGTTTGCAGATCCAGACAAAGCTCATCCTAGCTTTCAAACAGTGATAGGCTCAAGTCAATAACTCGAGACCTTCACAAGCTTTCCAGATTTGCATGTACAAAGGATAAACAGGGAATCACAGGAAGTGATAAGGGACAAATCCAGCAGTGTTGAGTAAGGAAAACCCAGGGCTGGAAGAACAAGGAGTGCAGCAAGGCAAAAGGAACTTTTTCAACACTAGAAAGCACTTGACTATGGAAAGCTTATCTTCCTTATTGACATAAACTCCGAGTGAACTATTTACTGCAACTAAAATAAATACATAAGAAAACAGAAAACAAATAAAATAAAAATTTCATCAAACCCATCCTGTAGTGTCATTTTAGAGCAAGTAAGTGCTCTGAACGCTATTGCTTAATGCTCTTTAAACAGCAGTTTAGGGAAAATATGATTAATATGCTTATGAAAATAAATGTGTCCTGCCAGTGCAAATCTCTGCTAACACTGACAAAGTCAATAGAGTTAGTTCCTTTACTTATATCAGTGAAATACTGAGGAATGTGGCCCATGGTCTCATCCAGAAAGGGTTGCACTTAGAATCTCTAGAAAACTGAAAATGGAAAACCATAGATAAGAAACAGCATGGACTGCAAGTTCAGGAAGAGAGGGCTGGGAGTGGAAGCTGCATTTCAGGAAACACAATCTATGCAAGTTGAAGAGAAGAAGAAAGTGGAAACTGTGAAGTGAGGGAAAAAGGAAAGGTCAGAATGGAATGTAGGAGACATCAAGTACTCAGTAAGTCAGACAGTAAAGCAGTGAGGGTCATGACAGGCAGAGACAGCCTGCAAAGATGGTCACCAACTACAGCAGATCACAAAAATTTGGACTAAGATGTCAGAGACAGAGGGAAAGAGCACAGGCAGTGAACATAAGGTCAAATAAGTGACCACTACAGGAAATGAAGGATTCATTTGAAAACTGAAGGTCAAATGAGGACATAAGGGGAAAAAGCTGAGTGACAGAGGGGAAGGATGAAGCTAGTAAGGATAAGATGAAGCCTTGAAAGCACAGAGATCTAATAATGTCAAGGCAGTATGATGCCATCCTGGACATTCAAAAGAGAGGACACAAGTTTCACAGTAGCAGAGGAAATTCAGAGCAAAAATTTTAACAATCTTTGTCTCCTCTGGGGTCTACTGTTCCATCATTTCCATTTTAAATGACAGAGAAATACTTCTAATAACCAGAGAAACACTTACAAAATTAAGAAACACTTGTTCCAGTTAATGTGTCTGAACAGTGTGAGCATGCACACACATGCACATGCAAAAATCACCCAAAAAAAGTTTCCCCCCCGGGAGGTCATTATTATGCAAAAATTACCCTAATTAGGTCATGAATATATTAGTCCGTATTCAGTGCCAACAACAGCAGGGAGAAAAAGCAAGAGAGAGAATTGGAAATGTGACATGCATACACTCCCAGTGTGGTTAGGGGGACTGGATTCCAAAATGCCATTATGAGATAAAAAGGTCACCCTGTAGGGAGGTAATTGGTACAGCACTCGAGCAGCTGATTAAAGGGACCTTTGCTTTTGGGGGCGGGAGGAGGAAGGGGGGGTTAATGTAGGATGTCCCCCGACAAAGTATATGATCTTGATCAAACATCTGCTTTTCGGACAATCACGAAGAGAACTGTCACCCTTGACATCCTATTGAAGCAGATGAATTTGTTTAATAACACCTTGACTTGCATGCTTTAAGACAACAGGAAAGGCAGAGGGTATTTTCCCTCATGCAGGTTTCTCTCTGCTCAAACATGCGAGCCTCCGTTTCCGTAACTCCCATCACAGCTACTGCTCAGACACTGCCCACGATGCATTAATAATAAGTAAATGCTTTTAATGAGTCAGTAATGGCTGGGGGAGCAGCACAGGAGAAAGCTGCTTCTTCACTCTCTCTCCTCTTCACTAAATGATGACAGGCTTTCACAGACTGAAGTAACACAACTCCTGGCTTGGCATGCAAGACAGAACAGCAGAAGGGCTCAGAAACACCAATCGCACACACTCCCCACAGAGAAATTCAAGGAAGCTGGCTTGGAAGGATCATGAAACTTAGAAGTTATGTTAAATAAGAAGCCATTTAAGATCTAGAAATTATTGGTGACACATGTAAAGACTCTTGTGTTTGCAAAGGCAAGCCCTCTCACCCCACATTTGGGGACCACAGACTAAACATCATGAGTAGGCAGGGGAAAAAAGGAGAAGGAGGCAAGAGAGAGGCAGCACTGCTCCTGGGAGAGAGGACAGCGAGAGCATGGAGAAGGGTACACTGATTTTCAAATTGGCTTGGGAACCAGTGCAGTTTTATAGCCTCTTCTGCCTCCCCAGACTGAAGTCCTCCTCATACTGTCCAACTGAGTCCTGCACCAGTTTTCATGCTGATGGCCACTGGTCTTTCCCCTCACTTAGAACGATGAGCAATTACATGTTATGCTGAGTGCACAAGCATTTCCAAACGCCACCACCTACGGGGCTGAGCCACTGGTAGCAGAAATGGGGGAATGCCTGGCACAGAATGCCACTTGGACCAGCTTAGCATGGACCACCCTTCCCTGCCAGCAATGCGTAGGCAAAATTTAGAAACACATCCTGATACAGTTTTGTCTGTGAAAAAGACACACAGGATGGGCTTGAGCTTTAAGGTGTTACCTAGAGGTGCTATGCTTGAAATGTCACTGCTTTATGTCCTGCTTTTGATTTACAGCTGACTAAGGAGATAACTGTTGGACAGACTTGCTTCCCTCACCACCCAGAAAAAGCAGCATGTATTGAAAGTAGCCCCAGAATGAGCAGTTTTGGTCTGTGATACCTAAAGAAGAATTTTTCAACTACACTTTGAGTAACATTCCCATCCAGTGAGAAATATTGACATTTCAACCTTCATTCTGGTTCCCCAGCAAACTGGAAAGTTGAAATTAAACATGTATTGAACTGAGTCAAAATAAAACATTTGGCTCACTTCTGTAAAATTAAGTTTTATGATTTAGGTTTAACTGACAATAAAATGAAGTCTTTCGTTTTGATTTCCCAAAAGAAAGTTTCAATTTTCTAAAAAACCTTTTCCCAGAAAATCATTCCCATGGAACATTCACAAGCACCTGTAATTTTCAGTCATACGGAAAATAGCCACTGCAACTCCACACAACACAGTACTGATCACTAGAGTCCACATAACCCTTAAAATGCACACATTGTGACTAAAATACTAGTTAAAAAATAAGAAAAAGAAACCCCCCTCATTCTCTAGACACTCCTGATGTCTAGGACCAGAGCTTAGCAGCTTAAACTACTGCTGTAAGACACTGTAAACTTCTGCAAACAGAAGGGGTCATCAAAAGCAAGAGATTTAAGATACAACAACCAGTCACTGTTGAAGCTTTAGTTTCTTCTTTAAAAATAGTCTTCTTTCATTTACCCTTGTAGAGTTCAACAGTAAACAAATCCAGTGAGTGATTTGTCAGTGGAATATGAAGGGCCTTTTAATTTCTCTCAAAATCAATGCAGACAAGTTGCTTGTAAATTTAAGCTGTTTTAAAAGAAAGAAAGGAAAGCAGGTGGCATGTATCACTACATCACTGCTAATTTTTTTTTTTTTCACACACTTTAATTACTATACATAATTTTAGATGCTTTTATAACTTATATACCTGTCATGGCATTATTTCTGCTTGCCAAAATCTTATTTATATGTTGCCTTAGAAAATCCTTAACAGAAAAGCATTGCTATAACCCCATGTAGGCACGAACCACAGAAACAGAGTGACATGCATTATGGCCACTCTGAAAGTCTGTGCCCTACACAGCATTCAAGTCCTTTTTTTTCTTTCTTTTCCCTGAGAATAGAAATTAGGAGCAAATTCACACAGAAGCTATATTCCTAAACCCTTTGGAATGGAGATGTCTCCCTCAGCTGCTACGTGTTCCCTTAACGTCTGCACAGAGGTTTCAGTCAACCACCTCCTCTTGTATCCTGCAAGCCAGAAGCACTTTGTGGGAAATGGAGGGTGTGCAAGCAGGCACAACAATTCTGAACAGGGATATACAGGTGTTTTGGAGATGCTGACAGTGTTCCAGAAATGAGGGACAGGCAGAAGGACAAAATCATCCATGGCTAAAGCAGAAGAAATGGCATGGGCTCCTTTTCATGTGCTTACTTGGTTACTTGCTTGTTAACCTTTGAAGGAGCTACAGTGGAGGGTGAGAGGAACTCTCTTAAAAGGCAGGGTTCGTTTAAATACAAATTTAGACACTACTGATTTTTCTTCCAAATTTGCTTTGTAGCAAATATTTAACACAGAAATTGCTAAAATATTTGGCAACCTGTTTTTCTAACTGAGAAGCTGGCCATACCATCCATCACTAGCAATATCTTCCTTCCATTTAAACAAAAATCTGAATCTACAGCACCTTGCTGTACCTGTTCCAAGAGCTGTATGTAGACCACAGGAGCAATAGAAAGGGAAGAGTCCTCTGTGTCTCTCTGCTGAGAGAAACAAAACTGTCTGCAGGGTTTTGTTTCTCAAAAGGCTGCTTACATGTGGTCTGCTGCCTTGTGTCCAAAGGGTACCCAGCAACTCGCAGTACCTGCCCTATGTAGGGACAAACAAAATCCTGTGGGTACATGGCAAGCTCTGAAACCAGCATCTCTAACACCAGTCAGCACAAAGGAAAGACCAGACCTTCCAGACAGGTCTGGAAGCTGCTCAGACATCCATATGGTGCAGTTTATGCAGCATTCCAATGTGTAGCTGGACAGCAGTGTATCACAGAGCACTGATTTCCCCAACTCTTTACAAAAACAGAACAAATAATGCCTCCTTTCTGCAAGAGCAATGAGACAGAATGAAGACCCCCCCCACTACGTTCAGCATCCTTATATTTCTTTCTTAAACAGTTATTTCTTGGGTAAAGCAGGGCTCTGGGCCACTCAGCTGTACTGGGATCACTACCTTGTGCTGCCTTGTCTGCTCTACCAGCTGCTGTTTCCTGACTTAGGCTGGATAGATGGCTTTGAGGCAGTGAATAGTTTTTGTGCTCTCCTGTCCAAGCTTCTGCAAGAACTAAATATTGACAGCTTTTGAAAGCACACGTGCAAGACAGCATTTGTTCTCTATTAGTAATGTTGTTAGAAGAGTGCCTGTGCCATGCTACTCCCCTCCACTCGGGATTTCATATTACTGACATGTAATTTACATAATTAAAGTATACAAAGAACATAGATGCTCCAACTGTATTCAATACCCCAGCAGCTGACATTTTTGACTGAAATAATGAAAACTGGCAGGCTTTCTACAAAGACCTAATAGGTATATTCCATGCTAATTCCAAGCTAATAACTGAAAGAGTTGCCCCTTTCCCAGAAGTGAAACTCTGAATTGATGTGATCTCTATTTTTTTTCCATCTGGAACTGGAGAGTATGCAGTGCTAGCGTGTTTCTACTGCTCATCTGAAGCTACACAGGCTTTTGCAACTTACCTGCATGGGTGCTACACTTGATACTTGTCTCCATCTCTCTGATGGAGCAGTGTCAGATAACTTGTGGGATACAGTCCACCTGTCCTAAAATCCATAACCCAAGTGAAACAGCTACAAAGCAGTGTGCTCATACAGCTCTTTTTTGCACAGCCTTCTGAGCAGCTTTTCAGAGTTTGAAAACAAAACACGACCTCAGAAGAGTATTAAATAATAAATGACAATAGAAGGGGAAAGACTAAGTGGCACAGGTAGGGAAGAATCAGAGGGATAATCTGAGATAAGACCTGAAATGAGACTGTAAGTCGACAAGTGGGAAAAGTATAAAATATCTACTCTAGATAAGATCAGGAGTGAATTTACAGTGGGCAGAGAGCTAAAGGGCCAAACTCCTTGGTCCTACACTGGCTAGAGCTGGAGAAGTGTAGTACAGCCTCCCACTTGAAG
The DNA here is from genome assembly GCF_971803275.1 of Cyanistes caeruleus. Lineage (NCBI taxonomy): Eukaryota > Metazoa > Chordata > Aves > Passeriformes > Paridae > Cyanistes > Cyanistes caeruleus. Next base: position 91,855,114 of record NC_141703.1, on the reverse strand, counting down.
GCTGCAACTCCCCTGGGTGTTTTCTGAAAAGCAAAAAACTCTAGATAAAACAGTGAGTGCCATTGTTTTAATTTCACTGCACTTAAAACTCTATATTTTGTGCACTCGTGGACACTGAAAAGCCACACATGCAAAAAAATATATTTGAAATCCACAACAAATGACAAAGATTTACTCCAGAAACTTCCAACTCTTTGCTTATATCTGATATTCCCTTAGTGTTCCCTTTACATGCTTAATGAAATCATATTTCACCACAAAAGTCAAAACACATATAGATCACTACTGTACTTCTGCAAGAACTGGGCTCCAACATCATAAGCAGGGTTACAGAAAACCGTGGGGTGAAATGCAATTTCCAACCTATTAATCTAATTCTGAAAATACACAAAAACTTGCCATCAGGCTCGCAAATTGTATCTCTGCTGTTGACTTCACCCAACCCATACAACCAGAAGTTATCTGGAACTCCAAAATCTGATTAAGTTATGCCCTCAGGACACTGTACCTCCAAAGTCCTTCTTCCATTACATAGATGACCATTTCAGCCTGTTTCCTCCATTAAGAAGTCCTAATAGCATTCCCACCCCAGGCGTGAAGCAAAGAAGAAAGTCCCCCCTCGTAATGCCCTGAGAGCACATCCATCCTGTATAGCTAACAGGGGTTAGAATACTTTTGAGGATCAAGGTTGCACAGCGTATATTCATGTTCTGACACTGGATCAACTTACCATATGGTTTCCTCTATTTTGCAAGTGGGGAGCAATACATTTCACAACCATAATAACTTACCATTTTTTAGAAAGTATCACATATGCTATTTCTAGCAAAAATTGATTTGACATGTGCAAACACCTGTTTGGCTGCAGCATCCTCACATAAGTTTTCAAAGGGAACCAGGACTTTTTTTTCTGCAAATCTATGTCTCCCTAGCTCAAGGACAATTTTTTTCTGTGCTGCCAGCCTGGTCTCTTTTTAGTGCACTGACCTCTATTTCTGACACTTTGGTAGTTTCCTCAGTATCACTGTTCATTTGAGGAGCACTAGAAAATATCTCTGACCTCTCTCAGAGTTTTCAATCCCTAAATGACCTTCATGTATCATTTTAATCATATTTCCCTGTAACACATTTCAGATCATCATCCTGGTGCCCTTAAACAAAATCCTTTGCAGTACTGAGAACTTCTTAATCCTGAAAGGGACTGGGGCACATAAACTTCTGGCCAATAGTTTCACTGATTTTTCTAAAAGGTCTAGTCCTTAATTATATTATCAGGACAACTCCATATTTTTTTGAAAATAGAAAGGTTATTGAGATATTTTTTTCTTTAATCAGATTGACATATCCTTGGTTGTTTGTATGCTTTCTCATAAATCTTTCTTACAAATGCTCAAGAGTTTAACTGCAGCCGCCAGACCTCTTCCTCTGCTATTCAGTTTGCAAGTCATACATTTGCGGCTGGTCAGAAAAAATAATCCCTCTATGCCTGGCAGGCGTCTGCTCAATGCTTCCTAGAAACCACAATGAATTGCTTGCAGTCAGTTTCAGCTAATACAGGCCTCCAACAAACACATCCTGGAAATTTTTCATCACCATGAGCTAAGCTAGGACATCCTTCTCAACTTGTGTATACTGAGATTCAGCTTTTGCTGCAGCTATGATACATAGCTCACTGGCCTTCAGTTTTGAGGACATTATATAGATAAATGTTCTCGTACCTGCTCTGGTAGCTTTGTATTTAACATTAACTACTACCTGTCTGTTAAGACCTTGGTCCTCAGTTGCCATTTATTTCTCTAACTCTTCATGAGAAGGTGCATCCTGTCTCTCCTGGGCATCTCTGGATGAATCTGATCTGAGGTTGTTGATCAGGAAAGCCACACAAAGCCATCTGCTTCCCAACCTGCATTCTCCCTCACTTTGTTAGGGTAGGCATATCGCTGACAGCTGGAATCGTCTTCAGATCTGTCTGTACAATTTCCCAGTTACCGACTGCCCCACGGAATTTGCATACTCCCTCGCTGCGGCAGGCATCCTTATTAGCTTCTCCAGCATCATCCCAAAATACAGTTTCTCACTGGATGCCAAACACAACACAAATTGGTGCTATTTTTTCCAAAGTGCCAAGGAGATGGTTGATGGCAAGAGCACAAGCCAGAATTTTGCTGATGCCTTAATTATAGACAGATACTTGGAATTAGTCAATAACTCTTGTAAGGCAAAGGAAATTTTTGCTCATTGCATATTGCTTTAATTGTGTGGGCCTTAGACACAGGTGTAGGGAACCATCTGCCTCTGTCAATTCTTTCAGTTCCTGCGTGAGCCTGCTCAGCTCCCTCCCCTGTTCTCTGAGGGATAAAAAATTCTTCTCAGAGGAGAGGCAAGAGCTACAAGCCTTTGCCAACCCCATCAATGGGGGGCTTCTTCAATTCCAAAGGGACATACACAAGCTTATCTTTATTCAAATTCCTTCCACTATATCTATCATCTTAATGCAACCAATAGCCTGACAAAGCATCACTCAGCAATGATAATATGAGAAATTTTATCCTTTCCTCACTGTTATTTACCCAACAGGGATTGATATCCCTGTATTTTAAGTGTTGGCTGAGTACATGATTTTCTTCTGTCTTTATTTGTGCGTCTCAACTCAGTATGGAGCCCATGTAGACAAAAGGAAGGTGTAGAACAGTTTTGTAGTGAAAAAATAGGTTATGGAAACAATATAGAGTTCAGAGCCTGACAGTAAGATATAGGAAGTACACAACATCAAATGTATCATTTATATCTCCCAAATTATTCACAACAAGTGCAATGATTACAAGATTTTCTAAAGAACTCCTAATTTATAGGCTGATTGCATAACATTAACGAAATTTTGGTTTCTGGCATGATGAGAACACAGTCAAGTCGTTAGTTCAGAGTCTTTTCCCATATTGCAGGGTGTGTACTTTCTTGAACTGAATATGTCACTTTCTGAGAGGGTCAAGCCACTTGTTTTTGGAACTGGCACCTTTAATGGAAACCAAAGAACCTGCATCCTGAAGCATTGTTTAGCCTGCTGCCATAATTATTTGTTAATACTCAGCTGTCTTAGTGATGAGGGGAAAATGGAACAGGACAGTGAGAGTTTTCCTGCTCCTGAGGTTTCATTCTAGTGGCAAGGCCCATTATAGAGTGATTACAAACCCACCTCTCATTGTCATACAAACAAGTAAAAACCTATTATTCTTTTGCAAGTCAAGGTTTAAGTCACATTGACAACCAGAATTTATTCTCAAATTTTTCAATACTTTAATCTCTTTTTTCCAGTTGAAAAAAATAAGAACAGCTTTTTTCCCCAAATTTTTGTGAAGTGTCTGATGTTTCTTTGTGTTTCTCTGTCAACCCAATGAAATCACATTATATCACAAAATCCAAAACTTAAGTAGATTTTACTGACTATCCTCCAGGCAGCTTCACTGTTCATTTTTAATCCATGTAGAGTGCTTAAATACCACAGTGATAAGTGTTTTATACAGGCATATAGATAGATTTTGACATTGGATCATGAAAGAGGCAGTCTTCAAGGGCAGCAATTGTAGAATTTCTTAGAAATTGCCATCATTCAGGACACAAGACATGATTGTCCATCATTGTAGCTGATAGAGAAAATAAAAACTTGGGGAATAAATATGTTCTGTGACAGCACCTGTCATTGGTGAATTCTTTTGCTCACTACGTCAAAGATAGTGGATGATTTATGGAAGACAGTGGATTTCTGCTGACAGTTTTCCATGATTTCCAAGCTGCTAATAGAGTACAGATACTGTTTTCCAGTTCTCTCTAGCCTGGCCAACACTTTAATTTAGTATTGATATTTAATTTGTTCCTTTATTAGCAATCTGGTGACCCTTCAATCCCACTTACTAAGAATCTAACAAATTATGTCTTTACTTATTAATGGAAGAAGAAAAAGTAGATGTGAAATAAACTGGGAAGTTCTATAATCAAAAACTTTTGGTTTTTATTTTAGAGCTAGTTAAAATTGCTAAGAGATGTAAGTACCTCCTGTTCCCTTTGTTTACAACCAGCAAGAAGACTTGGAGTAAACAATTTAAGGTGCCATAAATTTTATACTATGCACAGTATAAGCTCTACATTATGCCAAGGAAAAAGAAATACATATTTAATCCCTGCAGAATGAATTTAGCCACTGCTCACAACAAACATTCGACATTGCTCGAGTGCAATGTCACAAATACAACTAGAGACAGCCAAATCCATTCTTAGACTTTCTTGAAAAGGAAAGAAGCAAAGAAAGAAGGAAAGGAAGAAGGAAAGGAAGAAGGAAAGGAAGTAAATATGGAAATACTAATGGCCATGTTAGTTTTTCCTTCAGGTCATGAGTCTTAAGACCTGGAACCTGCACTTTAATTTCTAGCAAGTTTGTTTATAACCCTTCTATCCACCAAAAGAAAAAGTAAACAAAGTGCAGGCCGACCCAGTGAAGTTCTTCTGACCATCTGTTTTTCTATTTCCAAAAATAGCAAACATCTGTAATCTCAAAGATATGGTAACTACAAAAGTTAAGTATGATGATTTAAATGCACCCTTTACCACCTCTTTCACTTTAGTGGTGTCAGCTTCTTTGGAGTCCCAGAAAATCAGTTCAGAAATTGCACAGCAAAATAAACTACATTAGGAAAGATGCTGCCCATAATACATAAATTTTCTATCTAATTCATTAAAATTCTATTTAAATGAAGCTAAAGCATAGTTTCCTCTCTGTCAAAACAGATTTTCACAGCACGAATGGACCAGGACTGAGTCCTAGACAACCTACAATTGCTGTACAGAGACACTGTTATTTCTGCTTCCGAAGGCTCATTTTTCCAGAATAGCAGGCCTTTGGTTTGATAGCCATTTTGTATGTTGGCAACTTCAGCTTAAAAGGGTTTTGATTTTGTTTTTCTCTATATCAAAATGAACAAATTCAACTGACAGAATGACAGAAATGCTTGTTGGAAGAGAACCCTGGAGATCACTTAGTCTAATCTCCCACTCAGATCAAGTCAGCTGTGGATTTGTCCAGCCAAATCTTAAAAAACCTCCAAGTACAGAGATGTTGCAACAATCTCTGTACCTTTTGTTGTGGAATACTTCTGTCCTAAGGATGAACATTTACTTAACCTTTCACCTGAACTCTGCATCTTGTATCTACTCTTTGATGTGGTTTAACCCCACTGACAGCTAAGCACTACACACCCCCTTGTCACTTCCAACCAGCAGTGGGGAGGAGAATCAGAGAGAAAAGATAAACCTCATGAGTTAGGATAAGAACCATTTAATAATTGAAAACCAACAAAATAAAATATTAAAACTAGCAATAAAAAGTGTTATGAAAATAAGCAGGGAGGAGAGTGGGAGATTGAGAGTGAGAGAGAGAGAAAGAGAAATATTAACCCCAAGAGAAATAAGTGAAACACAATCCATCAGTATACCAACCACTACCCAACGTCCAGGCTGTTCCTTCTCAGACTACTCCCCCCAGTTTTTATTCTGAGCATGACGTTCTCAGGAATGGAATATCCCTTTGGCCAGTTTGGATCACCTGTCCTGGCTGTGTCCCCTCTCAGTTTCTCACACACCTGCTCAGCAGCAAGAGCATGGAAAGCTGACAAGTCCCTGATTTTGAGGAAGCAGCACTCAACAATAACTAAAACGTCAGTGTGTCATCATTGTTATCCTCATATTAAGTCCAGAGCACAGCACTGTAACAGCTACTAGGAAGAAAATGAACTCTTTGTCAGCCAAAGCCAGGATATCCTTACTTCATCACTTGCCATTCCTGGGAAGAGCCTGTTAATTTTAATCTATTAATTTTGCTACTCAACAAGCAACTAAGTTACTATTTCCTCACTATACTGCCTTTTTCTATCTGACAAAATTAATAGAATTCACTCAACTTTTCCTCATCATCTATGCCTTCTTGGTTCCTGAACATCTTAGAGGCCTTTCCTGGTTTCTCAATGCTCCTGTAGAACTAGCAAGTCCAAACTGTATATAATATCTTCGCACAGGCTCAGCATGGCTGCACAAGGGAAAATGAGCATTCTGTGGTCTGTTAATCACACTTATATTGGGCTACAGGAAGATGACTCTCTTCTCCTGATGGCTCATACTCAGCTCTCTGTTTAATACCTTAAAGCCCAGGTCCTTCCCTGATGGGCTGATACTCCAAGAGACAGTTCCTGACCCACACTGACTATGGATTATTCTACCACAGATGCAGAATTTTTCCATGCTGAACTTCATGGCACCACTGTAAGTCCAGTCCTCAAGTTTCTCAGGGTCTCTCAATGGAACTTCTGACATCTCAAAAGCTTGCATTCATGTGACCACTACCCTCAAAGGCATTACCTTCCAGTCAAAAGTAGAAAATCCCTTCTTGCTCATTAGGAACCCAAACAGTAGAGCAGTACAAGGTGGAAGACAGATGAAACCACTGGAGAAGGAATCACTGACAAAAATAAAATGGCAAGTTTAGACAAACACAGCTCTAGATGGACTCTCCTTATAAAAGGTGAAGCAATCTGGAGCACAGCATTAAGAGCAATGCTTCTCACTTTAATCACAGTATTTCCATGCTATAAAGGGCAGCTTCTAGAGGAGATGGAACTAGCTGATGTCACCTCAGTCTCCTGGGATGAACATGGTGTTACATGACACCTTAACCCCTTTGCTCTTTCTATCAGCTCCTCTGTCAGAAAGGGTTGTCACTTAGAAGACAAAATATATTTACAAATTAATTAACTTTGGCCAGTAACTGAAGAATTAGATTTCCACTAACAGAGATTCTGTCTGAATGATGGATATACAGAACACTGGAGGAATAAAATACTAGTCCTCCCTGCCTCCCAAATCCAAATGCTCAGCAATCACACAACCTCTCCCTTCATCAGTCTTTTTTTGTTTCCCCTACACTGTCAACTCTTCTCTTCTCAAAGCCACTGGAATTTGTTTTAGTAGATGAAGGTACACGTGTACCAAAAACAGTATTTGATCTCTGAAAACAACTCTTCAACTCATTAAACAGAGCCCTATTACACAGAGAGCTGTGAAAGGCAAAGCAGAGTTAGGGGGAAGGATATAGGATTAGCTGAGAATAAGACTGAATAAAACAGTTTGTGGTTTCAGCACCTGAAGCAGGGACAAACCTGCACAGAAATGTTCAAGGCACAAGCTGTATATTATGTGGGCTGGAAGTTTCACTTTGTTCTATCTCATGTAAAGCACAAGCTGTTTGTCAGAGGGACTGTATTTGCCAGCTAGGGAGGTGTTAGAGAATACAGGCTTGCACACAACAGTGTGGGAAGAACAGGTGACTGTTCTGATGGTGCTAACAAATCTGAAAATAAATTATGGGTGCGATGCAGTGCTCACAGAGTAAAGGCTAGCATTTAATCCTGGAAACAAACACTGCTGCACAATTCAGACAGTCTCAACAGAAAGGCAGAGGTGGCTCATAGCCCATTTCTTAGTCACTCATGCAATAAAGCTTCAGGTGGCAAACAAGGTAAAGACATGCCTTCATCATACTGCTTGTTTTTCATACCCCCTCTCCAGAGTGGGAAGCCTTCATGAGCTTAATTTTGCTGTGCAACTCGTTAAAGTGGCAAAGCAGAGGGCCAGATAATTTAAGTTAGCAGCAATTCTATTAAAGCAGGCCTTACAGATTAGTGACACTTCAACGATATAACAGATTACAAATAAAATAAGCTTACTTGCCTTAAAGACCAAAATATAATAAAGAAAAATCCATATTCGTTCATCAAAGAGAATGTTCATTATTTAGTGGAAAAAAAAATTGTCTTAAAAATCATCAAGTGTTGGTCCAACAGAACATCTAGTGTTTGTAAAGGTTTCTTGTGTCAGCTACAGAACTACCAAATTTTGAGACACTTATGTGGTTGTTTGCCATAATATCCTTACAGACTTAAATATCAATAATTAGGTTTTTCCCTCTGTGAAATCTCTTCAAGGTTTGAAATGGCAACAATTATTTTTCTTTATTTCCTGTTCTGTATTGTCAGGTGAAACCAACACGTGTTATGAGATAGCTACTGCGTTCTACTTCAGAGTAACATAATGAAACCTCTTTTATCAAACACCTGTACTTTCTTATTTAGTGGAAGATATGTATGTGTTATTTTTTACATTTAGAAAGGTCATTAAAGCAGCAATTGGGTAGACAGCAGTTGACAAATAATAAAGCTGCATTGGAAGTGGGGTGGACAGAAAAATAGTCAATATCCAGCACACTGTAATGAGTGAAGCAGCACAGTGCAGTGGGTAAGGCTGACCTCAGAGATCCAGAGCTGATTATAGTTAGGAGAGTCTATTCCTGGGACACAAGGGTTATAAAGATGAACTTCATCAAATGTAGTCACAGTTGGCCTCCCTTTGTCCATCCTTCCTCTCCTCTAGCAACAACCACCTGGGGGGAAGGAGTGAGTGCCACAGTGCTACATGCTCTTCAGCAGCCTTTGGCAATTTATATAGCTGTGAAATTTTGCATTACAGGCCACCAGATGTGCTCTGGGGCAAGACCCCTTTATCAGGGATGGGGCAATATGGCATGCTGTATTAATGACATAAGGTCCAGCTAGAGCTTATCCCCAGGCATCTCACAAGCACATACACAAACACAGCCTTTTTCTTCCTGTCGATTGAAAACAGGATGCATTAGCACTGAAGTCCAGCACAGGAAGAAAAAGTGTGGAAAGAGCAGAGAGATTTTCTGCTGGTCATGTTGCCAGGACAGTAAAAACCTTGATGCTTTAAGTCCTTGCAGAGGCAAATCTTCAGCTGCTTCCAAACTGTTTTTAACACAATTTAGGAACTATAGTTAGCTGTCATGAACTATAGAAGCTGCTAGACTCTGTACTTTATCAACAATACTGCTGGCATGATTGAATTGATTTTATTGTTTGTAGGAATATTCTCCTACATTTCTCCAGAGTAGCAGAGGCCATACAGTAAGACTAACAGAAATGAGACTCTTGACCTGAAAAGTGTTAAAATTCTACAGAGAAACATGAAATCCAGCGCTAGGTCAGTGACAGAAACAGAGAAAGAAGAGATTTACCAATTTACCATGCCTTTTCTGTACAGTCTAGTAAAGGTAGCTAATGTGTCAGTAGATGTGTTAAGAAGCAAACACAATTATACTTTCTAGAGTAATGCCAGGCAATAACAATTTCCATGGTGACAGACTAAGCCATCACTTGCAGAGGCTTTTTGTGGTGGGAGGGGAGGGAGAGGTGATAGTCTGATAAGCTGTCAATAGTATTTCATTATGTAATTTTGACCATCAGCCCCTTGTAGGGAGGGAAAAGCAGCCACCCAGCCAGGGCAGGTATATAATCTGATTGATGCTTCACATAAGTGGCTTTCAAAAACTTGACTGAGCATGAAATCTCATCATTAAAGTTTATGTCCTGAGTGAGTGGGGAAAAGAGAAAAAGAAGGAAAGAGACCAAACCAAAGGGAACTAAAGCTGACAGAACAATGGCAAATTTACAGCTAAACATCTACTTAAGCATGATTTCCAAAGCTAATCACCCAACACCAAAACAGGCTTCTGCCTCTGAAGGAAGTTAAAAATGAGGCTTGCCCTCTCTCCCTGTGCAGACACATAAAAGAAACCAAGAGCAGTAAAATCAAAGCCCACGGGATTCCTGTAATGCAAGTATCTGTTCTATTTTACCAAAGAGTGTTAAAGCACTGTAGAATAATCAGGCACAATAATCTAGGCTATCTATATCCATTTATTCCACATTTAACCCTCTGCTTTTCTCTGGTTGTTCAGAAAAAAAATAAACCATTTGAGTAGCATATTGAACTCTGCAATTCCTTCCTTCCTTCCTGCCTTCCTTCCTGCCTTACTTCCTTCCTCCCTCCCTCGCTGACACAACACTGCATCTATAAGGTCCTTGCTGCCAGAAACAGGAGTTGTTAAAGCTTCAGGAGTAAAAGACCAAAATATTCTTACAAAGCCCAGTCTCAAAGGACTGGGGAAGAGTAGAATATTTCAGCAATATCCATTCTGATTTGAAAACAAATTGGTCTGCCTTGCTTTGCTCTCCCTTTCGCATTCTTTTTGTGCAATTATTTTAGCTAATGAGTTTACTGGCAGAAGTGTTCACAGAAACAGCAATTTTTAGTGGCCATTAGAGATTATTTGTGAGGAAATTTTTAATCATAAGCATTCACTGTGTAAATGTGCTTCAAAGACCTAGACTCATCCCATCAGGGACTAACACTGCCCTAGGTAACCAATATGTGCAATCACAGCTAATCAGTCAGCTCTGATTTCAAATATTCTCAATAAGCAGATCATGGACAAGCTGCAACATATAAAAATTACTCACAGATATTATTTGACAAATGATTGTCAATAGTTAATAATTCAAGAAGATCCCACATTGTTCATAGACAATTCCCAGCGAGTAAGAAGGGTGAAAGTTGTTCTATAAATTCATGATGGATTCTTCCACTAGGGCTGCTCAAAACACCCTGGTGAGTAACTCAGCCTCTCATATTCCTTCTGAAACATGAACGTTTGAATGGCCACATTTCAGGAGGCGGCACTGTTTTTTGGATGCTCCATTTGCAACCAGACAAGTAAACGAGGATCTGTGAAGGACACCAGGTAGAATTAATGGCATTGCTATCTGGGAAAACAGTCTGTGACAACAAGCTGCTCCTCAGTGATGATGCAGAGTAATTTCTGCTGATGTTTGGCTTTAGCAACTAGTGTGACAGAGCCTGGAAAGATTATTCTATGTCTTTACTTCCCAATCTTCTGCTCCTGTGTTACTTATCCTTACACAAAGGCAAAAAAATTTTCAGCTGCCCCACTCGCTGTTAGTAAACATTCCTTGCTGAAAAGAAACTTGGTTGCTAGTCCTGAACAGCACAGCAATATTGTGGTTTGCTTTTTATTTATAAATAAATGAAAAATAATCTGTCCAGGTAATACAGAGAAGCAGATTATATATTAAGATGTGACTCTAAGTCCTCTATTGTTTGTCAATGATGCTATACCAAATTAATTCAGGATGACAAAAACCGTCATTTAATGTTTATTGTCGTGTTATTTCTTTGAAAATATATCATCCCTAGCACCCCACCACAACTGTAGCCAAATCTGAGTGTCACCTGTCCACTACTGGCATCTGGACCAGAAGACTTGACTGAACAAGGCTCATGAACACAGCACTGAGAAAAGTACAAAGTTCAAGAAATAGGATATTGGAATATAGAAGAGATGAAAAAAAAATAAATAAAAAAAAATAAGTGGGGTGATAAAGGGAAGAAAAAAAGAAAAAAAGAGCACAAAAATTAGTTGTTTAGTATAGGAAAACCTGAGGTATGACACGATAACAATTTCTCATTATGCAAAAAGCAGTGAAGACAACTGTGATCAATTGTTCTCCATGTCTGCTGAGGATAGAACAGGACATAATTAATTTGATTTGCAACTGAACAGAATAAGATTAGGTGTTCAAAAGAAATTTCTATCTGTAAGAGCAAGAACTAGAAATTCACTACCTCAGGCAGTTATAGAACCTCTCCACCAGATGTTTTTTCTTAGAACAGGTTTGACAAAGATCTGTCAGAATGGCAAAAGCAACTCAATCATTCCCTGAGCTGCAGGATGGGTCTTTTCAAGACCCAAATACTCCCATGTTCTCTTAAAACTCTGCTCTCATGAAAACCATGACCTGCCTTACAGGAGACCCCCTGAAGTACCCAAAACTACACCTCCCCATAAGCACAAGGAGGGCTCCACAGGGTGTAGATAGGTTGGTGTTGTCACAACCCAAACCACAGTGTTTCAGTGGTCCCCTTCCCCAAACCACTTCTGTCTGCTTTGTGTTACTGTAAGAGCACAGTTTGCAGATGTGATGCAATGGGTCACCTTGATGCTTAAGGAAAGCTGCCTGCTGTAAAATTTGAAGATGAATTAAATTTAGCTACAGGATGCTTTAAATGTACATTTTGCATGAGTGGAAATAAAAGGATATTTTAAAGAAGCACCAATTCCTACTCCTTCCTAACCAAATCAGTGAACAGTAGTACTGTAGATCCCAGGAAGAAATAAAGATTTAGCTGCTGACACACACAAGAGACTGCAGGCTTCTGTAGCTACCAGTCAGAGTTTTACCATGCCTGCCTGCAGGGGACTGCTCCTCTGCAGAGCCATTCACTGACACACTGGTTCTAGGGATGATTTTTCTCCAGACTTTTAAAAACCCTCCTTTCCTCTAGTTGAACACAGAGCATCTCCATTTGCCAAGGTAACATCATATGCTGCTTTTCGAGCAATGAAAACAACACTTTTAAATATTTTTGCTTTTGCAAGTCTGGCTAACTCAATGCTCTCAAGTCTAGAAGACCTAACTGAGCTGCAAGTTCTCAGGTTTTGCCTCTCCCATGCTCTGCTATTTTTGTACCCACTTGCAGATCCATGACGAAAAGCACCATATCTACCTGTCTTGCATCCTGAATATCCTATGTTCCTCCAAGACACAGCCAGCTTTTTTTTTAATATAATCCAGGCAATACAGCCCATGAGGATTTACTCATGATTGCAACTTTTCTTAATTTTGCTCATATCTCAGCCTCTTAATTGTTATTTATGCACATGTATGTGGTTAGTATTTCAGATTGTGAGGATGACAGCTCTAAGTCCACAGGGTTTGTTAAGGTAAAATAATGCAAAATTAACAAAAAACATGACATTGAAATGTTTATATTGAACAAAATAGAAAGTGTTTTCAGGCCTGGAATTCTATGCTATGCTGTAATATTATATATATATTTTATACATATATAATGTATTTTATATAGAGAATATATCATTCCTTCTTACAACCATCTATTCCTCTAGTTCTTGCTCATAATTTTTTAAATGTAAGAAAAGATGTGTCATCACTTTCCCTTTCATAGGAGGTTCTCTGAAAATTTCCAGCCTCGCATGCAAAGTCCTGATTTACAAAGTGTTAATAGCAGTATCTCCCAGCCTGTGAGGACTTGCAGATGAGCACTGTGCTTCTGATCAGCTCAGATTTGCCTTGTGTCACGAGTGTTCTGCCTCCATGTGAAACAGTTGCTCTTGCTGAATTCCCACTGATGAGAGCCCCTGCCTTGTTTCTCCACAAGTCAGATGCTGTTTCTGTAAAACGGGAGGTAGACATGCACAGAAATAACTCACTTGTTTTTCTCTGCCTCCCTTGTTGCACCCTCTGTCACCCCAGTACCAGTTCCAAGTGGTGTATCAATCAAAAAAAAAAAAAAAATCCATAGGAGGCAAGAGGGAAGAAATAAGGCTGAAGAGATAGATCACCTCCACAAATCCAATTACTGTGTTCCTCAGGCTTTTAACTTTAGTTTTTAATTTTCAGACCTAGTTCAAGTCGGTTAGTTTTTATTTATCATATAAGCAAGAAGCTCATTAGACCAACTCTAGCATTCCCAGTCACTCTCATACAGTGCAGCTGACTATGTGTCGGAAATCAAGTGTCCAGCTCATAACAGGGCTAAGGATTTCACCCCGACCTTTTTACTTATATTTGTTGAAACCAATACCGCACTGTACTGTATGAAATAGCTGTAAAATCCAAGCCTGGATACCATGACCTTGTCTGCTCTGTCTCCCACCTGCATCAATATCAAGTTAAATTGAACTAGTGGCAGTTTTCTTGTAAAAGTTGACAGTGCTATAGAGCATCCTTCAGAGTGTTTCCGGGTCTAATGCGTAAAACGTTATTCTCCCTGCAATAATTATGGGTTCTACAGTACTTTGAGGAAAATTGCTCTGGACAATACATAAACACTTCAATGATGTGATCACTTGATGACTGGTGCAATGACTTTTGGGTGAAAAGGGTCAATGCCACAATAGTTATGGAATGGCTGATAAAATTTGCATGATTTTCTAGCAATCTCATACGCTACTGTGATGTTATAAGAAACAGGATGGAAATAACTTTCCTAAAATAACTTTCATAACTAATTAATTGTGTTGCAGAACCAAAAGCCAGAAGCAGTCCTTCCCTGTGGCTGTGTTACTGTCCAAGTCTGCAGACAAGCTGGCGTGTGGGGGAGACAGAGGAGGAAGGAGATAATGATTTATATGTAAGATTTTGGGAAAGTTTCAGTGATATTAACACTTGACAAGTACAGCACTTCTGCTCCTAAGCACGTCTGACAGGTATTCTGCAGCCAACTAAAATTCACCGCAATGTTCCTACCAGCAACATTCCAAAAGTCTTCAAATGGCCTCAAGCTGAGGGTTTAGGGAAAAAATTATACTTTATAGGCAACGCAGGGGGAAATGCAAGTAACACACAGGGAATCTCAGTGGCTGGACTAGGACTCTGCTGAGCATGCCTCTGGTGTCAACCCCAGTGTAAGACTTGACCCATGCTGAACCCAGTAGAGACAGGATTTATTGAACTCCTTTTGCTATAGCTTATTTCTATTTACTTTACACAGAGCAGCAAGAGAAAGGAAAAGAAGAAACTGCAAGTAAACTAGAATCATCTCTCTTTCCAGTTACTTCCCTTTGATTATTATGCAACATCATTCGTACCCTCTAAGGAATGAAAAGGAATCAAGAATTTTCTCAAGAGCTGTGATCACTTCTTCCATAGCTGACTGTGGTCCCCAAACTATGAATTGTTGCTTATTTTGCATACCCATCAGTGATCATGCTAATACTAAATGTCTCACTGTGCTGTTTACATTCAAAGGGAAGGTCCTGCCACTCACAGAATAGGTCTGGCCACTTGCATTTTAAACAGGTACCTGAAATTCATACTGATTTATAGATTCAGTCCTTGTTTGTTTGAGATGGAGTGACCCATCACATTTCCATTTTGAGATAAGAGTACTAAGGCTCACAGAAGTTAGATGCTTCCTTAGTTCTCCTCTAAATTCTCATTTGCTTGCTCTACAAACACCCTCATACAAAGGAAATTGAAAATGTATTGTTGCAGGCTAACATCAAAAAGGACCAATTTTACTACCACCTCACCCTGCTTTACAGACATAGAATTTCACTTATTTGAGTGGAACTTCTTCCAGATTGTCTGTGACAGTACCTCTATGAGTGCACATGAGAGAGGCAGAATATACATGCAGGATTAGCCCTTAGACCTTTCCAACTGCAGTTAATGCTGTACAAAACGTTCCACTCAGGTCTCATGTTTGGTGTCTTCTAGAGGTAAGCAAACCTTTCCTGCAGCACTGCCTTCCTCACCCTTCCATGAAGCACAGCTCCCTTAACTGTCAGGTCCTCTTACTTCAGGCACAATCCTCTCTTGATGAGAACAGATAAGCCCTAGGGCTGCTGGATAGCTGAAAGGTTAGTAATTACATTGGCCTCTCCTTTAGCATCTCCTCCTTTGTAACTGAGAGGGAGGTGTAGCTTCAACAAAACACAGAATTGCATGATCACCATGGAAATGAGGGATGAGCACCTCTTGTGATGAAGACAAATGACTGGTGAGAGGGTTCTGTCCCCTCTCTCCTTTATTGTTTTGCATTAAATATCTAAAACTTTTGGATCTGAAACAAGACAGGAATATTAAACAGATGTAATAGCAACAGCTCAGAGCAATTACATAAAGAACAGCTGATGTCCCCTCACAAAAGGCATTCACAGGTACTTCCAAAATATCATCCTGGCTCAAAAAGGTATGAGATACTTCTGGTTCCCAGGACAGTCCAATGCTGGGAGAGCAGAGGGAGCTGCAGGACAGCAGTGCTTTTGATACATTTGAGCTGCTTCTGTTCCAAATGGAATTTTGTTCTCAGTACAGAGCAGCATAAGGTGCAAGCAGGTGCTCTCAACCCACACGTTGGTAGGAGATCTCATGTGGGAGTAGGCTGCACTGTCATGATATTTCACTGGAAATTCTTATCTAACAAATACTATTGGGAAACTGGAATGTCACTATGGCTTGTCTGGGTTTTGTGCCCTGATACTCCATACGTTTCCTGCCCTTCTCCTACCCGATAATGGGAATTTTCCACTTCTTCCTCATCAGAATCCATAGAAATGTTCACGCATATCATCTTAATATGGGCACACATATCATCTTAATTTCTGACAACCGAAGCTGTGTTCCACAGATAATGTCTATTCCTGAATCCTGTCTGCAGGAAAGCATCCTACAGCTCAGCTTCTCTGAGATTCCAGTATCAAGTGACTTTGAATCTAACTTGCCTGGACACTTGGCCTCGGAGAATTTGCTCGGTACTTTCTCATCAAGATGTGCAGATCCCCCTGTGCACTAAAAACTATTCTGTTTAGCCTGTGTTGGTTCCCCCTTCCCAAGTGTGGCTCTCAACTACATCAAGTTGGGATACCTGAGCAGCACCAATAACATTAACTTTCCAGGTTGCTTGAGAAAGTTAAGGAATAAATAACTCCAAGTTGATGCTGGGACACATAAAATGCTATGCAAGCAATTTAAAATCCATCACTGTTATGGCACAGCAGGTAAGTAGCAGGTATATACAGAACACAAAGCTCACACTGCCATAGGAACTGACCTGTTCTACATAGATATATTTATTACCTGAAGACAAACAATGCCTAAGGTGAAATGAGGCCTTTGGTGGATATGTGTGAGTTGCTTCATTTTGATGCTTCAATGCTTCCAGAAGAATAAGGATATCTTGTTTTCATCACACAACATGATTGCTAATTTACTGATACTTATTTCTGCCTCTCAAAAGTCTGACACATCTGCAGTGATGGAAGGCAGGTTTTATTTCTTTGGAAACATATGCCTCTGCACTTGTACTGAACTATAAGCTCTAGTAACTCATAATGCTACCCAGCTTGGATGCTCAGCTCAGCAGCTTCTGTACACACACAAAGCCATGTAATTACAATATACTCCATAGATGCTTCAGACATGCAGAAATGACATAACTTGCAAGGAAACTAATACATTTAAGTCATTACAGCAAAAATATTCCACAAATGTGTGCATTTTGTATAGGATGACTTGTCTATTCACTTCCAGCGCTCACCAGCTAGTGAATTTTCTGCCCATAGTCTGTCTGTCTCTCTGTCTAGGAAGTTTATAATTCATTATAAACCATACAATATCCCTTGCAAAGAACAAGGTCACATGCCAACCTAGGACTGCAAACACAGCGAGCAGGTGTAATCAGACATTTAGTGAGCTGATGGAAAATACTCTATTAGTTAAATATTATTCAAAACCCAGAAATGGCTTTATGGATGGTAGCCAGCAAGTAACTCTGAATGACAACCAATTCTGAGGAAATCTTAAACTTGTCAAATCAATTCTCTTCTCCCAGTGGTTCACAAAACTGAACAGGCAACAATGACTGACACAGAGAGGTCATCATACAACCAGCCATCTCTTTCTAAAAGGCAGACACCCAAAAGCCTTCCCAGCCTTCTGAAATGAAGTAATAACAACAAAATCATATTTAGGAGCATATAGAAGGTTCACTGGAAGCTATCAGGATTTGTCTCAGCTTGAATAGGCTTAAAACACAGCTACTGATTAACTTTCAAACTGTCAGGAATCTACAACAACAAGGTATTTTCTTTGACATGTGTCTGAATCATCAGTATGGGAACAGCTTTTGCTAAACCACTGCTTAAACTGATTTAAATGTAATAGCATGGTATAGTGGTAGAAGGAGGAGCATAATAATCCAAGGAATAACTCCTGAAGGAGTAGCAGGGGCTTTGCCATACTTCATACTGCCATATTCTCCAAGGAAAGGAGAAAACAATCAACAAGAGAAGGACAACTTCATCCCGATCCTGCGAACTGTTTGCTGCTGATAACTTTATAATGCCCTTCCATCCACGTTCTGGGACCTGCCTGTGCTGCTCTTAAGACACATGGACAGAATTGTGCCAGGGCCCAGAGCATTTCTACAAGAAAGCAAGCACATTGTACCTTTGTGTAGGAAGACTGCCCAAGCTCACATACTCAAGGCAATTACTCTAGGCAAACTCTTATCAGCTCTCAGAAAACAACACAATTACTAAAGCATTCGTGCCATCAGCTGCTTCTCATTTCACTGATGCTCCAGTGTCAGTTGTGCTTGTGTTCAGACATGAGTGGTGGAGGATCTAGTGTGATCCAGACAGCAAGGTCTGAGCAAAACTCTTTTCCCTAAATTTTCCATTTAGGAGACTGTTATGACCTCTCAGTTCTGAGAGACCTTGGGCTTCTCCACAGTTACCTATCCAGCAACACCAGAAGGATGGAATGTACCAAGGTGGAAAGATCTAGGTAATCCAGAAATTACTAATCCAAGAAATTTGGTTTTTTTCCTGCTCTAACTGGCTGCATCTACTTCTGCCATAAAAGAACAATTGGTTGCACTACAAATGTCTATGTATTATTGTATCTTTCTTTTACCTTGGGGTAAAATACCCATTTTCCATGGAAAGAGTCAGCAGTAATATTGCAGTATGCTCTCACACTGGCAGTCATCAAGTGTTTGAACATGACTTTGTAGTAAGCTGAGGGCCGAGTCACAAAGCACTACAGTTTCACCAATATCCTCAGCTATCCATCTGAGAGCTTAGGCAGTGTGAAAAGCAGCTTGACAAATGGAGAAACTGATGCACAGTCCATGTCTCTTACTGTTACCTTGGTTCTTCAACCACTGCAATGCCAAAGTCTGAACAATGCCACCATGGCCTCTAAAGGACCCAAAAAACAGAAAGAGTAGGGATGGCAGCAAGTCCAAACCCACTTGACACTTAGCTCTGCTCAGCATACTTGGAGCCTCAATGCTTTCTGGCTTGGATCACTTTTCTTCAGATGGACAAAACATTCTTCTCTACTGCACACACCCTTCTTTCATGAAGCAGCGAAAGCTGAGGTGGATGATAGCTGGGCCCTTTTCTCTCTGCCTGTGTTTGCCTGTGCATTGTTTTAATATGCACTAAGCAGCTGCTCTCTCTGCAATTCATTTTCCTGCTTGCTCCCAGCAATGCCCCATTGTTTGGAAACTTTGATGCACCAGTGTCTATGAACAGCTTGCCAGCAGCACCCACAAAAGACGAAACATTTCAAGACCTCAAAAGACTGACCTAGAGACATTTTTTTTTCTTAAAATTGACATTTTAACAGAGCATGAGAAGCAGGAGTCCTGCTTGGAGTGCCTTATTTCCATCTTCTTGCAGCTCCTGGATTTAAAGGGACAAGGAAACATTTAAATCATCCTCTTACAGGCTAATCCAAACACATTTTCTGATTGTTATTTGCTAGCTCAGGTTGAGATGCTTCAATTTTTTCACTCCTTCTTACTGGATTTCATTAAGCTGTGGAAATTATAAATAGCCAGAGTGCAGGATCAGTCCCATTAAAAATTAAAGTTCATTACAAAAAATCTGGATGAATCATATTATTGCATGAAAATAATGAAATGTTTTTCTTTTTTAATGATAAAATATGCAGATTAGGCCACTTCAAAGTCTTTTTTTTCTGCAGCTTTGATTTTAATTTTCAAAACTAAAAAAAAAAGCAAAAAAAACCAAAAAAGTTTTGAAGCCAGGAAACTACAATACTCCCACCAAAAATGTTTTTTATTCCATTGTAAAAAGAGATGGCCTGAGAATTATTTCCCCCCTAATCTCTTCATCACAGAAATAATGATCTTTTCTTGGATTTAAACATTACTTTGTAGCATTTTCAACCTACACAGTTCTCAGTTGTGTTACTGCATGAAGTCTCGTAATAAGAGAAAAAATGGCTTGCTACAGTGAAGCAAATTAATCTACTTCTCCTACCCTATTTTAAAATCTTAACAAAAACTGTACTGACAGAACAGGTTTAAAAAACACATAAGATTTCATTTCCCATAATGATCTTAGGGGACTAAGTACCGTAATCTGGGATTTATGTTTTGGAGCAACTCTATTGAATCTCCATTCATGTGACAAATTATTGTCAATTCAAAAAAAAAAATACAAAAAAAAAAAACCCACACTAAAAACAACCCAACAAAAAACCCCATCCCCTAAAAATAATAAGTATTAATAATGTTAACATTTTTTTTTCTAATGTTCCTTCTGAAGTTTTAAATCTGTGCATAGCATTTCTAGAATTTTTTCTGCAACAAGAACAGCAGAAAACTGTTTCCTATTTTGCATATGTAAAAAAAAAAAAAAGTAAAATCAGAAGTTCTCACAAATACATTTCAACTGTTGGGGTCTTTCAGGGCAGAAGGATGCTCACAAGGCTCATCATAAATTCATGTGTTGACAACACGATGCCAAGAGACAGCACGCTGCTTGACAGACACCACTTCCCAGGAAAATGGGGAACCATATCTGACACCATTGGAGATGCTTCCGAGACCTCCCTTAGGGTAGAAAACTGCCTCTGAGGGGGTGATGAAAATATAGGAGTCTGGACACTACATTTTTCTTGTTAAGCTATTTTTCACCCGCTAGGTCAGAGCCAATGAAGAAGGAGCAGCGGTTACACTGCCAGAGAACAGCAGGACCACATTTTGCCAGAAGCAAAAAACAATTCAGCAAGGAAGAAAATGATCCCCTCTCTTCCATCTTCCCCCAGGCTTCCTCACAATTTCTCCACTTAGTGAAACCAGGCTCCCAGGGACAGACATACCCATATAATCCTCATCCCTTAAATGTAAAGACCATCTTCCCAAGTGTATGGGGAGAAAACGTATTCCAGTCCAGCCATTTCAAGAGTTGGTGATAATTCTTGTTCCCAGGCCATTTGTAATGATGCCTCATTTTCTTCCAATGTCACAAAACTTCTCTATTATCTACTAGCATTACAGCTGTTGATTTCTTGTTCTCTCTGATGGGACTGTGCAGGGACTTTTTAAATCCAGCGCCTGACAAGAGTTTCAGGGGAGACTGCCATAAAAAAGGCCATAGATTATTCTTAAATTGCTTCTTCTAAGTCCTACCCAGTGGTTTTAACATCGCCATCGGTAAAGTATTAATGGTAATAGTAATAGGAGTGATATCTACAATTGGCCCTCTTGGACAAGCTATATGTAACATATTCCCCATAATAAGGAGCTGCTTTGAGCCAAGGCATCAACCTTAATAAGCTATGCTACTCCTACTGGTGCTGCTAAGAGGTTGTTCGGACAGTTCATTAAACACCATTTTTTCTGCAGTTGAAAACCTAGCAGCACTAAGTATATTTGCTGTGAAAATGGCAGGCTCAGCAGCACATCTGGGGAAAGATTGTTGGAGAAAGGATTTCATCTCATTAGAATTGGTGGGTTGTTTTTTTTTTTTTGTTTTATCAGATTATCATTTTTAATAGTGCATCTAGTTGGATAAGGCAGACCCCTCCTGTCAGAGCAGCCCACAAAACTACTTACTGCACAGTGCTACTGAAATGCAGTTGTTTCCACAGCAGAAACCAGTCAGGAGGGAAAGCACAGAGCAGTTTGGCTGAAGAGAGAAAAAGGAAGCTACAGGCAATGTAACAGAATCTACCACTACTGCCACATGGATTCCAATAGTGTGATTATTTCTCTGTCCATGCTGTGCAGACAGCTTTCAGGTCTTTTCAGAAAGAACAGCCTCAACCTGTGCTGCAGGAGCCTGACAGCAGGCAGCTGGTACAGGGTGATGATACCTGTGCTAGATGGGACTGAAGCAGATGCCCTGCAGAGAACGTTTTAGTCTGCCTGAAAATGGCCCATGAACGATCTGTGAACTGCACATGGCTGGGCTGAAATTCCAGAAGAGTGAATATGCCCCTGGACAGACATACTGGGCAGAAAACAGGTGGGAAGAGGGTAGATGGCAGGTACAGAAGGACAGGAGGAGATCAGACAGCTCTGATCTGGGCTTATACATGTCACCCCACAATACTGATTCTACGGAGGAAACACAGCCCACTATGTCATCCTTTCCAAATAACATTAACCCTTCAGAAAGAAAGAAAGAGGGAGCTAGATGATTCAGAAATTCTCACAATGTGTTTCAGGCTTTAAAGAGAAGCAGATGCTATTTCCTTTCTCTCCTTGCTCATCTCCTTCCCTTTCAAAAACAAGGAGCCCTACAAAATCATTCTCTCCACACAGAACAAATAGTTCATTAGTGTTTGCCTTTGTGAGAGTGGGCGAATAGATTCTGTACCTTGTCGGATCAACATTCGTGCCAATTTTTCAAGGCTGCCTTTCTGAAGCAGATGCAAGAACATTTTATTATATAATACAGAATCCAAAGGGATACTCAGCATACACTGAATTTGCATAGGCACAAATCCCCTGGCTGGTTGCACTGAATGCTGCACTGTCTCTGCCACAGCCCTTGCAATCTCCATAGTCAAGAAATTCACTCAGAGGGCTGAGAGAAGAGGGACAGTGTAGCCAAAGATGCAAATATATTACGTGCAGCTCAGATCCTGACAACTTCAGTTTCCTTTGATTTAGCTTCCCCACCACAAAGAGATAATGGAAACATCAGCAACAGCTCCTGGACTTCCATGGTAGTTTGCAATGGTGTACAGCTCCTCAGAGGGGAATGCTAGGGAAATGGTTGGGAATGTCTTGGTACGAGCTTTAAATAATCGACATATTGTGACTGTACAGACAGACTCTCAAATGTCTCCAGTGGGAAATGGATGGCAAGAATACAGAGAGAAAAGAAAGAGATGTTAAAAGAAGCAAATGAGAGGGACGTGAAGTAATGGGAAAACGAAAGCAAAAGTTTTGCAACATTGGTTGCACCAGCTCTTTGGGAGGGGTTCTGCGAACCCCGATGCACTGCTCAGCCTGGCCATTTCCAAAGATGGATTAGCAAATTAATGTAAGCAGAGCATAAAGTTGCTGACTGTGGTGGTGTTGAGTCACCTTGGGCCTCATCAGCATTGCTAAACATTGCCCGTAACCTTTCCATTATCACGGAGGGTCTGCACAGCACCAGGACCCAACTGCTCCAATAATTTCAATTACTTTCCCTGACAAATTTTATGTTTCATGTATTTTACTGGCCTGATAATTATGATTTCTCTCATTTCTCGCTATCGAGCTTAATGGGTTCCAGCACGAGTGTACGGTTTCAGAAATGAAGTTCCACTTGAATTCACAAGTTATTATCTACTTTCGCTAATGGAATTGGAAAAAAGAGAAAGAGTAGGAAAAGAGATAAAGGATGAGTAGAGAAGGGAAAGCACAGAGGATGAGACAGATGCATGCACAAAAAGAAAAAAAAAAGTCTAAAGAAAAACACAGTGACGAAAGGAAAAACAAGAGAGAAAGAACAGAGACTAAGTTGAGACAAAGATGAAGCACAAGGAGGACAAAACCCAAAAAGAATGCATGGGAGAATGAGATAAAGACTGAGACAGAGAGAGACAGACACAGAAAAATGGGTACACAAACAAATGAGAAAGAGCTGTGTAAGGATCAGCACAAATGAGAGTGGAAAAACCAGCAACATTAAGAGCATTAAAAATGCTTTCTTGCATCATGACTAAAGACTCGATAGGTTATCTCAAACCTTGGACAGGCAGCAGAGATCTCAGCTCTGCACTTTCTCCTGCTGACCACAGAGAAAATGATTAATATCCCCAAAATAATCTTGCTGGCAGAGGTAGATGTCCCAATTAGAGTTAGCTGGAAATTAATATTTGAAAAACTGTTAAAGATCATGGGGAAAAAAAAAAAAAAAAAAGAGTGTAAAAATGTGCTCCTTTTTCTATTGCAGACCTGTCCTTCAAGAAAATTTAATCAAATTTGTTGTCTCTGCTGACCGAAGTTGTCACAGCTTTTCCTTTTGATCATCCCTGAAGTGGTATACAGAGTGTGCTGAAGCTATCATTATTTGCACATAATCATCATCAGAGATGTTTAAAAGAAGGAATGAAAAAGCTAAAGTAGCAATTAAATACCAATCCCAGGCATGGCCTTTCAGCGGTAACTGGTGCCTTTTTTTTCCATTTATGCCTCTGTAAACATCTACCTATATTCAAATTCCCACATTCCCTCCTTCCCTAGCACTACACAGACACTCAGTATGAAAACATTGCCCTAATGTCAGTGAAGAGAAAATTTACACCAGTGATGTTAGAGAGCTAAGAGCAGAATTTTTCTTTCCAACTTTTTCTGTTGTCTAAAATGGCAAGTATATCTACCAGGAAGACCTTAGAAGCTGAAAACCAAAGAAAGATTTTCTGTAAGCTGAAAGAAGTTGCTAAAAGAAAGCAAACATCCCTTAATATTTCTATTTTGACAGCAAAACATTTTAAAAAACTAATGACCCGTTTTACCAGAGATGTTTATGGAGACAGTGTTCAACTCTCCTGCCCGAGCCCAAAGGCACAGGGACACAAATGTGCTGGTTTGGGATGCACTGCCCACTCAAGATGCAAACCATCTGCAACAGGGTTAATGCCATTGGAGCACTGAGAGGAAGAGCAGACATCCAGGATGCCATCATCTACTGACATTGTCATGGTTCACCAGTGGAAAGGTGCTGCTCTGAAAATCACTTACAAGCGAGCCCTGAATGTCATGAGCTTATACATGGCCTTGAGGGGGACAGAAAAGTGAATATAACAAGCAGAGCTATAACAGGTAATAGATATCTTAGTCTAAAGATTTCTTTTTTCCAGATCTTCAGGCAGGTATGTGAGTTAATAATCGAAAACCAGAAAATCTATGCTCAAAATTTGTTCCTAAGCAAACATTCTAAAAATCCACTTTAGGTCAGTCTTCCTTTTTTTTCCCCAAGATTAACTCATTCAGCAAATTTCTCAAGATAAAAAAGCATTCTAAACAAGAACAATCATTAAAAATGTATTCAAAGATATAAAAAGGGAATTCCCAATTATCCTTCTAAATCAATTTTACAGAAAAAAAAATTCTAATTCAAGAAATTTTAAAGGAAGTTTTTATGACCATTTTGAATGTGGCTATGAATTAATTATTTATGTTCCATTGACAATATTTGAGCTGTTTTCAATAAACATGTAGATTTTCCTCCATGTGCGATGGCATTTGGTCAAGCACTAGAAAAATACCCTTCCCTCCTAAAAGCCTCTAAAATGAGCAAACCCCGAAATTTAAACCCAAGGCTAGCACTGTTAATGTGCTAAGTAAATGAAAATAAAATTATAAAGGATAAGGTCACTGCTGTTTGCAGCATTTTTTTCATTATTTCTGATATTAATCCCTTGAAGGGCTCAAACAAGGTTTGAATCAGAGCTGAATACCTAAATAGTGAAAAATACACCTGCACCTGAAGTGAAGCTGTGTGGCCATTTCACATGCATGATCACTGTAATGCCAAGGAAGGGTATTTCCCTGGAATCTCCTTAGGACCAGTGACATGCCAAGTGATGTGTCAAAGACAGGTACCTCAGGTGATATCTCCACTCTCTCTGAATGTAGTATCATCCTTCTTGTTAAAACAGCAACACTACTAGGCCTCCCTAGAAATTTAGGGAATACCACCTAAATTCTGTTTTTTAACTTTTGCAATGGACCGTCTTCTTACACAGAGCGTTTTTAGGTCAGTCCACAACCTTACATTTTCCAGCAGCAGAAACGACTCAGTGATGCAACCTTCTTGTCATTTTGTTCATTTGCACTTTGAAGCCCTGCAGAAAGGAACAATCCCACCAAAACTGAGAATCTTGCATGATTTTTCTTTCACATTGAACACACTGATGCTGAATGGAGGCTGGAACAGTCAAGAGATAGCTCTTCACCCTTTGTTTTCTTTGTCCTGATCTGTGTCCTGTCCTTCTTTGGCAGTTTAGGAATGAGGGTAGGGAGGGATTCTGGATAGATAAGACTTCAAGTGTGGAAGAAGATGTAGAGATTATACAAGAGTTTATGACACATGGTGAGGTCACCATATGTACTAGGAGTAATTCACACAGAATTTCTCATTCCACAATGAAGAGACTGAAGATAGGCAACTCCAAAGTTATGTAGCAACAGCTCAGCCAGAAGGATTTTGTAAATGCTCAAGAACAGGTTTGACAACAGTATCTTGAAGCCAAATCCTTCTGTACTAACACCCCTACCCACTGATGGCTTCTCAGGAGAGGTGATGATTTAGTGAAAGTCAAACCAAATACCTTGGCACAGCCTACACAGTTTTCCAGGAACTCTGGACCATTCCCAGTGAACAGAATCATTAGCTCCAACATCATAGGGAGAGCTAAAGGCTGCCATCCAATGGGTGACAACTGAGACCTTAGCATTCCTGACACAGGAAGGGGAAGAGATCCCCATAGGATCAGGCTTCCAACATCTGTGGGTAAAACGAGGAAGGCAGGGGCAACCCTGGCTCCCCTCGCCAAGGCAAGTGCCTGTGGTACAGGGAAATTCCTTTCAGCTCATGCCTTTGACTAGTGTCAGTAAACACATTCTGTCTGGGTAAGTACAGAGAGGGATGGAACCACTTCCTGGGGCTCACAGAGCCACACAACTGGGATTTTTCTGAGCTTGATTGATCACTGTTGTTTATCTTCCTCCACCAGTAGCCAACATAGTGGTCAATTTCAGTTTCTAGCCCAACAGATTTACATAAGCAGGTGATTTTCCAAGATTGTCTACATAAGAGGAGAAAACTTTAAAATATTTACTGAGCTTGTCAGCAGCACCTGAAAAACCAGTGTTAGGGAAGAACATTTTTTATTCCTCTCTTTCTCATCCCTATGCCAAAACCTCTCTGCGCACTCCTGTGGAAGATACTTTTCTAGCACTGTAATAATAGTTAGTAAATTTGGATTCTATTCCTTATTCTGTCAGAAGTTTTATGAGTGACTTCAGCACTGCCTGTTTCCCTGTCTGCAGAAGAGAATGATCTTTTTTAGTAAAGAAAAAAAAAATAATGTTATTGAGCTTTAACCTTTTGCGTCTTTATATTGGAGAAAAGAATTTCTACCCTTACCGTACATCTCCTTGTCATGACTTGCCTAAATAATAAAATCATACCTTCCAGTGTCTCTGTTTTCACACACTCCAGGATCTCACCTTGCTGCAACTGCTTAAGGTTCAAGTGTTCAAAAGAACTTATCTATCTATTTTCCATCAACTTCAATGAGGACACATTATCTGTTGATTTATTTTAAGTGCTGCGTATCTAACCTCGGGCTCCGGAGTCCAGGAATGTTGTCCTTTGGATATATTTGTGAAGGACTTTGTTCTCACTACTCTAGTTCGGAAAAATCTGAGCGCATATACATTTGCAGAAACTATCTTCATTCCTCCAGCCACTTCTAATGAAGTGGCACTCAAGAAATATAAAGCAAAAACATAATTTTAGACGACAGGAAGCAGCTTCATCCCTGTAACCCTATGCTTGCACTTAATCTGAAAGATGAAGGCACCAGTTAGTGTTTGGCTGCTGGAATAAAGCCCTTCTCAGAGGACAGGTGGACATTTGACAATCTTTGGCTACACAAATGCTATCACAACACTGCTGCCTTTCTTAGTGTAGTCTCTAGAGACCAGAGTCCAATGCCTATAAGCAAAACTCACAGCCTCCTGAGTTTTTTACAGTAATTGCTAGCCCAAAAAATTAGGAAGAAGGGGCGTGGATCTTTGCCTATATTTCTGTGTTAATAAGAAAAGAGAACATACATACAAGCAAGGACAAATCCATGCATCTGAAGACAAGCAAACATTTATATCAGATAGCCAGGAAAACCTGAGGTGCTTCATAGTGAATGTTTTAATTCTAAAAATCTGACATTCAACAGCCGAAAAGAACTATTATTTGCAATCAGAGAGATGTTATGCAAAACATAAGGGTTAATTTTATACCCTCCAGCATAAATAATTTAAAGACTTGCACTTATTTCACTTCATCTTCTATTTTGAGAAGTCTTGGGGATTTTTGATGAAGCTACTTCATTTGCACCGGAAAAGTGTTTCTTGGAGGGCCAGAAAGAGAAACCTTGTTTGTTGCAGTCATTTCCAGAGTCCTTCAGTACACATCAGCTACCTGGGGGAAGCCATTTAATTAGGGAGTTTGACTCTTCTTAGGATTCTTGCCTGACCTTGTCAAAAAGTAATTGATGATATGTGACCTGCAGATTTAAAAAGGGTATGTGACTTCTTCTGTCCCTGCTTCTCCAACTGGCCCTGACGGAGGGAGGCATAACTGAAAGAGTAAGAACACCAATGGGGGAACAACACACAGCTGTTCCTCCCAGCTATGAAAAAATGTAAAAACATTTTTTTTAAAATGTTTTTAAAAGCCCTGTTGGAGAAGCTCTTGTAGCCTCCTTCCTGTGGCCTCCAAGCATTAATCCAGAATTCTGTTTTCTAGATGAAGTCAGAAGGACACAGTTTTAGCCAAACAGATGCCTAAAGGAAAAGAGCAAATTATCCTTCAGCAAGTTTCAGAAGCAGCAATGTCAGGAGCAGATTAATAATGTCACCAGGAGCATACATCATGTGAACACATGCATGAGACAGGATAAAATATTCTGATAGGCAGAGCAAGAGGATGAGTATCATCCTTTCCTTCCCTCCCTTCGCTCTGATTAGGTGAGGAACAAGAGATCATCTTCCAATTAGTTGCAACCAGCTTCAAATACCAGGGAAGCATTTTGCTCATGTGCCAGGACTGGCACAGCAACTTTCTGTACCTAACAGCCCCAAAGCAGAGGTGGGAGCCATGGGAACACTGTGCACAGAGGTGGGAGAAGGCAACAAATCAGCAATTGCTCACCACTGACCAGCCAGAGACACAAGATGGAAAACAAGGCAGCAAAAACAAAGCTCTTGGCAAGTATTTCCGAAGACAAGCTTAACTTTCCACCAAAAACAAAGCCTTTACAAGATACCTGGCTGACAAAATTTTGTCTCAGCAGCTCAGAATTGTCCCCTAGAGCTCTTGCATTAAGAGGCTCAGTGTCTTCATACAGGCTCTGTGATCATGAGCTGAAGAACAGGCATGAAGGCACTTGGGAGTAGAAGACAGTACGATCATGCACACATCTTGCATACTCTTGTGAAAAATGAGAAAAAAAAAAAATGTAAAAACAAAGGACTACCAGCCCCTAGGGAATTGTGGGTGTTGGATCCTGAAACTTACTTTTTCTAGCTTCATCTTTTCCTGTCTCTGCCTGCATATAAAATAAGGACAGGAATGGAATCTTTTACCATCAAATCTTGATCTGGTGACAGTTTTCTCCACTTGATGGTTGAAAGTGCTTTTGAGTTTCAGGCTTCCTTTTATCTTGTTTGCAAACAGAATGACGTTTCTGTCATTTCAGCCATTTGCCCTCATCATCAAAATGGTGATGACAGCCATTTCCTGAAACTATGGGGCTAAGAGAAAGCAGGGGAATGACAAATTTTGGAAGATGGCTGTGTATGTAAAAGTTTAATCAATACAGAAACAAAGTGCTGCTATGTTCAAGAATGCTGCTCATCTCCTTAAAACATCCAAAGACAGGCAGAAGGGAGATTCTAGCTACCATAAGGCCTTTTCTGTGTCCTAGAAGTAGCAGCTGTAAGATGGTTTTCACCTGTACTTTGCCACATAGAAGTAATACACAACAATTATGTTTCTCTATACTGGATAGACCTATTGAGAGGTATTAATACATCTTTAATTAATTATCATTACTACAGATAGCTAATAAAATGTCCTATAATTCAATTTAAGAAGTCTGCTTTAGGTAGCTGAAGGACAAGAGTATAATTTCAGTACTCATTTTCTGTCTGTATGAATGGGATTAATCAGATATGCTCAGAGTCAGAAACCAGTTCAGAGCAGTTTTTCCGGCAGGGGGACCCGAGCCCTCGCCGTGCAGAAAAAGAACAATGATGCATTAGAGCATGACCTTAGGTGAAGCACTTAACCTCTTTGTGCCTCATTTCCCCCCATCTGTGGAAACAGAAATGGCATTTACCTAACTAGCAGGGGTACCGTGCTGCTTAATTCATTACTGCTTCACTGTGATTTCGAGAGTCTCGGATAAAAAGGTGCTAAGAATGAACAGAGGAAGGAATGATACACAGGAACATTACACATAGGCTGGTGCAACAAACTAATTGTCAATTCAGATATGCACTACTTACATAGATATTTGTTATAAAGGGTATTTTTGTAGGTGGTTTTGGTTTGGGGTCTTTATTAGCTTTAATGTGCTGTATTACCACTCCCAGGAAATTCTCTATTAATCCACAGGACAGGGAACAACACTTTTTTTTTCATACCTTATTCCACAGACACATCCAAATGCTGATAGAGAGGGACTGCCTCCAAGCCAGAGATTAGACCTCAGGCTTGGCCCTTCTGTCAGGACTCTTGGAGAAAGAGTTTACAATTTGGGGATATGCAGTTTGCACGATGCCCATGAGGTTAGCCAAAGCCACAAAGTCAGTAAAATCAATGGAAGGATTTGTGTTTGTCTCAACATTCCTTGATTCAAGAACAAGAAACTGATGCAAAGCCTACATAGTCTCCTGAGACACCACGATGAAGCAGCTAGCAACATTTCCTAGGCTGCATTCACATCTGTGACACAGAAGTATTATTGGTAATACTCATATTACCAATCCCTAAAGCCACCTAGTTTCCCAGTTTCTGTTTTAATTCCCAATGCCCTGCCTAGCACAAGCTGTGGGAAAGTTGGCTGATACCTGCAGTATCAGTTGCTAATATGCCACTTGCATGTTTTAGAAGTACAAATTAGAATGGTTTCATTTCTATATGACACTAATCAGGGGCAAGAACTGTGGAGCTTGTATCACCCAGAGAAATCTAGCTACCAAAACTGGACACATCTCAGCATTATAAAACTTGAAGCCATCATGGGGCTGATTTCCAACCTTTGCTGCTAAAACACTGCTCTAACTCCACAGGATCCAAAAGGACATGTTTGTGTCCTGCACTTGACATCAGTAAGAAGAGAAAGTGAGCCCCCTGACTTTTTAACCCCCTCCCACTGTCTCTTCTAGCTTGTGAAAAAGACCTTCCACATTCGGGTGAGAGAATGCCACATGTGTGTGGCTAGTGAGAAAACAGCTCACTGCATTGCCCAAAATTCCAGCAGTAGTGCTTTATAAATCCAGAGATAGGCAGGGCAATATCTAAAAACACGCTCTCACATTCATTTATTTGTCTGACAGGAATGGGAGGTCACAATAAGGCATGTTAGTAAAAGGTTCTGCAGAACAAAGTACTGTTTAACGTGTCAGAAACAACTGAGTGTTATGACCTCACTTTAGATAAACACATTTTATACCACAGACATTTAGGCAAATAATGTTTGGCTATATTAAGTAATGAATAATTATATTAAAAGTAAATTAAATGTAGGAGAGAGGCAAGAAGGAACTGCAATTTGAATATTTCATCCTCTTGCTATTTGTGCTATAAAGAAGTGTCCTAAAGACAGTCATTATACCAAGTCTAGTAATAAGCAACATCATTTCTACTTCTAACTCACTGATTTCTAAAGCTGAGAACCACACCCCTAGCTTGTTTTTTTGTTGTGTTTTTTTAAAAAAAATTGTTTTGTTGTTTGTTTTGTTTTTGTCTGTGGCTCTGTTTTTAAAGAAAAAAGAAGTATTTTTCCCAATTTTTTTAAAAAGAAAGACAGCACAGACCAGTGCATTCTAATGTCTTATGAATCAAATAGACAAGGTTTAGGCTTACTGTGTTTTAAAACCACATGGTTTCAATGCTCCTTATGCCCTGGTTCCTTGGATGCCCAGCTTTTCAACTGAACTTCTCACGCACACACTTCTTTTCTGGATCATCCCTGCTATGGTCTGGATCTCGCAGAAGGACAGGATGGACATCTTGTTATTTAGCTATTTAGTTAATTTAGTTTTATCAACATAACTACTGCTAATAACTATTTATTTAGTTACTTAGTCTCCTTGCTTTTTTATTTGATAGGAAGACAAGGGAGATGCACTTGTGGAAAGTTAAGGATGTTTGCTTACCAGATACAGATTCTGAAAATGTTTGCACTTCTGTGTGCCTTGAAGGGCCTGTGTAGTGAAAGCAGCCTCCCTCATTTGCATGTGAAGAGCACATGAAGCTAAGCAGCATCTCTGGCTGTGCATTGCCAAGTGCTCTCCTCTCTCTTTACGGGATTATGAAGTGCTCTCATAAACTGTCAGACTGACACCTGCGGCGAGCAGCACTCGGGAGTGTCCAAGCAGCACGAGAGAGCACTTTACCATGCCAGAAAGAAGGGAAGGAAAGCAGGGGAGCCCTTAAAAATGAACGAAATCCATACTGAGATAGAGAGGTGCAATTAAGAGTGGCTGGCACTAAAGAAGAAGCTTTTTCTCCATTTTAATTTCTGAATTGCCAAGGAAGCATAAAAAGCCCCTGCATCTACATACCTGAAGCACAAGGCAGCATTTCCTTTTAGAGCAAAGGGGTGCCAGGGACTTTGGTGTGCCCTTTTGCTACTCCTGCCATAGTGTGCTGTCTAGAGTTAAATTTTCAAACAGATTTCAATATTCAACAGGGAGAGCTCCTGCTATAACCTTTGTGATCCTAATGATGAGGCAGAATGCTTTTTTCTCTCTTTTGTAAAATGTTTGCACAAAGAAGTACTGCTATGTCCTTGCTGCTTTCCACACACTTGGAAATACGTGGTCCCTGCCTTATGGAACTTTTAAAGACTAAAATGCAACCAGAGGTTATCAGCGGAAGAATTCACACAGGAATTTTTTACACAAAGCTGTAAATCTCTCTGAGACTGATACAAGAGATTTACACTCCCAACATACAGTGATAAAGGGCATAAAGTTCCGTATTTCTAAATAACATTATACAAGCAAAAATAAAGATGCAAAGGGTCACATGGAGGGATCCACACTTCCCATAGTGTATGAGCAACTCTTCTGGTATGTGGTGGAATTCCTGGCCTGGAGAAAACCAGTCCAGATGTGCCAGGCCTAAAGGAATATTGGATGGAGATTGTGAGTGTTGTGGTGATGCTACAGCTCCCAATGCTATATGACAGCACAAATTCCTCAGTGGGGAAGAAGCATTTAGATCCCTCCCATAGATCATTTATTCACTTTGAAAAATGACAGACTTAACTTCAGCCGCTTGAGAAAAGCAAAGGAACAGTTGAAGACAATGGAAGAGGTGGTAAAAGTAACTGTCAAGCTCAAAGGCAGAAGACTAAGACTTATGTTCAGTTGTCAAGAAAGATAACAGGGAAAGTTAGCACCACAGGGTAAAAAATATTAGAAATGAGTCAATCTCTGGGGAAAAGAGCAAGTCAAAGTAGGAGGAGTGCCAGTACTAAAGTAGATCTTTGGAGATCTTTTCGAATGCATCTGAGTGACTGTTCTGTTGAAAGTTAGGTGAAAACACAACTGTTTTAGGAAAAATAACAAAGGAAACTGAAAGGCAGAAAAAGTGGAAACTACAAAAAGCTGAGGAAAAAAAAAAAAACTGTGTGTATTACTCCCTCAATTTATCAGATCAACTCATAAACACATATCTTCCCTCTTCCTCTTAGAATCCTGTTTGCATGAGCTGGATTCAGGTTTACCAAGGGAAGACATGAATCAGTGGACTCCAAAGCATAAAAGAGGACACACATGAGAACAGAGAACTCTGTCAGTGGCCAAGTTCACGCGTGTGAAAGCTGGGACAGGTACCCACGCGTAAGTGGTAGCAAGTGACACATACGTGATATTTCAAATGCTTCACTCCATAGGAAATGAACTCCATAATATTCCCCCTGAAACAGGTTGCTCCCGGGTGTTTAACGAATGGTTGGTCATTTAATGGCCCGAGGCAAAGCCAAGGAAGGTTAGTGCACTGACAAAGCAGACATTAACTGTGATAACAACAGTTTTCATGGAGGATCATTGCTATTATAAACCTTATTCAACACCATAATGCCAACAGTCATTCTCTGATCTTTCCTTCATCTTTCAAATAAAGTTAGTCTTCATGATGCAGCAGAGCAAACAGTGCAGCCAAAATACAAGACCTTCAACTTTCAATAATTGTCTTTCTGTTTGTTCAGGTACCAACACTATTGGACTTTGGCTAGAAGATAAATCAGCACAAAGAAAGCTTCATTTAAACAGAACTCTGCAAGCACCTTTTATCCTGAAATAAGCAAAGGGAGTGAATTGTCTCCACCAGGCAATTTGGAGGGCACAAAGAGTGCTGCTGTCCACAGAAACACTTGGGCAGGTTGGACAGGCCTCTGAGCAACCTGGTCTAGTGGAAGGTGTCCTTGCTCATTGCAGAATTGGACTAGATGCCTTTAAAAGTTCCTTCCAACCTAAGCCGTGCTAGGATTTTATGACTGGGAGTTACATTTTGTTTGTTTTGCAGGAATCACCAAAGGGTCCATGCAGAGGGGCTGCGTTTTTGGGCTACCAGGCGCTATTCACTTAAATATTACTTCGCTAAGGAAACATGTAAAATACATTGCCTCGAGTAAAAGATATAAAGACTTCTTTTCTCTCCAGTGTCTCATGATGTATAAGATATGCTTGACACTTGAAGCAAAAAGTTCTGCTAGGAAAAAGACCAACTGTGTGGTATTTGCTTTGGAAGGCACAGAAAAGCCTTCCAGCCACAGAAGCCATTAAAGATGGAAGCAAGCAGGCAAAAGCTACAGATGGTATTGAGGTGCCACTATGGAATCCCTTCATGGTGCTCAGAAATTAAACAAAAGGGATTAATTTTTTTAAAAATTTTTATAGTAGCAAAGATAAGGTATCATAAGTATTACCCTACAAAGATTGTAACTTGGTCTCTCACAAAGATTCAAGAGCCCTAGCAACAATTAGGCCATTGAGGGCTCAGAAGATGAGCCTAATTAAAATCTTCAGTGCAGAGATCAGTGACCTGACAATATGACTTGATCTTGTCAGCTCTGCCACATCATCTTCCATCTATTGGTGAAGGACCAAGAGGCAAGAGCAATGAATGAGGCTGGCCAAAGGTTGTGGGAAGGGAAAAGACAACGTACAGTATCACCCACACACTGGAAAAGCAGCAATCAGTGGAATTTACAGAAACTAAATCTCAATTAGGCTTTGAAGTTTAAAAATGAAAATGACTGAGATCAGATGGCTGAAACATTTGTATCCAACCCATATGATAAATGTGTTTAATATTAGTTGTACTTTGAACTTTGCTATCTCTTTCCACTTTAAGATCTCAAAAGGTTTTGCAAGCTTTAGAAATAAAGCCTCATAATACCTCTGCAAGGTCAGCACTATTATTCTCATTTGTAAAAGTAAAATAACTTGGCCAAGGTCACATACAGAGAGTCAGTGGCAGAGCCAGGAATAAAACCTATCTTTTTTGACTCTTGGCTACATATATTTAAGGTGATCTGCAAGGGAAAAATACTTGGGTATATGCCTATTTTTTTCTTTTCATTTTTATGATGATGAATAAAGAAAGCATTAAGATTCTTTTAAGAGTTCATATAAACTGGCCTGAAGGACAACAGTGGTACTTCGAACAGGAATCATGATACAGATTTAATTTTCAAGCACTTTGAAATCCGCTGGGGAAAGAAAAGTGCTAAATTAAATGCTGGTTAATAAATAACAACAATAATGATAATAATAATCTGCCGTAGCACTAGCAGAATAACTCCCTATATGAACACTGTATTTGAGAATAAAAGTAAGATGCCTCTGATACAATTACTTCCTCTCATTTATGGCTAGGCCACAGTGGTATAATTATAATTATTCCACTATAGTTCTACCAGTTCATTTCCCTGTGTAAAATAAGCCCTAAGGGATTCTTTTCCTGCTTCTATTCAACATTTTAAATTTATATTCTTTTTACTCTAGACAGACTCTGATGGAAAATTCAGAAAACTACTGCATACCAGGAAACCTGGGGGCACATCTACAGATAGCATTAGGTTGTCATAACTCTGACTCTGTAGATCACCTGAGGATCTGGTTTTAAAAAAGTGAGAAGGAGGGATCTGTGACAACACTGAGCTGGTTTTGTTTTGAACCACACGGAGCTGAGATGAATGGGAAGCCATCAACTCAACAGCTTTCCAGGAAACAAACAGGAAATCCTCAAAACCAAAACCCCTTTCCTGTCCCCTCCAATTGAGTGGACTGTATGAATGACAGATGCTCAATCTCTCTAAAAAGCCCAGGGTTAAGTACTCTTTGACATTCTGAAAGTATGGGTTCTGACTGTAACTAAAACAACAAAGCACCATAAACTCAGTAGTTTCCAGTACATTTATCTTTTCCACGTTAGATGAAAAGCCAAAGTACACCCTTTTAAACAGGTGTCATATTTCATGTCAGGCACCTAAATTGGAGCACCAGATTTAGCACTTATGAGGAAAATCCTGCCTTGCAAATCTGTGATGTCATTCACACAACAGCCACCTTTCCACTCAGAAATCTTTACTTACTGGAGTGTTCTGGCCATAGTCAGTACTGTAAATCTAACAAAGTTCTATGATATACCTCTATCCCTACCTTGGGCTCCTATTTCACTGCTTATCTTCCTCTGGTACACCTGGCCTTAGGTCAGTGTTATGAGATACAGCCACCGGATTGCACATTCTGTGGCTGCACTCCAACAGTGACAGAACCCTCCTCGACCGTGGCTTTATTTTTATGCAAGGGAAAATTGAATATTGGTGGGAAGGCAGCTAAATAATATGTCTGGAAAAACAGTACAACTTAGATCTTTGTAGTTATAAGTTCAGACTTCAGCAGTCACACTTCTGCTGTACATTTCTGCATCTGTAATTGCACACTGTGTCCTTTCGATGTGATTTGAAGAGCTTTGCATTGCTAAGCTTACCTAATAATAGAAAAAGGCTACAAAATCCCCCAAGAAGCCTTATTATAGGAGCTTGCTGACTGTTAGCAAAACACTTCCCCTGAATTTTTGAGTCTAGACATACACATGTATATGCTTTATGAAATGAAGGCAAAGAACGACTTGCTGATTTTGGATATCCATGTCATGCCAGCGATTTCCCTGCCATTACTGCATTTTAAGCACATAGTAGAGGCCGCAGAACTTAGTAAAAAAAGGTTGCCATATTTGTAACATAAGCAAGAAAGGGAAAGGCCCATCCATTTTAGAGGTGCTGCCTCAGAAAGGTCTCTGGCACCGTTAGAAATTGTATCCTGGAGGGTCAGACAC
Source organism: Cyanistes caeruleus (assembly GCF_971803275.1). Lineage (NCBI taxonomy): Eukaryota > Metazoa > Chordata > Aves > Passeriformes > Paridae > Cyanistes > Cyanistes caeruleus. The sequence continues at coordinate 91,817,925 of NC_141703.1, read as the reverse complement.
CAACAACGCAACAGCAGAACAGACACAAAGACCTTTCATGGCAATGTATGAGGAAACTTGCAAAAGATGGAAAACATGGTTGCCAAAGTCTACTACATCTCCTTGAGGAGTTGGGAACTGAATCGCTATTTTTCTATCATTATCTGAATCTCCAGCAGTAGAGAAAAAATGCCAGACTTTTGAAGGTAATTACATAGACATCTCTCTGATAATAGTAGAACTATTAACAATGCCATGTTTGTCTTACTGAGATCAGTAGTACAGCATTATACACTCACTGTGCATTTTCCCAGCCCACTGCACACAGCAGATCTAGGTCTAAGAATCAGACTGAAAAAAGACTTGGGCCTTTTTCTGAAAGCTCATGCTGCTGCTGGGATACACCACACATGCTCCAAAGCATGACCATTTATTTATCAGAAGAAGGAAGATCACCCATTTGACATGCATGAAACACCAAGTGGTCATTAAAAAACAAACAAATAAAAATAAACAAAAAAAACCCCACAACCCTCTTTGCCAAGACAGCAATTCTTTCTCAGGTGTTCATTTGACCTGGAAGGTCTCTGGATGATAAAGATGATTGAGTTACTAAACTAAAGGTAACAACACTCTGATTCCCCCTTGCTGGGGCGATCAGGTGATGAATGGGCAGGAACACAGATAGAAACATCCTTGTAATGGAGGCAGCTCCCTAGAAGAAGTTTGATCTAGGTATCAAAGAAGGGGAGAGGGAGGACAAGAGAGGTCTAGGCAAAACAGAGCCAGTGTATTAACAACATTGCTTTTCAGTACACCCCGTAAGAGAGATTTCTCTTAAAAGAAGGTGTCTTGGTTCTAGAAGACAGGTGTCCGCTAGGGAGAGCAGGAGCCTCCCTTGGGATGAAAGAATGTAGACCCCCTCCCTCCGAATTATTGTAAATTTGAAATCAAGGGGGCTTTCAGGCAGAGATCTGGGGATAGGAATTACAGTTCTTTACTAGTAGAACCAGGGAAACAAAGAAACAATAACTACAGCAATAACAAGAACACAGAACCAGGGACCCCGGGACAGCTTTCTCGGCTGAAATGGGATGGAGGAGAGGCTTTGTTTCACAAACCCCTCGGGCAGTCAGTCCCGGTGCTCCTGCAGGGCTCTGAGGAACAGCCGGCTGGAACAGCAGGGATGAGCTGAGATCCTGGGCTGGTGGATGAGGTGGATCAGCAGCTCTGCGGCGGTGCCTGGCACTGCCACATGTCCCAGCAGGACAGGGGTGCAAGGCCACCAACAAAGAGGGAGAAGGAGAAGAAGCAGCAGCCCCATCTGGGTGATGGCAAAATTCCCTTCTCTCCACCGCAGCAGCTCCGCGACCCAGCACACGAACGTCCTTCCCCGAGAAACCGGAGAAGAACCAGCCCAAAAACTGTCCCCACCCTCCTTTTCTGCCCCCTTCCCCGCCCTGGGCCCGGCCACTCATTGTCCGTTGTGAGCACCCCTAAGTACCGGTAGTTAGGTTGTCCCAGCACATAATGGGTAAAAATTCCCCGGGCAGGCCAGAAGGACAAAACAAAAAAAAACAAAAAACCAAAAAAAAAAAAAAACCCAAAAAAAAAAACAACAAACAAACAAAAAAAAAACACCTAACCCTCAACAGAAGGTGACACAAAAGATAATATTCAATGAACCAAATTATAACATCTACTTTAACAAAACCATCTGAGCACAACAGTTGTGCTTCACAGTTTGCAACACAATTCACTTTACAAAAAAGCAAGGAAGGTGGAAACAGATACAAGCCAGTTCATTTCAGGAACAACCTGAGGTAAGAACCCAGAAGTACATTTTCTTGGCTGAGTGCTCTGTTGATTGGACAGGGTGATTCCATGGACTGAGTTCACTACTGACTCAAAGGTTTGACATGGTATCTTTCTTCTAAACATCTCCTCTAAGGTGCAGCTTTCCCCAAAGTGGAAACATAGTCTTCAACCTCTACATCAGCACTAACAACATCCAGGGTACACTGGAGAACAATTTCTGAGCAACTTAGATCCCAACGCAAACAACTGTCCCACCACATGTATTCTGTCCCTTTTAATTCTCCAGGGTCATAACTACTCCTCTTTTATGACAGAAAGAGCAAGCTTTGTCAATATTCATCTAGGCTTCTATATGCTGGGCACCATCCCAGTGAAAACAATGGAGATGCACTGTGTGCTGCACTGAAATCAACACTCTCTAGTCTCAGGGTCTTTCTTCCAGTCTGGCAGCACAGGAATGTGGAGATATTACCTACAGCCAGTGTTTCCCAAGACAGAATGAGACATGCTAGGATCCATCCCTTCAACTAGAAATACTGATTTCAGATGGCAGGGAAGTAGAACTGTTTCACTCATTAGAAGCAGTTTCTACCAAAAGCTGCTGCAATATGCATGGTCTCACTAACCCCACAGTACCTTTTTTCAACTTTTTTTTTTCAGGTAAAAAGGTATGAGATATTTAGAAAGTAGAAGAGGCAAGCAGAGGTGGATAGAAAAAGCAGGTTAACTAACATGGAGATATTTGTAACCAGCAGGAAAGGAAAGCAGAAAAGTCTGTCAGAAAATAAGAGTCAAATATTGCAATCCTGCAGCATCTGTAAACATGAATTTAATTTGGTCACTCAGTTATATTCAGTCTTTCCTGGAGAAAAGTAAACATCATGAGAGAGGGAGAAAAGAAATTTTTGCTTCTAAAACTGTGAAGGCTTTCTAATTTTCAAAAAGTGATTGCAGTGTAGGCAGAATTTTGACTCCATTGACTTGAGAATTGAATTCCTCCTTAAAGACAGTGAACAGTCATAGTAGAAACCTGCTCCCAGACATTGACCCCAAAAACCCTGCTTAATCTCTCATTTGAAGGACTTGCTTCTGGTACAATCAGTGCAGCAATGTGTCTTACTCTGTTCAGTCCATGCCTGCTGGTCTTTACACCAAGCAATGGTATTAAATCAATAACAAAAGCTAGAATTTTTTGATATATGTGGAAATTATTTTAGCAATGTAGACAAAAGCTTAGCAAGACTTCTTTCACTGCCTAACTAAACTCCAAAAGTGGTGAAGAGCATAATTTGATGGGGGGAGTGTAAGGTTGTGTATATTTAGAGCATCCACTGCTTACAAAAAATCAGAGATGTCACTAAGATGTTGATGCTTTAACCTACATAATACCCAGCCCAACATAAACAAGGATTGTCACAGCAACATTGGCTCGAAGCACTTTTTTCCTCTCATGTGTAATTTCTCACTGTGTGAATTATCCCACCACACTTCAGAGCTTCAGGTTTCCACACATTTCCCTTGATTTCTTATCAGAGGATGGTGAGGAAGGGAGGCCTGACTTCAAGGAGCACAAGGCAGACCTGCCACATTTACTTCTATCTCCTCTTCTACTCCTGTAGAAGTAGGTTTGTGTGGATGTTTCTATGCTACTTGAAGGACCCCCCAGGGAAGACAACTTCTCAGCCAGCTGCTGAAGCTGGTTTCCTAACAGCACAAACAGGAAGGAGCAAGGCAAGGGACCCAGCCCAGTAAGACAACATGAGATACCATATGAAATCTATTTTATGCTTATCACCTGGACAGACAGTCCATAGCAGTCACAGGCCCCACAGAATCATCAGTGGATATACTGGCCTATTTTGCCCTTAGAAGACTGGAAAAATGAAAACACAGTTATTGAATGAGCAGTTAGGGTTTATCCAGAGGCTGTGGAACAGGAAACTTGACAAAATTTTTTCTTTCTCTTAATGGTCTGTGATTTGACCAACACGGTATAACTGTGCAATATCTAAATTAAATTCTTATTGAGACAATCTTACTTCAAGCTAGACTTCTTCTCTCCTTTCGAATTTCCAGACCAGACAGAATGAACACTGATGATCAATGAAGTTCAACCAAAGTTCAGCACAGAGGCAGTTCCATGCAGGAGACTAACTGAGCAAATCTAAAAGACCATGGTGTAACACACTTAGTCAGGAGATTGCCAAAAAGGCAGCTCTGGAGTTCAGCATAGAGGCTATTCCCTCAGTTAATGTAAACTCAAACTTACTTATCTGCTATGTTGTACCTTTTGCCCTTTCCAGATTAAAGTCAGGACAACATTCCCCTTTTTCTTGTCCTTCTCCCCATTTTCTGTTTCATAAAATGAACGAAACAAGGACTATCACAAAATTAATTGTGAAGAAAAAACCAAACAAGCAGAGCAGAACATGGCAGATTATGCAGTTAGACGGGAGGAGGTATAACAAAATCAGAGGAGGACAGGATCTGCTTTTACCCACCAACTGCTCCTCATTTGTACAGGGAACCACAGTATATCATCATCATTCACCTCTATTCCACACAAATCACTGTGCTGTAACCATTTCATACCTTCATCTGAGTCTCTATCAATCCTCCTTTTGGAGACAGCTCCTGAAAGTCCTCCTTTTTTTCTGTTTCCCATTAGAGACATGCACAAACCCCTCAAAGGTACAGTTTCACCATGCTTCTTCCTGCACCAGATCTTACCAGAGTAAACTAGGGAGCAGGAAACCTCAACTGACCAGACAGAAACCTTATTGAGTCTGTGAAATATTTCACATATGTTCTGATGAGGACGGTGTTTTGCTACAAGATCAGGACATACTCAAGAAGGAGAAGTAAAAATAAGGTAATTGCAGCCAGAGAAGAATGTACTGAAAATATGTGAGAGAAAGAGCCCTGCAGACACCAAGGTCAGTGTGGAAGGCAGGGGAGAAGGTGCTCCAGGTGCCAGAGCTGAGATTCCTCTGCAGCCCATGGTGAGGCAGCTGTGCCCCTGCAGCCGATGGAGGACACAGAGATCCATGTAGGAGCTCCATGCTGGAACAGGTGGATGCTTGAGAGGAGGCTGTGAGCTCATGGGATACCAGTGGATAAAGAAGCCCATGCTGGAGCATCCTGTCCTTGAGGGACTGCTCCCTGTGGAAGAGTGACCCATGTTGCAGCAGTTTGAGGGGTGCTGTTGCCTGTGGGAGGTGGAGCCACGTCACAGGAGTTCATGGAGCACTCTATCCCTTGGGAGGGACCCCAGAGTGCAGCAGGGGAAGGATTCCTCTCCCTGAGAAGCAGGAGAAGCCACAGGTGATGAACGGTCCATAACTCCCATTCTTGTCTCCTTGTGCCGCTGGGGGAGGAGGTAGAGCTGGGAGGGAGGGAAGGGTGGGCAGAAGGTTTTTGAGGGTTCTATTTTGCTTCTCATTATCCTGCTATGATTTTGTTATTAATAAATTCATATCTCTCAGTTGAACCTGTTTTGCTTGTGATGGTATTTGGTGAGTCATCTCTCTTGACCCTTATCTCAACTCATGAACCCTTTGTTAAATTTTCTCTCCCCTGTCCAGCTGCAGAGGGGAGTGAGACAGAGATTTTGGTGGGTGCCTGGCACTCAGCCAGGGTCAACCCACTACACTGGGATGACACTGAACATACAGCTACACCGAGAGCAAACGTGACTCAAAGATTGAAAAAACAATTTATTTTCCCCAGAAGCTAAAAGGGCTTCCATTTCAGTCCTAAGCTGCTCTGCAAAAGAAAAACAACAGTCATGATGCTTCCTTCAGGAAATAAAAGACTCTATTTAGAGGAAAGCAAGGAAATTATTTTGATAACAGTTCATAACTTGAAGCACTTGTGAAAAAGGTGGAGGCATCCTCAAAGTTCATTAACTTCTGAAGCAGTGTTCCAGCCCATCTTTGATAGTGAACCCCCCCCAGAGTAATGGGGAATGCTACAGGTTTGAGCATCCTACATGGTCTCCTTAGAACAGAAAGGAGCCCACCAGGTGCAAGCCCTGTTCCCCTCTTTCAGAAAGGCTATGTTGTATAAGGAAATAACACTCTGGTCAGTCATGGTCAACAGACCTTTTGTCTTTGGATCACTTTTCTCCTTTCCTTCCATTTGATGTTTTTTTCTCCCTTTCTTTTAATGAAGGCAATATTTACAGCCAAAGCAGTGCTGAGTAAGATGCAGTGATTATGGCTGATTTTATCACAGCCGTATTACTTAGCTGCAAGGTGAAGCGCTGTGCTAAAATGGATCATGAATCCCTGAAATTGACTATCCGTCACCTTTATAATCCTGATGGAAAGGCAGGTCAGATCAGGCCTGACAACTCCTCATGCAAACGAGACTACACCAGTGACGTCTGCTCGCCTCAAAGCATTTATTTGTCTGGAGAGGAAGGTGATGCCTTAGGGAACTGGACTAGAGAAAGAGGGAGAGGAGAAACCAACTACTCCAACTGCCCCTGCAGGAATCAAGTGAAAATACAGGAGCCAATTTTGTGCACAGAAAGTCTGCTATGAGTATTGAATGAAAGAATATTACAAGCAGCTAAGAATCAGGTCTGCGGCATGAATGCTTCCCCCCAGGTAGAAGAACAGATTTCAGTTTCAAAGTTAAAAAAATAAAATAGCACCACCCCACCACTGGGAATTTGTAGGAGCAGATGAAATCCATAAAAGAGGAAAAAAACCTCTAAAATGTCTGAAGATTCTGGTCATAATTACTTCCAGTTCAGTGTCACTTTCTCACAAAGTCAAATTTAAGGAGAGTGTAAGTTTGGAGACCAAATCCTTCAGGGTGTAAGCAGTGGCCATATGTGTGGCACCTATGCAAGAAAGCCCACAGAATGCTGGAAGTGTTGAATCTCACAGGAGGTGTTTATTTGGAGACAATCAGTTCACATGATGAGAAAATCACTAAACTACTCCATTGAATTTTTTTAACTGGCATATGGCCATATTAAGGAAACTTCCAAATCTGACCGTTCACAAGACTCTAGCAGTCACACGCCCAAGGTCAGGAGTTTATCTGCTAGGACCGGAGTTCCTTTGCAACAAGTAGCTCCAGTGAGCCAACACTTGCCTTGCTTGACTCTCTACATACCCCAATCACATACTTTTCCTAATCTAGACCAGGTTTCCTTAAGTTTGACCCCAGGTTTCCCTTAGCAGAGTCTCAGATGTCTCATTCCATAAAGCAATTTATTAATGATTCAATAACACAGAAACAGCCCAAGCTGGTGCCTCTGAGGAAGAACCAGCAACAAAGCTCCCCCTTGGCTTTCATCCCCTCACAGTCCAACCTCAAAAAACTCTTGCTCTTCCATTCTGAGTCTTCAGCCCTTTGCAGTGTCTCCTGGTGCCCATCCATCTGCCCTGTCCACCAGTCTTTGTGCCCTTTATTTTGAAAAAGGTTGGCTGCTCACAGCCTCTTTTCTCTGGCTCCTGCCACCCAGAACCCAACCTGCAGAGCCCACTGCAGCTGCACCCAGAGCTGCCTGCACCAAAAGTATTCCTAAACAGCCACATGCAAGGGGGACACTCTAGGAGAAAAGGCTAACTAGCATGTTATTTACTGTTTCTAATGAGATTGATGCACTGCTTTAGGTAAACAACAGCTTCTTAAGGCAAGACTTGACCTGAAGCAGGTTGTCTCATTCATACACCTCCCAGGTTTGGGCATATCTCAGTACCTCCGAGCAGAGTGCTTGCTCTTGGCTCCCATGTTCTCTTTCCAGCTTAGTTTCTTACAAATCAGGCAGCCTTGCCATAGTCACTATGAACACCATGAACACTACTGTTCCTTATTCCTGCCCATGCTAAAAGATGTTAATACGATGAATGTCACAGAGCTACTACACCCTTGTTGTTAAAAGCGGGGTAGACTTTTTGAGATCCACAGATAGATTATATTAAAGAAGGGCAAAGACTACTTACATCTTGCTCTTCTCACCTGTCCTTTCTTCCCCTTTCCTCTAGTGCCTCTCCTGGGTAAGTCACATCCCAGCTAAACCTCTTAGTGAGTGATTACATTAGAGATAGTGCTAATTACCAAGTGTCTCTTCCTGGTACAATCTTATCAACACCCCACACTTTCTCCCCTGAGGTGAGGGGGCTTGATCCATTTCATAAAAGTATCCTAGTTATCTGCTCCAGCAAGCTCCATTCCCTCAGGCCTGAAGGTGGATGGCTTTGTTTTTGTTTGGGTTTTTTTCACCCTAAGTACAGATTCAAAGCTTTTCTGATAGAACTTCTTGCAGGAAGGTGGGGTTACTCCAACAACAGGCTCGTGGCGCTGTCCTGTGTGTACAGAAGGAGCCAGCCAGTTCCCAAGGTGCTGTGTTTCAGGTTACACACTCATAGGCTTGTTCCCAGCAAGCCCTGCAGTTCTACTGCCCTCCACCAGGCACAGGAACTCAACACCAGCCCCACAGCTGGGAACACCGACTTTGGAACATGGGGTAATAAAGGCAGAGCAGATGTAGCTGCAAGAAACTCCCATCAATGCTTTGGAAAGGCTACTGAATCACAATTTAGTATTGCCTGGTATTTTTTCTTTTCCTAGAATGTCCATTTGATCAAGTGCTGCCAGGGCCATGCTCTTCTGCCCTGCAGCACTCCCAACCCTGAGTTTGGGGCTCCCCCCACATTTCTGACAATTTAACATGGGGTAGGCTCAGTGACCCTGTGGGTGTGGCTACAATACTGATAGTTACAAAGGCTTTAACAGGGTAATATCATCTTGTATTTTAATCCAGAACACCATTTGCTTTCTTATTAGTGGATGCTTCAGCTGTATTCTTTCCGGGGGCTTAGTTATTTTTATGTTTGAAGGTTGTTAGTGCTTTGTTGGTTTGTTTTTGGCGTTTTTTGGGTTTTTTTTCCATATAATTTGTGTGCATATTACTCGCTGTCCCTGGAATTCATTTTGTTCCCTGCTAATGAAACCTCTGCGTCGCTAACAAAGCAGAAAATAAAAAAGGTAAATAGCACTCTCCAGAAACAATTTGTTTCTTGTTCTGTAAATTTTTGCTGAACAGCATCTCAGGGAATTTTCACCCCAATAAGAGAAGAGAGAAGCAGGAGATGATTGAGAAGGGGCTAGAAAAGAAGTCAGTTGATCTGGAAAGGAAATAATATCTATATGCACATTGTAGACAAATAGGTGCCCAGACAGCTGCACCTGTGAAACTCCAGAAAGCACTTGAGCACCTAAGTAATTTGATTGAGTAGAAACCACTCATTGTAGAGACAATTGAAGGGGGAATTAGTTTGCTCATGTTTAACCATTTGGATCTACATCAAGAGTCAGCTGCCCTTGCCAAACTCAGACAAGAGAAGAGGACACACAAAATTAATGAGCAATTCTGTTCTGCTAAAATACCTAAGATAGGTATAGACTGTGTCCAGTGGTATTGGTGTCAAGGAATACAAAAGGAGATGAAAAAACTTAGGAAGAGGTAGTGCTGGTTTTTTCTAGTATGTCTGATGCTACTATCTGCTAAGGAAAGGTAAAAGACATTCTACTAAATGTAGTTTCTTTCTCACATAGGTGAGTCATCATGTTCACTTTCAAAAAGGTGAATACAAATCACAAGGCTGAAGTTTTCAAAAAAAATTAGACCACTGAAGAGAAAGTTCGTATTGAGGATTCTAGATTAAAGGCTTGCAATTGAGAATGATCTGAATTTATAGCTGCTTCCACTGATTTTACTGTGTGACATTCAGATCCTAAACTCTCTAATCCAAGCAGGGAGGTAGAAAACAATGCCATAGGGCAGTAATGGATATGCTCTTACATCCTTTCCACCAATTATGAAGTAATATGTCATCTCTATGCCTTATTGCTTGGGAACTAAGAAATTAGTGCACTTCCTGGAAAAATAAACCAACCAACTTCAGATTCAGCCAGAGTGAACCACACTGAAAAGCAGATTTTATTTCTGAGATTACTCCATTGGCTAAAGTAGCCATGGGAATTAGATGGCCAAAGGCCATGTGGCCCTAAGTCCCTTAGCCAGCTTTAAAACTGCATGCACAGCGCTCCACGCATGAGCACACCTTCGCCCTATCACTCACTGGATTACTGGACCAGCCCTCGTATGGAAGATTAAATACAAACTGCTCTACTGCTAAAGCATATTTATTGAGCTTTAAACACCATGTAATTTATACATCTCTCCTCACAGAGTTGGAAAAACTCCATCAACAATAATAACGGCAACATTCAATTTCAATTGGTGTGTTTTTAACCTACAATAAGCAACCTGTTATAACTATAAAGAGGTCTTTAGAAGTTATGCAAGGTATTAATTGAGCTGCTACGAGATCATGCAGGTTGGTTTTGTAGTAACTCTGCACTGAGAAAGAATGCAGCAACCAGAAAAATCCTGGCAAGACAGCAGCACCATCTCAAGAGATGATTGCTTCAGCTGTACTAGTTATTTACATGAAGTCAATTCCAAGCGATTATTAAGAACATGAGGTTTATCGTTCAATATAAAAGGCCAGTTCATTACGTCCCCACAAGCTACAGCTTAAATGGCAAACCTCGATAATTTAGTTTTTCTAACAGCAGTTTCGAATTTAATCGCCGCACAATAACTGCATTAATTCTGAATTAATTTCTTAATGGAGATGTAATTGTCTTGAGTTTCATCTGAGGGGCCAAAATACGCTCTCACCAGCATAAATCTAGTGGAACTTCATGTGAGAGAGTGGGATGATTTCAGCATTAGGAAATTTGAAATCAACAGGCAGCTGAGTTTTACACTGGCAACAGAGGAAACAGCATGGCCCAGCCATCATTTGCACTGTTTCACTTTTGGTCCCATAGTTTTCCTGGGCAACATCCTTAACAAGTACTGAACACAAATGAAATCACGTCTGTTTACTACCATGATTATGATAATACTTCCTCCCAAAAGGCTGCAAAGCATTTTGCTACAGGGAAGACATCTCTATCAAGAACAAAATGCTTTTAGGTCTGGGGTGAAGACACTGGCTCATATAGATGGAGAAGTTAAAAAGGCAGATGGACACATTTCCATTTGGCTTAGACATTCAAGCTGACACCTCCAAGTACTATAACAAGCCCTGTATGAACAATTTAAAGACAATGCCTTCAGAAGGCATTCACAAGAACTGCTATTGTGGCAGGCATGCTGGAAATCCTTAAGGTAGAACTAAAATCAATGGGAACAAAAAATGACCACTGCTACAGTCATAATAGGGATGAGAACAGTGATGGTAAGAAACTGATGCTGTAGGAGGAATGCCTAGATAGCATGAACAGGGACTGACGAAACATATTTTGGCTCTTCCAGTTGTCCATTTGAGTGAATGAACTCTTAGTGGCAAGAATAAAGTTGACAACACAAAAAAAAAGGCAAAGAAATAAACCATCTGGAACAATCAGTGTGATTGTTCAGATCAAAGTTTAACAGATTAAAGTCACAGTGACAAATCTGCAAGTCACACAGGAGATTTGAGTCTACTGAGTGCCCTAAAGCTGCAAGGAGCTTCTTAAGGCTCATCCCATTCAAGGCTATACCAAAGAACATACCAAGTGTGGCAGTAACACCTCTTAGAATCTGAGCCAGACAGGTAAGTTTCAAACTGAATCCATGATAATAAGTAAAGCTGATTGAGAAAACACAAAGTAACATAGCCCACAATTCCCTTACTTCAGTTTAAGGCCTACCACCATATACAAATACAACTCCTCTCTGATGCTGCAAGCAGGCAGAGAGAAGAGAAAATTTTCAGATGTTCGCGTTAAACATTTTCCTACCAGCAGCACACCAACCTCATGTGAATTTTCCATCCATTTTACATCTGTTCACGCCACTGGTGACACAGAACCCCTGACAGCCCCTCTAGTGTTCGATTTAATATTTATCAAATGAGAAGAGCAGTCACAAACAGTATGCTGCTAAAACATCACTCACCTGCTCCTTGAGGACCTCCTCCACAAACACTGCCCTGACACAACCTTTGATAGAAGAGAGCAGCTTGTTTTGAAGTCTACTATTTATATATGAACACATGGATTCCTTTACACAAAAGACATATGTAAGCAAATGGATATTCACTACCTTTTTTTGCCAAGGCAAAAAGTCATAAAGACTATTCCTCCTCCAGAGCCAGAAAGGCCTGAGCAGAAAGTGTTCATGATGTGAGCAAGGCAGTCAGCATCAGACGTTGTGTTAAGAGATTAAGAGACCCTGGCTCTTTGAATGCCTGAAAAGGATGCCAGCTTTCAGGTCAGTGAGTTGACTCTCCTTATCGATAGAGGTCATGATGAAATTTAGCGGATCAATCATCTAAACTGTTGGAGAGAAAGGAAAAAGACCTGCCAGAACAGTTTTGATTTAATTTTTTATCAAAATCTAGTCTCTCCATGGAAATTGTCAACTTCAATGAAATGTTTGATGGCTAAACATTCAAGAGTTTCATTGTGTTAATCTCAGAACATTTTGTACAGATCCATTTTTAAATTTTTTTAAGTGTCATGTTAATATTTCATTTAATCTATTGTTCTCTATCAGATGTGTGCAAATTATTATTTACTTATTAGTATAGTACAATAAAAAAGGAAAAGCAAAATCAGAGGAAATAGTGAGAGTTTAAATAACAAAAATTCTTCTTCATTGAGAGAAAATTGAACTCTAAATTCAGAATTCATCTCAATTTATTGAGACAAGCTAAAATTCTAGCATGCACAATATATCTGCCCCAGCAATTTCATCATTATAGGCTCTTCTGGCCATTGCATAATCTGTATCAGGCCAGCTGGGGAAGGAAATAAAGCTTAGAGAAAGAAAGGAAGATATAACTTAGCTATACCTTAGAAAGAAACAAAATTTGCTATTGCCTCTGGCATTCTGTGGTATCACAGACGTTTGGCCTGTGGTGTCCCGATTCCCTGAAATGCAAGACAAAGTGTAATTCACTTTAGGGGAGATTTTCCAAAAGCAGGTGACAGACCAAAGACTTACCTGTGGTACAGTATGTCACTGGATTAAGTAATTTTTATGTTTTCTTTAGGTCCTTATATCACATCCATCACTACAGTACTGTAGCAGCTGGTGATGTTCATCAGAAACAAAATCAATAAGCAGTCACATTAAATGGTGGCCAAAACTGGGTTCTTAATTCCACACTTTGGCAGAGAATAAATAGCATGGTCCTTCACACTGAAGGACCAAATATGATCATGAAAGCCCCAGTGAGCCCCATGCTGAATCTCCACAATAACTTACAAAATGCACCTATACATTGCTACAAATATAAGCCAAAGCACTGGGCTCAGACCCAGCAAAATTCTCCAGTCTCTGAAACTCTTGATGGTGGGTCTGAAAGGTACAACAGCCTAATCTAGACTCCAGACCTATGGATCTGTGAATTTACAAAAAACATAGTGCATACTTCAACCGAAATGACCCTGCATGTTTCAGACTGTAGCAATCTACAGACACATCCTACAATACCCACATTTGGGCAGCAGAACACTCCAAGCACTTCTGCACATCGAGGCAGAGGATAAAGTAGATGAACTTTCAAGATCTCTGTAAACTATTTTCTCTGTGATCCTAGGAAACTAGGATCCTGCACAAACTAGGCAGCAGGGAGCTTTCACACAGCTCACCTGGAAGGATTAACCTGGACCAATCCAATGGAAAGTGCTACCATTCACAGAAAAGCATTCTCTTAAAAAATGTTCTTTTTGCAAATATATATTACTAAAGGGAAGCTGGTACAGGACTCCTTGATCTCTCCTAGCTTTGCACACAAGGAGTGCTGGAGTTATTACTGGCTCATCATATATTCCATTAAGACTGACAGCCTGAAAAGAGAAGTGCCATTTGCACAAGTTCTCACCAAGCTCCAGCAGCCATGTCAGTGTCACAGCTGGACTACGATTCTGTAGTGAGCAAAAATGAAGTCAGAACCTCTTTAATATATAATTAGCAATAAGAGGAGTGTGAGGGCATTTGAATAATACATCTCATGGTCAGATAAAGCTGTGAGAGCCAAAAGAGAATGGGCATAACAAGTCAACGGGGCAAAAATCAGAGAAAAATGAGACTAATGTACCCATGTGAAGTGAGAGGTCCAGTTTTAAGCTGATAGTAAAAGCAGTATCTTTGCATTTCAAAATGTCTTGCTTTCAAACACTTTTCTTTCAAAAATTTCCAAAACAGAGTCAAAGGCTTGTGAGAACAGCTGTCCCCTTATGCAAAGGAAACAGAAATCCATAGGGAGGCCGTGAAATTTCCAAAGCCACTTTCAGGTTGTCAGTGGCAGAGTGGAGAGTACAGACCATTCTCTAATGGCTGGAGGAACTGGCCTTTCCCATCCTATCCCTGACAGAGTGCCAAGAAGAGAGATAATGCTCAGCACTGCTGAGTTTTCCCATACACTGGATTAAAGAGTAGTGTTTGGTATTATCATCAAGCTCACTGGTGCCAGGTTTGCCTAAGGCTACACTGGCAAATGTTATACTCTCAATGCCTGATAAATGCAGAGAAAAATGAGAATGGAAATTATTTAGTGCTAAACCCCCCATTTTTAGCACCTCAAATACAGACGTGTTTTCCTCTTGTATATCTGGTTCATGTTCCTCATTTTAATCACTGTCTTGTTTTTTTTATTTTTTTTTTTAATTTTCAGAAGTACGTAGAATTGCAGATCAGGCTTAATTTAGAGGCATCACCTTAATAACTACAGCACTTGTGAAAAAAAGAGCATAGATATAACTTTTCTTTGTTTGGCAGAGCAGCTCTTCTGACCTTGACATGTTTGTGGTCAATTTTAACATTATGTACCATGCCTATCCACCAACTCCTGGGGCATACCTGTTTTCCCTGGGCTTTCCAACCCTGATGCAGCAATCCTTTTAGGTTCCTGCAGCTACTCTACCTGGAAAGGACCATGGTGCCGCACAGGAAATTTCCAGCTGAGAACCACCACAGAAAGAGCAAAAAACATCCTGGGCCAAGGAGGATTTAGAGCTGGAATTGAAGAGGATGCTTTACTTCTCCCCCTAAAATAAAGCTTCAATACTAAATCAGGTAAAAAAATACATACACAAAAATCCCTTCAGCTTCTCATTGAAAGGTAGAGCAGCAACAAAGCAGCATGGCCTGCAGTTGGGGCAGCAGACTAAGCTATGGACCTGTATGGGCAAAAAATCCTTAGAGATGGGATTGCCTTCTACATTAAGAGCACAAAACCTGAGGGAATGGTTTCATCTGACAGCAACTGAAAATGAAATATTTATTATTTTTTTTTATAGTACTTGCATGGGGTGCAGTACACAGCTGACTTCCTCAGCCAAGCTGGAAGCACCGTGGGGAATGTCTGTGTAAGAAAGGGTAGGAATAAGCTGGAGAGGAGGAAGGAGAAGGGTGAGAAACTGCAGAGGTAATACTGTAGTCTGAGAAGGGAGTAAGAAACAAACTACCAGCTACCCACAACTGTAGGTAGACACACCTAAACCCCACACATAGAAAGCAAACAAACAACCAACAACAACAAAATAGGCCCACAAAACTCACAGGAAAGGGAACAAGTTAGATGGCCAGCTTCTTAATGCGATCTCCAAATTTCTAACTCCATCTATGACGTTCAGTACCTCACAGCCTTCAAAAGCAAAGGGCCACCACAGGTATGAGTTACAGATGAGAGGACAAAGAGCAGACTCCCACCCCTGGAGAAAACCTTGACTCAGAGCAGTACTGCATCAGGCTAAAATGCAGCAGAAATCTGTTAAAGTGATGCTTTTAGTCATGGACTCTTTTTCCATTTTTAAAAGGAATGCTACTCCAGGAACTTTCTAGCTGAAAGATGTAAAGAGGCTACAGTGCCAGCAGAATCTGAATCAGCTCCAGCTGATGACTAAAGAAACCTACAAGGACTTTGCTTAGAAGGAGCAGGAGAGGTCTGGAAGCACACAGATCAATAACAGATGAGAGGTTCTTGGTCACAACAAACACTTTTAACAGGGAACAGCTGGTCACATGAGACCCTAAAAAATTATACTGATTATGCACTTAGTTCTCTACAACATGTTTCTTGGAAATATTTCACCATGTTAGCTTGCACAGTTGGAATTATAGTGACTCTGTAGAGAGGAAAAGTTCAAATAGAGAGGAAGGGTATAAATGCTATTGGGGATGCAGGGATTTCAGGTAAACACTCTGTGTGTGCAGAGGAGATGGGCTCAGGATGGGTTCCATCTTAACTACAGCAGACCCCGACTGTGCTACTGAAAATTAATAAAGTTTAGAGGAGATTTTCTTAAATTCAGAGCTAAGGAAAGCTGGCAGGTGCTGAGGAGCGCTCAAGTCAGACAAAGACATCTGCTAGGGATGTCAGCAGTAGAGAGATAACTGTTATCTGGGAGCAGAGGATAGGACAGAAACTTCAGCTAGAGCAAAGCTAAGACACATCAAAATGCAGAAATAAATTCTGAAATATAACAGGGCTTCTGACACAGAATTTCAATAAAATTAGGCTCTGGGCCAAGTCTAAAAACCATCATGTGTATACATATCATTGCATAGGCTTCTGAGCAATAATGAGTAAACGAGTACATTGGATAATGGAAGAAAACCTTGCTATAATAAAGACTAATGAAATGAGAAAGATCAATGGAAGAACATGATCTTTGGCTTCAAACTAGCACAAAGCATAGGAGGCTTTAGAGGTGACTCTGTGCTCACAGAATCCAGAGAGGGAGTGTTTCGAGAAGTTCATATGCGAGCTCCAATACATAAGCCCAAAAGCCCTTAATGTAAAAATATTCTTTATGCTAGCAAGGTTACATTATCATCCTCTTGATCAAGAGAACAAAAAAATACAAAATGCATAAACTTGATGAACATCAAAGCAGTAATCAGTCTAATAAAGCAGAAAAAAGTGGATGACTTTGGTTATCTGCTTACAGAAATGAGTCAGGTGTCATGTTGGGTGACAGTTTAGAAAAATAATTTCTTGATGTGTTAAATAAATTATCACTTAGAACAGCTGACTCCGGAGCTCACAGAGATGGGAGACTATTTTCAGTGCAATTGGACATGAAAGACAAAAGTCTGTTTGCAAAGCAGCCGTTGTTGATGCACTGAAAAACAATGACCACAAACAGCCTCAGTGTCCTTCAGGGATTACATGCACACAGCAAAATAATATAATAAAAAACCCCAAGCAACACATATGAGGTACTAAATTTTTTGAAAGGGATTTGTAAAACTACTGAGGAAGCTGGTGGGAAAAGAAGTAACATCAAAAATGATAAGGATTAAATCACTATCCTAAGGAAAAGAGGAAAAAAACCATCCACCCAGGAATCAGAAAGGCATTGTAAAATAAGATAAACATGAATCTAGGAAATGAAGTAAGGAAACCCTTAAAACAGAACAGTACATTTAAATGGACAGGCTGAAGAAATGATCTATTATTTATATCATGCTTCTGCTGGGGCAAGGTTTCCATTCCACTGAAATGAATATCCTAGAGCCTCTAAAAATCCATTGGGCTAGCAAGGGACATATGTTAGGTCCAGTAATCAAAGCATCTGTGATGTCACCAAGACTCAGATTATACAAAGAGAGATTTGAAAGCTAGCGTTGTGAATTAAAATAAATAAAATAAATAAAAATAGAGATATGAAGTACTAGATTAAATGGAGGCCAAGACTGAAGGGCATTTGGATGTGGATTTAGGGTATCCAGGTCTGGGACAGCAGACTTTGATAAGAAAGATTTCAGGTGAAACAGACTGCATTTCCTTATATTTCATGAGGAAACAACACATAAAAATCCCATGGACTCCATGGCTAAGGCAGAGCCATATCAAACCCTTCATAAGAAGGTAAGAATTTGTTGCTATTTCCCTCCCAAATATCATCATGAAATCTCACTGAGAATCCTAATAACATTTTCTTTATAAAATAAGAAATAAAAAAGACAGGAATAATAAAAAAAATCCAAACCCTCAGGACTGAAACAGCAAGAGCAATGTCCAGAACTAAACTCACAGTATTTGATTCTTTACAGCTGCCCAACATATTCCACACAGATAGTATCAGAGGGAATTGGGGGATACAGATGCCTTTAGCCATGATGCACTGAATGAAGGGAAGAGGTGAGAGGAAAGCTCACTTTCTAAATACGAGCAGAACCGATAAATCACAGCCTGGCTGGCGTGGCAAACACCAGTCCCTCTGGCAGCTTTGTAATTACTCCCTAAATGTGGTCTCAACCCTCTTGATGTGGAGATAAATAACTTTATGTGCAAAGCAATTAAAGCCTCGGGCAACACTGCTGGCAAAGCGTGGCCACTATGTGTCACTATCCATTTGCCAGGGAGGTGTACAGGTGGTACTGAGTTTATTAAACAGAGCCAGAGCACTGGCTTCCACACATCAACCTGCCAGAGGCCTTCTTTGGATGGCCCTCAAACAATTGTTTCTGCTCTCCAAAGCAATGAAACATCCTGGTCCAAAGGCTGAAGCTGAAGTGAGCTGAGACCCTCTGCGCACTGTGCTAGGCATTTTGTTCCTATCCACTCTCCCAGAAGAGAGTGGTTTTCTGCTCTGTAAGTCTGATACCTACTGGGGAACCTCTGAAGGTATTATCAATCATCGTGATTAGATTCCTCCTCTTCTCAGGAGAGATCATGCTCAGTTGAAACAAGAGCTATTGCTGGGATGGTAACAAATCACTCTGCAGCAGAGTCCTGCTTGCTGCATTCCTCTCCCCCATATTTGTGTGCATTCCTCTGCCCTTTTCCTGGATGGTCATGTTTTCACTAAATCTCCTGTCTATCCAAAGCAGAACATGCCTCAATGTTTTTCTCACACCTGCCACCTACTCACAGTGACAGCTCTGGAAAGCAAACTTAGGAAAGTGCCCCTACAATCTCATACGGCTGGGTGAAACAGCACTGCACTGTGACACCTGAATCCTGTCCTTCCCCAGGGAGCTGCTGGCCTACTCAGCTCAGAAGCACTGCATACTGCGGCATCCACATTAAAAAAAACATCCCAGGAAAGCACAGTGCTTTCCAATGCAAGCTGGATCATTAGCTGTGCCACGACTGGCTTGCATGACCTCGTATGCCAGGAGAATCACCTGCTGGGGATTCCAGTAGGCTACAAGGAAGGTGTGGACTAGCTATATCTCTCACAGCAAGTTAAGCCATCTTTCTGCCTGACCCCTATCATAAGGTACCTGACTGGAGTGGCACAGCTATGGGCTGGGTCAGTCTCCAGCCTTCTGAGGCTGCACATCAACAAGTGATGTGGAAAAGCGGGATAGCTTCTGTTTTTAAGAAAAATTAACCTGAAATATTTTAATTTTGAAAAAGTCTATTCCCCCCCCCCCCCCCTTCTGGTTTTAAACTACCATCAAAAAATATAAATCAGCACAACAGTCATTTCATTCCACGTTCCTCTTGGAGACGACATTATTAACTTTTTAACCTGGTTTGTAAAGACAAAACTTGCAACAGTACGGGTGTTTTGAAAAGAAGCATAGCTTCTTTTAAGTAAGCTCTGATCAATATTCAAAGCTGCTACTAGGGGGCACTGTGACATTCACAGGAGGCACAGCTCTGCTTCCCACTGCCTATTCCTCCGTCCGTGAAATCTTCCACAATTCCTTGGGTACAAATACAGCTAAAGTCCACTTTGGGTCATTTCACTACCTCTTAAACTTAAAAATGTGTACGATGCATCACTCCCCTCTCTGTGCCCTCCACATCTTTAGCACAAAAATGCTCAACAAATGGTGACTGCTTCTTCAGATGTTACTGTGTTTTAGTGATCAAAGGAAATGAAACTTGTTTGTAAAACAATTTGGGATTGTTCAGGACAATCATGACAATGTAATGTAAGAGTTAAGAATTATAATAGTAATCATAATAATAATGATAATGAGTATTTCTCTTCCCACTGCAATGAACCCATCTGGAAGGCCTCAGTGTGAGGCTTCAGAAGTATCCAAAACTGTGATTAGAAAGAAATTCATTTCAGCAGGAAGGTGGAAGCTCAGAATGCCAAAGAAAGAAAAAAGGAAGAGAAAAATCCTTTCTAGTTTTGGCCAGCAGACCTAATCGGAAATTCTTTTGAAATGTTATTCTCTGGAAGAGAGCTCAGTTAGCAATATTCTGCAAATGCTCAGCCCACTTCATCCATCTGCCAAGCTGAGAATGAATATTCATAGCAAGTTATTTTAATCATTGTGTTTTTCTTGATGTGACATAATTCTATATAATTTTTCCCCCCGGAGGGGGAAGGAAAAAAAAAATAAAAAAAGCAGCCCTCTTTTTATGCTGTCAAGTCAGAAAGTTTTTTCTCCATCTGCAAGGGAGGAAAAAAGGGACATTGGGTGGCTCATGCATGGGCTGTAGTAACATCCTAATCAATGCTTCTCAAATCCCAGCAATAACAGCCTAGCTAATGACACTGGTGCAAACAGTATGTGCTGGTTTTTACCTGTCCCTGTTGAACCCAAGGGATTAACACCTCTCACAAGTGATGGTTGGAGTGACAATACCAGACTTGTGTAGGCTGGGAATGGGATCCACTGGCAACAGGTACATCAGGGGAGCAAGGGAAACTGCGCAGGAAGAGCTGGGTTTGGGGAGCTCAGGGCTGGTAGAGCCTGGGTGCTGTAGCTGGAGGATGAGGGAAATAGGCAGAGAGTTACTGCAGGTGTGTTCAGGGAATGCTGCTTGTAGTCACACACCTTCATAAGCACACACTACACAAAAATGCTTTTACAATTTTTGATTGCTTCTTAAAATAGTTTTCATTCAACACTTAACAAAAGTGCACACTTTTGGCAAAATTGTCCCAGCACAGACAGGTTATAAATATTTTAGAGTACGCAGACATACCTCAGGAATGATTTGGGTTCTCCCCTGATTCTAAACGATGCTTCTAGTTCCCAGTACATCAGGAGGACATTTTATTATAGTTGAAAATCTTGAGGAAAACCTTGTTCCTGCAATAATCAAGAGTCTAAAATATTTAATACTTGACTGATGCAAGCAGTTCCCAGGTGCCATACATTAGCTTCTGGGACAGGCAAGCTAGGTCACAGAGCTCAACTCAGTGGAAAAAAAAAAAACAAAACACAATCAGGTTTTCTTCAAAGCCAGGCATGTGTTTTACATATCATTCCTGCTTCTCTCTTGCTCTTTGCATTGTTGCCTCTTGGTGGCCAAGCCTGCTCCTT
Source organism: Cyanistes caeruleus (assembly GCF_971803275.1). Classification (NCBI taxonomy): domain Eukaryota; kingdom Metazoa; phylum Chordata; class Aves; order Passeriformes; family Paridae; genus Cyanistes; species Cyanistes caeruleus. Next base: position 91,796,855 of record NC_141703.1, on the reverse strand, counting down.
GTTTTCAGGTCCACCACCCTGGAAGGATGACTCCCAGAGAGTTTGTGCATAATGACTTGTTAGTTACCTTCTGCCCCAGAGCATCCCAGATACCCCACAAGGTGCTTCCTAAAGTGCTGAGCCCAGCAGATTTTTGGGTGGGATCACCATGAGGAGCTGCTCATTCAAAGGACAATTGTGGTTTATTTCCAGTTGCTACTCAAGTGCAGTCCATTTCCTTGGATTCAGTTCCTTGAGTAGCAGTGAATGCCATATAAAGGTGGGTTACAAGAACCTAAACAAGCTGACACCTCTTTCTTGCTGCTCCTACTTCATGTGCCCCAGACAGATGTGCATCTAGCTAAGAACACATGCAGTCATTTAAAATCACTTCTCCTAGTCATTGCAGCAATCCAAGTCTTTAAGTTCTGGGGAAAAAAAAAAAAAAAAAAAAAAAAAGGAGGAGGAAGGAAAAACAGCAGGAAAGAAAGTAGAGATGGTGGTCTGAGTTTAGCTTTAATTAACTACTGGATGCTTTGAAAGACATGATACACACCACCAACAGGCATATGCAAGCATCCAGAAATCCCTAATTGTGGCATGTTGCCTGATTGCTGCTTCTCTTACTCTCCTGACATACTGGCTCCTCTCTTTGGCCACATTCTGCCAAGCGCTTTGCAAAAACCAGTGTTCTCCTTTTCCAGTTCTGGAGGTTCCTGCTTCAAAATGCAGGACAGCTATAATGCTTATGACTGACAGGAATAGGAAGAGATTGAAATCCCATTAAACCCTATTTGCATTTATCTGTTTCCACGCAGACACTGGTAAGAAGGAGTTAGCTTCAATACTGGTGGGTGGCATGGGAGAAAGCACAGGAACAAACTCACAGATTCATCACCCCTGTAAACTGGCATAGCCTCAGTGATGCCTCTCAGAGATCACGAGAGCTTTGATGACCAGCATCAGCTTTGAATCTGACCTACCAGGAACACAAAATGACTGGTCTGGCTTACGGGAAGACAACTCAGTCTCAGAAGACAGGTTACAACCTCACTCTTTCAGGAAAACCCTTTGGACTACAATGGAGAAAACCTCAACAGGGCTCCACAAAAATTTAATAGGCTATCCACACAATGGCTTTCTAAAAATACAGGACTGGAAAAAGAAGAGATTCTCCTAGGATGGCTTGAATTCTCTATTAAATACTAAGCAAGATTCCATAAAAGCTCTTTAAATGTTAGCAATTTCCATTAGGGAAATCTTTAATGATGGAAGGCCATTACTAGCCAAAGGCCTAGCAATGAGTTCCTGGCACCCAATTCAAATCCTGGTGGACAAGTCTGTATGTACAGCTGAGCAACTAACTCATGCCAGATAAGACAGCCAACAAATTCAGCTTCTTTCCATGACCAGAGGGCCATTGCTTTGAATTTGGTTTTGTTTATTTTTGTTTCCCAATTATGTTTGTTAAATTGTTTGCACTTTTTTTCACAAATGGCTTCAACACACACTCTATATTCCAAATTCAAACGATACTGCTTAATTGCAATTGGTTAGATAAGTAATATTCTTACTGCCTGTGCACTGAACTGCTTCTGGAGTGCTATGATATGCTTGCAGTATGTAAATTAGTTCAGGGGAGTACAGGCAATACATTTGACTGTCCCCAAAATCTTCAAATGAGACCAAGAGAGAAAATGTATGTATATGTGGGTTTTCCAGGAGGAAAAGTGAGATAAAGGCAAAATCAGGGCTACCTTCTCATCCTGACATCACATTTTAAAATGTGCTTCTCTGCCATCTTCTTAGTACTTTGTTTTTTTTAGTCTAAATGCCAACTGTTTGAAATTCATGACAAATACCTCCCAGCCAATTCCCTATTCTGTTTCCAAAGACCATAATGTCTGATATTCTCAACAGTCTGGCAGGGGGGAACTTCTGGAAGGGGTGAATGCCTTTCAGATGAAATATTTTTTTATTAACTTTTTCCATTCCAAACACATTGTGAAACTTTTTTGTCAAAATTTCCTCAAATAAATTGTATTGATTAAAATAAACATAAACAAAACAAGGCAAACAACAAACCACTGCCATGTAACAATAAAAATAATTTGCAAAAATTTTCAAAAATTTTCATTGTCACTTTTACCATGAATCACTTGCATGTTTAATTTTAGTCAGGTAAGAATATGTACCAGTTTGTGTTCCATTTTAAAAGCTGAAATATTTTGAGTCATTTAGAAGTTGAGATGATAAAGAAATGCAGTGTTTCAGAATCTCAGAAATGAAACATCTCTATGATGTCAAAAGAAAACCTTCCCATATGCCTAAATATTTCTCTCATAAAAAAATATAGGGATTTCATCTTTTTTCCATCTGCTTTTCGGGGAGAAAAAAATAAAAAGTTTTAAGTCTTAACACTTCCAAGTGGGATGAAACTCTGTTTTGACAAACTCCTGAAAACAGGCCTATAAATGTAGTTCAGACATTCCCTCCTGTTGTGGCAATTACTGACAAGACTACTTCAAAGAATCTGTCTCACAGAAACATGTGTATAATCTGCTCCATCAAAGCACACTCCTCCTTAAGGTGCCACTGCACTGCTTTGTCTGAGCATCCAGCAGAACGGGGGGAGTCACACCTCAGCAGTGAGATGTCCAAATCATTGTCCTAAAGTTATTTGGAGACACAACAGCTTCACATCGGGAAGAGAGACGACATAACCATGACCATTTTGCCTCAAGGAAGTGGAATGCAAAGACCTTATAGAAAATGGACTGGAGCTACACACAGGGAGAGGAGAAAAGTGGAGAAAAGAGGACAGTGAGCACAGCACAGGAAACAGTGCAGACTATGTGCATGCATGGTAAGCTGAAAAATGGTTTTCAGCTTCCTTTCCCCCAGAAATCCTACACTGAACCAAAGATGATCAGACCCCACCTTTCCTGTTTATTACTGTGCTTAGTTTGAGTTCTTAAACTTTTTGATCTCTTTACCAAGCTCCCTCACAAGGACTAAGGAATGAAATGGCCTTTTCTAGGCTCTCCACAAAATACACCACACAGAAGATGATCTTTTGAGGCATCTGACATCCAGCCCTTGCTTTTCCTTCTGCGGGTGTGAAGTAGTTACATCTATCCTTCTCCTTCCCATCCTCCCATTCCTGCTCTCTGTGGCTTAAGCTTCTGCATGACATTACAGGGATGGCAAATGAAAACAGCTGCCAGCCTTCTCTGCTGCTTCCCCGAGCTCTGCTTTGAGCAGAGTAACACACATGGCCAGCTGCCACACACCCACAGCGGGGCACTGCTTGCAGGTCCAACCTCACACTGAATCCAGGTGTTTTGGTCTGAGGGAAGTCTAAACCCAGCACAGAGCTCAGCAAGGCCCACAAGGCACAATGGAAGAAAACAGCCATTTAATTCCCAGCGCATCCCTGCTGCTGTGGCCACCAAAATGCAAACACGGCAATTTAAACAGAGGCTGGATGTCTCTGCATTGCGGCCATCACTGCTAGAAACATCAGTACAAGTAATCCCAAAGCTTTTGAGGGGGTCACATTTCTCCCAGCACTCTGTGCTCCATGGTCACAGAGATAACTACACTTGCAGGAAGTTTAAAAATGAGAGCGTGACTGTTAGGAGACCCTAAAAACTAAATGGACAGTGCAGACCTAGCTGTCCTCCGTCACCAAGTGGAGATAGGTCAACAGCAATAGATCAGTACAATAGGCCTTATTATTTTTCTTCTCCATGAGAGAAGAGAGAATGTCATCTCCTAAACTGACAAGACAGTATTTTTGACCAGTGTGACCTTTTCAAGGAAAAGCCCAGAAAAGCCATGAGCTGGTCTGTGGGAGAGACAGGACATAAAACCATGGAAACCCATCAGGATGGGTGTCACACTTCAAAAATGATAGCAGAGTCTCCTCCTCCAGCCTCAGAGACTAGCAATAACAGGTGACCCAAGCCTGTGTGACAGAGCCCATCCACCCCAAGACCACCCTGTGGTGGGCAGTGCTCATCACCTTACACCCTTGGGTAGGTGGTACACTCTGATAAGAGTCTCAGCTGTCAGAAAACAAACTGCAAGCGACAGATTGAACACACGACCATGCAAAAGCCTGTCTCAGGAGGGACAATTAAAAACACACAGAGAAAAATAAATGGCTTTTCTTTTTCAACCCCTTTTCTTCTTCAACAAGTAACAAGACAGGAGCGGGTTCCTGCATGCTAGAATGCCCAGAAAATCAGCAATTAACAAGCGTTCCGCTCTAGCCTGTCTGTGATTTCCTCCCTGCAACTGTGGCTAAATGTTTAAATACATCACTCCCCCTTTCCCTATGCTTACTGTGGCTCTGGCTCACCTCAGCCCTTATGGCTTTCCATATCACACAGTCTTCCCTTTCTCACGTGTTTATCTGAAGCCTATTCTAAGAGAAACACAGGGAGAGGGGCGCAGTGACCACCTCCAGGAGCGTACACATCAGAAGAACTAACTGCCCCAAAATGCTCACAAGCCAAAAGGCACTTAGCCCTGTGTGCCACAGAGGTGTTTCATAAGCCATCTAGTCAGCAGCATCCTGAAGAAAGACACATTACCATATCTAGCCAACAATAACATAATCCAGAGAATTCAAATGGGATTCTTCCCTAGGAAACTAAGTGCTAACCACATTACCGTGCAGATGCTCATTAGCAAGCCTGTATCAGACAAAAGCTGCAAAGGTATTTTTCTGAGGCATAAGCTTAAATAAAGGCTTTTGACTTAGGTTGGCACTCAGAGTTAAATAGATCGAAAAACAGAGTCTCTCATTAAATTCATACAACAATTCAAACATGAAGGCTTAAAGTAAGATCTATGCAAACAAGCATGGGGAGTAAAACACTCCAGTAGAGTCAGTGGAACACGCAGCAACATGGATACCTGTGACCTACTGGACTTCTTGGACACTTCAAACTTCAAGTTTCAAAAAATCATCTCAGAAAAAGGTGCTGGCACTGCATGCTTATGTTCCTATCATGACTGGATGGTTTTCATTGTTCAGTGCGTAGAAACTGAAGATCAAACTTGGAAAAAATAAACCCAAACCATCAAAACAGAGTCAAATTATGTTATAGAGACACTGAACATCCTTTAAATTATATATAGGGAGGCCTCATAATTAATGAATGACTAAGCTTCAATTTAAAAATGAAAGCATGACATAAAGAATCCACTAGGTAAACACAACCCTGCAAAAAGAAAATCCTCCCCAAATACTTGCTAGCATAATCCTTCTTGGCCAACTATAGGAAAGCAAAGGCTAGGGCCCAACTTTGACAGCTGAATGGAGTAATTACATTACAACTCCAACGTGGAAACCCCCTCATCTCAAGTTTTGCAAACAAATGGCAGACATGCAATAAGCTTCAGCAACAACAGCTGCAGAACAGAACTGGCCTGATCTCCCTTGCCAATAGATCTACAGAAAACAGCAGTCAGTCCTGATGCCAGTTCAACCAACCGAGAGAATACAAGCACCACCACATAGTGCCAGAGGACCCGAAATTGAATCCATACAAAAACATGACCTATTTCTATACCTTCCTATCTATTCATTTTCTGTAGCTGCTCCTCACTGAGATTCCTTTTTCATGTAAGATCAACAGTGGTAACAAAGTTCTGAGCTGGCCCTGCTAGGAAATCAAAGAGCACCTGGAAACATTCCTCAATCATGGAGCCACCAGCGTTGCTGAACTGGCAGAGGGGCTCCCGACACAGTTTTGGCCTGTGTCAACCAACGCTATGCCAAACAGTTCCCTGTTACATCTATGGGTTAGGACACCCAACAGACCCATTCTCAACAGGCAAATCAGACACAGTCAATCTGCTCGGGAGAGTAAGAGATTTTAACAGACTCAGCATGGGCTATTCCATCACAGTTGGCCTCAGTACCAGGTTACAGGCCAAAGCACATTTAGTTGTTATTACATATGTAGGTACAAAAGTGCTGGCATTTGTCCTCTCCTGAGTTCAGAATTCCTGCTGGGGCTGGTTGTCTTCCTTGGAAACTAGATGTTTCTTCAGACTAAGATTTCCCTGAAAACTGTGTGTGGTACTTGAGGGTCTTGCTACAGTGGTGTAGGAGCAACAGGTACGAACAAACAAATGTCTTAGATTTGTTGATGGGTGACTTCATATTCAACAGCATGAAATTCAGGCTGGAAATTTCTTTATTGTTGTTCTTGTTCAAATATGCAACTTTGGGGTTTATCCTCTCTGGGGGTCCTTCTTCAGGGAAGTTATGACCAACCCCAAGAGAGATCTGGACCAGCACACAGGTGTTTCCTTCCTCCAGATTCTGAGTTTAGCAGTGGTGTTGTGAGCTTAGCAGCAGCTCAGAATATTTTTGTGATTGCCTGTAAGTATACAGTACTGACAAAATACAGCAGTGAAAATAGGAGACAGTAGCGTAAGAAACTTTTCTCGTTTCACCAAGAGGTGCCTCACATTCTGTCAGGGCAGATGAAAGAGAGCTGAAAGAGCTTAAAGTACCACAGCTAATTAAATTTTGTGGAACATGCTTTTACATTTCTTTTTACACTTAATAAAGGAGGGAATCACCTGAAGAGAAAGGAGGACAGGTATTGAAAAAATCCCATGACCTTGTTATCCATGTCATCTGTGAAGCTCTTCACAACCGGAGGCTGCTAAAATGGCTCCAAAAACCTACATTTAGGCAACTGAATCACTGCCCTGATTCAGCAGTCTGGAGAACAGTTTTGCCAACCAAATGCAGATGTCTAATCTATCTTGGCAGCTGACTCAACTGAACACATAGGCAGAAAAGTAGGTTATGAGAGCACAGATACTTGGATAACATATAGATGTCTGCATTTAGTAGTTTACACTCTGAAGCTGACCTCCAATCTTGATTGTAGGCAAGTAGAACAAACCTCTATTGAGAGGCCAGAGACATTCTTAAAAGCATGGATATGAGATCTAGTATGTTCTCCACTCCCCAAAAAAACACCTTCTTTAAAGGAAGTTCTGCAAATTAATAATTTTCATTTCAAAGCAAGCTGAAAGATGAAATTTTTAAAATTCCTCTTCCCCACAGGCTGCTCGCATGTGGCCTCAATGCTTTGCATGGCAAGAGAATTTACCTCTGTGGAAGTAAGTGCTGCTGTGCCAGCTGGCTGCAAGGCATGCAAACCTTCCCTGGACTGTTCAATTCAGAAGCACCACTGAAGGCATACAGACCCCTTTTGGAGAACAGCAGTTGTCACTGTGATGTGAAAATACACAGTAAACTGTGGCCAAACCCAAGATCAATGAGTATAAACTCATATTCAAAACTTGGAGGTGGAAAATGTTAACCTTTTCCTAGGGGGAAATAAATCCTATTCTTCTGTTTAAAACAGAAGCAGGATGAGAAATACTTTTGGTCATTTATATAGAAAAGTTAAAAGATCTAAATGAAAAAAAGGGTGGAGAGAGGGGGAGTAAGATGCTACTTAACAGTTGGGAAAATAGAGATTATAATGCCAGAAGGAAAAGTGAACTTCTTTGCCAACCTCTTGAATAACGCAGCTTATAGGACTACCCTAAATTAATTCATGCTTGGATAGAACATATGTTCTGAAGAAACAGCTAGTATTGATTTTAAAATTGCCAGTGATAGGGAATCCACCACATTCCCATGGTAAATTGTTCCAATGTTTAATTACTTTCACTGTTGAAAAAACTTGTGCCTCATTTCTAGTGTGAAATTGCCTGGCTTCAGGTTCCAGCCACTAGGTCTTTTTTTTATGTTGTTTGCTAGCTTGAAGTGCCCTCTTATTAAAGTTTGGTTCTCTAAGTAGGTATTTACAAACTGCAACCCCTCAGGCTTCCCACTGATAAACTAGAGAGGCTCTTCTCTGGGAACCTCAGCCTGTGGAGCATGGCCCCTTGCATTCCCATCACTTGCATGTCTGGTTTCTGAGACTCTTCAGCTTCACAATAACTTCCTTTAACTGAGGACACCAGTCACAGGAGCTGAGCACCTCTCAAGTTCAGACATCAAATATTACTTCCTAGGTCACACCTGAGATGCCCCAGTTAACTCTTCAAAGCCTCCAAATTATGTCTTCCAGCATAATTTTGTTGAACAAGGCTTTACTTGCAGCCAACTACTAGCATGCTTTTTTCAAAACTGCTGTTTCTCAGAAGATGATACTTTAGGTTAAAAATATGGATAACTACTAATATATTTTTGCATGTCCTCACATAGTGCTTCATAACTGACCATACTAAAACACACACAGCTTTCCTAAGCCAAGTTTAATAAGGAATCTGCAATTGCCTTGCATCTGTGACCTTGTCCTTTTTCACGCTTTGTCTGCAGAATTTTATCATTTGTGTCACCAATAAACTTTCCTTCAGGTGGTTTTACATCTTATTCCCCAGTATTGATAAAAATAATAAATATGACAAGACACAAGAAGCAGTGTGCATAGCATTCTGATATTACATGTTTGTGGTGATAATTTGCTGTTTGCCTCTGTATTTTCAGAGCGCCATTTAACCAGTTCTTAATCTAATATGCAGATACTTATTTTGTATTATTCTTGATCAAGATCCTATGAGATAGAACAACAAATGCTTTAAAAAGTCTAACCACATCTCCACTACTACCTTTAGCAACAAATTTTATAATCTCATCAAAAAGATATCAGATTTGTTTGACAGGATTTATTTCCCATAAATCAATTTTGATTGGCATTAATTATATTTCTGTTCTTTAATATTTTATTAATCTAATCCCATATCAGTTTTTCTATTATTTCACCTCAAAACAGTACCAGAATGACAGGACTATAATTATCTTAGGTTCTTCCCATACATACCTTTAAATTTTGAATCGTATTTAAACACAATAATTTTTTCCAGACTTCTGGCACTTCAAAACAAATGTCAGGCTGTGTGAAATGTGCCTAGGTCATGTCTGAAACTTTTGTAGACGTATTACCTACATTTTCTAACTGGCCTTAAGAATGTCTGTATTGATTCAGGAGCCATCTGTTTTGGCATCCTGCCTCCAGGATGCCATGGATGACATGGAGGAAAGAGTAAGAAGCCTGTACCCAAGGGTCCTTGCCCAACCTGCTCTCCCAGCCTGCGGTAATTTGTGGCTCTGGGAGCTCCTCTGACAGGCACTGCACCTGCATCCTTCTCTGTACAGCCTCAGGGTTTGTCCTTCTGTGATTCAGTCAAATTACTCGCTGAAAATGTTTTTATTTCTAATCACCTCACTGTTCTGTGGCAATAAATTCCCTGCAATAACTACACACTGCGTATCTCCTTATTTTAAACCTATTGCCTGGAAATATCCTTTGATGACCTGGTCTTACACTGTAAGCAGCAGGTAGCAGCTGCTGTGTGATCACTTTCTCCACTCCAGTGGTGATTTTGCAGACTAGGCGTTCTCTCAAGAGCCAAATGCAACTCACTATCTTTTCCCAAGGAAGTCTGTCCATGCCTATCGGTGCCAGTGCCTCTTGCCTTGGACACTTCTCCTCATCTCTTTTAGACAGGCACCAATGATATTTGGTTTGTAAGCTGTAGACTAGTCACAGATTTGCAGTGACACAAACACCTTCCTTTGTGCCTAGTTGTCCTGTTTCCCAATTAATCATTAGGTCTTCATCTTTTGTACTGCCTCTGAATGCTCATCTGGCATCTCAACAGAGGTAGATGTGTTTTTTCTCAATTAACTATTTTGGAAGCAGCTCTTTATCTTCCTGAGCTATTCCTGCACTGCATTGTTTAGTCGATTGTCACTACATCTGGACTTGGCACTGCCGCCAACTCAAATTACAGTCAGCGTGCTTAAGAAGTGACTCAAGACTTCAGACCCATTACCAGTCCCTTCCCTGGGCAAACCCTACCTGTCTCTAATACAGCCTCAAGATGAGCTGTGTTTATTCATTTCAGTCAACGCTGCTTAAACTTGCCATCACAACAAAAGCAAGAGTTGAACTAGAGCTGTGCACAACTCCCCCACCATTTGGAAAAAGTGTGTCTATGTGTGTTCCCTCTGTTTCTGGTGCAGCAGCATGTCCTAAAAGATGTGCATGGCCAGGACAACAGAGAAAAAAGCCATTCCAGTAAGAAAATTTCAACCAGACTGAGCACTGGAACAGATGTTTTCATCTGCACTCAGAAACACTTCTGCCTATACAGCAGCCTTTCGGGGCTTGCAAATACTATCTAGGGCCTTAACGCCCGGATGAGTGCAGAACTACCCATGTGCAAAAATGATCCATGTGCAGTTCTGTCCCCATGGAGCCGTGGTATTGGTGTTCTGTTTGCCTATGCCTGTAACGCAACAGAAAGGGTGACCGCCGCACTGACTTTACCGAGCTGATTTTAATGCCAAACATTAAGCCGGAGGCCAGCAGCTGAGGAAGGTGAAAGCAGGATGAGAGGTAGATCTTAGCTGATCCTTTGGCTGCTCCCATCTATCACATTTTCTCCTACTAGAAAGGATATGAGCAGATCTTTGTTCATGAACAGCTCTTTTTTAAATCTCTGGCAATTAAAGTGCATCAGGCAGTGGATGTGCTGTAATGGAGAGAGAAGAACCTTCTGTTTTTCTTTCTGTCTTAATTGCCTGTGTATTTATGGGCTTTGGTAATGTTGGTGAAAAACTTCCTGGCACTGTATGAATGCTTTTGCCTTCCTCCTCTCAATGACTGGTTTGTTCTTTCTATTCTGTTTCCTTCCTCTGTGAAGGCTCTTTGCTGTCTGTGAGCAGACAACTGCCCTCCCTTGCAGCACAACCTCTCACTGCCACCTGGAATGCCATTCTGCAGATGGTCAAAGGAAACAAGTCCTATTAGCTTTACATTTCCCTGCAGAAAACTATCTCTGAGGGAAGGGAAAGGATTTAGTTTTACTCCCTGAGGGAGTAGCTTGGCCTTGGGGGCAAACAGTACATGCCAAGGCAAAGGGAGTCCCATTAAAAAACATGGTACCACTCAAAGTCATCCCCATTTACAGCTGTTGCTGCCTCCAGCAGATTTCCCCAAGGGTCTTCATTTAGCTGCAGTTCATTGAGAGGGTCAGGCAGGGATGGCTGCCCAACTGGTGCAATGCCTCCTTGTTGGCCAGTCCTGCAGTGTAATTAGACTCAGCAACAAAAGAGGCTAAAGAGAAGAAAACCTGGGAATGGTACAAGGCAATACCAAGCTACATAAACTCTGGGCAGGGTCTGAGGAAGCCACTGGCAAAAATCCCACTAACTCAAATACCACCAGGACTTGCCTCTTGGCCTTAGCCTCTTACACATCAGGCTCCTAAGCACATTTGTTTGCAGTATAGTCAGAGGAACCCTTTCGTCCTGCTCAACAGGAAGCTTTGGCATTTGGAAAAATAGCCAAAGACTTGTACCAACTGATCCCTTAAATCCTTCCTGAGAAACAAAAGTAACAGCAGCATCTCAATACTGCAGCAGTGACAAAAGCTCCAAAATCCAAAATAAGAGGTACTTTCCTGGACAGAATTCAATTACAGTCTTAACTCTGGTTTTTAATTACCTTGACCTGACTCCTCCATGGCGCAGCAGGCCAGCACACTCAGCTGCAACTTGCTGCTCAAGGCACTCAGCACAGAAGCAATTTTCTCTCTTCTTTGAGTGAATTTTGTACCAATTTAAACTATATCAAATATATAGTTTGCATCCCATGATACATCACTAGTCCCTAATAGCATCTATACTTCCTATCATGCAAACAGTTTCAAAGGCATCAGGAAGAAGTTTTTAGAAAGTTCTCCTGCAACTAAGCCAGGAAATTATCAATAAAGCATTACTTTAATCTCTCTTATTTGAATGTTATTAAAGAGCGGTATCTGAATGAATTAAATACAGAGCACAGGAAAATAATGGAGCAATCATAAACAAAAAATGTGTGTTTTTTTCTACTAATCTGTTATTTTGTTAAGATGTTTTCTTTGGCACATAAAATCTTCAAAAGTCTTAATATTAAAATGGAATTATTTTTGTCAACATCTCACTAAGAGCACGTATCATTGAAAAGCTATTAAAACTTCTGCTTTTTAAATTAAAATCTCAGTCAGTTTTAGGTGTAGAAATCTTCTAAGGTAAGTATTTCTTTCAGTGCAGCAAATAAGTATATTTAGGAACCAAAAGGCTGTCTCCTAATCTTCTGTTTCCAAAAAGAGAAGCCTTGGCTCAGTGCTACTTACCTTTTCAGGCCTATGGTCATATAATACGGATTTGTTTGCAAAAGGCAGCTTAGGGAAGATAACTTTATTCCCTTGCACTAAAGGTTTGAGTGAGATGCAGCACCTTAGCTGTAAACAGCATCTACTACAATTTGATTATTCACAGCCATCCCATCATTTGTAACCACTGCATCTCAGGAACCAGTTCAGTCACACACATCCTGCATATCATGGCTGTTTGTAGCCTCCCAAGTCCAAAATATGCGAAATAAAATGCAGCCTCTTTTCAAAAAATCATGACAGACTTACCATCACCCCCTTTCCCTTGTTACCATGCTGCCCTACTCCCTGAAATGAGCAGTTCTAGATGACTGTGCCATATTTCTATTCCTTGTGGGAAATAGAATGTTGGAGGGCTGTCTATCCCAGGAGGAGTCAAAAGCGCTATTTAGGATGCTTGGAAGATTTCTAGGGATTACAAATAATGGTGAATAGAGTGTTACGACTACTCTAACTTTTAATTTCATTGCTTTTAAAGTTACCTGTATTCTATTATAGGCATGCTACACTCAGCTGACAGACATTGGAGAAGTTCCCTGTATGAAATTCCTAGAAGGCCACAAGTATAACAATTGTGGGGTTTATAATCCAATAATGAGGAAATTGTTCAGCTTTTCTGAGATTTCTAAGGTTCTCTAAGATCCTGCACTCCTTAAAAGAAGTCTTTGCTTTGTCTCTGGTTCCGTGGAACTAAAAAGACGTATGCTGACAAGAAAAACAAAGCTTTTCTACTCCCTCTCCTCCCAACTCCGAGCTATCAAATTTAAACAAGGGAACATAAGTATTCAGAATTCATTTCTCTCCAGCAGCTCTCCATAATCTTAATGATCATTGCATAACTGAATATTAACTGTGTTTTCTTAATATCCCATAGTTGGGAACAAAAAGTGAAAAAGATAGGTTTGATGATGTGTAGTCAAATTTTGTACTAATTACAAAAGATGCTTACCTCAATCCATCAGCATTTCTTAAAGGAACCTGAATTCACTTTCATATGGGCAAAGTGTGTGAAGGCTTTTCCAGCTGTGACAGCCACCACACTTTGAGTCTCATGGAAATCAGCTGAGGTATCAGTCTCAGTGGTGTTGTGGCTGAACCAGCAACACAGGAGTCTGCACACGTAATTGTTCATTTAAGAACAAGAGTCTCATCAAGAGACAGTTCTGAATCACAGTGAGACTAGATTAACTTGGCAACACTACACTGAAAACAGCAACAGAACAGGACTGTGCCAGGCTTCCTCCACAGGCTACCCAAAGAGGTAATGAGAGAGCAGGCTTTGGCTGGAATACCAGCCTAGGGCCATGAACATCACAACTCTTTTATGGAGGATGTGCTTCCAGCAATGAATGAACCACTGTCATAATGTTTAAGTTAAAGACCAAAATGGCTCCAGCCTCCCTAACACTGACCTGTCCCAAACACCTCTAGAATGATGAATGGTGAACACTGGACCCCTACAAGAAATCAGAGTTGGTTTTCTTTTTTAATCAGAACAACCAGAAATGGCTTTACAAGCCAATGTAAAACTGTCTCTCCCTCCAAAATAGTCATGTTTGATATCATCCCTTTAAAAACTGTGGAGGAACACAGCGACCAAGATGACCCTGGAGACCCACACAGAGGACAAAGATACTTTGTAAAGTTTTTAAATTAATTTCTGCAGCGATGTCAGGAGGATGGGTCATTTTCCAGATTTACAGCTTGCCTTCCCACTTTTGCCCTCTGCATAACAATGACCCAATGACAACCTCAGCCAAGCCTGCTACTCCAGCCTTGGTGGGGCTACACCCTCTCAGCTTCCCCCCCATGTAAGAACCCAAACACATCCAGTATCTCCCAAACCCCTTCAAAATATGGAAGGGGCACAGAGGTCCAATTTCATAACCATAACTGACTTCCTTTGTAACACATGCCTTGAAGTCTCAAGGTACTTTTCATTCTTTGGGAGAGGAGAAACAGGCATAGAGGAATGGAAGCTAAGATTAGAGGTGACCTCTGACAGCTGTGACTCACCCAACATCCCCGAAAAAATCTACCGGAAAGCTAATGATGTAAACAAGTTTCCAAGTGTTAGACTGCCCTGTTTCACTCATGAGGTCATGTTTTTTGAAGCTGAGCTGAAGAAAAGCAACTCTCTTTTTTCTTTCTCATGAATTTTACGAGCAAGGTAGTAAACAACTACTTCTGCCAGACCAGCTCACCTACACTCTTCCTAAAGCAGGTTTTCAGAAGTAACTCTTCATGAGAGGCCCCCACACATCTGTGCAACCTCTCTAAAAGGGCAAATTCAATGCATGTAAATCACTGCAGGCTCCATGGCACAGGTAACAGCAAATTCTTCAGTATTTTGGGAGCGGTTCCCAAAAGGAAGCAAAACTTGGGTTGAACCAAAAATAAACCACAGCATTAAATAAAGCCCTTAACTGCCAAGTCAAACATTAACCCCAGTATTAGTGACACAGCAGTGAGGGCTTATCATGGGCCCTAAATCCAGTCCACAGGCAGATATTCTAAGCTGCATTAGGCATTTGTTAGTGCAGGAGGCCAGAAATAAGCATTTTGAATGGGGGTGGGGGGAAGGAATCAGGTGTTGCTGGCTGAGCAGTGAGCAGGAGTACCAAAAGTGCCATGTAACCATGTGCAGAAGAGGTGAACCTTGCTACTGGCTCTGCAAGCAGTGTTCTACCTTAAAACTGCCCCCTTGGTCTCTAGGAGCGAGAGGCAGGGATGGTGTGTCCTCAGGAATGGCAAGGCCAAGTCTCGGGTAATAACAGGCATTACACGAGGCACTAGAAGGGCAACACCAATTCAGTGTAAGAGGTATGCCTATGCTTATTGCTCATCCCTTGTCTCATAACCCAGGAAATTTCCTCAGGAATCAGGAAGATTTTGTGGCCCAGTGCTGTCTGGCTAACAAATCGATGAGCTAACTCTGCCACGTTCTGCTCTCCAGCTCCCCAAATTAAGTCTAACAATTTTCTCCATTTCTGATGTGTGACCATCTGTTTCCAACCTTGTGCTAGACCTCACGGAGGCCATCCTAGAGATATCATTTTCAAAACCCACTTGTCTTTCCTCTCTGTTCGTTAAACAAGCAATTAAAAGTTTTTAAAGTATTTGTACCCCCTGAAAAAATGGCAAGAGGCTTATCTGGGTTACTTCCCACTCACAACTATCTTAAGTTACATCTTACACACTCTAATATATCAATTTGAAAATCTGTCTACGTACCACAGAGCAAATGACACGGCTTTTCCAGAGTCCGTCTCACTGACTAGAAAATTTCACAGCCTGCCCGTTGACCAGCCCCTCCATATAGGCATGAATATTAAAATAGAAGTAAACTGTAAAAAACACATTACTCAAAACACCTTATATGGCAAGTAAGTATGCTCTAGTCAAAACTTCCAAGACTTGAATTAACAGGTCAGCTCATTCTTGTGTCTTATTTTCCATCAACACTGCCAACAGCACACATTTAGCCTTAAAAACACAAGAGGTGTTATGAAATGAGAAGTAAATGCTGAGTGGGGAGTGAGATGTGCTTTTTGAGAGAATGAACTTCCCTGCTTGCCTGTGCAGCTTTGAGGACCACAGAATTATTTCATTTTCAAAAGGAACAAAACATTATCTTTTCTCCAAAAACGGTGAAGTTAAGTAAAACACCAAATGTTATGAGAATTACAAATAATTCAGCAGTTGGTGAAACTGGATGGAGCACGACTGACACAGATGGAAGATTTAGTGGCCAAACTCTAACAAGTCTCTGCTGAGTATGTATGCACTGAGATTTTTCAGAAGCTTGTAATTTGGCTACATCTAGGTAGATATGAACTGAGGTGGCAAAAGGTAAATCCCTGACAACAAGGTTACTTTACCTGCCAGATTCCAACATCTTCTCCAAACCACATAAAGGCTGAATTTTCATTCAAAACAGAAACGTGAACTTTTTATTTTTAATGAGCAAGACAACATATGTTTTCCTAATCTCTGGACTTTTTAGTTGAAATTTTCACAAATATTCAGCCCTTGGCTAATACTCAGCACAAACCACTTCAAACCAAACAGATGCAGTTTGGCAAACTGATAAGCAATGTAAAATTACTTTGGGTAATGAAAAATGTTAGGCAGTTTAGTGATAAGCAACTGTATCAGCTTTGCATAGGACGCGCTTCTCTCCAGCTGTCTCTCTTCAGACCAAATTCAAACACACATAGACAGGTACAGTTCATCTGTAATTTTCTTTTTTTCCCAGTCATTTGCAGCAGATGGGAACACAACTTACTGTGTGTGTTGACTGTGTGTGTGCAGCATGCGCTGGTATTTTGCAGTAAATTCAGACAGAAAGCCAAAGCATTTATTCTTGCTGCTGCTGTCCCTGCCTTGTAAGCTGTGTTTTTGCAGAGGAGTGAAAGGTAGCGGGAAAGGTGCAGAACACAGGATTCCCAGGACTGAGCAGTGCAGTCTCCTGGCCTATTTTGTCTGCTTCTATTTTAGGTACTTGGTCATGGGAATTTCTCTTCCTCCTCTGACAGACTGGCAGCAGAATCCCAGGCTCCCTCACCACATTCTGACAGTGTCTGCTGATGCTGTGACCCTCTTCCCAGGACGCTGTTTGTGAGAGGGTGGTGCAGCAGGGAAAAGAAGGATTTCGGTAGACTGAGGTTATAATTTAGAAATGAGGGAGACTGAGGCGTCTTCCTGAGGAGGACTGTGCTAAGTCCCTTATAGAAAGCAGTTTAGCCCAACATCTACCAGGGTGAATTAGAAGCTGGGAGACCTGGCTCCCCTTTCCTACTCAGCCAGTGATGTGCTGTGTGACAAGTCATAACTTCACTGCTCTCAGATAAAACTGGGAACGGAAGCAAGCCCCAAAATGAGCATGCATGCATACAAGTGCAGGAGAGGGACAAATCTACTCAATACCTGTAAGTGTTCTCATTTCTTCCAAAAGGGATCTTCCAAAAAAGCAAAATGCTAACAGTATATTCTGTCTGCTTTACCCACTGCCCTGTAGAAAGTATATGATCAAACATTTTCCATGTTTCATACCCTTCAATTCACAGAGCATGTCCATTCACTGCAATCCCTCTGCTGTGCCCACATGCCAATCTCAGTCCCCAGTTGCCCCTCTGCAATCCTCAGACTCGATGATTTACTCTCCTTGCCTCCTATACTGACCCAGGACCCTGCCTTCTGTGCATGGCCAGTGTCACACTCCTACTTTTCACCTCTCCCCAGCACTCTCCATGTGCTGCAGTCTCTCTCCTTGCATGCTGTGCTGCCCTTCCCCCCAGGTCCCAGTCACACATTCACACAAAGCCCCTTCTGCCTATTAAGCACTTCTATTCTGCAAAACCTCACAATTAAAACTAATCCTTATCCTGCAAATAAGCTGAAAACGAAAGCAGTGCCTTAGAAAGCCTTCTATTTAATGAGCATCTTTGCTGTGGCCCTTGCCATTGCCCATCTTCTCTGAGCTTTTCTCCAAATGAAATACAGATCAGCCCCCCTGCAGCTCCTTACTGTAAACATTAATTCAGGAGGTCACTTAAATATTAATGCTGACCCTGTTTCTGTCACCTTTGCTGATACAGAGCAGTCCCATTAGCCCCAAGTGTTTTAAAAGAAGCTGATTCTTAATGTGGGTATGGGTGGGGGAAGCTGACCTCCATCATTTCTCCTCCCTTCCTTGCCTACTCTCTGAATGTGACCAGTGCTCATGAGTACCAAATTACTGCCTGACACATGTGTGCCCAGCACACATTTCTGTTTGTTTTCTTCCCCATGCAAATGCATGCCTCTGGCCAAGGGAAGCGTTGTGCCCACACAAGCAGGAGCAGCCTCAGGATGCAGCAAATGCCTGACACCTGCTTTTTTTCACAA
The DNA here is from genome assembly GCF_971803275.1 of Cyanistes caeruleus. Taxonomy (NCBI): domain Eukaryota; kingdom Metazoa; phylum Chordata; class Aves; order Passeriformes; family Paridae; genus Cyanistes; species Cyanistes caeruleus. The sequence goes on along the minus strand of NC_141703.1, from coordinate 91,778,714 downwards.
AGCACTCAGGTACCAGAATCATGGAAAACAAAGCAAAACACCAGGCAGACAGACCTCATGCAAGAATACTTACAACACCCATGTAGAAACAGACATTCCCAATCCCAGAGGGATGCAAATCCACCCTTCTCCTGGCCCCATGCATTTTCTCAGCACTAGACTGCATTTGCCTGTTTGAATGCTGCTGAGACTGACAAGTGGCCAGCAGCAGCCCTGTCCTTTTCCCTGCAGTGCCCCACCTGAGCCCTGACCACAACACTGCAGCAGACATTTCCTGAAGATGAGTCTGAAATGTCAACAGCCTTCGGTACCTAACACATCCCAGGGAAATTAATGGGAGTTCAGGACAGAGGGGAAAACTGCAAGCAGCAAGCTTGAAAAAAGGACACCTGGGAAAATCCATAGAGGATGCACTTTACCTGCAACCTAACCTCCTGCACCATCATCTTTAAAAATCTGGCAGCTGGAAAAGCAAAGCCTTTTCCCTCTGAGGAAAAGCACAGGGAAAGCTCACTTGAATATTAGCTACTCCACAACTCTCAACTCACTTCTAAGAATTTAGGAAACACTTGCTCTTGTAACTAAGAGAACAAGACCACTCACTACTGCCCACCTAATTGAATTTCCACATAGGCATGCACACACGAGCTCCTGAAAAATATTCATGGGTTGTCCTTGGCCTTAATGGGGCAAAGCATCTGCAGAACCGGAATTGATAAGTGTTCCACCCGGGGCAAGTGGGACTCATCACTGGCCATGGGAAGGTTCTGTTAAATCAGTTTATGGAGCAAGGTCAGAAGGCATGACTGCAGAGATTTATGCCAAAATCCGAATCTCTGGGCAATTTACACTTGCCTTTTACTCTGAAAGGCTCATATTTGTTCTTTTTCCATTTCAGGCAGGAATTTCCCAGAGAGGAGCTGGGAAGTTTTGTGTTCGTTCCATGAAAAACATAAGATCATGCAACCAAGGGTCATGGCAAGACGCTTAACACAGGGAGTGGCACTACCTGGGCCCATGAAAGACACCTTTGATGTTTCCTTTAGAAAGCTTCCAGGCCAAGGAGAGGCTTTGCCTGCTGTCATCCAGGCTGGATAATTACCAGGGCATTCACTTTAGATAGAAGAATTCAGACTTGCTCATTAAATATACATATGCATACATTACATGGCAATAGGATTCTTTCTCAGATTTTATTTGGGGTTATAGAATAAAATGAGAATTAAACACAGAGCAGTCAAGATCCTTACCTGCTTCCCCTCCAAGCAAATCAGTTTACTCTCCAGTTCCTCTGACACCACACCAAAGGAGCTAATTCTTCACACAGTATTACAAATCCCTGGCTAGTCACTGGCTCTTGCCCTGCAGCCCCCACACATCTTGGGGCTTCCCATACCAGCTTTGCCCCACCTCTCAATTTTATCCCATTATTTGTCTAAGGACCTCACAGAGCTCTGTCATCCTGTTACTATTGTCCCTTCAGCTTTTCCTCAATTAAGACAACCAGTCATGCCTAATTGTTCCTAGTTCCGTGATGGTTTAGTGATGTGAATAAATGTCCCCTCAGGACAACGTTGCAGACACTCAAATGATTCACTTGTGATCTAAATATAAAGGGCATCTAGGTCCTCAGATATGAAAGGCTGCTACATACAAGAGATAATTATATTTATCTGGAAAAAAGGCAGATTATTCAGTTTAGTAACACATTTGTAATGACAAATGTGCCAAAAACTCAGTGTTTTTTAACAGGGCCATGCATGCCCCTGTGTATCCCACACTCCCCACCAACCAGATGGATGCAGTTCAAACTGTGAATCCACTCAGAAAATTGAATAGTAGCAACTTGTATTAGTCATTCAGAAGCATTTTCACAGATTTACCTGGGATTTGGTCCCAGTCCTCATACCCTCTTCCTCAGCATGCCAGAAGACCTGTCTGGGCAGAGCCCCTCCATCAACAGAGGGGCAGCCCCACTCTTCCTTTCCATCTGCCCCAAAAGCTCCCATTTCTCACACGCTGATAGCCTGACCCCATAGGAAGCAATCCAAGCTGTAGCCACCACAGCAGCACAGGTTGCCTTCCCAAAGCAGGCTGGTGGGAGTGTGCCAGAGTGGAAGCACTCAGCTTTACAACCCGAGTCACGCTTGGGGCAGCAGCACCAAGCTGACCTTCCCGCTTGGCTGCTGAGATCTGTTGAGCTCTGTGGGCATCCATGGCTCCATGCTCACCACCCACAACACCCCCTTCTCCTTTTCTCTCTTTCATTCACTTTCTAGTCATAGCAAAGACATTTGGGGGGCTTTACCTTTGTTCTCTGCCAAACCACTGTCTCTAAATCACAAAGCAGCCTATTTCTCCAGACTTTATCCCCATAGACTTATACCCTCTTGATTTTTGGCAACACAGGCACTAACTCCATTCTTCCACCCTTGATCCTCCTACACCTCCTACGCTACTGTACAATGTTTATAAAAAAATAGATAAATCTGTTTTTCACCTTGCAAACCTGTGTGTGAGCCTGCAGAGAAGCAGGGTATGATGTTTTTTTTCTCTCTTCTCCCATCTTCCCTACCACCCAGTAGCCAGCAGGCATGAGTGGCATTCTGAGATTAAAAGTAGTAATGAGGCAACTTTGGCTTTCGTACACTGTGATCAATATTTACTGGAGCAATAAGAGAGTTCAGAAACTGCAGCGCTGGCATGATAGAGAAGCTGGAGAGCAGAAAACAGCGTTTAATGTCTTCAGAAGGACATGACAACCAGCTAATGATTGCTTAGGGACTATCAGATTTCCTTCTTCATTTATTTTGCCAAGTGATATAGTAGTTAAAACACAGAATAATGAGCTGGGCCTGGCGCTAGTCTGGGGAAGCAAGTGTTTGTAACAAACTTTTTTTTTTTTTCAAGGCAGGTTTGGAAGGAGAGAATTGCTTGTTGAGGTGAATAAGAGCACATCTCCCTATTCCCCAAGGTCCTCTGCTGATGTGGGATCCTGGGCAATGCACTTTTCCCTGCAGGGCTTCTACAAGTGAGTACTTTGTCACATACTCTCCTGATAAAAGAGTCTTGCTGCCAGTAATTTTTCTGCTTTCTCCATGTTTTTTCAAGTCAGTTCATCAGCAAGCAAGCTTCTGGTGTTGTCCTACAAATAGGGCAAACCTTGGGCTCTTTTGGACTCAGCCTTAGCCTGCAAGCCACAGCATCTCTGTTGCACTCCAGGCCTCTCCAAAGCACTGTGAGGGGCCTCCAGGCAAAGATGTTTCCTCTAGTGTAATCCAGACTTCAGCAGATAAAAATTCCAAACAGCAACAACAACAACATGCTAAGGCAGGACAATTCCTCAACAAACAATCTCATTTGTTATCTATTTTCAGATAACAATGAATTCTCATGCTATTCCTGAAAATAGAGGGACAGATTTTGGGGTGTAAACAACAAAACAGACAAAATAGCTGAAGTCAATAGAAGAGAAGAAGGCAGAGGGGGAGAAGAGGCACAGTATTTGCATGGTCCTGCTCAGAAAATGCTCATAGCTCCTTATGGCGCATCACGATTCATTGCATCAGAGTACAGGATTAAGACTTGACATTTCCACATTTGTGGGATAACCTCAAAGTTCCCATGACACTTTAGCTCTTCAAAAACAACCCAAATGTGTTAAGGATCTTTGCAAGGTCCTTTGACTTACACATCATCTGCTTCCTCCTACATAAATTACACTGCTATTAGTATTGCTCAATGAAGAGCATGAAACAAATTGAGCCTCTAGCCACTTCTAGTAGACAAGGGTAGTTAACCCGTATCTAAAGTGCGTGGATGTCTTTTGTGATGAAAATTAAATTCTTGGAACTCATCTGGAAGCCCAGGCCTTGCACTGAGCACATTTTTACTCTCCCATCTGTCGACCTCCAGCTGAGGCCAGCCATTCCTGCAGGCAGTGGGGGAATCCTGGGTAAGAAGTTGGGCATGCAAAAATATTGTGAGGGCTATTTAGAAGTGAGAAAGTCAAGAATCTTTAGAGGCTAATCCACTGTCTTCTTTCCATAACTACAGGGGTCCTGGGAATAGAAAAAGAACAGAAATGTCTACAGTGTCCATTCCTGCCATTTGAGTTCACAGTAGATCAAAGCTAACAACCAGCATACTGATTTGGGATGGGAAATAGGGAATGAAAATCAGGTATTTGTCATCCAGGGTATTTTTGGAAGGGTGCTCTAAAAAGAAAAGTACTTTGACTAGGATGATCCAAGAAAGATGCTGCCAAGCAAGAAAGAACTGAGAGCTGCTGATGGGAAAGACTCGGTAGTGAGAATGAAAAACAATTGGAGCGGAAGAAGAGGTAACAAAAAGCTCTTGCAGTAATCCCCCACTTCTCCCCTGTGTTCTCTGTCTGATCAAATCCCAGCACAGTGGCAAAAAAAAAAAATTAAAAAAATGAAGCATAGATCTGCAGATATAGAAAAGAGCACACAGGCACTGGCTTCTCCAGTATTTTAAGAAACTCAGGCTGCACATAATCCCCCTACAGTTACAGCACCCCCCAGCACACACAGACACACCACATCCTCCCCCACTGCTGCACAAATGCCACCAAGGAACATGACTGCAGTGCCCCTTTCCCCACCGTGAACTGCAGCTGCCCTGGGCTGGGCACCCCTGTTCCTACCCCACACCTCCTCCTATCTGCCACCCCTACTTCTTGTTCTGTTTCATTACACTGCTATCTTTGATCCTTTCCATGTATCCAGCTCCTCTCACCGAATTTCCTGTTCTCTCCAGGCAAGCTCGCTCTGCTCCTCACAGGATCTGGTGCGTGTGTGTCAGGTGCCATTGTGACTTCAAAAGTCTGGATGGAACGGAGAAGTAGCAAAGGCAAGATCACTGTCTTGCAGAGATTAACCACTGGAATGATGTGGAAAAACAGCACTCATCAGGTTTGCTGCCAGGTATGGGGATTAGGACATGGGTTGCATGTCTTCTTCAGTGATTCTGAATCAATTGATTTTTGCCTCAGTTTCCCCGTTTGCAAAAAGGAGCGATTAATAGTAGCTACAGTGATGATAGAAAAGAAGATGGAAATGAGTGGAGTGCAGATATCCACAGAAAGAGACAAAAAGAGGGATATTGTGCATTAGAAAGAAGTCAAAAGTTGACTGAAGAGAAATAGGTAGACAGATAGGAGGAAGGCAGGTTGCCTGGACTAACTGAAGTCACAATGAAGACATGACAGAAATCAGCCACAACAATTTTTGCCAGTTTTGTGCTGTGGCTCTGTCTGGTTCAGTCTCAACATACAAGCTCATTCCCCCTCCCTTTTAAACCCTCATTAACACCCATCCATGCAAAAAACCCAGTAGTGCCTTGTGATCATCACCAAATGCCAGATGGAAGGCAATACTGCCCCAACCAATTCACAATAGCAGAACCTCTGAGAGCACATATCTAACCTAAACTCTAACACAGCAACTTCTCATAGCTGGTATCCTGAGCTCTCCAGCAAGGTCAGTGGCTGTGTCCTTGCAGCTCCACTCCATGCATCCCCCTGGCTCTCCTGTGCAAAAGCTGCCAGCAAAAGCCAGTGAGCAGAGGTGGCTGTGGGTTCCCAAGGGGCAAATGGTAATACCATGCTGAAGATAGTAGACGGGGGAACTTATATCCAAGTCAATTAGGATTAATGCAATGTGGGAAAGTATTAGTTCTGGAGCTGTAAGTTTCTCCATTAAAGATTGAAGGCTGATTGGAAAGGGGGGGAGGAAAGCGAAGACAAGCTAGTAAAGACTTTTCTTGGCTCTGCAGCCCTTTTCTTCCTTTCTACATTTTTTTGGGAAGTGATGAGGTGTGGATCTAAGACATTACACTCTGGAGATTGTCAGTGGCTCCCAACCCCATTAAGGCAGAAGTTTTTTTGCTCTTGCTTCCATCTCCTTTGCTGAACGCTGTTACGCACTGATGGTGGCTTGGCCTACTATCAATGGAAAACCAAAGACATTCTCCAAAATGAAACCTCATGGCATCAAAACCTTTACATTCGACTTCTTCGGCCTGAGGAGAGCTCACTTTTAGTGGTGTGGATGACAAGAACAACAGTGAGGTTGAGTGCCAGGTAATTGCCTGAGAAAGGCAAGCAAACAGGTAGGAAGGGCAGATAAACTGGATACATTAAGTATGCAGTGGGGATTCTCAGCTGTGTCCCCACCATACTATAACCAGCTTCCAGGCTCTCCAGAAGTAGCATAGGTAGAGGAACTGGAGGCCACAACCACACCATCATCTTCTCTTCAAATTAATGCCATTCAAATGGTAGAGCCGAGCAAAGCATTCCTAAATCTGAGAAGCTGAAGGTCTCTGCTGTTCCTTTCAGTGCAGACCCCTAAGGGTGCAGAAGGAGATTCACCTTGCCTCTGATTGCTGGCTCATACACCTGTACTAACAGGTTCCCAAATCCTTGTGTGGCTCCCTGAGGCAATGTCCCATCTAGGTCAGTACATAATGATGCTGCAGCACTGCAGGCCAGTGTGAAACAGGCAAAACGGAGTGCTCAGCCTGCCGTAAAGAAGGACCTGTCAATATTATTTGCCTGTAAAGTTCCACACAAGCCAGAGGTGCTTTATAAATAAGTCAATAAACAAACAGCATCAAATTACAAAGAAGAATGAGTAATGAAGCCTCTTTCTTCTTCTTAAAAAATAATTAAGGGTAAGAAAAAGAAATTATAGATAGTTCAAAAATCACAAGCAATCTGGATTTTGACAATCTGGTGATGCAGAAGGAGTTTCAAAGCAACCTTCTCCCTCTGAGTAACAGTGGATAACAGAGGACATTGAGGATGCTGGCAAATTAATGATTTTAAGTATCCAGCTATATTTACAGCAGCTATGATAATTACTAAATCACCCAATTATGAACACATGCATCTAATATGGTGTCAGACCCCTTCTCATTCCAACTTTGAACTGCTGCAGCTGGCATTTCCCTCAGACCCTTTCCACACATTGTTGAAATTTAAGCATGACAGGTAGTCCTACAGAAAGGAGGACGATCTAAAACTAGTTAGATATATGTACCACTGGACTGGTGCTTCAAAGAGAAACAAAAAAAAAAAAATAAATTCTAGAGCTCTGTATGGCTTTGTCAATGCCAGGAAGCACAGCATGCTACTGTGCAGCCCTGTCTTCTGAAATAAGGGCCAAATCCCCAAGAAAAAACAGGGTTGTCACAGGCTTTAAATCTCTAACTAACATTGTTACTTCAACTCCACATTGAAGAAGACAAGGCAGAGAATGTGAAGATGTATCAGGGTTAGAAAATTCCCTGGATTCTTTTTTTTTGTTGTTTTATTGCAAAGGAAAAGGAATTGTTGTGGTTTGAAATCCATTATTTCCCTGCAGTGTTTGCAACTCTAATAGAGAAGTCGCAGCTGTTCCCTTACTGCTTACACAGAAACTACAGGTGTGCCTGAACATAAACAAAACAGGAAAAGGATGGAAAGCTAAATAGCAGCAGGGAGAAAAATGGGGATAAGGAGCCTGCACACACCAGTCAGGGACTCTTGACATTTTCCAGCACTCAGCTCTGGCAATGAGCTGCCATAGCACCACCCTGGTGCAGCATCTGCAAAACCTGGGGTTGCAATGAGGTTCAGCCACCTGGTTAATCCAGGGAAGGCTCCTTTCCCAGCCCAGTTTGCCTCCCTGGTGAAGGCACCATGAGCATCTGCCCCACTTTTGGCACTGGCTCCTGGGAAGCAGGCATTTTCATCACTGTTCTCTGTGCTTGGTTCAGGAACTGCTGATCTCTTTCTTTTAGATCTGCTTTGGGGGTCTAGGATATCCCGTTATTTTTTTCCCCCTAAAAAGCTTTGAAAGAACCCAGCTCAAGCAGACTGGGAAATCAGGATTTACTGCTGTTAAAACTGTCAGGAAACTCAGCCTGCTTGTGGAAAGGACCAGTCTTGGAATTAAGACAAGACCATCAGAGGTGCCAACAAGGGAAATACAGGAAGCATAGCACAGTACAGCCAGCTATAAAGCTTAAATGTGACATCCTGAATTCTGCTTCAAGGGAGTGAAAAGTGGAAGTACTGTGTCTTGCTTTATGGTGCACGCCCTGCAAAATGCACATTGTAAACCTTCCCACCAAGAGCATTAACCACAGAAAATACTGGGGATTTACACAGTACTTTTACTTGTAAAATCTAGGATGCCAGCAATAGACAAAGGAATCTTAAAAGGTAAGTGTATAACATGGTGGTATACACAAAATCACAGTGGCCATGGAGGTGTGAGTGAATTCAGATTGCTAACAGCAGACCAGATAGTGTGCATTAACCAAAAGAAAATAACACTGTCTCTTCTCATACTATTATTCATGTACATGTTCGTGTAGTTAAATTGCAAAAGCCTTCCTTTAAGGAAAATGACACACTGAGGATGTTTACTCTGGTTTTGTTATTACTTTAAATGCATTTCTGTTTGATTTCATTATTCAATATATATTTCCTTTTCCCAGCTACACTTGGGGGACAGGTACAGCGTGCACACATTTGTACTTTAGTGTTGTGACAACCAGCACCACAGTTGTTGAAATATCCATTTCAAAACCTACCTTAGTGCAATCAATCAAATCTTTTGCTACAATATAGGGAAAATAAACAAGGCTATCAGACTGCAACTCCTAGCCGGGCAAATGGAGTGCAAAGCATGGAAGACTAATGGAGAGGGAACAGAGAAAGAGGAATGCCAGAAAGAAAGATTATTTCAATGGCTCAAAGAGCTTAAAGAGTCTTAGAGGGGATTAAAGAATAAAACAATATATTAAAATTGCAAGGAAGCAAAATCAGAGGCTCAGCCATCTTGGTAGCCATAAGAATGCGTGGGCCATGTAGCATGAAAGCCTTAAGCGACGTACTTAGGAGGAAAGATAGAGACAGCAGGGGAAACTGTGCTATATTACTGCATATTCCTTCTGACCCTGAGAAGATGGCATGCTCAGCCCCTTTATCTCTACCCCTCTGCTTTAGTTATAACATTGTCACCAATAAAAATGTTCAAGCTCGCAGACCTGCCCTCTGCCCCTCCTTTTGGGATACATTTATTTCCACAAAGGTTTCAAAATTGCGCAGAGGTCATTGTGCAGAGTCCTTGATTCCTACTCAGGTAGTAGATGTGCTCCAAATGCTTGCTTTCAAGCCCTTGATTTTTCTAGTAACACATTTCCAGGCAGCTGCACCCTGTCCTGGCTTCCAAAGGCCCCTAGCCGAGAGGACGCGTTTGTGCGAGTGTGTGCACGCAACAGACGCATGAGCCAGGGGAACCCTGCTCTGCACATGCTGGCACCAACTGTATTCTTTAAAAGTGTCTGTATGCCTGGTTAGCCAGAAACAGACCCCAAATCCCTCCAAGCAAGACTCAGTGAGAGCATATGTTCAGAAGCATACTGACAATTAAATGAGAATTTCATGTCATCTCAGTACAACAGAAGCAACTGAAAACTATTCGCCTGGTTCAAGCAAGGAAAAACTAGCACCACCAAAAACTACATAAAACTCTATTGCTGAAATTCTGACAAAACTTCCCATTTACAGCAGCACTGTGCATGTGTATTTTATATACATGCTTCTTTACTTCAAGCATGGAAAATGTCAGCCCAGAGGGAACTGTCTGAGAAAGTTACAAGCAGGCATTGAGCTCGGTATTCACTTGCTTACTGTGTTCAGATTTTTTTTTTATATATATATTTTTGATGGAAGTGTTGCAGCTTTTTGCTTTCATTTAGAAAGAAAATGTGTAGCAGACATATTTGACATAATAGAGTTTGAGTTTTCAAGGGAGACTGAAGCAATATCTAGAGACAAATCATTCTGTTCTACTGCTTCCTACTTGCCACCCCAACTCTTTCACCAACTCCTTTCCTGCTTTCATGTCTAAGCCTACTGCCTGTGCTGCTTATGAGAGCTGCTAGGAATTATTTTCTCTCTCTTCCATTCCAGATCTCCCTACCTTAGAGCTTACAGCTCTTAAAGTCACTGTAAGCAACACCAGATCATGAGTGTCTTTAAGAAATTGTTGCAGAAATAAAAAGGCTATGATGACTCTGGAGAAACCTGGAGAAAGGTGCTCACTGAGCAGATGAGTTTTGGAATCCCTTCTAAGATAAGGGGTTCATGTGGTGCTGTCACAACAGAAGGACTAAGAAAGCTCTGTAGCACCATCATTGACCAAGCTACAGACCCTGGCAATACAAATGCAGCCTGAAAGCAAAGTACTTTAGCACAGCATTTCAAACCCTGTTCAAAAAGCAACATGTCTTACTATATATCTATCTCACACAAAATTCTGCAGTTCTGTAACCCTGTAAATGCATTTTCTACATTGCAAAATTAGGAGATAAATACATGAAAAATATCTGTTTCTGCCTTGCCCTCTCCCTCATCTCTATTTTCCTTGCATTTTCTATTTTTTTTTTTTTTTTCCAAGTGAGCTGGTCACTAGAATTCTTGCCCTGGCATTCTCACCCAGAAGGTATCCAGGCAGCTGGGTGAGCTCATCCTTCCAAATTTTTGCTCATGGGGGTATAGTAATAACACTCCAATCTCCTCCTTGCTATGCCCTACAGCCCCCATATATTAGTGTAGAAAACAAGTTTACAAAGCACAAGACAAGAGTCTGTCAATAACATTAAACAAGCTGTTATTTCTCCAGTTAGTGCCAAAAGAGGGTAGAGAGAAGGGTGGGCGAGAAAGAAGGGACAAATTGTTTTATGACTCAAACACAAACCCTCTGTCTAATGCCTGCATGTGTGTATTTGATTCCTTTTTTAATTTTCTTCCCTTCCTCCCATTTTTCTCTTTGTGGGTGTCAAATGTAAATCTGGGGTTTATCCTGCTTTGCTGCAGCATGAGACACATGCATAATCCTATTTTGTAGAGGACAGTATGTCCTCTATAAATCATACAAGAGGTGGTCCTCCAAGACTCATTGGTTGCCTGTCTGATGCCTTGGCTTGATGCTCCACTTTGGAATTATCTCCTGTCTCCTTAAATTCCCTCTGCAGAGCATTTAGCAAAGCTGTAGACACAAACACCCTGGGAGGGGGATGCTGGCTGAGGCTGAATTCAGTCTGAGACTGAATCTCCCACAGGTAAGTGCTGCATGAGCTAGCTTCCCAACACAGTTAATGAAGACTTGGTCCTTACAGGCAGTGAAGTCAAAAGGTTAATTCAGCTGATCAGGAGGTGTCTGCTCTAGGATGAGCTGAATTAAGTTCCTAGCCTCAACTGACTGCACTGAATCTCTATCAGCTATAATGGGTGTTTAGACACCAACTCACATCTAGATACTTAAAAGAGAACTCCTAAATTTAGACATTTTAATCTGGAGCTGAATCTCATTCTAGAAGTCAAGAAAATCTTCTGCTTATTTCCAGCTTTCTTGCGAGCATAAAGAAGAGATTTATGCCTCAGATTCTCTTTTTGTGAAACAGGACCGAGTTTTCATGTATTGTGTGCATCAAGAAATACACAACACCACAGAAGAACTCTGCAAAAGTTGTGTCTTGATAACGGTGTGCTATGACAGAAAAGGGGGTATATCACACCTAGAAGGAGCAGCTGTCAAACCATGAGACCTGGCAGAACGATTCTCCTTGCAGAGCACCAAGGACACACTCACAGTGACTGGTACAAATGGCATTCCCAGCACCACCTGAGCAAGTAGAATTATGGAGTTTGCACAGGCCTGTGCTCAAGCAAGCCTTGCTCCAAGGCCAGGTTTATCCTGTCACGGACAGGACCTTGCTATCCTCTGGTTTCTCAGACTGAGCAAGCCCTTCCCTGCATCTCTGTGTCATGTTGGACTACTGTGCAATAGAGCCACGTCTGTAAAATGCTGGTTGAGAAGGCTCACTAGATTTGGAGTTCCTCCTTCAGTCTTTGCATGAGGCTTGGATGGTCTTGTGTTCCTGCTTTTTTGCTGGTTTGGAGTTTTTTCAAACAAAATTGAGCTGTTAAAAGAAGCTATAGGCCATGCTTAGATAATAGCCTGGGAATGTTTGTTATACTAAAAATAAACTAATCCTTCAGATCTGGAAATGCAGAGGACAAACTTTCTGAGCTCTTCTATCCCAGAGCCCAGATAGAACACTGAAGCTCAAAGGCACATTAAAATGAAATAACAACATACAACACTTACCTCTTTTCCTCTCCAAACTACTTCACAAGCTTTTATTAAATTAAGTCTCATCACACCCTTGGGACATAGGTGCAGTAAATACCTTCATGATAGGTTGAGCGAGTAAGACACAGAAAACTCTCCACAAATACCCCTCTGACTGACTGTATGAATTGATTCATTTCAGTGGCACCCTTGTGCTGTCATTTCCCACAGACTTTCAAGCAATCAAATTTTACTGCCACAAAGGGCTTGCAGGAAATGAACTGCAAAGTTGTACACAAGAGAATTTGCTTATGCAAAGCACATGAGCAGATCCCAGCAAAGAACCAGAGCAGCCGCTCTATACAACTGCAACTCTCTGTGTTTGGGGTAATAATCCAAATATTAAGCTATTTGCTGTCAGCATGAGCCTGACTTATGCATTTCTAATCTATTTGTGTATTTTAATTAGGTAGCTAAATGAAACAGGGAAACCTCTGGAAAGTAGGTCCATCCCCAGGGTGTAAGCCAGTTGGCTTTCCACTATGTAAGTAACCCCTTTCTGTGAGCATGCTGACCAGTGTCACAGAGGACACACCAAGTAAGGGATGGACTTGACATAAATCAGACAAAAGGATGCTGACAACTCACAAATCAGTGTTTTCTGTTTGGTGTCAAAAGGACAATTCCTCTTCTGGCAGGAACAGTTATAGAGACAGGAACAAATATCTTAGCACCTAATTTTAATTCAGAATGTCATAATGCAAAAATGTACAAAGCAGACATGTGACCATGTAAAAAGCCAGATGGAAGAAAAGTGTTGCTCCAAGGAATTGAAAACTAGAGGTCTTGGAAAAAAAATATCCACAATGGGGTGGGGCAGGGAGGAGCAAAAACCAATCAAAATCCCTAAAGTCAAAGCTCCACAGCAAACAACAGGAGCAGCACGAGGTTGTACCAGGGTTATATGGAGATCTACCTGAATTTTCCTCTTCCATAAATCCAGAAACTCAGAACATCTCAGAAGCAAACTTACAGCCCAAGAACTGTTTGAAGAAATAGCCCCAGTTTGATTCATTTGACTTGAATAACTGCAAGTAGCAAATATATTCAAAAAATACAAAATTCTCCTGGAGGTGTTTTACAACCAAACGAAGCCACAATTTTTAAATTAAATCTACAACCCAAATTATTCTACTGGTTTCAGTTAACAACTTTATTTTACAGACAAGAAAACTGTCTGTAAAAAAAGGCAGAAAAAAGCTAAAGCAGTATTCTCTTCAACACATGAATATTTTTCCCAAGTTTTGGTTTAGATCTAAGGCATTTTTGTCTTCTTTCTACCTTCCATGTCCTGCAGCTCCCCAGGTCTGTTACTGGGTATGACATCAAAGTTCCTGTTAACTTAGAAGAACATCGTGCTTTGAGCTGAGTCAAAGGAAGCAAAGTTCTCGAACTCATCTGGTAATTTTAAAGACTAAAAAAAAATATTTCCCATTTGAAATTTATATTTATGTCTGAAAAATTCATCCTTTATCTGCTGCTTGTATTAAAACAGTTAAATTTTTAAAGGATTGCAGATAAAAAAAGTAGATTCAGGTTTTGGGTTTTTTTTTTCCTTAAAACATATTTTGGTCAAAACTACATTTCAATTAAATTTTAAAATTGACTCATCAGATGTGTTCCACAGAAAATACTGGTATTTAAATTGAAAAATCAAGCACCTGGAAGTATGCAATCATACTCCAATTTACATAATCTACTGTACCATCTGTAAAAGTAACTTCCATTCTTCACTTCCAAACAAAGTATTTTGGAAAAAGGTAGGTCCCTATTTTTGCTGAAAAGGAAAATCTGAACAAAATATTTTAATCGTGGGGAAAGAAAAAAGGTTTTTGTTTTTGTTATTTGTTTGTTTGGGGTTTTTTTAGGTTTTGGTTTTGTTTGGGGTTTTTTGTTTGTTTGTGTATTTGGGGAGTTTTGAGTAACTCTTTAGAACACAAAACAAATTAAAACCACTGAAATTCATGAACATTGACAAGAACAAAACCATCTTTGGTCAACTTCAGACAATATATCTTTTGTATAGATGCAACTATCAGCAAACTCAGAGGGTGGTGCCTCTTGGAGTTTGGATCAGGTAGGCTCTTTTTTTTTTCAACCTCAGGTTTATTATTTTAACAAATCTAAGTCCATCATCAGGTCTCCTTTTTTCTAGAAAAGATTAAAAATCTTCAAAGTGCAGAGGAAAAAAGGTGCAATTCCTAAGAACACTGCAAGGTTACAGGGTACTGTGTGCTAATAAAGCGTGTTGGTTTGGTAACAAGCTGAAGCAGGGAGCAGCAGGGGCACTGCTTTGTGACTGCAGCTTTTTCAAAAGGGTCTGTTGAAAGTATTTCAGGAGGAGAGACATGTGAGTGAATTCTTTAAATGTGTCAACAGGGAGGCCAGACACTGAACTTCTGCCCACTCCAGAGTCAACACCATCCTTCAAAACAGAAGAGATTGACCTCTGCAGTTGAGAATCACTGAGTGCCAGTAGGGGGGTCCCTGCATTTTTTTCTGAGCCACTTGCAACAGAGAAATAGGGAATAGGAATTTGAAAACATAAAATTATTTTTCCCTGGAAACTGGAATGGAGAAGGAGGGTAGTAGGATATTGATTAACAAAGTTCTCTACTCTGTCCTTACTGAAATGGAACAGTGTTTGGAAGAGGACAAGCACACTACCATCTCTCCTCCTCTATGAGGAGTGCAAGATCTGCTTTCCTGCTCGAGGGCAAAGCAATGGGTAGTGGCAAGTCTTGCAGCAGGTATTGGAAATCCACCACATCACGTGCCTCCTCTTCCTCAAGCCACATTTACCATGAGCACCATGTCCTGCTCCATTCCCTGAATCACCGTCTGCCATCCAGGTATAGAAATCATTACAATACAATTCTATATAAATATTACATATACAATACTTTACTCTTCCTCTCTTACCAGTTTTATTGCTGCAGCAATGAGACCTTCTAACAAAGAAATGAGAGAAGTCAGGATGTTTCAAACAGCAGGACTAAGTTTGAGATCCCCCTGTGTGGTTCACCAATGAGCCCAAAGAAGAAGTACACTGCCTTTCTTGGGAAGCAAGCACCAGCCTCTCTCTTACTAATTTCCTCCTAAAGCAGACCCCTTGCTCTGTGCCTGTTGCACAAGAGAAATCTTTCACTCCCACTGCTGCTGGACCAGCACTATACAGTCACACAGTCATCTTCAAGTGCAGCTATCCCAGATGGAGATATGTGCTCTTCAAAGATAAAGTGTAGCCTCAGTTGCTTTGCTGGATCCAAATCTTAAAAGTGGGAAGACTGACCCCACAAAACTCATGTGCTTTGTACTTTCCCAAATGGAAGGAAAAGCCTGGGCAGATGAAGGAAAACACAAAATTAAAGCAATTTCCAACCGCCACCGCATGACCTTGGACAGATTGCACATCTCGTGGTATTTTGTTCTTCCTTCTTTCCCCTCAGCACATTCCCACATCCACTGCTGTGAAACTCAGATTGTAATACCTATGTCAATGACTGCATGAGGGCTAATTTAAGTGATGTTTGCCAAGTGTATACAAATCCTCACATGGAAAAATACTTCATAAAGTAATGCAGCTGACCAGTAAGTTTTATATAAGTAAGCACCATGCTATGATCATGGGGAAAAAGACCAAAAGACCACTGACAAGGAAGGGAGAAGAGAAACCCATGCCAAGTTTTCAGCAAGCGTGTGTTAAAGAGGAGCCTGTGCCAGCATTTGAAAACCAAGCAGACAGCAGAGCAGAAGGCTAATAAAGAGATTCAGCTGATAACAGCTTAGCTAAAACACCTATAGATGAACCAGTTGGCACAGGAATCTCAGTGTATTCAAGTAGAGAAAAGGCTTTGTTTTGTTCTTTCTTATGCTGTATTTAAAATTTCAAAATCTTCCCTAAGGCACTATGATAAAACAAAAGGAAAAAACTCATTTAGGCCGGTTTAAGTGTTCCATCTTCACTGATGAAAACAAACAACCAAGAATCTCCCCCTCTCTTGTGAAAATATCACAATTTTCCATTTTGTTTCAATCTGAATTTTATCAACATCAACTTGACTTCAAAAGTCATTGATTTTGCTGATACAATGTCTCCCAACAGGAAAAATATTCTATTGATATTTTCTAATCATCACCTCTAGTTTAGAGCTGAAGGTGAATGGAGAACTAGTGGGGTTGAATTTTTACTACTGAAAGGATTTACGTCTTCTTTCTGAAACTGAACCATTTCCTTCTGCACATTCAGAGTTTGCTGAGAGACCCTTAACATGAGGTTTAAATCCACAACATGCTCTATGCTGCTAGCCTTAGAAAAGGACAGAGCTTGTGACTGCCTTTGGTAGAATCAGGTACATACTCCATGATGCCCTCTGAATGATTTGGTCAATATTTTGCAAATCCTTCCCCAAATATCTTCCATTCTCACAGCACTATACAGCTTGCTCTGTTCTTGTAAACTGCTGCCATCCATCCATCTATCCATCAATCCATCTATCCCAGAGGAAGCAGTTTACCATCAGTGTTGTTTCAAGATGATTTTTTTTTTCCTGGTGATTTATATAGAAAGAAAAGCTACAGAAATGAGAACCCCATGAATATTCCAACATTTTGTATTACTATGTATTAATCACTCTCCTCTCCAGAGATGACATTGCTGATTTAAAAGACTTTTTTTTTTTTGCTTTAAAGGTATCTCCAGACCGTCTTAAAGAGCTGAGCAGACTTGGAGAGCTAAGAAGGAAAATACGCCTCTAAAGATGCTTAATGCTCAATTCTGAGCGTGTAGAGATGCTCACAAACTCTAAGCTCCACAAAGGACTGAGAGCTTCTGCTCCATTCAGTGTGTATATATTTACCCTTATTCACAGCATTACAGAGTTTCCACTGCAGTCCTTCCAAAAGAGATATAATAAGTAGGAAAGCTTTCTGTGACAGAGTGCTCTGGCACATTCATCCAACAGTTTAGCAGAACAATGCAGAGATGGAGTCTGCAGCTAAAGAAAACAGAGCTGTCACTTAAAAGCTCTAATGTTAATAGCTGTTCTGCAAACTCCATCACAATGAAAAAGAAAAAAAAAAAAAGGAGAACACTGAGGAAAAAGGGAATAGGACAGTGTAAGTGCCAGAGACCTGGCTGAGATATTAAAACAATAGATGCAGTACTAGAAGACAATCAAGGGAGCCTTAATTTGGGGTATTCCCCAGCAGCAAAGAGAGACATTGCAACCTGGATCTCAAGGAATGGCTGTGCAAATCTCTTCAAGAGCTGGCTGAGCTGCTGACCTCCTCACTATCCACCTTTGCTCTGACATCACTGAAGCAAAATCTGTGGGGCACTCAGATCTGCTGCAGCCACAGCTCTGCGTGCTGGGCCACCATAATCTCATTACCCATGGAAATGCAGTCTCAAGAGGGGCAGCCTGTGAATGAGGCAGCAGAGCCAATCTCCTCCTGGTCCCAGAGGAAAGAGGAAAACTGCAGGGGTACATCAACAGTTGGTAATAAATGCAGGTGCATGTAAGGAGGTTTACCAGCCCTGGATTTAATCTAGCAGAGATGCCACATTTACTCTAGAGCCCATGCTGCTCTGCTCTACGGGTTGCTCGTTACCCATACTAACACCATACTAATTAACCCTGGCACTGCTGCAGGCACAGCCATCCCTCTCCTCCCAGGGAGAGCAGAGGAAACAGAATGAAGGATTCATAATGCTGAAGAGAAGAGCAGCTTGCAGTAACCAAGCTGAAATGAAAGGAAATACTGGATGTGTTTCAGGCAAATGAAGTAGAAGAGACAAAGCTGCTTGCACCAGGTATGACTTAGATACATCATGTATAATGCGGTGGAAAGATCCCTCCCTGTGTTACCCAATCAGATTTGACAAGAAAGCCAATAAAATTTTGGGACTGAGCCAATTGGAACATCAGGTTAGAATCTGCCAGCTGGTAGAAAATACCTAACATATCCAGAAGAACTTTTGAACTTTTATTGTTTGGCACTTTTTTTTGTTAAAGGCTGCCTTCTCCCCAGACACCTAGGGCAAGGTCCTCATCTTCCCACTTAGTTATATTTTCAAGCATTTATCAAATATGACTACCTACTTTCCTCAGCCTAATTTATTCTCCTCCTCTTTTTCTTTTTTTGTCACTCCCAGCTCTGCACATACCCAGCCACTGCTGGGATCGCTCCAACACAATCCATTTCTGTAAGCAGAGGGGCCAATACACCTCTCTAGAAAGCCTTAAGTGCATTACCCTTAAATCGATGCATCCCCTCAGCTGACAGCTTATGCGGAAAATGAGCAGGTAGTAACAGCAAATGTTTCTTCCAGCTTCCCAGGCTAACAGTGAGCTCTTGCAGGTGAGAGTCTTCTCCCCATGGAGAAGACCACCTTTTTCCCCCCATCTCCAGCGCAGCACTATGATCAGGATGCAGACCCAAACACATTAGCCAGAGTCCCCGTGGGGCTGCTACCTTGCACCCAGGTAAATCGACTGCTGAGAGCACTTCCAGGATTACAGGGCAACAGACAATTGAAAAGGACTATCACAAACTAATGTTTACATTATGAACCCTATGTTCCCACTTTCCTAAGGCTCCCTACCATCTCTCTCTTTGTAAGCAACCAGAATTTGGGTTTCTTTGAATTGAGCTAACAGAACTCATACATAGCCATTCCAGCAGCAGAATATATAACAAATACCATCAGCAAAAACAGGCGAACAAGCAAAGGAAACAATTGAATTAATGCCTGATATTTTTGTGTCCCTGTAATCTTCCTCACTCCTTCCCCACATGAGGCCTCTGAAGGGAGCTGACAGAGCCCTGACTGCAAGGGAGATGTTACACGGATGAGAAGCCACTTCAGAATGACACAAACCTGTTTTATCTGTCAGTCAGTATGGGGGATGAACAGTCGTTTAGCAACAGTGTCACTGAAATTATATTGCTTTTCTTTTGAAATACATAAATATTTGATTCTCCCTTCCTCAACTTTCTGCTTCTCCCCTTGTTTTAAAACAAAATCTCATAGATTTTAAAATGGAACCATAGTTTTTTTTCTCAGTTGCATTCTGCTGGTTTGAAAAATCTCTGAGTGTCCCTGCGTGTAAGAGAATTGGCATATATCCTGCCTATAGCTGATAAGAGGAAAAAAGGAAAAACAGGGATTTGCAGAGAGTATATTGCCACTGTAATATAGCAGGTTTCTGTCCTTTTCAGCTGTGGAGTTTTTCCTTTAAAATCTGATGAGACCAATCTCAGGGGAAGGTCTGCAAGCCCCAAAAGCTCTCACCACTCACTCACATATACCAAAAGCCCTGTGTGATAGGAGATGGGCCTGTTCTACCTGACCCATGGGTAGGTGCCCTGAACTTGAGTTTCAGCCATCTCTGAAGTACAAAGGCTATTCCCAGCAAGAGCTCTACACCTTCAAAAGTCCCACAGGGTCTTTTAAAAGTAAATCAGCCTGGTGAGGAAAATCCCAATTATTTAATTCATATTAACTGAGGCGGGTGGACCTTTGCCACAGGAGGATGGACAAGTCCCTGAAAATTTGTCCTAACTGGAGCAAAAAACCCCCATTTTGTTTGAAAGTCTTTCCTGGTTACATACAGGAAACACCACTGGGTATGTTTATCTGACTGAGACAAAGACTGTAGATCAGTCTTTTACACTGCACTCAGCTTTCCACATTTTGGAGGCTGACTAAATACAAAATCACTCTCTGTTTTGTCTAGTCTACATGGCAGAGAGTAGCCTATGGCCCCTGCTGCTGCCTTAACTCAGGTGCTGGAGACAAATTCTTTTTCTACCAAGACTTGGGCAAGACTCCCGTCCCCAAACCAGTGAGTGGGAATGCATCATTACACAGGTTATTTTTGTACAAGAGCAAATCCTGTCAGTGCTGTGTCCTTAGGGATAACATAACATTCTTGAGCTCCATTAGCAGAATCTCACACCTATGTAAAGGATTTGTAAATGTTAACCCAGGATTGTGAGGGAATTCTAAATAAATCAGATGCTAGATGGTATCCATGGTCACACTAACAATGAACCAGGGTTTGTCACTTAAGAGTCTGCTCTCAAGAGCACACAACTATTAAAGGCTTTAGAGATTTAAAAAAAACCCAACAAAACACATGAGCAGAGTCTTAACCAAAAGAGAGGATTTCTGTTTTGAGGGAATATCTACTTCAGGAAATTTTGCAGAAATTGCCCACTGAGGAATGTGGGGAATTTATTACCATGTAAGAAGGACGTGGAACATGAACATGCAGCAAGGCCTCTTCAAGCTGCAGTTCCACTATGTGTGTACCATTGCTGCAGCATTGCCTTTATTCCAGCTCTAGACAGACAGGCTTATCTGCTCCCCTCTCCAATCCATTCCTGAGCAGGAATGGGAATTGATTAGTTCTGGCTTACATCACTTAAAACTATTATGGAGCAGCATCTTCAGGTTCCACGGTGATCCAAAAAATGTACTTTTGAACAGCTCACCCCATGATCTGGCTTCTGACATCCCTTGTGTGGTAAAGGATCATAAGTCTGCTGAAACCAGTAAGTTTCTGCAAAGTGTTTTGATTTCAACAAAATGCTATTTGCTAATGAGAACCTGAATCAGTAGAAGAGTCCCAGCTGCTCCTCTCTCTGGCAAAAAAAAAACCAAAAAAACCCCAAAAAAACCTAAAAGAAAAACAATGCTTTTGTATGTAAAAAGATGTTTCCAGTAGTGGAAAAAAAAATTGTTTGTTCTTTTAACAGTAGAGACTTGGAGCAGAGAGGAACAAGGTAATTTCACATCTTCCTGTGAACAAGCTGCTGCAGACAGGTTCCCTAGATAATAAGTAGAAATGAGTGAGAAGAAATGGATAGGGGAAGATCTATAATAGTGCAAAGAAATGTGTGATCAGCTAGGGAATTCCTTTTAGGAGCCTTGTAGAGAATATTGTATTTGCCAGACCAGATCAGTCCACTGGGCCAATCAAGTGCAATTTAAGCATTAAGTGTAACAGCTTGATAAATCTAGGTCAATGCACCTACACGCAGGTACAAGTTTAATACCACTTCATTAGCAGGACTGCAGCACCTAACACTGAGCATATCTACAGGTCCTGGAAGAGAGAAACTATTGGCATTTATGAGATTACGCAATTAAATCAATGAATTTCTCATAATGAGTGACCAGAGATTGGTCCCTCTTTACAGTTTCTAGTCGGCAGCAGCAGACGGTGCTGATGCTTCAAATATAAGTGGAAAACAGTACTGCAATGCTTCTCTGGCCAATGTGTAACACCCTGCAGGAGGCTGGAGAGTGAAGAACTCTGCCTTTTTGAGCCCATGCATTCAATCAGCCTTCACTGGAAAGGCATTATCTTAGCATGCAGCAGACCCACAATTACTGTCAAACTTTTGCAAAAACCAGTGCTGACCCGTTTATATCCATCTTGGCACCTTGGCTCAGCCACAAGCTGATACAAGGGGGATTTTATCTTTGCACTTGCTTCAGGTTACTACAGAGGGACTTCTGGGCTTGCTCAATAGCAGAGAAATCTCAGAATTTTTAAGTGTACTTCTAGTATCTCATCTCTGCAGGGGGGCCAAGAAAGACAGCAAAATTCTTGACTGCCCTGGCCAGCCAGTGGAATAGGGAGTGAGATGACAGGGGAGGGCTCTGCTCTCCTGGGACTATGGAGAGATAAAAAGAATCTTTATTATTAAAATATAAGATTGGAAGTAGTAGACCAACAGCATTAGATCCCATGTTCCTTCTCCCACAAATGGGAACTGTACAGTTTTCTTGTCCTCATTCCCTGACCACCCCTCACGACTGAGACTGGTCCAGGATCTCACTTGCATTAACCCCAGAGCCACTCAGCTATTTCAGTAAAGAGCTTTCTCCCTACCACAACCTTCAGTGTCTGAGTAAAGCTGATAGGTATTGCAAGCCAGCTATGACTGTACTACACAGGCACCTCTCCCAGGACTGCAGCACAGTCATACAGCAGACCAGGACTCATGTCAGACTGTTGGATACTTCCAGCACAAAAAGTTGTGCACCTCCATTCCAGATGAGCCATCACACTCACAGAATTGCAGTACACTTCTACTTTGGCTGCCACCCAAGGCAAACAAGAGGACAGTAACACAGGTACACAGAAACCACACCGTGCTGTCAGACCCTCACAAGGTCAGGGCAAAACCTAGCACTGAGCAAACTGATCTAGTGGGGGTGGCATCGCTGCCCATGGCAGGTGGTTTGGAATGAGATGATCTTTAAAGTTCCTTCCAGCCCAAGTCATTCTATGATCAGAGCCAAAATCTGCCTCTGCAGTTGCCCTGTGATAGATCTACCTGTTCTTGGAAACAGCTTTCAAGGACTGCTAATATAAACTAGACTTAATATAAGTGCAAAAGCTCCATAGGCATGTAATACGTCTTTTGGAAATGAAATGTGGTCCAAGACATCTAATCAGTTGAAAGGCAATTCTTTACTGAGGCTGTCAGATGCAGATGAACTCTGCAGTGCTTGCTGGCTCCTGAAATGCCCATCTAACCTACCCAGCACTGCCAAAGCACCATCAGACCAGGCCTCCTGAAACCCTGGCTAGCAGCCCTTTCACCTATTCCTTAAGTGCTCTTTTCTGGGGCTTTTTGACACGAGCATTATTATCCAAAACATGTCATTCACCTGAGTTTGCCCTTACAGCCCTTTGGAGAAACTTTGTCTACACAGTTGTCCTTTTTTTGGACATCTGTCTATAGAATATGAGGTTCAAAAGCCTCCATGTGCTTTGCTCTAACATACATGACAATGTTCTGGAAATTCACCTGTGTTGGAAAAGTATCTGACACTGACATAGAAACAGTTGATAAAAGGAGAGAATGCTTCCTATTTCTCCTGCAATAATAATAACAACACTTAACCCCAGGAAACACTACGCTAGAGAAAGATGGTCTTGGCAATAATCAGAACAACAATTTGGAGGCTAAAATTGCCATCTCTCACATACTTCTTCCAGGAAGAAGGACTAGAGGATTTTGCAGTGTGACTATGACACACAAGTGGAGGTGAAAGAGCATGGAAGGAGCTGCAGCAGGAGTCACAGTAGGTGTGGAAATACAGGCAAGGATGGAGTCCAAGCACAAGACTCTTGTTCTCAGCCCTGTCCCCCTAAACAGAATATCTCCACAGCACTTCCACTAGCCAGGTTCCTTACATAAATCAGATATCCTGGAGTCGGTGGCACAAAGGCTTTCACATGCACACATGTGTTCATGCATGTGTTCATGCATGGGCTAGCAGTGAGACATGCTAACAAGTGGCCAGAGGCAGCACCAGGCTTTGGTTCCAAGGAGATGCAGCAAGAGCAGGACAGGACGGTGAGCATGAGTCTAGCACAAACTCACACAGCACAGGGGACCTGCAAGCAGGATGGGATGACACAAAATGGACTAAAAGTAGTATTGGACACAGAGAGACATTTACAATTTGTTTAATTTAGCTTCACCTCCATCCTTTTTCTTTTCCCCTTCTTCTTACTATTTTTTCTGCTTTGACCTTACATGTCTCCTCAAATGGCATGGTACAGAGTGCTGCATCCCCACACCTGTGCCTCGCTCCCTTGAATCAAAGCCACCTTCGTCATCATGCCATGCTGATCCCAGACATGCCCCAAAAGGCACAGATCGTTCAACTCTCATGTGGATGTCACCTAATGAAGACATCTATAAATATGGGCACATTAGAGCTCACCATCTGGCTGTGCCTCTTGGATGGCTCTGCTCCCCACAGATCAGTGGGCATGGAGATGGCTGCAGCCAACCAATTATTGCTGTAGCTCCTGCTCCAGCCCTGGCGGGCACGGATGCCCTCAGCGATGCCGCTGGCTGCGGAGAGCACAGCAGAGCAGGGATGTTCCAAGCGGAGCCGTGAGCCGAGCCCCAGCTACTGCCCCTCCCTGCACACCGCTCCCAGGGCTGGCAGCGCTCTCCAGCCCATTTTCCCCTGCAGGGACAGCTCTCATTCAGCACCCCAGCAGCTCTGCCAGGGAGACAAGCCTCTCCCCTCCTTCTCTCTGTGTCTGCCTAGCACCGGCTTCAGCCCTTCTGTCAATCGCAACCACATTTTTCTTCCTTCTCATCTGCCTCTGACACACCTTTTCTTCAGTGCTAGGCACAATTTTTCTGTCTGCTGGTCAAAATGATAAATTGAAAATCTTTCTTTCCGGGAAGACTCAAGACCTATCATTTAATTTTTGCTTGCTTGTTTGTTTTATTTTAGAAAACACTCTTTTCAGATTGGCTGAAACGTTTTACTTGACCTATATGGAAAAAAAGAAAAAAAAAGCCTTTTCCTTACAAATGTCTTTCTTTTTAATTACAGAAATTTTCCAAAACAAAACTCACTGGAAAATCAGAAATGAAAATGGTTCATCTTCTCAAAAAAAATTCTCCCTTTTTCCCCTCCCCAAAAAATGATGCACAAAGAGTGCAAGCCCTCTCCAAACTGTGCTTAGGAAGGTAACGTAGCACTCTTGCTGACATTTTTCTGCTTTCCTGCCCTTTTTCCGTTTTTCCCTGCAATCATCTGCCTGTTCCCAAATGCCATCACAGTTGCCAGACCAAGCTCTCAGAGAGGAACACGTGCACAGAAAAGTTCACTGAACTGCCATGGCACATTTTGCTCCCTGAATATTCTGTTGTCACAGGACACCAAAGATGATTGTATTTTCTTTGAGGTACATGAATATTTGATAGTCTCCCTCCCTTTCTTTCCCCTCATCTTAATTATTCTCTTATTTTGAAACACCAGCTTGCATGCAGTATTTAAATAAAGCTGTTTTCAGAGTCACTAGCAGCTTGAAACACTCAAGCCTCTCAAAATATATATTGCAAGCTATGTACATCCTCCTGTTATGTGCATAAGTGGCAAAGATAAAGGCATAACCTGGGGATTCCATACAGGAGAGAGCATTAGAGGAGAAAACTTTCCTTTCTGAAAGCTTGAGTTCCCCTTCAGCAAAGAAATCTAGGCATGTAAGTTGAGACACAGGCTCAAGGCTGTTCCTACGCAAATCACTGAAAGGTCTGGTGCAGCAAATTTTACTCAGGAAGGTGTCTGAAAATGCAAGGGATGCAGTGGGTCAAAAGTGAAGCAGGGAATGGGAGGGAAATATTGAAAGGTGCCATTTGGAAAAATATCTGCTGCCAGGGAAGAGAGAGAATGGAAACACAGAGACGCTGCTATATCTATACATATGGCTATATTAGATAATTAAATATGCACAAAAAGGTTCAGGGGGTTTGGGTGACTCAGCAGCTCTACACCTTCAATGCAAGATCACACAGATCTTTACCAAGGCACACAAACTGCAAGGATCTGGCTTTGCTGGATTTTGAGAAGCCTGTTTTATGGGACATCTTTGAGAGGAGGCCCAGAAGCCCATTTGCTTTGAATCATGGCATTTTTACCAAAGCATCAGTTGATCCAAAAAACCTCTGAAGCCCCAGATGTGCAGAGAGCCAGGGAGCTAACTGCTGGATGCTCCATATCTCAAGCAAGTGGAAGTGCTGCTTCAGGTTCACAGCTGACATGACACTCAGGGCTGGGGCTGGGCTGCTTTTCATCGGGTTGTTAAGGTTGGAAAAGACCTTCAAGATGGAGCCCAACTGTTTTGGACAGCTCTATCCCCACAAAGTTGTCTATTAGAGGAAGGAATGGGCATTAATGGAGATAGGCACTTGGACCAGGTGAGGGTGCTACAGACCTGGCAGCTGTTCCAGCTGCTTGAGTGATGTATCCTGGCTTACGTGGAGGTGTTTCCCTGAACAGCTGAGAGAAAAGGAAACGAAGCGTGCCCCTGCACAGGTCAGAGGGGACCACGCACCATAAATGTTTGTGCAGGTGGATGAAGAGCTGTGCCCACAGATGTTCACAAGTAGGGCAAGGAGTAAACATACATATTTGAAAACTCATCCATCTGTATTACAAAAATGAGTCATCTCCTCCCAATACCACTTTTTAACTTTGCAGAGGATTTTATCAGACATAGCAGGTAGTTTAGAGGTTGTAAAAGGACTGCCTGCAAATCTCAGGGCCGACTGCCCTGAGGTTTCACTGAGGCTTCCCAATTGAGGCAGCACTCTGCTGGGAATGTGCAGTAACAGGGGCATATGGCAACCTCCCAGATTTGCCTGTGGGAGAAAATCATGCTCTTCTGCTCTTAGCTGATGTTGCATCTCTGAAGCAGCCCTTCATTATCAATCATCTGCAGTAGATTTTGTGCTCTTATCTCAAAAAATCTCCCTGCACTGTCCACATGCCTTGCTTATAACACTCCAGAAAAGGGGTGTAAGGAAGAAACTTTATCCTAATGGAGAGATGCTTTTAAAGAACTGAAAAAGTTATAAATCTCTCCCTGCTCTTGAACACATTTCCTGTTTTGCAATCAAGATTTCTAACACCATGTTCCTGAGCCAATGCTGATCAGTCATGCTGGGGGACAAGACGTGGAATGTTTATTGCGTTCTACACATCGGACAGGGAAGCACATTTTAAATGAACTCAAGGAGACAAGTGCAAACCTTTCAAAGGCAAGAAGAAAGAGATGCTTAAACAAGTTCCATGTGCAGAAAACCCCACCCTACAAACATTGCAAAGTCACATCACGCTCCTGTTGCCCCACAAGACAAAGGGATTGCAGGTTCTATACTTTCCCACTGTACGGCCAAGGTGGCCTTCTCCTCCCTCCTGTGCGTGAGCCAAGAGACAGGACTAACATGATACACTTGCCAGCAGCTACAGAAAGCAAAGACTACAGCACTAGGAGCACTCTGACAGAAGCACAAAGCATGATGTTTATTTACTGCCTGTCAATGTCTAGCCTGGATGTGCTGCTGCATCTCCATAGCCATTATAACTGCTCATTAGACATTAACAGGACGGGATTTTGTTGCAGTCAGGTCATCTGAGTTGATAGGAAAGGGGACAGCAAACAGCAGCAGAGAAATCCAAAGTGAAAGGGAAGGAACAACAATCATCTGCTGCAATAGTTACAGTCAGTAATGAGTTGGCTGGCTACTGTGTATCACTACTGCTTTCTAGTAAGTGGAATTAGGAGCAGAGCCATGTGTCAGAGGCTCTATACTGTCAGTTGTTAGCAGGGAGATTGATTTAACACAAGCTTTGTCAAAGGAGAAATTCCCCTCCTAGCTGCCAGGCAACCACAGCATAAAACAGTGGTACAAGTGACCAAACAGGCAGCATGGCTACTGACCCCTTGGCAAGACCCACTCTGAAATGTAGCTTTATTATTCATAACAGACTTCGGACCGTGGAAGATTCTGAAACCGTCACATACATTATGCACGTGCAAAAACATTCAGAAATGATCCAGTAACAATGAAGAGATGAAGCAGAGCATCCTGGACATAATGTAAACCCTGCCAAGGAACATGGGCAGGAACACAGGTCTAAATAATGTGTGCTCCCCTGTTTTATCTGGGGGAGTTTGCTAGGGGAAGGGAGCAGAGGAAAAGAGGGAGTGGGCAGGTCCCTTTCCTAACAAACACAGTCTGTGGAAGAGAAAAGAGATCATCTGTCTGACAGACCAGAATGAGGATAGCAAAGAGAAAACCTTCAGGGAAAATTGCAGTGTTTCCTCCCAGAATGAGCCTGGACTCTGAAATCAGCACACAATACACGAGATTGAACATTTGCAGGCCTGGGCCTGTTATTGAAGTAATCTCAGGTAGAAAACAAAAACTATAGCGTGAACTTCTTGTTTACCTTAAGAAATAGATTACAGTTATTCTCCAACTTAGTTGACTGAAATTACATAGAGAAGTTCAGCCACAGAAGTCTTCTCTGAAAAGTGTAAAAGATGTAGAATATCTTCTCTCAAAGTTTGTTCTTCTCTGCATCCATCCTGTCTGCTCAGCAGATTAACATGACCATTCAATACATTTTAGCAAAGCTAAAAGATGCACTGTTTTTTCAACTATGACCATTTTGTTGTGTCTTCCATTTTGTGTATGTGATTTACAAAGAAGGAAGTTTGGCTTCCAGATGCCAAGATAAATTGTTGATCTGGAAGCGAATGGGGAAGAAGAAGCCCTAAAAAATTCCTCTATCTTCTAGATACGCAAAGTGACTTTCCTGGAGTAAGGTCCAAGCAACCAGTCCCAGGGGCTCTGCATATTTAGACTCTATGCAAAACTGACTTATATTTTAAAACATCTGCAACTACATTTTGTTTCTAGGAAGCCTCTTGACCATCCTTGGGAACTGAAGCTGGACAGGTAACGACTAGAATTATATATAGAGAGCATGACCAGAAAACAGCATTGGGGACAGAAAAAAAAAATTCCCAAAATGTGTCACTTTCTCTTATCTCCAGGAGAACGTCCCCTTGGATTTCCTCAGCTCAGAACACCAGCCTAATTCACACAGAGAAAGAGCAGAGCGGGAGGAATTCCAAGAAGCTGCTGCATGGTTGCGGAGGTAGGTGTTAAAACACATACAGCCATGCGGCAAACTCACATTCTGATCTTGCCAGACTTGTGTGGCACAAAACTCCCACAGAGGAGGGGGGAAAAAAAGAAATCAAGACAGACACACTAGGCTCCTTACAGCATGTGCTTCTTCAGGGGTGATATTTCAGGCTCCTTTGCATCTCTCAATGAAGAAGGTCTGGATTTTTTTCACATGGGCTGAGTTGGGAGGGAGTGCTGAGGCACACGCAGACACGCCTGTGCCTTTGTACAAGGTCTTGGAGAAGGGGGGCAGTAGCCAACTTATCCTTCTGCCTGTTGTCAAACAGTTAATTGTTCTAAAACAGCTGGGCCAGACAATAGCATCTTTAATGGCCCAGCTTAAGCACGGTCGTGACAGAAATCGTAATATTTTTTAATCTCCCTTTCCCAGCCTTCCTGGAAATTCATTTTTAATGACTGCAGCTTGCTTTCATTTTTGCTCTTGTTTTTAATTCAGATAACTTCCTGAGTCATGTAACTTCTCTCTTCCACCCCAATACTCCCTGTAAAAGAAAGGCTGCAATATTTTAAATAAACTGATACCAGATTCTAACAGAGCCAATAGGATAGCCTGGTTCACCAGTTCTTGCCACCTCATTCTGGAGCTGATGACATATCCCAAATACCCCACAAGAAAGGACCATGGACAAGGTTTGTTCCACCCCTGAGGCACTTCATAACATAAATTTTCCTTTAAAATCAAGACCCAAGCACACAGGTCTCCCCACTACCCTCCCCACAAGGCCCATCTTCAAATGCTTTGAGCCAAAGTAGTAAAATGAGATAATGGTAATCTTTGAGACACATTGTTCCCACATGGTATCACACCCCCGTGGTTATTGTCTGTTGCTGCATGTTTCAACAATTGTAAGAAAAATCATAGTTTCAAAATCGCAAAAATTTATATTTTCTTTATTTTTTGGCAGTTCCCATGTAAGTGTTAGAAAATGTTTATCACTCAAATTTTTGTGCTTAAAATTCTTACAGTTTTTCATAAAAAACCTACATATACAACAGAGCTCGCCCAACACTTCCCTCCACCCCATAGCATCCCATGATATCCCAGTCTGGGGTTCCCCTTTATGCATGCCATTCCAGATTCTTATCCCAGACACATGACATAGTCATTATCACAGGTCTCTGATCTAAGCTTGTCTATTTTTAACACTCAGTTTTGTTTGCATCTATAACTTCACACCTCAATAATCTGCTTCATTTAGACAACAGAATAAAAATGCTATGAAGCTTTATTTATTTTCATTGTTCCATTGAAGGCTAAATTTGGCTCTTGGATCCAATGTCTCTATTTTTTTTTTTGGTTATGAATTTCATATTGAAGAAAGAAAAATTCATACCTTCTCAATGAAATTTTCATGAACTATGCATTGCCTGGTGCTATATATTCAGCAATATTAACCGCTGAAGCTGTTTACATTCAGAAGGCTTTCCTCAGCCCCAGAAAGGCCAACATTTACTTTTATGTGCTAAAGGAATTTCAATTTCCAGAAAATGCCACGGTCACCTCAAAATATGACTCAGTAACCCAGATGGAGGTCATGATCCTAGAGCAGGAGGAACATATCTGTCATGCATGAATCTAGTGTGTCACTTGGCTCTTGTGCAAGACAATACTTAAATTGAATAGAAACTTAACTCCTTGTTGTTAAGCACCTAAATGATCAACCTTAGAGACTCAGCCTAAATGCCTGACCGATGGTTTCTGGGGCCACTTGATGAAGGATCCTACCCTCACACATCCATTCAGTGCTCAGAATCCCAATGCATGAGCGGGACTTTGCAACTCCATCTCCAGCATGAATTTGCTCAGAGGAAGAATGGCTGGGCAAGATGGAAGCAGCAAGGGTGAACTTAAAACACAGCTATGCTTTAAAACATGATGGGCTGGAGCCAATGGTGCTGAGCACCATCCTATTCTTCCAGGGACAATTCAGGATCCAAGATGGGGACAAATTAAAGGGATAATTCAGCAATAAAGGGTGGGGCATAAAAGCAGAGAATTGAGTTTCTGAAAAAATAACTTGTGTTTATACTACTAGGTTCACCAATGTAGCACCTAAAAATAGTCATCTATTACAAAGCCTCCAATTTCAGTGGTTTATATCAGGTTTAGCAAGAGTTCAGAGCCATATCCATATATGCTTGATTTGGCTGAAATCTAAACAGTCCCACCTGAAAACGGGTAACCTTAGCAAGACACTCCCTCTTAAAAACATTTTTCTAAAGCTTGCATCATCAATATTATCATTTTGTCAGGAATCACAGGAAGAGAAAGTATAAAAAATCCCAAAACAACCCACCCATTATGGGCACAATGCTATCGACTAGTCATTGCAAATCATGGTTTAATAAAGAGCTCTCTTTCATCAAGTCACAAAAAAATAGACAAAAGAAGTCAGGTTCAGTGAACCTTCGGAGAGGAGCATGGCTGATAGTTGATGCTCTGTAGTGAAGGTGGCTCTCCTTGGCACTGAAGTAGGCAATCCACTTTAAAATACACAACATATCTTCCGATGATCCACATCCTGGATATCAACCTGGATGCTGATTTTTTTGTTGTTGTTGTTATTGTTTAAAAAACCTCAGGGTGGAACTTTTATTACTGCTGAAGTATGGGGAACAAAATGTTGTTTTGGTTTTTTTTTTTCCTTTTCTGTTAGTACCCCAGAGTCTCCTAGTAAGAGCTTCCTGTTGCACTTCCCTACATGTGGTCAGGTACAGACTGTCTGAAACACGAGTGGTGTAGATGGGCAAAGCTGCCAGGGAGTAGAAAAAGAATAAAACATAACTCCCTACTCTATGGACAGGAAAACAAGGCATGAAAAGATCACACTGGAAATTTGGGGCAGAACTCACAAAAACAGACAGCAAATTCAGGGCCTGTGCTAGGATAGATGTCTATGGCACTGAATGCACAGGGTGCTGAGCCGGGAAAGAACACAAGGAAGGTGAGAATTTTGTGAAAGCAGCTCTTCTGAAAAGGCATAACTGTACTGATGCACAGAAATGCATGACATAGGGCAAGCTATGACCAACAGCAGAGCAGGCATCAAACTTGAGGGGACCAAGAGGTGACTAAATTAGGAAGCAGCTGATTTGGAGAAAAAAATCAATTGTCCCCTCCCATTGTGATGGAGAACCTGTGGGATCCATATCCGCAGGAAGCTGTCAGCTCAGATACTGGGACTGGGCAATTTTATGAGAAATAACAACACTGAATGTTATGCTGGACAGATGTGAAGGGGAATTCAGGGCATCAGGGCCTGGAAAGGGAAGCAAAGAATTGCTTTTCCTGTTCTTGTGTGGTGTTGTTACAGTTGAGCATATGCACACATTCTCCTTTGACACACACAGGGTGGGCTGCACCATGCATTGCTGTGAGGGATAGCTGGGCCAGAGAGATCTGATCTGAAAGGGGAAATCCTACTCTTTCCTCATCAAAACAATAAATGAGAAGGGAGGAAAAAGAAGGGGAAGAGCATAAGATAAAGAAAGAGCAAAGAGAAGGGAAAGGAGAGAGGAGAGGAAGGAAATTTTCACAAGGCAGAAGAGAAAGCTAGGAAAATCAAAGGGGAAAGACCTATCAAATCCTAAAGGATTTGATTTAAAAAAGTGTTTTTCTTCACTCAGCAGCAGCACTGCAAAGTGCATGCCTGTTTCCAAATGCTGAAAACAAACATCAGGTCATGCAGCAAATGCCTTTGCCTGTCAGGGGGGCACTGCCTGCCCCCTTGCCCACCCCAAACACAAGAGATGTCAGCTCTCCACCACCACTTGCCCTGTAGCAGGCAAGGCAGGGACTAGTGCTTAGTGCCACCACAGTGGCCTCTCGTCTGCCACCTCCTGCACCTCGGGGGTTCCAGCCCATCCATTACAGAGGCTCACTCTGCCCCCTGAGGTCCCTTGGCTGGCTGAAAGGGACTGTGGCATGAGGGGAAGACAGCGAGGAAAACAAAATAAGAGGAAGCTGGTGTTTTCATACAGGATTTGTGGAGTGGATCCAAATCACTGCACACAGGCAGCAAGCAAAGTAAGGAAAGGAAAAGAGCAAGAGATTAAAGCAACCCAGATAAACACAAGCGAGCTGCTGTTTGCATGGTTGAACGAAACAAAGAATTAAGACCAGCTTTCCCAGTCCTAGAAGGCTGCACAGGCTTACACACAGGGAGAAGGCAGCGGCTGAATCCACCACAGTTCTGTCCTATGTTGCTCACAGCAAAGCTTGATTCCCCACTTTGCAGAAAGTCTGTTTTCAAAATATGGAAATGGGACCCACTTGACTCAAAGAGATGCAGAAACTCTCTTAACAGCACAGGAGAAGGGCTGGAAGGGAAGAGTGTCCTCCAGCAGAACGCAGAGGCAGAATTCAGCTCTGCACTATGAAAGTTGAATTGCCTCATTTAGACCTTGGAAAGCCTGGTGACTGGGTAACCTGCATTTACTGAAAGCTGAAATTTAAGGTTCTAAATGTGTCTGTGAGGGAAAATGCTCCCAACACCAATGAAATCCTTTTGCTACACAGGAATATCATTACAGGACTTAGCTAAAAAGGAGAAGTACAACCTGCTGTATCACCACTTTTTTGAGATTGTCTTTTCTTACCATTTTGCCTCTGCAGAGGTCCAACAGTGCTTGCACAGTGGAAAGAAATGGAATCACACAACAGAGTGAGATGCTTCTAAGCATCTCCCACAGCCAACCCTTTCCTTAAAGTAATTTCTGTTTAGAGATAGCAGATCTCTTTACAGTTCTGAAGCTCTCTTCCCTAGCAGGCCTTTCATGCACATGAAAAGAAATATCTGATCAAATATATTCCTCTATCGTGGCTTTGGAAATATTAACAAGATTTAATTTATATATAATCATATCAGCAGAAGAGTTAATTGAAATATTGAATAACTACAATTTTAACAGGATTGGAACATAATGTTTCAGATGTACTAAGCAGATGATTTATCCACCATGCTATACAAATTTTAGTTAACAGTTGGGCGAAGACTTTAGAGCTATTATTTTTAGGAATAGAAGGGTATTCCCTAGGTTGTGCCAAGGCCTGTGTGCTGAACAGCATTGTGAAAGTTCAGCTTATTGTGCGTTTTCTTCTCCTATGAGAAGAAAAGGAGACAAATGTGCCTGACATTGTTAATTGGGATCTTGTGATAATGCAGCAGTATGTGCACAGACAAATGAAATTTCAGTGCAAATTCACTGACCTTATCCAAGATATATCCAGGGAAGAAAATGGCTAAATGAATTGAATTCACTGACATGAAGCATGTATTACATTCCCAGGTGTCATATTAATTGTGCACGTTACCAGCAGGACAGCTGTAAGATAGGTACAATATGCCCAAAACCACTGTTGAGGTTAACTACACAGCAAAGAGATTAGCCATGAAACAGCCCTGAACTACAAGACACCATCTCCACCTTCAGACTTTGCAGAAACTTGTCTAGAGACCTGAATTCTGAATAAAGGTTTTCCTCCCTGCAGCCATGGGCCAAAGTCTCAAATGTCAATAAAAATCAAGGAAATTGGGGGGGAAAGTTGACTCTGACTACAATTACCCAGATGTGGACAGTCTCCAGTCAATCAAATCAGCGACTTTGCAGAGATGCACTTATGTTAAATCACTAGGCTGGCAGAGGCTGGTGTTTATCACCAGATTGCAAGTGGAAAACGAACTGATGAATCTCAGATGAGATCCCAGGGAGTAGGATTCATGTTATAAAATCAGCCACTCGGTAAGGCAGCATGCACTACCAAACTCGCGCTTCCTGCAGTTTTCTCTAGACACTGCTGTTAACTAATTCCCTTGGGACCTTGCATTAGTCACATAGATGCGTGGCATCTCTCTCCCCTTCTGTGAAATGGGAAGAGTAACACTGCCTTTCCACCAGGGACATATGCAGATAATCATCTCAACAGTTGTGATTAGACACAGTGATGATAGGGGCCAAAGTACTGGGGAGACTGAGGAAGACTGAACTACTGTCTGCAAAGGGAGAAAATTGATCTACTAAAAGTAAGAGATGTGCCCAGCCCTGTGTCCAGGGGCAGATTTCAAGCACTTGAAAAAGCAAGTATGAAATATTCTGCTGAGAAAAACATACTTGCAGAATTCATGTCCAGTGCTTACCATGTCTTCCATTTAAGTTTAGATACAGACATTTACTTTAAAATTACCACCAGCATGTGCAGGTACACAGAAATACAGAGTGAAACTGTCTGGTTACACTCATATCTTTATTTTCTATCTGCTCTCACAGTCAATTCTCTGGAATAATGGTGTCTCAGTAGAATAATGTGTGAAAATACCGCTAAAATAAAGAGTGATCTAAAATTCTGAATAAATTGAACCCAGCACCTTCCATCCTATATCTCTGGTATTAAGCAAAAAAGTTTCCGAAGGGCTGTTACTAAATTGGTACTTGCTATTAGAGGCATTCTACCTCAGATGTGGAAAAGATACACAAGTATCCCACTACAGGCATTACATATGTTTTTTGGTTTTTGGGTTTTTTTTTCTAGCTCAAAATATCTGGTTGCAAAGTCTAGAGAATCTTCTGTATTTTCCATGCTGATTTAAACCAGCCCTACAACATGTTCTTGAAGGATTTTCAAGAAGTGTTTGAAGGTGTAAAATCCCCCAAGTCTGTATAAAGTCCAGAAATGATAAGGCAGAGCTGTAGGATACCAGAATTTTTCCAAGTTATTGAAACTTCATCTTCTTTTCTTTGCCCTGAATAGACAGGCCAAAGCAAGCAAAAGACTATTCACATCTTTGAAGCTTTTCCTGGTACATTTCCAAAAATGCAGCATGCCAAGGTGATTGGTCAGGGAAATCTTTGCAATGCCAGCTCATGAAATGATGCTTTGCTTTCCCAGTACACCTCCTGTACCAGTGAAAATTCTGACCCCACATCCCCATGCCACATACACAGGCAAGCCTTCAAGATGATGCCCTCAAGAAAACAGTGCCCTCAAATGTGTGTCCCAGTAGAAAAGACTACCTGCATGTGAGGAAGCGAGGCAGCACCTCAGATGGAAGATAATTTGATTTTAAATGTCTAGATCCCATCTCTCTTCGCTGCAAACGCTGGGACAGGCAGCATGAGAGTACAGAGAGTGCAAAGAACTGGAGCTTTCTCCAGCTGGAAGCAGTGTGATAGTATAAGAAGAGTTGTATCAATAAATTCTATAAAATAAGTGAATAATAACTACCTAACTATTAATCTCAGTTCCACGATGTATTGCCTTACTATTTAAAATTCAGCTATTAAAAGATAGCTGAATTTAAACAGAAGTGAATGGTCAGTGCCTCCCTTGGGCTATTGTTAAAGGCTGCTTTCATTTTCAGCTGTAAAGATTATTCATAAATATACCATCAAAGCCCCTACTGGAAGATGAAAAATCTGTTATGGATCCAAATTTCCCCAGCTGATCCTGTGTGCTGTCACCAGCAGTAGGAATGGAGAGTGGATGAGTCCCAGGGCAAGAATCCCTCCAGATACTAGGGCTCTTTTGCTAAATAGATTCAGAGTAGCCCCAGCCTTGGAGATGACTGAGCTTGCTCTGCTTGTGCAGACAATGAGAAAAAAGCTACTGGCTTGGGGGTGGCCAGTCCCAGTGGCTTTTGCAGCTTAAGTAACAAAGCTGAGAACTAAAACCATTAATTTCACAACTGCAAGCAACACTAGAGCTTCTGCCAATGCTCCCAGCTTAGCCAGGTCTCTCTACCTCTGCTGTGCTGGCACTAATATATTCATCACTCCCAGTAATTCTTCATGCCACTGATGACAATTTCTAGGGAGCAAACTGAAAGTTTGCTCCCCGAGTCATGCAAAATGCAGCACATTTAGTAGAAAAGGAGCAACAAATCCTGAAATGAACAGTACAGGACATCTGTATTCAGGATGGATGTACATATTCAGATCACTGAAGCCATACTTTACTCTCTTGCCCTTAAACCCTGGAGGTTCATTAAGCCTAAGCCTGGCAGTATTTACATTTGGCGTGTCAACACTGCAAAGTCTTTGAGGGACAGAAGGGTAGGGATTTGGGGAGGCAAAATGGGAAGCCAACATTCCTGCTTCATCAGATGAGATCCCAGGAAGCAGTCGTGCCGCTAGTTTTCTTTTGTACCTCTCCTTCCACATGGCTGATCCCTCCTGCCAGGAAGGTCCTAGAAATCAGGTCTTGCAGCATCTGAAAACAACAGCTGCACCTTGTCATTAAAATGCCTTTAAAGCACTTTTGCTCCCCCCAGATTATGATATAGAACTTCTCCCTATCTCTTCACCCATAAATCATATATACAGGAGCTAGAGAAGCTGGCTCTGAGTGCTGAGCACAGATGCAGGCAGGGAAGAGGAGTTTTCAGACTCCACTCTCTGCAGGACAATAGCATCCAGTCTAACCAATATGCCATCTCACACTTCACCACAGCACAGTCCCACTGGTCATATCAGAGACCCACAGCACTGCAGCAGGGTCTGTGAATGAGTCCTGGATTTAAGGTACCAAACAGCAGCTTCCTCTAAATTCTCAAGATTTTCACTACTAAAGATATTAGCCCATCAAATGAATCCCCACAACCTCTGCCCTGTCCTCATCCCCCATCCCAAGGAGAGCAACCTCCCTGCTCCTGCTCTTCTGGCAAAGGAGAAAGCCCCTGGGACTGAAATGTCACAGATTCTGAGGACATGATTAATTATTTAAATTGACAAAATTACATTCCACTGGTGACATTCAGCTCTACGTCTACTCTGCCTCTGCTTCTCCCCTTCCCTCTCTGCCAGCCCCCAGCAGTTCTTCCCCCTGTGGACATGTGCCAGGCAAGGGATCTGTTCCTTTCACTCCACTCTCTGCTAAATGTTTTTTATTCTCAACCACCTGCCCCAGGCCCTCTCATCAATTATTAATCAAGTGATCCATGAATATGCAAATCAACCCACGCACTCATTTTATTAAATTAAATTTAAAAAAAAGGAGAGATGGCATGTACAGCAGCAGAATAGATGATGGGGTGGACTGCTCTGGGGAAGTGGGGATAGGTACTGTCTAACAGAGAAGGAAGGAGTAGGATGAGAGGGAATATGCACTATACACAACTAGCAGGAGGATTACTTCTAGAGCCATTCATGTTTAAAGTGATGTTCTGCAGGAAGGTGGGGGCTGGAAGATGAATACAGGCAGATATAGGAGGGCTTTATCCTGCAGCAAATGAAAAGGTGAAGAATATGTTTTCTTCCTAATAATCCAGGTCAACAGGGCCACTAAGGAGCAGGGAAGGCATGTATGAGACTGGGGTGGTTCAGCTGGCCATACACAAGGCATTTTAACCTGGTCCACAACATCCACCTCAGCAAAAATGCTGCTGGGTTGCATCCATGTGAACAGATAAGGGTAAGCCAAGGACACTGCCTCTAGATAGATCTTCTGAGTGGGAACCACTGCTGCCACCTCTCTGCATCACACAGGCAAGGAATGAGGCAGGGATTCCTTGAAAATTACATCTTCTCCCAGCTGATAACATGCTGACCCATTCTGTGCTAGGTACTGAAAATAACCCTCTCTCTTCCATCAAGTTTTCTATTTGTAAACCATCCTGTCTCACCTTCACTCTTCCCAACACTCTCTCCACACCTTTACACACCAACTGGTCTTTTTGGATTTCCTAAAATCTTTCTCTGTTCTCCAGGGTATGAGCTGTGACACTGGCCTGTCATTTCTATCAAATACAAGGTTGCCTGAGTGCTGATGCCAGATCTGCACAAGCAAAAAAACGAGAAGTCAAATCCACTTCCAGGACAGGGAAAGAGTGCTGCCACCCACATGCCAACAAGCCCTTCAGGACTTTAAGAAAAGAGAGAGAACCAGCTGGCCTGCTTTCCTGGTCCCTGGTGTTGTGGCGAGTACAGCTGGATAGCTTTAGGATGACTCTCATTCCTAGTTCCTAACACTTTTACACAAGCACCACCTTGGTTGGAGGTGAAACTGTCCCTGCCCCAGGAAGAGACCATTCCACCATAACTCCATTCCATCTAAACAGCTTGACTTTTTCCTGTTATCCTGACTTGTTCTTAGCATTCCTACTAGATGTTGATATGCTGGGAAGATGTTTTTTCCTGTTCAGTAAATCAAGAAAGTGCTGGTGGCAAAGACCATACCATTCTTTCAAGGCAGCCAGCTTTTAACTCCTGAGACCATCACATCAAACTTCTCTGCAGAGGCTGGGACACGTGTCAGATCATGGCCACATAAGCCAAATGGATGCTGGAGCTGGCAGCAGGCCCAATCGTGTCCCAGGCAGAGCTTCAAAGAGGTGCTTTGTCATTGGATTGGGAGTCTCCCGTGTAGCTTCTGCTCCCTGTAAGGTTGTGAGATTTAGGAGATGAGTTTTCTACCTCCTGACAGTGTCATGATTTTAAAAAGCAATTTGCAGAATCAGGAGAATCTGTTATCTCCTTGCAGCCATACACCCTTTATGGAATGGCTGAAGAGAGGCCAGAGGAAAGGTGAATGCATCAGCAGCTGGAAATTATGTGCTCACATGATTCCTTGGCCACTGCTTTACTTATGGGGATACCAAGGTGGATGGGAGGGGAGGAACAGCTTTCTCACCCACTGATCCAAGACTGTTGCTTCATATTGAGGAGCAGTTCTTGTTATAATCCTCCTTCTCCCTAAAACAACTAACAATCCTGCTGGCAAAAACTCACGGCTTAAGAAGTATAAGGCCTAGCCTTAGTGGTATGGATGCTAACTCTGAAACAGGCAGCATAGTGCCTGTGGAATAGCAGGCCACATAACTTTCTCAGTCTTGCCTGAGAAAGCGGCCTGGGAAATCATAAGGAGGAATTAAAACAATCCTCAGAGACAGAAAACAGCCTTGCAGGTGCTGTTTTTGTCTGTTCCTTATTTTCTTGCAAAAGAAGGTCAAGAGGTAGTGAACCCCACTGACCAATGATGGTGATGTGTTAGTTTACTAACCAATAAGAGTTTTCTTTTCTGTACCTTCACATGTTGGTCTATAAAAAAGACCTGAAGCAATAAACAGAGAGAAATTCTCCAGTTCGACTCCACAAGAGAGTCTGTGTCGTTCTTCTTGCCGTTCCCAATAGAGTGACATAGTGGCACTAATTTCTTTGTAGTACCTATACTACAACAATGTGAAAAGATGCTGCAACATCAGAGTTACAGTATCAGAACTGGTGCAAAATCTCCAGTATGTGGGGGTTTCAGTATTTCAGAGTAATGCCTGCACCCAAATGGAAATGCATGAGTATCAAGATGTCAGAAGTGAGTTCAAACACACCCCATACTCTTCACACGTGCAGCTGCATCTCCCCACAGGAGTGCCCATACTAGGATAGCTGGCCTGCCAAAATACCCAGAGGGCCAGATTCCCTGTGCTAGCAACACGTTCCAAATCCATGGGACTAAGCACCCATAAAAGCCTTGCAGGGATCAGCTTCTTCATTCCTTCAGGGCATCTCACACCCCATCTCTGTATGTAGTATGCTCCTCTGATCCATTCAGGGAGCAAGAAGGATCCTACTTTTTAACTTCTGAATGGGAGGGAAAAGGAGAAAAGAAAGAATTCCCTTAATGTCACCAGCTAAATGCTAATTTGGAATGTGATTTTTTTTGTTGTTTTCTAAATTGCTCTTAACTGTGTGCCAGCACACAGGTAAATTGTTCTTGGCTGAGAAAATGGCCTGTCTCTCTTCTCAGAGATTAACAGAGAAGACAGTGAATGGAGCAGCAAACAAGAAAACCATGCTCCTTTTACAAATCGTTCAATGGTTTCCTGACTTCTTTTCTATATATTTTTCAGCTGTAAATGAGTTTCTACTGCTCACTCTAGCTGAAGGCCGTGCTTGCCATTGTTACTCTCCATTTTCTTTTTAAACAAGGTGGAGGAAGGAAGGAGAAGTAATTTGCTGCCATGGTGACTCCAAGTGAAATGAAATTGCTGTACTTCCCTCCTGGCCCTCCAAGAGCTTCCCCCAGCCACCTTCCCCAAGAGCCCTACTCATCTGGCATAGGAATGCCCATGCTTCTCTGGCTCAAAGGGAGCCTGGCTCCTCAAATGGCAGGCCACCCTTTTTCCTATTGTTGCGAAGAATTAAGGATATCTCACTTAGCTCTCTGTGTAGAAAAAAAGCTGGAAGCAGCCTACAAGGAGGTCTAATGAACCCATCCAAAACTTTGTAGAAGTAGTGCCAGAGCAGTAGCCAGGAAGAATGAACCTGTGTGCCACTACACTTTTGTCCATCAGTAGTTAATAACACTGGCAGCAGAGGTCAGAGGATGGATACTTGTGCATTCTTCTCCTGCAAAGCCATGCCAAGAAAAAAAAAAACAGTAGCTAGTCACCAGGACTACAAGCATTGCTTCTTTCCCCAGACAGAAATATCACAACAAGTGATACCGGTGTCTATTTCTCCTATGGAGCAACAGCTTCCCTCAACCCATTACCTGTATCTCTCTCACTAAACAAGTACCTCCCACAAGTCTGCATTGTAGGTCTAGGTTGCAGCTTTGAGCGGTGGTAACAGTTCCCAACAGTTGTGGCATTCACTTATATAACAAGCTTATTGCATTTTTCCTAAGGTTTCCTCTATTGCTTCTCTATCCTATTAAAGAATTTCCCCATTTCCTACTTAAAAAATCTGACTCAACTCTTCTTTGCTATAAGAATTTCCATACTATGGTGCCAAAAGGAAAAAGGAAATCCTAAATGTAATGCTATAGAAACGGTCCTCCATGTATCAGTTAGATTCAAGGGCTTCCCTTTATCTGAACAATCACCATTAAGATCTTGTGCTTTTTGAAGCAGAAAACTCGTTTGCATTTTGAAGGTTATTGCTCATGCTGAAGGAGTGGGAACATGGTTTTTGCCTGGAATTAACACAACCTGTCATGTTCTCTTAAATATACAAAGACTTCACCTGCAGTGGAGGATAGTCTACTGATATAATTAATAATCATGTGACAGATGAAAATATCTATTTGCTTGATTCATGGATCTTGGGTGAATATGAGGAATGAGAGACTTATGCCTGCCTCCTTTGCACTGGAAGTTTAATTTACCGCCTGTGTAAAGAAGACATTTCTCCCACTACTCATTTCTCTCTCTCTCTCCAAGATTCTTGCCGCTCATCTCAGAGGAGATGCACACAGTCCCTTGCTGGAGACTGATTCAAGTCTTGAAAACACGTGTGCTTTTCCAGATACCCAACTTGAAAACAAACTGAAAGCTTTATCCATAGGAAGCACAGCCAGAACTACCCAGAGGAAACATTGCTTTCTCAACTTTCAAGTGTGGGGCTCTAAAAATGGGGGTATCAATAACAACCAGCACTAGAAACCCCAGCCTTTAGTTCTTTGATCGTTTCCCCCACCCCCCATGGGAATTATAGCTTATCCATATTCTTACAGCACAAGAGGATTGAATTTTAGATGAGTTAACAATATTTTCACTTGTATATTAGAACATCCAATAGCCCAAAACAATACACTTGTAACTGATGTGTGCTCTGTTGTAGAAATCCCAGCAAAATGCATGGTTGTGGGAAACCCTTACATGAAGATGTATCACTCTTGCACTGTAGCAACTCACATCTCTCTCATGAACAAGCTAAAAAAGGTGAAAATATTTAATTCAGTAAACCTAGTCCCAAATAACCAGTTTTCAAATTCAGCTAGATGGATAGGAATAGAGAAGTCATTAAGACCACCATCATTTAAGGCACTCGGGACAGATGGCGGAAGTTCCTGAATGAAGGGTCTCTGAACCACATGGGAATGGTCTGCTGGAATGGGATGTGAGGAGATCTTGAACAAGGAGCAGAGCTTCTGGCTTTCTGTGGTACCTATCCTTCACATCATACTGGCACATCAGGAACCTCAAGCTAGAAGGGAATATCTCTGTCCCTTTGGAATATAGACTTCAGAGGCAGAGCTTTCAAAGTAGCCCCAGAACACATCCAAGGTAACAGATTTATTCACATATCCCTTTTCCATCTCTAATTTCCAGATATGAAGAACCTGAATTGGACTTCTGTGTCCATGGAAAGGGTGTTACACATAAAGCTTTACAGTAAAAAGATTAGTTCTTTTTTTTAATTTTAATTTTCACTTCTTTCAATCCTGAAAGTAATTAAATTTCAATGGCAGCTAATTATAAGCAAAGAGAAATCAGAGGCTGCATGGCTGTCTGTTCGGTGCAAGCTTGGCAAAGTGTTTTTTAATTGGTAACCCTTTGCTGTGTATATTTCAATCCATTTTGCACTGTGTTTATCATTTCAGATTCATATTATATCCATGACCTTTCATCTAATGACAGAAGCTCACGCAGAGAAAGAATGATTATTTTAACAAACAGACATTAGAGCTATGAAAGAGAAAGCAAAAAACAGGCAAGAGGAGAAAGCAGGAATGACACAAAACAAGAATGAGGCACATCATAAAATGATAGATGTGCCTCTTTTTCTCTGATATGTGGCCTGTGCAGGAGCCCTCCAACCCACAGCTACAGCATTACTTGGCTGATTCCAGGTACTAAGGAATAGCAGCCACTGAAAGCCTTAGTATAACTTGCTATGCCCTTGGTGTCTTACTGGGAAGAGACAGAGATCCATCCTGAACAGAGCTTTTATGTGCAGCTAGTGCCATGTTTGGAGCTGTGGGCCAAACTTTCCATGATTCTGAAATTTACCTTGATTGCAAGTCAGTTTAGTACATCCTCCAAGGCACACTCAGGTAAGAGTTTAGCAATGTGAAGCTGAGAATCTAATTAAAGACAATGCACAACTTGAACTGCAGGGTGTAAGTTGGAGAGAAATGTGAAAACATATCCTAATTCCATGCATGTAATGGTGTCATCCCAAATACATGCAAGTTCACCTTCCTGTACTCCAAGTGGAAGATGTCGAAATGTCAACAAAATCCTATTCCTTACTTTTCGGGCAAAACATTAGCCCCAGGATGAACCCTCAGCCACCTCTGACACTGCCTGCGTTTTCTTACTCACAACTGTGTGTAGCTGCCAAAACACCAGAGTCTGTGTCCTCAAGTGGCAGCAAGATGTCTCTGAGTCCCTGGGCCCCTGTGGTGGTGGAGGAACATCTCTATACAGACAGCAGCAGCGGCAGCTCTGTCGGGCTGGGGTGGTTGGTGGGTTGCACGTGATCCAATCTGAACTGGCACTTCCCGCTGTTAATGCACAGCTCTTGCCAAGTGCCCACCTGGCTTCTGCAGGAAACAGCTTAGCAGGCAC
Organism: Cyanistes caeruleus; assembly: GCF_971803275.1. NCBI lineage: Eukaryota > Metazoa > Chordata > Aves > Passeriformes > Paridae > Cyanistes > Cyanistes caeruleus. The sequence goes on along the minus strand of NC_141703.1, from coordinate 91,734,652 downwards.
TCAGTGCTTGGCAAAAGACTCTGCAGATTAATCTCAGTAAATTTATATGATACACTGAGCACCGACTGCCTGATCCACGCTTACCAGCAGCAGGGATGATCCAGTAGCGAAGGACCAGGGATATCCAGCAACTCACCCCAGAAATACCCTGATACCCAAACACCTAATATACATCTTTACTTCCACCCTTAGGGAAATTATCCAGTATGCAATCCCATGGTCTCCCATAAGGAAAACTCCAAGGTGTAATTCATCCAGCTGAGCAGATTTTTGATTACTATCTCACACCATGACACTTTTGTCTAGGACTGTATCACTCCATAAACTTTCAGAAAGAGCATAGGTATTTTTTTTTCCTGAGTCTCTGTGCTGAAATTAATTTTTCTGCATGTTCAATCACTTTTCTATAGGTTCACACAACTTTGACAGAAAAGAGTATAAGAAACAGAATGGATGGATACTAGTGCTATGTTTGAATACCATTATCATATGTAAACTTAAGAAGGAAATAAAGACGGAATTTAAAAAAAAAAAAATTAGTAAAATCTGTAAATTTTTTATTGCAAATAAAGCAATGAACAAATTTATTACAGGAACCATTTGTTGATGGTCAGGAAATGGTTGCCTTGAGCCTTAGAAATAAAAGCTTCTATGCAAAACTCAGTGATATTTCCAGAAGTGTGACAGTGCCCAAGACACATGAAATTCAGTGAAACTCATATACTACTCATAGATACAACTCAGGCCTTGAATAACACCTGTTTAGAAAGCTTCATTCAAAGATACAAAATAAACCAAAGCACGGATGCTCAAGATTCATGAGCTTTTTAAAGGCACAAGCAGGTACCAAGGCTTTGCATATTTTTTGGAATCCATCTTTGCATCAGATGCCAACATACGGTCATAAAGTGACTAAAGGGCTCTGGACAGACATCTACAGAACCCCCCAAACAAAACTCACCCCTAAAAGGTTTACAGAGAACTTCTTTATGGGGGAGATTTCCAGAAGCTCAAATGGCCCTTAGGCACAACCGTTTCATCAACTTGCAAACCCTAAAATACTAAGCAGGTAATTTAGAAGCCAAAGTGGAAAAAATACATTTGCAGAGCAATCACTTATAACTATACATCCAGTCCCAGTGCCTCTTTGTGATTCATTAATAAAGAAAACTCACAGACTAGCAGCTGTGTTCAAGAAACATTGCAGCAAAGTCCATCTGAGCACCAGCACTAAATATGCCATCAGATGTCACTGTGCAGATTTGGGAGCCCTCATATTGCTAGGTTGACATCCATCTGGCCACTTTAGCACTGTTGTAGCAGCACAGAGTTGCAGTTTTTATCACCCAGTTCTCCTATATAAACTTGATACAGCAGGCTGAGGTGAAGATTTGTTCAGCTGCATCATGGCTGCCTCAGACTTGTCAAGACAGTGTTGGCTCAGCTAATCTCCTGGAGTCCCTTCCCTGTTCCCTCTGTGAGCACACAGGAAGTCAGAGGGAAAAAAGGTAGCAAGAGAGTGGAGGGGTATGCAATTAGAAACTATAAATTCATCAGATGGTTAAGCACCAGGGAGGAAAAAGAGCTCTTTAAACTAAGAGATCATGTTGACATAAGAACATATGGATGTTAACTGGCCATGAACACACTGAGACTGGAAATTAAAGAGGGGCTTTTAAAACTTCAGAAAAGTGAAATTAGACAGGGATCACCAACTTCACTATTAGGGGAAAGCTACCCCAATCACACTGCAAATCTAGGAAGGAATATTTAACAAAAGCTGAATCAGATAATTCAGAGGTTTCCATGTATCCTGTGTTGTATTAGAAACTATACCAGACACTTAAGTGTAAAAGTTACTCTTTACCAGTGTCTCAAAGCTTTTCCCTTGATTTATGGTTATGTACAAATACTAACAAACCACAGTACCCTGAACATCAGAACAACCACAACTCTTTTTTCTATGTCTGTTCAATATGTCCAGAATGACCTATTTTAAATGTGTTGGGTATGTTTTCAAAAGTAGCTTTCAAAAAAAAAAAAAACAAGATCCATTTTCAAAAAAAGAGCTCAAATCCCTGAGTCCTTTGATTTTCAGGAGACAAGCTCATGAGCAGCTGCAGTACTTTTAAGGAGCTGTGTCCCTAGTCTTCAGTGCCATTTTAGGAACTCTGACTCACTCCCTTCACTTTTACACAGCATAGTTTTGTCCTATGCCATACTGGAAACTGTGTCTCTAACCTTTTGATTCTAATGAGGCTTGAAATTCTAAGATAGATGGCAAACTTTGCTCAGTTTTATCTACTCCTTTCTCTAGACATGAGGACCATGGACCATGTAACAATGTGGAAAGATACAAATTTAAAAAAGAAAGATTTGTTCTTGACTTCAGCACCAAACCGAACATGAATTACACATTTATGAAAAACCCAAACCACAACATATTTGTGTACAGGATCTGAGTAATCCACATTCCTACCTAGTCTCTTCAAACACTTAATGAGATATCTACCTGAGTAAAAGGTTTTTTTATTGCAATAAGGCAGTGAAAAATCAAAAATTATTTTCAGGCCATACTCATGTTGTCAGGGCATGCCTGGATTACAAACATTTCATCACTGCCAACATGCCAGGTAACCAATCTTTAGAGGCAAGTTAGTAATTTGAATATCTAATCAGAAACCAGACACTTCAACTGATGCAAGTGAAATCATTGGTAAAGGACAATCTCCAGCAGAGCTGTTGATGTGAACAGTAAACTGCTAATTCTTCAAATTTAACTTTTTGGTTAATCTGAGTATATTGCTAACATTTTAGGCATATTGCATTTGTACATTTTATCACATAGGGCAGGCATTGAGAGGCAGTCTATGAGGTTTACTTGTAAAACAGGAATTTTATCCCAAAAACAGCAAGAATTTCTGAAAACACCCCACATTGGTTATTTAAGTCTGAACAAGGATCAAGACATGGACCAAAAGTTTCTTCTAAAGAAAAAGCCTGCTTACCCATCTCATACCACATATCTCAACAGCAGCTGAAATACCTGTGCCCTGCCTTCCATCACCCATTTGGGGTCAGGAGGCTGACCTGAGCATGGTGCACACTTGCCATCCAGTCCAGACTGAATGTTGGTCTTGTAATTTTACTCCGACTTATCAGACCTTCAGCAGAACTCAGTTGTCACAGAAAAGGACAGCTGCCATATGGAACATATTAAGCTTCTGACAAATAAAAAATCCCTGTGACTTCACTAATATCCTATCCTATATGAACATATCATTTTCCTTGTCACCCGACAACAGTTTCTGCATGTTTTGCAACATATACGTTCTACCAAAACCGTAACAAAAAGCACTGCCGTGCCAGGATCTTATTAATACAACCCTCCCAGACAAATAACCACTCCTTCAGCTCCAGCACACATATTGCTTGCTGCCTTCTCTGGTAGCCATAGAAGCAGTAGCCAATATCATTTGGGTGACAGGATGTTCTGATACTTGGGCACAACTTGACGGATGCTAATTACAGTGAGATACTGGTATTTATCACAGCTATGCTCAACAGCATCAAGATGTTTAACAGTTACTAGGATTCAGAACGAGCTGTGCATGTCTGCTCATCTCTTTCCCTCCCAATTTTAGCACATGCAAGCACATGACACAGCAGTTTTGTTGCCAATCCAAATTACTTGGTGATGTTATTGCAAAAAGCGCTCAAATTAAATAACTTACCATTACTTTAAAGACAATCAGGGGAGGATTAGAAAGCCCAAAGACTTACCTATAAAGAAACAAAAAGAAGCAAAATTATGAGCTGAGCAAAAGCAAGAACAGAAGGTCTTCTAGCAATTTGAGTTCAGAAATATCACAAATTTTGACAGAATACCAGGAAAAGCAGATCTAGTTCCTTGCAGGGACAGCCCTATTAATTAGAAAGGACCAACTTACCAGGTAACACAAAAAACAATGGCTATTTTAATCACAGGCAGGCTCAAAACAAAAGTATAATTTCCTACCCCAAGGAACTTATATTCTCATTCAAGAGCACATCAGAAAATGATCACCTGGGGAGCAGGAAAAAAATACTACTCTCCTATTTGGCTGAGAGAGCACCAGACAAGTCTTAAGGATTACAAGGAGTACTTGTGTTAGATGTCACAGGGGAGCAATTAAAAAATAAATATAATGAATTAGTTCTGAATTGGCTCTAAAATGTGAAGGTGGCTTATTTCCCAGGGTTATTTTGCATGCAGAAAAAAAAAATTAGCTGAAGTTTTGCAAGATGTTTCACTTCTCAGAATCACAGAATGGGCAAGGTTGGATGGGACCACAATGGGTTACCTGGTCCAACCTCCCAAATCAAGCAGGGTCATCCTGTAACATACTGCACAGGATTGTGCCTAGATTTTTCTGGAATATCTCCAGTAAGGGAGACTCCACAGCCTCTCTGGGTAACCTGTGCCAGTACTTGGTCACCTGCACAGTAAAGCTCTTCCTCAGTTCAGGTGGAGCTTCCTGTGTTGCAGTTTCTACCCATTGCCTCTTGTCCCATTCAGTTCTCTCACCATTTACCCTGACTGGCAATATTGAAGAGAAAACCTTCTGTGCACCCAGATCCTCGACAAACATCCACAGAGCTCTGAAATTAAGCTTCATGATTAGCAATTTACCCTTGATATCATTATTGCCCATGTGAAAGACCAACAAACCACATCTGTTGACAAGCCTTGACAACCTTTCCATGAAATCTTTGATCTGAGCCCAAGGCAGCCAACAAACTTCTCTGGAAAACCAGTCAGGGTGGCATATGGGTGCCTCTCTCCCCTGGAGTAGGGAGTTACCCATTTCATCTGCTCACCACTTCACCCAGGAGATCCTGTGTGGCTCAGATCTGGGGAACTCAGCTGCTTCACTCAAAACCTTACCCATCTTCTCCTCAGCCTGGAGGGCACTAAACCTGTTTTTAAAGTCAACTCATCAGGAGGAACAGGAGTTCTATGGTGACTGCTTTCCAGTTTTCCTCTCTAACTGCCTTCTGACTTGTGAGATGCAGTGCAGAGCCCACCTGCATTTCCCATGTCTGCAAAAATCTCTGAGATTATCATATTTCTTTTTTGTCAAAGTGCTGCACAACCTACTTATTTCCTTGTGTATCCCCTTGACCTGGTCACACAGCTCCTTGACAAGGACACACCTGCAGAGGAGATGACTCTCAGACCCAGAGAGGCTTTATGGACCGGTGCTGGACAGTGTACAACCAGGGCCTGCAGAGCTACACCTGCTGTTGTGAGGTGTGTTTGGGTGGAACCCTGACATCACTAGCGCAGCAGCTTCCACAGACACTGGGGAACGAGTTCCACAGCACCTAGTAACCATAGTGCTGGGAGCTCAGACTACTAACACTGGGGAGAAGGGGCCTACTCTTCAATATTAACTGCTGCTCCCTGTCTGCCACTTCATGGTTCTGATCCATGTTGGCCCTCCTGCAGGCAGGAGCCCTTCCTGCTCTCTCCCTGCACACCCCCTTCTTGTGTTGCACATACTGCTGTGCCCTGCTGAGCTGTCCCACTGCTCCCTGTGCTCCTGGGCACTCACACTTCCCCAGAACAGTTCAAACCTGCTGCGCATTGCCCTGGCAATGCCCTCACCTAATCAGCGAGGGCTGCTGTATCCTGGCTGGTCTCTCAGTTGTTTCTTGGGCTTCCTTGTCTCTGGGAACCCTCTGCCCAACTCGTTGGACACAGCCCCCAGAACTTGCCATAGCCATCTGACTGAGGCTTTTGGTTTCAGCATGTTTAAATCTCCTGTGGTCACCACTGGCAACATCTATCACCAGTTCAACCTTATTAACCATCCAGCTCTTAATGACACATAGGAACTGCTGCTATGAACCACAAATCCATGGTGCTAAGTACATACAGAAGACCAAAGACTTTTTGCTTTGTTTGAATGAGCTGGGGTGTGTCCATTAATTCTTTTCTTGATTTTTCATCAGAAAATGGGGAAACGATGGTGAAGCTACAAGCATCAGACAAAGCTGAAAGTCTTGTATTAATTGAGCTCCCCACCCAGGCATTCTCCCATCTTGACACTGCAACCCATTTTTTGATTTTCATGTAGTTAATTAGACTCCTTCCCCAAGCCTGTCCTTCCATTCAATGATATGCCACTGCTGTCCTTCAGACAATCGTGCCTGTATGCCAGAAAGATCCATGTCAAGCAGGAGTTGCAGCTGCTGCACAGAAAGTTTACAAATGGTAACACAGATCTGTAAAGATGAGTGTTTCACACAGTAACATTGCTTCACTGAGATTTCTGAACAGAATGTAGACAATAAAAACTCAATATGAGGAAGCTCTCATAATAAATTTATTTTGCTTAAAAAGCCTTATTTGCAGGGGGCCGGATCTAAAGACTGTTGATGCTAATAACCCGGAGTAGAAAAGATCAACAGTACTAGGGAAAGAAAAATCACTTTTGGGAGATATATGAATCTACATCATCAAGCTTTGACCCTTTCTTGTAAATTACTGACTCAGCTTCCGACCATCTGAGCATGCTTGTGAACATGGGCCCTCCTGCCTGCACAAGTCCCTGTTCACTTGCACAGGAACTGCACCACAACGCAGCAGCTCGGCTGTCTTGCCTTACAGTTCCAACTATGTGGATCTGATTGCCACTAGTTGGGCCAACAAGGTGGTTGTTCACAAGTAATATTCACCCAGGACTCTTGCATGCTTTGTGCTTTCTCCACTAGTCAGCAACACAACTTCATTTTACAGGGTGCCCTCTACAGAGTCAGCACCACACACCTCAATGGGATGAAACTCATTTAGTGGAGAGAAAAAAATCGTGTTTCAATAACAAGGAGAAAGATCAGGTGGTTCCTTTCAAAAAGACAGGCTTAGGATCTTTTTTTTTTTCAGTGAATTGTATGCAACATTGAAGAAAATTGTATGCAAAGACAGAAAGGATAGAGATGGTTATTTAGAGATGGAAAAGCAGATAACACTAAAGAAAGCTTGTGAACACCCTGAACCGAGTCATATCTCAATGCACACATTCTCTTCAGAAATGGCCTTGCAGATATCTGGAACAGTCCTCGGTGTGCAGTGCATACCAGAGTCATTGAATACTTACAGATAAATATTCATAGACAATTTGTGAACAGGCAAAAGGATGAAACCTCTTGTCGTGTGTTTAGCCTCACTGATACAGGAACAGAAATAATGTCATACAGCATCATTGATCCATCAAATGGCATGGGAAATTAGGAGTAGATACTCAGTTAAAAGACATTCTCAAATAAACCAGAGGCTAAAATTCAATCACACAAACTATCTAACAACTGAGAATAATGAACAAATTAGTATAAAATCAGTCTGCTCCCAGATAACTTAAACAGAGGGGTGAGAATACATTTTAATAACACAGTAGAGAAGAAAACATGAATGGGGATGGAAAAATACCAGCAAGAAAAGGAAATGAGGGGAAAAAATCCTTTCCCTGCACAAGCTCCTACCTGCTTCATTCAGTCAGGTTACAGCAGATTTGGCCCTCATTGCATAAAATCTAGGAGCACAACCACCTATGAAGAGCAACACTGGGTATAATGAACAAAAGGCCCACAGTACAATTTATATAACACTTTATATAACTTGTAATTTATAATTTATATATGATTTATATAACAACTTTATATAACACTTTCTCCCCCTTGTCATAGGATACCTAACCCTCCTTCTTCCAACCACCTCTTGCTCCTGCTAAAATCTCCTGCCTTCCAGATAGCTCTACTCAACAGTCAATCAAGACACTTGGTCCAGCTTCTGTCTTAAGGACACTCAACAATAGGAAAATAGAAGAGCAGCTTAGCCAGCTCTGCACAGGAGATTATTCAAAAGGTTAATTACTGAATGAAACAGAAATAGGAAATGGAGGGGGCAATGGGAAAGGGGATAAAGGAGGGAGGGAGCAAATTACTTTCAGCTGCTAAATCTGGTTTCCCAAATCCTTAAAGTCCTTTACAATATAGGCTGAAGGAGGAAACAGGATGGGGTTGGGCTACGTTGTTCACTTACACGTTCGATAAAACCTCAATAATGTTCCTCTCCTAATCCTGTGTCATTAGGAACAAAATGGTACATCAGGAGACTATTTAGATATGAACGCCTGCAACTTCACCATCTGACCTGCTGACTTCTCTTTTCTTCTTTCTGCTCTCTCTTTTTGTTGCTGAAGCCAATTATTTTTAGAGATGTGATTTTTTTTTGGCTAGGCACTTGGCCTTCAGCACCAGGGGTTCCAAAATGACCTAGCTGGAGACCCTTATGGCCATTTTTTATTTTTTTTTGTGTAAAGGTCATTATTACTATAATAGCTGGGAATTAATCTGTCTATTCAGAATTTTTTTAGAAGGAAAACAAAAACTCCAAAACAATACAGAGAGGCATTTTCTATGGTGCCTCCAAATCCCTGGTTCTCACTAGAGCAGGAGTCTGGCTGCTGGCTTCAATGGGAGAGGAAAGCTGCTCAATAAGTGAAATTTACAATATTAAAACAAAAGCCTCAGAGAGCAACCAAAATAATTAAAAAATCAAACTGGTATCTCTTTGCTGCTAGCAGGAAACAGAACTAAAAGGAGCAACTGTCTGTATAATCTTCCCTTCATCCTTAGCCTTATATCAAACCCAGCCCTGGCCCTGAGCACATTCAGATGCAATAGAAAATCTTGTGTCAGGAGCAAGCAATACCATATGGAAAAGCCTATCATGGAGGACAAAGGCCAGTGGCATTGTGTCACTTCTTTGTTACCCCAAATCCATGCCTGTGACAGAAGTTCACCAGAGACAGCTGTATATCAATGACATGAAACAGCCCATACATCATTTTTATGGCTTAAGAGATCAATACAGGTAGCTCCTCTCATTATACTGTAAAGCACAAGGAATGCAGTCACTACCCTTAAGTCACTTGCCAGTACATGACATAATGAGCCCTGCTCTTTGTCCTCTGGTCACTATTGTACAAAGGCACCATGAGATTCCACAAGCAATCAGCTTGGTATTTCTATCAGAAAAGAAGCACCAAAGTGAAGGAGGCAAATGCTTTCTCAGCTCTTGCCTAGCATTAGCTCTGCAGGCTGGTTTTGATACCATTGGGGGAAAAAATAATAATCAGAGCATGTTTGGAGCCTCTACAACTTTCCAGAGTGTCATAATGTTATAGAGCCTTCTGAAACTGAATAACCTACCTCATTGCTTATTAAAACTTAGGCAAATCATGAGGTGACAGGGATAATAAATAACCCTAGGGGAGAAACACTTGACAAAAGTAAGTTCAAAAATGTCATGGGCAAAAGAGTCTTGACTTTGGGAATTTCACTTAATTTGATTTATTGCCAATTAACATAAACTTTTATTTACTCTTTCAGGCATTGGGAAACAGAGATGACAAATAATTAAACAGACACTTAGGTAAACCTCTTTCTTTGCAGTTCCCTGGGGTCCACTGCAGTATAACACATCTTCCCACATACAAGCCAGCCAGTCCCCCATTTCCCTTATCATGGGCACACATAACACCTATTCACAGCAAGCCCCTTGGGGGAGGTGATGGACAGCTCAGGAGACTGGGTTGGTAGATGGTACTTTCTTGCTGTAGTTTCTTATTTCTTACTGTTTTCTTTCTCCTTTCCTTTTTGCTTGTTTCCTCTTTTCCTGCCCAGGTCCTTCACAAGCTGGATACCTCCTTTTGGGTATCCCTGTTCCAGTGTGGGCTACCCATGGGATGCAACACCTCCTCTGACAATGTTCTCTCCCACATGCCTCCTTCTCCATCTGCTTACATATCCCCTTTCTCACTCATCCTCATATCCCCTTCTGTGTCCTAGTTTGTTTTCCCCTCTCATCTCCACACATGATCCCTCAAGAGGCTGGGACAGCTCTGAATGGCCACTTTCCAATTGAGCAAAAGCTTCCATCAAGGATAATATGCTGGCATGGGCAGAAGGTTCACTCTCCAGCTACACCCAAGCAGTCCATCTGCACAAAAGCTATCCACCACTCGAAGACTTTGTATTGGTACAAAATGCCATGTTAGAAAGAGCAAAACCAGAGACATGTGCTTCATTTTGAGTGACCATCAGGCCCAGCTAACCAGATCCTTGCCATACCACCTTCCAACCAAGGTTCTTCAGCCACTGGAGCTATTCATGCTGAGACAGTGGAAAAAATATTTTTACAGATTGGGTGATGCTCAATCTTTCTTCCTTGTTTATCTCCCTCCCTTCCGTTCCCTCCAAAAATTCAGGCTGCAGCTGAAGTAGTAGATGGCCCTATCCCTCAAGCACAGCTTCCTTGAGTTAGAGGTCTGCCTCCACAAACTGAAGCTCTTTTAATAGCACTGTCAATGAGAGATCGCATATCTTGTTAAGTGCTATTCAGATGCACCCACAGACGCTCACTGCTTCAGAAACACATCTCTTCCTAATAATATAGTTGGCTACATTATCTTATTTGACACTAAAAACTTGAGATGATTGATGGTAGCTTAAATTCTGAATAGACAAAAATTATAGAGCAGCTTTATAATCTTTTGCATTAGTGCCCTGGGGAAATGGCTGAAGTCTTTATCACATTCAAAGGACAGCATGACTGATGCTAAACCTCTACCCTTCCAGCCAGACCAGCCTTCCATGAAGGTCTCAGGCAGCTGGGTCTGGAGTCTGCTTATAAGAATGGCTCTGAGGGCCCAGCATTTGATCAATAGGTGCCACACTTTTCATCATCCCTAGCTACTGCTTTGCAGTATTCCTAACATACGTGCAGCTAAGTCGGGATCAAGGAACAAAGAGAGAGGAAGGATGATGAAGGGAAAAGAACAGAGCAAGAAACTTCTCTTTACCTTGGGTATAAACAGCAATCCTGCTGAGAAGTAAATAGTATTTGCTTCCTGGACACATGAATAGCAAAAAAAGATCTGAGGGATTCTAACAGGTATGGAAGAGTGATTCAAGAATCTTCACCAAGAGAAAGAGCAAATATACCAGAAGCCATGAAGGGTAGGTTTGGGAAGGACTGTGTTTTTACAACATCCCTGGAAAGAATGAAGTTCATTACTTAGAGAATCATCAATATTAAAATAGAGTAGAAATCCATTCAATCCTAAATCTCTTTTCCCAGTTTGAAAAAGCAGTCCAAACTAAAGTTCTCTTTTTAAAAGAAAAAAAAAAAAAAAAAGAAGTGAAGCAAAAGGAGCATCTCATCAAGAGAAGGGCCAAAGAAGGCTCAAACCCCCCTGAAGCGGCACATGTAGTTTTTATAATAACATGGATAACCATACAGAGCCCATGTGAGCATGGGAGACACGCAGGAACAGAGATGGCCACCAAACTGCAAGCTTCCACAAGTTTTTTGCCAGAGAAGAATTCCCCCACTGTTCCTTTTACTCAATTGATGGTGCTTTATCCAAAATCATCATTTTTGTCTCAGCCCTCAAATCTCAATTTTTTATGGCCATAAGCAACTCCACAGAAAACTCTCCTTTTTCTCCCTGAAGATTTTTAACACACAACCTAGTGAGGAAAGAAGATCTTGGAAGCAATGCTCCCTTCAGTCAATTAATATCACAGTTGCACCAACTCTGTTTCCTGTCCTCCCTTGCTTTGTATCAAGCCTACTTCTATTAACCCACACACCAATCTTTTTCGACTGGGTTTCTATTGACAAAGAGGAGGCAACTGCTCCCGTCTTTTTTGAGCATTGCAAGCTTCCTGGCTAGGTCCAAGCCCATCCCAGGACAGAGATATCAAGAAAATTCTCCATAATAAATGCTAGGCTTCATGCTAAAATCACTAGATGACCTAGGAATTCACATTAAAATTTCACAACAGTTCACTTGAATCTGTCCAGCTGAACCTCAGTGTCCCATGTTTCACCAGGAAAGGAGCTGCCCCATGGCTTCACATTACTGCTGCAGCCCTGGGGCCAGAGCATGCTAAACAAAGTAAACAAGCTCTGATGTGCATGAAGTATCAAAAATTATTAGTAAGGCGATGTTGAAATGAAAATGCAGGAATCCATTCTTTATTGGAACTGCTGAACTCTGGTGCAACCACACAGTTTCTCCAGCTCAGCAGAGCAGCAGCTGATGGCTTTAAGTGAGGTCACTACACATGATGTCCCTACCTCACAGCCTGGACAATGCTGCCACAAGAGAAACTACAGATCAATAATTTAGTCAGTTTTCTGAGAAAAAGAACAGCTTGAGGAGTAAATATGAAAAAAAAAACCAACTTCCTTATAACCTGCTAGCCAGAGAGCACTGGAGAAAGAGTAAAGCATGGCCTCACTACTGGTGCAGGTCACATGAAATAATGCTGTTCAGTGACATCACCAACAGCAAAGGCAATACAAAATGCACTACCCTGCCTACATAGTTTTCAGCAAGCTTAACAGGGCACAGAACATTTCTCCTCCTACATCCAGAGGAAAATATCATCTCCTTGTCTGTCTTTATTCATCTGGTATCTTGCCTTTTAATTAGCCTATAAATGTTTTGGAAGGGGGAGCCATCATTCTGATTCTGCACTGGTGCAGAGCAGAGGGCCTTGGTTAATAGCAAGGCCACTTTAATGCTGCTGAGAGCTGTCTCCAGCCAGTCCCAGTTCAGAAGCTTTGCCATTATGTGGTTTTGCTGGATTCCTGCTCCTTTGCCTTTGCAGTCAGCTTGTGTGCCTTCCACGTGCATTCTCCACATGTGCTGGGGCTTGAAGAGTGCATGCACTGCAGCATCCTTCCCCATCCAACTGGCTGCTCTCCTGCACCAGTGCACATCTCTTCCTCCTGCTATCCCACTAGTTGCTTACTTGTGATTAAGTCCCTTTTAACAAATGACTCCCATTAAACTGCATTTCTCTGTCACTGTGAGAGACATAAAATTAAAAACTGACTGTCTTTAATCACACTAGGCTGCATCTCCATCTCTCAGGCTCCACTTATCAATAATTAATATAAGAAAGACTGAAATCCATTTCAATTTCAAAGAGTCAAATGTTACAATTTTTACTTAAAAAAAGAAAGAAAAGAAAGAAGCCACCATCACTCTAAGGAACAGAAACAGCTAGAGTCACACAGAGGAGAAGAGAATGGCAGCACTGCAGCAGCCTCCAAGAGGAGAGAAGGGGTTTGAATGTGACAATCAGCTCTCCTTGTCGCTTTGTAACTGCAGATTTTTCCTCTCAAATACTCCCACACAGAGGAAGAACCCCAGTGGTCCCAGGGACTACAGAGACCTGCACTGTAGCTCATGGCCTTATTTTATTTATTTTGGTTTTACCAAGTCCCCAGAGCAATGACAAACAGCATACTGCACTACCCAGCCTGGTATCTTCTTTAAAAGAACTTCCAGATCTCAGATGCTCCAAGGGAAAGTCACAAGCAGCACTTTCCTATAAACACAGTGGCAGTACAAGGCAGAACTAACTGGTATGAGCGAGGATGTAGGGAAAGTCACCAGCCTGGTTCTCACTACATTGCTTTATACAGGACTAAAATTGATATAAAATCTCTTTATTCAAATGTTGCTGCTCCTTACTCAGGCTTTTTCCCACTACACCATACCCAGCCTTTTAGCCAATTCTACTTCTGTTGCACAGAAAGTACTATTTTTTCATAAAAATATTGGAAAACAACATTTTTTTTCAACTGGCTTTCACCCCAGAGTAGCTCAGGACTCACTGTCCAGCATGAAGGTCTGGCTGCAGCTAGCTTTAGACCAGACCTGGGTATATCTCTGAGTACAACTACACAGTAAGGTCCCCTGCCAGCAGCACACCCCGAGGAAAGCCCCCTGTGACCATGGTGATGCTGTGCCTCAAGTTACACGCCCCACAGGGGCTGTCTAAGCTCGACTCAGACTGGGCTGGAGACACGGCTTTCAGCCAGTTCAGAGCATGAGTAGGCAAACTGACACCTTCAAGAAAAACCAGATGCACAACTGTCATGCAGTACCTGACAAGGGCTCAACTCACATCTTATGGACACACCACCTTAGCAGACTGGACAGCTTTGCCAGCCACAGACCTGTCAGCCGCTCCACAGTTAAATATGCGAGTGAAAGTGAAACACAACACAAAACACAGGAGCTGCCCTTTCAGGGAAATCTTGCACGTGAACAAAACAACCCTTTCCTAACCCCAGTTGCTGGTCAACACCCAAATGACACTGAACAGAGAAACGCACAGCATGGCACTAGAAAAACACATGAACCTCCAAGCTGAGTGTTAGCCTATGTAATTCCCAAAACAGGCAATTTCCAGCATACTCACCAGCAGAATACCTAGCCCAACACTCCCAAGCCTCAGCAGCTACCCAGAGTACCCGGTCCATGTGGATCTCAGCACAGCCACTTCCCTGCTGTCCAACCATAATTGCCATGCAACAGGGGAGTCGCACACAACTGAACCCTGCTGCTAGAGATAGCAACAATTGGGACATTACCCTCTGATTAACAGCCCAGTGCGGGGGAACACAATAAGCAGCCTGGCATAACACAGTCACACCATAAGTCATTACTCAGTAATTACTGTGCAACTACGCAGGGACACAAAGGCACAAGTCCCCCCTCAGAGTTACAGTGAAGAAATATCATTCAGTAGCCTTTAATTACTGCAGAACCACACAGCAACAAATGATGACCTGCCCACTGGTATAAAGTGGACCTATCACTCAGAACTCTTTCCCTGGTAGTTACTAAGGGAACCTTTTGGTAATCCCACAGCAACTGTGGCACATTGTCGCTGTGGGGATTTTTATCCCAGCATATGGCCCATTTTCAAGGTTTTGGAAGGGGAGCCAATATGGAGGAATGACAAAGAAACATTTGCTGAACTGCTGTTATCTCCCCAATAAGCTCCCTGTTCCACACAACTGAATTGTGGCAACATTGTGGTAATGCTTTCACTGACGTAGACGTGAGGGGTGTAATTGCATCTTTGTCCTGCAGATCTTGTGGTACTTGTAATTATATCCCATTACCAAGGAACACAACAATTTCAAACCTATTACCCACAGGTATCATTTATTTCAGAGTTAAATTTATTACTTCAGTGCCAGCCTCGTTCATAGCTCTCCTTTATGCATTCAAGCTTCCCTAGTGAACAAACATTGAAAACAGAGTGAACTGAAAAAAATGGGATACAGGGATAATAGATGGGAGCAGAAGATGCAGGGGCCTTTCTAGCCCTTCCTCTATTCTGTGTGTTGCTTTTCACTAAGCCCATGGGGGTTTTCTTAAGAACAAGGAGGCATTAGTGCAAAAGGAGAACAAACCCTCTTGCAAAAGCCCGGAGAAACTGCAAAATGCAGCTGCTCCCAGAGCCACTGTCATCTGTGATGGGGCTGCAGTACTGGCAGTTGTCACAGGCATCCATGATTTCCAGGCTGCTGTGTTTTTTAAAGCCTTCCCTCCAAGAGCCTCTGTGTCTTGTAACAACTTTCTGTCTGAAAAATTTAGAAAATCAGAGGTATGCTCTAGCTCACAGCCAAAAGGACTGCCAACTGGTCTGCAGCTATATAACACACCAGAGAGAAAACTAAAGCCTGTTTACTTCTGACTATTCAATTCCCAACAAGAATGGAGTCACAGGAGGAAGGAAGAAATTGATGTTTTCCCCAAGCTATATCAAAATTTTAAAAGGAAGAAAGCAGCCAAGAATATGGATTTTTGCTGAATGCAGTGTGCCACTTCACCAGAAGCAGAAAGAAAAATATGTGCAGCCTTCCTGCAGGTTCCCTTTTCCCAGCTAGCAGAGATACTTAAGTTTGCCACCACCACTGGGCTCCTCTCAGGTTGTGTTCATTTCTTCACACAAACCAGTGTGGCCTCTAAACCACTGCAACTTCTGACAACTTTTAGTAAGTTTTTAAAAGAAATTCTGGCAACCAGGTACTGCACCCTTACCACTTCTGACACTCACCTGGCTCTGAAGGGCTGAAATAAATGCAAGCACAGTACTCCTTACCTGCCTTGGGAATGCCTAGCTTGCCCAGAGGGTAATGATTTACTAGATTATACTGAAATGCATTGATTGATTCAGTCCCGACTCTGCTGTGTTGAAGGGACTGAAAAGCAGGGAAGACAGGGCAGCAGGAGACAGTCAGGACCATAAGAGTCAGTTCCACACTCCAGGAAACTGCAGTGAGAACATGGGAACTGTGAGCATCCCTCATGACACACATTTCAGCTAATGACAGCAGGTTTCCGTTTTGGGGAGCTCAAAAAATACCAAATAGTGAAAAGGCTAGGAAGAGTAGATGGAGACATTATAGTTGTGTGTCTCACTTCCTGCTTTGTGATGAATAAGTCATCTCCTCAGGTAACAATAGGTGCTCCAGCTCCTGTAGAGGAGCTTGCTGCTGTTCAAATGCATTGCACTGCTATGGTAAGTCAAGCTCTAGGAGCAACATGAAAAGATAATGCTGGAACACAAAGAGAAGACCTGAAGGAAGTTGTTATGGAAACCAGATTCTCACAAGCTCACTCCACCAGATGAGATCTCCCCACTTACATCTGTTTGTCAAAATGCCCAAGATGCACAGGAGTCCCTAATGACCACAGCTCCATTGCCCTACCTTGCATTCACTCCCAGTCATTGCTGTCATTCTCTCTCAGTTAATCTAACGTGGCTTAAGCACCTCCAGTGATGGAAAAGGGCTCAGGACTCAAGCAAAGCCCTTTGGCATTCTTTGCTTGTAAGAGCTAGTGATGGTAGTATCAGGTTTTAATCAAAAGAAACAGGGCTCACTTCAATATGAACCACTTTTCTGTTAAAGCTTAAAACAAAATCAAAACAGCACCAAAAGGGATAGTGGCACAACCATACACTAATAGATTCAAGCCCATGTGAAGCACAGATGTACAGGATGGGGAGCAGTTACTTCACTTGAGCTATGCAGTGCGGTTTCACACCCCCAGGTTCTCTTATCAGACCTCTGCTGGCCTTTCCAGCAGCACAAAGCTCTTCTATAGTTAACATTTGCCACTACTGCCACATGTTAATGAGACAGAAAAGGCAAATTCTTGTGTATGCTTATATAGAAACAAAAATTCTACATGGCAGCGTAGTGGTAACAGCACTGGGTAATGGTAATTCTCTCACAGAAACAAATCAGGGAGCTGGCTATGGGAGACTGCTAGGCAGCAGAAACACTCTCTGTCCCATCACTCCTAAACTTTGGTTAGACCAGAAGAAGCTGGGATAGATCTGGTACTTCCAGAACCCTTTGCTTCCTCTTGCCCTGTGCTAGCAGTCAAATTGTTTTTCCAGGGCTTCCTATGCAAGTTCTTATCCCTTAAACTCTGTCACAAGATAAAAAGAACTTCACCTAGGCTGTCAAAACACTTTAAGCTGAGATACTGCATGAATCTTTTACTGAGTATCAGTTCAGCCCTATCTTGTGCCTAGACCTCCTTCCATAAAGACTCCAATCTGTATTTAAGGACTCACCAGTGCTCAGGAGTAGACACTTCCAGATCTGAGTCTTGGGACTTGGTTTGACACAGGGCCATCTTGACTCCCTGCTAATTCCCCCAAGCAATTTGTGTCCCTTCTACTCTACAGCTCCCAACCAGAGCCACAGCAGGTGTAGGGAGGTACATATCTGCATGGGATGATGTAAGAGTGCAGAGAAACATGCTTGGTGCCACACATAAACCAGCACTAGTGGGAAAAATTTAGAAAACACTCCTAACCTGTTCCTGAGGGGAAGAAAAAGAAGCAATAGGCATTAACAGGTCTCATGCCAGCACAGTGGCCCCTACTTTTTGAGCCTGCTGTCCAGCTTGCAGGGCAACAGCAGCAACATCTGCTACAGTTAAGAATGCAAATGAGTTTTCTCTGCTGATTTCAGTCAGTCATAAGTTGCCAAAATGTTCATCTTCAGAGCTGAATTTTCTGGGCTTGGCCAGTATCCAGCAGCGATTATTTTTTGAAAGAACATGGCAGAAGTGATTTAACCGCTACAGAGTGCTTAGAATGGCATTCATCGCTATTATTCAAAAGTCATGACAGACAGAATTAAGCAGCTTTAAAGTCCACAGTGTTTAGGTCTGAGAGTTAAAAAGACAGAAGCATCTGCCAGGGGATTTCAAACATGTCCCTTTAAGCAAGCATTTGTACAACATTTAGTGTGCAAGGGCTCTGAATTAGCACTAAACCTCAAGGATCCACTAAGATGTAGTTCAGGGAGGGAGGAAGGGCTAATGATTCTGTAACCAACTACTACCTCATAAAAACATTATGCAGGGCATTTTGCCAACTCTCTGCTAAATTAAATTACACAGGCAGGTAGCTTTAGAACTTGGGGAAACTTTAACAAATGTGAGTACAAGTTTCCGTAATGGCTCTGTAAGACCTTTCCTCTGAAGGCATTATTTCCTGAGCAGCCAAGCAGATCCAACAGGTCTCTGAGCCCAAGGAGGGAATACCTGCTCCCCCAATTCTTTCCTCACCCATGTTCTTAGCTGTGTAACTCTCCCCCTTCCTTGAACCAGCTCAGTGCCCACTGAACTCATGTTTCACCTAAGGAATTTGGCTCACTAACCAACCTGAAAAACTAGATGCTTTTAAGTGCCAGGTTTGAAAGGACTTGGAGAGGGACCTACTGAGTGCCAAAATAGAAAGTAAGTGGCAGGAACATGCCCCTGAGAGAGGCACACTGTGTCTACTGGTGCTATAAAGCTATTACAGTGCTTCTCTCACCTGGAGCATCTCGACTCTAAATCTCCTCAAGCTGGAAATTTGTAAAGCACTCAAGCACCACTGCAAGGAAAATTCAGTCTTAAAACAGAAAAGTGCAAACCCCTTTCTAGTAACCAACATTAGAAGGACTTTTCTAGAAAATCTTTTCTTTGAGGGGTCTAACAGCATGTAAACACCTCTGCAACAAATGATGATGTAATAGCACTAGAGAAAAAGTTGCACAGGCACACATAATGCTGTGGCATTTGGAGTCTGAAGTGAAGCTTCTAGTCACTGAGATGTGAATACCAAACATCTTTGCATTCAATCAATGCACACTGTCACACATTTGGCCACTTTGTCAGTAGCATTCTTTTGGTATCTGGAAGAGGAGGGACAAGAATAATTGGTTTTAATTAAGTCATAGGAAAAAATCAGTTTTTCATCCTGGAAGACAGAAGAGGTGGGAAAGGGATGTGTAATGAATGAAGTTCATGCAAATTTCCCCTACATAAGGTCACAAGCTCTACCCCCTCTGAAGCAAGCAATTTATTAATTGCAGACGACACATTTGTGAGGTTAGAGAAAGCACAGGATGGCCAAGCAATGGCTACTGATTAACTTTGTTCTTTCAAAGAGTTCTGACAATTCTACTCAGCTAAAACCACAAGAGAAAGCTCAACAGATCTAATGAAGTTATAACACTGATCTATTTCTTTACTTAATCAAAACTTCTTTTTCCTTTGGTTGTTAATCCCATTCTATAGTGATCAAAACATATTTGCAAAGGTAATGATCCCTACACATCAGCACCAAGTTAGTCACCTTTCCCAGGTAACTTTGACAAATAGAGAAAGGGAAAAGGTCAGTACATGTGCTCTGTGTTATCGAGTATAACTCAACAGATAAGAGACTAGACAGAGGAAGGTGAGCTGGCTACACTCTCGAGGATATTTCTCTTACACTCTTGCAGTAACTCTCAGATCTGCTTCTCCACCAGCCTGCCAGAAACATTATCCTAAAGCTTTAGGCTGTGATTCCAGTGTGCCCCAACTCTATGCAGAGCAGCAATGCAAGATCAAGCAGCAAATACATCTTGCATTTTACTGAAACACTGCCAAGTGCTCCTTTTCCTTCTGCAACCACATTATTGGGAAACGATAGCATTGTGTACTGCAGCATAGAAGCCATCTGAAGTTTGTCATCTTGCTTTATATGCCTGCTCTACAACACTCTTCAAAGGAATCCAGAAACCTAGTTCCGCTCTTGCAAAAGCTGCAAGTTTGGCAAATGGTTTTGAAGGCAGCTTATCATGCATGGAGTTTATTCCATGCTATTTGTTCTGTGTATACCAGTACCAGTGATCACAGAGTCTTTCCTGACTTCCAGGGCTTTCCCACACAGGACAATTGGCCATGTTTTGCACAATGGCTTGATTCAGATAATCCCAAGAGGGTCATTTACATCAGTGGTAAAGTAAGGAATTTCAGAGTGAATGAATATTTTAAAACTTAGATTTGCAGAGTGATGCAGTCAGAAAATGTCAATATAACACCTCCCTTCATACTCTTAGCCACAGTTGCCTGTTCACTATTTTGCTATTTTGATTCAGCTTTATTATATCTTTTTGACATCATCTGCCCATTTCCTACCACATTTAGTCCATAGGATGGCTGGGAGTTGCTGAATGCATGGCTCTTCAATCTCTCTCCTTTCATTATTCATTGTACGGCCTTACATCTTATTTATCATACACCGTGCCACTCATTGAACAAGGCAGAAATCCTGCAATAAGAACAGCCTGTGAGCATTTAAAGACTGTATTGCAATTCTGGTATTTCCTGACTCCTGTACATTTCATTTCACTGTTACTTCAATTCGTGTCTTTTGTGTTGAATTTCATTGCCTCTTTAAAAAAGGAACAGTGGATAAACAAAGAAATTCCTTCATAAGCAACACATTGACAGACAGCAATAAAGCCCTTGTCTCTTATAAATGGGCAATTTAGAGATGTGAAAATAACTGATTTTTTTTTTTTCCTAGCAAAACAAAATAAGTTTGGGGGTTTTTTTTCTGTGGGTTTGTTTTTTTTTTTTTGGTAACTCTAAAAAGCATACAAAAATAAATCTAAGTTAACTCCATCAGATGGAGTCCTCAAACTAATTTGTTTGGATGAATTCAAGTTTTGCACTGGAAATAGATTGTTCTCTTTTAGGATTTTTTATTTTCAAAAAAAGTTTTCATTCCTTTGATTTTTTTTAGATAACACCCAAAGTTTTACTTTCATCTTTTTTCTATTTTCATGAAGTCTTTTCTTTAACTTCTCCATGCCACATAGATGTCATCACAAGGTCAGCTTGAGTTTAGGATTATATCAATTGACTTAAAGGTATATTTTTGTAAAAAGCTGTTCGGCAAAAGTGAGGAGGGAGGATTGTGTTGTCCACCTCCTGCTTTAAACCAATGGACAGACAGACTCTCCTATTGCTTCTGCTCTGACCTTTGGAGCATGATTTATAAACTGAGTGCACAAGCCTGCCTACACCACACAAAAACTTAACAACCTAAAGACTGTGCCTTGCAATGGATTCACATGGTAACAGAGTCGGGTAGGGCTGGGGCAGACCAGCAGCAAACCCTCAAGATGCAGCCCTGTGTGGTTGGTGCCTCTTGTGCAGAACCAGGGCCTGATCACACAGCTACTGAGCCAAGCAAGATATTGTTATTGAGGCTGCCATAACCCATTAGCTACAGTTAAGGTCCTAGTTGTGCCACCAACTCTGTGTGTATGAAACCCCTGCCTAAAAAGAGTCTGTGAGCAGTTCTGGGCAGAGCAAGGCTGAGATGGATTCAGAGGTATAGATGGTGCTTGCGTGCCCACCAAGACATAAAGACCAGGTCTGTGGCCCTCTACTCAATTCTTTGAGCCAACTTAAACATGGAGAGAGATTTGATAGAATAGGAGAACACATCTTTGCCTTCTTGCATGAAAGAAGTACACACCAGAGCATTTCCCTTACAAGATATTCTGCTTTTGGCTGAGGTAGAGGTAATGTTCTTCACAATGGCTGGTATGGAGCTGGTATGGTTTTGGATTTGTAGGGGAGAATATTTAAAGTTAAGGTATTTGTCTTCCCAAGGAACTGCTACATGTGTTGGGACCCTGCTTTCCTGGAGATGGCTGAACACCTGCCTGGCCATGAGAAACAGCAGAAGAATTCCTTGCTTTGCTTGCACACAGGGCTTTTGCTTTCCCTATTCAGCTATCTTTATGTCAATCTACAAGTTTTCTAGCTTCTACTCTACCCATTCTCTCCCCAGCCTTGCTGGTGGAAGGGTGGGAAAGGAGCTGTGTGGCACTTGGCTAAGGTTAAACCATGATACCAGGAAAAGTTGAGGCTGCTGGGCCTGTTCAGCCTCGAGAAGAGACAACTGAGAGAGGACTTCATCAGTCTATAAGTATCTGAAGAGAGGGTGTCAAAAGAACAAAGCCTGGCTCTGCTCAGTGGTTTCAAGCAACAGGACAAGAGCCAACAGGCAGAAACAGACACATGGAAGGTTCCACCTGAATATAAAGAAGAACTTCTATACTGTGCAGGTGACCAAGCATTGGAATAGGTTGCTCAGAGAAATTATGGAGTCTGCCACTCTGGAGATATTCCAGAACCATCTGGGTGCAACTCTGTGCAAAGTGCTCTAGAGTGACCCTGTTTATTAGGGATATTGGACCAGATGACACATTGTGGTCCTTTCCAAACTCTCTGTTCTGTGATATAACCACTACAATTTTTTTTTCAGGTCTACTAACTGAAATGCTGAACAAACAGCTGCTGGGAGAAGGTGCATTGCAACTCTGATAAGCTAGTGCCTGGGAATAGCCGCAGTTCTACTGTCATTACCGCAACAAAATTTTCAAAGACTCATTTGTTCTCAGCAGTGTAAGACACAGGCAAATTATAATTTCTGTGCATCTTTAAAAAGTTGGAAACTACATCAATTTGCAAAATAGTCAGCAAATTCTGAGTTCTCATAGCTCTAATTGCTACTTTTCAATATGGGCTGGGGTGGAAGAGGGAAGTGCTTATCAGTTTCCCCCAAAACCCTGTTTGGAAGCAGACAAGAATGCCAAATTTCCCTCCTAAAAATTGCCAACATCTTAAAACAGAAATGCATAAAAGCAACCAGTTCTCTACTGGGCATGGAGCTACATGGGAGCTACCAGGGAGATACATCCTGGGAAGAAATCCACACCAACAGTGTAACTACCTCCACACCTATGTTGACATGTGTCATAACTCGGACTTTTCTGCAGGTTTTGTCTTCTGTCCCAGAAAGGTTTATTAACCGAGGCAGAGAACTAAAAGGATGCCTGGAACCAGCTCAATCCTGGAGCCAGCCTAACTCCATTCATATGGCATTGGTGGCACTAAGCTCTGTCAAACCCAAGCCGATCTGTGCACATCCCATGAGGCTTGCCCTCGCACCCAAGCAACCTGTTTTATCTACAGACTGTGTTGTCTGGGAATGAATTATTCAGCACTAATTGATTTATTTTTCTTTTTTTTTCTCTTTGCCAAAGAGAAATATCTTTTATTTACAGTTTATCTGAAGCACTGAATTTTCTTGCCAAGATGTTCTACCAGATATCCACAACTGCTTTAATTCAATGTCATTTTATTCTTCTTCTTTCATTATTTTCTTAGAACAATTAAAAGAATAAGACATTAATAAAAAAGTCAAAATATTTGGAGGAAAAATATTTCTTTTCTCAAAAAAACTAAAGCAGAAAATTTTTCTTCTTCAATTTGTGAGAGAGGGGCGCAGCTAAACTACTTCAAAAATCACTTAGATTAAAGAAACCATTCATTTTTGCCAAATGAAGTACACAACCAAAAACTGTTATCCAGTTCCATTTGAAATTTATCATTTAGAGTGAAAAAGCATGTACAACTTCAGCTTTATGCATAGGTGCATGCTTCACCAACAATAAATTGAACAAAACAGGGCACAAAGACACTGCACTAAATTGCCTACTGCAGCCTCCAATTTTGTATTTTCCAATATTTATGGGTATCTGCAGAATTGTGGGTGCACTCGTTTTTCACATGCAAATGGTCATTTGCACATCCAGATATGCTTGAAAAATTAAAGACTTCTTTGAGCACTGATGAAACACAAAACTCCATGTACTAAATAAAAGCATTAAAGGCATCACAGCAAAGGGAAGGGGGAAAGATAGAAGCATTATGGGAGACATTTAAAATATCTAAACAAACAGCTGAAAGATGAAAATTAGCAAAAGCATCTCTATAGGTCTGGATTTTTTCCTTCTTTTTGAAGGATAGTCTCAGAAAGAGAGACCAAGACGATGTAACTCAGTTGAAAGTCTGTCTTTGGCTTCTCACATGACCTCTTAAGAGGAGGATGAACACATGTGGTTGATTGAGTGAAGACCCTTAAACACATTATACCTTCATATTAATGACACTTCCGAAAAACAAAACACTTGGAGGAAGCATTTCAAGTGCCCCAGCGCACAAGCAGCCACCACCCCATGCTGCAGCCTGGTTTAAGGAAAGGGCAGTGGCCTCCACTCACTGTCAGGGAAGCTACAAGATCTGTGTTTGCTGGATTTGATTTTGGCACCCCATCTCTTCTCTCATACCCTACAGGTTGTGAAGAAGCGAGTATCAGGCTCCATGAAACAAAGGCACTAGCAGGTTCTTCCAAAAGAAGCAGGAAGAGCTCCCACTGCAGTTTTGTCAAGAAATGAAGGACCAGTGGAAATTTCAGGCCTCCTCCATCCCTGCTTCCTTCTCCAGCTCATTCACAACACACTCCCTAAAAATGCAAACACACACTGCCAGCCTTAGTTCCTTCCATAGATGACATGACATCAAATTGACAGAACTGTGACTGTTTGACATCCAAGCTGATAACACAACGGCACTTCTCAGCAACACTCGAACAATAGGCAAGAAATGTGGCTCCCATAAATGGGTGAATTTACAGCTTGCTGTTCAAGAAATAAATAAACCATTACCCACAAAGCACAGTTTCTCTTTGAAGTACGTCACCTGTCACTAAAGGTTAAATAACTGTCGACTGCTCATACGAGGCTGGCGGGGGTTGATTGTAGCTTTGCCACTTCTTTAGCTCTAATGGGGACTGTGCAGCTATAACCCTCCTGCTTTAAGGAACATGACATAAGTGACTGTCAGCAGTGGGAAATGGATCACCTACTACATGCCTGCTATTGATGCATTGTTATGATTTTATGGAGGAAACCGGTCAAAATACAGTGGGCAGCAATCAGAATGAAATAATGGGCCAACTGCTGTGACTGACAGGACAAAACACAAAAGACATGGGCTTCAGATCTGGGAGCCAGCTCATGGGAAAAGCAAAGATCTCTTCTCTCCAAGGTACAGTCATGCCATTCATCATGAACCAGAGACATCCACCCATCACTTTGGTGCCCAGGATACCTTAGGGAACTAGGAAGGAAGGTTCATCGCTCAGACAACCTGGTAAAGGGAGCTGGGGCAGGTGAGTGTAAGCATGAAGAGCACTAGAGAGACCACCAGTGAAGATTCAAACCCTTGACCACTCAAGATGGTATCTTGTCTTTTTTTTAATCTAGGTAATAAAAAACTTGTCCCTAAAGTTTCACGAGGTCACTTTTCTGCCCTTCCTGATAGGTCTGGAAATAAAAGATTAGCTTAAACCCCTGAACCACACACAAGATATGACAGTAGGGCAGGAAGCTTACTGATGGAATGATGGTCTTCAGAAAACACACCAGGCATCCAGACAGTGAGCTGAAGTACAAGCTTCTAGAAATAAGGCTTCATGTGAACTTGGTACCCTGCCATTTCTGAGTCTCATGAGGACAAAGAAGTGGGCAGAAATCACTTGTAAAGTCCCTCAGGCATTGGTGAGAAGTGATGGTAACCTTGTCAGACAGGTGATGCTGCTTGCCTCCTCCCTTCTAGAGGAATGAGATGTGGATTTTCAAATAAGAAAATATTTTTACATATGGAAAGATATTTTACATACTTGACATGGGCAGAGATTTGTGCCTAGACAGCCATACAAATCCCATGAGGCATGATTACACATGTCCTGTAGAAGTTCGCTCACCCTATAGTTGGTTCACTGGGCTCAGTCACCTGCCTCCCCCAAAATTCTCCCTGGAAATAAAAGACATCAGGGAGAGTTACAGCCTCATCTCTCAGCTGGATAATTGTTAATCCTAAAAACTTGACAAAGTGGTCCATTACTGATTTTCTGTAATACCAGTGATATTACTCTCTCAGGCTGAGAAACAATCAGAAATTATTTTTCTGCCAAAGCTCAACACCATTCCGGTTCGTGTCTTAGCAAGAGCTCCCTTCCCGCTCTGAAGGATGGGTGCACATCCCAGAGAATTACTGGCCATTCTTCATAGCCACTTGAGAGGGAGTGACTGGAGCTCAGGGTCTGACCTGCAGATAACCACAGATTGTTAACTGAGCCCTAAGAACATTGAAAACTAGAACTCCTTTTCAAAATTCTTCACTCAGCTGTTTTTCAAATTCAAAGTGTCCATATGGCTAATCAGCACAAAGGGCTTGCTGTGAGAATAAAAGGATTGCCAGCATCCCAGAAGCAGACAGACATCAGTAAGAGGAATAGCACTGATAACTAACAAGTCCTGAATCCATTTACCTCTCAAAACTGTATCATCTTCTCCTCTCCACCAAAACTGGAAGTAGTAAAGCTGTTCCTGATTATACCAGTGGAAGGAAAAGAGAATTTGCTCCAGTTTGCAAAAATCACATTTGCATGTTGTTGCAGTTCAAATTTCATGCTGGTTCTGAAAACTCCATGCCTGTTCCGAGCCCTGTGCCATTCTCCAGTAATCTAGGTTCAGTGAAGTTGAATGAAAGCTTTCAGGGAAGAGGAGCATGATGCAAGAGGAAGAATAGCTTGTACAAATACTACACGACCCTTTTTTAACAGGTAGAGACAACCCTTGTCCTCAGGGTGGGTTTTCAACCTGCTAAGAGCCTGGCAGCAAGAACTGCAGACAAATGCTCTCACATAGCCTTGCTACCCTCTCCATTGCCTATTTTATCTAGGAATATTCCTAGCTGTAGACAGCTGCAGTGTCATACTATAAAGAGTAGCACCATGTGTCTCAGAAGTCTCTTGTTCTAAATAAAATAATTGGTAGTTAATGTACCTTCCCCCATGGAGCCATTTATGAAGCTCACAGTACCAAATAGGGGAACCTAATAGGAGAGGGGACACATAGACCAATTCCTTGTCTTAAAACCTTTATCAAAGTTTGTAGTGCTCTCAAGTTCAGATAAATTTGGGGAGAACCTAAGTAATTTGCCCTTAAAGAGGATAAATAATGAATTATTCAAGCCACAGACATCACCCAAATGCAGAGTTACAAGAATATTCTGTTCTCTATCAAATTTCACGGGCCAGTGGATATGGCAGCACAGAAGTGTGCATTTCAATGCAACAAGCTGTATTCCCATAGACGTTTGTTGCCTTCCTTCACAAACCCTTCCAGTACCACCCAGCTAGACAGAAACATGCATGCAAGTATTTGGCACCTTTCCTCTCACTTGACAGCCAAGGGACAATCCAGAGGCCAGTTTCCCCAGTGCCCTGACAACCCTACAGGGATGGGATATTCATTTCCATTCCCATGCCAACGA
This sequence comes from Cyanistes caeruleus, assembly GCF_971803275.1. NCBI lineage: Eukaryota > Metazoa > Chordata > Aves > Passeriformes > Paridae > Cyanistes > Cyanistes caeruleus. The sequence continues at coordinate 91,707,191 of NC_141703.1, read as the reverse complement.
CAAGCAAGTTATAAATTGTGTTCAATCCTACCATCCCTTGTTTATCTACCATGACAGTCTTCTCTGGCTCTAGTGTGGCTAGGAGCCCAGAGGGCATGCATGACCTTTTTCAAGCTGTTCTAACTTGTCATAAGCTCTTCTGCCCCCATTTTTATTTTCCATCATTTTATTCATGCCTTGCCCTTCTCCCTCTATCACTCCAACACTTCTTTATTGCAGTCCTCCTAGAACGTTATCTTCTCCTGTCTCCCTGTCCATGAATTACAGCCTCTCTTTCATCTCTTTTCCTCTTCTTGTTAGCTTTGATAGTGTTTCTTATATTTCTGTCCTCCATTTGCTGAGCAGGACAAGCTTTTGCCCAGACATTCCATTAACCTACACCTCCTCTGACTTGCTACAGTGCTGAGAACAGATGAAAACTGGGCTCTCTTCACTACGCCCTTTCTCTCCACTTTCATTTATCTTTGCTCCCTCAGACTTTTTACCTGTTCCAATCTCTCTTTCCACTTTCTTTTTTCAGGCACATCATTCTACCTTGCCCTCTTTTAATCTGTTGTTAGTTTTTGAGGTCCCTGTTTTACTCATCTTCCGTTCTCCCATCAGCACGCTCTGAAAATTAAGGTCAGAGATTAGTCTTCTTCAGTTGCCCCATTGCTGAGTCAAACAAAACGTCACTTATATCAGAAATTTCTTTCAGGGACACCTGTCAGAGTAAACCAAGGCATCCTGCATTTCTTGCCAATGATCAAGTTTCTGAACCAGTAGAGACAGAATTATTTATAGAGACAGCTTATGGGGATGCTGTTGAGATGATAGCTCAACATTTCAGAGCCAGTCCCTCCAATATTCCAAGTAGAAATGAATAAAAAAATGTGGGGAAAACAGGAGTAATGACAAATACTTTATCTGGGATTTGGTTTCAAACCACAAGATTTGGTTAGTTTTCCCTTCTAAATGGATGAAGGAAAGGGATGTCAAAATCTTTGATCTCCAGAAATATAGGAAGCTGTACTTATCACAAACATGAAACTCATCTCATTCTTTGACTTCCTAGTGTCAGAGCTGTTAACTTTATACAGTAATAGGCAACTCACCAGTGAGTGAGCTGGTTCTGAAAACTCCATGCCTGTTCCCAGCCCTGTGACATTCCCCAATAATCTAGGTTCAATGAAGTTGAATGAAAGCTTTCAGGATGAAGTGAGAGTGACAAGACTTGTGGGCTTGTAGTTTCTCTCATTACATATCAAGACAGAAGACTTGAAATAATGCAAGGCACAGAAAGATTTGGGATTGCAGTATCTCTGACTGTACAGCTAGAAGAACCATTTTACATGCAGCAATGTGCAGATGATAAAACAAAGAAAAATCATCACAAGAAATATAAATTAATGATTCCACAGGAGATGCTGTTGGTACTGAAAGGAGTTAGTTCTGCTTTTACACAAGCAACACCAACACCCAGCACATGATACAGGAGGCATTAGGGAGCCTATTGAAGCCACCTAATTTGGGGAAACACTGGAATGCTATAGGCAGTCATGACAGACAAAAATCTGGGACCTGTGGATGAAGAGAGAACACTTCCTCCTGCTGCAGAGATGTAATTTCTATCATTCTCTGTATAGAATGGAGACAGTGAGCTTGATGGATTTATTTCCAGAACAGGACTTAAATTAATAACCTTACATCATGGGCAACACAACTGGCTCAAGCCCAGGTTCTTAAAAATCTGTTTGGTGCTGGATAAAAGTATTGACTGAAAGAAAGCTCTCACTAAGGTTGAGTCTTCTGCAAGAATTGTGGCACCCAAAAAACAGCTCACTTTGTAGCTTCTCTGTGGCATTGTTTCAAATAGATACCCACTTAGATATTTCCTTAAAATAGAGGACAAAGCCTTTTACTCACCTAATTTTGACACTTCTGGTTGAAAACAGCTAATTCATTCAAACAGTGGATGAGGCACAATAAACAAGAATGGACACATCATAAAAACGGTTTCCCAAGTTTTCTTTTGTTAAGTGTCTAAAAGGAACAGTGCCAAAAATAAAACATACAGAGGGCTAGATATTGCACCAAATTGAGAGGATGCTCAGAATTCCTAGTAAAAGAATTGAATCATAACTCAACAGGCATTTCTAAAGGCAAAAATGCAGAGAAATGACAAAAAGGGAAATCAATGGGATATTGTATTACCTGGCTATAAAGTATTCAAGTAGGCTAGATCAGGGCCAAGTTTTTCTAGAAGAAAACTCCAATGGCATCAGTAGAGTCACAGCAATAAAGACACCAGTCCTCTGAGGCAGAGACTATTACAGCAGCAACAGGCTCGGCTCCCATAGTATTCAGTGACTTGACATCACTGCATGCACAGAGGCTTAGTTTAGCATGTCTTGACAAAAAATATCACACTGTAAACATATTTTCAAGTTACAATACCCACTTTGTCTTCAACAAAAGGTGTTCATTCCACATTGAAGACAATCAAAGGGGAAAAGAAATCTAATGTAAAAGCTACCTGATCAGCAAGATGGAAGTTAAACAATTATAAGTGTTTCTTGAAACTGCCAGTTCTAGGGTACAAGGAGAATTGAAAAACATTTTTTCATTAATTCCAAAAAGTTAAATGCAATTATTGATGAACTAGTGAATACCAGTTACCAGAATATCACCCAGTTCACATTTTTAAAATGGCAATCAGAACAAAATCTAGGAATCTTTTAGATGCACAAGGTGCTATCACTTAATCAGAAATCAGCAAGACAGTAAACACCAAACATCCCATTATGCCTGAAGTACAGCATAGTACGTGATAACTCAAGAGTACTTTTTCCTGTATGTGCTAACAACTTGTAAAAACAAGTAATAAGGTGAAAAAATTTCACAAGTAGAAAGACTTATCTATTTTAAACTGTAGAATGAAACAACTCTTCTAAGGTCTCTGATCAAGCTGAGTACACCAACAGCATAATAGATCAGTTCTGTTAACAAATAAAAGGTAACAAAGCAGAAAACTCAATTTGAACTGCCCCCAACTATATTTGCAGCCAGTATTAACTGTGACCCCTCAGGGAAGAGACCTGGGTACAGCTCAATGGCAGCCTGATCAATATGCACAGGCAGTAGGAGAGGGTGAGGGGAAGCAAAGGAAATGCATGGTTGACAAATGTACCCGAGTACATTCTGGTACTGCCATATAAATTAGGGGTATGCTCTCATTTACAATGCTACATTCAGCTCCAGCCAACAATCCCCATCCCCCCCTGTGGCACCATACAGCTAAACCATCAGGGATAGAAGCAAGAGACAAATATGATTACTGCCTGCATGGGGCCACAGATGCTTCCAAGGACAACGGTAACGTTCATTCTAGTGGGGCAGATGCCTTTGCTATGGAAGATAACTTAGGGACTCCCTGAGGGCTTGTCTTCAACCTAAATCCTGAGTCATAACATCCCTAAAAAGTACTAAGTTACAACTCAAATATGATGAAATAGGTGAGCCAAGTGATTTCAGCATTCATTAAAAGGGCTTCAAACACAAGTGAGCCACTGAGGTTACAAAATCTGCACTAACACAGAAAACCGCTCTGGTGTCCCTGCAGATCGTAATTCCTATTTGGGACACCAAGTATACCTTTATATGAACCAGCCACATGAGAGATGGCTGCTTCCTGGTTCAGATTATCAGTCTGTGAGTCTCTGTCTTTGGAAAAGCAGATGACAGCAGTGTACTTTGGCCAGAGTGTGTGAAAAACACACGGGCACCTCCCACCCAGCCAACTGCCAGTGCTTGCCCCCATCTTTCACAGTTCCATACACCAGAACCAGAGCATCACAAGCCTGCCAAGAGACACTAGCCCTGAGCCTTGCTTACCAGCTCATCATTAAAATGAGCCTGAACACACCATGAAATAAAGCTCTTCCTGTTCTTCAGGTGTACAGTTACTCCTCTCCACTTGTCTCCAATAAGTTTGGAAAAAAAGGGACGAAAACATCCTCCTCAGGACTGAAAATTATCTTTTGATCTCCCAAGCATGACATTTTTTTTCAGCACTATCACATCATCCTTTTGCTTAGCAATATTGTCAGAAGCCAGACTGTCACCATTAAAGAAATTCTTGCACATGTAAATAGTGATGAACATTGAATATTCCTTACAATTGCTGGAAATCTTGTGCCACATCCATGACTGCACTCTAATTATCCAATTCAGAAGCAGGAATGACACATAGCTCAGTGTGTCCAGCCAGATCTTGTATATGTCACTCTAACCAAGTTGTTCACAAAGTAGCAAGACCAAAATTATTCACAGAATTTTTCTGAATATTCCCAAATAGCCAATCAATGGAGAGAGTGCAAGAAAGGGTGATCTGCTTACCAGCAATTCTGAAACGTGAACAGAAAGCTGAATTTGATACAGGTCTTTTAGAAGTTGCTTGAATCTTTACCATAAGAGTGCAAATTTGACTGAGCACTGCAGACTACCTTTGAAGTTGAATGAATAACATCAGGCTCAAAATATGGTCAAATTTAAATAAAGACAGAATTTTTTCAAAGCTGTCATGATTTTTTTCTCTCTCTCCATTACCTATAAAATGTTTACCCAATACTCCATGCATGTTATCACTGCTGACAATGTAGTCAAATGCATGACACCAAAAAAGCAAATGGCTTACTCAAGATACACTGTGATTGCACACAACTTAAAAATGTTGAGTTTACTTTCTCTTTTTCCTCTGACAAATCCACTGACCTGTGGATTTCCTCAACCATTTTTTGTAAGCCTTTGATGTTTTTTTGCTTTCCATTTTTGTCTAACATTTTCAAGCCATTTTTAAAAATACAGTGATTTCAAGAAAGGACACCGAATATGCATTGAAGCCTTTGCAGTTTTTTGGGGGGCTCTCATATTAGATAAGCATCTAAAAGTTCTGGGAAACTTTCAACTTTATGCACTCTTTTCACCAGTTTGTCAGGAACCTGTTCACAGTATTTCTCCCCACATCTTACTTCTGAAAACAAGAGAAAAAGTTATTTCTGAAGATACTACTTTTACTGGCAGGAGATCCAAGGAAAAACATTAATAAAATGCTGTTCCTCTTTTTCTGGGGTATGAGACAGACAAACAGAAGTTCATGACAAAGCCCTGTGATGACTAACTCCTTTGGTTGCAATAAATGCTGACAGTTCTCCACCCCCACACAGACACATACTTGATTTCATTAGGTACTGCTCAGATGTGTGTTCTGAGCGCTTCAGAAGATATGCATGTCCCAGCTGAAAGGCTGCATGGGAGAAGACAGAGTATTTCAGTGGCCACACACAATGGGAACAGCGTACATGATAGCATGACTGTTCCAGATACCATTTCCTTACCACTAATTACTTGGTCAGCTCCTACTGACTACTAAAAAATGCGTGGATAACCACTTTCCAATGTCCCATTCCTCCTTGTATACCCACTCAAACCCAGACTATGACAGTGCAGTCCCCATTTTATAGGCAAGTGTCTCCCACAGAGGTACAAAGCCATCTTGAACCTCAAAACAGACACCTCACAAATCTTAGCATAGTGCTCATTCTAGCCTAGTGATTAAAACACGGCCTACTATCCTAAATAGGTATGTAAATTTTATAGATGACCAGGTCATTTGAGATTTGTCTCCTCTCTCTCTAGTCTCATATTTTCCAAAGTCTGCCTTGAAGCAAGTACAAGGGATCTTATCTTTAAAGAATGAAGGCTCATCACCTTCTGACAATTAAGCTTCTTAAAGAGATCTCAAGGTGGGCAAGCAGCCTCATGAAGTGGCCCATTATCACTAGCCACTGCAAAAAACCTTGCCTATATTATATGATACATGAAATAGCTGGAGATACAAGGAATGCGACTAGGAATTCAACCCATAAAGCCTTCTTTGTGTGACTGAAAAGTCTCAGAAGTGCTTTGAAAAGCTTGAAGGAAGAGAAATTATTTTAACAAAAGAACAAAAAAAAAAAAAAAAGGAGAACTTGAAAGAGAACAGAAGTTCTGAAGTGTGTGGGGGTGGGAGAAGTCTTCAGTGTTAGGAACACCAAAGAGATCTCTAACTCAAAGCTACCAGAATAGCTTAAATGAGCTGAGGTGGCTGTGGCTGGATATTCTTACTTCAGCAGGGACTGCAGTTTGTTGCTCGGGGGACTACACTGTGGCTCTAACTGGACTGTGGCTTAATTGGCGGAGGATTTAGAGGATGGCTACTCCCTGTATCCCAACAAGAAGCAGTTCAGTTTCCAGGAGGCTACAGAGTCGTGCTTTCATGCCATAGCTTGCTGACAAGGAAGCCACATCCCACTGCTCGTGATTAGGCTGAGCACAGGCGAAGGGATGCGGAGAGGAGGAAGAGGGCCCATGCTTGCTATGCATGAGCTGCCCTCCTCTGCCAGCAGAGCAGCTCCCAGATGACCACCGTGGGGCTGAGATGAGACAGGGGCCTGCAGTCCCTCCACTGTGACAGCACCACAGCTTGAAATTCCAATTTCCTCATGCTCCCCTGGGGTAGTTTATGAGCCATTTTGGTTAGTGAACGTTGGCTCCTAAAATTAATGAGCGTGTCTGTTTTCAACATACGGTCAATTGCTGATTGTTCTGATGTGGTGAGCCAGGCTGATGAATACATACCACCCACAGATAAAGAAAGAGCTGGGCTTTCCTGCTGCGTGTTGAGGAAAGGGAAGAGGAAAAAGATAACAGAAAAAAAACCCAAATAAGCCAAGTGCTAAAGGTACACCAGGATAACTGCACCCAAAAATGCTCTTAGGGACCAGTGCCTATGAAAAGATGTATTCTGCTGCAGCTAGGGTTTTACTGAACATTTATATCTGATTATTTTTTTTTTTGTGTGTAGCCAGCAACCAACCTGGGGTCCTATAGCCTCAGCCATAACTGAAGGTCAAATTACAGCCATGAAAAGGCATCTCCTCCTGCACTCACTCATCGGAATAGGTAACACTACCAATTTCTCACAGCTTGCTCAACTTGCCCTCTCCTACAGTAGCCCCCAGCATGAATTCCCCAAGGAGGTGCCCAGCACAGTTGGAGGCACGCATGCACATGGCCATTTCACAGTGACCACATGCAGTACCTGCACAATCACATCAGAAAGCAGGTACAGCTAGTCAACTTAAAATGTCAAGTAATAAAAGTTCTGATTTAGAATAAAATAAAAAGGCCAAATGCCCCTCATCAGTCATAAGACATGCCACCCACCAGTAAATTAAAAATTTTATGCCACTGTATACATCATATGCACATGTGTTCACCTCATGAAAAATACATGAAGATCCAAGTGGCAGTAACAGTGTTTATGAGCCCATCACCTGGCCAGACATTCCCTTTATGGTTCTAATGAAATAACACAGAAAGATAGACACACCTCGAGTCCATAACCTTCTTAAAAGAAAAAACCTTAATCTTTATTACTGAATTTCCCAACCAAAATTCTTGATGCCTCAAAATGAAAAGAAAATAAATTTCACCAGAACCAACATACTAGATAGCCCCCTTCACTGAAAAAAAACCAAAAACAAACCACCCCTGCCAACCTTGTTATGCATCTGTCATGTACAGATCAGGCTTGGCTCACAGGAGTGAGAGGATGAATGGGAACTGGGAGCAGGAGGTAGCTGGCAAAAGAGGAGGGGAGGGAAAGCAGACAGCACATGAGGGTGGTGGAGCAGAGGAGAAACAGAAGAGATGGAAAAGCTGAAAGCAAGAGGAAAAGTTAAAGGGAGGTTAGAGATCGATTGCAGAGACTGTATTAACTCAGTCACAAGGCCCTGACGATCTCTAAATGGACTGAGCTCTGCTCTCATGGTTTATGACACCAGCAGAACCACTTGATTGAATTACCGTTCTTCAATTGATCGCCCCATATCAGTAATATGACTTCTGTACTCACCAGCCAGCTCCTCTTACAAAGGGAAGCTTTGATGGCAAGGAGTGCTTTCCTGACATTTTTTATCTGGAGCAAATCAGTGTAAGAGTTGAATTGCTTTCGTTGACATTTCACAGGGAGAGCAACACGGCAGGTACCACTGCCACTCCTTGATAGCAACGAAAAGGCAGAAAAGAAGGGACAAACACACTTGGAGATACAACCCTTTGAACTAGGCAGAGATGAAGGCTAGTTCCAGATAAAACATGCCTGCATCCTCACACCATACATCCATTCTTTTCAAGATGTCCACCTTTACCAGGTAAACACTGATGCTGCCAAAAACTGCTGCCTCTGTGCATTTAACTCATGGGCAGAGACATGCTGGCCTTGTGATTTGGTAAAGACAGGACAGAATGCACCATGGAAAAGCCATCACAGGCAGAACCTCACTGTAAAAGCAAAGGTAAAAGACAGACATGGGGGTGGTAAACTGCACAGAAAGAAAATGGACATTTTGAGCAGTTTGAGACACACTGGTCTGGATGAAATGTCAATCTAAACCTAATCTAAAAAAAAAAAGCAATTAAACCTTACAGTCACTCTCAAACAGGAATCAAATCTGAACTGTTACTTTAATGAGTTTTAAGATAAATGTTTAACTTACTTGCATTTCTGCCTAGCATACATGTTGCCTCACTTTTGAGCATTCAGGTTTGCTTTTGAAAGCACCACAATAGGAGAAAAAAATCATAAGAGATTTGAAGAAAAAAAAAAAACCCTGTCAATTCCACCCACATTTATAGGGAACTCAACTTCCTTCCAGAGGAGAGGATCAAAGCACAAGGAAAGATATTAAGTAGTTGTATATCAACACTGCAAATGCAGAATCAAACAAAACAGAGACTGCTTTACCTGCAGCAAGGACATCAAACTGTCTGAAGTCAGCATCTCTGAACTGACACAGTAGGGTCTGTGGAGAAGGTGAGAAGTGTCCTAACCACCAGCAGCTCTTCACCTTGCATAATGACCATTGATGGTTACCAGGTTGCAGAAGCTGGAACAATCCCACCATTTTTCCGATTCAATCTAAGCCAAGCTAACCCTAAGCCTTTTCAACTTCTTTCGGCCCATTACCTTCCCATCCTTCCAAGCCAAATAGACATGACTTGTTAATCAGGCTGGAACACTGACCTTGCTGTATCTTTCTCCATTCCTAATAGCTGAAAAGTGGGAAGACAGAAAGATTATTAAAAAAAAACCTCTGATGCTTATAATGACAATTCATAAAACCAGGGTCAGGGTCAAATTTTGAGCAATGCCATGTATCAGAGGGCAGTTCAGGCACAGGGCACTTCTTTAGACGTGGATCTATAACAAAGAAGCTGTACCCTGAAGCAAATACATTGTTTCACTAGAAGTCAGCAGCACCTGAAGAAAGCAACAGACACAGAGCTAATATATTTCTAACTTCAGTAACTATCTCTTTTTTGGAACTGCCAAGACAAGTGATGCATCGATTTTCCTACAGCTCACCCTGCATGATTGGTATCAAGGCTGTGTAGGCGTCTGGTGAAGTGTTCACAAATTTCTCTGAAAAAGACAAAGAAATCCACAACAATTCAAGATGCCGAGAACAGTACAGAAACTTCTCCTTCAGGCAGGCTCATGCTATGCAGCCAGAATTGAAACCGAGACATTAGTGAAATCTTATTTGAAGACCTTTAAAGAAAGCACCTGCAATATCATCAGCACGTACTTAGAAAGTAACCTTTGCAGAGGTAGCAATGGCAGGGCAAGCAAAATTTGCATTTTAGAGCTAGACAGAGAAGCAGGCTGCAGAGACAGGAAAAGGGAAAAGACATCTATAGGTGGCCATTGAGATCCTTGCTGCAGCATGGCACAAGTGTCACTTGGGAGGCTCATCACTGACTGACATTTTCCATCAAAGCTTCAGGCTGCAACTGCATTGGTTTGGCTGAACAATTGCTATCAGTTCCTGTCTTCCACACCACATCAGTGTTTTGCTCACTAGACTTGAAAACAGATATACCTGAGACATAGCTCTGAAGATACAGGCAAAAGACACAGGTATCCCACCATGGGCTGACATTTGGGTCCTGCTCCAATACCCCCCATTTCTTCCCTCTCTTCCCCAGGGACACTTGCCTCTTGTTTATAGAGTGAGCTGTCCAAGGGAGAACCCACAAATTCAGAAACTGACACCATTAGTTAATAAATATTAACTAATTCATCTCCCAGAGGTACAACTACTCCCTGCAAGGCATTTGGCAAATGCCATTTCCACTGGAAAAAATCCAGCCCCAGGGGAACTGCTTACAACCACCAATCTGTAGATGTAGAATTCAAGTCCTGTATCTTCAAAATCAAGAGCTGTTTCTTCTACCTCACCAGCACAGCCTCCCAACATATTCCTCCTCCCCTCCAATGCCAAGATGTAGAGGTTTTATAGCGGGTGCAGATGCAGATTTTTTTTGCATATAAAGTTTATCATCTAATCACTCACAGAATAAAGTGCCAAGCAACATTTGAGTAATCAGACTGAATGCATAAATATCCTGTAGTTACACAGTTGTTACAGCATATCATTTCTTAGTTAGTTTTCTGCTTTTACAGCTATCATCAGTAGTGACTTCAATCCCCCCAAACATTAAATGATCTTTTCAGAAATGTTCTCAGGTGGGGAAGGAAGAGGGAAACATTGTCTGTCTCACTGCAGACACCAGCAGGCACAAATGAAGGTGATGAGCAACCATTACTTCCCTGGATGCTTTGGGATGCAAATTTCCCACAGCCTGCTCATGACCTCAAAGACACAGATCCCACAGATCCTCTGGCAGTCCCACAAGTGGCCTTCCTCCTTTTACACTGTGGAAGGTATCACACACTAAAAACAGGTCCCACAGACAGCACATCTGCACATCTCCACAGTGCAACAGCCCTTTGCAGAAGCCCCCTCTCAAGTCCTTGCTCCCCTGGCATGGGTAACATTTACAAAATGTATCAGTCTTGCCACTGGTAGGGCAAAGTTGCCTCCTTCAGTGTGATCTGGTGCTGTCCTCAGTTTCTGCACACAGAAGCTCAGGCTGTAACAGCACACATGGAGAATAATTCCCTTTTTCACACAAAAGGCCACTAGTCTAAGCCTATGCATGAATAAATAGCAAAGAATATTTCCCTAACAAATGCCCATATTTCAGTATCTACTTCCCTTTCCAAATTTGATGGAAATCCAGAAGTTGGACTTGTATAAAAGGGAACATTTTGAAAACTTTGAATCAGCATAATAAATTATTTAACACTTTCAAAAATTCAAGTTAAATGCTTACACCTTCTTGAATCAAGCATTTTGTTTCCGATTCTTGAACCAACTTCCTTCTTCTACCCCAAAACAGCCATGCTTCAAGAAGGTACTGTTTTCTCAGGAGTTAAATTCGTTTCACTTTCTCATCATCTTCTATATGCAAGACCCACTGGGTCCAGATTGTGTCCCCTGATGTAACATAGTTATTTAACTATCAATGCATCATCATTTCAACCAGAAGAAATCATGGTGTGTCTTGGGAAACAAGATCCAGGAATCCTGCCTGCTTTGCAGGAGTGAGGGCAACAGGAACACATTTTCAGTGGAAATTTTCTAGATAGCTCAGCCAGAAATTCCATATATAGACACAAGATAAATACAAAGATAAGATAAGATAAATGCAAATGTTTATTATCAAGAAACAATCCCTCATACGTGAGAAGTATATTGACAACAGCTCCTTGACCAGTAGATATAAATTTAGCATAGTAAGATAACAACTGGAACCACAGATCCATTACTGAGGAGGTGCTCATATTGAAGTGAACAGAGAAGCTCTGAGCACTTTTATGTTCCAGAGGCATCTGGCTCAATTTTAACAGGGCATGTATTTCCAATAATCTGATGGTTTAGCGATGACACACTCCACTCTCCAGCTAGGACATCAGCCTCATAAATGCATATTCTGAATCAGCTTTTTGTTTGGTAAAGACCTTGTTAAGCTCATCCTGTTTTCCTGGTTATTCAAAATATCAACTAAGGGACAGATGAATGAGAAAGTGGGAAGGAATGATGCAGGAATGGCCTGAAGTTGTGTCAGGGGAAGTTTAGGTTGGATATTAGAAGAAGATTCTTCACCCACATCATGGTTGGGCACTGGAAAAGGCTCCCCAGGGAAGCAGTCACAGCAGAAACCCTGACAGAGTTCAAGAAGCATTTGGACAACACTCTTGTGTACATGGTGTGACTCTTTGTACATCTTCAGGTTTCCAACACTGAGAAACAAGCCTATCACAAGGCGACATGAACCAGGGGAGGCAGCAGCTTCATAGTGTCCAGTGTACCCCCTTCTAGTAATCTCTCAGATGCAGGCACACCTGGCATATCTAGCAGCTCTAGCAAGAGGCCCTGAAACAGCTATTAGCATCTGGCACCTACCACTGCAAGCACTTTCTCATGTGGAACAGAAGCAGCACTACCAGCCAATTCCCACTGGGATTAGATATCATGCTGTCCCCAATGGGGAAAACACACACTGATAAATTGGCTAAAAACACTGAGATCTGCTGGTTCCATGGAAAACGCTGAAATATGAGCCACCTGCAAAATTTAAATAGGCCACATAAATAGGTCCTCATATCTCAGGCATAGCAGACACAAATAACTTACAGACCAAGCAGCCAGGCAGGGATGCTTGCTGCTGCTCTACTTTGCCTGTTGTCCAGCAGGGACACAGACTCAAGCGTGCATATTAAAACTCACAGCATTTCTGCAAAGCAGGCAGCAAGGGAGAGGGCAGCACACCTGAAGTACTCTTCACTCTCATCAGGCCGTGCTGAAGTGGCCTGGGAGGAGCTGATTGCAATCACAGTCTCCTGCTGAGCCAGCTAGACACTACAGAAGGCGGTATCCAGCTGGACTGGGCTAAGATGTAGTAACAGTGGCCACAAAGAATGAAGGCTTAGAAAAAAAAAAGGATGCATTTTGGGACAGCAGAGTGATGGATGGACCACGTATCTGTGTTCAAATCAAAAATTAGACTACATCCCAGGACACTGTATTTATAAGTAGGTAGGCATAAGCAAACATGCCTGCGGAACAGCTCTTTCATGAATAAGACACACCAATCAAGGGCTTCAGCTAAGGACTCCCAAAAAACATTCTTATTTATTATTTTTTTAAAAATCAAAGCCCCTTCATCACCCATTCAATTTATATCAGGAGAGAAATACAGCAATTCACCATCAATTTTAATTGTTAGCTCTACTGGAAGTACTCCATTTCTGTAATGAATGAATGTCTACTTAAGTGTTTCAGGGCTCAGACCTCCAGTCACATTTAGCTGTAGGAAGAACTGCATTGACATTCCAAACTCAGATGAGGTCAAAATAAAACATGACTTTTTACAGAAGACTTCCTTCCTGCTCCCATAAAACAAAAAAACAAAATGAAACAAAAAAACCCAAAAAAATAAAAAAAAAATAAATCAACAAACAAATGAAACAACCCCAGTAAGAAAACACTGTCCCCTTATATCAGATAAGCTTTTAGGAACCCATCTGATATAAAGAGATAAGAATATTTCAGAAAACAAGAAAAGTAGATATAGGTGGAAAATATACATAGTTCTAGCTTATTTCATATTCTGTGCAACTTCTATACAGGTTTTCATATGCAGAAATGGCTTTAAAATTCCTTACAGATACCCTGTTACTGCTTAGTATCTCCAAGGTCTGGCTGGCACAGTGCATTTCTTTGATTCGTAAATGACTTGTTGTTGCTTCAGAGAGTGTCTGCAAAAAGCTGTTCAGGGTTTTTGACATTCCAAGTTACCAACCTGGCAAAACAAATCGCTGTCTTTCACAAAGCCCCTTCTTCATTTGACAGAGCCCTTGAAGCCAGCGGGCAAAGGCCTGAGCTAAGACGCCTGCAGCCATCGTCTCCTTTCCGTCTGTTCTCCTTGTGCCTCCCCGAGAAGTTGGATCAAAGCATCCCCATGGGGACATCTCATTAAAAAGCAACTCCCTTCCTTGACCAGGTCACCAGCAGCATTACACAAGGTTGCAAGTTCTTGTCCATCAGACAATGCTTATAAATAGCACAGGGATAGTACTCTCCTTCCATTTTTAATAACAACTGCAGAAATCTCACAAAAGGACTCCAAAAGGATGAGAATGGAGAAAGGTTGTTCCTCTAACACACTTGTTTAGACACACCTGACCACGTTAGGAAAAACAGCTCAAAGACATGCAATTTAACATTAAAGAAAAGAGAAGACACCAACAAAACCCCAAGGGAGTGCCTTGAGCAGAAGACCTAATGAAGCCTCATTTTCTACACATTTGCATCTCACAATTGATTAACTTCAGTGCATAAGGAAGAGAAAGCCCCAGCTGAAACTTTGTCTGCCCTTTGGGCATTTCTAACAACTCACTCCTGTGGATCTTTTGCATGTATTAAGGCTTGAGTTCATGCTGTAGTCTCCTGCATTGGGGAATTCAGAAGACCCTAGGGGAAGCATTTTTAGTCAGCTTAGCCTTTACTGCAAAGGTAGGCCATGCCAGTACAGCAGCAGAGACAAAAAGTTGCTATTAATTTGCTGACATGTGGCAACTTGAGAGAGCCCGAGTCCATAGACAACTTCATCTTGTCTGGGCTGGACTGAATTAAAGTCCAGAGAAAACTATAATTTTATTTGGTCATGAGGCATGGAAACAGAAACATTTATGACCAAATAGGTGTGTCAGATACCCATAGGCACCATTTACATGTCAGGTTTTGCTCAAGCATTTCCTATTGAAGTAGCATTTTACACTTGAGACCAAGCTCTGATAATCCCCATGCTTTCTTCACCACATGCTCAGAACAGCCTGGGTGGTAGGAGAAGCATTAACTCCTCAAGTCCCCCAAGCAGCATGGCTGCAAGAATGGAGACACCTCCAACTAGAGGCCCCATCAAGCTCCCAGAAGGAACCAGCAGCACAGGCTCCAGCAGAGTTGTAGCTGCTGCTTCTGACAAGCGCGTGGAAGACTGCAAGTGCTGATCATTCATAACCACTGCAAGCACAACGCTGCTGGGACCGCACTGAGCGTCGGCAGCTCCACGGAATGTCAGCGCTTCAGGCTGAGCCACCACTTCCTTGGCACACAGAAGTCCCGGGCGTTTTTTGTGCCTGAAGCAATTTTACATGAGACAGCGACAAAGTAATTAAACTTTGAATCCTCTAGAAGGCTGCACTTGTCGTTGCAGAGTCCCTCCTGCTAACAGGGAGCATCTCGATGATGAGCGACATCACCTGGGCTCAAGGTGACAAACCAGACTTTTCTCACAAATTAGTATCCTGCTGCACCACCCAGGAGGGAGGCCCCTTTTTATCCTTTAAGCACTGTGCTTAAATATTAGATAGTTTTCTTACTCTGAATCTTAAACCAGCACTGCAGGTAGACAAGGGATGAGCAATGAGGTTTACGTTGTAGAATCCCCAAACAATGCCACCAAACACTCTCAACCTATAAAAAGTTCAGCTGGGTAATCACAATGTTGTCTGTAAAAAAATAAGGTTTACAAGTCTGTCAAACCTTTCAAAATCCTGTCAGTCCTGCTTCCCAATTAAAACAATCCCATCTATTTAAATCCATTTCTGTCCTTTTCTTTTGGTATGACTGTCTCACACCTTTTATCAACCCATCAATCCCCCAAATTGTGAGGTTGCTTCATAGCGCATTACAAAACCTATGAACATTTGTTTAAGCACAGCAGCAGACTTGACTAAGTGCCTGATTTTGTGCCCAGCTGTACAAATACACGGCAGACAATTCCTGCCCAGATCACGTAACCATATACATACACATGATAAGGGAACATGGTATTATATGCCTTCACAGAAAGTGAATGAGAAACATCCTGTGAACTATCCACAATCACTCAGGTAGTAATGTAGAATTAGAATTGCTTTCTTCAGTTCCAGCTTAGTGCCTTGAACTTTAATCCTTGCTTAACCAGCCCTCACAGTTCACAAAAGAGTACTTCTACTACTAAGAGGATCTCTATTACTACAGAGAGTATCTCTACTACCAAGCCAGCTGGTCAGCAATATCATCATTCTTTTACGTTTTATTCCCCAGACCCTTTTACATGCATGTATAGTAACTTTCCATGAGAGATTTTCCTACTGCCAAATGTTATGTGCAATATGGAGATATGCAAAACAAATATTGTTTGTCCTTATAAGAAAAGAGGTTGATAGACAGCCAGCCCTCAAAAAAGCGAAAAAAGCTAAAGTAGAATCACTATATTCTATAAGTGAAGAGTGATATCAGGGCATATACAGCAGTCAGAAAAAAAAAAAATAAAAAATTCAGATCTTATGCCACAATTACTTATGCAAAAACAAACAGTAAAAGAATATGAGAATCAATATAGTGCATGTAAGAGAAGATGAATGTTCAGTGCTTGATATACACACATTCTTAAATCATAAATGTGAAATTAAACACGTAGCTCTGAGAGCCATAGAGCTAATGAAAACCTTTTTCCTACAGCTGTTACTCTCATGGGTGGGCAGCTTCAGTGGCTAAGAAGGTGTGAACGCTGTACAGAAAGCTTTACTTGGCACAGAGAGTTCTGAGGGCTTCCTTTTGGCTGAACTGAGGTCTAACAGAGCTGGTCTCACACTACAATTTCTCCCTCAGTCAGGTCAAACCAAAGTGCCCCCATCTTCTGTACTTGGACACTTATTTCCAGAGACCCCTTTTTCTTAAAGGCCCCAGTGTCTGACAGGACTTAAAGCCACAATGAGCAGGGCAAGAATATAAAGGAACCTGCACAAAGACCGCAACTGGTTTTGTTCCTCTCCTTTTTCAGTAGCAACAAGCACAACTGCTGCAGGTGACACTCTAAGCTTTGCTTGCTTCCAATTACGCAAACAGGAGCACAGGAATCTGCATTTAGGTGCAGACTTCATGCTCTCCAAGTTCACCAAGAGGGAGCAGCAGCAGCTGGCCAGTTTAGCAGTCAGAAAGAGGCACTGGAAGGACCTGTGACTATTAGCTAGGCAGAGAAGAGCAGGCTGGGTTTGGTTTTTCCTATTCCCCGATCTGCCAGATTGCACAACTGTGTGATTAACCTCTAGTCCAGCAATCATCAGGTCTTTCAACATTAGAAAGAACAGAAAAACCTGCTTCCAGATGTTACTGTGCTAAGTGCAATGTGCACATACTGGGATTAAAGTCACGAAGACTAGTTGCTGCATTTCCTTTATTGTCTGCTTTGCAAGACATAAAAAGCAAAAATAACAGATTCTATAGCCTTAAAAACTTCCATAAAGCAACACGCTTATGTCTCAGAATTGTCAGAAAGCCTTCAGCCCAGCAGGTTTCAGCAGAGGGGTTTGCCAGCCAGACCTTCTGCATAGGGGTGGGAGTATAACCCAGCAGATGCAGCCAGCACGGAGCATTCACAGGGTGCTACTCCCAATTCTTCTGTGAGCACATTTAGCAAGTCATTTTACCTTTCTGTCTCAATTTCTTTATCTGTGAAATGGAAATGCTGATACTTAAGTAGAGGAATTCAAATGAAGGAGTACATTCAGGCAGGCTCTAAAGTGCAACAGTGCTGATTGTCAGAGACATGAGTAAGCCCAAAATAGCTGCAAGAATATTTCACCTATATTCTTATTAGACTCTAGTTATTCCCAGAGGTGAGAGACACTAACAACAGAGTCTCTTGCAGGTCTAGTCCTGTGTTAGAGAGGAGTGAAGTCTGACAAGGCTAGGCTGTCATCATCAGTGACCCAAGTCCTTTATCTTAAAATTTAATATTCATTTTAAGAACTATTCAGAGCATTTACCCCAAACAATTTTAGCAGACATGCTTCTTCAAAAGTCCACTACTCAAACTAGTTGTAAGCTACTTCATCCCCTGCTCTTCATGTGCTATGTTCTTCAGCTTAAATAGCCCTCTTCTCTTCCTGCTCTGTTTTGACTCAGTGTATTTACACAAATCAAGTCCATTCCTTCTGTGTCTTGACTTCAGCAGCCAAAGCACCATAGCCTCTGCTGAATACATGTTCCTACCAAGGACTTTCTCTGAATCATGAGAGACAAAGATAGTCTATCTTTCTTCTATAGCAGAACTGACTCTTCTTTTCTGACATTATAATCCTGGTACTTATGAGGCTTCTTTTCTTTCCCCCTAGTCCCCTGATGTGGGATGGTGGATGCATCGGTTGTCAGAAAGAGTAAAGCAGCACATGAAATAGGTGACACAAGCACAGTATCTTTTATAGAGCATGCTACTGGGCATTATTATTTCCATTACAAAAGAGACAGCCAGAACACAGAGAATATTCCTCCTTGCATAAAAACACCACAGTAAAGGTTCTTCAGTGGACAGGAGCTTCAAAACCCACCCAGGTCACGAGCTACATTCTATGGAAAGAGAGGCAAGATCCACAGCCCTCATGTTCAAACACTGTATTGGAAGCCTTCCATGAATTACCTTCATAGTTACCCCAAGTCCTTGACATATATACATTTCATAGGACAGATGCCCTTCAGACATTACAATAGGGAAGGTCAGGGCAGAAGAAAGAATAAACACTGAGTTTAGGAATTATATCATGGAGAAAAAGAGAGAAGACCCATGAAAGACACATTTGCCTTCTGCACATACTTGAAGGTACTACCATGCTTACAGCAAGGTTCAACTCCAAAGCCATCAGCTCCAGACTTGTCCTCTCCCTCGTGGTTACAACAATCACATCCCACAACATCTGCCACTGTGCTAATAATGACAGGCACATCACATAATGAGCCCCTCACACCTGTGCAACCCTGGAAAGCAGCTGGCAAGTTCCTTCACCCACCCACAATCTCCATCTGCATCCATCCATTTCTTCATCAAGGGCTGGCCTCAGCCATAGTACCACCACCCCTCCCGATTTTCAGCTCCTTCCTTCCACTCCCTTTAGAAGGGATTCGTGGTGAAGCACCCATTGCCTCCCTTCCCCCAAGGAATTCAAGCTTCACTGCCATCCCCTCTCTGTAACAATTATGGTACACAGAAACTGCAAGACACAAGTACTTTCTTCACACAAGTTTTGCCATAGCAGCTGATTCTCTCAGGTGGCTGGCTTCACTAGGGTATCAGAAAAGGATGTGTGAGCATCCCAGGCAGGCAATTATAGGATGACTAGTCCATGTTAAAAAAGTTTCTTCCTAATCCTGTCAGATACTGCTTGCCTTAAGCCCTGAAGCTCTAAGATATATTGATCACCATCTCCTTTTATCCTGCACAACAGAACTGCGTTTATTCTCAAATTCCTGGGCCATACCTAATCCTACTCACTTGACAACCTGAGAGATCTCTCATGGCACCAGGTTCTCCTGCCCCAGTTAGGAGGAGAGTGCATATGTATTTCTCCATTTCAGGCAACTACTAGCTTACTAGGGAAAAAATGGACTGAACATTTCATCCAGCAGTATTTCTCCATGCCTGTGTGTGCACAAGACAGCAAACCCTGCAAAAGGCAAGGCTTTTCTAACCCTCAGAATTACTGGAAGAATCCTATCCAAGTTCCCTTAGGAATGCCAGATTCTTCTGAAGGGAGTGGCAGGGGCAGCAGAGGGCTGCTTAACAAGCAGAGGCCAGATTACACTTCATTCACCTGTGCTAAGGCCATTTTTCTTTAGGGAGCTCAGAGACATCATGTGGGAGGACCTCAGCACATACCTTCCACAAGGGAAGGTTAGTTACCAATCAGAATACACTGCCAGCTACCACCCTGATCCTCACAGTTTCCATCCCCAGCATAGCACCCAAGCAAAAAGAACATTTCTGAGCAAGAAAACGCCACCCCAATGCTCTTATTCTAACAACATAGACAAGCATGTTCAGGTTTCAACT
This sequence comes from Cyanistes caeruleus, assembly GCF_971803275.1. NCBI lineage: Eukaryota > Metazoa > Chordata > Aves > Passeriformes > Paridae > Cyanistes > Cyanistes caeruleus. Next base: position 91,687,328 of record NC_141703.1, on the reverse strand, counting down.
TACAACTCCTTTTTCATTAAGCCAAACTAAGATAATTAATATCCCCCTGTACACATAATTATTCATCCAGTACTATTCTACACCAGTCACCATTTCTCTTACCTTTCATGTTTGCTTCCAATACAGCAGCACCAGGTTGGAATTATACTCTTGGAAGTTGTTCCTTCAACTCCAGGGCTGCAGTTGCAGACTTTGGCACACCCAGTCCACTGCTGAATGCTCTTGCCTGACCCTCTCCATACTACAGGCAGTGGGATTTCAGGTAGTGCTCACTGAAGCAGTCCATAGTTTATCTGGGCATCTTTTAAAACAGGCTAGTCTCAAAGTTTAAAATCCCACCTCAGCCTACTATAGCTTTCATAGGATGCAGCAATCAGTATTATTCCAGTCAAGTGCATATTATTGATTTATATGGTGGTATGATAAGATTGTCAATGATTTCTATTCCAATCTTCATGCATCCTCACACTTTTTAATTTTTTGAGAGGGAGAAGAAAGGAAAAAAAGCAAAAATCGCTGCTAGGTATTGAGCAGAGGGTTTCAGTACAAAGTCCTCTTCCCCCTTGCTGATTGCAGTTAATCAAGGAGCCAGCAGAGCGAGAGACCCATCCAAACTGTTTCTTCCAAGCTGTAACCTCACAGAAACCATGGCACAGATTCCCCCCATTAGGGGCACATCACAATCAAGGCTCCTCAGTCCTGTGGATTCTCTGCTTGGCTCTCACAGGGAAGACCAAAGACCCCAAGTAGCGCCTAGGGAGCTCCTCTTTCTTCGGAGAGGTTGAAAACTGGTGCTTTAACTCTAATCTTTGTGCTCTGACCTTCAAGGCAGCTCCAGATCTGCAAGAGCACTCTGCTGCTCACCTGAAAGCTGCCCTGTTCCCCTCATGAGCTCACACAAGGACTTTTGTCACTATGCTTTCTTCATCTCGTAGGAAATCCTTGCAAAGCCTCTTACCTTCCTTCAGCAGCTACTGAGGAAGGAGCCAATTCTCAGCCAAGGCCTGGTGGTTGAACACAGGCTTCACAGGAAACAGCACAGGTATAGAGCAGGCACGAGCAAAAAGGAGAAAGAAAAACAGGCCATGGCTTTATATAGCTACACTTGGAACACAGCTGTTCCTTCCATTCCTTTGTTTTCCCCTGAGTGCCTCCACCTGCCTCCTCCTCCTAAGCAAGGGGGATGTCATCAGAGAACCAACACCGAGGCCTTGCCACTCTGCACTGGCTGTAGTGTGAATTAAGACAGACTGAGCTTTTGGCACAGACTAACCTAACCCACCTGAAGACTGCTCCTCCAGCGCTGGTGGGGGCAATCGGGTCTTCAGCTGTGAGCTCTCTTCCACAGCTGAAGGCTGTCAAGGGGCAAAAGTGGAGAGAGTTGCTTTGCTCTGCTCCACTTTTATGACTGACACAGAAAAGATGAGGGTCCTCTTCAAAGTCCCTGTTGAGCACTTTCTAAAGTAGGTTGTCTTGCTCGGCCAAGCAGATCTTCAGTTTCCCTAACTGCCCACCTTCTGCTCCCATGGGGCAATCCCCCTCAGGCTGTGCTGCCTCGCTGCTGTCTGCTTAGAACAAAGGGTTGGGAAAAGTCACCACTTGGTGCAGGAGCACACAGTGGATAGCATAAAAGAGCCTTGATCTCATCATGGCTGTGACTGGCGGCCGGAGCAGGACACAGGCACAGCACCCTTGGCTGGATGTGTTTCAGAGCTGAGGGCTCCTGAGCACAATAGAGGACGATGAGGCTGCAAAAGGGAAGATGTATGCACCTGACTTATGATGTTCACCTCTTCAGAGTCAGCAGTGAGAAGTACCTCCAGAGAGCACCTGTCTCTCTGCATTGACTGTACAGTGAATTAAGAAAGCCTGTCCTTTTGGCACAGGCTAACTCTGGTGCTTTGAATTAGGCGGTGTGAGTGGAGCCTCTTCTCTGGCTCCCTCAGTAATTTCCCAGTGTCACTTAAATGCTACAAAAATCACATGGAAAGTTGAGTAGAGAGAGTGCATTGGGGTCACTGCCATCTGCCCAAGTATACTGTGGGGGATATTAATAATAATTTTTCCTATTGAAGCTTGAGGGGAAAATATTTAAAAAAAAAAAAAAAAAAAAAAAAAAGCCCAAGTGTTTTGTAGCTTCCTGTTTGAATTAATCTCCTCTGACAACTGCTGATTTGGGTTTGTGATTCGATCCTCCATATGTCTAGCTCTATTGGTCAATTAAGTGCAGGGGGCAATTGGGAGAAGCAGTGATGCTCGGACTGATTATAAGAGGAAGCATCACACAGTAGTTAGGACATGCAAAGCTGGCTGGCGCACTTGGAGTTTGCACAGCCGAGCTGAGCGCAGGGAGCTGCTGCTGCTGCTTTTCAGGTCAAGGAGACTCTCCCTGGCTCCTTACAGAGACAAGACACAGCTGCCTGACTGCTGACCATTAGTGAGCAAGGGGCACAGTTCCAGGGAAGTGAGCAAATGAGCACAAGGAATTGTGGGGAGCAGAGGATCAAAGGCTGAATAAAAGGCTACAGAAGAATGAATAACTTTTTACATTACCCACTGCTGTAGAAAGACAAATACAACATAAGCCAAAATATTATGAGTAGGAACCAGCAGAGAAAATGAGAATCAGCTTATAATAACCCAGGTTTGTACATATGAGGGAGAATAAATGGAAACTAGGATGTTAAAAGAGAAGTATATTTGAAAATTGGTAATGATCAAATAAGGGCTGTGGGCATAGTGGACAGCAAATTAAGTTACAGATCTGCAACGTCATATAGCAGCAGCAGGGAAAAAAAAGTTAACATAATGCTGTGCTTCATCTGCAGAGAAATCATGTTAAAAAATGAGGAGGTACTGGCCCTCTGTACAGATCTGGCAGGACAGCACCTGGAATGATGCCCTTAATTCTGGGCAACACACATTTACAGAAGATGTTGATGAGCACAGGGAATTCAGAGAAGAGCGGCAGAAAAAAATGATTAAGGGTCTGAAAGCACTGACATATGAGAAGAGATTAAAATAATTAAATATGTATTGCTTGGCAAGGGCTAAGATTAACCATCTACAAGTGTGTAAATACAAAGGAGGTAGAGGAATTGTATTAAGGGATATAAATATAAGTGTAATAGAGCAAAAGTAAACATGGGCTCAATATTAAGGAAAAAAAGCATAAAAACAAAAAAACTCAACTTAGACCTGAGTTTTTTCAAACTCTCCTTGAGAAGGTGGGGCTTATTGCTTGCAGCAGCTGTAGTGGCATGAAGAGAACAGGGTTGCAGTCATGCCTCAGTGGCAAATCTCCACTGAAAGACCCAGAGAAGAAATCAAAATCTCATGAGTCACCAGTGATAAGAAACAGCCCAAACTGGCCTGCAGACAGCTCAGCAGAAGCTGAGGCTGTGGCAGAGCTATGGGCCAGCTGCTGTAGCAGAAGGCAGCATGGAGAGGGAATGGAGAACGATCTGTGTCTTCAAAGGTCACCCAAACCCCACTTCTCCTGGGTGCATGAATCAGGCTTAGCTTCTCACCATCTTCTCTCTCTATCATTATACCCACTTCTCCCACTTCCACTACCTAAGCCAGGAATGTCCTGGGATGCCACTTTCCCGGCCAGATTTGTCCTGCCAGGACGTGTCCTGCCATGGCTCGTAGCACTGCTGGAGCCCAGAGGTGCAGCCCCATGTCACAGAGCCATCAGCAGGAGGTGCCTTCCGCGACACCGGGAGAAGAGCTGCTGGCACCGCTGCAGCACGCGCGCAGAAATTGGCCTTGTCACTTTAAATACATTAGACAATAAATCATCCCTCTGAGACATCCCCAGAGGAAAAACAGGGGGAAAAAATAGCACTTAAAAGCCCTTTTCTATTACAAAGCCTCTGGGGAGCTTTTAAACTTGGAGAGTTTTTTAAGTGAATTGTATGCTTTTTTTCCCCTTTGCCTGCCTTTATTATCGGTTGCTAACATTAGCCTTGCCTTCCCATGACCAAACTCTCATTCAGACTTCTTTTTTTTCTTTCCTCCCTTTAGTTTCCTCCCCATCTTTTTCTCTCTTCAACCTTACAAGCACACACATAAACACCCATAATGTCTGTGTAACAGTCTCTTTCCCATTTGACATCTTCTAAATTGAAATTACTCCTTCCCAATATTCCTTTCCTCCATATCACTTTTCCCTTCCCTGCTTTTCCCTTCACTTTTTCATTTTCCTCTGTATTTCCCGCTTTCATCTGTCATTCTTCGTGTCTGGTTGTACTGAACAACTTGAACAAATTCAAAATGTTTTCCCTGCTTTTAGAAGGATTATGTAAATGTTGCACCTTGAACCTAATTTTATGAAGCATTCTGATGGGTATCCTTTCTTACAGAGCATATTCCTTCACCCATGCCTTAGGAGTCATCAAGCACCACTGACCTAGAAGGGTGGTATTTCATCCCTCCATTACAGCTCTTCACAACCAGCTTTTCCCAGCTGGACTAAGGAATAATGTTTCTCCCATTTTCCAGTGCTCAGGAAGTCAAGAGTGGCTATGCAACCAGATCCCCCATGCAATGCTTAAACTCTTCTCCTGCCTACTGCTTTTATTTGGCCTTAAATCTTTATCATTAAAACCTTGAGGAATAAGTCCAGTCTGGTTGTATACCTTTGCAGAGCTGTGTGGGAGAAGTGGGTAGCGTTTTCCAGCTAAGCACATGGATTTTAATTCAGTCACATAGTAGATGTGTGTCAGAGAAGAAAGAGGGAATGTGAGGTAAGTGAAGGCAAATTTCAGGAAGCTGCAATTCTGTGAAATAACCTGATGATTTTCCATGGGCTAGGAATCACAATGCACCTGTCAGCATCCAGCTATCATAAAACAACTTTTATGAGTCAGCTGACCTAGCAGAGTTCTGCACAGGTGCTATGAGTTTATTTTGTTGTGTTATGCCCATGACTCACCTAATCCATTGGCCACCAAGCTGGCCCGTTACAACATGGGAGACACCCCCATCACAGGTCAGTGCACACTGGCAGGGGCAGCAGCAGCTATTCCAGCTGACTGTTCTTTGCTTCATTTTATTTCTGTTCCTGCAGGTGCAAGCCCAAGTTGACCTTGTGATCTTCAGTTCCTCATTGCTGCCATCTGAGTGCCAACATTACCATGGGACTTTTAGGAAAGCACAATAGATTCTTGCAGAAGACAGCAGGCTGACTAACAATGGAATTAACCTGCTTGGTCACTGGCAAACAATGTCCTGGCGAGCAAGTGGCTGCATGCTGCTGAATTGCCAGCAGACGTTAAATCAAGACACCCAATAAGGCACTTCTCTAAAAAGTAAAAACATGGTGTTTTTTTATCACTAGTGATAGTAAGACAGTCGAGGCAGAAAAAGCAAATACACTTGATAGCTCAGCCTTTGCATAGTGTTGGATATGTCCTTTTTGGTGATGAATTAAAAAAGGAGCAGAAATCACAATACTTAGTTGGCCCCACATAATAAACTTAACAGGCTGAGGCATAGAGAAGAGGCAAAGAAAAATGAGGTGGAAAGAGAAGTAGAAACCAATACTCTGACACTCCTGCTCTCCTCAGGGGTCAATACTCATAAGCCAATGGGCAAACTGCTCATCTCTAGCCCATGCCTCCCCCTCCTCCACAATCTCCTCACAGCCACAGACCAAGTGACCAAGTATCAGTCCCAGAACAGGAAGGGAAAGGGTGCGGAGCACACAAACGTGGAGGACTACAGCCCACATGGAAAGAAATGCTGCATCCTGGGTGCTTGTCCAGGGAAGCAGGAGGTGGGGATGGAAATGAAAGCTCTATGTTCTCCTAATCATTTCCGCCACAAAAAGGGAGAGAGTGCGACATACACCAGTGGATTGCAGCCGTTAGAAATGAACCGCTGGTGGCTGGCAAATTGTAAATTAGAGAGCCAGAGTGAGAAGAAAGAAAATCAAAGGGGGGATGAGGTCGTGTTTTATTTCACTTGTAGCGCTTTTCAAATTCAGCCCTAACCAAACCTGATTAAAGTAAATCCCTTTTTTACGGCCTGTGGAGTCTATAAGATTATGGTGTTAATGGAAGTGTGATTCGATCCGTCAGTAATGGTGCATGTCGGGGCCCAGGCGCCTCAGACAAGTCCATTTTTTCAGATGTATTTATTGTTTTTTTGCCCCGTCTCCTTTCTGTTCTCTGCATTGCAGTGTTTAATTGAACAGTTTAAACTAATTCTTCTTCAAGGCCCATTAATTGATTTTATTTGTGTATTCTCCAGGGGTCAAGAGGAAAATATATAATAAAACATAAACTGCAGGTCTGAGTTTGTCACAGTTCCCACCTTTCCACAAACATAAAGCTCATTTTGTCTTCAGCATTTCTGATTTTTTTCTCTTCCCACTCTTATTTCCCTGCACTAGCATTCTGAGGTGTTAGTGTTTCTGTTTCATTTTTTCACTGTTTATCTCTAAAATTTGCCACCATTATTGAAAGCACAAGGCAGCAAACTCTGTGTCTGTCTTTTCCTGTTCAAAACACACCACATCGGTTTTACCATGCCCCTTTGCTTTTAGGTTTTCCAAATTATTTCCCTTGCCCCCAGCTGAGCAAAGGGGAGGGCACTGGGTTGCACCTATTTGTAAACCAGTGGTTCTTGAACACCTCCTGAGGAGTCTGCCTCTTTCAAACTGCACATGAGCCCCTATGTGACGGCCAAAAGCTGCTTCTTTCTGACACTTGATCTGCAAGGGGACACTGCTTCCTTCCCAGCCTCCCCAACACTCAGCACAAGCATTGGCTGCTCCAAATATATATATATATTGGGCTGGCTTTATTTACTTCAGATACTGCAAAGCCATTTGTTTCCTTCAGCTCTCAGCTCCACTCCCTAAAGCTGGCCCCAAATACAATTTTTTTTTCAGATTCCCCTTGCTGAAGCCCTTATTCTGCTTTCATGCTGTTCTTCTGCAGCAACTACATTTCTTTTAATAGAGTTTTCAGAACACAAGGGGTTTCTTTTTATTATTATTTTTAAATCACAAAATGTGCCAGGGAAGTTTTCATCCTCCCACTCACCTCACTCAGATCCATTCCACAAACTGCCTCTAGATTAATGCAGGGCAAAAGATGCTTTTCCTTTTCTCTCCCCACTCTGACTGACGTGGTCTGGGTCAAACATCATTGCCACAGCTAGGGCAGTTCTATGGGTGTCCAGCCTTACCGATCAGTTTCATGCAATCCTGAGTTTGTTTTGAAATTTGGCATCGTGTAAAATACCAGATGGGACCAAATCCAAGATAAACCTCTTACCAGTAGACCCCTTGTTCTGTCTCCTCCTGGCTGCATTAAAAATAAAAATAAAAAAAAATAATAAAAAAAAATCTGTTCTATACTACAGGTGATGGAGAAGTGATGGATGAAGAATGCACTTACCCAAGAGTGGAACTTTGCCTTACTCCCTTTTCTCTTACATCAAGTATTCTGGCCAGAACAAAACATGTGTACCTAGAGGTACACTCAGACCTAGGGCGTTGCTCTCCATTGTCATTGCAGTGGAGTTTCCTGGACTGACAGCTTGTGGATTAGCAGGTACTTGCTCTTTTGACAAGACATGAGGACATTATTGGGAGGTGAATATGGTCACCTGGTTACTTCTAGGAAACATTTACCACCGTGTCATGCTCTTCTCCAGTTATCCTCATCTTCTGGCTCCAGTTTTATGAGTGCATTTGGAACCACCACCTTGCCTTTTCCCAGTTATTTCACTACCTGCTTTCTTGCTCTGCTGAGGTATCTCTAACATCTCTGCTGAGACATAACACCTCTGCCCGGTGATTAGCCTCTTCTGCAGCAAACAGGGCCATCTCACTTTCTTAAAGGAAGGAAGTATTCTTAGCAAGAAAGTATTGTAAAAGGGGCTTAATCTATCTGGAAGTATGATGATTTTTGGAATAAGGAAAAGAAGTTCTCTTGAGAAGTTTGATCTTCTGTGATTTAAATGTAAATCATTATCTATCATTTTGCTGTCTGCAGAGACCTGTGTCCATGGTACAGAGCTCCATACTGTAGCTCTTGACCCTGGACAGTAATCTTCTTAACTTTCAGTTACAGCCAGACTCTGTCAAACAAGATTAAAATAAAATTTCCTCTGTGCATACACATAGAAATATATAGCACCATTCTCCCCACAGTCTCATGTCAAGATTGAACACCTCTACAAGTCCATTATCATCTGAATTCAAAGGATCCATCTCCTCCTCAAGAGCTTTCATCCTGATCCATCTTGGTGTCTTTTAGCAATGATTTTACTCTTTGTGTTTCAGCTATAATTTCATTTCAGCATAACCTTGACCTGCCTATGCTACCAGAGCAGATCTCCTTCATCTAATTGTTCTCCCTCCCCCATATACATATGAAACTCAGTGTCCTCCCTTAGCTAATATAATACAAAGGAATCAATCTGTCAGGCACACATACCCGCACAGCCTCAGCAAATTAACCTTGCAGAGTAATTAGGGCAAGCGCCATGGTGTGGGTATCATGGCCTCATTTTGCTGCTGGAAGCATTAAAACACTACCACAGCACAGCTACCAGGTAAAATCAATAGCCCACTGCATCAATGAGAATAAAGCTAACCAAGTGCTTCCTTGCTCCCGTGGAGGCCCATAAGGGTGCACACAGGAATCTGGAGGTTCTGGAGGTCCCTCTTGTCACAGCTCTGATGGAAGCCAGACTCGAGGAATGGGTGCTCTTCAGTGGATGCCAGAGGTTCTCAGAGGCCAGGGCAGAGAACAGATTTACTGGAGAAGATCATAAGACATTGCCAGTTTTTCCAGGCCTGTCATGGCCTAGGAGCAACAAAAGTCAGGCAGTTTCTATTTGCATTGCATAATTGGCGGAGCCTGTCACAACACTGCGAAAGCCAGCTGCTGCTTTCTGCTCAGAGCTAATTCCACCTGATTTATTTAATATTGTAATGAATATAATCCTTTCTTGCCAGCCCCCTCCCTACATGCTCAGCCAGCAGTTAGAGACAGCAGACGCTGCCGACAAACCTGCACTAGCAGGTGGTGTGGAATGCCCTGGCTCTTCCAGGGACTGAGCAGCTCAGCACTGCGCTCCAGAGGGAGCAGTGGGATGCCTGCTGGGGAAATGCAGCCATGCACGCTGTTTTCTCACACCTAGGAGGGGCTTTCAGATCTGCAGAGATGGCAAATGTGTGAACAACTAGGTGTGACCACAAGTAAAGGACATAGCATAGCACTGTAGGAACCCAGACCAGGAGAGATTAAGAGATGTTGCAAGAGATTAGAGAGATGCAAGGGGGTAAAAGGGGAAGATACTCAAGAAGTAGGGTAAAATAAAGCCAATTAGCTTAAGTAAAGGTGCCAGCAGAGACAGTGGGTTAGGACACAGCATCTGCTGGGAGGTCTTTAACAACTTCTTCCCACTGGAAAAATATAAAAGCCAGGCCCACTGTAATCTGACAGTGACCAAGCCAGGGGTAGCAATATCTGAAAAGTAAAAAGCTCTGGAAGGACAGCAACTTCTGATGAAATTTGTCAGTCATTTAGCTCTGAATCTTCTGCTCTGCCAAAATGCAAGCAGGTAAAGACAGTAAGAGAATGAGTTCTGCAGGTCTTCAGTGGTAGCTTCAAGAGCTGGACCAAAGTTTGAGCTTTTGAGAGAATAAATCATACTATGACTATGAGCAACATCAACAAACACAGCTATGGAAAGAAGCAAAAGAGAAAGGAATGGGAAATACTGCTCCCCTCCACACAGCATCTAGGGATTAAATCTAGAGGAAGGAAGGAAGCCAGATACTCCTAGACTCTCTTTGCCAAGACCAAAAGAAAACATGCAGCCTAGTCTTTCATTCAGCAGCAGAATCAATACTGGTTTCTAATTGGGCTTTATACCCATGTTCAGTGGGAACTCTGACAGGATGCTTAGAGAATGAGACAGCATTCAGGAGGACTGTTTTGGGGTCACAGCTCTAGGGAACAGATAGAAGAGATGAGAAAGGAGTCTGGAAACTGCAGAGAGACAGGCATGTTTAACTAACAGAGGATGAGCCAGACAGAGAGAACCAAGAAGCCTTTGGATGTGGAGGAAGAATACTAATCCACAGGAAACAAGTGTCAAAAATATTTGCTGGCTCTGGAAACATTTCATTTGCTGTTCCCACCATGGAAATGGCTGGTTACCCCCAAACAATTTGAGCCCTTATATTTTACACAAAATTCTGCTACTATCCTGATTTCAGAGCCCATGACAACCGAGTAAGTTGCAGAAGGTGGCTGCAGTTGGGCAGATAGTCTGTCACATTTATACACAACCATAATTTTCAGCTTGTAAATTGTTCAGGGAGATACCTCATGAAATGAATGCACAAATGTAGAGAAATGGAGTTCTCTTTAGAGCGTCACATACTGTTAGAGTTGTTAGGTAGTTGGTTAAATCCAAACATTTTTCTTCCTGCCCACCTTAACTGTGTGTTTTCCAGAATTCAGAATAATTAATCTGCAACACATCCAACAGAAGCTGTGCATAGGAACTATCACTGATGCACAAGCCATGATACTGAAGGTACACTCTCATCCAGATGAGCTGCCACCTGGAGTGGACAGATGGAGATGAAGGGGAGGAGGGATAAAAGCCAGTTGAGTGAATGGTTTCATTAAGCTGCAAGGAGGAAGGAGAGTGAGTAGAAATGAGAATCAAGAGTTTTTAGACACTAGCAGCATGGCAGTGAGTTTGTATCACTCAGTGGAAACAAGGACCTTTGCCCTGTCCTGAGGAGAAGTTTTGCTGGCATCCTACCAAGAAAGAAATAGTGGTACAGTAACATTTTGACTTTACCTTTCTCCCCGATCCTTTGGAAGGGCCTAGGAAAAGTCATGCTTCCCCTCCCCACCCCTCCTTTACAACAGACACAGAGCACTCTGGGGCAGGTTTTCAGAGAATTAGCTAGTTTAGAACCCCAGCCAGGGTGGAGTGGCTCAATAAAACTGCCAGTCTCTCATATTAATACCAGGTCTTTGGGTAATAATCCCAGGCTCTCAGTGACCTGGAACACCAGCTATGCTAACAACAAACTTAAAGTCACAAAGACGACTGAGTGTGAAACCAGATTTAAAGATTTAGTAGCTATTCTCAGCAGTCTCCTGTTCAGGCAAAATGCGTCAAAGGCATTTGGAAACTCTGAGAGGTGCCCTGAAATGGCAGCTGATTTCATGACTGACAATGGCAGGCAAAGCAAGGAGCTTATCTCTGAGACAGAAGTGAGCAGAAGGAAAATTGCCACCAGCTACAGGAAAGAGCGGATCAGACTTCCCGGTGAAAACACTGCTCCCTCTGACAGGAGAACCTGACCCCTCCTTCTCCAGAAAATGCATTTCAGAGGAAGGAGGGAAGGAATTTGAAGGGGTGAAAAAAAGCCAAAGTGGAGGACTGTCATTGGGAATCTCGATGTTTGCAGGATCTCTGGCCACACACCCTCTCCCCCTGCCCATTACAGCTCACAGACACTTCAATCTACTCAGGTAATGACCGGAGAAAGATTTCCTATCCTTGGATCTGCTGCCATTCCTGAGTTTGCAGCAGACATTTTGTAATCAGAGAGCCTGTCAAGAGAGACAAGAGCCTTTAGCAGAAAAGAAAAGTTAATTGCGGAACAAGGGATTTAAAATCTGTGCAAAGGGGGACAATAAAAGAAACAATTATGGAGTTTAACCACTGCTGCTGGCATGGTGCTGAATGTCATTTGTCCTTAGTAACACTGATACAGTTAAACAGCGCGCTCAAGGCTGATGTTTTGGTTTGATAGTGATTTTGGAACATCAGCGTAAGTTTTGTTTCAAACTAAACCAAATATTTTTTTTTTCTATTTCAAGGATTTAATTAAAAATTATTAGAGGTCTTATTTTAAAGAGAAGTTACTTCCAATTGACACAAACCCAGGAATTATTTTTTTTTTTATTTTTTAATTTTTATTTTAAAGTGGGAAAATGGGACATTTTGATTTTAGTGGAATTTGGGGATACTACTTTGAGAGCTGTCAAAATAGACACAAAAGTGGCCATGTAGTCATCATTTATTATCCTGCTTCATTCTGTATACATTCAGATTCAAACACAGCTGAGACCATAACAGTCCATTTTCACAAAGCAGATTTAGGGCTGGTGTTTATTTGCCTTTTATGCACATTTCTAAAGGCATATTTGCTAAGCAGAAGTGTGAGAAACTACTGCTTGACCTGAAGCATCTATAGCTGGCTGGAGGAAGCAGGATTTCTCCTACTCTTGCTCCAAGCAGTTACTAGTGGTTCGGCATTACCAGGATTAAATTGTAGCATTTCTGCTATAACCTGCTACAGGGAGAAACTCGGGGCCACTCTGCCTCCCCAGGTGGCATTAGGAAAACACAACTGGAGTACTGTGCCTTTCATAGAGGGAACTGGCAATCTTGTTTATGTATTGATGGATGGCAGAAACCATCTCAAGCAGTTTGGGACTCCATCTACACACAGAGCTGTAATTGCTTTGTCCCTTGGCAAAGGTCTGCAGAGGAAGGGCGGCAGAGATTTACTCATTGATTAAACTCCAACATGACACATACACATCTGACTATAACTTTCTTGCAGCTGTATTTTACTCCCCAAAAAGAGAAATTCAAACAGAAATGATCTGGATTCCATTTGGTGAGATGGGGCTGTTCCTTGAGATGGCTTGCAATCACTGTTCTCCAAGCTAAGTCTAAACAAAAAGGGCAGTTGTTTGGGAAGGGTTCATCTGAAATTAAGCTTGTAGTGCAGAGAGATGAATTTCAGAGGTGTTGAGTTCTCATAGCCACTGCCCCTTATAGTATAATTCAGTTGTAAATGCAACTGTAATAAAAAGGCAGGTGGAGGGATGTTAAAGCTTCACCAGCAGTTTTACAGAGAATATTGTAAATGAAAGATCCTGTTCAGGGCCATCAAAGTAGGATGGTCCAGGGGGGTCAGATCTGCCCTGTGGCTCAGCTCCTCCTGGCCAGCCCCTTCCTGAGAAAGGGTGAATGATGGTGATGACAATGGCAGCATGCTCCATACAAAGAGCTGAGCGGTCTTGGGCACAACCAAGCTCAGGCCACCATAAATCCCTCTTGCTCACATCTCCCTGCAATCTGAAAAGCAGGACCCAAAAGTGCCATCATACCCTGCACTCACCAGAGGCAGACACAGCCAGCAATGTAGACTGTCAGCCAAACTATGCCCACTCAGGGGCAGAAAAACTTAACTGGGGAGTTAAGAGCTCATTTCCTACTGTGTAGTTTGGGGGCTGGTCTACCAAAAGGAGGATATTAGACTAGACAGCTTCTCACTCAGACACATTCAGCAACACCTGTTTGTCAGGTTGTGTTTGTCAGGGAAAAGCATCTTTTTGATACATTTGCTTTTGCCCCATTCTTCTCTGAAGAGGAACTGCACTTAAATTAAAGTGCATCCCTTGCTGGCTGTTACTGTCCCAAGGTCTCTCTTCCATCAGTATTCTCCAAAAGGAAGTGTGCTTCTTTCTCTCATAATGCACTAACTTTTTCATTGCTCCTTTATGCTCACTTCTCACCAATCTAAATAATGGATCAATTGAGGTTTTATTCTTTGCTTTAATTAGGTCTTGAATTTTGAGAGTATTTTACTGTAATTACTTCATTAAACGTGAACTGAAAAGCAAAAACCTTCCAAAACAAAGTAAGCTGTGTTTGTGATTTTCTATCATTTTTTCGTGTTTGCTTTATGACACATAAAGGCAAATTCAAAACTCTAATAAGGTATGGGGTTTTTCTCTCAGCTCTGTGTCTGGGTAAATAGTGACAGCCTGTGCACACTGTTACAAACCAGCAGAGAGAAAGAAAGAGGCAGAAGGGCAAAATATGGCTATGGACCAACCCAGTCAGTCAGTCTTTGACTTACAGTGGCCTCAGCATACTAAAACTGCTTTTATTACACATCCACCTGGCACGTATGCGATTACCTATGCCCTTGGTGCTGTATTTCAGGACAAAATAGCAGGTTATGGAGGTACCTAGGTTGCACCTTCCTTTTATTTGAGTGTGAACAAGACGGCAGAAAACCAGTATCACAACTTCCTACCAATTCCCCATCACACCAGCATAATTCCTCTCTGACTCCACAGATTTTTGATCCCTTCTCCACCAGCTGGCAACTGTCTGACACCCAAGGCAAGACAGAGCATCAAATCACAAAGTTTGTATTCACAGAGGGGCAGGTGGGAAAGAGGGAGTGCAGGGAGGCAGGCAATAGGCTAAAACTGGAGCAACAGCTTCTTCCAGCTTGAGAAGTCCATGGTCAAATGCTGGTTAAGTCAGGAGAAGTTTCAATATCAAATTAAGATGTCTCCAAATGGAAGAAGTGTGGTTCCTCATACTATGTTAAATATTTCTGGATTTTTTTATTTATTTTTTTTTTTTACTTTTGGGAGGGAGGGAAGGAGGAGGGGAAAAAGGACATGATGGAAAGATTGAACCTGCTTTTCCATCACTAAAATTTGACTCAGATTCTGAAACAGAACACTTTAGAATCTTAATATTTCTAATGGTAGAAAATTAAGCAGGAATGTGCATTTTCAGGATATTGTTATAACACATTCTGTATAAAACAATTCAAGAGCATGAGAAGGAAGAAGTCTGCTATGCAGTGCATTTTAAAATCATAAAAATCCCCTTCACGATCAGTCCTTCTCCCTGTTCCCCCGAGACTTCTAACTTGGATAACAAACTGAGATGCAACCAGGAAAACATACATCTAATGCATCCAGATTGCTTCAGTTCTGGATTTGTACAGCCCTTAGCAAAAAAAGATTAATTCCCTTTAAGATTAATTGTTTTAAACACTTATGCCAAACCAGAAGAAGCAAGAATAATTGCAGTCTGGAAAATCAAGAGGAACTGCAGAGAAGTCCAGGAAGACTCTACAATGCTGTAAATCTCAGAGTGCAGATCTTAAAGGTATATTGTGCAATAATCGTAACAACAGAACAAGGTGTTTTATGTATAATTTAATAAAGCATCCCATCCCAAACTTATTATCACAAATCCAGTGGTGTCAGGTCAAGAGGTGCTGCTAGCTCCCAGGCCATGTCTGGCACTGGCCACAAGCAAGTGCCCTATGAAAGGGCTATAAGAAACCTGACAAAAATACAGCAATGTTTCTCCCCAGTATATTCTCCCAGCATACAGCAATGTAAAGCCTAGGGACTTCTTGAGCCAATGTTTACCTATATATTTGAGTTTAATAGCCCTTGATGGACTATTCCATGCACTCCTTAATCCTTCTTTGAACCCATTCTTACTTCTGGCCTCACAGACAACCCGTGGTGACAATTTCCCTACTTAATTGTATAGAGAATGTATAATACAATGTGAATATTGCAACTAAATGAAGGCTGAAGGGGAAAATGATAAGTCTGTGAGCAGGATGAGAGAGAGAAGGGGAGGAAATATTTTGCATGATTAAAGGGGATATGATAAGGAGTGACAGGCTGAAATTATATTCAGCTCAAAGAACAGAAAAGATCTCAGTCTGTTGGGTAGTTATGCATGCTCCCAGTGGATGTGTTGATAACTCCACCTTAAACTGGACAGCATAATTCACTCATCTGGCAGCAATACCTGGGGCTATCCTGTTCTGGAAGGAACAGAAAACAGCCTGGGTATGAAAGCAATTTTTCAAGCTTAGAATAAATTTTTGCAAAGTCAAACACAAATTTTGAAAGGAGAAGAATTTTCTAAAACGAAGTCCTGAACAGAACTCCTACCTGCTACACTGGAGAAGGAAGAAAGACATTTAATGTTGTGAAAGGGCTGCAGGCTGGGAAAGGCTGTCTCTGGCCTCACAGAGAGGAGGCGTGTGGTACAGATTGTTGTGGGATGACTGATGCCAGTGGCTCTTCGCAAGGCTGCATTCAATGCTGTTTTTCTTAATGTGTTCTCTCTGCTCTGTTGCTTGGTTGGTAAATTTTTGTTAGTCAAACTGGCCAAGAGGGAGCTGGATTAGAACAAAGGGAGGATTGATATGGCTACCACGGCTGAGACCAGAAACATGTGAATGCATATGTGAGCACTCACACAAATTTGAAGTGTAGGAATCACTTAGGCATCCAGCCTATTAAGTAAGGAGAAATAGAGAATAAGAAATTTTATATTGCTTCTTATAGAAGGGTTCTTCATCTGTCTCTGGAAAATGTGAAGATGTTTAGGATGAAAAAAAAAAAAAAGAGGAACAGCTCTCAATTTTTCTGAAATCTCAGTATTAGAGCAAATGGATTCTTGAATTTTTTCCCAGCTTCCGTATATTCTGAAAAGCATGCCTATCCCACAGATAGTGTTAGGGGAAGATGTTCCCAAAGTTTTTACAATCCTTATGAATGTTTAACCTCATGATTAGCTTGTCTGGTTCTCCTGCATCCCATCTGGAGATTCTGTGGCCTAGAGGTCACAGGATAAGTTACTCCTAGTGTCCTGCTCAGCCCATAGCCCTTCTAAAGAGTTGGACAACAAAAGTGGGTCACTTTGAAATTATGGGTTCTCTGATTTGATTTCCTACCCACCAGAACTGGATGGAAATGACCAACTCATTTTGTATCACATAGGTTGCTGCATGATAGCAGCTTCCAAGTTTGCTGAGCTGGGCAGGATTCAAACTGGCAAGCTTTACTGCTACACAATGGCTTTCCATTTCACCTTCGAAGGAAAAATTATCTAAAGTGGTTCCGCCTAAATCAGAGCTCACTTCTACCCCCCTTCCTTCTCCACCATATTTCAGGACTGAGCGTGACATCTGGCATGACACATGGGAAACCTGCAATCTAGATAACACATCCATCTTTATAAGTGAAAGACATCTATATATTTCAACAGAGAGTAGGAAAGGCTTGCAGCAAGAGAATCCAGCAACCTGGCCAGGCGCTCTGCATATTTTATGAATGTCAGCATCTACACTACCTCAGCCAGTGGAAAAACAGTGCTCATCAAAGTTGTCATGAGGGCACTGACTTGGGCAGCAGAGACAAGTATTTCTGGAAGAGGAGACTATCACTGTGTTTCATTCTTCTGCTTTCACCCATGCTTCCTGGCATCTCCACAACTGCAGCAACTCAGTTCTGCCTTCATTTGTGGAAGAAGGCAAACATTCATACACTGGGGCAAGGCAAGTCTCCAGCTACTGTGCTTGTCATGCTACCTTCCTGCATCCCTTCTGCACATGTGGATGCACAGTGAAGCATGCCTTGATGCCCTCTGCAGCTCTTGGTGCTTATCTGTCTCATTCCCCATCTCTCTTTGTGATCCATGTTCCATATCCGCCTGCAAAGTCAAGTCCTTGCTCTTTCTGAGGACTCTTCTTCCCTCCTTTGGACCTCATCACACTTGCTGTTGTTACAGACTGTTCCAGGCTGCTGTTTCAAAGCCATCTCTTCCTCTGTGGTTACACACAGCAGCTCTGAAGAGGACAGAGTACTTAAAGTCCCGGAAATCTGAAAATATTAGCATTGGTATGTTTTGCTGATGAACAAATAAGACACAAGGGCAAATATCACTATCTTCTTTGAAACATTTAGAAGTCTGACTAAGCATAAGAGCAAGACAAGCCAGCCTATTTCCAGCTGAACATCAACGCACACAGCTTATGGCTCCAGAGAGCAGCTGTGGTGAATTCAGTCAAGGGAATTCTACTGCCTCCTTCTCCTTATATGCAAAACCAGAAAAATTAAGGGTCCATTCTCCAAACAAATTCTCTCTGGCCAACACCTGAGGAAGACAGGGTGAATTAACACCCCACTGGTCATTAAATTTGGAGGTGGTTTGTTTGCAAGGGGACACAATTTAAAGTTCCTCTGAAGCTCTTAAGATTCTGTGGATGTGGGAGTCATTTGGACAGGAGAGGAAACTATTTATGTAACACACACTCCAGGCTTGCTTCCAAAATGCTGGCCTTTGATCAGGAAAAGACATTATCCAAAGCCAACCCTACAAACACCAGCAAGAGTGCCAGAGTGGCCAGATGGTGCTCGGGTACCACTGCAGCCCCCTGGACCGATTCCCTTGCAAACACTGGCAACTGTGATGGGCAAGGACGCACCCTCCCTCCCCATCGCTCCCTTCATAAATCCAGCAAGGTGTGCCAACTTTCCCCAGCAGCATCAGGCACTCCTGCAGCTCCCTACTGCTCCTCTCGTAAGCACGTTGCCAGTGGGCCCTCACAGTGCCAAATATTGCTGCATCTTCCAAAGTGCCTCCCTGTCAAGCACTGGCAGAGGGGCTGCGACAGCGTCGCTGCTGATCCGCTCCTCCTTACCCTTTCAATTGCAGGTACCAGCAGCAATGCCAAGGCGCTCAAATTGTGCCAGACAAAGATAAAGATGCTTTGTAATGAAACCTTCTTGCAAGAAATGGCAAAAAGACCCAAGTATCCATATGGTGCTCTAATAACCTTCCCATGCCCTTTATGGCTCACAAACACATGCAAGGACACCAAGCTTCCCAGAGTAACCCTACAAATCTTTGAGGAACTCCCTAATCCGAAGAAAAAGAATCCTTCAGTGCTGCTGGCAGGTTGTTTCACTTACTCATACGTAGTTCACAGCCATCTACAAGTTTATAAGCAACTGCTCTTACAATAACTACCATCTCTTCCGTCTTCACCAGCAGGAGAGCTGTCCTGAGGAAACCCCCAGATGTAAGCAGACAATATCCCTAAATGCTATGACACAAACCAGTGCTGCTAAATTTGGCTTCTTCACCTGACTGTTTAGTGTGACGGGTTCTGGTGTTTCATTGTGTTTCAATGGCCCACTGGTAGACCATTAGTAGCAAATACCTAAGATTTTGGCACATGTATAATGAAGGAAAAAAAAAACATGGCCCAAGTGATGTCTTAGAGAGCTGATGCTAATTAAAAACTTAGGCAGTTCCAATCTCTTCCTACCGCTGCTGTATATTTTTCACTGACCCACAAACCAAAACCGAGCTTTGGCAGGCTAAAAGGAGAGAAGCAGATTTTTTTTTCTAATACTATTGCCTGAAAGCAAGGTCCCTGCTTCCCTCCACCGATACCACTTGGCCTCTTTGGCCAGCTACAAACCCATGCTGCTTCCGCTTGTAAAGGAAAAAAACTGACAGAAGATGAAAGGCTGCTTCTGTGCTCCAAATGCCTCATACTTTGATTAAAAATGTTTTTGTCAATTAGAGATTGATTTTTGCTGTTCATTAAAGTGATGGATGTCAGTGCTGATGGAGGTGATATTTTACCCTGCGGTGGCCTGCTGTATAAATGGGTAGCAGAAACCGGAGGCTCCAGTTTGCTGAAGTGGAGTTGATGACCAGGACTGGGATAAAATAGGCCAGTCAGAGGATGGAGAAATGAGTGCCACAGTGCTCAGGGAGGAGCAGGAGAAAGCTCTCATTGCAGTGTTGTAGTCAGTCCCTACCACTTTATCTTTCTGAAGGCGCTGTGGAAGCTGAAGATAGAGACAGAGATGTGGGGTGTTTTGGAGGGTTGCACGGTGGGGATGAGGACATGGACTGTATAAATGCCACAAGCTGGTAAGTTTTTATATGCAGGCCATGAAAAATTTCCCCAACCCAAGCTGAGCTTCTCCTCTAGGAGCTCACACCCTGACATTGCCATAGAAAGGACATTCCCTGAGAGGAAGAAAGGGCTGTCCTTAAACTGCATGGGATAGGTTCAAGCTAAGATACAAGAAAAGCTTGAGAGCTTCAAATACATAACCAACAACTGCATTGCAGTTTTCCCAAAATTAATCTACTTTTACCACTCACTTTTTGCAGGGCATGGCCATACTTTACTTGTGTTGCTACCAGAGAGGGTGAGACAGGAAATTACCAGAAGCTGCAGTATTTTCCAATGCTGTTGACATCGTGCTTTTGGCATTATTAGCCCTGGCCACGTGAAGGAGAAAAATCAGGAGTCATACACATGAAATAGTGGAGTCAGACCATCTAATAGAAGTGATAAAGAACACACAAATATGAAATCTTCCTGGGGCTTGTTCTCCTCAGAACTACCAGTACCTGTAGAAGAGAGTTTGGGTATCCATGATACATCCATGATACAGCCCCCTGAAAACCCAGCTGGATTTTACAGAATTTTTCAGCCTACTGCACATACATCAGTGCTTTTGCAGGCAAGGAAACAAAAAGAAATGTGCCCCTGCCCCAGAGGAGAGTCCTGATGCAGCAGGAATTCAAAGGCATAATTCAATGGCCTGACAACAGCCCCCATATAAAATGTCCCAGTCTCTGAGAAAGCCATTTGGGACTAGCAGCTACATCAGATGTTACAGCAGCTTCACTCTTAGCCGGGGCAATAGCAGGAGGATTCAGGTGTGCACAATGTTATGATTACATTAAATGGGCTGAATAATGCCCTTCATGCCGTGCCATCCTCCTGCCTTCAGCAGGGACATAGATCAGCCCCATGGCAGTCACCAGTGCACAAGGAGGGGCAGAAACACAGCTCTGCAAAAATCCACCTGCTCCCTTTCACCATTGCAATATGTTATCTGTAGGTCCCCCATCTCCTTCAGGTTCCAGTTTTAGACACAAACTGTGTGTGCATATAAAAACACACGCGCACAGACACACATATATTTGTATGCTGATGAGATCGTTAAATTTATCAGCTCTCCAATTCATTTGAAGTTCGTTATGGAGCTGCAGCGCTGTTCCTTTCATCTGGAAATGGAAAGGGAACGGCCTTTACCCCTTTCTGGAAATTAAAGCGAAATGGGTACCATTTTATTTTAAGTGCCCATTAACTAAAGCGTAACTGAAACCAAGTTACAATGGGTGCCTCGGGGGAATGAACATAGGAGAGAGCACACACACACACACACACACACACACAGACACACACACACACACACACACACAACCACACCAACAGCAAATGGCAGCAGGCACAAAAATCAGGGGAATAAACATCAAAGCACTTCATAGAGCAGTGATAGTTAAAAGCCTATTTTACACCCAGAAATGGCGAGAGATGCAGGCCCAAGAGCTCTTCAGTGCCTTTGAAAGACCCATTTAAGTCTTATTAAAATATTACCTGCTTTTTTTTTTTTTCCTCTTTTTTTTCTTTTTGTGCCTTTTACTAGATTTAAACTCCTAATTCATCTTCTGTAATTTTTTCTGCACTGGGCTATTGTAAGGGGGAAAAAGACTCAATACTGTTAGTAAAAGGATCCTAATTGGTAACTTCTTTTCATCTCAGAAGCCCCCCCCTCCCCCCCCCATTCCTTACAGGTTGGGTCATAGCAGCTTTCTTAATCTTTGGAGATTATTCTTTTGTGATTTGATGAGACTTCACTAGACTCTTAAATCTTTTCACTTCACCTCATTTAAATATTTTGGCCAATTGCTGAAGTTAATGATGATGAATAGGATTAAGATTAAAGGCTTAAAAGGGTTAGGAGGAGGAAAAAATATATTTCATTTCTAACAATGCATAGAGAAGCCTCTTTTCCTCAGTTTTGCATTACCTCTCTGTTAGGGCTGTAACTTGTAGTTCTTGGCAGGTCTCTGACATGGCTGCATCTGTCTGTCTCTCTGCAACCTCTCTTTTTGGCACCAAGTTCAGTAGAAAAGATCAGGACCTTTGCACCGTCTTTGCATATGCTCACTTGTTCTTTGTGCTGTCTGCCTCGGCTTGTGCTCTGTCTGTGCTTCTCTGACTTATTCTAAACCCACGTATCTGAGTACAACCTTTCAAAGATGTCATTTAAAATAAAAAGACCCCGCACATTTATATAGACAAAATTATCCTTATCATTTTGCACAGCAATTTAGAAGACAACCAGCCTGAAACTCTTGTCTATGCACAGTACAAATCTTTCCCAAAGGAAAAAAATCTTCTCCTTTATTATTCTTAAATTCTTTTCCATATACTGATTTCCTCTGTTACAAAGTTGAAAATTCATCCTCATTGTATATGAAGCCACAGAAATTGGACCAAACTGGAAATCTAGCTGCAACTAAATAAGTCATATTTCACCATCAGTGTTTTGCTTAAAAACATAAATATATCACAGAAATTGCAATTCTAGGAAGTCTTAGATTAGTTTGGACAGGCTTGAGTCCCTCTGGCTGCTGTTTCAAAATCAATGGAGAAGAGAGCTCATCAAGTGGCTTGGGTGGGTAATACAAGATGCCAAATGAAACTAGGCAATTCTCTGTCAAACCCAGCTTTTCCAGGTAAATTGTGAGCTGGTGGTACTGTACCTCAACAAAAATCTCTCCTCTACTAGGTCTGAAGCAGCAAGGAAAAGGTGGGTGGATGTCAGCAGCCAGTTCCTGGAGCAGCACCAGGAACTTGTCAATGCCATACAAGACCCCTGCTCTGAAAGGGCGTTCTCCATGTTTACCTGAAAACCTCTTTCATCCTCAGTGTTGTAAATGTAGATATTTCCCAACATAATCTTTTTTAACAGGTGGGAGGCGACAATACATTTTCCAGGCTTCAGTGAAAAAGCTGCATGAGAGGGAACATAATTTATAATGTTAAGGATTAAAAATGGCTTACCATGGGGAATAAAGTGAGCTATGGGTCTGCTGAAGATTTCTGGCATATTGAACAAACTGTACTGAAGCTCTAAACTAAAATATTTATAATATTTACCAGAGTTCATGTTAGACTTGGTTGGGGCAGAGCAGGTCCTTTAGCAAAGAAGGAATGTGCAAGTGCTGAAGTCTGTCTGGGCTTAATAAAAGATGAGCAAGGAGGTGAATGAGAGCTGAATGGAGGGAGCTGAAAGATCATTTGGTGTTGCCTTAGGCAAGCACCAAGTCCACAAGAGAAACAGTTCTGCTAAGATGAGTCCAAGGATCAAGTATGACTGATACCAAACTTGACAGGGAAAAGCTAATGGGATGTATAGGCATGGACAAGTACAAGGATTTGCCACTCCAGACTGAGGGAAATATGTGTACACTGAGCAGGCCTAGTTCAGATCATCCTTGTACAGCACTCTCACCATCTCAGTGCTTTGGCCAGCATGAGTAGAAGACCTGGGGTGGAAGCCCCAGGTGTGCTCACAGCTCAGGACAGTGCAGCACTAGCAACAGAAATCTTACTTTCTGGATGACAATTCAAGTAGCCTAAGCCATTTCCTAAGTAACAGGCAATATTTCCTCCCTGCTGAAATGAGAGACTTTTTGGAAAATCCTAGACATTGCAGGCAGTGCATAATCATTGTCCTGGCACAACAGAAAGGTGACTCTTCCAGTGGAGGTGGCTTACCTTAAACGTGGCCAGAAATGTGTTTGGTTCTTTACACTTCTTAAAGTCTCAGCAGCACCTTCTCTAACTGCAGGGTAGAAAAATCCTAGTGTGCTCAACAAATTCAAAATCAAATGTTTTGACTGACACAGTGGGCTCGAACCAGAGACTTCCAGAGGTAAAAGCAGGAGGTAAGGAATCAAGTGGTTGCTCATCAGCAGACTTTAGAGCAATCTGACAGCTGTGCAGGATTTTGTGGATGCAGAGGCAAATTTTGAGGGAAATATGGACCAAGAGGATTTTTACTCTTTAAAACTACTTCTTGAAAGTTCTCTTCACTGCCAACCAGAGAGGTTGCTAGAACATCTGTCATGGGTATGGAGAGTGTGCAATGGCCCATCACAGCCACATCCATTCCCAGTGCACATTTTCCATCTTCATTTGCTGCCCTATGCATTTGTGCAGATTGGTAGATACTACACAGACACCATATTCTGTGGCAAAGTAGACAATCTCTTTTCAAAACGCATTCGGCTTTTAAAGGCTTCATCTGGAGTAATGCAAGAAAGGAAATAAAAATGAAAACCTAGTTTCCATTTTTTCTTTTTCAAGATTGAAATTTTAAAAATGTTTTAACTGCATCCAATATCAGCATTTGGAAACTGTCAACAGAATCCATGTATTATTATTTAAAGTAATAAAATTAGAAACAATTTTAAAAGATAACAAAAACAAGGTTGAACAAAGATCTAATAGTTTTGCTTGATTTTTTTTATTCCTTGTTTCTGGAAATCAAGACTTGAAGACTATCAATTCAGTAAAAAAGGGAAAAGGACCTCAGGATATTGCTCAAGGATTCAGGACCTTCAAAAGAAAAATGTAAGGAAACATCAAAGGCAGGTGTGTGCATGCATGAGTGTGCTGCCCGTGTGTCTGTGCATGCCTCTCCTTGTTCTCAGGGGCACAGAGGCAGCTTGGCCCCTTGCCTCAACTGCATAATGAGTTGCTGTTCCCTCTGAGCTCTCTTTTCTTCAGCCTTGGAAAAACAATCGTGTCACTGAGGCTGGGGCTGCAGTCGCCCACAGCTGTAAACCTGTCCAGTTTTCTGAGAGCTCTTGGGTTACTCTTGACCTGGGCTGCTGTGCTACTTTCCCTGAGCTTTTTGTTTAATTATCACATATTGATTCAGCTTTTTAGCAAATAACTGTTCACAAAGAAATGTTAAAGTCACTGAAAAAAAACCAAAACACACCAATATTCCTTTACATATGAATAAAAAAAAAAAAAAACAAACCTAAAATTCAAAACTATTTCATATCTAGAGAAACACATGAACCTTCAGAGAAAACTAAAAGGAGAGGCCAATTCCAGGACAAACAGATGGTTCTCATGCCTATCTGTGATGGGAAAGACAAATCTGCATCCCAAATATGACTATGGCAATACAGGATCTGAGCTGTATTTCCCACACCTCCAGAAGCAAAAGCTAATGCCACAAGCTATTACCACATGCAGGTACTAGCTGCTTGATATGCAATATTCCCAAATTCTAAAATGAAAAATTTTCTAGCTGACAGTATGCTTACATAAATATGGACTCGATTTTAATGAATTAGCATATCCCAACTAAATTGGACTGAACTAAATTAAACTAAACTGAAGAGTCACCAGCTAATCCATGTACTCCCAGGCAGTTCTTCCAACAAAAAATTCTTGTATTGCCCAGGCACTGGTAACAATGACCTAAACCCTCTTTTTAGTAGCAACTAAAAAAGCCTGTCTGGGCAGAAGGTGCTGGTGGATCTGTGTCTGCCCATGGTCTTCTCCCTGAGTTATGCCTGCTTGTGACCTTTATTACTTTTGGTTGTGGTTAATGAATAGCCATTCACCAGGCAAAGCTCACTTCAGCTGAGATTATTTTGACAGCCATTAAATTCTATGTATTTTTCACTTTCCCCTCATTTGCTACAGTGCTGTGCACACAGAATGGAGTGGCAGCTATGAATTCAGCAATCACCAAAGCTTGGCATTGATCAAGGTAAGTATTTTCATTCAAGCATTCTTAAGACTCTTGTCAGTACCCAGCTGCTTCCTCACGGGCTCCCAATGATCTCAGCGCGATTTCTTTTGAATGAGATAAAAATAGCCTTTATTGATAAAGACTACTGAAAACAAAACAGTAGTTTTTGCCTAGAGAACTGGGTCAATCCAATAGTCAGGTTTATAATATCAACACGGAGACTACTCCATGCCAGCCTGATGGAGCCATTACACATCAGAGAACAAAAATGGACGGAGCAGAGAGGAAGAGAATCAAAGGCAGAAATGGTCAGATGAAGCAGAAAAGCAGCCCAGCTTTAAGCTATAAACATACAGATTTACCGAAGAACAATTTAAAAAAATAATTTAAATTATTTCCATTAGCTGAGACAGTCTCCCAGCCCCAATATATCTATCCCATCATAGCAGCAAGGACACTGTAAGTAGACAAGTATAAAGAATGAAGATGATGTTGAGCTCTGCATAAAGATGTAGGTGGGGGCCCACAATTAGAAATTCAGAGCTGTGCTACCATTTAGACTTGAAGTTCCAGTTGGATCATGTTAGAATAAAAGGTCAACCCCAAAGACACATCTGGCTATAGAGCCAAAGAAACCCCAAGAGTTGATATGCTGAGTCCCAACACTAAAGTCAATGTTAGGAATGCAAATAAGAAGAGTGCTCCTAAAAGGCACATTTGGAGAACGGCCAAAACAAAAGAGTCTGATTCCCTCCATCCCACCATGTCATAAATCAGTCATGCTGCTGAAAAACGGCAGTACCAGTGGGACACGGGCCCCGCTTGCGTGACAGTGGCAATGTGCAGGATACTCTCAGCTGTGCTCACATCCCTCCTTGCAGACCCAGAGTTTTAAAGGACAAAAATGATCACTAGCAGAAGTGGAAAGAATTTCACAGAAGTCAGTGTGGTGATACTCTCTGCACCCGTTCTGAAGTTTCCCCGAGAACAGGAAATTTGAGACTAATTTTGCTGTAGTTCATGGGATGAATATTGTTTCTTCTGTGTAGAAATTGTCTGGAAATGGTGGGTAGCTAGTTCAGTTTTATGAGCTCCTAAAACTATTATTTGAATAATAATTGGCCTGAAGTTCATCTGTTGAAGGAAGTTCAATATTCAGTATTCAGCTCAGGGCAACAGCACATTGGATCTGGAAGGGGAGGGCTTGGGAGGAATGACTCCCTCCAGAGTCACGGCCACACCACATGTGGCAAACCAAGTTTAAAATAGCTGCAGACAGAGAGGAGATCTGTCATTTGGAAATTACTTGTGCGCTGTTTGAAGCAGCCGTTAGCTGTGCAGCAAACAGACTCTGCAAATAGAATTGCTGTGTGCAACACAACCTGGGACTAATGTAACCTCCTGTTTCCGATTACCGGGACAAGCTCTGAAGCCTGCCATCCACAAAAACTAATACCAAGGACTAGGGAATGGGGAAAGTTTTATGGAACACAGGGCAACAGAAGCCAGTTTGCATGATTAAAATTAAATCTCCAAAAGGAATTGATTGTCTCTCCTTGATACAGAGAGCTAACTCTAATAAGATCTTTCATCATAAGGAGGCCTCCGCAAGGCTGGCATTGGAGGAGAAAGTAATGCTGTGAATTTCTAACCATGAGAGTGTGAATTTAAATAAAAGTAGATATGCGTTTGCCTAGCTCTTGGGCAGTGACCAAAAAGAAGGGAAAATGAAATCTCCACTGATAATACAGCTTATTGAAATCGTTCCACACGGTAAGTTAAACCAGACAAAAACAATGCTGAGGTGCAACGAGTCTGTTTTTCTTTGATTTCTTTCTAAATTAGCCATTTGGTTCTATTAGAAGAGGAAATTTCAGCCTACACTGGACAAATTCGCTCCTTGAGAATTGAGGCAGGATCTCAGTTCAGCCGAATATATATTCCTTTAAAGTAGACACTCTTATAAAATGGTAGGACTGGCTAAAGGAGTCAGCTATGGCACAAAACTCCATTTCCTGTTCCATAGGGAAGTCACTCTATCTCTCTTCCCCACAGACATAACAGTATTTCCTTGCACTTTAATTCTTATAACTCTCCCAAGGCTTGCAGCACTGGACTTGGTCTCTCTGGGTAGGCAGGATATTGGCAGCTCAGTCCACTGACAGCGAGGTGAATACCCTTAGGAGGTGGTGTTTTGCTGCTGGTTCTGCCTTTTACATTTGCAGCAATAAGAGCAGCTCTGCAAAGCTGGCCTTCCCTGGCCTTTTCTCGGTTGCTGCTCTGAAAGGTTTTGCTTTGGGCCAAACAAAATAATTTGTGTCAAGTGAAATGATGTTTTCCATCTTTTTCTTTTTCTCCTCCTATATGAAAAAGAAGAGCAACTGAACAAGAGGCAAACCAACCAACACAAAGAGGATTTGGTTCAACGCATGCCAGTTTTTCTGTCTCCAAATGTTTTGTTTCAGAAGCCAAAGAGAACAATATTTGCACATCTTTAACCCCAACCAGAAGAGTTCATTACAGAACTGGTGGCTGTCTGCGCACTGTATAGGCGTTAACTTAAACTACACACATTTTAATTTGAGCAATTATGTTCTCTGGGCCTAATTCCCACTAGTTTAATTTGGATATTTTCTGTCATCACTTGTTGTACCCAACAGTTGTAAAATGTAACCATGCACTATTAAACAGCTGCTGCCTTCCACAGGTGGCTGCCTTTCAGAATGAGGTGAGGATGTCTCCACTATTGCACAGAGGAGTTGTGAGGTTTAATTCATTCATGTTTGTGAACAGCTCTGAAAGCCTCATTTAAAACCTGCTGTATTCTTTGCAGGCTGCATTTCCCAAAGGACAAGAGTGTAAAGTAAAAATGGCAGCTTTCACAGACAGACACTGGACACATCTACATCTAGACTGATTCTAAAAAGAACAAACTCCCCTGCATTGCACTGGAAAGCCCTGCTACACTGCATATTGTGCATATGCATTTTCAATATCTACTATGCATCCTATACATGTATTTCAATAGAAACATACATCACATTGCAATAAATTCAGTATTAAGTCCAATAGTCTTGACCCATGTGCATTCTCAGCTTCATTACTGCTATTAGCACAAGAAAAAATGCAGTACTGGACACCCAAGAAGATTTTATGTACAGTTAATATGAAATAAAGCTATGTGAGGAATTCTTTCAGGTCTTGAGCATGTCTTCTTCTTCTGCATTGTTCAATACCACTACAACAATGAACAATTTCTATGCATACAGTGACACTTAATTGATATAACTGCGGTATTGAATCAACAGCCTATATCCTGACCGGGATTTACTGCTGTGTTGGAAGCTGAGCAGACATGAATACTTTTTCTTCTGGGTCAAATCATTCAACCATGTCAATTGGATCAAATATTTTGCCCCCTTGCTTGAAAGTGTACAGCAGGGAAGATCTGGTTCCAGGAACTTCACTCACAAACCAGAGCTACTGGGTACCAAGTCATTTCAGCACTCACGTCCATCTTCCTTCATATGCCATGTGAGACAATAAGCAATTTTATCCTGCTCTTCCTCTGTGATGTGACTGAAGGATGGTAAGGACAATCCTCAGGATCTTGGGATGGAGGGAAGAAGGCAGGGAGGGAGAGGAAGTCAGAGAGGGAGAAAGGGAGGCATGGAGAGGCAGACAGGTCTCCGTTACTTATTTCTGGATCCTGATAACAGACCTTTTGCAGAAAGGGCACCTTGTATCTCCACAATATAGTAACTGATCTCAACCTTTCTTACAAAGGTCCTCTCAGGAAGCTTCAAAGAGTATGAGCTGTTTACAGGAGAGTTAGCTTCCAGGGAACTATAATAAATGTTGATCCATTGCCACCATCCAGGGTAGTTCCCTTTTAGTCTGGATAGCATTTTCTAGCTACAAAGGTACATTAAAGCCCAACCATGCATCACAGTCTGTCTGCTTGTGCCCCCCAGGCACACAGAACTGAACTTGTGCCCCAGCTATCAATTCCAGCTGAGCTTGCCAGGCTGTTTTCAACCACTCGCATTAACACTTCATGTTACATTCCTGCTCTTTTGCCCCTGTTCACATGCAGAAAAATCTAGATAGTCCATTCAGGATCTTGCAACTCAGGTCCCAGACAACACTCACACTTGCCTTTTTTTCCTGTTCCAGGGAAGAAATGTAGCTATTTCACAGTTAGATTGGGCAACAAAAAAAAATTAATTAGTTGTGGACTTTGCATAAAACCAGCAGAGAAGTATGTCATACTATCCAGAGAGGGGAAATTTTATGAAGTTTAGGAGGCCTTTGTGCTACACAGGAAGGAGACACACTGAGAAAAACAAGAGAAAAGTGGGAAGGGAGTCCAGGTGGGAGAAATGGAGAGCAGCTCGTTTAGGTGTTCCCTGCAGACAAAGTGGCAGGCAAATGAAAAAGCAGAGGGAAGAGCAAGAGAGAAGGTAAGAGGAAGAGAAAAGGCGACTGAAAAAATCAAGAGAGACACGGACAGTAGACAGGTACAGAAAGAGATCAGAACTGGGAGCAGGATGGAAAGAGCTGAAGACCAGAAAGGGTGTTTCCATTTGTATTTTCATCTGATCCAAAAATGTGCTCACATATGAAAAAAAAAAAAATTACCAGCTTAGAGAAAGAACAGCTCAGACAGCAAGGAAAGTGGTTTTGACAGAACAGCCAACTTAGGAAAGAGCTGTCTGCATAAGTGATCAGCTCAAACCATGCTGACAACTTGCACGGTCTAACCTTCCCTCTGATCCAGACTCTCTGGTCTTGGCTTCACTGACTGAAGTAACTGGGTCACTACCATGCCATGAGGGTGGTTATTCTGATTTCTCAAACTCACAGTGTCATTATGGGGCTACTCCAGCCCTCTCAGTCCAAACACAAGACTTTCTAACCTGCTTGGCATGGCAATTTCCTTGATGGACATGGTCCAGGTTTGTTTCAAGTGGTTTTATTTTAACTTTAATAGCTTTACCCTTGAAGGATCAGAGAAGAAGAGGTGGTCTTAAATTGACAGAAGGGAGTCAATAAGCCTCCTTTCATTAGGTAATGACTCTGCCTGCACTGTACTCAGATTTAACAGTAAGCCCCTTCCATAAAGTCAAATAGTTTGGTTTGGCTCTATGTGTGTGTACGTTAAGGAAAGAAATAGATCAAATTCAAGAAAGTGCTGAACACTCCTGCCCTTTGCTTTGTTGGTTATTTTTCCTCCCTGGCAACTGGCCTCCCTCCGAGAATGCTGGCTTGCGGATGAAATGAAATACAATACAACTGTATTTTGTATAGCATCTCTCAAGTAAACAGGATCACAATTGCTCTGCGGGCTAAGTGATAAAAAACAGCACAGAGAGAAGGAAATTAAGAGACAGAAATGATGGAAGAAAAACAGCTGCTTCCACAGGAAGGAAGCACAAGTCCATGGCTAAGGCTCTGGGTTGGGAAATGGCAGGCACAGGCTTAGTTCTCAGAGCCGCCAGACTTCATTCTTTGACCTTGAAGAACCTGCTTGACCTTACCAGGGCTCAGTTTCCAGTGCAAGACTTTTGCTTGTTAACTCTTCCCTGCCTTGGGAAGTCAGAGATTACTGCATTAAAGCCCATGGGGTGCTCTGACAGTACTCAGGCAAGGACTTACATGGCTGGGTGGGTAGAAGTGTGCTAGAAGGTAGCGGCACACAGCGTGATTTGAATCTTTGAACCCAGTGAGATGGGAGGAGGTGTCAGCCATTCTATCCCTTAAAAGCAGTTTCACTCTAGGGAAAGATATTAAAGAACGGAGTAGCTGCCAGTGACAGAACTGTCTGAGCATGTTAAATTTGGGTAGCATGTGGTACGGCGGTCATTTATAACCATGACGCTAACAGTACAAAACATATTGCTTATCACTATCAGAGGGTTGGGAAGGATGGCTAGAAAAATGCCTTGCAATCTGCTGCTGAGCAGCTCAAATACGGAAAAGCATGAGAAGTGATGACCCAAATGGCTAATGAACGTGTTTCATTACATGTTGACTGTGAACAGCAGGCTGACATAATACTTTTCAAAATAAGACATGATTTTGAAAGCACTTTATTTTTTGTTTTTATTTTTTTTTTTTTTGAGCAACCTACTTGTCTGTTTCAGTGAACAGGGGTCTGGTGTGCTCTTCAGGCTGGCTGTGGAGAGGAGAAGCTGAAGCATACCCCACAAATACTGATTTCTTGAGATACATCTATTTCCCTCTGTATTCAATACCCTTCACAAGTTCAGTCTCCTGTTCTGCTTTGAGGTGAGTAACTAAAAATGTATGGGCAGAAAAAGTGAAGGCACAAGCAGATGTTGGCTGGGACATGTCCTTTTCAAAGGACAGAGGGGGAAAACCTAGATATTAGGATATTAGGACATCTATATGGGACTTGAGTAGCTCTCCTCCCTAATTTTCCTTCCATTTCCATGTCCATTATCCTTTTCCCATTAAGTTTGTTCAAAGCAGAGCCACGAATTAGAGTGGTTAGCTGCTGAGAGAGGGCCTTGCAGAGAACAAAGGGGAAGTTGCTGGACCAGGTTGCTGCTGTCCCTGGAAGCAATGGGCCAGGGGTTGAGCCACCCAGAGCCTCCAGCTGCAGGGAGGGCCGGCTCCATGCTTTCCTGCCACATCCTTCCCTGCCCATCAGCCACAGGACTCATATAACAATGCTGGGAGGAACCTGACCCCAAATAGCACAGAGGGGGCTCCAAGGCACGGGACTGCTGACAGTGCACACCTCCAGAGGACCTTGCTCTTCACCCCTGCCTACCTGCACTGTGTCAAGGCCCTGGAAGAGTCACAGGACCAGGCTGATAGGACACCTCACATAGGATACCTTTCCTCCTGTCCTCCCCAAGGCCCCAAGTCAGACCCAACTCATGGAGTAGGAGCAATGTTTTCCTCAGCTTCCAGAAGTAGCGTGCATGAAGTCAGAAACATCTCATGTGCATCTCTATAGCAACGAGATCAGGCCCAGTGTGGAAAATGAGGGGCAACAGGAAAAAATACAGGAGAGGGCTCTGCAGACAAGGGATACTTGCTTCTGCCTTGGCTGGTATCACACAGCATAAACCAATAGGAGCAGGTAGGAGTGACATCCACTTCTGTCACTGTTGGGGTGGAGAAAGGCCTGCATATTGAGCAATGTCTGCCCCCCAGACATTAGAGTTTTTATTATTTAATTGCAAAACCACACTGGTCTGAGAGCCCAAATCACAGCTGCAGTGAGGTCATAATCTTTACACTGGTATTTAAACCTTTGCCCTGGCTGCAACAGAGTCTGAGATCCATCACCCTGGGACCCTCCTCTACCCCATTCCCATTTTTCAGAATGTGGTGAGAAATTCAGAGTTCCCGCTGTGCCTGAGAAGTAGCTTCCATTGTCTTCTCTTCAAGTGTCCCCAAAGTGGCTAGGTAGCAAAAATCATTAGAAAGCTAAAATACTGACACTTTGAGGAAAACCGTCTTTCAGGGGTGTGGGTACTACTGGGACCAGATCACATATCTTGTTCTAGTAGTACACATGACCCTGATTTTCAGGCTGACTCCTTCTACCCAAGGCTCTACAGAAATGATTAAGAAACTGCTACCTAAGTTGCTAAGGGGAAGGAGGTTCTTTATATGACAGCAGAAAGTTTTGACATTGAGGGGAGCTCAAGTCTGATATAGCCCCTCCAGGTGACTGTAAATTATTTTTTTATGCATCTTTCACTACCTTACTTAGTGAACACAGTCAAATATTGTGGCCATCCTGCCTTCTTCCCTACCACCCTCCAGATGGGGCCATCTGTATAGTTTGCACCCTGGAAGAACCATGTCTTAGCAGATGATGTCTTTCTCCATGGTCTGGCTTTGAAATTCAGCATTTCAGCCTCTGTCAGCAACATCTGGACTTCATCCCTCCTTGGCTGTGCTCATGCCACTGCTTCTTGCAGTAATGCAATCAGAGTTAAGCTTTTTTCCAGATTCCCCGCTTAACCTCAGGCAGACCTGTGCAGCTTTAAGTAGCATATTACAGTAATGAGGGGCTATGATTATTTCTAAGAATATGCCCTCCTTCCCATTAGTAACCCACCATGACAAGCAGCTCTATCTTCTCTGCTGCCACCAGTCACTAGCAGGCCACTGGGGCTGCAAAGCAGGACAGAGCAGCCTGTCATAAAGAAAAAGTGAGAGGAGAGTATAAACTGGGAGAGAGGGTGGGGGAAGGAATAAGCATTGACAGTCAAAATGTGAAAAAGATGAAATGCAATTTTTCTTCAAATGCCTGGAGACAAGACAGATCTCCTGGCTTCCTTCCCCTCCCTTGCCCTCCTGCCTGAAAAGAGAAGAGGTAGTTAACATAGGAAAACCCCTCAAATAAGCCCTGACAGCCACATATTCAGAAACTGATGGCATTTCCCTAAACACTGTTTGTAAAATGGTAATTATCCAGCAGGCAGTGACAGCTGGCACTTAGCACTGAGAGAGAACATGAGCGGACAAGAAGAAAGGGATCCTGCTGTAACTGAACAAAGGGTAAAGAAATATATAAAACATAATCAGAAAAAATACAAAAATTGCTGGCTGTGCTAATAGGTCACCTCAGCTTCTTGGTTCATCTTGAAATGACTGAATTTGAATGTAAATTCACACTGACATCCTTCAAATCATTCCACTGGCAACAGCACCTCTGAGGGGAGCAGCAGCAGCAAACCCAAGGGGTTGAGCACAGGGGTACAAAACTGGTGGCCAGCTTTGTCACCAAGTGTCTGGAGTACCCGTTTTCCAACTTGTGTCACAAGATCAGCTGTTGGGAATGAAAGTTTCTGGGTAAACATTTTCTCCCTACTTCAGACCAACTCAGCCATGCCACAACATGGCAAAATGGAATCCTTCACTGGAAATATCTAGACTGGACAAAGCACCAGGCAATGTGCTTGAGTTGGATAGAGACATGTCTAGGCAGATCTCCTTTGCTGTTAAACAAAAAAAAACACTTCCAGAATACTTTTTTAGTGCAATGGAGGAGCCTGACAGTTCAGATATCAGGTCTGACATATCTCCTGTATATGCTTGGGTAGGGCTCTCCTTTCTTTGCCTTGATTCTTTGTTTACAAAATGGATTATGTGTTGTTCTTGCTATGCCATATGTTCAAACCAAGGCCTTTTTCCAATTATGTCCTACCCAAAATTTATGAGGCCAGGGTCCTGGACTGGACTTGAGCCCTTAAACATGATCAGTAATACACATGAAGATATCTTCCCCCATACGAAAGTCACACTATCACAACAGTCACAGAGAATAACTGAAGAAGAATGAAAATAAACTCATTAATGTTTTACTAGGTGTTGCTATTACTTGGTCCATCACAGCAAATGACCTCTAAGCTTCTTTTTATGCCATATTCTCCTTGGTGCCAGGTTTGTATGTTAATAATTTTCTCAGCACACATGCACATTTAAAATAAGATAGATTTTCTCTGCTGCAGACAGATACACCTCTTTACAGTAATTCATTATGCTACTATCTCCAAAGCTGTTTCTTTGAGAAATATATGTAGAGACTTGTATTAACAGTGTAGAGTTTTCATGATGATAACTGATGATTTGTTTGACTAGGTCTCTTACATATCAATCTAACTATTTTGTAGTTTGCCTGTGATTTATTTTTGACCGTCTTAATAAAGTTCCAATATTACTTTCAGTAATCAATCTACTTTCTCTAAACTACTGTTAAATTCTTTTTTTAATTGAGTGAGAGTTTGAGTAAAGAATTTATCCCATAAAAGCACTGATCTGAAAGTTATCAATATATTTCTAAATGTCCAAGTACAAGTAAATTGAAAAGTGAGATTTTTACCATCAGTTGACATTTAAATATATGCATGTTTTCAAGTACAAAGTAATTACTTTAAGCAGTAATAGCGCATTTCTCATAAGATATATTAAAGAAACACCAACAATGAAATTGCTAATGTTGCAATTTAATTATAAACCCTTCTATATGCCAGCACATCTTCACTATTATTATTGTTGCCAGTCTTGATCTGTAGCATGCTGTCTGACGCAATTTACTATGCTTTTTTTTTTGTGCAAATTGCTTTCATAGCTTCTGTTTATCTGCCATATATGGGAAAGCATGGATGCACAAAAGATGATACATAACAGTGATTAAGGTTGAAAAAAAAAAAATATGAGAGCAACACTGTGTTCTCTGAAAACCTCTATGGAGCCACACACTGAAAGGGTAGAATACATACCTGCAGGAGACCAGCAGCAAGAGCAATAGTTCAGCTGTAATTTTGGAAAGCAATTTTAGTGTAGCCATTATAAGGCAGGTCCAAATGATTTTGGAGTAAACATGAATATTCATTATCAATGTTAATGCATTTACCACAGACTCCTTTGTTTCCATGCAAGGTTTCACATACAATCTAGCTTGGCTATCCCCTGACTTAAGCACACTGAAATTTAACAGTTTCTTAATACAACATTTAGCTTCATTGTTATTAAAGATTAGAAAGGAAGAGCTTAGATCACCTAGGACTTCTCCCTGAGGGAAGCACTGAGACATTTCACCCATAAATTCCCCATTTCTGACTCAAAACCTTATGAGTGAAGCAAAGAAAGTATTTTAGAAAGACATCGATGATGATTTGAAAACTGCAAGTGATGTAGAGCTAAGCACATCCTTGGGTAATCTAATTTATTTTATGAAATGAATACGAGCAATAAAGAGATTCCTGTACACACATGTGCACACACTCATACACCCAAAATAAAAGCACCTTAATGATCCTCTCTGTCACAGTAACAGCTAGTACCAGTCACTGGCTTTGGTGACTGTCCAAGCATATTCACTGCTGATGGAGGAAACCTTTCCTGGTTTTGCCCTCTAAAACATACCTGGCACTCAGCACAAGCACTTAACCCATATTAATTTCACAAAGCACTCCTAATGCTGCTGCAAGTTCAGGAAGATGCAGCACATCACCATCACCAAGGTTGCTGTCAGTGTCTGTGAGTTATTTCTGTTGTTGCTGTCAGATGGCCGTGATGCCTTGTTCAGCTCTCATGTGGGACTTGCAGAGAAGTGGGTGCAAGTTAAGTCACAAGGAGAGGTGCAGGCCAACTCAAGCTTGTCCTGTGCACAGCTCTAGATTATCAGATGTGAAGCAGATCTGTCACCCACACAGCAGAGTTGATGCTCCACCTCTTGTCAGGCATCATATACCCGTGGGACCAGTGTGTACATCCAAAATACGGACCTCTTTCAAACCCAGACTGGGTGATTCCCCACAGTTCTGTTACAGAAAGTAAAATCCTCCTCCTGCCTGCCCTTCTCCACCCACAGCTCTCACCAGAGGACAGGCAGGAGGAGAAAAGTGCAGTAAGCATGAAGGGCATGTGTGCACATGCTCAGGCACAGGTGCAACAGCATGAAAGTGCACACAAGTGTATGTGAAATGAAGACAAAGAGGCAAGAGAGCACACTGAAAAGGATCAGCAATTGGGAAGTAAATATGGATATGTAAGAGAAATGGATCAAGAGGGAGTAAATTGGAAAGAAAGAGAGAGAAAGCATTTGGAGGACTGACAGTATGGACTAGGAGACATCCAAGCTCCAGGTACACATGGAAACATTAGGAATTGAGCACAAACACACACAAGCATAGCCCCACACACTGAAATAAGTACAACTGACAAATCACAGACTCATCTGGATGAGAAAAGACCTCTGGTGCATCATCCAGGCCATTGCTGCACATTGTGGCAGATCTGATTACACCTAAACCATCCCTGACAGATGGGTGACTCATCCCTGCCTAGAATATCACCAGTGCTGGTGGCTCTATAGTGTGCCTTGGCAGTCTGCTCTGCCACCAAACTGTTCCTAGAGTTATAAAGATCTCCCTGATATTTTTTTACTAACTGTTCCCTGTTGTACCTCAGGACCATTATGTCTTAGGCCTGTTTGTACCAACCACTGAGAAAAATGGATCCCCATCCTCTCAGTAGCATTTC
Source organism: Cyanistes caeruleus (assembly GCF_971803275.1). Taxonomy (NCBI): domain Eukaryota; kingdom Metazoa; phylum Chordata; class Aves; order Passeriformes; family Paridae; genus Cyanistes; species Cyanistes caeruleus. Next base: position 91,649,994 of record NC_141703.1, on the reverse strand, counting down.
TTTATGGATTTGCAGGCAGTGATTACATCTCCCTTCACACATCTTTCCTCCTCAATGAATACATACCAGCCTCCCTAATCTTCTCATTTATGCTATACTTTCCAAACCTATCATTTTTGTCACTCTTCCTGGGGCTTCTTTCAACCCATTGTGGCTTTGGGCTGAGTGGAGACAGCATTAATTCAGCTTCCTGCCTCTTACCTGTGCCATGTCCAGTCACGAAAGGTTGAGGACTGGCTTTATTTTCTTTCCTGAATACCATTTTGCTTGCCTGAGTACCTCTGGCTTTATCCTCCTGAAAGATTCTGTTATGTGCAGAGAAAAACACACACACGTGTGAGTGCAGACCTGCACACCTATTTTATGTTTTTTATATATTTTTATTTCATACATTATACACATTGATATAAGCTCCTTGCCTAGCAGCGGTTCCAACATTAAAAGCTGGCTTAAAAGATTAGCTGGTGATGAAGAGTACCTGAATTAGAGAATGAGGAAGATGACAATACAACATTACACACTGGAAGAAGCCCCATTTGATGGCATCCTGATGGGGGACTGAACACTGAATATTATTCAAAAAAGTGCAGACCATATCCATTTCACAGTGCTCATTTATCTTCCAGACCCCTGCACACTGCATGTATCATTCTCCCCTCCTCCTTTAAAGCCTTCACTTACACAACTGGTTAGCCTAGTACTCAACAGGTCTGCCCCCCATTGTTAAAGTGATGTGCATGAATGGTTTCTACACAATGCAAAAATGCCTTTGGCACTATGATTTTAGTTGCAAATGGATAACCTACATGAGGAAAAAATCAAGAAAGGAAGGACTGAGTAGGTCATTTGAGATATTATGCAGCTGCCTCCAATTGCTCACTTCAGCTCCTGAAAAGCCTCTTGGGGATTGAATTAGAAGATGGACCTTTAAAAACATCTGGAGAGAATATCCACTCAAGCAGCCAAGAATGCCATAGCATTTCCTTTATGGATTTCACAGAGAGAGCAAGTCCCAAGTAAAATGCATAACAAACACAACACATCAGGCCTTGGTGAAAAGGCATTATGACAATAAGGTGACAATCAGTTCAAAGAGTCCCTTCTTTCCATCTACAATCAGCTACTCACAAAAGCATGCCATTTCTATACCTGACAGCCTGACCTGAAGGTCAGCACTGTGCACACTCTACCAAGGCACCACTTATTTGCCCCTTCACACTTGAGAACTAGAGGGTGTGATGAACAGATAAGACTTTGGCTCTAGGGATTGTGAGACAGAAGCCAAGCTCTGAGACAGTCATCTGTAAGCAGTTATAGCTACAGCCTTATTGCCAACGACAGCAAGTTATAGATGTGTCTGTGTGGCAGACTAATGGTCAATAATATTTCTTTTCAATACCCTACAGCAACATCAAGCCAAGCATGGTGTTTATTAAGTTTCATGGAATTTCCTGTCGGTTCTAGAATCTGTAAGGGTTTACCCAATTGCACCAGTCTTAAAAGAAAATCTGAAAAATCAGTTAAGAAATGGAGAAGCATCTCATTCCTCACAATGAAAAGAATATGAGATGTAAAATGTCACCGCTTTGATGTGCTGGCAAACTTCCTGGAATCAGTCAACCAAAGATAACTATGTTTATAAATATTTGAGATATGAAGATACTGTATATAGATTGCATTTTTATTATTATTATAAAAGTGTTTGGGCTTTTTTTAAAAAAAAGCCGTAAAGAAATAGCTCTGCAGTATATTCTAAATACATACATTAGAGTGTTTTGTGCTGTGCATAGCATGTTTTAATAAGGAAGAACCTGAATTCTACTTTCTTTCTACCCCTTGATCAGAGCAAAATGACTATTCCCTTCTCAACTTCTCCCAGCAAGAAGTGCTAGAAGGCTGGTGGAACAGCACTGAAGTTGCCAGCAGCTCTGGCAGCACAGGTGAGCAGCACTATGAACATCCCTTTATCTTCAGGCTTTGTGCTGCTGACCCATAACCCTGGTATCTAAGATTCTCCCATGTAAAATCAATAGCAATAAAAAAAATTCCTTGGAGAATTCATGGAGTCCCTCAGATGATATAGGCAGGACTGAGCGGGAGAAATAGCTGGGGATGACTAAAGCTTGTTTCTGTTGCTTCTGACTGGTTTTATTCAGGCTCAGGACTTGCTGCTCCTAGAACTCCACAATCCAGATAATTGCTCTTCTATTCTTTTTACAACTGACATTTCATTCTTAAGACAGGAAAATTGCTGAAATGAAATAGAAGTGGCTCTCACAGCCGTGTGAATTCTGTTCCTGCCCAGCTGGCCTCCACGCTATGCCAGTCTGGGGCTTTTCACACCCAGCTCTGCCAACCACTCGGCAGCATTCCCTTCTTTTCCTGGCCTCAGGCAAGCTCATCTGCACCGGTCTGCCTGGGGATGAACCTCAGCTGCATCCTACAACCACACTCCATCCAAAGCCTGGCCCCTCTGCAGTCCCACTAAAGCACCCTGATCCTGAGCAAAAGCCCCTCCTGCAATTCCCATTCCTGTGTAAATCCATTCCTGTTTAATTGCTGGCTCTCCTATCTTGCGGCTTTATTGACACCTACATTTTCATTTGTCATCTTTTCGTGATTCCCAGCCTTTTTCCCATTATTCCCTGTAACAACAGACAGCATGCCACAACCAATTTCATTTCCAGTCAGCTTTCTGAACCTCATCTGAAAAACAAGTATTACCCCACTAGAAAATCTACCTGAAATCTATTGAGCTGCCTGTCAACTGGCTCCATGAAACACAGGTAAACATTTACGGCACAGTGTTTGCAATAATCACCCTGCGGAGCATTAACTCCCTGTCATTTGAATCCTGGATTAATGGTGCCAATTGGTGTCAGCCCTGGCTGGTAATCAACCTGTTCCCATCCACCAGAAGGGTCTCTCCAAGCACAGGGAGTCTTTCTCTTGCCTCTCTTATCATGACTTTTCACCCTCTGCTTCCTCAACAATTAGCCATTCACTCCACAGCCCAGGACTGCAGAGCCTGACCTGCATGGCAGTCGGCAGTAGCAGATACCAGTGAATGCCAGCATGTAACACCATTCAGTGCAGATGTAAGACTCATTGGGTATTTCACTAGGTAGTCAAACCCCCTCACAAAGTAAGGACATGGAGTCTACACAGAAACAGCTGGAGGGAGACCTTGCATCATTTCTCTGTTATTAAATATGACTTGCGTTGCATTCTTTAAGAGGATGAAGGAAATTTGTGCTCACATCTATATACATGCTTATTTGTGTTTGGGGGAATCAGGATTGCCAGCATTCAAGATCAATCAGCCCTCAACAGGGTTCAAGGTTTGGAGAATCATGCTTCATTTGCTTTCCCATTGTAAACGTTAACTAAACATAGCTCTGGGGAGAGGTGCCAGTTCAATAGCTCTGGAGATTACCCTGCCAAATTCTTTTTTCGGTCTCAGCACTGTAAACTCAGAGCGATTCCAACCATCAGCAGAGCTAGTCCAGAATTGCAGTCAGGGTGGATTTTGGTACTGCAACTCTCTGTTCTCACCCACAGTAAGAAGATGACCCAGTTTAACCCCACAGCAGTTCTCCCAGTGAGCTCAGAGAGATCCACTTTTAATCCCACAACAGATATGTTGGAGTCTGAGATACAGCACTGGCAGCAACGATGTTTGGTTTATCAAAGTGGAAGCCATAATATGTCCCCTGTATCACAAATGTGCCTCACATTTTACCACAATCCCTGCTGGAAAGACCAATCCTGCTTCACAGCTTGCATAAAATAAAGTCACAGTTAGCACCAAGGAGATGGACTTATGCCTAGTCACGCCCATTCGAACCAACAGATATCAATGGAAGGATAATTGCAGCAAAATCAAGTGCTCTAAACTAAGAACAGCAGAAAGAACTGGAGTATATGGATGTGGCCATGAGTGACCCTACGCAGTTATCAACAATATAAGCCTGCTGTACACTAATCTGAAAAGGACTATGGCATTCCCTGCTTCTCCCAGTTCACTTCAGAGTTGCCTGAACCTATGCTGAAATCTCCTAAACTGCAGCTCTTGTCTAGGTTTTGATTGTCTCTGCTCAAGGCATCAGTATACCTGAGGAGATCCAAGGTAGACCAGGTTTTCTCCAGACTTCTCTGAGTCACAGCCAAAAGTCCATAACCCCAAAGGAACATATAGCCCTCGTTTCCCAGTTTTCCTTTCCATTGGAAATGCTGATATTTAACCAGATCAGAGTCATCTACAGAGAGAAAATCTGACTCTCACAATCTGTTTTGAAATGAAGGAGTGAACTAGTTCACTGAACAATTCATTCTCTTTCTCCATGCCTTCATCACTGTGGACTTTCTGCCCTGCACATGTGATGATTTATGACGTTGACATCATCATTAAGCTCTCTCCCTATTTCACAAAAAGCCTTAAAAATAGAGTGTTTTGGCTCAGCAGTGTTAGGTGAGATTCAGAATTAAAGCAGCATGTGTTTGGAAGGGCTGCAGTCCATAAAAACCTCCTAACCTTTGGAGAGGCAGCCTATCATTTAGGATAAAGGATGGGTGTATTTTGCCACCTTTGGTGTGGAGTGTAGATGTTTCTAGACCACAGTGGTCTAAAAGCTCACCACAGTGAAGAATGGGACTTGAAAATTTCTACTAAAAGCAGATAACCGTAACAACTCTCTTTGCTCTCCCATCTTGTGTCCATAAGTTTCCAAAAACAGAGACTTTAATCACCATTGAACCTTTCCTTAGCCCCTTTTTTGTGTATGTAGAGTTGCCTGGAGGAGACAGGGAATCAGTTTTCTCTGTGTGGAGCTCTCATGTGAGCACATGCAGAACATTATCTTCACTCCTGAGCACCTCATTATGCAAAATATATTGACAAAAATGAACAAGAGCAGAGCAACAAAACAGTCAGATAATTAGAGCAGTCAAAGAATGAAAGGGTCAAATATGCCTGTTGTGGCCGTGAAAAGGAGACAGGATATCAATATGAATAAAACAAAGGGAAAAAAAGCAAACACAGACCAAACCTGAGACAACCTCACTGATGGCAAGGTACGGCAGTAGGTTGTGGAATGTCTCCTAAAGAATGAAACTGGGTCCTTGCTGCTAGAAAACATTTCAGAGGAAACCCAGCTCAGCACCCAAGAGGCAGGCCTGCCCTGCAGCAGGGGCCAGCTACAGTTAGCACTCCTTGCGCTTTCAAATGGATGCTCCCATCCGTGTTTCATGTCCCGAGCTCACAGGCAGCCTGCCACTGTGCAGATGTTTAGCAGATGTCATCTCCCTCCGGCAGTTAGAGTGATTTCAGGATGAGATGGTAATTAGTCCCTGAAAGGCTGTGTGCAGAATGCAGTAGGGTGCAGTATGTTGCACTCTGGTGCAACTGAGAGCCCAGGCTCATCCAGGTAAAATGTTAAGCCATTGCGATGAAGCAGGCTGATTTCTCAATGCATTTATGCACACTCACTCCTTGAGTTGCTGCTGAGGAAGCTCGAGGAGAGGATCCACTGAGCAGCACTGTCAGTGGATCCTGACATCCAGTCCCTTATCCTGTGCAGGACAGCAATCAGCACCAGACACTTCAGAGAAGGTAAAAATGCACCATGTGGACAGAACAGCTTGTCCCTCTATGCCAGTCTTTGTCCTGGGTTTTGAGACCTAGAGAAGCCTTAAACCTTACTGACTGCATATGGCTGGCTCTCCTTCCCAGAATGTACTCTTCTTGATTAGGACAACTCTGAATACTCTCAGTGGATATAGGATCTTTTTTATTTTGAGTCCTGCTGAAAGATGGCTATTGATGATGTTACAAGACAATGATTTCTCCAGCCAACCTGCCTATTACAGGAAAAAAAAATACTACTTTTTCATCCTGTAGTGTCATCGAACATCTCCTTGCTCTTTCATCTGAAAACTGAAGCACTCTCCTATGAACATACAGACTCTTACATATCCCTTCTTCTTAGCAACATACAAGCTCTGTGGGTCCCAGACTTTCAAAGAACTTTCTCTTTGCATGAGAATTCTCCCAGGCACATCATTATTCCCATCACTTGGCTCTCAGATATCTCTGGTCTGAGACGTGGCCAGTCCTGCACACATTTTGTGCAAGTGAGGTGCCAGCACTGGCAGTTTGGGATCGATCCACCCCCCACCACATTAACATGCTGCAAAGATGTCCCACAGTCCCTGCTTCTCTCTGCTTTGAGAAGCAACACAGCAGTGCTCTGGCAGTCTCTGTCTTTCCTGTGGCCTTCTCAGCCTTTGTAGTTATTACTCAGGCCTTCCCTTCCTATGCCCCACTCTTGGTGCTAATGTGGTGTGCATTCAAGAAGTGCATAAACAAAGGATGTAATTACTGTGCCTCCATTTTGGGAGTGGATATATAAGTGAGTGGCCTTTTCAGGGTATTCCTGTGGAAAAAAAAAATGTGTTGTGTCTTCACTAAAACCATCTATTAGACTTTTCCATTATAATCAATAAATCAGTTCCCTTTTTATATGGTGATGTTGGCTCAGCTGTGATTTTCTGATGACAAAATTCATTACTCAATTGTCTCATCGCTTCCTTTCTAAGTTCAAAAACATCCATTAGCACCACTATGTGAAGCCCCATTAATCTGCTTTCATTATAATAATGTTCTTATTCTTTCTTAGCATCTTTATTGCATCCCACTCATCCTTGTTGTCTCATAGGAGCTTTTAATTAATGCACTAAGAACTGATATAAAGAACCAGCTTTTTAATTTATTTTTTTTTCTTAGATCTAGCATTTTTGGTTACTGGACAGAATTTAACCGTATTTACTCAGGTGACCCTATTATAGAATGGAGAGAGCTGGCACATAATGTAGTCTGGATGCTTCAGAGCTGACTGGATTTTGCAGGGGAAGGTACAGTCGAAATAACTTTTTACTGGCTCCATGTATTCATTTGCTCTCATTCTGCTACTGTCTCCTGAAAAACCTTTTTCAGAATGGGAAGGATCTGTCACACCTATGCAATTCTGTGTCTGGACTTTGATTTGTTTCATAATGCAAATCAACAAATGTACCCTGCAGCAAAAGAAGCTGCTGGAGGGCTTCAAACTAAGGTGACAATGATTCCTTAGTTACTGAAGGCATCAAAAATGATGTCTTACTCTCCTCCTTTGCCCAAAAACCTGAACCCTGACTTGTCACTTATACCATTCCATGAGAAAAGAAACTATAGTGCAGAATCACACAGATTTAGTGCTCCTGTTCTATTTCCCACCCTCTTAGTTTCTTCCCACCTGCAAGACTTAAGAAAACAAACAAACACTTGCTGTTTCTACAGCAGACATATACAGTGACTCAGACAGGCTGTGGTTGTTGTAAGGCGCCTGGGCCTCGAGTGAAAAAATGTATTTTTTAGTCCTACATCCAACAGTGCCTCTGGGGAAGCCCTTCCCTGGCCCCATTCTGTCTTCTGTTTGGGTCACCAGTGCTAGTGACGAGGGCTGTACCACAGTCCTGTCCCCTGCAGTGCCAACTGTGACGGGTCCCAGGTCACCACCAGGGTCTCTGGGTGTTAGGGCAGCACAGCTGAACTCAAAGACTCTTGAAAGCAGACTGCCACTTTCGTCCTGAAGATTTCCCCTACAGGCAGAGGAAGCTTTGCTGCTTCATACAGAGCACACCGTGGTCTCCTCCAGCACTCCGAACAGCATTTGCATCAGTCCTCACAGGGCTCAGCTCAGCCCCCCTTATTCCAAGGTGCTAAGCCCTTGTGTGCAGCTCAAGCAGCTGGGAAGGAATCTCCACACGCAATTCCAAGAGGCAAAAACAGTTTTCTTGGAGGCAAGGGCTTGGAACTGGTTTCTGGCAATTTGACTGTGTATATGCTACTTGAGAATTCCTTTCAGTGAAGGAAGATGGCATGCATTTGGGTGAGGGATTAAAACCAGATGAAAACTATTTGCCCTGTCCTTCCAGTGCGTGTTAGTGCAGGAGACAAGAAACAACAAATAAGAAATATTACATTCCCTTCCTTTGCTCCTCACAAAGGGACAAACAAAATTAGTGAACAATGGTTTTCTGGACTTCTCTAATGAAATCACCCCTGCACCTTAAACATTGTTAGTCAATGGAAAATTGGCATGTTTACTTCCTTCTAGGAGACCAAATGTAGAACTGCCTAGAAAAACAGGCAAACAAAGGGATACGTTGTGAGCTGATATCTCTGACAAGTCAGAGGGAAGAAAAAAAATTGTACACATATTATAAAATTTATCATTAAAAAATAGGAAATCCAAACCCAAGAACTTTGCATGATACTTCAAAAGAAAAGAAGGAAAGGGGAGGTGGAAGGGGAGAACAAAAGGAAAAGAAAATCTGTCAAGAATTTTCTCACTGCATCCAAAATGCCTCAGTGAGCCGAGATAGAGAAACAAGCTAATTACTGTCTTTCTTTTGCTCTTCCAGTTCTGAACTCCACACACAACATTTTTCGTGATTATTAATAAAGGAATACTTTCATCTCTGTCTTATTAAGAGTTCTGGGGGTAGGAGAACAGTATCTGACAGATACCATATGGGATAGGGTGGAAACAGGAGGGAACAAGGAAAAGGAAAATAGAAGCAAGGAGGTGACTTAGAAATACCTCCACAGTTCCTAGGGTGTAAGTCCAAACTACTGGAGCTTTCCATATAACTGGAGCAATTTCTGCTCTTCTATACTCTTCAATATTTATTTCCAAGGTTCTGAAGCTTAGGGTGGCAGGGAACAAGATGTGTCCTCTGCATGAATAAAGGGTCTCTGCGTCCATAAAAAGCCATGTCCAACCCTTGAGAAGTTAGGGAAGCTGTGGGACAAGACATGAAAAGCATGGGCAGAACCCAAGGCCAGGAATGCAATCAGAGCTGACACTGGCTGAGATGGTAAGGGGAGCCTCAGCTGGGAGCAGGACAGGGGCACTGGCAGACCTGTGTGGAGAGACCTGGTCTGGATGCCAATCAAAACAGAGATCCACTGGTTTGAAGGAGCTTCATATGGCTCCAAACCACGCATGATTCAACCCTGAAAGGCTTTGCTTTCAGGTCCTCACTTCCTCAAAAATCGCAGTGCTGGAGTTAGAAAAATGGCAGAAATTCTTACAGTGCAGCCTATATCCCCTTTAGGGGACTGAATATTTTCCCAGTTTGGAAGAGCAGCCTAGAAGAGATGCTTATTTGAATAAGCCAATGTAGATGCCAGGAACCAGAAGGCTCAGAGCAAGAGCACCAGCTCACTGAATTATGCCTGTACTGCACACGACCAGTTTAAGCGCCTGCCTAACTCTTCACAAACACAAAATCATTCTCTGCTTTCACAGTGCCACTGTCTGTCTTGCATACAGCCTTTGCATCGTATCTTACCAGCACTGCAGACCAAGCTAAGCAGGAGATAGCAGACCCTTGGGTGCAGACCCCTAAACCTGTCTGACAGCTACTCGCTCATAGTAAAACAAACCTTTTTTCTTATCATCCATGAGACACTGGCCAAAGATTATGGTGGGGAGAGACATAGAAACTGTCAAGTATTTTTACCTGTGATTATAATGTCAATATTCAAACTCCCTCCAGGCTATAAATCCTCTTGAGCAAATGGAGATGCACAAAATACTGTATCATCTATTTCCCCAGACAACAGGAAATTTCTGCATGCACCACTCAGCACACCAGAGCTCTGTACCTAAAAGTCACTATTTGTTCAAATCAAACCCTCATCTGCTGGGGTTTCATCATTACACTTACCCAGAGGCAACAGCAGGTAATGCTCTGCCATTTACTACAACATCTTCCAAGAAATTCTTCATTACAGAGCAGAGCTTAATAAACACTGTTTTGCACAGAATGAAAAAAACCCCTCACATTTTAAATAAAATCTGTCCTTCCTATGGAGCACTGTGGGCTTTTAAGACATGCTTTGTAGTATGCATAAGGATCTTTGGATTAGTGGTTCATACCTTTTTTCTCCACAGACATTATAGATATTGCATGACTTAAAAAGACCAGCCTTGAAATGCAGCTGGTCCCATCAAATCCATTGCCATCACTAAGATTCAGCTCTGGTCCTGGCAATCTGCTTTGTAGCTGCAGGAAAGCCACGAGGAGAACCTGTCCCAGGGCATATACCTGGTAGAGATGCTCACTAATGCACTACACGTCTTCTATTCCTCGTGCTGCCAGAAAGATGTTGGCTGGATTTGGGAAAGGGCTAGTAAGTGTAAAAAAGAGAGTTGTCAGAGCATTTCATTGCCATGCCAATGACAATGTTGTGCTGCAGGATAGTTCATGAGAAGCCAGCCAGAAGGCTGCCATAATTTAAACATCCCTGGTCATCCCAAGAAGGGATGCTCAGAAGACTCCTTAAAAGCACTACTCCAAAAACCTTGGTTGTTTTAAAGCACCTTCTACCTCCAACTAGATCAATTTGTAGCTTATGTCACAAAACCAACAGCAAAGATAGGCAGGGAATTTTCAAGTCTTGAAGCTGTTTTCGCTTGTAGAGAGCCGTGTAAGCAAATAAAATAAAAACTCCACACTCCAAATGTCAGTCACAATTATCCCTCTACCCACCCATACTCATGAACTTCCTCACATTGAGTCTTCAGTATTGAGAGTGAACACTAGAGTTTTTCAAAAGAGATGAAAAATCTGGGCTACTCTGCTGCCACCACCACGGATACAGCAAATACTCAGAGGAATCTGCGTAAAAGAAAACCTCCTGAAAAGCTTCCTGAAAAATGACTGTTTATATTCTCTTTGGGTTAGGAGCGGCTAATAGGTGGCAGAACACTTCTTTGCAGAGTACAGAGCAATCACTGCTCTTACATAAAACAAGAGTTAATGATTCTGCTGATTTACAACCTATTTTCCACTAATACATCCAGCAGTGAATTCTCAAGAGCCTTTCACCGTACGCAAATCTGGAATACAGGACAGTGATAAAGCTATGTTTAGCTAGAAGACGAGAAAACAAATTATAGGTAGGAGCCAAAATTTCAAATCTAGGTTAACTTGTTAATGCCTTGTAACATTAAAAAAAAAAAGAAAAAAAGAAAAAAAAAAAGGCAGTTTGACTAATTTTCTTCGAGCTATATGGAAAAAAAATTCCCTCTTGCTTTCAAAGTAAACCCAATAGGGATCAAGGCACATCAATTTTGCTAATGGAACCCGGTTGCAGCCTTAATTATTATTATCTCTTTGTGATAGATTAGCCATTTACCCAGATTATATAGACATAGTGAGATTAGATTAGATAGCCTAGGCTCCATATGCTTTTTCTATCTCCCTGTACAATATAGCAGTCAACTAGCTGAATCCCTGCTTGTGCTCCTGGTAATGAGATATCTTGCTGCATTTACTTTAAACTCTGTTTTCAATAAAAATTGATCAAGTTTCAGAAAGAAGAGGTAGTGAAAGAGGTATTTAGATTTGAGGGTTACCCTAATTTCAGAAGCCTAATAATGATGGGATGTAGGACCATGCAGCACTCTTCAAGGTCAGCTGTTATTTTCACAGCAAGTGAGCAGAAGTGAAAAGACTAACAAATGCAAAAGAGCCATTGCAGGTCTCCAACAAAGGTGTATCAGCTGACAGGATCCTACAAGGAAATGGGGACACTTCAGTTAGCAAGCTGTATGGGATACAATTTCTGTGTAAGAACAAACCCTGGGATTAAAAGAGCAAGCTTGGATAAATCTTGTGGGATTCTGAATGTATTTAATGGGGTGCAGCCAAGTTCTCTTAACTGAAAGGGCAAAGAAGAAAATCTCTGTCCTTATTGGGCTTGCAAGGTTACTTCAACCCCCCAACAGGCTTTACTATCATGGGATGAGATAATAAGAGAAGAAAAGTTTTCTTCCTTTTTTAACATCTGAAGCTTGGAAAGCAAGGATGGAAATGTTGCACAGATTTGTAATGGATATCCCTAACAATGATTTGAGTCAGAATGTCCAACTTTTTTTTTTTTTTTGACAAATAAATGTTTAATCTTCTGCCTGAAAATATTAGAGTTTTCAAGATAATTTTAAAAGATAGGACTTTTCCTCCAGAGCTTTTGTCCTACAGTATCCCTTCCTGTAGTATCCATTCCATATCAAACTGCAAACATGGATATGTTTGTGCCTTGCACAGAGAAACCTGCATTCTGAGTGTTCTCTTTTGGGAAAGGTTGTAAGGCAATTCAGCATCAAAGGCTGGAAAGAAATATAAATCCCTTCATGGCATTTGTAAGGTCTTGATTCTGCCCTGAGACTTCTTCTGCAAAAAAAATCAACAGTAGCAAACCATAAGGACAGCATATCACCTCCTTATTCCAAGAACACCTGACTTAACACTAAGAGCAACTACACTCCAAATTCTTTTGTTCATTTTGCATATGAAAGCCACAAGAGTCTGGCCACGTGGAGCAGTTTTCATAGAGGAAAATGCCATCACATGCTTTATCCAGAGGCTTTTCAAGATTTTCTATTGAAAATTCTAGTTAACAAGTTTCTTCAAATGCATCCTGCTAGCTCTCATGGATTCTCCTGTTTGCCCCTTATGCATGCTGTATTTTTCTTTAAGAAACCAAATTCTGTTCCCCAGGTACTTCTCAGATAGAAATAAACTTCAGCAGGTTATTCTCATGGGAAAAACTGTCAAAAATTTGGATAAATGCTTAAAAATGGCATTTATTCAGCATAGGCCATCAGGATGTTCTGAAAAATGGAAGTACTAAGGACAGCTGGAGAAAGGTTATAAAATCAAGCTACATTGATTTTGCTCTCTGGTTCATTCTTCCAGGAGTCCCATGCTTGATGTTACACTGCACTCTGTGTTTGAGTTGGCTCGTTCCCTTCCTCTGTCCTGCCTCATTCCACCGCTTGCACGTACACCTGTCAGCTTAATTCCTTCAAAGATGGAAAAGACCAACATTGTTCCTTCTCCCTGCCTTGTAATAATGAAAAATTGCATGGGAAGACAGAGCAATGCATAGAGGGAGCTCTCCTACCCCCCCTTTCCAAATGGCTTCGGAGTGTGGAGCTGGGGGCTGCCACCCACTCACTTGATTAAAGTGCTTCCTGCTTTTGAGATTGCCTTTTTCTTTTTCCTTTTTATTTTTTATTTTTTTTTTTATTTTTTTATTTCCCAAGAGGTTGGGTGGGGCTCTGCTTTATTTCTTCCCTTCTTCGGGGCTTGATTGTTTATATTTTTCTGTTCTGAAAGCTGTGTGATTCACACTTTGATTTACAGTCTGTCCCAGGAGAGCCAGGAGACCCTAATGAAAGAGCAGGCTGCAGGGGTAATTAATACCTACCAGACATTCAACTGCACCATTAGCGAGCAATATGTGCCTCTGTGTGTGCCTGAGCCCTGGCAGCTGGAGATGCACAGACAGGGATGATGATACCCACTGGCACAGCCCCGAGCACCCTGCTAGCCACAGCCACTGACACCCGAGGAAAGGAGACACACCCAAACGAAATTTCCCTCACTGAGAGCAAAGCTGGAAGGGGGCCGGGGTCATGGTGAGATGAGGTAACTGCAGGAAGCCAGGGAATGGGCTGCCACTGAGGGATACGGGAGGGAGGCTGGTGCAGAGCATTGATTGGGGATGCTGCGATGGAGAGAAGTCGGGAGGGTGATGGATCACTCTTGCTGAAAACAAACAAAAACCAGGCAGCTTGCCAGGAACGGCTTAGGCCAGTTTCATTAAAACTCTTCATTCATCATGCTGAAACGAGGCGGTATTTGTTATTGCAGCCGTGGTGTGCTGGTGCAGGAGCTATTACGAGAGTGGGTGGCAATACAAGGAGGGGGCAGTGGGAGGAGATGGGAGGGTAATGAAGGATGGAGGCGACTGGGAGGCGACAGGGCTCAAGTATCACTTACCATCCACTGAAGGGACAAAAATCACCCTCTATCTCCTGCATGGATCTGGGCTGATAAGGCTTCACATCCATCCAGACAAATTTCCAGGATGGGAGAGGATTCCCTGTTTCCAGGTGAATTTATTCCCATCATTAGACCAAATAATGGCACCAAAACATGCTGGGGCTTGCTGTGGTGTCAGGCTCAGCTGTGGTCATGAATCCACTTAATGTCACCTCAGGAAATCCTAACAGCATGATGCTCAAATAAAAGCACTACACCTGCCTGGAGAGGGACTGGATGGATCTCTTACACCTTTTCCATCTCTGCAATCCGCATTAGATTCTGCACTCACTGCCCATGCATCCAGGGAAAGCAGAAACCTGCAGAGGTGGAAACTGCCTTGCTACGTGGCTGAGATCCCTCACCCCTGAGTTTACTCTCACTTTCCACTTCATTGCATCTCCCAGGCAGCTCTGAGGACACAAAGCACATCATCATCCCACACCAGGAGCTAGGGAGGGCACAGTGCCACCTGCAAGTGGCTGTGTGAGTGACCTTAATGGCAGCACCAAATCCCCTCCAAAGATGTAATCTTCCTGCCCACCTGCATCCAAACAAAACCCTCTCTGAACTTTTTCTTCAGGTTCCCAGGCAGTGACCCACACACCCTGCAGTTGCATGACTGGCATTAAGGCCAGCCTTTGATTTTAAAGCCTGGTGACTGCAATTCGTCCAGAGAAATCAGGCTCCACATAAATGTACTTATTAAGTGACATCCATGCTGGCTCATGCTGGCTCATGCACAGGGACTGCAGCTGTGTAATGTCTGCGTGCTGGTGTGTGTGCTGGGGGGAAGAGAAGGTGAGAGTTGGGTTTGTTGTGATGTGTTTTACTGAGCAGCAAGAATCCCTGCTTGTACACTGATAATAGAAATTCAGGAACACAATCACTGAAGGACTGAGATGAAGGAAAAGGAGGAAAAAAAAGATGTGTATGATAGGGAACATTTGCACTTATTTACTTATTATTTACTTATTTTCATGCACACACAATGGAAGAAGCCTTGGGGTGTGCACATCCATGTGTCACCAGCCTGGCTTGAAATCACAGGCCTTGAATTCCCCAGTCTGAGTTCATGCTTGGAGTAAGAGCTGGTATTTATTTCCATAGTACGTTACCCTTCCAAGAGAAATGCTTTATATGTCTGAGTGACCTCACAACCAACCTCAAAACGTAAGAAAGCTGTCTCTGGGGAGACATTTGAAACACTCAAATAGGTGCTCACAGGGCCCTCAGAGGAAACCTTAGCATCCCTCTGTGCCATGGTGCTGGAGTCAGGCTGGTAATGGTTCCTGTGCATTGTGCTGCTCACCCTCCTCACGCTCCAGCTATAGAAACAGGTATGGTCTTATCATCAGAGCAGGAGACAAGGCCACACAAGTTACACCTGCAACATCCCCAGTCCATCCCAGTCCCAGCTTAGGGCTGGTTTTGCTGTGTTCTTTGGCATCACAAAGTACAGGCTACAAACCAGCATGCTAACTGGCTGTGTTTGAAAGGATCTGCAGCAGGAACAGCAACTGCATAATGGTAATCAGCACTGGCCCAAGATTTTTGAAAGGAACATTTTCTGGGAGAAAATTCAAGCTGAATTGGAATGGCATATTTTGCAGGAAAATATCAATTGCGTTGAAATCTTCAAGGAAAAATTTCATTACAGCATCTCATTTGGATAAGGCTAAAAAAAAAAAGTTGATACTGCATTATATGAATATAACACAAAGAGGAAGCTAAGTGCCTTGCTAAGTTTGAAGAAAAATATTTTTAGACTCTTTATGGATGTTTCCACTACTATAACTTTCCCCTCCACTGTTCCTCAGGTCATGTGACAAAAATTTTGAAATCTTAGATTTTTCCAAATATGAAAAACTGGTATTCAATCACTTGGAATTTTCCAAGGGATATATTATTTTGCATTTTTACCCATTTTCATCCAGTGAACAGGGGAATGAATGTCTTCTTTCCCTAGAAGCAGAGCACAAATAATCTCTCAGTGGAGATAGGCCCAAATCTGGGCACAGCTGTATCTGATCCAGCAGCTTTGCAAACCAGTGGCCGAGCAGCTCCCAAAATTCAAATTGTCCATGTCTTCACACATACATATTTGTTCTTTGGTAGCAGACCTATTTAGGCTGTAGATAGCTTAGCCTTGCCTGCAGGGACTAAAAATGGTATCCCTCCACAGGACTGCTATGACTCAGTGTCAGAGGCAGGGACAGAATTTAAGCCTTACACCAACATCCCACTTCCCTTCCAGACACACAACACCCATTTGTTTCCCAAAGTGAAGGGATGGTTTTCCAACGCATGCCTTGCCTTAGCTGATTAATAACTCACCCACTACAAACTTTCTCTTTATGCTTGACCTAAATATTCTCTGCACTTCCCCTGTTGGCTAGTGAGAATAATTGGTCATATATGTTTTTGCAACATATTCCTTCATATATCAGCAGACAGTCCTCACATCTCCCTTCTGCCTTCCCTTCTCCAGATTTCAACAGCACTGCACCAGGGGTGAGGGTGTAATTTGGCCCATTCATACACAGCTCTTTCAGTCCTCCCTTCAGAGGGCTTCCAGCATGAAGAATTAGTCTGGTTTTCTCTGCTTTGATGGTACACAGGGGTGTTCTTCTTGTTTCTCCAACGTGTGCATGACACAGCTGTGCCTCAGGAAAGTGGATTTAAAGAGTGAGGACAATCATATTTGCCCATTTACATTGATTGTGGGACTGAAAGGTTCTAGAAAACCCTATTCTAAAATCAATTCTTTCTGACTTAAAGGGGCCCTTCTGCATTCCAGTAATGAGAATAAAATACTGCATTTCACCCAAATCCAATTACACTGTCATGAATACACCATCACACTGTCAAGAACCAGGTGGTGGTGTTCTGTGGTGTCTTCCTTATTGATGGGCAATCATCCTGCTTAAAGGTTCAGTTTGAACAAGGTCTCAGGAAGCCTGGATCTTTTCCTGTGGTGCACTGAAGCCCTGTGGTTCCTCCTGAGCTGCAGACACTCCAGTGATCCTTGTCAGTGCAGATCCCCCTCCACACTGCACCAAGTGGGCAACTGAAGATCCTCATTATCTTTCAAGAGGTGCCCATCCACCTACAGGATGATGCTCAGAACAGAGAAGTGACATCTGTGTCTGCTTTCCTGGAGATGCCACTCTGCATGTTCAGGAACCAGGACTGCAGCATTTCCTCTTAAGCACCAGATCTTTGGGTCATCTTGGTCCAATGTGTCATTCTGATCCATGTCCTCCGTCTGGTAACTTTTACCAGCAGCCCCAGGAAGCTGAGGAATTCTCATTTAATGGACACACAGAGATATGTCAGTCCTATCAGATATGCCTATCCTTCCCTCCTTTCCATGTTTCTGAAAGATCCCAAATCAAGGCTTAGACATTTCAGCTTGGCCAAAGAGGGAAGGGGGAAAAGCAGAAATAAAATCTGAATCAAAACTTCTGAAAACTTGAGGAGAATGAAAACTCTTGGGTCCAGATCCAGGAATAAATTTTACAGCTGGCACCTGTTTGCCTTCATTACAAATGAAATGTAAAGCTCTGATTACACCACAAGCTTCAAGGCATTTAAAAGCTAACTGCGGATCAAACTTTTTCTGACGAAGCCATGTTCCACCCAGTCAAATTAGTTCCTTTCTCCAGATGGTATCTCCCTTCACTTTTCTAAACTAAAATAAGTGTGTAAAGAAATCCTTCTGGGTTGTCTTCCCACTTTTCATTTCAAGGATACTGCTATTTCTTCCACTCCTCTCAGAAGAAATCAGGAAGGTAGGGCCCTGCAGCAGTATCTCCCGCAACAACTAAAGTGCCAGAAATTCCACCTAAATGTAGGAAAACACTTTTTAACTAGGAGAGTGATCAAACACCGGAATAGGTTGCCCAGACAGGTTGTGGAGCTTCTATCTGTGGAAATGCTCAAAAGCCACCAGGACATGGTCTTGGGCAGGATGCTCCAGCTGGTCCTGCCTGTGCAATGGGGTCAAACTAAATGGTCTCAAGAGATCCCTGCCAAACCAAACAGTTCTGTAATTCATTCAACATCTCAGGGCTCTGCTTTGTTGAAATTTGGGTTATGCAGCGGTTTTCACAAAAAAGTTACGGAATACAGAAAGTCTTTACTAAGAAATGATCCACCCTTCAAAATTCATTTTAAAAGAAAAAGTAGGGAAAAAACCCCACCACTAAATGGATACACTGAAAGTGTGATAGCTGCACAAGTATGCTAATGCAAAGAAATGCTAGAACTACATGGCACATATTCCTTAAATAACAAGATATATTGTGTCACTCACTTCTCTTCATAACTTATGCAGCATACAGATGAGTGAGGCAAGATTTCTCAGCTCCACGACTTATCTGTGCCTTATCAAACCTTAATATTCTGCTAGCGTAGTTTTCTCTTTCTTTCCTTCTTTCTTTTTTTCTCTTTCTCATTTTCTATTTTATTCCAATAATTTCTTTCTTTCTTCTCTTTCTTCTCTTTTCTTCCTTTCTCTTACTCACTTCCTTCTTTTTCTTTAAAAAAAAACGAATAAAAATCCAAATAAAATGCTGATAAAAAGAATAAATTGACATTTTTGGAGTCTGTAGTTGAGATTTACAAGGCTGTCTGAGGGGTTTACATGTACAGCTCCCATTTATTTACTTAGTAATGCCAACAAAAAGCCCTCTGACTCTATGATCAGAACTAGGAGTGAATTTCCTTCCCCCTACCCACATAAAAGACATCTAGTCTTCTTTGGGAGAGTGATGCTCCAACCTGTCTTTATTGATATTTTCTTGTGTGTTGCAAGTATGATCTTTTCTGTGGTGAGAGATGACTGTGCTAGGACCACACCTAGTTTACAAAATGGGGAGGTGGATGTTATTGACTGAGACATTTTGATATCTAACTAATAATCCGCAATTATCCCAGAAGGTAGTGCTAACTACCCCCCCACCAATAAATACCTCCCCTCCCTAGCTACTCACAAGCACAGATTGCCGAGTTTCCCCTGACAAAAAGGCTGTGCTTTCTGCTGAGATGTGCCACCCTGTCAACACCAAGCATCCTGGGCCACACTCACAGACCTCCTGCAGGGCTTCCATAAATCTTTCAGCAGTGGCCAATAAAGGAAGCTAAGAACAACCCACAGCTGCCATTTCTGACAGGTAACCAGAAACCTGAGAGCTGCTCCAGAGAAAACTGGACTTTTTTGGGGACTGACTGCCAGACCCCACTCTTATCTGGCAGGCATGGTTGATTTGTTCTGTCCACTGTCATTGCATGGGATTCCCCGTGCTCTGTGACTCGATCCTGCAGGCTCAGAGGGGTTGATGGACTAATTGTCAAGTTCACATGTAGTGGGTCTCATCCAGAATTGGCTGGAGCCAGGTGGGAAGAGGAGAGAGGCAGCAAGCAGCGTGCTGGTAACAGATAACCTGGCCTGACAGCTGGGCTGGCATCTCCTGCCCTCAGAGAGGGGATGAGTGCTTTATCTTCCAGCTGCACATGCCCAGCAGCCGCTCCCAGTGCTCCGAGGGGAGATTTAGGCACACGCATGCACACACACAGTAGTTCCCATCTTCTCAGTATTTTAAAGCAAGTGAATTTATCTGGTCCTAAGAAGAGAAATAAAATGGGAGTTCACTGTGCTGCCCCACATCCCTTGAAGGAAACGTCCTACCCGTGGTCAGGGTGCTTCATAGGGCTGTTCTCAGATGGCTGCTCTTCAGCTTGGGGAGCAAATGCATTTTTCCAGGGGTCTTTCCCAAAAAAATCCAATGGAAGAGAGCGGGGATTCTTCTTGGATATAAGACCCCCTATGAATCTATCCTGGGTGCAAATATATGCTTGCCTTTCTTGAAGTTTTTCATAGTTTTCAAACCCTGATAGGAAAATACTGGCTTCTTTGAGCATGAAGCATCATCACAAAATTCATAGACTCTTCTCTCGCCTCCACCACAGATATGACACCCTCTAGAGTCCAGCACACTTCACACCTTACTGGCCCATGCTGTGTAGATCCAACTTAGAGCACTAAAACCTTTATTTCTTCCCCTCCTTCCCTCACTCCCTTCCTCCCTTTGTACCCTCCCTTTCACACATCATCCTCAACTGGACAGACACTCAGCCTCAAAAAGCATAAAAGCACAGAACGTTTTGCTCAAATGCAGGGCCCTCACTCTACACTCCTTCCTTCCCCAAAGCCTCACCTAAATAAAGCAGGAGATATCCCAGCTCTTCACTTCTCACTTCTTGCCCTCATTACTTCACAGCCTGCAAGGATATGGTTTCTAATATTGTGTACAACATCTGCTTTAAACTGAAAAAGCAGCAAGAAACATCACGCATTGCTGGCTTTTAGACAGAACTTATCTGCAAATAAAACAGACAATGTGCCTGTGTGCCCAATTGGGGTCTTTTGTTTCACTGCTGATTATTTAATTTCAAGTGCCCTGAGTGTCTCAGGCATTTACCACAAATGAATGAAGATGCAGCTCCTGTGTGTCAGGAATATACAAGCTCAATTCAACAGAATACAATGAGTGAAGGTCATGAACGAACAGGGGGATAAACAGAGGCACGAGTGGGTGGTTAAAGGCAGATCATTATTACTCAGCAAGGCCTGGACATAAAATAATGGCTTCTGTTCAGTCTGTTTTGGAGGAGCTTTATTACCTCTTTCTTTCCCCATAGGCAAAAGAGTGAGGATGAGTTCACCTGGCTGATCTGACAGATTTGGCAAGTGGTTTCCTGAACAAGCTTGGGGATGGTGCAGCAGGCAGTGGAGAGGGGACCCACGGATGATGAAAAGGTTAAGGAGAACATCCATGCCATCACACAGTTCCTTGAGGCATCCCAGGACCAAACTCAATTGCTCTTGACTCTGCATAGCACTCAGGGACAAAGAAAGAAAAAGTCAAAGCACAGACAGTCTGAGCCGCAAGCCCAGTTGAAATCAGGGTGGTACACACAGAAGCAGGTGGGGCAAAGGTTGTGGGATTTGCAGACTGAGGGTGAGAAGCTGGAGCTGGAGTTGCTGAATTTGATTTGGTCTGGCTGCCAAAATCCATTCCTAGCAATGGAAACACTTCCACCCTTTCCACAGGTGCTGAGGGAGCCCTCCATCAGTCCTGAAGCTCAGCCTGTATTTCCTTTATGGCCCGATCTTGCACAAGGCTCCAGCTGAGTCAGGCATGTCCAGCTCATCTCTCATGGAGTGGCACAGCCCGTGCTTTCTGAATAACCTGTGGTCTGCAACCACAGGCACTAGCATAGCAAACAGGTTTCCTACTTCACCACGTTTACTTTTTCTGAATCTCTGAGGCTATTTTGCCATGAATGTTACAGCTTCCAACAGTACATTTTCGTCCTTATCAGATAAAAAAAGAATATAGAAAAAAGAAATAATTTTCAAACAATTTTTGTCTAAATTTGACTGCCAGTCACAATTCTCAACTCAAAAAGCTCTGGCACAGCACTAGAAAAGCTATAAGCTGCAGAGCTTCATTATTTCGTTTTCTCAATCTCTAGATGTATTATTTAACTTCTTGGCAATAATGTCAGGGACATAATCCAATAGAAATGCAGAGAAACAAAAGAACCCAAAATTTCAGAACAGCTCAAAATGATTTTCAGTGCTTTGTATATAAAAAGTGGAGTGGAAAAAAAAGGAAAATGGAAAGGAGGCATAACATTATCAGTGTAGAGATGACACAGCAGGCACACACTTAGGGAGGCAAATCTAGAACTCCCTTCTAGGAGGAGGTCTTTATCCACTGGAACCAACAGAAAACTCCCCCAACTACTGCCTGTCCCCTCCACGATTCAGCAACACTCACCCACTCACCTCCTTGCCAGGTTAAAAGCTACATTTCTCAAAGAGAAATTTATAGAGTGACCAATCTCATTTACATGCCCCACTACTCAGCTTCCCCAGGGCAGGATAAATTTCTTTTCACAGGTGTCCATGAGGCTGACTTACCCAGAATGCATGTCCCCATGGGTGAGATATCCTGAACATAAACCACTCATTCCCAGCACACTCTCTGGTTGTGTTTGCCATCTGAATCCTGCTTGTATTTCGCCTCAGTTCTCTCTAGTATTCGTTTGTTCTTGCTGCAAGATCATCAGGGTAGGAATGTTGCTCTATTTTATAGAGGTAAAATGCCCAAAAGGAATAACAAGAAGAAGGAGAATCAATGTTTATAGTTTACAAGGTGCCTTGAAATTTTGAGATTAAAGGTCCTTTTTGCTGTTGTTCTAAAGTATGCTCTTAAACAAATAACCTGCTGTTCTCAGCTACCAGGATGCATCCCTTTTCCTACATTATTATTATTACTCTAAAAATGTTAAATGGCCCTTCATTTTCTTCAAGGATCAAGAGTTTATGACAAATACCAATTTGTTCTTGACACTGAGGAGCAAGCTGATGAAACCAAGTACACACAAGTCCATGTCTGAGACACAAAAATAGATGTTCCTGATCCCATCTGTCCACACTGCCTTCTTTCTGAAATGCACTTTATCACTGCACTAAATGCACAAGGAGCATGCATTAAAGGTGGGGTGGCAAAGACTTTGGAAGTGCAAAGAGCAACACTGATTGGAGAAGTGGTGAGAGGATTTGTTGCAAGGGTGAAACGTTACAGAGCAGATGATGCCAACAAGTGAAGATTTTTCAGGCAGGCAGCATGTCTGCATTCTCCTAGCCATGCCAAATGGGAGGGGGGACATTTCCTTGGCTGATGCTCAGTAGCTCAGAGGTTATATATTTACAACATTTTTTTATATTCTCAGACCTTTAAGTTCATAAAATATCTTCTGTATGGTACAGAATTACAGTTAGATGTCTTTCAGGGTTTTAGAGGGAGGTGTTTAGGAATAAAATCCCCTCCCTACATACTAAGCAGGTCCATAGCAGCCTGTCTAGTCAACAAGAAAAGCTCTGCAAAATGCAGCACAGTCATTTGGTATCAGAAGAGTCAAAGAGGTACCAGAAAACCACATATAACTTTAATATTAACAGTCACTAGCTTTTTATGAAGGTTTTAACAACTGCGGGGCTACAGGGCCATGTCTGTCCAACACAATCAGTGAGTCTCATGCAGTTATTTTGCCAGTTTGAGACTCCTCACATATTTGGTCCCAATATTACACATTACTGTGGCACAGAGACCACTGCAAAGATGAAATTGTATTATAAAACTCAAACTGTCTAAAACCTTCATCGGATTAATTTTGGATGCTAAATTGAATCTGGATTCACGGGGTTATCATTTGAATGCAGAAGCAGAGAGCTTCAAATGACAACTTTTTCACTGGTGCTGGTGGGATGGCAGAAGAGGATTTATTTGAACACTAGACAAAAATTCTTAGCAAAATCTTAGAGAGTTGACAAACATGTCCTTTAGGATCCAAAAATTTTAGCAGTCTGGTCTACTAGATTGCTCTCTAGACAACAGACCAGTCCAGCCCTGTGAACAATAAGTAGAAACAAATCCCAAGCCCTAAAATGTAGACACCAATCTACAGAGCTTTCCAGAGCATCTATGGAGGTCAAGGCCAGCACTCCAATTCAAGCCTTCTGCCTGCAAGACGCCATAAAAGCAGAAGAGGAAAAGGAGAGTGACAGAGCTGCTTGTTAGTTCGTAGCCTGCAGGCACAGAATGTACCTGGGGAGCTGCTGCCCACCAGGTACTGCAGGATGGTCCAGGCAGTCATGCAGCATGGTGCCCCTCAACACAGGGGACCAGCCATAGGGGAGAAGGTCCCAGGAGGTCATGGAATGGCAGGAAACTGTAGGAAATGACACACAATTGCAAGTCCTTTCTCCCTGGCAGCACAACAATCATCCACGCTTATTAACTAGCTCATGGCTGAAGGGGAAGGACAGCAGCTGAAGCAAAATTGTCACCTGATGATGCCCAGAAGGTATCCCAAGGGTATGGATTCAAGCCTCAGACCCGCTAGTGGTACATGCTATGCCAGGTGTGTGGGGTACCAGCCCCTAAAATTCAGGGAAGACTGCAGCAAGGAGCAGGAGCCTCAGATGGGGAACTGCCTTGGCCACAAGTCCATGAGCAAACATCTTGAAGGGCAGGTTGGCAGAGAAAGCTGCATGTGGAGAGGGTGCTTTAAAACCTCCACCATACCTGCCTTGCCCTCCGGCAGCTCGCACAAGCCTCTGAACAAGGACAGGGGGACTGTGGCAGTGCCAGGTCCTGGGGCACAGCAGCAGGTTTCCTCTGCCTGGCCCAGGGGAGGCGACAGGGCGCTGCTCCCGGCCCTCTCTCCGGCGACGCAAATGCCACGGGAAGCGATGTCGCGCATCTCCATTTGTCACCGGGGCCGGCATTAACAGAATGTTTAAAAGTCATGATGTCATCGCTATTAATCAGGGCCCCGCTGGGCCACGCTCCAGTGCTGCATATTAATCACCAGCGGCCCCAGGACTCGCTTATCTGGAGAGGCTAAGTTTAGATCCATAAAACATGATTTATTTTTAAAAGTAGCATTATTAAAGATGAGCTACAGCCTTGTTCACACTCCCGCTGGAGTCTCCCTTAGGAAAAGGTTGGTATTTTGGAGCTGGCGCGGACACAGTCCTTATTATTTTGAGCTTGAGAAAGCTGTCAGGTGTGATAGTGGCCTTTGAATGTCTTGGACTTCTCCCCTACAAAGAGGAACCATCCAGTGTCCTCAGTAGAGTCGCTCACAGGGAATCAACTTGCAGAAAAAAAGTCCCATTAGAGTCACTTTGGATTACATATGAGACAGGGCTAATGCTTGAGCAAGGAGAGCTGCTGATGTCGGAAGGCTGGTTAGATGCAGACCTGAGTGTCCCCACAGTGGTAACAAACAGCATTGTCCTACATCGCATGCCTGGTAATAGCCTTTACCAATGGGTGAGCCCAGTGTATACTAGCCCATAATCAACATGTAGCATATTAAATTATTTTTTGTGTTTTTCAAAGTGCTACTGTTGGATCAGCACTATGATTGATCCACATGAATGAGTTCATAAAAGCCTGCCTGCACTCAAATTTATATGAGTTTAACTCTAGTGACTTTAACAATCACTTCATCTCTGGTTCAATGAACACACAGGAGCTGTGTGGGTTGAATAAAATCATTTTCTAAAATGGTCTGCTAAATTTGATTTGACTCCTTGCTCAACTGCTCGTAATTTGGATTAAAGAGGTTCTGGTGCCAGTTTGGTGTGCACAGGTGACATCAACATGAAGTTCCCCAACCCAAATCAAGAAACTCCACCAAGCTGTTCCAGCAGGTAACTAATTGTTCCTAAGCCAATTCAGTTAAAACCAGTGCAAATCCTAAGTGTAGGGCTAATCCAAGAGATCTGACAGACAGAGCAGGAGAGTGGAAAGTGTCACTGGGACAAAGCAAAGGACATTCATTCCATTAGCAAGGAAAGACTTCCTGCTTTATTGCCCATAAGAACTGCCACCAATGATCACCAGACTTGCACAGGAGCCACAGGGTAATACCACCTGGCTGCAGAAGCTGACTTGGAGCTGTGTCATCACCACAATGCCTGGTCCCAGTGGGCTAGCTGTCATCAAGGGAGAAGGTCCAAGACCAGCCCTACTCTTCTTGGTGACAACTGTCTGAACCATGATGTCCCACAGGCACTGCTCTGCTGTTCTCACCACCATGGCAGGTGAGTCCTGAGTCATTTGACAACTTCACTGCTCCAAAGCAAGCAACAGCTACTCGACCTGCCTCCTCAGCCACACCATCACCCTGGGCAGGGCTGAGCAGTGAAGCTCATCCAAATGATCACAGAACCTCTTACTCATATGCAGAGAAATAGAGAGATGTAACACAGCAATCAGTCATGTTGACAAGCCTTGGGATCCCATCTGACAGCAGCAGGGGATGCAGTAGACCACAATGGTCATCAAAGTGCTTAAATATGAAACTGCTTGCCTACTCAGTGTCATCTCAAAGGAGCCAAAGTTTGGCCTGCCAGTCTACAGTCAGTGAGAAAAGAACCTCACATGGCTAAATTGCTCTTTCAACCTCTACCTCTCCCTTAGGGTCAGGCTTTTGATGAATGTGGACTCACAGACAGCTCTTTCCCATTTCTTGCCTCTGAACTGCCCAAGTCTGGCAACTTTGACTCCCCACATTGCATTTCAGAACATGCCCTCTGAAACCCAAGAGCCAGAGGCTCACGTGATGCTACTGCAGAGACACCCCACGGCCATGTGTGCTGATAAGCAGGGACAGAGAAAGGGATGAAGACTCATGGAGAATCCTAAATGAGAAGATTAAGTTGCAGTCACCTGTTACCTGTATCTAATGTAATGAATCGAGACGCTGCAGATAACAAACACAATTACCATGGCATTTACCAGCACATTCCTCTGGGAGGCAGGACCATAACACCTCAGAATTTCTGAAGCTGAGCTCACCTTGAAGGGCTTGCCCTGACTGATACAGCTATGATTTTCTGCAGTCTTTACAAAGTTCAAACTAGGAAAGTACTAGGACATTAAATTTAAATAGGTGTGCTGAGCTTTTTGGGCTTTGCCTTTTTTCTTTTGGGTACATTATCTTTTGTGATACAAAGCAAAGGATGGAAAATACAGGGGGAAAATCTGCAAGGAAACAAAGTCCAAACCTTCAAAACTTTTATTTACCTTCAACTGGAAGTGGGATTGGTTGCCCACCTGAGACAGGCTGGCCCTGTGACACAAACAGAAGCAACAGCAGCTCCAGAGATATTTCTCAGATAAAAGAAGCAGGACCAGCACTTTCCTCACCAGGTTTGGTTAGAGAGCTCTCAAATGGGCAAGCACACGGCTTTGATTTACCTTTCCCACCACAAACCACCAAATCAACATCAATGCTTGCATCCCTTTCTGCATGTTATTGGCACCGATGCCTCCCCTAGGGAGAGCTGTATGAGGGAGTTATCCCAAAAGAAGGCACTCTTTCCACCATCCACTCCTGCACATCTCCTCTTTCCCATTCAAATTCCCTGGGAACCAAGCTATTTAAATCCCTATTTTACTGCAGTTGGCTCATCATGTTCCTCTGCTCATTAGGCTGGCAGCGCAAGCTCAGCAACATTTGCACTTCAGCATGAGAATTTCTGCTGTGAGGTATGACTGTCATCCTCTTGCCTGGACATGTAGTTCCTAAAAATAGCCTTTTCCCTGTTTTCTCTCTCTCTAAAATAACAGGCAGTCTCCCTACTTTCTGAACCTTGATCACCAAATTCCCTTCTCATATCCTCACAACCATTCCCTCAGTCTCCTTCCTCTTCTCTACAGAAATTATTACTCCTAAAATTCTTCCCTGGCAAGATGGCAGCTCACCTCAAAGTTTCCAATGAGTGGCTTCCTCCTCAGGTCCCTGAAGGTCAGAGGGTGAGCATCATTTACCCCACACTCATATTGGGTTTGCTGTGATGAACAGCTTAGCCACAGACTGTCACTGACATTGAATCTGAACCAGATGAGGACATTTAAGCTGGGTTCCATGATGGCCTAGCAGTACTCCCTACTCATGACTAGAACAGGCCTACTAGGGAAAATCCCACCACTGACAGAGCAAAATACCTTATTTTGTCTGGAGCAGACTCATCCTGCAACTCAGAGGGAGAGGAAACAATTACAACAGCTGTACCCCTCCTCATATTCAGGGATCTCAACATAAGAAATAGGCAACCTGGGGCTGTTTGTCTGCCTGTACCAACAGAGAAGCTGCGATAAACAATGCAGGACTGCAGCAGCGTGGATGTCACCTTCCTGCCCTCCTCATCTCATCCTTGTAGGCTCCACTGTGTCCCACACCCACAGTGCCTCAAACACATCTACCACACAGAAAAAGGTAGAAGCAGATGAGAGGCTCAGCATGGGGGAGAAGCTTTCTGAGCTCAAGATGCCGGCGGCGGCTGTGCCCTACTGCCAGTTCCCTCTGTGTCTTGGGCAATCCAAGCAAAACAGAAAGATTGCATGAACTCACACTGCCATAAGGGGGAATTGGGTCGTCATTATCTTGTGCAATTGATGATGAAACACAGTATCTCTGCACATCCCAAGGCTCCTGAGAAGAGTACAAACCAAAGCCCTGCTAACTGTTTATTATTAAGATCTAAAAATCCATTGTGTGCCTTTGTAACTTCTTTCCTCAGCTGATGAGAGGAGGGCCCCGAGGGAAGAGAAAACATTTCACAGGGAAGAAGCTTTTAACATCAGAAGGCAGGAAACCAAACAGTGCTCCTTGTGCCTCTGCCTTGAATGCCAGGTGCTGCATTTTCCTGTGCAAGTCTGGTGGAAAGAACACGGTGTCCAGCTTGCTCCGAGTGGGAAGGGAGAAAACAATCTCTTTACTGAATGTTGGGCACTGCTTCTTATCACCTGGCATCCAGAACTGTAATTTCTAAATCTGGGCAAAGTAACTACCAAACAATCTCTTTCTGATTTGGTAATGATTTAAATACTTAATGCAAGCACAAATTAGCTACAGCTAGTGAAAGTGAACTGAAAATCTTGCTTGTGTAAACTCTTTAAGAAGAACAACTTCTAGTGGTCCCGAAAGCAGCTTCAGTTTACACATGCCCTTTTTTCTTTCCTTTCTCTAATGACATTTAACTTTTCTTAAAATCAAAAACAACAGGCCAAGCTTGTCTGTGCTGTACCAGAAAGTCTGACTATGACCATGTCACCATGCTTAGTCTCCTGCTGGCACCCACCATGGATCCAATGCTTCCATAGCTCCAGCACATCCGCACATCTTGCAGAATGGGCACAGAGCAATGCAGAAGTGCCATCAAAGTTCTGCAAAGTGTGAAGGGATCTGAATGTATAATGTATTGCACTGTGTTCTGATGCATTCTCTTGCTCAAATGGATGTAATTGTTTCTCTAGCTCAGGTTCAGGTTGTGGATTCGCAGACAGCACTGTCTGTGCTGTCCAATGCCACCACACAGGGTGCCCTCAAAGCTGTAATGAAGATTAAGCCACAAAGAAGCGCACTGCTATGCTGCAACGCCTTCCAGGTGAAAATACTCTTCAGTTCTATGACTATCAAATCAGGGTTGTTATGAAATATGAGACTGAATGATGGTAAAAGTGTGTATCTGCAATTGCTTTCTTGCTGAGAGACAAATCTGGAGAACATGGCTGTGACAGATCCAGCAGAAGGACCAGGTCAGGGCAGACCACAAGAGCTAGAAGGATTCTTTCTGTATTGTCATCTCACTCCACAAGTGAAAGAAGTCAAATCTTTACTTTGAATATTTCCCTTTGGTTTCTGGTTACATTTCTTTAGAAAGCAGATCTAATGAAAACACAGGAGAGACTGTTCTTTGTGGCCACGAGGTTAATAAGAGTGGAACACAGGAGCAGCAGGAGCAGCAGGAAGAATAATTCCTTTTAAAGCTGGAGATAGGAAGCCTATAGGTGGTAAGTGTGACATTTCCGCACCGAGGAGCCCAGCTTAATTACCTACAATTCAAAGGCAGAAAGTTATACATTAAGGCAGCAAAAAGAAAGTAGTAGGAGAGGACAGACTTTGGCCGCTCATGAAGATTTAACATCATTAACTCTCCGGCTTCCAAGAATGTTCCTGTATTTTCACTGGCCAAACACCAATACAGCTAATTGCATTTGTGTTACCTGCAGTTCAGTGAGAAATTGCCTCTTTCTTATTGCCTGCACTGTTGTATAGTACAGAAACACACAGCAATACCAAGCAGAGTGGCTCTGCCTCATTTGGAGGTAGGACAATTCCTGTGTGCATTAAGTTTGGCTCAGCAAGACAGGCTTACAACATCAAGGGGCCAGAGATGCTGTTACTCAGATGGCAGCCAGTTCTGGCATGGTGACTGGGACAGCATCCACAGGTGCTAAATGCCTGAAAGTTATTTGGCAGAGCCTGCATGGCTGGGCAGTGCTGGTAATCATAATATCTGGCCAATTGAATATGAGTCACCTATACACCTACTCAATATTTATATATGCTACCGACAGACATATGGTTTACAGCAAACTAGGGAACAGACACTGCTGCACACTCATTTCTTCATCTTTCCCAGCATTTGCTGATGTATTCTCAGTTGAGACTAACACAGGCCAAACTTCCTTTCCAATATACCACTAAAAAGGCTATATTCTGACAGCTGTTGTTATTGCCTTAATCTCTTCTCTGTTGCTCATTCCTAAAATGAGGAACTGGTGGCCAACTCTGAATTATCAAGCTCCCAAAGTCAGATGTGCTGAGAGGACCAAGACTGGTTTGCCAGATCCATTTTCTTGTGCTATGAAGTCAGCATAAGAGCTTCCCATCACCCACTCTCTTGTCTGAGTGCTATTTGCATCTGTTCAGTTGTACCAATACAGGTGACTCTGAGGACACACAAAATAAAATAGGTACAATCAGTTTAAAAAAAAACAACTGTAAAAAAATAGCATCATTTCTCCAAACAGACTGACGGGAGCCCCTTCCTCAAGCACTGCTGCTCACACAGCAAAAAGGAGAGTACCATCAGAAAAGCCTTTCCTTTGGGTCTGCTCCCAACCAGATGAGAGTGGAGAACCATTACTCAGCCTGGGCTTAGACCATAAACTATTTTTTTTTTTTCTATTATAGGTAGAAAGAGAGAAAGGAAAGTGAGAGAATCACCATTCATATGTGGATGCCAGAAAAAGCAAAACATTACATGGAGTCACCTAATGCTTCCTTTGCAGGTCACTTGGCTGCTCTGAGGTGAGCAGATGAGGGCAAACATGCCCAACCCTCCTGTTCTTCCTGCACTTCTGCTGGACACAGGCAGCCTGCAGGAAGAAACACTGCATACCCAGGATGTTCGCTACTTACAGCTCCTCAGCTGCAACAGGACCAAGAGCCACCACCTGCAAGCTGCCAAGAGTCTGATGAACTGATCAAACCCATTTCCTTAGCCCTGCAATGTTACAGTAAAGGCTGTTTCTGCCTGTGTCTGCTCTGAGTGCCTCCCTCCATCACCAATTCCCAGCTGCTGTGAGACTTGGGCCAGGGGATCCCCTTGACCCTCCTATGTCTCTGTATTGGCTGGCTGGTAAAACCACCTGTAACCAATGTGACCAGAAGGTCTCATGGACAAAGGAGCTGACATCTCTGAGGCAATTGAGAATGGACACCTCTGATTTCTGACCACCCTTTCTCACTTCAGTCTTCATGCATTGATTAAAGATGATTAAAGTGGCAAATCGTGGAAGGGCAGAAAACTTCAAGACTTGCCATTGTATTACGGAAGGGCTGGAGTCTCTTCAGAGCTGAGGTTGTAATCAATTTCCACTCTCAGCTCTGACTTCAATAACTCCTCATATACATTCCTCTAACTTCAGCTAATAATTGCAGGGTTTTGTACTGATGGTAAAAAGATTGTTTTCCTCCCTTCTCTCCTCCTCACTGCAATTTGAAGAATTTGGACCTGTAATTCAAAGACGTAGGCAATGCCAGACTGAACCTTTGTGAGACTTAAATGTTTCCTTAGCTTCTTTCACTTGAGAAAACAAAGCAAACCCCACCCACCAGAAAAAAAAAAACCAAAAAAACCCAAAAAACCACACCAAAACAGGTTTTTTTTCCATCTCTCTAAATTTCTCAGAATTCAAATCTCTTTGAAAACATGCACACAGGCAGCAGTTGAAGAAAACAAGGTGCAAGTCACAAATACAGTTAGGTGTAACAAACTAAGCATTTATGCAGTTGGCATTCTGCTTCCCAGTGCTAGCTGGAAAACCTTCCAAAAGCTGAAACCACTTATCAAGGAGCTTTTCTAGTTTTAGACAAAATGAAAATCTCCTAAAACACAGAAGACTCTTTTCAACTGAAGACATGGGAAATCATCAAAACACTTTCCACTTGCACTGGAAGTAGCAAATTGCTGCATACATAACCCACAAAATTCATCCTGTGCTGTACTAAAGCAGATTAGACTTTCCATTACTTTTGCTCTGTTTTGTATTTCTAGAGGTTAAAATTTTGGCCCCAATTATATGCAGCACTTAGTATTTTTGCTATTAGCATAAACCTTGTGTTTGCACTGGATTCAATATAAAATACAATCCAAGCAGTCAGTTTGCTCCTACAGAAGTGTCTTCATGAAAGTAAAAATTATCCATCTCTCCAAGCTGTAAGTCTTCTTTTTTATACTGATTGCTGTTTTCAAATTTCTGCAGGTGGCTAATTAATAAATTGTTTTTGAAAAATCAGTCAAAATACAGAAATTTTGCACTTGCTGTAGCAAAGAGCATCATGAGGTAAAGAGCTGCTTATCTCCTGTCTGTCCCTGACAACAGGGGAACAAACAGGATCCTTAATCTGGTCACAAATTAGCCTGTACAGAGTACCAGCAAAAATATGGGCCCCACGTAAAGAAATTAAACCTCGCACAGGATTCATTAACTTGAATTTAATGGTTACCATGACTTGCATCTGTAAATAGTTATACACATATGTAACTTGAGTCACACTTAGATCTTCTGATGCCAGTAAGGATTCAAACTTCATACAACTCACATATGTATATGGATACAGAAACCTCTGGATGCTGCACTTAAATTTCCCTTCTAGATATCTAACAGCCAATAAATATGTAAGGGAACAGGAAAGCCACTGTATCTTGTTGCATGAGGTCTGGCAAAGTAAAAACTGACATTAACATACTAGTGCATCTTCCAAACCACCCCAATTCTGCCCACCTGGTGGGCAACAACTGCCCATTTCTGCAGTTCTAACAAAATGCACTTCTAACAACCACAAGCAGGCACTCAAAAAAATCACTGTCTGCAGGAAAACAAATTCATCGAAGGCATGACGTTTTGACATCCTTCCCACCTCCGGACAATTTAATCTGGCAGTAAGTAATGTACTGGTCTGGTTTGATGAAATGGACACCCTGACCCTTTCTTACACTTGCAGATTGATTGATTGTTTGTACCTGAACAATTACGCCTCAGAAAACAGGCAAAAAACAAAACAAACCTTTTGGCCACAACATTTAATTTCTGCTAGCAACATTTCACAGCTGTTACTTCCCCATTTACTCAAAGGAACTTGCATTTTGCTTTGTAAAATGCCTTACGCTCCCATCCTCATTTCCATACTCTGCTGTAGGTAAAAACCTACTTCCTTTGAGTTCCTTAATTGAAATACATCTAATTCCACTGGCGTTATCCAAGATTTGTTTACAGCAGAAGTAGCCACTTAAAAAGCAACAATGTTTTTTAAAGGAACATATATGCCCTAATTCATATTTCAAACAACTACTCAGATTATTCTCAGGAGGAGTATTCTTAAATACATCTGTCTTTTTCCCTCCCCCTGATAGCTTTTTGTCCTCTCTCAGCCTGGACAATGAAAATCAATGCAGCAGCTTTCCTTTTTCTCTCCAGTGAATTTAAGTACCAGGTGACAAGGAAGCAGTTTTTAAGACAACCCTTTGCACTGGAACTTTTGAAAAAAATGAACTTCTTAATGGAAATTACTTGTTAGAAAATCTTGGCTTGTGTTGGGGAGAAAAATCAAGAACCATCACCTTTTCTCTTCTTTTTTTTTCCCCCCCTCCTTTTTAAACAAAGCAAAAATTAATCAGCCAAATAGGAATTGACAGCATTCCTTTAAAAAACAAAATAAAGCTTGCCCCAGCTGGGCACTCACCAGGCTGCTATATTTATTTGTGTCTCACGTGCTGGGCCCATGTGCAATTCAGCTTCCCTTGATGTGAGCAGGCTTGCTGTGCTCTGCCTTCCCAAGTCCCCCCGGCACACTTAAGCTTTTTCTCTGGCTCCCACTCCGTGTCACCCCTGTGCCCCAGTGGAGCACAGCTGATCCAAGCCCCCAGGAGCAGCCCAGACTCCAGTGCTGGCTCCAGCCCCAAACTCAGACAAAGCTCAAGCCCATCCGTATCCCAGACCTCCAGGGCTGCAAGCAGAGGCTGGAAATTGATACTCACCCTTCCAGAAACGCATCCTAGAGAAAACTCACAGGCCCTATTGAGGTTTCTCCAATCAATTGTTCTTTACTTTGGCTGGCATAAGAAGTTGAAAAATCTATAAGAATACTAAAAAGCACTTTCAGTAGTATTCTGACTCTTTTTCCTCAGCATTTTTTTGAGATAAGCGGGCTATGCAGCTAAGCATCCTAACTCATAAAAAAGAAACACAACTTTATTTTTCTTTTGATCAGTTAAAATTCCTCCCACTACCTGATTTCACAATTGAAACTGACCCTTCCACTGTCAAAACATGCATTCATGCCCCTCCCTGTGACCAGGCTTCTTCTGTTTTTTTTGCTCTGGCTCAGGAGTAAGGATGACAGCCATCACATTGACCTAAAATGCCCTGCTTCTGTCCTAATGCAGAGACTTGAGATGCTCATAGGTGGCTCCTACAGCTCTGCACTTTGCAGCTTGGAATTTTAAGATGAATAGTCACAAATTTCAACGTGACTAAACCACCAGAAGACAAATTTTAATCATTGAGGGTCTGCTCCCTGAGAAGCTCAAGTACCCAGGGATGGGACAGACATGAGCTTTTAGGATGTGTGGCATGACTTGGTACTAAGACCTGACATGTTTTTTATACTGGGAGAAGTTATTTCTCTTTTCCTCTTCCTTCTCTGCAGAAGATATTCCTCAGCCATGTGTATGGCTCTCCATCTGCCATCTTCTTCCTCTCAGTCTCAGGTTATTCCCATTTGAAGTCGACAGCCCAAAACTTAACGAGCTTCCCTTATTACACCAACCATTCATAACAGCTTCTGAACACCAGCCACAATTTATGACTGCTTCTTCAAATCAGCACAGAGCATTTCCATTTGCCTTCTTACTATAGAAAACTTGTTTTAACAAATTCCAAGATTAACAATCACCTACAAGCTAAGGACATGTTTCTGAAATAAAAAATGAAGCAATGGGTCTCCTTGGTTTGTCTATATCAACACAGAGCTTTACTGAAAGACTTAATTCTTATCATCATCAGAAAATAAAGTCAGCACCAGTAAATTGTTCCTACCAAAAGCACTGTCCTGAACAAAGACTGATGCAATTTAAAGGGAAGAGAGAGAACTGGTGGTAGAGTTGTTGGTTTTTTTCCCTTTCTCAGGGCTCAGTTCAGCTCCTCCTGAAGAGGGTTTTTGTTTGCTTGTGGCATTATTATATGTATGCAGGTCATCTGCGTGTTGCCAGGGGTTGGGAATTTCTGCTAAAAATCCTTTTTGACAATTGCTTTGTAGCTTCAGCATTTGCAAACTGCTAAACAAATTAAGAATAGAAACAGAAAAAAGAGTTAAGTCTTCAGCAGTCATCTGACATCCTATTTTCAGCCTGTTTCTGATGACATGCCCTCTGACATTTTTTTATAATGTCAGTGACTTTTAAAATTAGAGTTCAATCAACTAATTTTCAGTGCTCTTGTGCATTAGATTCAACAAGATGAGTCTACTTGAGTAGTTTTAATCTCTGATTTGTTTTTGCATTGTTTGTTTTTTTGTTCTTGTGCCATACAGTGGCAAAGTGAATTAAAGGACATTTTTCCATCTAAAAAATTCTACCGTCAGGTAGCTATAGGCAGAAATCCAGTGAATCCCGTTCATTTTTTAGTAAGTAAAAACTTCTTAGTCAGGGCTTCACATGGTCTGTCTTTTGGGGATGGTTTTATTCCTTTGTTTATCTACCTCATAAGGCAAACATCTGTTCAAAATCAGGTAAACTCTAGATGAAACTTTAAGTACAGAAGAGCTACATTCATTTCAGGATAACTTCACTTAGTAGAATTCATTCACCAGAGTCCTTGCAAAAATTATTCAGCCTAGACAGAGTACCACAAGCATAAAATTACAAACCACAAATTTATTTTACAGAAGTAAACACTAGTTAAAATTGTGTTAAAATAACACAATTTTAAGATTGAAATGTAAAAAGAGTTTCCATATAAAACAATATGGAAGAAAAATCAGGTATTGGTTATGTTTTGTGCTTTTATAATTTACTATTTTGCACAGTTGTGGCAATGGAACTGGAGATTCAAAAGAAAAAAAAAAACCAAACAAACAAAACAATGAAAAGAAAAATGTGAAAGGGAAGACACTTGAGAAGCCACTTCTGTTAGAGAAGATATCTAAATGTGGAATTGAGTCATCTGTAGGAGTGACCAGATTTGACATGGTAACACAATCAGGTTATTCCTGGTACTGATAGGTAAATCAAAGCAGATCTGCAAGAAGTGGCTGTTCGACTTCAGTGAGCATTAAATGAGAAAAAAACAAACGCAAAGCATCCATGAAGTTCATGCAATGTGAGGCAAGCCCAAAGGAATTCAAAAGCCCAAGTAAACAAAACTGCTAACCAGTGACCCAGTGGGAGAAGGGCAGTTCTGCAGCAGCTCTGATCCTGTGCCTCTGCAGCTCAGCCACTGCTTACAAGCTTTGCTGTTCGACCTACATCAACTCGGGGACAGACAAGAAGGAGCAGGAACACGTGAGAGGGAAACACCATCACCACAGCTAAAAGCTCTGGAGCAGAAAGAGCTGCAGTCCCAAAGACAGAATCTCTTTCATGACACAAGTTTGCTTAATACCTGGAACCAAGCTGAACTGATGTAAGAGCAGAAGGTAACTTTGGTGAGAGTGAAGGAGCAATGATAGAGTTCAGAACCCATACAAAGAGTAACAAGTAAAACAAGAACTCAAAAGCAGGAATTTTAACGAAGCAGAGAATACACACCGAAAACAGGTCGGTAGGAAACAAGGAAAGTTGACAATTTCTCTAAGAAACAGCACTGACACACCCAGTGTCCTATTGCAGCACATAGGAAGGCAGCAGGACATGACTAAATCATGAGCACTTCCTTTGATCTTGTATGAAGGGAGCATAGACCCCAGGTCCAGCTACTGGGTGTGGGGAGGTTATAAATGATGTACAGATTCAATAAAAAAGCAACAAGCATCTCTTTTATTCACTATCAGAGAAGAGAAGAGAAGAAAAAGAAAGTGTTAATGAAAAGGGACAGATGACAGTCTAAAGGCTGAATAATTTCTGGAGGACAGTTCATAAGTAGGTCAAGTGCAAGCATCTAACACTATGCTATTAAAGCCAATGGCATGAAAGCCAAGAAAAAAACCCAGAGGAATGTGTTTTCAAGCTGGCTGGTCCTGACAAACTTCTTCCTTTGAATACTTAAGAGAAGCGGCTGAAGCAATTCCAGTTCATGGAGAACATAAATCATAGAGAACAGAAAAGACTTAAGAAGTCTGGAAAGGAGAAACATGGTGGCTATCTCTAAAAAATTATACTAGAGAATTACAGACCACTCAGTTTAACTTCCATCGCAAGAAAAAATATTGAAACAAATAATCGAACTGTATGTAGAAAGCTAAAAGGATAAGTGCGAAGAGATGAGTAACAGACCCTGTTGAATTGTCAGAAAGAAATTGTGTCAAGCCAATTTAATTTCTTTGTGTGACAGGTAATGGGCCTTGGGCAAAGGTGACAAGCAGTAGATGCTATATATCTTGACTTTTAGTAGGATTTGTGACTGGTGCCTGTGATATTCTCTTCAGCAATCTCAGAAAAGCATGGTCTAGTAACTACTCAAGGGTAGGAATAAGACCAGTGTCAGCCTGACTCAGAGGGCCGCTCTCAGTGGTTTCTGAGATGCTCAGGGGTCTCTCCCAGTACAAATATGCCAAACATATTATCCTCTACATGAACAGTGGTGTGGAGTAGAGATCTGGTTCATAAATTATGTAGATGATACCTGACCGCTGAAAGCTAACGTTAGAATTGAAACAGATCTTTACAATGTGGAGAAGAACACTTAAACACTGAATGAATACAACAAAGTTCAATTAAAGCCTTTAACAAGGAGATGCAACCACATGGACAGAAGATAAAGGAATTAAATAGTCTAAAATTCTTCAAAAAGAAAATAATCTGATGTGGGCAGAATGTAGTGATTTACCAGCTGGACTTATCTGAGCAGTATTATAACATTGAGAAAAAGACAAATATCATGCAGACAGTAGGGATCTAGACACATGATATAATCTTTCCACTCTACCAAGCACTGAGTGGCTTCTGCTGGAATAGTGTGTCCTGTTTTGGGCATGACACTAAGAAAGATGTGGGCCATGGAATAATTATGCTTCTAGAAAAGGCCTCTTTCAGGGCAAATTGAAAGTCAGCAGAATAGAAGACTGGGGGAGTATGACAAGAACCTTCATTTATATAAAAGATTGTTTAGAAAGGGGAAAAAATTTTTGTTCTCCATGTCCAATGCAGACAGAGCAAGGAGTAACTGACTTAAATTTCAGAAAGAAGGACACATGCTAACTAGCAAGCAGAATGAAAGCTCTATTAGTAAGCTTGGGAAAGTACTAGAAAGTCTTCTTGGGAAGGGCATAGTCTTTCTGGTACTGGACAGCTTTCAAATAAATCATATGTCAGGAAGAACAGATGTACAGGTGACTGCATCAAGGTAGAGAGATTGGCTTGTGATGTTTTTAAGGACCCTTTGAGTTCCTATTTTAAGCCTCTTTGTAATTGTTCACTTTGAATGCTGGCATCAACCTTGCTTTCCCCTAAAAATGATGTTTGAGAGAAGCAATCAGAGAAAGAAATGTTTCAGGTGTATTTCCTAAAATGTGTTTTCTCTGTCACAGCTCTGCAGGATGAAATCACCAGCCCTCTGCCTTCTGAGCTCCAGTGAGAGACTGTGTCATACAAGGGTTACAATGGCATCAACTCAAAGATAGTATTTATTACAGAAAACTAAAACCTCTATTGTGATTCAAAGCCTGTTAACATGTGCTCTTATAAAGTCCCAAGCATCTAGGAAACATTTTCCTAGAGAGAGGGCATAAGCCAGTTTACGTAAAACAAGAGACACCGTTGAGTTTAGATTGAATGCGGTATCTCAGATTTCCATTGTGCAGACTGTCTTCGAATGTGTTGGTGGGTAAAGAGACATGCTGAGATCTTAAAGGAATACTTTTAAGCACAGTCTTGAAGAAATTGAATTAAATCACTCCTCCACACACACACACCAAGTTTTTACAGAGAGAGCTAACAATAAATACACAAATATCTATATAAGGCCTTCATTAAGATCACTTACATTTGGAGTTATATTTTTTTTCACTCATCTCCAAATGCCACTGATTTTCTACAGCAAGCCTTTCCAACTTCTTGACAACCAGGACAGCAGATTCTGCTAAGGCAGTTTATTTGGGAGGCTGAATGGTAAAAATACCTTACAGAACTACATACTGGCAGAAAAATTATCTTGGTGGATGCAGGAACTGTCCTTGTGACCACAGTGCAACCTGGAAGCTACCAAGAGAACAACCCTGAGTTCAAAGACAGAGACAAGGACTCCATCTTTAGGGATGGGGAACTGAAACAAAGACCCAGATTCCAAAACCTTTCCTGGGCTCTTCAGGACACACCTGATTTTGTGGATCTGGCTTCATATGACTTTAGTGCAGTTACATGAGAAAGCAGAGCATAGCTGGACCTGCTGTCACCCAAGATATCAAAGAAGAGACAGTTTCAATTAGCCCTGACACAGAAATAGTCTCATCCATACAAATATCAGAAATGTAGCAAATATGACAGAGGTCCGGTGAGGGCCTCCCCTTCCAAAAAAAGAAAGACTATGAGTTACCAGACACCAGGGAAACCCCAAGGGTTGGTGTCATTACAACTGTCCTAGCCAAATGGGACAATGACCACACAACAGAGAGTGCATCTCATTCACTGCTCTAGGAATTATGTGTGATTTTAGCATGGTTAAAAACAAATTTAGGCAATTATTACTGCCATATTTGAAAAGACTCCGGTTTCCAAAGGAAACTAAACCACTGCCAAGTGGTCTGAAAGCATAACAAGAGCCATGAGTGAGATCCATCCTGGATGTGAGGCTATTCCTCCCCTCAGCCCACTGAAAAAGGAACAAGGAAAGCAAGTGTCTTGGGTTTTGGCATGGCCAGGTTTTGGTAGTAGAGGAGGGCTACAGGGGTGGCTTCTGTAAGAAACTGCCAGAAGCTTTGCCCATGTCCAGCAGAGCCACTGCCAGCTGGCTCCAAGATGGAACTGGCACTGACCAAGGCTAAGACAATCAGCAATACTGGCAATACCACTGTGATAACATTTTAAGAATTAAAAAAAAAGTTATTGTGCAGTTGTAATTTCAGCCAGAGAAGAGAGGAGTGACTCTTCTTCCTGAGCAGCAGCAGGAACTGACCACAGCCCCATTCCCTGTCTCCCTGAGCTACTGGAGGGGAGGAAGTAGAGCTTGGAAATGAGGGAGGGTTGGGGAAAAGGTGTTTTTAAGATTTATTTTACTTCTCATTATTCTGCTCCCATTTTGATTGGCAATAAATTCAACTAATATCCCCCATTTGAGTCTGTTTTGCCCATGATGATGTTTGATGAGTGATCTGTCCTGGTCCGTATCTCAAGCCACGAACCCTTTGTTGGATTTTGTCTTCCCTGTCTGCTTGTGCAAGGGAGGGATAGAGTGGCTTTGATGGGCATCCAGCCAGGGTTAGACCTCTACAGCAAGGCAAGAAGGGAGAGGCATCCCCCCACTCTCCCCACAGCCCTCATACTCTGACCTGCAAGGGCCAGGGCTGAGGCTGCTGGCTTGCAGGCATGGCTGGCAGCTGAGGTGGTGATTCAGTGGGAGGTGTTCTGAGCCTGTAGGGAACAAAACCCTGACCTGCCCTGCCCTGTGCAACCCTCCTGTGTTTGCTGAGAGGCCCTGTAGAAGGGGAAACACCAGAGATGGTATGCCCAACTCCTTCCTATGAGCATGAGCATCTCTGAGGGCTGCTCATACCTACCTGCAAGCCTCTCTGAGTATCCAAAGCGCCACTGTTCCCTGCTGATTCCCTCTGCTCCCTGGAACTCCAGAGTGCTTCCAGGATGTCTCAATACCACTGTGTTAGGAGCATTTGATCAGGATGGACATGGAGATCTTAAAGGTTTCACCAGTAACAGGTCACAGTAATCCCCAGTACCTACAGTGTGGTTGGTGGCAAAGAGCTACAGAGCATGGTACCTGCAACAACCACACCACAGCACTGGAGACCAGGCCACAGAACAAACACGGAGTCAGAGACTTGCAGAACCCTGCAGGTTGAAAGGGGTCTCTCAAGG
Source organism: Cyanistes caeruleus (assembly GCF_971803275.1). Taxonomy (NCBI): domain Eukaryota; kingdom Metazoa; phylum Chordata; class Aves; order Passeriformes; family Paridae; genus Cyanistes; species Cyanistes caeruleus. Next base: position 91,608,863 of record NC_141703.1, on the reverse strand, counting down.
TCTCTAGTCCAACCCCCTGCTCAAGGCATGGCCAGATAAGATCAGTATTGACCCAGACTTGCCTCACAAAACCAAGATGTTTTTTGGCTTAAATCCTCTGCATCAGTGCATCTCTTCTGCTTGCTTGCAATGTGAGTCCTATTCTACCAGGACTGCTATCTGGCTTACATCAGTACTCCTCTGCTCTGAAATCTGTGAAAGCAGAGGATGCTTGAAATGCCACAGAAGGAAGAAGGTCCCATGACTTGCCTAGGATGCCTATACCAATTTAATTTCCTTATTCTGCCAGAGATTTCCTACAGTCACAGACACCTCCCATGGATACCCACCGTAAAGAGCAGGATTCATTTAGTCCAACATCTAGTCTAACATCCTACCTTCGAGAAGAATTTCTATTGTAAGCTCCCTTTAAAGGCTACAGAGAATGATCACAGGTCCAGAAAACACTGCATCCCAACTTAAACTAGGTATTTCATTTGGGTGGTTTGACCCATCTTTAGTCTCCCCCTTTCTATGCCTCCCACAAGAAAGGAAAAGGTAATTCCTATTATTTCACAGGGGTATTAAATACAGTAAGTATGTTCAAGCCTGCAAATACTAACCATAATCGAGAACATGGAAGAATCAGACACAAAAATTTTTGTTTTTCCTTATTCATCCTGATCACCAGAGCTGGACAAATTATTTTCAGCAAAAATTTGGCAATGTTTCTTCAAGAAATTTTGGCACAGACATTTTTGATTAATTTGTTCCTTATGCAAACGTACTCGAAACAAAATTGATGAGAACATATTTCAGCCCATGGACTAAACATAAAAATTTTCCCATGGCTAGAGCAAATTAAAAATTTCAGATGTGAAATGAAATGTGTTTATTTTTGGCAAGGAAAGGGACAAAACAACAGCATCTTCATACATTTCTATTTGAATAAGTTGAAACACAACGTCCTATCATAACTCTTCCAAGAATTCATATGCTTTTCAAAAGCTGGCTAGTAAATCATTTGGTATGACAAAGCAAAGTCAAATAATACTGATAATTCTCCTTGCTTGGATGAGTTCAGGCTGACAGGACTTTTATAAGCACATACATTTTTTCATTGCTTATTTCTGTGATTCCATAATTGTAAACAAAATTCATCCAAGAAACACTTCTGAAAGAAAAATAAGCAGAGTGTTGAAAATGAGACTTGCTGATATGCAGGGAGAGAGCCATGAAACACCACACTAGAGTGAGAAGACCTCTCAAATGCTGCAAGCCCAGGGTGCTCGGGTGGGTTAGGAAAGCCAGGGACAACCTAAGGCAGTAATGGTGGCCTGTCAGGTTTATGAATGAGATTAGAGGCAGCATGATAAAGCCTGTACAAAGAAATACCTCCCTGCCTGCTGTAGCAAGAATTACTTGGGTTTACTACTCAGGTTTAATCTCAGGGACCTGCAGAAGGTGCAGAAGTAAACCAGTTCTGAGCACCATCCTGCTGGGAGAGCTTGGTGCAAGGTCTGCAACCACCCCATTGCACTGCCTTCCCAGGGAAACAAACATTAGCAAATGCTTTTTTTATGGAATTCATTTGCCATAGCACATCCTGAAGACAGGCTGCTGGGGAGCAGAGTTATGACATCCAGAAACTGACAACAAGAGCAATAAAACCTGACATATATCATGAAAGCCAAGCTATGGTACTACGTGTAATTAACAGAGAGTGTAATTATTCACCTTGAGAAAGACTTTGATGGATGCCTCATACTTAATTCTTTTTTTCCTGTGTTTCATCTTCTCTTGTTCATGGCAGCTAGAAAGGCTAGCTTACAACTTTCAGCTTTTTTCCCTGTTTCTCATCCAATGAGGTTTTATCTTCATGGCTTGTAGCCAGACTTGGTTCAATCCCAGGCTGGATGCTCTGTCTGACCCTGGAGGTGTTTAGTTTCAGGCCTAGTTTTTGGAGCTGACAAGGCATTACATTAACACAGGATGGACTGTGATAATGGCACGTGCACTAAAATTCCAAGCATGCCCAGTATCACTCAGATGTCTCCAGGATCCCAAGTATACCCTTATGCAAAAGAGGATAATCTTCCTTTCCGTGACAAGAGTGTCACTCTTCCTTAGTGCCCACTGAACCCTGACACACATTAGAGATGAGAGTGTTTATTTCCCCCAAATTCTCTGAACTGTCGAGAAATATGAACAGAAAAGAGAGCATCAGGAAGAGTTTGAACAGTTGCCCAGTCCCAATAAGCTGCAGAGGAGGCTCTTATAAAGCTGCAGTACCATACACACGGTGGACTCGGTGCTGTTTGTTGGCGTGCACTGCTTTTGCATGGGAGGAGAAGCAACTGGGGAGGATTTGGCTCAGGCTCTGAAAATCAGAGAGAGAAGCTGCTACTATACAAAATGTGATCATTTAAAAACATTGCAACCATGGGCAATTGATCTAGCTGATGCACTGGGGACTGGATAGAAATTTAAGCTCAGTCACATGAATTTGAAGAGCTCCACAAGCCTTAAATGAAAGAGAAATTTGTAGCCTTGGGACAAAATGACTGAAGCCTTATTTAAAACCTATTGAAGGCAACTAGGATGATTCCACAGGCTTTTGGGGGCGTTGGATCAGACCCCAGATGGATGCTAACCTCTGAAGAAGAGGGTATATAATCTTCACACAGGAAGAGAGACACTTTAAAAGGCAGTGGAATGCACAGTTGGGCTCTGTGTGACTCAGTGATGAATGAGTGTCCATACTGCATCATTTCAGAAAGCCATAGATTAAGGGAATCCAAAAAAGAATCCAGAAGGGAAATAAAAGTTGCTCTGATAATCACAACCCCCTAGCCACAAACATATAAATATATAAATGCAAAGATGGAAAAAAAAAATAGAGTTGCAGCAGATACATTAAAACCAGGAGAGTCTGCACATTTAGAGAACAGAGAAACAATGGCATTTATATTTCTGTAGACAGAGAGTGCAAAATAAATGGCTCAGACAGGCAAGTACTGTTAAACATTAATGGCATGGCTGTATTATTTTAAATTGGGTAACTGCAACATGTTCCAGGGAAAATACTGGGACTTCAAAATGACACAGTCCAAGTTAGTAAACAGTGATGTGTGTTATAAGCACTACAGAATCCTAAACAGACCAGACAATCCTCACATCTCCAAACACCACTTTGATAAATTAATTGTTCCCATGTGATACTCATCTAGAAAAGGCACTGTTTGCCCTAATGAGCAGGAAAACTGAATTTAATCATAGGGAAAAAACCAAGCATTTATTGGTACAGAAGAACAATTTATAGTTTGAAAGAATTACATGGTTGTAACTGAGAAGTCAAATATGCTATGGATGTGTATCGATTCACATAACCGAAATGAAGCCATAAAGTCTCTATAGCATCTGATCAAAATCACTAAAGAAAGGACTGCTAAGATCTTAGTAGAAAAATAAAAATATTCCAAAGAATTAATGTAACACAGTCTTTTTTTTTTTAAGGAAAAAAGTTAGCTTGGGCTCTAAGCTAGTGATTTTTAATACACCATTTGGATACTATACAGTGAATTTAAGCAAAGGCCATTTGGAAAAAGTTCTGATCCCAAGGTATTACAAAGAGTAATTGCACAGATCTTTGAGGGATTACGAGATGTCAGACTTTTAATGGATGATGTTTTAATTTGGGTACAGGGAAGTTAATGCAAAGGAAGACTTTGGCAAGTATTGCAGGAAGCCAGAAAGAGATGCCGATCTAGTAAGTGAAGTACCTGGGGTCTAAAACATTGTGGCCAGAGTTTGGGCAAAGGTGACTTAACTGGGGCTCCAGGTAAAACAAATGCAACAGCAGGATATCCACCTCACAATGTAAATTTGCTCTACAGAGATTAATTAATATGATAAACTGTATTCCATTATTCATTCCAATTCTAACTAGGGCCAATATGTCCTTAAGGAATTATTAGAAAATTAAGGTTCCTGGTACTGGGGAGATTAATATGATTAAAAAGAACATGGAAATAAACAGTTAAAGAGGGTGACACTAATCCACCAGCTTAAAAATATCATAATGATATTTTCTGAGCAGCTGTAATAAGTGCTCATCTTACCTGTTTAGACAGAGATTTCTAAGCAGAACAGATAGAAACTATTGCCAGGTTGACAAAGGAGGGCTGGTAATTTTATTTGCTCTTCTAAACTTGCTTCAATCTAGATAAATATGAAAGATATGGAGAAAAGAGACTACAAAGCACTTCAAAGTGGTTGTAAAAAATCTTTTGCCTAATTTTCACAGATACTAAGCATTAGCTTGAGTTGGAAATGCAGACAGTAAGCACCTTGCAAAATCAGTCCATTTGTCTTTGGCATCATCTACAACTTCATAGATAAAGCTGATGATCTTTTACCAGGGAAAAAGAATTCAAGGGCACAAATTGCTGTTTGATGCTCAGTGTCTACTGCACAATGTTCCTAGCTTCAAATGTAAGCTGAAGGTTTAAAAATTTATTTTATTTCCATTTGGACTTTAATTGGATTAAAAAGTACAGAGCAAACATTGCTATCATGGCAGTGAAAAGTGGATAGCATTAACACACCAAACTGTGTTTTCTGATACATTTTAAACACATACAGTAAAGATCATATCAGCAAAAACTGAAATGTGGCTGTGGTATGGAATGAAGCAACTGCTTTGCAGTGCTGAAGCAGTCTGGAGAAGAAAAGGGGAAGAGATAGAAATTTTAATTGCAAAGAGAAGAAATTCAGAAAGTAGCATGTAATGACTTGCATTGGAATTCAGTGAAATTGATGTTAACATCCCTACTTTTATAGGAAATCTCACATGTTCTCTAATGGCAAAAAATGATCTGCACTTTACTTCTACATCCATCCAAAGGATTACTCCTCCATCAGCACTGGGATGCACAAGGTGCAGCTGATCAATCTTGGCTCAATTTTTTGAATTTGCCTTCATGGAGTTCCCACCTGGAGGTTCCCAAGCTTCTCATTTTTGGGCAGCTGACCCCACTTAACATTCTTTGTGTTGGAGAGATATATCATCATCATCTCCTACTAGGGGATATGGCATTGTGTCATAACATATTGTGCCCTTAGAGGTGGGAGAAGAGAAGCAGTAACCACGGTTTCAAGTTGGCAGTGTTCACAAGAAACATGAATTTAGCAGCTTTCAACAAATGTCCATATCACACAAGACAGAAAGCGTGATACCTGCTTGTCAGACTCACAGGACTGTGATAACAAGTCAAGATCCAGTGAATAAAATACTCTCTGTGTGAAGCCCAGCACTAGTATACCGGAAGATCTAATAGAATGGGGTAAAATTAGCAGGCCTGTAGGAAATAAAGGGTATAAAGTTGTCAGGGTACATAAAGGATACCAGTCATTAGTTCTGAAGTACACTTGGAAAACTGGTGAAGGGAGCCACAGGCTGGGAAAGTTGGAGGTGAAGGGTGCTGGGCAGAAGGAGACTCTGGCAGAGCTTTTCAGCATGTGCTTGTTTTTAATCAGCTCTGTTCATCCTCTGGGTTCATAGACTGTGCAGTTTGGGGACATCTAGATGAGCAGAGAGGAGCCCTACAGCCCCAATTACTCTGCTTTGGTATCTGTGGGGCCTTTATTGTAGTGCCTTTAAGAAGTCATCTACGAGATTAATGCACAAAGCCCTCTGAGCCACTTGGTGTGGCTGAGTGACACTGAGGAGCAGCAAGCCCTGTGCCAAGGACAGAGGTGTGCAGATCCTGCTGCAAAAGCCAGTGGCCCCCCACCTCTTGCTGTGACACTATCTTTTAGATATTTTGCCTTCTCTCACCCACTTATTCCCAGTCACAGATTTCTGAGGCTTTTCCTGATCCTCATGGAAGAGGAATTGCAAGTGTGTGCAAGTTCAAACCCTCTGCTTTGTGGCCTTCTCACAGTCTTGTTTCACTTTCTGCACCCACCTCTCCATCCTTTTTCTTTCCTTCCCTTTCCCCATTATTGTGGTAAGAGAAGGAAAGGAAACACTTCAGAAATGAAAGATTAGTTTGCTGTATCATAAAGATGAGCTTAGTAATCACTTTCCTTTAAGCAAAGAATTAAAAGATAATAAAAGCCCTAATTAAGGACCTCGTTAGCTTAACTAGATTTTCATATGCAAAGTGATGTTCACCACGTGCTGCCGCCGTCTGAAAATGCTGCCTGGCACTACATGGCAAGCACCTGTGCCAACTCCCCAACTGCATTTCCCTTCTTCATTTCAGTTCCCTTTCCGTCTTTCCCCCTCCTTTCCCCTCTGTGACAGGGTTCAGCAGGATCAGGCTGATGTGGGGCTGCCTTGCTCTGGGCGTGTGCAAGACAGACTTGGCATTACCTTGTGAGCCATGTGACAGAATGAGAGGCAGAGATGAGACCAAAGGGCAGGGAAAGATGAAGGAGAGCAGATAGGACTGATAAGGGCTGAGCACACATAGACCCAAGAGGAAGGCAGAGGGAATACGTAGGAAGCCCACGGCCAGACTGGTTTGATGACAGGCGGAGATTATCCAGGTGGAGGATCCATCTGAGTCAAGCTGAGCACAGGGATGCTTTGGGTGAGTCTGGATGCCACAGAGCAGAGCTGGAGGGAGGAGATGCTGGATGGGGCTGGCTCCCATCTTGGCTCCTGTACAGAACCTAGTTATGATTTAGGCAAAGACTTGTATTAAGGGTTTGGCTTCGACCTTCACTGGAAACAAAAATGGAATCCTTAGAGATACTGTCCAAGGAGCCTTCCAGGGCTCTGTTTTCAATCCCACATGGCCCGCAGTACAGTCTGGCAGGTGGACAGGTAGATGTTTAGGGATGTGCTTAATAGAAGCAATTAGGAAATCATTATACCATAGTAATGTGAGCAGATGAGTGAACAAAATGACTACTCGCTGCCGTGTGAGAAATCAGCGTGGCCTGGCTGAGCAGAGAGCTCTCGGCTCTCTGCAGCACAGCCAGCAGGCACTGCCCAGCAGAGGCCACGGCAGAGCCAGGAGCCGGAGTCCGCCCGGCTGGAACAATCTGATAAATTCCTACAGCTGGGAACTCAGCACGAGATGGGAATCAGGATTTTCATCCTCGTTAAAACTGTAATTGGAGCCTCATTCTACTTCGTTTAGAGCCTGCTGTGAACGTGAGCAAAAGCTGCAGGGTGCTAAGCAGGGAGGTCACCCCGGGGCAGTGGCGAGCAGCCAGCCAGGAGCAGTGGGAGGCTGGAGGGCGCACACCGAGGCAGAGGCCAGGCTGGCTTGTGTGCATCTCCTGTAGGTATGGAAAGGCCCCTGTTGTGAGATTCCCAGCTTTCAACCCTTTGTTTTGTTTTCTTCTTTTTTTTTTTTCCTTTTTTTTTTTTTTTTTTTTTTTAATTTAGAGAATAAGAAAGCAAACATGGCATTTATGAATAGAGATGGCTTTGAAATAGAACCTCAGGGCTCAGCCTTCAGCAGGTCACTTGACCTGAAACCTAGTGGACGTCAGCCCCCAATCTGAACCACCCAGTGACACAATCTAATAGTCCCTACCTCAGCTCTGAGACCAGGGCAAGACTTCAGGAAATCTGATACAGCATTATTAGGCTGGAGACTGCGTTGATCCATTTGTTGGCTGAGTATTTTCTTTGTTTAACAGAATGGATTCTTGTCTTTTCTCTACACCAACATAAGACTGGCTCAATAAAGGGTATTCATTTCGGTTGCAAACAGAGATGAAGGGCTGTAAACCAATTCCAGATGTTTCATCCAGCACTCATACCAACTCCTGCTTGGGCCCATCTCCAATCATCGCATGTATTCATGCAGTAGAGGAAATGGCTGATGTGCCTTAAGTATAGTTTAAAATAATCAGCAATAGTCAAATTACTTCTGCTACATTATCAGTTGCAAGTAGGGAAATTCATTAGCAAGAGTCAGACAAACTACCTTAATTTGGCCTTCTCCCACTTTCCACCTCGTGGACCAACAAGTGTATCGTAACTATTAGAACAACTTCAGTGAATGTTACAATTACTCATGTCAAATGAAAATGTAATGCAGTTAACGCGCATGCTGGCTCCCCGCTGCTACTGCTGATGATTATTGCTATTAGAGCATGACCAAACAGTCATTCAAATATAAACAGCAGATTTGTTTTGATTGTGTTCGTGGCCCATTTTACTTGCTTTCTGCGAACATTAACACAAATGGCTTTGGTTTGCAAGACTGTCCCCAGGGAGAGAAACGAAGTCAGGAGCACCATGGTGCTGACTTTGTGTATCAGCTAAACTACCTGCACTGGAAGATTTTGTGTGGCTCTCTGGAAAACTTGACAGCCGTCTCATCAGAGAGAAAAAGCAGAGCTAGGCAAGTCTGAGTGCTGGCCGGGTAAGATGAGTACACAGTACCTGAACAAAAAATCACGGCAGTCCACTGAACAGGCAGCGCTCACATTCCTGCCAGTCATTCAGTAAATGCTCAGGAATAGCAGTTACGTCAAAATGGGGTACCCAACTCTTTGGCCATAGTTTCTGATCCAAAGACTGCTAAAGGAAAAGGTCCTATTGACTTAAATGGTTTATGTGTCATAGGACTAAATTCACTAAAAGCTCTGCTTGCTGTGAAAAGATTACCTGATTAAGAAGATTAATTATTATTATTATCGCTCACATTTTTGTGTCACCCTTTAGTGGAATTCCTTATCTCTAAATCAGTTTCCAAGACGGGAGCTCTTGCTCTCTCCATCTTGTCTGAGCTGCTTACTTGCCTTGTAAAGCCAAGAGCTAATCCCAATGGCCACTGATGCGATTATGTTGTGCAGCTGACTGCAGAACTTCTCCTTTGCAAAAGGACAGATGCGGAAGATGGCAATCCCAGGATGCCAGGGATCCAACTAATTACCTAACTGCATCAAGGCCATGACTCTCGCCAGATGCTTTGATTACAGCTCCCGTTTATCTCTTCTCCAGAAGCACATGCTCAGGAATATGCACACTGAGGAATGACTAAGAGTCTTGCACAGCACAGGACTGACCTTGAGGCCAGGCCACAGACTCCCAGCTTGCATTAATTCTGACAGGTTTGTGAGGTGTCAGCCTCCTCTGAGGAGCACAGTGCTCTGGGGCAGGGGGAGCTGCTGCTTGGTGCAGAGAAGACAGAAAAGGGCCAGAACGAGGAAAAATTAGTAAGAATGCAGAAATGCAGTCAACATATACTCTTCAAAAGCCATTTTTTAGTGGCAAGTTATATATGAGATAGCAAAATCTCTGGTATATAAAAGACGACAGAAGACTTCTGGTTTGGATGGGAATAGGGAGCTTTGAGGAGTTATTCACATATTGATTTCTAGTACCAGTTTGAAGGAAAAGTTACTGTCTGAAGCATGCTAAGAGCAAAGGATGTTTGGAGCGCTTCCTCTTGATTATTCTTGTTTGTGTGTTTCTTCACACAGAAGAAGACAGGTTTCTTCAGGCTAGAGCTTGGATGATGGAGAAGAAATGTGACTTAGAAACACAAAATCATGAGCATCATACATCAAGTGAATAAGAAAGATCTTTCACTATGTCTTCCAGTGGGAGCAATGGAAACTCAATGAAGCAGACAGGTGATGATCAAATGCAAAATAGAGCAGGTAGAGCAGAGTTCAGCTGTGGAACTCATTGCCACAGGACATTGCTGTGAGGCAAATCCACAAGGAACTACTGAGCACAAAGTGATTACTACTCGCTCAGGAGGTCACTGGGCTCAAATCACTGAAGGCTCAAGGAGTGTAACAGAGAGGTATCATTAGTTACATCATATACTTACAGCACTCGTACATTTTCCTCTTGGCAGCTACTATAGGTCACTGCTGGAGACATATGGGGGAAAGGCAGCTAGACAGATTCTTGGTTCTGCCTGGTATGGCAGTTCTTATGTTACTGACTAATTGGGTGAGCTGTATGGCTCAGATCCTTAAGCAGGAAGTTAGGCATGTCTGTGCTTAGAGAGCTATGAAATTATGTGTTTCTTTTTCTTTTTCTTTTTTTTTTTTCCCATTGCATTTCCTATTCCATGTGCCCAAAGACCATCCCAAAGAACAAGTAGGAGCTCCTGGAGAAGTCTGAGAAAAAGCAGTCTCACATCTACACATGACCAGGATGAGGTGTGATAAGGGGACATCATCATCGCCCACATCTACGCCCACTCATTGATTACCAGCAGGAGAGGGTGTGTGAGCAGCAATCCTCCTCTATATAAATTCAGAAGCTGAAAGTGCCAGCACAGCATGGAAAAGTACCCTGAGGATGATCTTCCTATATGTCAGTGTGAGTGTAAGATAGTACAGGCATGCACAGAAAGTGCAAGTGTGAGATAAAGATTTGGAGGTGCAGAGGTATCTACAAAAGGAAGAGAAGAGAGAGAGGAGTATGTTTGCAAACATTTTTTTACAGTGCACGCATTTTAGTGTTTATCAGAATTCATCCATCCATGCACTCTACAGGAAAGTGTAGCCTGCAAGGCAGCAGTTTGTCTGAAATCAGGTGTGTGTGAGAGTATCTTCCAGGACTGTGCAAAGGTATATGCACACCAAAATACCAAATAAGCAAGCAGCAGAGAGCAGCAGAAGGGTAAATTTCACAGGGCTGGGGAGCAAGGTCACTCCCTGGGTGGAGCAGAGGAGTATCTAGGAAGCAATCCTCAAGGAGACTTTTCCTATACAGGCAGAGTGAAATTAATTGCAGTCATAGTGCTTCTGTGAGCAAAGCGAGGTATTCCAAGCACACAGAAGAGGAAGGCATCTGTCCCACTCAGAGAGCAAAGAGTTGAGCAGCTGAAAATACTTGTGTCAAATCCCCACTTAGGCATCTCTTCCCTTTCCAGCCCTTGTCCTCCCTCCCCTCCCTTTCCCATTCATTTCTCATTCTGCAGCTCTTCAGCACTAGGCCCTTCTCTTGATTAACATTTCAAACCCATTGATAGTTTGTGCTGGCTTAGACAAACTAATCATCATTAGCACTCCAAAAACCTGTCCAGCTTTCCCTCCCAGAGTCACAGGTGCCACCCTCAGCTGCTTGGTGAAAAAGGAAAAAAACCACCAGCCACAACATGCTCTTGGCAAGGCCATCAGGAGGTACCAGCTCGCAGCCGTGGCAATCAAGCAGATCGCAGTTCCCAGGCTCTGCGCTCCCATGGATCCAGGTTGCGGATAAAGCACTGGGCCATCTAGGAGGCAGGCATCAGGCAGGCTGCAGGCATCTTCTCCTCTCTAGGTCTTACAGCAATGTGCTTTTGCACTCTGGAACCCGTGCTGGAAGCACATCTCACTTCCCAGGGAAGAGCAGAGCCCATGTGCTAGATATGGCTGTTTTCTTCCAGCCCGGCCAAGCTAGAGAGATGTTCATAGCTGGGGTTTGAGTGGGATTTGCTGGGCCTGCTGTGGTTACTGGATTCCAGAAGTCTAGGTGCTTTTCCCAGTGACCCATTGACCTGTATCTCTTCTGTTTACAAAGCACAAGGAGGCAGAAAGTAAATACATAACCCAGGGGACCAGGAATGATGCAAGAACAGGTGTCTGACGAGCTGTCCGTGTCTGGCCTGAGCTGAAGCCAAGAGTACAAAGGCCACAGATAAATGCAGGCTACCAGGAGGAAAAGAGTGATGGGTTGGAAGATGCTCTGCGTGACACTTGCATACAAATCTACTACTGAACTGCCAGGAAGGCTTGCATGTGCTTCTTTTCCTTTTTTCTGGAGGCACCTAAATCCTCCCCATCAGACAGGGTCATTCCACACAACAGCCGTTTTCAAAGAATGACATTGTGCCCTCTGCAGTGGGGACCAGGTGGCAGTAACACTGCCCTGGGGATGAAGGCTGTAACGGTGCTCACCTCAGCTAATGCCATCTGGGCCCTGGAGAGCACTCAGGACTGCTCCAGAGACAAAACTCTCCTGACAGCAGCTAAAAAGAAGCAGGTTTGCCCAGCACACCTGTTTTTCAGCTGTGATAGAAGCACAGGGGTAAACATAACACTCAAGCACACATCCTCTAAAGTCTGCCTTGGATTCAAAATTCATTTCAGTCAGACTAACATTAAAATAATGACTGGGCAATCACTGGGAAATTCCACACCACTGGAATCATCGTCCCTTGGGCAGCTCTCTGGGCCCTCATATGAAACATTTGTTGAGTACATATCCATGAAGAAGCTCTGAAATGCCACTAAGCCTGTGTGCATTGGAGTCGTGGAAAAGCCACCACCTCTCATGTAGCTGCTTAGCAGCACACGCAGAGCCTGCACAGAGGCCATACTGGAGAAAAAGGGATTATTTATAAGGCTACTATAACCTTCCTACTAAAGCCCAGAACTAATGCCGAACAGCAAAATAATGGAAGAAAAAGCTGCCCCATGCCTCTGGAACCAAGGCCTGTGGAAATACAATTCCTCAAGCAAAAACCATCCAGGCAGACTGGTTGGGAGATAACACACACCCGCAAAACTGCACAGCTACACACAGGACACAGCGAGCATCCCTAAGGCAAATCCCCTTCTCCCTCACCTGCTCTCCTGACATTCTCTCCAGCTAACACTCACTTTAGCAAATGCTAGCATGAGGCTCATCTCATAATTTTACATGCCCATTATCTGACAGCAATGGCAAACTTTGCTGGCATGTCAGGTACAAGGGGTTAAGGTAAGACAGGAGGTCAGTGCAATCTCAGATATTACTTTAGAGGCTCCACACTCTTCTGCTATGTACCAGGAGACTGGCCCTGCAAGTGCATCCTGCACTCGTGTTCCTGTGAGGCGAATACTCAGGCATTGACAACATTTAAGACAGTAGCAGATTTTCACAAGTGAATTTGTAGGCAAAAATATGTTGCCATCTTCCAAGGCCTGTTCAGGCACTGACAGTCACCCCTCAGCTATGCGACTCCCTTGTATCTGCAAATATCCATTCCTCCCACACCCCCACCAGCTTCCCTGCCCCAGACCACTATCTTCTGAGCTGAAAATAAAACACCCCTGTTTATGGCACATTCGCGTGGCTTTAAAGCTGAGCCCAGAGGCTTCTGTCATAATTCCTAGCCTGCGTGGCTGTAAGCAGCGAGAGGCTGGGGAGAGGCTGCCAGCGGCCGTGACAGCCGCTGTACAGCCACACGCACCCGGCTCGGCCGAGCAGCGCCGGCCGCAGGCAGCAGCGCCGGTCTGTTGCAGGATGCTGTCAGAAGGGGGCAAAATCCATCTGCAGTCGGTGCTTGCTCCCTGCTTTTGCTGCGCTTGCTTTCTCCCTCACCCTTGCGTCCCTTCGGCCCGGAGCCCTCCGGCACGCTCCGGCCGGGCGGCTGCCCCTACGGAGGGGACACTGTCACGGCCCTCGGCAGCACAGGCTGCCAGGACAGGCCGCAGCCTGGCAGAAGAGTGTTTGGGGCCTGGGGAGCTCCCCGAGCCCCAGACAGCAGCCCAGGACAGCAGCAGCTCCCCCCATCCCGCCTGTGCTGGCAGAGTGGCCCCAGGAGAAGAGGGCCGCAGGATGAGGGCTAGCCAAGTGTGTGCTGAGGGCAAGGCCAGGCTGAGCCTGAGCTTCTTATTGCTGAGATAGACGGCTGCTGGTGCTGAGAGCAGCAGAAAAGCTGATGGCAACTGCAAGGAGGGTCCCCAGCAATGGGTGAGAAAAATGGAGCAACAGGGATGACAAACTCCCTTTTGTGGAATGGGGTCAGATCCTCCTTCAACTTGTACATTCTGTAGCTCAAGAGACCGCAGATAGAAAAGGTGTCAGAGGTGGGACGGCAGAGTGTCACTGGGCTCACCCTCCCACCAGATTTGGGGCAGGAAACCACAAAAGGGGTTTGGAACTCAGGGAGCACAGAAGGCTTCCAAACAACAGCTTTAAATCCTTCCCCACACTACTTTTGGAGTCGGTTTTCACTTTTAGAAAAGCCTCAGTGCCAGGGACACCATCACGTCTCAGTGCACTGTGGCTTTCAAGTGCCTGTGATCTAGTAATATAGGGATGGTTGTGGGGTGACTTCTACCAATTAAAGAAGTCTGGAAAAACGGGAACATGGAAGGAATAGGACAGCAGACAATTCCTCTCAAATACTAGAAAACACACCACTTCCACCACCCCCTTTTTTTTCTTTTTCTATGAGTAAGCAACATTTTTTCTCTCCTCTACTCCTCAGCTGGCCTGATGAATTCTATTTCTGTATACATCAGTGAGTCCCTTCTCCTTACATCATCTGACATGCCTACAGCCAACTCCTGTGAATTTCCTGCAAGTCTTACTATAGCTGGCAGCTGCCCTTGAAGTCCCTCAGATAGCAGACTTGCAAAGTTCACTGCAAAAGAGCTTTCACTTCCCTCCCCCGGTCTTCTAAGCTTGGCATTTGAGGAGAGCAGGGGAGGAAAGGAACAGAAATGGGGGCATCCCTAAGCCCCAGGCTGGCTTAACTATTTCTTCTACACCTGTGGCACAGCGCGGAATGACAGATATTATCCTTATCTCCATTTTCTCATGTACAGCACGGCCCCAGAGTGACACAGGATGTTTTGGGGCTGCTACCATGCTGGCAGTGGGATCACTCTCCTTCACCTGCCAGAAAGGTGCAGTGATCTCTGAGGAACCCTGGCAGCAGCCACACCGCTGCTTAGGAAAGAAAGAACTGCTTGGTATCTAACAGAGATGGCAAAGGTAGGCAGGATGAACTAAAAGCCACTGTACACCAGGATCATCACATGGAGGGTAGTAGACTTGCTGTGGGACCTCAGGAGGGCATGGTCTCAGTTTCAAGATTTTCAGCTTGCAACAATCACCTGACATCAGCCCTGGGGACTAGCCAGTCACAAATCCATGAGATAACCCATCTGGGATATTTCCTTCTCTCTCGAGCAGCTCCGAGGCTCTGATCAGGATGAGAGAGGACTTATTTTTACCTGTCCCTTGGGACAACCCCCTCCTGAAGTTCTCAGGCTGGTTAGGAGAGAGGTTAGCAGAGATACTTCTAGATCAAAACACCAACAGAAAATTGGGAAGGCCTAGAAATCCCTAGCCATACAGATGCCTGCTTCACAAGGCTGGGCCATGGCTGGGAGTCCCTGCATTCAGGTACCTTAGCAAGCCTGTACAACAGAGCTGGGGAGATGGAGGGAGTGAGGAGAGGGAGGCACAGAGCTGGGAATTGAGGACTTTCACGCCCAGACTCTGAGAGCACCCTCCTGACATAACACCCCATACGCAGATGTGTGCAGAAGAGAAGTGTGTGCAAGCTTAACAGATAAACAACCTGAGGTGTTTTTTGTTTCTTGCACATGGGATGTGCTGGAGCAGGGAGATTTTGTACACTTTGTTAATGTAGTCTGCAGCCTATTTCTGGTGATCTGAAGTTTTCCTCTCTTTAAAACATTCCTCAAGCAGACAGCAGCCCCCATGTAAAACAACTGTTCACAGCAATTACAGCAGTCAGAGAAGGAAAAACATTTCATACCTTCAAAATGAAAAACTCTTTAGGGAAAACTATTTTAACCTGAGGACACCAAAAGAGGGAAAAATAAGTGCTAGCCTATGGCAAGCAGAGGATGGAAAGGCTTGGCCATATTTTCTTAACCCCACAAACCACCCTACATACTGACAATATGTATATGGCAGTATGGCAGTATGTGGCAAAACATCCTTGTCTGTCTGACTCTGTCCTTACTATGCAAGAATGCTTACATTGTAAAAACTTGGCAAGCATCTTGTTGGCCATAATATTTAAGAACAATATCCTGAAGAAATTCCATGCAAATAGTTACATACAACTGTGTTATCACACAGTATCCGAGTCCTAATGTGCCCCACTAAGTTGCTGGTCACTCTTTAGTCTTATTGTCAACTATGCAGATCTAAGAAAAGATATACAGATTAAGCTGTTGCTTTGGGGATTTCCCCCCCTCATTTCCAGGAACAGCCCAAATTTTTCATTTAGACTTTAGTTAGCTATCCTGCTGAGAAACTACAGGTCTCTCTCCTGGAGCTCTGTGTGAAACAGGAGAGAAATGGCAAAAAACATTTTTCCCATTTTTCCATCTGCAAGCGAGCAAAACTGACTTGGAGTCATAGAGAAATCAGAGCAACAGAGGAGGAAGAGGCTATTTTTATCAAGTCACTTTTTCTTTCTTTCTTTCTTTTTTTTTTTTTTTTTTTAAGGCAAGAACCACATTTTAAGCTGATAGTTCCTATTTTTCTCTAAATTCTCTGAGGAACTGGCAACGGATGGCAGGGCCTGACCTCCAGAAGGAAGTAAGAGCAATTAAGAGGATAACAAATCCAGGGTCATGCAGGAATTTTGCAGCTGTCACTGTGCAGCACATCAAGGGCCCCACAGACCTCACAGTGGGGCTGAGGACAGGATTCTTGTTGCTCTCTTTGTAGCTCCTGTGCTGCCTGACTGGAAGGAGGTACTCCACCAGCCACCACCTGTAGAGGAGCTGTAGAAGAGGCTTGGCATTCCACAGCTGCATCCAGGAGAGAGGGAGAGAAAGATGAAGGATGTTAGGTAATGAAAGACTAGTTAAGTTAAGATGGCTGTCTAAAACATTTCAAAGAAATTAAAGAAAGGAGAAATTAAGAAAGATGTTGAATCGTAAGCCTAATTAGTGTAGCAGTGTAGTTATAGTCATGATAGCCTAAGGATACAATTAGACATGTCTAGAGAGGGAGGCCGATCTTGTTGTTAAACCATAAAGGTAGGGGACAGGAAAATACCGGTTGCAGTCTGGTGCTGGCTCCTGGATGATTCTGATGTGTTGCAGGGACGCCTTGTGACTCCAGCAGGAAACCTCCAGTCTCCTCATACCTTGGTTTCAATGTTTACAAGTGTTTCTAAACAGGAGGAATTCCCAAGACCAACAGGCATTTTTATGGCATTCAACCACCAGGGTCCCTTTTAGTACACCTTGGACTTGGAATTGGATATCTTAGGGCAGAAGCTGCTAAGAGAAAGCAAAGCTGGTTGCCAAAAAGAGTCAGGAGCAATAAAACACCAAAAGATGTCCTAAATTAGCATGACACACCCAAAACAGCTGTTTTCTAGTCTCAGGTAATCACATCTCATTTTTGTGGAAGAGATGCTGAAGGAGACACAGCCTTTCACTTTGATATTACAGAATGGCATTCCTTAAGTACATTGACTTTGCTGATGCTCAGTCTGAGCCTTGGTAAAACAAGCAGAGATGCCACGGTGTGCTGGCATCATTCACACCTCGGCTCTGAGGGCCCAGCTGTTTGTCAGTCCCTCTCTAGCCAACACTGCCACCCTCTTCACTCTGCATTCACGGGAAGGAGCTGTGACAGCACGAACAGGAGGAGATAAATCGGAGATTGAGGCTGACACAAGCTACGTCTCTACAAACCTTAGCACCCAGGTGCCAGGAACTCAGCCTACCCTGTGTACAGCATTTGGGAGAGTGCAGGGCCAGCCCCAGGCCAGCAGCAGCCTCCCCCAGCAAGCCTCAGCAGCCTGCCTCAGCCCCCACTTGGCATGGTTCTAGCAGCGTCCTTCATGCCTCCACAGGCAGCTGCCATGGGACACGAGGCTTTTTTCCCCCAAAACACAGTGGTGAAACTTTTCTAGCATGTGGAAGTGAGAACTTGTGGGATGCAAGGGGAGATGCTGGCAGAGCCCTGTTGCAGAGAGCCAGGAGAGATGTCTGACTCAGTGACACCTGACAGAAATGAAGTCCTGGCTTACGCCAACATGAACCCAAGGCTTCTCAGGGATATACTCAGGAGCATCACAGACATCCTGACAGAGGATTTGCCGTGAAAGCAAATACCATCCAGCGACTCAGGCAGGTAAAAGGATGTGGATTGGTGCCATCCCCAGATACATGGGCATGGGCAGAAATGCTGCATGGGCCCTGGACTTTGATCCAGCCCTGAGGGGTCTCGGCAGGAGGCAATGTTTACCACACCACTTCAGTGCCAGCTCTACATTGTCCATGGCATGAAATGACTGACATGCTGGCGCACAAAGGTAAAAAAGGACAGATTGATTTATTGATCAAGGAAAGACACAGTCTCCTTGACAGAGATGCACTGTCAAATGATGGCAGGACGTGCTGCTAAAAGCCCTCCAGATTGATTACTTTACCTGCCACCTGATCCTTCATTGCCCTGGGCTCTGGCAGGTGAAGAGCAAGAGAAGATTTACACGTGGCTGGGAGTCAGAACAGGAGAACACGCAGGAATGAAAGCTCCAGGGGTCTGGCCAGGACACAGTGGCCCTCCCCTCCTCCACCTGCCACAGGGCTGGAAGGTCCCTTAGCCCATGGGCCAGCCAAGGTGGCAGGAAGACCAGCGAAACCTCATTGTGCAGCCAACCGAAAGTGGCACTGTGGCAGGTAACACCTGCACATCCTGAAACGCTGCCATTTCCCTTCCCCATCTGTTCCCTTCTCTAGGATTAAACCACTCTGTCTGTACGATTATACGGCCTGTGCCTGCCCCGGGGATTGTGGAGAGTGCAGCCAGGCACTTGGCCTGGTACTGCTGTCAAACCCTGCAATGCAGGCACTCAGCCCCCTGCAGGAGGTAATGCCACAGCCCACATCCCAGCACGGGACATCAAGCTCTGCACCCATGGAAAATGGCCACTTCATCAGCTGCAGCAGGTTGGTGCCAATCCATGAGGGAGCTCTGTTTTGGGGCTGCAGTCCTGTGTCACTCTCAGTCAACCCTGAGGCATCTGGAGTGGCTCTCTCTCAAGTGTGGGCTAATGACAATAAACCTAACCTAAGGAGAGAAGAACATTGGAAAAACCATTTTCTTTAACTTCTAGGGTCCAATTTACTATTTTTGCACTAGTTCCCTCTCCACTCTTGCTTGAACAGGATCCTCACCTATGTGACAAGAAGTTTGACACAGACTTTCTGTCAGTTTGCTCAGGAGACAGCCTGAGCCACATTAGGGAAGAGGCTGGGCCTTATCACAGCAGCAATTCAAGGCAGCCTGCTTGTGACATGACATGGATGCACCACTCAGCACTACATCAAACCCCAAAGTTACTCAGGTGGCCAGGTCCCAACTTCACTGCACAAACATGTTGAACTAAGCATGTCACAAATGTGTAATAAGCCTGTTTAGAGAGATGTAGCATGAGGAAGGCAGTAGAGGAGAGACATAACAAAGAGTATCCCTTAAATGATTCAGTGCTGGCAAATTTACCAGGAGCAGCATGTTGGGAAAATGCCACTCCAGAGCTGCTCCCATACCTGTTAAAGGGCTTGATATTCCCAATACATGGCAGCTCTATCTTAATTCTGTGGGCAATCTGACCAGCTTTGGCTGCCCACCAAATCCAGATGGCTCGCCACCTCTCTTGTGGAAAGTGTAAATAATACAGCAGACCAACCACAGGAAAAACAGTGATCCCAAAAAGGCAGAGATGTGAGAAGCTAATTTGACTTTTGAACGAGCATCTAAATTAACATCCTCCCAATAGCCTCTTTTTTGGACTGCAGCAAATGCCATGAATGATTGAAGAATGTCCAACCCAGACACACTGAGAAAGGCAGGAGTACAACAGGAGGTGGCGTGAGGTCCAGCTGTGCACTAGACAAGGCAGGATAACATTTTGATGGACACAACTGATGTAATCTGTCTTTACTTCTGTAATGCTTTTGACATGGTTTAGGCCAACATCCCTTTTGATAAATTGGAACAATATGGGTTTGATGGATAGAGTAGTAGATGGATAAGGAATAAGGATGGATGGAATAAGTTGCACTCAATGGATTAGTGGCCCAAATGGAGATGAGTAACAAGTGATACTCCCCAAGGGGCCATATCAGGCCTGGTACTGTTTGACACCTTTATTAATGACATAGAAAGGTTGAGTCCACCTCAGAGAGATTGTACACGACAGGAAGCTGAGGGTCACTATCTGCAAGGACCTTGACAGGTTTGTGAAGTGGGCCTGTGAGAGTCCTATGATGTTCAACAACACCAAGTGTAAGGTCCTGAACCTGCATTGGGGCAATCCCTAGTATGAACACAGATTGGGGAATGAATTAATTGAGAGCAGCCCTGTGGAAAAGGACATGGGGATACTGGTGAAAAAAATACTAGGTATGAGCCAGTAATGTTCTTTCCCAGCTCAGAAACCAAATTGCATCCTAAGCAGCATCAAAAAATGTGCCACCAGCAGGGCAGGGGAGGTGATTTCCCCCTTGACTCTTTTCTCATGAGACTCCAGTTGGAGTACTGCAGCCACCTCTGGGGTCCTTAGCACAGAAAGACATGAGCCTCTACCACTGAGGCTAGAGGATGGCCACAAGAAGGGCTGGAGCACCCCTCCTATGAAGAATGGCAGAGAGGCTTTGGTTTGTTTAGCCTGGAAAAGATAAGGCTCCAAAGACACCTTATTGTGGCTTTTCAATATATAAAGGGTGCCTATAAGAAAGATGAAGAGTGACCTTTCACCAGGGTCTGTAGTGGCAGGGCAAGTGTCAGCAGTTTTAACCTAAATAATGGTCTCATCCAACACAAACCATTCTGTGACTCTGTGGAGTTCTCTAATCCCTTATGCTGGAGTTCAGTTTGGCTCTGAGATGTGAGACCATCTCCCAGCCCTGGGATTGAGCAAAGCAGTGAAAAGGAATAGTATCAATAAGAAGGATCATAATTCTGTTTCTTCTTTCACTGGCACTTCTATTCAAAGAACTTGAAATCTTTTTAAAGCAGTGTGAGATTAATCTCATTCATCACTTCATCTCATTCCCTCCACATGTCACAACCCAATTTCACCCTGAGCTCATACATATGTACAGTTGAGCAACAACCAATTTTGTGGAAAGATGGTGATTTGAGTGTTTCTGGTTTTGGAGGTACCTGGCATCCCAAAGCTAGGTCCCCATGTTTGCAATACAGCATCTCAGCATTTCATGGCAGAAAGCGGTACGACTTCCTGACTGGGCCAAAGGAACTGGACCAACAGCTTCTTTCTCAAAAATTTTCAGTGAAATGTGTTTTGGATTCTGCATCTCTTTGACTCTAGAGCTGGAGAAAGAGGTAACAAAAGGAAGCCAACTAGAAATCTGCCAACATTCATGAGAGCAATAGAAGGGGAAAATAATATGGTAAAATTTCCCTGCAATAAAGCAATGTTTTGCCTGTGAAGGGATTTCCATTGATAATCTTAGAGATGGGAGAACAGGAACAGAGGGAGACATCTGTCATCATATTTAATGGTGCTCCTTGTTGTACAGTTTAAATAATTAAAGAAGATTCATCCAAGTAGAAAGAAAGATAGGATTAAGTAAAAAAAAAAAGGAAAATGGAGAAAAAGATCCTAGGCAGTTGTGTAACTATTTTCCCCCTGGGCCTGGGAAATGTCTCCACAAAGCAATCCAATACACTGCTTAAGATTCAAACTATTGCTTGCTAGGGAAAGGGAGGGAGGGCAGAGGGAGAATACTGCAAAAACATTTGACTACATCTGCTACCCACTCATTATTGTAATAGAGAGAGGTAGGGATAAATCTGACTGCATGTGTGAGGGCAGCAATTGGTTGTTAGGTTTCAAAGATGCTATTACACCCTGGAGGAGCAGGGACATACACAGGTGACATTCACCAATTTCAGTGGGGCGGAGGGAAATCACACATTGGAATGAAGTTAATAAGCAATGCAGAGGGCAGGGTCCATGACTGCCAATCTGATTTCTATAATTGGTGTGATTACTACTATTGTAACTTAAACACAACAGCAAATCACTTGCTTAATTGAATTTTCTTTCTGTGTGTGGTTGGGATGGGGGAGGACACAGAGGAGGATGCAAATTTCTCCTACAGCTGCGTGTGTCTTCTCAACCATGAGACAAGCAGAGGGGTCATGGGGTTGGGGGGCAGCCCCAGGGACAGAAGGGGGAAGCTTAGAGGGGCCTAAGGCAAAGCAGGGCAGCTTTACATGCATGGTTTTCATGGAGGAGGATGCTCTGTGTTTCTAAACAGTGCCAAACACCTTCACTGCACTGAAAGTGACAATTTTGCACAGGATTTAGTAAATGCCTCACAGCACACCATGAGATGATAAAGCTTCTCACTGAACTCCTGGGGGGTCAGGCAAATGGCCATGCTGCATCCAGTGCTCCCACTTTCCAATACATCCCCTTCTACCATCAGCAAAAGCCAGAAAGGAACATATTTTAGATCAGCCTGTGGGATCTGTTTATTCTCTGCAGCATTTTTTCCCTAAAAGACATTTGCAACAGCCAGGAGACTCTCGAGGAAAGGAAAAAACAAACCACCACATTGTCCTCTGAAATGCTAGGAAAAAAAAAAAAAAAAAAGACCTAAAAATATATGTTATCCCTGTGTTGTGGCATTCCATCTCTGCTATATCTTACTTGGAGATTCACACAGGGATGACAGGAAAACAGAGCTGCTCATGCCCCCTAGATCTGGACTGGAGGGGACACCTACTTGTCTCATTGACTGTTTTCAGATGATAACACATCTGTTTTCAAGTGCTGTTTTGAATCTTTCATTACAGACAGACACATCAGCACCTTCATACTTTGGCAGGCTGAAGAGTAGTGGGTTTTTAACTGGACCAAGCAGCATCCTGTATTTGCAGGTTTTGTACAGGGTGTCCTGTTGAGGGACGGTGTAGATTCAAAGTGTGGATTCAAAACTTCTATGTCATCCTGTCTCCTCTGTGAGACTGCACAAAAATATCTGCTGAATTGATTAAATTCAGTGCACTTGAAGTATTCCTAATTCCCTGGATGAGAAATGCTCAGGTCTGCTCCAGAAAAAAAGTAATAGAAACAAACACAACACAAATGAGCAGCAAATTTTGCTATGCCCAAGATGCCAACACCACAACACTTGCCTTATGCATGTATTTTCATGCATGTATTTTACAGCATGCTACACAAACTGGGAAGCACTGCTTTTTGACAGGGATCCTGAGACAGGTGCACAACCCAAAACTGCAGGCAGGGCTTTGAGCAGTGCACCGTTCTTCTGACCATACCCAGACCTTGGGCATCTGTATAACTTATTAAGAGCCAAACTTGATGTACCTGTCTCATGGGAGACTTCTTCATGAGTATGTTGAGTAAGACAAGAAGGACTTGAGGCATAAATGAAACCTTGCAGAGGGTCTTTCCATGAGTGTTTGGGTGGAATTTTTGCAACTTCCACAACTCCAGCCCTAGAAGTCATTGTTTTGTTGTTTTTTTTTTTTTTTCTCTTTAAACTTATCTTAATGTAGCACAGAAAACCAGGGAATGGGGAGGGACTCTGGAAAAACATGATCCCTGATCCCTTCAATAATGTATCTCCCCTACAGCTGCACAAAAATAAAATATTAATTTATCTGATTTGAAACAGAAAGAAGGACAGAGGGGGAAAAATTGACTGGGGCTATGCAATGTTTTCATCTTATATTTATGTTTATGTTCATACATAATGCTTCCATGTATCATCTGTTACCTTCCACTCCTGTATCTGCTTGTCACTCCACATTTCCTTCCTTGAGAAAGGAGACAACAAAAACTGTGCTGTGGCCAGGGCACTAGTGGTAAAAATTATTTTTCCTTGAGAGCCTTAGGTTGTATTTTCATGGACTTCATCAGAGTTCTTACCTATTTGACTGTCACATCAAGCCTTCTTCATGCCCTGAGCTTCTAAGAGGACTGAGAGTGAGGATATATGAGACTTCTTTGTTACCTAGAGAAGGCATGATGACTTTTGGAAAATAAGCCACTTTCACACCATCCCAGCTCAAGGAAAAATGTTAATATGTCTTGATGGGATACTAAAGTCTTTATGATGGTATAAAAGCACTAGGAAGAGACATAAGTATGAAGCATGTCTTTCAGATCAGATTTGGGAAATGGGCCTCCAGTAATGTTAGCATTTCAGTTGGGAAATGTGCAAATACAGGCCATTTATCATCTTCAGGTTTTTCACTCTGTCCAAATAGATATCTGTCTAAAATAACATGTTCTAAACCCCAGCACTCTCCACTCCACAGGAGAAAATCTCTGTCATTCTACAGAGTCAGTCCAGTTTATCCCCAAGGTTATGGGGAAAAATACCTATTTTTTTTTATTTATCTCAGTTTTGAAATAGGAAAAGAGCCCCAAGGAAGTCCCACTATTAACAAATAGGGCAACAAAAAGGTAACAAAACTAATGCAAAAACATTTTTCTTCCCCCACAGACTCAGCTCTCCTGTATAAAAATTATCAGCCTGCCCATCTATTCCCATCGGAGAGAATCCCACTCCAGCTGCACTAGCACTCAACAAATGGCCTGTCAAACAGATGGGCTTTGCAACAAGCTCGTTAGGTCTTTCTTTTTAAAGACAGCCCTACTACATGGCTAAGTTTGGCTTCTGTTTCACCTAGTTTTCAGAAGGGCACATGCATACAGATATATCTACAGTACAAAAAAAAAAAACCTCAGCATTGCTAAAACATCAAGACTGAGAAATCAAGCTTAGAAGTCAAGCCATTCCATATGTTAAAGTTGCTCCTGCACCATTGATTCTAGGCCATTGTACATCCTATTTATCACACATTATATATGAAATTGTACATTTCACAGGTAAAATAAGAACAGAGAACCTATATATATTCTAGTGTGCAATGCAATCAAGTTAATGTTGCAGAAAAAACCCAAGCTCTTGGAATATTCTCAATTCTATCTTAGATTTATATTCTTAATATTACATTACATTGTAACCTTATGCTTCCACCTATATCTTTGTTGTATCTGTTTCTTATCTTTTCCCCATTTTATTCATAGTGTCTGCAAAGCCTTACACAGGCACTGAATTTGTATGCACTGTAAGAAATCCAACAGAGGGTCACTGCTCAACATTTTGACTGTAAACTTGCTGGTTCTGGAACTCTCCTTATTGTGTATTATTAGAGGGCTCTCTAACCTGGGTTCCTGACTGATATTTGGGAACTGTAATTTCCACAACAGCAATTTTAATCAGTTCTAATTGAAACACACTGCTAAGCAGATTCTTAATGCTTTGTAGGATCTGGACTTTAGATCACAAGCTTTCTGGGGACAGGAACAGTTCTTTGATATATTTTTGTACACTGCTAATAGTGGCACCAAGGCTTCTAAGTATCATTACAAGACACACAGTAACTTAGTGCTTCAGCTAGAGACAGATGACAGACTGCATTTAGATTGTACTTTTCTTCTTTTTCATGACAAGAAAAAAGGAGTCAAAACAATATTGCTGTTTCCATAACCTGAGGCCTTCAGCAGCAGAAGAGCTTTAAAACTGTACAGTGTTTACCACAATTTTCTATCCCAGTTACTCCAACCTCTTGATTATCTAAGTGTCAAGGGTGATGCTCAAGTTAAGAGTGAAGGTCAGGCCCTGTAGTGTGTCCAAGATCTCCAAGAGTGGAGCAGCTGCGCACTTTGGCCTCGAGAACTTGTGACTCTTATCAAGCACAGATAATTGCCTTTAGCTTCCAGGGTATATCAGCTGTATACAAAGCAATTTAGTCTCTGTAGGTAACCAGTCCTGGTAGGTTCAGCAGTATAATTCTCCACCTGACTGCATGGCTAAAATGGCCTGGCAGTTAAAAGGCCAAGATGTTCACCTGTACATTGCTTTGATGTCCAAGTCAGCCACTTTTCCACTCTTTTAATACTTCTGAATAATGAAAACGCCAACATCTTTCTTAATCACAAGTAAGATGTTTGAATTGGGAAGCTGTGCGAGTCAGGATTCTGACATGCTGCTGGTACTGTGCGTAATTGCAGAAGTGAGCTGTCCTATGCCATCAGGAAGCAGTGACACACTGCAAGTCATGCCTGGATCTTCCAGCAGCAAGGCTAAATGTCTCAACCAGCCTCAATTTTATTTTACATTCAAGGAACACTGCAGAGAGAAAGAAGAAAAGAAAAACAATCTCCATGAAAGAGAGCCAGCAAGTCTCTACCTGAACCGAGACACAAGAGAGCAAATGCCCACAACAGAGAGGGAATTTTCTGTCAGAAAAGATGCAGAACACAGAGAGCAGGTGGCAAGGAAGACAGATGCTGAAAGCCAACGGTGAATGGGTGCCTTAAGAAATGTAATGCTGATGGATGGGTAGACAGATGCTAAATATGTAATCTCCTTGCAGATGGACAGTAACATGCAACAGAAATGCTATCAAGAAGGAAATGCTGCATGTTTGAGCAGATATCTGTAAGCACAGGGAATCAATGAACGGCTGTATCTTTGGCTTTTTCCATTTGTGTCATGTTTAGCCTGAAACAGAGACTTGAGTTGAGTTACCCAGTTCATGCTCTCTTTCAGTCATTCCTTTACCACACACCTTCCTGTTCATGTCTGATAGTAAGTGCCAAAGAGCATGGATCTGTAGACATTTCCAGATTACCAGGGTGATTCAGGTGAAAAAAAGAACCAACCATCCATGAATCTTCTTGGTCCAAGCAAGAGGCAAATCCAAACCCGATTACTTCTACCTTTCATGACTTCCATACACTCATTCTAAAACACTTCTGTAGTTTTAAGCCAAATAGAGAAGCTGCTTTCTGACTAATACTAATGGAAAGTTCCTGGGAGAGTGTGTTCTCTGCTGATTTCCAGATCCAAGAGATGTCTTGATAAATGCTGAATACTCCCTGATATTTGGCAGTGTTTCAACCAACCTCTGAACCTTGAGAGCAGATGGCAATCACCATGATATTCCTTCATCCACAGAGAGCCCAAACAAACGTGTGCAAACCATCAAGACTCTCTAACACATCTTTTGAAAAGATGGCAGATGCTACCAATCCAGTATGCAGCACTTCCTCAGAGCTTTTCCTCTGACACACACAGAAACTAGATGAATGGCAGAGGAAAAGCATGTGCAGCAGCCAGCCTAGCAGAAAGATAAACCAAACAGCAGCTGCAGGACCATTTGTACTTCTGGGAGTTAAAATGTGTGGCTCATTGCTATCCACAAGCAAAACTCATCAATGCCATTAGCAAGCACAGCTCTGCTCAGTCAGATTGTGCTCATTCCAGTGAATTTTTCAGTCGCTTTTCTTGTACACAGTTACGTGGCCAGCAGACCCTAAACTTCCCACCATACGTGGCTTTGTCTTGCCATGAAACTTTGTCTGTACATTCTGTGGAGATGGGAGTTCAGAACGAGAGCAGCTGTGTTCTTTTCCTGTTTTGAAGTTAATGACAGATATCAGCCACTGCCTGTACCAGCTGGTGAATGCCCATGTGTCAGCAGAGCTGGGTGTGCTGGAGCTGCAATGATTTCTAAGAAGAGATGGTTTCTAGACAGAGCCCCTGCAGTGGTGGTTCCAGTGTCCTGCAGGACATGATACAACTGCCCAGTACAGACCAAGCCATTAAGTGTCACAGGCCTGGGAAAAAGCATTTCAAAACAGCCAGGGAACTACTAGTTTTCCCATGTAACCCCTCTTTCCCTAATGGGTAGTCTTCTCCAAAGGACCCCCTGAGAGCAGGCACTTAAAACTATGCAGCTGATGAAAGCAGAGACTGCAATCAGTTTTCCCAGCACCACAAGACCAAACTGTAAGGGAAAAAGATGCAGAAGGATCTGGAATTTTAGTTCAGATCTCTCTGCCTTTTTTCTCCTGGGGCATCCCCTGACATGGCTTAAGAAAGAGAAGGTGGGTGGGCATGGTCTACTGTGGTTGTCCGTGTGTCATGGAAATGGAAGAAACCTCTCATAGCCCTTCTCGTCTTAGGACTCAGAAAGAGATTGAAAAAAAAACTTCCTGAAGACATAAGACAATGACTAAGGAAAATATTAGTTACAGGGAAAAAAAAATAAAAATAGTGGAGAAATGCAGGAGAAAACTAAGAACCAGAAAATGCAGAGCTAGCTGTGTGACAAGAATATTGGCAGACACAACAGTAAAGACAACACTTGTTTTTCAAGGTATTTTAAAAACTGCAGACTTTAGTGTGTGGGCTTAATAAGTCTTTCAAACAATCTTAAACCATTTATCTTCCTTATTTTCCTGCCTCTTTCTCTATTCCTTTCCTCCTTCTGTAGGTTTTGGGGCCTTTTTAAATTTTATTTTTATTTCTGGGTTTTTTAGTGAATCTTTACCTTCCTCCTCTTCCCTTATATAACACTTTCCCCCTTTTTTTCCAAGCACATGCTGCTCATTGTCTCACCCTCCCTGCCCATCAGAGGGATATTTGTAGGAAGGCAGGGGAACATGTCTGATCTGAACTTGTCAGGGGAAATTTGATAAATGTCACGAGAATGAAAGACGATAGAAATTTAAGAGGTTTCTCTTTCCCTCCTTTCAGTAACTGTGCCTGAGGAGCCATAGCCCCCCACTGCCGAGCTGACAAGCTAAACAGAGCTGAGAAACGAACTGTCACTGTTTGGATGGGAGAAACTGCAAATAACAGTGTTAGTGACTCAAAAAGTCAGCACTGCTGCCACAGAATTCTAAGAGGGACATGCTGGGTGCAGCTTTGAAGGGTTCCCTCCATGAGCTACCAACCCTTATGCTATGTTTTTAAAAAGTGACAGGCAATTGAAAACCTTCATTTCGCCGAGCGGGTCTTTGGGTTTGCCTGCATGGGAAAGTTCTACCACTCACATGTAAGTTGAGATTTTGAGAAGATATCCTTGCGCCCACTAACCCCACCAAGTAACTCATCCTCCCTCACGAGCAGCCTCATTCACCTGAGCTCCTCCTGAGCAGCTTTCCCAACAGGCTGGGTAACCCCAATCCATCACCACAACGACAGCCACCAAAATCCTCATCTCTCACTACAACTGCACGACCACATGGACTAACCCTTAGGCTCTAAGGTCACTCTCAGCACCAATCCAAAGAAAGAAATTTGCCAGTGTCATGGATGTGCTGTAATCCCTCTGCTGTACGTTGTATTTGTACACAACCTACCCAGCCATTCCTGGTGGAGGCAGAGGCAGCTGTATGTTGGTTTAGCTGATGTGGTGGGAGGAAATTCTCACTCTGTTAAACACCTGTTATATTCTGTCGCAAAGGAGGCTGCACTTTGGTACCGGTACAAATATCACGCACGTCTGCTGTAAGGAACTTTGGGATCAATGAAATGAAATGAGCTTCTGAAATATATGCTAATATTCCAACTAGATACATAAACCAGAAGACTGGGTGGTTTGAAATGTGGTTTATGAATATGCAACACTCAATTTGAAATAATTGTGCAGTTCAACAAATACAAAAAGGGGAAATTTGGGGACAGACTCTGTTTGGTAGTCTTGTTTAATTGGCTATAATTTCTACTTCACAGCAGTATGGATTTTAAAATGTGTCATAACCAGAGTTGGGAAAGTTATAGAATCTGTATTACAGGAGAATTTTCCCCAGTTAAAACATGGTTTCTCTCACTATCAAAACCCCCTCTCTTTTGCATTTGCTTTCTGCACTCACGTTCAGCAGTTGGGAGCTGTTCCCATTAAACGCTGGCACAAAGCCATTTCCAGCTTGCCAACCCACGTAACGGTAAAGGGCAGAGAACAAAGAAGAAGCTCAAACATATGCACACATTCGCATCGGAAGTTGTACTTTATATTGCACCAGACACTGCTGGCCACAGCAAAAACAAAGAGCTCCCAAAATCTCCTGCTGCAGCTCTGGTTCCAAAGCAATCACAGAAGTCAGTTGCATACATAGAACTGTGTAAAATGTTTGTGTGCACAGATGTAACTGGGCACGCACAGGTAACCTCCAAACTCCCGCACAGACAAAGACATGCTCAGATTTCCTAGGAGTGATACTTGGGCACAAGCCTGGGGAAAGGAAAAACCTTTAAATAAGTTCCAAACATAGTTATTCTGTGTTCTATTTTCATAAATTGATTCCTCTTCCAGAGAGAGTAAAAGCCACTGGTTTCTTCATAACACCTTCTGGCTACAGGAAATGTCCTCAGCAAATCATGAGAACAAGGGAAGAGATCTACCAGCAAAGGTAGATTAAATAGCAAACCTCTGATACTTGCTGTTCAACTGACTTAAAAAAAACCCCCAAAACATAAAATGGAGGGGGGAAAATAGAGAGAAAGAAAGAAGAGGAAAAAAAAAAAAGAAAAAAATACATAAAGAGCCATACAAGTAAGCAAACAATCATTCCTTGAGAAAAGTAAAGTCAAGGCAACTGCCCTCAGCTCACAGACATTTGTAGTAGACAATGCAAAACTGCAGAGCCAGTGAATCTCTGTGAATTATCCTTCCAGGTCTAACCACCAACTTGATGCTTTCCAAGGAAACAGAGACCACCTTGTTTACAAGAAAATAGTATGAGGCAAGTGAGGGACAGAAGGAAGCAGGCAAAGGGAGGAGAAGCAGTGATGATAGGCAGATTATTTTCAATACCTAAGTATTAAACTTTCATTTGTGCTGCCTCAGAGGACTTGGACAGGTGAATGCAGTGTTCTGTTGCCAATGGAGAAGCAGCACCTGAAGCATCTGGGGTGTTTTTGCATGTTGGTTTGATAGGCTGCCTTCTGCCTCATTCTTCCACTTGTTTAGCTCCCTTTTTCCTTGATGCCACAGGTGTGCTAATGGCATTGGGGTTCTCCAGAGCCGGCACAAAACTAGTTAGGGAGCAAGGGAGAAGAGCTGGAGCCCCTGATGCACCTCAGAGTCACCACAGCCCTTCCATAAGTCTCTGTCACCTATCTGGGCCCTAGATTGTCTGGCTATAACAGACTCAGGGCCAGACTCCACAGATGCTAGGGAGGCAGGTCAGGAAGTAACGCTAAGTGTCCTGGCTGCTGCAGGAGAAAGGGAAAAGGGGGGGATAATTAAATAAATATACCCCTGCTTCAGTTTAGCACCTTCTGACTTCACATTTCACAGTAATTCCAGCGTGTTCTTCCACAGAATTGCTCTTCAACGCATTCCTTGGCCCACATATACATACTTCATTATCCCTGACAAAGTGCAGCTCTTTGCACATGCTCTCCCTGAATTCCAGACACAACTTTTTCAGTCAATTTAAGCATTTTGTTCTAGCCCATTCCACTAGCATGTCTACAATCCCATAAACATTAAAAATAAGAGCTTCTTTGCTATCCCTATCATCAAACTCGGGAAAGAAAATCCTGAGCAGTGACTGCTGTAGGACTGAGCCCTGCCACTCCACAGATTTCCAGTTTGACAGAGAACTGTTGGTAACTCCTCTCTGAGCACAAGAGATGTTGCAACTACCCTTTGGTATTTCAACTGACCTCCTCTGACTCGCTTATTGGGATGCCACAACAGTGTCAAAAGCCTTATTAAAGTGAAAGCATATCAGATATTTGGCTGGTTAGAATGGCATCAGTTCAGCCAGATCTGCCTTAGGGCACAAGGATGCACTCCTCTTGATGTCACTTCCACCCTCTGAGCTGACCCTGCAGCACAAAGATCTCAGGGTGGCAGTGCCTCAATGCAGCATTGTACCAGATAACATGGACAGGTTTGCCTGAGGCACGGCAGCTTGGTGAGGAAGGGGTGCCTTTGACATGCAGGGAGAGCCAGGAGACCCGTGAGGGGAATGTTGCAATGACGTTTGTGAAACAGAGTCAACTGCCATGCATTCGAGGTTTCCAGAAAGATTCAAAGCGCTAAAAGTGCAAGTTCTCACTGTACATATTATTTTCTGGGAGAAAACTCTGCATTGCCATTAACACCAAAGTCTTCTGCCATCACATATCAGTAACTAGAGAGGCATTTGCTGAATACTTCTCTCTCCCTGCCTACCTACCTGTCCTTCTCTTTGGAGGATCCTGCCTTTGTCTGGCTTACATACCGAAGTCTGTTTACTTGAGAAGGAGAATGAAGCTGGAGATGAAATTCCTATCTATTGCTGAGCTGTTAAGAGCATCAGTGAATATGTGCTATTAGTCTATTTTAACCTAATTTATTGTTGAACATACAATAACTGTCAGAATAAATCATCTGTAAAGGCCAACAAAACTCCCCTTTATCTTAGAGAACAATGTTGCTGAAAACCACTGGCAGCCTTATGCATTGCTGGCATTAATTTTAAGCCTACTTCCCCAAAAATCCCAAATCAAAAGGAATTCACCCTTGCAAATGCATCTTCTTCTGAAGACGATTTTGGATGTCAAAATCATCTGTGTCCTCTAGTTTACACAGCCTGTTTCTTATCTGAAACACTTATGAAGTGCAGAAGGATTTTCAAGGGTTTCAGATGCTTCACCACCTCACTTTCTGCTCTACCAACCTTCTCTGCACCAACATCTCCAGCTCCTGCAACAATCCCTAATATCAAGTAGCCCCTTGATCTGGACTATGCTCCAGGCAACCTCTCACAGGGGAGACATCAGTCCCTGTAAAGTACAGGTGGGCATTGATCCTGTTTCCCACACAGTGAGCAGTGCCTGCTCCCTGGGGCTCACTCTCTGATTCTCCTATTATCCTGCCAACTCTTGGACAGTTCCACAGCTTTGCCCAGGAAAACCAGTGACAGAGCACTGGGCACAGGAACACCAGGGCAGGGACAGGGAACAAGGAAACCAAAACTGCCAGAGTGGAGGAGGAATGTTTGGACTGAAGCCAAGCAAAGCAGATGATGAAGAAAAACTTTTTCTAAGGAGGGGAAATATCTCCCTAATCTTTCATTTGCTTGGCTTTTTGGTTTGTGTTATTTTATTTTTTTCTCTTGTTTTTAATCTTGTGTATTTTCAATTTCAATCTCTCTTTCACTCCTTCTCTCCTTTTTCTGCATATATATATTTGCATTAGTGCCACAAGAAGCAGTAGAGATCTCTAGCAGAGTAAACTGTTCAGCACAGCAACCTGATAGCTGAGGACATCAGCAGATGGGAAATGCCACTGCTTTGAATATTCTAACCTTAGTTCCCAAAATCTGGGCCACAGTTTTAAAAAGCTGGCATACATTCAAAACTGGAGTATTGCTTTATCAGTAAGAATTCTTACCTCTTATCCTGGTGCAATTTGAGATAGCAGCATTTTTGACCACAGCTTAATGGTGGGACATTTTGTGCTAATGATTTAATTGCAGGCACAAAATGAATTACCAGGCAGGCACTGATTAGGGGGTATAAAAATTGTAAGAATTGTATCTAAAGGCAAGGCTTTTTTTTTTTTTAAAATAAGGAAGAACTAGGAAAAAAAAAAATTGAAGTGTAAAGCATGCACCCAAATGAGAACTTCTGCCTCCCCTCCTTCTGGAAATATATCAGTGAATAACATAATTTCATTACTAGGTAAAGGCAACAGGGCCCTCTGGTACATAAAGCTAGAACTGAACACCTCATGTGATGCAAATTAACAAATCCTGCCCTGGGATGCCAAGATCAGCACCTGCAAAGGGATGTTTGCACACCATAGTGCTGCTGCTGGTCTCCAAAGGCAGCAGTAGCCAAAGGAGCCAGGCTGTGTGCATGGCAGTGTGCAAATGTATGGAAAAATGTCCTGGTTTCCCCAAATGCTTCCAAGGCCAGGCACCTAACACCTTACATTGGAGGAGACTAAATCAATTTAAAACGTGACTCATAGTGCACTTTTATTTCCTTCCATTTCCTAACCACTTATCTGACTGCCCTTCGGCTAATATTCAATTAGGCCTTAATTAGTTGTTAGCAGTAACTAAGTTGGGACACCAAAAAAAAACCACACCAAAAACACCACCTCCTTTACTGCTGTGCTTTCCAATAGAGCAGAAGGATTAGGGCCATGGATGGCCAGCTCTCACCTTGTCCCTTCTGCTGACTCCTCAGATTTAATCACAACACCTGGAGCTGTCCAGCTCTCCCAGTTCCCCAAATGGCCTTGCTCTGCAGAAGCTTTCAAACCAGAGAGAAGATTACAAACCACCATTGCCTTGGACTGCTCAGATCCCCACTGCAGTCCTACACCACAAGTGGAGCCACAAAAAGAGACCAAACCAGGCAGGAGCTTGAGCCCAAGCACCAGGCAGCTTCCCGGCAGATGAGGATGCTCCTAATCCTCCTATTCCCATATCACCTGCTCAAACTCTCTCTTCTCCCATCCTCTACTCCCCAGTTTGACAGTGCAAGTAAACCCTGACCTGCAGCCACACCAGTTTATTAAGCTCCTTTCCAGTAAAAATCAATCCGTTTTCTTCAGCTGTGGAGCAAACCCTGTCTGTGTCAGGTGGTGCCCTAATACAGATGTAACACTGTTTCTTTCTGCATTTTTTATATTTGTGTTTCTAAAACAGTCTGGACACCTGCAACACCTACCATTTTATCAGACACAGTGAAAAGATGTGTTACAGACACGTGCTAGTCTCTCTTCTGAGAACTTTACTTTTGTTCTTTCGTGTTGCTTTTCTTTGATTTAATAAAGGCATCCAGAACAGAAGTCCAGGTCTGCTCTTTGTGCTTGAACACAAACAGCAATGTTGCCATGGATTTTTTTAAACTCCAAATGAAAATAAACAAACATAACTTGGCAGTGTTTGGAATAGAAGCTAGTGAATAATTCACAATGAATAATTGATTTGTTGAATTTAGCTTGGTGGGTTGGTTTTGTTTTTTTTGGTGGGTTTTCTTTTTTTTTTTTGTTCTGCTGGTGGAATGTGCACTACCAGATGGTGAGTTCAATAAATGTATTTGTTTTTCCAATTTATTTGATGGATTCCCCCCCACCCAGTCTCCCTCCCCTTCTAAGGTGAAGTCTGAAATTCCAGATGGTTTGACTAGTGGCCAGATAAGTCACAATGTATTGTTTCAGCCTCCTCTTTAGAAAGGTGTCAAGAATGATAACAGGAGTGGGAAAAATGCATACAGGAAACAGAAATGAAAGGAGGGGGGGATGTTTGTGTCAAAGAGAAGACAAATAAGAGGAGGTGTGATAAAGTCTATGAAAAAGTGAATATTATGGAGAATGGAGGTGAAGAACTAGTTTTCTTTCTTTATTATGCAATAAAAAATGAGCAGTTAATGAAGCTGAAAGGTGGTGATTACAAATTCACTAGTGATTTTTATTTTTTTTTAACAACACTGAACCTCGAAAAGAGAACTCACTGGCAAATTGCATTAAAGCCAAGAGTTTAGCAAAGTGATGCAAAGAATTGCATGTTTACCTGCAGAACCAAAACATCAAAATATAAATTACCAGTCCTGATGACATGGACTATATTACCTTATGCTTTAGGGAATAAACTAATCATTATTATTGATAAAGATGTGATATTATCCACCAACTACAGTAGTTCCCTTACTTTTCAATTGAAAATCTGATGCTGCTTATTGTGATAAGTCAAATCAGGGCTCAGGGGACTTCAAGACTGATTCTCTTTGACAATTGCTAAGGCTGGCCAAATGAACAAATCCTTCTATCTTGAATATTCTCTGTGGAGTTTTTATGATTCCGTTTCTATGAATATTTCCACAATGCCAAACTTCATTTTTTTCTTTTCTTTCTTTTTTTTTTGGGGGGTCATACAATTAAATTGGCCAAATATGTGTAGAAGGGGGATTTTAAAGTAGAACTAAGTGCAGCCAAAGCATAGTCACTGACAAATTTGATCTGATTGTTCATAAAAAGTACAGTTTGCCTTATTTACCAGCAAGTGCTACATGGTGGGAGAAAGCAGTTAGCATTTTGCACAGGGTGAAATCTCACTAATTACATTGATATTCATAGTAGAAGGGTATTCTTTGACTTCAGAAAAAACACCTTCAGGGGAATAAAACTTAATTTTGCAAATGTTTATACAGGAGAGTCTGTGGTGCACAGCTCAAACCTGCAGTAAGACAAAAGCACCTGATGATCTGAAAGTGAGAGTTGTTTAGGAACAGTAAATAAAGAAAAGGCAAAACAAAGAATTTATGCTAACTGCAAAAACACAAAAGCACAACAAAGCAGCAGTAGCAGAGAAAGGCACATAACATTTTAAAGATGTGTTTGTTCACTTATGGACCTGAATCTGATCCATCTGAAATTCATGGAAACTTCCCTTCTACTATGAATGAACACAGCATCATATCTGAATCATTCCCAAAAGGAAAATCCTATCCCATCATGTACCAAAAGTATCTCAAGTATCATGCTGGAATTTGGCTAAAGTCTGCAAAGAAGCAACTGAAGTGAACCATATTATTCATCTCCACGAGTTCACAAATCTCTGTTTTCAACGAGCCAGTATCAAGGCCTCCATAAACTTCTGCTATCCTTCTGCTCTGCTTCTGCTGACTCAAGCTTCTCCACTTATTCTCCTGTGGGAGCTCCATTCACTCACATTTTTTTATATTTCATTCATATTAGAACACAGAAATACAGGCTTATAAAAAATATATATTTCTTTTATTTTTATTTTTTTACCTCAGCAGTTTCTGTGTAAACTCAGAGTGATCTAATGGGCATGCAGTGTACAAACAGAATGGAGGAGGGAGATGGGGATATTGTTATATAGGCTCTATCAATCCCACCAAACAGTATTTGCTCCAAACCCAACTCCTCTATTGCCTGTAAACAAGCTTGCTGTCTTCTCCCTTGAGGTCCTGCAGCACTCTGCCACTGCTGTCTTGCTTTCATCTTCATTTCCTACTCCAGTTTGTAAAAACTAACACCGCAGACCTGGCTGTGTGTGAGGGCACCAAAGATGGGACTGGTTTAGTGGAGATTTATTCCCTGCTGTTTTATGTGCCTTCAGCTCACACTTTAAGTGCCTCTCACAATGAGATCCTCACAATCCCAAGCCTGGGCTGTTTCAGGGCTCTGCTTAGCCCCACTCTAGGGACACTGCATCCAGGCATCTCTACACTAGAACTCAGGGGCTGCTTCCCATTGTACTGAGCCACCCTGTACCCCTTCTCTTCCAGAACTTGGAGACCTCTGGAAATGCACTACAGTTCCCTGCCTGTCAGAATTCTTCCCAAATAAAAGGGTTAGAGCAAAGAAAAATGTGCATGCAGACCCCTCCTGGAGAGCTCACTGAGGACCCAGCCTGCGGCACACAGCAGAAACCAGCCCTCCTAAGCACAAGACCTGCTTTTGAGCAGATGAGCCATAGACAATCTGAGTTAAACTTTCTCCTTGGGGACATCTGAGCTCCAGAAAATGCCCAGCTCACAGATGACATGAGTTTTCTTGGCTCAGTCATCTGGAAGGGTGCCGCTACAGGGCAGAATTAGGGAGCACAGCCAGAGCCACATGTTCTGAGTTTGGAAATAAAAGATTGCTCCTTCTAGCTCCAGAAAGGCCAACAAGGTCCAGGCATCAAGGCCCTTGTTTTCCCAGCTCCTTCAAGCTGACACCACTCTCATGAGCTGCCAGACTACACTGCTCAGTTCCCACAGCAGTTTT
The DNA here is from genome assembly GCF_971803275.1 of Cyanistes caeruleus. NCBI lineage: Eukaryota > Metazoa > Chordata > Aves > Passeriformes > Paridae > Cyanistes > Cyanistes caeruleus. Next base: position 91,571,581 of record NC_141703.1, on the reverse strand, counting down.
ACATGTCAGCTCCTAAGAAAAAGCTGCTTGTGTGCTCTGCTGTCACCCCCCAGGTCCCCAAAGCACTTTGGCTGCCTTAGACAAAAATTAAATAAATAAGAGATGCATAGAAGAGAAGCCCTACAAAGACAGGCACGCAAGCAGCCGAGTTGTCAGGGGACTCCCTGTGCTGCCGCTCTCCCTCGCTTCCCCCTCCACCCTCTTTTATTTCCCTCAGCCAGCAAGGATGGCGTGGTGGGACTGGAAGAAACCTGGCAAGGTCATGCTGTTTGATTTCAGTGCCAGTTCCAATTACATCCTGGCTTTTATAACCAAATCAAAAAAACAAAAAAGGGTAAGGCAAAAAAAAAAAAAAAAAAAAAAAAAGGTGGGAGAGAGACAGGCGAGGCAGCAGCGTCCAGCTGCAGGCTGGGAAATGACATTTCAATTTGTCCATTGATCCTTTCCCCAGTGCCCCCTTCTTTTTTTCCCTTTTCTCATTTTACCCTGTAAATTAATTAGCCTGTTTATCATGTGGAAAGACTGCAAACAGGGCAGCCCAGATATGGGCTGAGCTGGAAAAAAACCTTCTTTCTGCTTGCATATGTGCACCAAAGATGTGGCCACAAAGCATTGACAGCCAGGTGGAGGAAACGTCTTCATGTGCTGAATTCTTAGGTTTCAGGTTGTCCCAGAGAGATCACACATGCGTTTTCCAGAGCACCTATGCACATGAAAAGCAAGTAGCTGCCTTTCTTCATCAGCTTAGACTTTTGTCCAAGCTTAGGAAATAAGGACTATAAAGGCATTCAGCTAAATGAAAAGCTGAATTCAAAGGTGCTGGAATACCTTTTTTCTGCATTTTTCCCCCTCTCCACATGTTACATTATTAGACTTTGGGACTGGAAGCTAAAGGAAATAATTGAAAGGAAGACTCTCACAGTATTCCAGAAGGGGCAGAAATGAGACACATCACAACATCCAGAATTGTGACAATAACTGACAGCATATTTTTGAAGATACATTAAAGCTCCAAAAAGTAAATTAGCTCCTCACTCTCATTGTTAGGGTTGAGATTTACCATGGGATCAGGTTACCCAAATGTCCCACCTTCCTCCTTTTCCCTGATGTAACTCCTCCCAGCCATCATGACAGCCGGGTTTCTGAATCAAATGAGTATCAGATCCAACCCAAACCTCCATGTCAGACCTCCCAGCCTATGTACCACTAGCTGCAACATGGAAGAAGTTAAATGCTTTGAAGTCTTCTCAAGATCTTTTCAGCTTCTGGCAAAGTCTGCCAGGATAATCCTAGGTACGATTCAAAAATGCACGTACTGCTGTGAAGAGGAAGCTACATAGTCCAGCTTGAATCTTTGATTCTGGCCTGTGGCTCAGTTCCTCCAGAGCTGAGGATGACTGAAAAACTGAGAACTCAGGATTTCCAACCATTTGTCTGCAGCCCAGGAAATTTCATGATGACAGGCTTCTTTCTCAGGGCTTCCTCAAATTTTAATTATCACAAGCAATGGGTGTTTACCAAAGTCTCTAGGAGAGTACTGCCCTACCATCACCCTGCTAAGCTCCACAGGATCTCTGCAGTAGTGACATACCTCTAGCACACTGAACACTAATTCTCTCCTCTCACACCCTAATGAGAAAGAACATCCTCAAATGAGACACCTGGGGAGTTAGACAAAATGTGTAATGTGATTTAAAAGCAAAACAAGGGGCTAAGAACAGAGTGGATGCAACTGAATACAATTCTGCTGAAGTCTAGACAGTTTTCTCAGGCATACATTCAGCTCCATACATTTTCAGGTATTCAGTATTCAAGCATTCTTCTCCCAATCTTCTCTTCTTTTTATCCATCTATATCTATGCAAATCTCATTTCTTCAATCCAGCTCACCACAATAAGTATCTCTCTCACACACATAAAGCCTAAATTTTATCAAGCATTTTATTTACTTCTGTCCCAGTGGAGAGGAGAAAAAAATTGAAAGATATAGAAAAAGAGAGAGGAGATTATGACTCCCTCTTTTTTTTTTTTTTTCATAATTGGCAGGTACTAAGAATTTCCATTATTGGCACAAACAAATGAACAAACAAACAAAAAATCCACAGCGGATCAACCCAGCAGCAGCAGCTCCAGGTGTGGACTCCAGATGACAACACTAGCTATGGGCAGTGGTATGCAGCTGACAAAATGCAGCCTGCAGACTCAGCAGAAATGGAGGCAGAAACCATCATTATCCACTCAGATCCTAATAGGGGGCCAGGCCCTCACTGTGCTGTGCTGGGTATGCACATCAAGTTAAAGAAAGACCCCAAAGAACTCATCCACAGCGTGCAAGGACGGACAAAACTGGCAGGGAAAGGAGGAGGGAAGGAGGAAAGGCAGAATGCCTGCCAGCTGTCTCACTGTGCTTCAGTGTTTGCTCTGCTGGGAAGCAGGAGAGGGGCAGGTTGGTAGGAAGGACTGTGAAGGAGCTGTATTGTGGCCTGAGGAAGAAGTACAGACAGCAAAAAATGCTCAACTGAATTTGAAATAGTCCACACACACTTTCTAATTCTGTATTCATAGCATGGCTGGATACTTCATCTCTCCTGCTGGTCATAGCCAGGCAGTGGGGAGCTGTGAACCCCCTCTCCTTCCTCACACAGCCTTTGCACTGCAGTGATGGATGGGATGTTGTCATTTACCCTCCTGCATCCCACACACTCAAAAGCTGAGCACTGGGACTGCTAGCTCACTGAGACCAGTAGTGTGGTGCCCATCCTTGCAGCTACTCAGCTCTCCTATAGGTGCACTTTTTTCCCCAAAAAAGCACAATACAAACACTCTCCTTCCTTCATTCTTCATTAAACATTGCCCAAGACAAGCAGTGTTTAAAACCTCTCCGGTGGAAATGAGGCTACCAGCGAGCTCAAGTTACAAATCCCCACTGGGAAGCTCAGTGATTCGGGGACTGGTGCATGGCCAGCACACCAGGGCTCACTCCCAAAACTGCAGTTATCCCCAGCTACAGCAGAAGAGGTACTTTGTGCTCCCTGCCCTAGCAGAAGTGCTGCTGCTGCACTGCACAGCCAGGTTTGTTACCAGACACATCCCGCAGGATGCTGCTGAGATGAGCTCAGGAAGGGTTATTACCAGCACGCTGTAGCTATAGGAAAGCAAGGTGGGAGCCGTTCCTTTCTCACATTGCATCCCAGTTACTCCCCTCAGACCTTGCCACCCCACACAGTCATTCCATGACTCATTTTCTCGGGAGTGCAATGCGGATGATGGTGTTTGTAGTCTCAGCTTGGGCTACAAGCCTCTTTGATCTGCTGATCATAAGACTGATATACAAGGCAGTCTCTCTCCTCTTTCTTGCAACTGAAGTTTTGTACCCAACCCTGGAGTCATCCAGTGCTTTGAGAAAATATGATGTGCTCCAAAGCTATCCCAAAGCAAGGTGGCAATAGTAAGCAATTCTCAATAAAACTGAAAATTAACATTTCTTTATCTTTGATTTGATTAGAAAACAATACATACTTAAATATTTTTCCCCCTAAAACCTCTCACCAGAGATGTGAAATCCTTCTGAAAGAATTTTTTTTCTGAAAGACCAAAAGAGGTTATTTAGCATAAAAAGATGTCTCTCTCCACCACTGAATACATACGCCATTTTACTGTGAACCTTTGTGTTTAATGCCAAAATGTATAGTTTGCTAAAGGTCAAAGTGACAAAAAACCTCCAACTAAATAAATACCCAAAATAAGGAGATGAACATTTAGACATACATTTGCTCAGAATGTACCTCTCATTGTGTGGACATGATTCTACACCTGAGTCCTGCTATATCTTTCAAAGACAAGGACAGAAAAGCCACAAGAGAAATGTTTTTCCTCTTCTTGCACCACATTAATGAAATAAAGGATGTTTCTGGCCCAAGCCATCTGATCTCACTGAGACATTTTAAAAGTTCTTTCCTGTCTCAGAGGACTCACTTGCAGGACTGATGAGCATTTAGAAGAGATTAACAGGAGGTGTCTAGTCTGAGGACCCACTGGACTTTGATCTTCTCTGTGTTTCAGTCCTCTGGTTTTTCAGCTCCTTCCTTCTCCTTCTCAGCTTCCTAGGGACAGGTAAGAAAACTAGAAGAACTGTTTAGAGTTCTAGATTCTCTAGAGCTGAATTCTGACACTTCTTCCCCAAAAGATTTTCCCCTCCTTTGGATGGGGGAAGAAAGGAGATTATCACAAAATATGCTGAATTGGAAGGGACCCATAAAGATCCCAAGAATCCAACTCTGCCCTGCACAGGACCACCTCCAAGAATAATACCATGTGCCTGAGAGCATTGTCCAAACACTTCTCAAACTCTGTCAGGCCTGGGGCTGTGAACACTTCCCTGGGAATCTTGTTCCAGTTCATTTTCTCGTGTCCTGTCAGTGGTCGCCTCAGAGGAGAGACCAGTGTCTATCCTTCCTCTTCCCCTCATGAGGATGTTGCACACTGCAATGAGGTCTCCCTCAGTCTCCTCTTCCAGGTGCTTCTCGGTACCTCCCAAAGTAATCTTCTCCATACCTTTATCAGGACTGAGGTGAGACTAACAGGTCTGCAGTTACCTGGATCCTTCTTTTTGTCCTTCTTGAAAATCAGGACAATGTTTGCCACATTCCAGTGAGCCAGGACCTCTCTGGATTACCAATATTGCTCAAAAACCATTGAGAGATATTTTGTGATGACATCAGGAGCTCTTTGAGGATTCTTGGATGAATTCCATCAAGCCCCATAGATTTGCAGAGATTCAGCTAGAGCAACAGATCCCACATGACTCCCTCACACTTACTTGGATCCCCGTTGATCCTTTTGGTGCCACTCAATCTGCGAACATGGTGTTCTAAGAGGATCTTCATTATCCAACATAATGATGAAGCCATTTACTAAGTTTATACTCATTTCTTAACATGTGAGTACTGCCAACATACACTCATTCATGCAAATGGAGAAGGGACAAGAGTTGTACAGGTGTCTCAGCTACATCTCTGAAAGTGACAGAAGCAGCACAGACCAGACACCATAGGATTACTGTATGCTTCACAGAATCGTTAAAAACCTTCTGGTGTCTATATGAACTTAAAAATCTTTGAGCTTTCACTCAGACCAGCAATAACAGACCTACCTAATACACTGACAAACATCAACAAGACTCCTCAACCCTTACAATTTTGCAATAAAAGAGAGTTCTTCTCTTCCTTCTTTCTTCTTAATTAAACTTTTGTCTTCTCTTATTACCCTGGGCTGTTGCTTTGTGTCTAAAGCAGTTCTGTTCTGGACCATGGAAACAATAAAAGAATACATACTCCATGCTCATGGAAGGCCTCTGAACTGTCAGAGGTCTGCTAATAAAAAGTAAAGACAAAAAAATCTATCAAGATTAGCCTGCTTTTACTTCAGACTTCAAGAGAGTCCACATGATTATAAATGGGGTGGAGAAGGAAAAACAGCTCAGAGCATAGCAGTAGCTTACCTGTCTACTGGAGACCTCAAAGCACTTTCTAATACTAATGAATGAGTCTTTCTAGCTCCTTCTGAGATGACTCAGCACTGTTATTTCTCCAGAAGGGATGAGGAAACTGAGGCATTTGAGAGGGATGCAATCTGTGCACAGCCTGACCATGTCACAGTGCAGAGCCTGAGCCAATGGCCTGTCCTGAGCCACAGGCCATCCCTCTCCCCTAAAATGGACTTTCTGAAACCAGAAAAAATTTACTCCAAACTAAAACAGACCAGTGCCACAGACAGACTGTGAAGCAATCTACTGAACCAATTCACCTCTGTGCATGATCAGAGCCTCCAGGAAACAGGTAAATGTGGTAGAACAGTGAAGGGAGGAAAAACACAATCCTGCACAGAAGTCTTGAGTGGTCCAGCTTGTCTGTGGGTGCAGGCCTAAATTTTTTCTCAGTCCATTGCTCATTGAATGGAAACCACATCCAACTTACTACTTCACCTCTGGAATTATGAAAGCATTCCTTTCCTCAGCCTGTTTCTTCAGGGATAACAGGAGTTATTAGGGCCAAGGGAATGTGAGGGATCTTTTGAGGACAAATGTTAATGAAAGGGTGACAAAGTTTGTTTTACAGCTCTTGGAGTACACTCTGTGCTAAGAATAAAAAATTACTCTTCCAAATGGTAGATTTGACCCTTTTCAGAGGCATGATTTTAAGGGAAAAAAAAAAAAAAAAAAAAGAGGAAAAAAAGCCCACAAAATATATGCATCAAATGGTCTACAGCAGAAGTCCTGGCTCCAGCACATAAAACATTTGTTCTGCCTCTGGACAAAGTGTAAATCCCATCCTTCTTACAAAAAAACCAAAAAACCAAAAAGAAAAGATGAAAATCTCCTAAATGATTCAATATTTTATACACACTCTGTGTACTGCAGCCTGGAAAAGGATGCCTCAGCATGATGGGCTTTGGAGACTTTATCTTGCTGGAGCAACTGAAGAAGAGCAGTTTTAACACTGACATAATAGTCAGGCATGTGTTTGTTTGGTGGTTATCCACAGCCAGCATTAGGGTGCTGGGGAATGTGTTCTTGGCAGTTTTGCACATGCACAGGTTTCATTCCTAATGGGCTGTACTCCATGAACGCATATGTTCCAGGCTGTGCCTGGGTGAAATCCGCTCTCGCTGGCCCAACGGGGGGGGACAGAGCTGCCTGCATGACTGTGGCATGTGGCTGTGAGCAGGCTGCCCGTGGGCACACGTGTGTGCATGTGTGTGCACGTGTGCTGGGCTCCGAGGTTCTGGCTCTAGCTGCACACACAAGTGCACCGCGAGCCCCTTGACTCGGCAGGGTTTGCTAGGGCGTGCTGTCATTCTTTTCTCAGCTGACCCCAGTGATAATCACCAAGACACAACTTCCACTCCTGCCCAACACTAAAGGATTCACCCTTTCTCCTGCCAGAAAGCTGCCATTTTGTGAGACAGTGTCTCCTGCACCAGACAAAGATTGCCACTACCCTGCACACACCCTCAATTGTTGTTGTTTGACTGCCCCTCAAACAACACCAACCCAGACTTAACCTCAGTTAAGTCCCTCCTCAGGCCCAGTTCCAGAAACAAACACTTTCCTGGACATGCCAAGGACGGCAGCCCCTGCTCTTCATGCCCTCAGACACTTGGGTACTGTTTTCCAGTGCTGTCTGGGAGAGACAGCACTGATCAAAGGATCACAAGGTGAATAATCAACCAAAGAGTCTGCCCTGGGTCGTGCTGAACAAAGATGCTGTTAGTAAGAAACTGTCATAAGCTGTTTCTAGATGCTTCTGCTTCATGGAAGGGACTTGACATCTACCATATTCCCACATCTCCCTACCACACCTTAAGGAGAGCCATGGGATCCCTTTGTCATGACTAGAAAGGTGAAGCTCCTGTCAAAGGAAGCAGCCAGGAAACCTCGCTCAGGTTATCAGCTCTGCCAGAACTGTAACTATAACTCTACAGTGGTACAAGCAACCAAAGTTTTGATATGATGGTGTGAGATACAGCCTTGAGGCAGGCAAAACATTCAAACTGCAACATAAACCATATAAAAGTAGTTTCTGATGTGCAACTCATACCTTTTTTTTTTTTTTCTTTCTTTTGTACCCCCTCCACTATTCCAAATCAGGTTATGACTTATGTATCACAGTAGTTGTTAAACTGAACTTGGATCAGAGGAAATACCTCCCACTCCCAGTCATCCAGTAAATCCTACCAAATCCATCTTCTATATCACAACACAGAACAAAGGTCAGCATTCGGTACAGGAAAAAAAGGTGTGTTCTCCTATGCAGAAAAGCAGTCTCTTGTAACATGCTCTGGTTAGTTTATATGGCAAGGCTGAGAGGGAAGGGAGGCTGCAGAAGTGGCTTCTGTGAGAAGACAGCAAGACCTGCTCCCATGTTAGACTGAGCCTTGTTTAGCTGGCTCCAAATGCCATTCCAAACCTGTCACAGTCCAAAGCTGAGTCAACCAGTGATGTAGGAAGTGCCTCTGTGATAACATAATTAAGGAAGAGTGAAAAATAACTGTTCAGCATCTGCAAGGGAGGAGATAACGTTAGAAAAAAAACCCTGCACACACCAAGGTCAGTGAAGAGGGAGGGGAGAAGGTGTTCCAAATGCAGGAACCCATTCTTCTGCAGCCTCGGGAGGACCCACAGTGCAGGAGGCAGATGTGTCTTGGAGGAAGCTGCAGCCCTTGAAAAGCTGCTGCTGGAGCAGGCTCCTAACAGGAGCTGTGGCCATGGAGTGGAGCCCAAAGAGGAACAAGCTTTCCATCACACGCTACTACCCACGAGGCAATCTATTCCTGAAAATTTTTCCCCATGTGAAGAACCCGCATTGAAGCAGCTCCTGAAGAACTGTCTCCTGTGGGAGGGACTGCATGCTGCAGCAGGGAAGAGCACATGGAAGAAGGAGCACCAGAGACAAAGTGTTATGGACAGACTGCAACACATATTCCCCTGTGTAGCACGTGGGGGAGAAAGAAGAGTTGGCAGTGAAGCTGAGTCTAGGAAAAAGGGAGGGGTGGAGAAGATGCTTTTAGTTTCGTTCTTATTTCTCACTATCCTATTCTGTTATTAACTGGCAACAAATTAAAATAATTTTCTCAAGTCTAGTCTGTTGTGCCAGTGACAGTAGTTGTTAAGTTACCTTGCCTTGTCCTGCTGAGGAGGAGTGATAGAGCACCTTGGTGAGCATGCAGCAGCCATCCAAGGTCAGTCCATCCCCACTCCCAAATAAATAGCACCAAGGGGAAAAAACAGAGAAGCATCTTTAAGCAACTGGTAATACTGCTGCAGGGGAGGCACACAGAAACAGTCCAGCTGTGTGTAGCTACTCTGGCCAGTCCTGAGGGCATGGTTATAGGAAGGACAAAGAACCAGTTTTCAGGAAGATGAATGAAATTGTTCCTAGGAACTTCAGACAGAGGAGGAGGTAGACTGCACTTCCAAAAAATCAAACCTTCGCTCCTCAGACAAATGAAAAATAGATCATGCTGTAATCAACAATAGTTCTCTTAATAATTTGTGCTTCAACCAAAGTCTGGGATGCAACCTTCTTTTTGCCAGGACATGGAGCGAGGCAGTGGCTGGGACTCCCTTTCCAGAGGCATTCCCAGGCCTAAAGTGTCACGAGCAAAAAGAGTGATCCGATTTCTTGGCAGCACAAACTGCCACAGGCTCATGAGCCACTTCCTTCCCTAGAACATGATGCCATGGACGGCTCTACTCATGCTGCCTGCCAGTGTCTGCTGTCATGCCCACTCCTCCATAAGGCCCCCTCCTCCCTCTGCTACTCATTCCTTTGCTCAACGAGGCTGGCATTTAAGAAACACTTATTCCAATCCATTTCTACCCTTGTACAGCAATTGGGTGTCATTTAGTTTGATTTAGCCAATTTAGTCCTATGAATTAATTGGTTAATAAGCCATCTGTATGCATCAGGTGACAGAGTCGCGCTCTCGCACACAGGCACAGACAAGCTACTCACTTGTCCTTGTTTAATAACAGGCTGTAGGGAGTAGGAGCGGGAGAGGTGTGAGGGGTAATGTCATTCCCACAGGGAAGTGCCAACAGAGGGACGTGACCATCGCTGCACCGACCTTGACCTCTGAGCGGGGGAAGTGCCTGTTTAGGGTAATTCAGAAATAACCTGCACCGGAGTTGGAGAGGAGTGCCAGCTACAGAACAGCCGCGAGAACCACGGGTAGGCTTCGCATTGTAGGTTGGGGGTTTTTAACAGAGCCAGGAAAAGAGGTTTAGTTCATTCTTAACAGACAGTAGGAAATTCTCAGCTGCATTCCCAAACAGCTGAACTTTGTATGTGTGTAGGAGGGGGAGAGGGGTGGGAAGTAGGGGAATAGGAGGGAAGTGAGGTCTAAAGCATTTGATTTAGGTACGATCTCTAATTACAAGAAAAATGTCTCATCTATTTTGATTTCTTTTTAAATACCAGGAAAAAAGCACCCCTTGCAGGCCCCAACCATTTCAGTGTTATATACAAGCCCCCAAGCTATTCAACAAACAACAATACAGCAAACCAAAATCAAATCCAGCAACATATCCCAACCCACACAACAGAAAAACATCAACTGTTCAGACAGAAAAACAACACTCCCTCCCCTGGCTGCCCATCCATCTCAAGCAGCCCTGAGTGCCCCAGAAAGCAGACAACTTTCTCTGTAAACCCTGAAGATTGACAGAGGATTTTCAGACTCAGAGGGAGCTGAATTACAGGACTATGGGACCCATGGGGAAAAGCCCTGCCAGTAGCTCCCTCTCTTTTATGCCCTGAGAACTAGCCTCCATCTCAGCCACTGCAACATCATTATATGGGGAAGGGGTCCCTTGCTGGTGTGGGAAGCTCCTGAATGATTTGGTACAGTAAATGCCAGCACTTGGGCCAGAACCTACAAGCCCCAAGCCAAATGGCAGCACTTTGGTGTGACATGCTGGACAACACACTCCCATTAAAGAATTGTATCACAGGCTTGTGTACTGACTTCTGAAGAAGGTGCAGACTTCTGTAGGATGCATGAGCCAGCTGTCCTAGAACAAACAATGGGCAGCAGAAAGAGGCCACGGCCAAGGCCACTGCAGGGAGAGAAGATGGGGGTTAGCCTCTTTTGTGTGGTGCAGAGCAGCATCCACAAGGGCTCCTCCAGGACTTGCCTGGCTCCTGGCATTTTTCATTATCTGGGAGAGAAATGAGCATGCTGCAGACAGAGAGAGAGACACAGAGTGAGCAGCGGGGATGTAGTTCTGAGGAGAAAGTGGTTTCCCCCCCTCTCCCTAAGGAAAATGAAATTACAGTGGAGTTGGCTTTAAACGTATCCCATTAACACAACAGGCACCACAGGAAGAGTAACATCCTGCGTGTGCTTAAGTGAGGTGCTGGCAGGAGAAGAGAAGCAGGCTGAAAACGGCCCCTTCTAGGGAGGAGAGGTGAGAGTGTGCCCTGCCAGCCCACACACAGCAGGCAGGGCAGAGCTTTTTCACTGCCTTTGTGGGGAGCCTTGGAGTGCCTCCCTGGGGGTTAATCCCTGAAAAAACAACCCATTAATTCGTTCTCACTAGCATGTGAGTGTGTGTTTCCAGACACTATAAAACTATCGAAACCTAGAGGAAGCTGCTCTGCTCGAACAACTGGATGCCCTGGCTAAGGCACCTCTGTTCCATCTGCAGCAGGAATGCCTGCGGGATCAATGAATGAACATACCAACCCGTCCATAACAAACAATTTCACTTGATCAGTGACCACAAAAACCAAAATGTCCTAGCCTGAACCGAGCAAGTGGTGATGCAGCTTTACAGCTTGTTTAATGGCTACATGGAGCATATGAATACCACTGCTACGCTTTCTTAGTTAGACAGCTCACATGCAAAAGGCGGTTACATTACACTTCACAAGAAGTATGATTTTTGCCAATTGATAAGGACTCCAAGCCTAAAATGTATAAAACTGTTCAGGAGATTCAAGGGTCATAAAGATTTCTTTTTTTTGTTGTTGTTTTTTCCTTTCTTAGAAATGTTGCACCAAACTGAGCTCCTTACCATTCACTCATTTCAAAAAGAGAGACACCTACACTGCTTGGGAGGACTTGGAAATCTCACCAGCTGCCTCACAGCAGCTCTCAGCACTGAAACACCTTTTAATTTGTGTGGCATGCTGTTACCCAAATAACATTAGTCACAGAGCCAGCGCTTCTCTCCCTGCAAGCCTCACACATCCAGATGGAGCTGTGCAAACACTGGTACCAGCAGAGCAAAGGGCAGTGGGGCAGCAAGAGAGACCATCGCTGCTGGAGATGTGGGTGGCACAGGACACGGGTGTTAATCCCTAGGATACTGCCTAGGGAGAATGGCACACGTTGTGGGATGCAGGGCAAAAGCATTTGGGGATTGTACAGGACTTATAGGGATATTCTGGGGAAAGACCAAAGGAATGAAAAGAAAGGATGAAGGTGGTTTGTGGAGGAAAAAGCGTGGCAAAATAGAAGGATCAAGGGACAAAAGAGACCAGTCATGTGCCCAATGGACACAGTTTGTCCTGCCCTCCTACTGAAATGCACTTCTGTTTCCAGGGTGAGAGGACTGCTCTGTGTGCAAGCACAACAAAGCTGGAGTGCTAGTGATGAGAAGCCTAAAGAGCATGTGTCTCTTTGGGAAATACAAAACTGGAGTAGCTGTCTGCTGGAATAACCAGAGGGGCCAATTGCACATCAGGACAACTGCTGGAAACACCAGACAAACCGAGCTCTCTTGGTCCTGCCTCGTGTCGCCCCCATCCTCCACATCCTTTCCAGCCTGGGAACCATCTCTCTTAGTTTCCTTCTTTCTTGCCCTCTTTTTTTAATCCTCCTGACAAAACCTTAAACGGTTTAAAAGCATCCCCAACGAGGACGAGTGAACGCAAATGTCTTAGCAAATGTGTATTTGAGCTCCACATGCTCCCAGGGATGGCATAGTAATAAAAACCAATTAGATAACGCTCAGCAGCTACAGTGAGAGGGAGTGGTACAATCTTACCACGACTAATAGGGTTTTTAATAATAGATAGGTGTCTCTGTGCAGTGCTGGAGAGGGGAAGCCAAAGTGGTTTCAGTTACATTGCATCTTTCTGCCCAGTGAATTTGTGTGGATGATTAATATTCTGTGAACGCAGGGATTAACTCACCCTCTATGCTTACTGCTTGTACCGGTAGATCCGTGCAGGGTCAGCTCTGGGCTCCCTATGATGGTGCAGAATGGAGGAATCCCATGGAGAAGCAGGCTGGGCTCACTCCTGCATATCCTCACAAGAGGACACTGAGTCCTATAGGTACCAACTTTTGAGCAGCTTGGTAATGAAGAATCTGGAAAAGCACATGCCTTTGCTCTCTTGCTCTCTCTCACATCCCAGAAGAAGCCCAAAGCCAAAGTTGCAACCAACAGCTGAAGCAAGGCAGAAGAAAGCCCCACACACCAAAAGAAGCCACGTGTGCCTGAAGTGGGTCAGTATCATGGGCAGGGTGCCACGAAGCCCCCTGCCTGCATCCCTTCCCACTGCCTTCTGTTTACAAACCTTCACTTCATGCCTCCTTGCTCAAAACACAAACAAAAGCCATGGAGGGCATTTTCTTGTTGCCATAGAAACAGTTATTATAATCTCAAACATACTTAATTCATCATTCTTCCCCCTCCAGTACCTCGCAACATCTTAGTGTTTGATAGGGAGGCTACACTGTGAGAGAAGGAAAATGGCAGGCGAAAGAGCCTTGACAGCTTCATATCCTGCACTTAAGACCAAGTACCTCTGCAGTTGCCCATAATCTCCTTTCTGTAAGCATAAAGATTCTTTCTTTCTTTTCTTCTCTTTTCTCCTTCTGTCTTGTTTTCTGTTCTTTGGAGTGCCACATCATTTACATTTATGAAAGAATTTTCCTGGGGGTGCAGAGATAGTTCAAATTGTCTGTGATCAGATCAACCTTGTGCATAATACATTTGTATGAAAATAAACTCCCTGGGGCCCACACTCGTGGCTGAAAGTCTCTGTAATGAAGTATTTTACTCTAATTTAGTTAAAGATGATGGAGATAGGAATGAGTGAATGCCTGCATGCATATAGAGGAGGGGAAGACAGGAAGGATACTACACACACACAAAAGCCAATAATTATAAGATTGGATGTTAGCTGGGAACATTACTGACACACCTTGTTATTACAAGAACTTAACTTCTCAACTGTTTCTTCAGTCCTGCCCTATAGGACTTCTTATGGACAAGATCTGGACAACCTGGCGGCCCCCAGAAGAGGGAGGCAGAAAACTAATCTTCTATCCCATACCACTTGTTAAGATGTCATTCCCATTCCACAACCAGACCGAGACAAGACCACACTGGAATAATGACCTTCCCTGCTCCTCACTCTGTACCAAATGCAAAAGCAAGACCTCACTCCACTGCAACATTAGCCTTCTGTTTTCCAGCCTCTGCTCAGTTTGATTCAGAAGGATGTCTTCCCCATAGGACTCCTTCTGCAGTCCCAACAGAGAAATCTGGCTTCCAGGTTCCTGGCTACTCCTGTGTGACCTCTCTGGCTTGGTGAGGAGGCACCTAAACCTGGAAATGTGAAACTCTTCCTAGCAAAACCTTGCTGAAATGGTGACAAGGTTTCAAATAACTGGTATTTTCTGGGAATAACGATTTTGCCTGCACACAAAAATATCAAATATCAAAAGATCTGACTTAACCAAGCTTGAATTATTTCAATGAGCCTTGGGTCAAGTCAAGCACCACCACAGACAGTTAAGTTCCAGTACACTCTGCCACTGACTTGCTATGATGCTTTGCATAAACCTCTGCTCTGTTTTGTTTCCCCACCTGTTCCATGCAGGACAAACTTACCTCCTGCTCAAAAGTAAACCATGAGATTTCACAGAACAGTCTGCCAGGCTTCCAGCTGCAGACTGAGAATATGAAAGGACACCCTCAGATGCACCAGATGTGGTGAGGACAGGAAAGGGATACCAATTTTCCATTGCTTTCAGTTGTCATGTCCTCCAAGCTTCTTTACTCCATCATTGCAGACCCAGCACTTCCCCGTCTTTGAGAGATATGAGAAAAATGCAAATAAAAGCTATCAAAGGGCAGAAGAGGGAAAGATGTGGAGACACAGAATGCTAGGAGTTCCTGATAAGGTGTGCAGGAAATGGCATGATTCAAGGTGCACAAGGAAAACCTGTCTGCAGAAGGCAGACTGCATTCCTAGCCAGGATTCGTTGTAACTATACATTTTCCTAAAAGCTTTTTTGAGAGGATCTACTTCAGATATTGTTGGTATTGTGCAGGAGTCTCACATGTTTAGATCAGGATGGCTACCCCACTTTTTTTTCCAAATGCTACGTCACATGGGAAGAAAAGAAAAAAAAAAAAAAAACTTTCTAGGATGTGGATGCAGATCCATATGTACTACTGAAACATTAATTTTACCTGATTTTTTTTTTTCCTTCACATTTCTATACCCTGGTAAAAAAACAAAAAAACCCCCAACAAAATAAAAAGAATCACCGCCTCTTCCTAGATAGGCACAGAAAAAATTCACATGTCCCAGTGAAGACTTGATCCTCCACCACAGTAAGAGACATGATCAGCTCTTCTGAAGCTACACAAAATACACCTTGAAAATGAAAGCAAAGGACTAAGTCCATTCCTGGCAAGAAGAAGGTGCAACTCCCTTTGAAGCAAGAGAAATCAGTGCTGCTGAATTTGTCTGAGGGAGATAAATACTAATAACCAGTCCTTCCCAGAGGACAATCTGATAACACAGAAGTTGACACCCAGAAACGTCAGGCAGGATGTATTTTCTCCTGTATGCCAGTATCTAAGCTTATCACCCTATTTGCTTCTTCTCTCCCAAGTCATTTCCCAGGGTCAAAGGCTATCGTGGGGCTCTAATTAGAATGCCATCATAATGAGCTGACACTTAAATCAGCCTGCCAGTGGCTAAAGAAAATTAACCTTAGAGTCAAATGAGCTCCAGTCTGGGACTTCATGTCACGAGGGGGCAACAGACACTTGCAGAGCTGATGTGCATGGTGGAGAGATAGAGAGCTAAACCTTTCCTTTTTCCTTTGAACCAGGAGATCTACACTGGTAAAATCACCTATCCTAGCTGTCTCTGGTGCACAAATAAAAGAAAACAGTTTCCAGTGAGCTTTGTACCCTGTGCTCACTGTCCCAGGCCAAGGAGAAGTCAACAGGAAGAAGGTACCTGGGACAGAAGCTTCTTTTGGACTCCTTGAGAAAGGATGCAACTTGAGCTCATACACACCTACAAACGTGTCACCATATCAATTCCTATGTATGATTTTGTCCTTATGACTGTGATGATTATGTTGTTATTATGCAAGGGCTTAGACTGCAAATAAGGGCAGGTGCTTCATCCAGCTCAGGCCCTGTAAAGCTTTGGGAACAAATAAACAGTATGAGGATATCCCTTGCTGGTTAGTAAACAGGAGGAGGATTCATAAGGATGAATACACACAAGGGAATAACCTCACTGCTAAGCTTACACTTTCTCTTTACCACTGGTGCCCCTGCAATTTTACTGCCCCTTCCTACATGCTTTTTGCACCTATTTCTCCCTGCACCATCTTTTGACACGACTCACAAAAATGCTGTACTACCAGTGAGTTTTGAGTATGTCCTGCATAGTCAATGGTGTTTTTTTCCCCAGTGAACCCAGATATTCCCTTTAGTAACATTTTTCTTTGCATCCTGAAGGCACCCAGTAGCCTAGAGAACAAATCCACTGTGTGTTACTCACAGGTACCAGAGAATCCATAAAGACTTACTGCCCTCCTTAGAGCTGAACTGCCAGTGCTATAATTTCCCACAACATCTCTTTTATGTCACTGCACTTGACAAATACCTTGTGCCTCTCCACAGGTATTTAGAAAATCCTGCCAATGCAGGCATAGAGAACATATAAATGGATGTAACATCTCCATCTATTCAAGACAAGAGCTGTGCAGCAAAACCAAGAGATTTTGCTAACCAAATCTGGCCACAGAGCTGCCCTCATATAGCAGATTCAGTCCTATCTTCCTTGCCACAAGAGGACACATTTTCCATTCATTAAGATCAATACACCTCAGAGCATAATTTAAACAACCCTCAAATCATTCTCAGTGTTTTTCTAGTACAACCATAACTGACCTTTCTCTAAAGGGGAAGTATCCAGCTGAGAACCTTGGGAGAAGACTCTATCCTTACTACATCATAAAGTTTAAAATGGGACCAACTCTTCTAGAGTCAATGCAAGCAATAGTAAATTTACAAAAAGGATGCTAAACAGTAGAATTTGCTGCAGGACCATTTCCTAAAGGGAAGCCCCCTTCTTTTGCAAAAGTATGAAACATTTGCTTCCTCTGTGGCCAATGACACCTTCAGCTAACTGTTCCTGAAAGACTGTCCAACACCTCTGTTAATTCTTCTCCAGTTACGGTCTTTGTTTACTTTCAGGATTTGACTGCACTACGAAGGTCAACTCCTTCCTTCTTAAGAACAATGAAGGTCCAACAGGCTCAGTGTTATAGTTTCTAATATAAAGTGCTTATAATTTAAACAGTTAAGCCCATCTTCCGCCTCCTGTAAGGTCCCACAAGATTTTCATGCCATAGGGGCTGTGATACACAAGGACAATAAACATCAGAGTATAATAGCTATGAGAATTTCTAAACTTAACATTATTTGCACAAGGGTACTTAAAAAATTCTATAATTTTTTAGTTTATGTTAAGATATAAGTATAATTTCATTGTTTTGAAAGTATTCGTAAATTGCATGATTCAGATTCAAGTCATCCATTTTGTGATACCTGATTAAATGTTCTTGTACCATGAGGCTTCAAGAAGGTGTCAGATGGGAGTTTTTTTTAATTGGGTTTCTGGCTTTGGGTTTTTTGGGTTTTTTTGTTTGTTTGTTTTCTTGTTGTTGTTGTTTGTTTTGATTTTTTTTTTTTTTAATTAATGTTATTAACCCCTGGGAGGGTTATAATGAAAAGTATGAAATTGTAACTTTTGCTATGACCCAAATGTGACTTGAACATAGAGGCAGGTAACAATAAGGACAGGTATCTGGAAACTCTTCCTGTGGGGCAGGGACTGGGGAAGAGAGTGCTGGTTGTTTCTAAGAAACATGGTAATTTGTAAGGCAGTCTCATGTTTTGGGCCAGCAAGCCATGATACTGATATTGAGAAGGGACATCTCTGAATATCATCTTTGAAAGGAAGTCATTTTAAGGCCTTTTTTTTTCCTTGTAGCTTTCTTCTCTCATCAAATGTTGTAATATATGGAACCAACAGATGGTGTGATCTCTTCTTCCCTCTTTCCCCTCAAGTCAAAAAGTAAAATAGTAAATACCACTACGAGCACTTAATGCACAAATAAACCATTGCAATACAAGAAAGAGGAGCTTGAGACACTTCAAAATTCAGGCACTTCAAAATAAAAAAGACGTTAGAAAAGACAGGTCCTCATCCTAGTCATAGTTCCACACAGAAAAGTGGCATCTCTGTCTTCTTTCTGAAAAGAAACAGTTCCCCCATACTCCCAAATAAACCTCAGGCTATTGGAACACCACTGACATTTTCTTTAAAGAGTTTTTAATTAAAGTAACAAAGTATGCCATGTTCAGTATTTGTCAGGCATTAGGAAAGGCTACTAAAATTACCGCTGAGGGGCCTATTAAATATCATCATATGCTCCCAGAGTAACCAATTACAGACATTGTGAAAGGTTCTCACTCACTCATCCTGAAAAATCCTTTAACTTTTATTTACTTGCATCAAAAAACCAAATGTTAACAACATGCTAGTCAGCACCTGTCCTGCAGGACAGTCAGGCATTGCCCTACTGCTCCCGATGGAGCCAAACTGTTTGCTGGCATCTTGGAGCTGAGGAGCCAAGATTTCTGTTACTTTTTTGTTGTTGTTGTTTATCCCCCTGCCTTCTATACCTGATGTTCCCTGTTTGCATCACTTCGACATTTGGGCAGAGGCCAGGGGAATACACTGAAGCTCAATAATAAAACAGGTACTCAGCAATCCAAATCCAAAATCTTAAGGGATTTAGAAAACTGCAAGCCCTTTGAACTCCCAGGCTTCCTGATCTGCATTTTCACAGCACCTCAAACAGCAGAATGATGCTGGGTAGCTGCTGTAACTGCTGGCTACAGTGACTGCAGCAACTACTACTGAAGAGGACTTGGAAATTAAATTTTCTTTCAGTAGGGGGTAGTATCCGAACAAAACCAGCGATGGTGGTATATTGGGTAGACAGGGTAGGAACAAGGCCTGTGTCACTCATCATGGATCTTTTCTTGAGAGCAAAAGGAAGCTACCTTCTCCCAGACCCATGTCTCATACCATATCACATCCAGGCACACAGAGTATGCCCAGAGGCCCCCACTGTTGGGCTTGCTAACTGCAAGGTCAACCAGACTGGCCTTGACACCACCCAGAGAGTACTCAAAATTCAACAGAGACATACCCAGACACAAGTGATTGCTCCCCTCACTTTTCCATCATCCACAGCAAGCACCAGTGCGTTGCTCATCAGTGGAGCCCAGGTGAGAGGGCTGACCATGAGGAGCACAGCCCATGTGCTGAATCAGTCCAAATAGGACCTTCCAGCAGGAATCTGGAGCAATCACAATGAATGATGTTGCTGCTCACCTTATGCATGAGGTAGAGCAGTTTCCCCACTGACCTTTCCAGTGCTTAAAAGGAGGGCAAGCATTTCAGCACCTACACCACCTGCATATTTGGTCTGCCCTCAAGGATATAAAAAATTAGGTCAGAGGCTGTTTTCTTCCCCTTGCATTCCTGCAAAGCACTTTAGAGCTCAAATCCTCAAGACAAAGCATTATTATTATTGTTGCTATTTTTTTATGGTGGAAAAAAATATTAATGTTACAAATAGCTGCCATTAGCATAAGCAGAGCTGCATATTAATATGCACATGGGTGTCTCCACTGTCAGGAAGCAGAGAGGCCCCAGAGGCCCTGCTTTCACTGGGGAAAATGATGATGGCATTAGCTCTAATGATAACGATAAGGAAGCTGCCATAAATGATTTGACTATTTCTTTTGTATTCCTGTTCGGGCAAAGACTTCTTCCTTACTCCCCAGTGTCCATAGAAGGATGCTGTTTGAACAAATGGCAGCTCAACTGATTTATTTAATTTCATCACAACTTTATGGTTTTCTTAAAACTGCTAGTTCTTTGAGTCATGTGACTATGGAACTAATTAAAAGCCTTTCAGATAAATTCCTAATTGCCGAGATTTTGGAGAAATGGCTACTAAGTAAATGGAATCCCACATCTTTTTATGGTTTTTAAACCGTTTTTTATGGTTTTTAAACCATTGAGTCTTTTTGGACTAAGGATATTATTACATCAAAGGACAGCAGAAGCTATGAAGGGAAAAAAAAAAAAGGGATATGAAAAAGATAAGGGATATAAAAAAGTAAATAAAGTTGTCTCCGATGTAACACGTTCTCAACCCAATCACAGCCTGTCTCTCCCTTCACTAACTCTTGTCCCTGTGTATACATCTAGGATGTGACAGCAGAACTTTGTGAGACTGTGCTGTGAATCAGATAAGAGAACCGATCTGGCTGAAGAGTAACAAAGCAAAAGAGAGCACTGAGGAGGATTTCCTACAGAGAGGCTTTGGATGTGCTCAGCAGTACAGACCTGCATAGAGACATGCTGGCACAGCTGAGAGGGCAGAAATGTGTGGGCTAGGCTGCTCGTCTTACGCAGAAAATGCGCACTGGACTGCAGAAAGAGATGCAGGGGGAAGATCTAGGTTCCTGGGGCCCATGTGTCAGACTCTGTCACACCCTGTTGTGACTCTTCCAGCTGAAATTCCTGGTTTTCTTTAGGCTGCAGGGAAAGCAGAACTTGCCATCCCCAGCTGTCGTGTTGAGGCATCGGTTATGCAATAGGACTTGGCTGCAACAAATGCAAAAGCATTTCTTCGCTGAACTCTGCATCTGAACATGGACAGAAGATGATTCTCTCTGGCTCTGTAGCTTCTGAACTAATTACACAGCTTTGTGACGATGTCACTGCACAAGGTGTCTGCCCTGGAATCATCTGTCATGGCTACAACGTGCAACAGGGATCTGAATACATTAAAGTGTCAGGGAGGTGGGGATTCTAGGTTTTGGTCTGTCAGCTTCTGTGCTGAAAACCGTATTGAGTTCAGCTAATATACTACACTATCCGCTTTTCAGTTTCCACGTTTGTTCGTGTGATGTACATCCTGAAGCTCATCAGAGGGAAATGTCAGCTTTATACCAGCAATAACATTCTTTGCAGCAAATTCAATCCAAAGGGACGAGCCAAAGCCACAAAGAGCCCTACAGAAGGCTGCTCCAGATAAGATGGCCAGATGAAAACTCTTGATACAGGGACAAGTCCAAAATTTGTCATGCACAGGCCAGTAATGCAGGTGTTACGGAAAGACAGCTTGCCCCACTCACATAGCCTCCAGGATACAGAACAGGCACAAGCCCTACAATCTATTTCTCAGGTAATATCTGCCCCAGATAATACAAAAACAAAAAGAACCAACCTTGAAGTACAAAACAGCCGTATTAAAACTGCAAAACTGGTGGACTCTAGATGGAAAACATCAGGGTAGTGCAAAACACAAATTCTATTTGTTCTTCTCTTCTGTTCCTTACTCTCTTCCCCTTAGACTTAGTTGGGTGGTTCAAGTCTGTATCTGAAACTCAGCCCCCACATAGCTTCTCAAACCCTGATTATTCCAACTGGTCTGCTCTGAAAAATGTTTTCTTATCCATTTCCTTGTTTTGAAACAGAACCTCAGTCATCCAACAGAATTCCTCTGCAGAGACAGCAGGAATATCCCAGCAGGAATGCTAAGTAATGATGCCCATGCTTGGGAAATACCACATTATCATAAACCTCCATTTTTGGACATAACCAGAACAAAGAGCAGTTCTTATTTTGCTACCTAAACCCAGCAGCAAGAAGATAGCACAGATAATCTGGAAAGCTTCTCTAAATAAACAGGAGCACAACACTGCAATTGTAAGCAGAAGCACATACGCACCCTGTACAAATGATATAAATTAAAATCAGTTATTCAATACTGTCTCCTACTGTGAAAAGTTAAAAGCATTAAACTAATATATGAAGTCTGTTTGATTTTCCTGTATGACTAGAATTTACACATATACACAAAAGTCTGTAGTTCACTCCTACTTGGATTTCCAAACATGTTATTTGCTGGTCTCCCACACCAGCATTATGTGGTCTACCACATAATGCCTGTGGGCTTAAAAAGAGGAGGAGCAACTCTGAATCATACACTGTTTGTACAATCCTGGAAGCCAAATGCACAAACCCAAAGCTATTCCCTGGAGAGCTGTATGGGCTCAGTATGTAACAAGGTAGATGGTATAGAGGCAGCTGTAAGGAACTTGAAAAGCCAAAGAATGAACTGCAGCTTGCTGTATGCTAAGTCCATACAGACATAAATCTTGATTTCAAATGTTATCATCAGGACTTCAGCGCCAAGTGGAATTAAGAGCGATAAAAATATGTTTTCAAAAGTACTTTGGCAGGCTCAGGTCATGCAGCACAAGAACGTGGTGTCTGAAAGGGGAATCAGCCTGGCAGGCACCCTTGCTCCAGCCTGCTGTTCCCACACAACTTGCACTGCAGCTGTACAGGGGCACTGCAGTCGTCACAAGACAGGAATTGCACGAGTGCCTGTTCCAAGACCAGCACACCCTTCTGGCACCCATGCAAAAGAGAGAATGCATGGGTAATGCTCAATGATCTCATTATAAACCAGTCTGGGGGAGAGGAATGGTGACAAATAAAGATGAGACTCTCTTTTGACTGCAGACGACATTCCATTAGCCCAGGCCAGGACAGCCAGGTACGTATGTATGCTGCAAGCACCCCAACAGAGGCAATGACTTACTGACAAGGTATAAAGCAATGCAGCTTAACCATCCCAACCACTGGATCACACAGTCACAAGACATCTTTTTCTAACATTTTTTCTAGCAAAAACTTACGAGCAAACAGGAGAGCCATGAACACCTGAGGTTGGACACCCTTCACCATGGCCTTTGAGCCAAGGAACACGTCACCTTCTCAGCCCATCAACTGGTACTCTATGCATAGGAAAATCAAAGCTTCACTTACCTAGAAGACAAAAAGAGAGAGAAAATATGGTTAGTGGATGTCCCTGAAACATACAGATGCTGTTTATCTTTATTTCCCGGGTGATTCCCAAATCCTGGCACCTTGTTAGGAGATTCCTGACATATTAAGAAACAGGAGTGATCTATGATAGCTCTCTTATCACGGCCACTCTCTCTCTTCCCTGCTCTAATTGGTGTGTGGTGCCATTTAATTTCATACAGATTATTCATTAAGAAAAGCAAAACTGAGCAGGTGTTTTCATCAACATCTTGTTCTATTAAAAAAAAAAAAAAAAAAGAAAGAAAGAAAGTGAGAAAGAAGCTCCATAACAACATTAACCACATGGACAGGCACAAATTATTCTGACTGTGAACAGCAGGGTACAGGTCTTGAAGTCTACCAAAAGAAACTGCAGCAAGAAAAGATCTCGTTAAGGGAAGGATGGATTGAGTCACTCTGTCTTGTGGTTCTCTCATGTACTGTCTTAACTACAGCTGCAATGAAAAGCCTTGGTAGTCTCGGTTTAGCCAAAGTAGGCTCTGCCATGGGATGGAAGGAGGGAAGAGATGATATTGAGGTTGGTGCTGTCCCTGCATTTTAAGATTTTCCTGAAAACAAAGCATCTTGGTGTGGAACGCAAGGACAAAAAGCAAAGATGTGTCCTGCAAAGGTCACTTGAAGAAGGCAGAGGACATAAGGGATGGCTTTTAGGCAAGATAAGAGGAAGCTATGTAGGCCTAAAGCATTATAATGCCTTTCTTTTGTAGCAGTTTCACAAACACGGAGTGCAGCAAGGATGTGTCACTTTCTTGAACACTGATTTATAGGTCTATAGCCAGGACCAGCAATCAGTTAACCAGGACTAAATCTTTGCAAGGAATAAGTAACAAAAAAAAGATTATTTATTTATTCTCAAGAGTTAACCTGCCTCTGAGAGGTAACTCATATTTCCAGAGAAGAGGGAAAACTAACCATACCAAGGGTCAGGTCCTGAGAAAGTAAGAGCCTCCTTTCACCAACAAAGTCAAATCAGCATTTTCATGGTCCAAAACTGTGTGTCCCATTTTCTCCTGCTTGGTTCTGCCAGTCCAGGATAGCACTGAGTGGTGCTTAAACATCCCACACAAGCTTCATCTACCACCATGGGCTGCATTATTGGAACTGTAATGGAATATAGCTGCTATTACAGAATTCCCTAAAGGAGATGCAGCCAGACTTGCACAGTATGGGGAAAGGAAGAATAGATTAATACACATTCATGGCACATTTGCAAAGAGATTACTTTGCTCATAGTGAGATTTGCACCTGTATAATTGTATCACTTTCAAATTAATCATAATCATACTCTCAACCAATATATGATCTACAGAGTAGGCCTCATCCTTGGACTCTCATAATCAGGATAAAAATAGCTGGCTCTGAATGCACTGAGATTTCTGCTGGTATGTAGGAGACAGTAAATCCCAGCTGACCCACTAAGCCTTGGTATTTTGTTTCTGCAAAGCCCTGGCATGGCACACATCGTTGCATAAGTAAGACCTGGTCTGTGCGACAGCAGCACTGTAACATTTAGTGATACGTTCCTTTGCAGAACATGACGAAAGTAGCACAAGCCTTACTTTTCTGAGGAAAACTTAAGCTCAAAGAGTGGTTAAGTGATTTGCCAGCAGCTACATCGTGCCTCTGTCACGTGGAGAGACACGGGACCTGTAACTCTTGGCTTCCCTGACGTGCACATTTAATTACTGGGTATCTCCGCACAGGAACAGCGACCCTCAAGCCCAGAGCAGCATCAGCCTGAAGCCTCCCTAGTGCCGTGTCTGCCCCTCCTCTGCCGTCCCCTCCAAATGGCTCCCAGCAAAAGGCGGATTTCTTAATTGTGTTATTAGCTGAATTATTAATTGATATGAAAACAGCATTTTACTGGGCATAAAAAGTCATTCGGAAACGAGATAAAATGTTCTCGGCACTGCCTGCCTCCGAGCAGAGCTGGAGCGAGGGCTCTGACAGCTTGATTATTATGCACATTAGTGCAATCTGGTGAGCTTCCAACACAGGGAGAGCGGAGTCCCCCAGTACTGTATCCATCAGGCCACATCCCTCTCCTTTTCTCTTTCTTCCCCCTGTCACTGCCTGCTTTGCATTTATGTGGGAGACCTCAGGGATAAGTTTTTTCTTTCTAATCCAGCTGTCATCACTGCAGAGCTACTAATTATAGCAGCAGTGGGCAAATAGTATTTTCCCTTCAGTCCTATACCAGGAAACACAGTCTTCATGCCTTTTTCCGAAAACCTCCTGCACCCCAAAAGGGAAAAGATTGTTTCCCAAGACTCTCCCTGCTGGAAAAAAAACTGCTTGCATTTCTCTGTCTACAAGTCCCTTGTGTTCCACTGTGGAAATGGTGGTTTGCACATATATATATTTATATATATATATATGTATGTATGTGTGTGTGTGTGTGTTTGTGTGTGTGTGTGTGTGTGTGTATACCTTTTTTTACAAAATGTTCCAGTATTTCATGACAGAGGAGGAAATATGTGCATGTCTCAATGCCCTTTCTGCCTTTTGGACATGATACCACTCCAGACAGACCCTTCTCCCTGGTGCTGAGAGGGGACAACTCAATGGATGCTCACAGTGTCATTTATTCCACTCCCTGGGTCTTCCCCTCTCCCATCCCCTTGCCAGCCCCCCAAGGCCTCACAGAGCGGCAGCAGGAGCAGAACTGCCTGGCAGATGGTATCAATTAATTCTGAACCTCTGTTAAACAGGAGCAATGTGCGTCCTTGTGGTAGAGAAGTGATAAACCTTCCACAGTCCCATCCCCTACCTTTCCTGACCCCCTTCACTGTCACCCCATTGGTGGGAACCTACCCCTCCTCGACCCACATCTCTAACACACAGCCAGAAGAGCCGGCAGACACCAGTGATCAATCCTGTCTCTTACATGCAAACCTTGTAATTTAGCAATAACTACTCAACCACCATTGACCTGCTAATTAATCCATGGATTTTTTGTTGTGCCTTTAATTGTTGGCCCCGATATCTGAGTCACTTAGACTGCTCACTCTGCACAGAGCCTAACCAACTAAATGCTACTTCAGCTCTGTAGTAATAAAACACTGAAATATATTGACTGCCTGCCAGCTCCTGCGCTCACTCTCTGCCTCTCTGCTTGCTGGCTGAGTGCTGGCGTGTGAAGGGAATATAGAGAGGGGAAAGCATCAGCCATGAGAGATGAAGTTTGGGACACAGGTGAGAGAAAGCAGTAATCACTCACCAGTGACAGGCCACCAAGGACAGCATCTGATCCCTGCGACAGCCCTGCTCTGACAAACTCAAACACGCTGTTCCTCCATCCCAAGTGGACTTGATGGCTCTGAAAATTCACAGGCATACTGGATCCTGCCTCCTTTCTGCTTTCTGCCCCTTAATGAGAAAATCCTTTTCCTCATGACTGTCACTGTCACACTCACTATATATGTGTTTGACACAAAAAAACAGATGGTATAGGCAAAAAAACGACTCCATACAGCAGAGAGACACATCTGTATTTCCTTGCTACAACTGTCCAAGGACCTCTGTGTAAACATGGATGAATCACCAAAAATGCAGTTTTCTGAAGTGACTTGCACCATTTGGTGCCTTGCACTGATTAGAAATTTTAGGGGAAATGGCAGTTTGAAAGCCTGACACGGCAGGAGCTGCAGATGCTTGGCCTGCCTGGACAGTGGCTGATTGCAAGCCAAGACTTTACAACAGATGTCTGATAACATGGGTCACACTGGTGATGGGGCTGGGACAGAGATGGAGGGACTAATGGGTGACAGTTTGGTGCTGAGAGCAGAGAACCAGGAGGGGGTTGTTAACCTGGTCAAGAAAATTCTCCATCAGAAAGTATTCATTTTCATTTGGTTAAAATCAAGATGGAAGCCCTGTCAGCAGCAGCTTATATTTACCCTCCCACATGAAAATAAAGTGGAAAGCAATAAGCTCTTACAACTCCTGCCATATCTTGCTGCCTTCACTTTTGTTGTGGCTGATTCATAGTCCCAAGCCATTCCCAGTGCCTATTGCCTGCTGCAGGCAGGCACAGCACACGACTGCCCTCCCAAAGAGCTCACAGGCTCCCTCCAGCTCAGCCCCAGGAACAGGCCAGGGAGTGGTGGGAAAAACAGGAAATAGGGATGGAAGTCTGTTCTAGGGGACTGGTGAAGATGAAATAACTCCACAAACAAAGTCTCTGTGCCTCCCTGACGCTAGCACGTGGCACTGGCAAAACGGGCAGTGGTGCCCTTGAAGAGCATGGAAAGCTGGAAAGACTCCAGTGGGATGGGGTTGCACTGGCCCTGTCACAAAAACCTACAGTGCCCCCTACACTGACAGTATATTGACACTGTGACCACAATTCAGGAGCTCAAAAAGCATTCTGCTAGCACACCCGAGATGCTGTAACAAGGGGGCAATGGCAGGACAGAGGCACTTATTGTCAGAGAAGGCTATTGGGAAAGCAGCCATATGGTGGCCCTATACTTCCTGATCCTAACACTGCTGTTTCCATGTAAACAGCAAGTGTTCCCAAGCCCGCTGCATCCCCCCATTCTTTTCTGTTTGATTCTGCAAAGAGTGATGCCAGAGCATGTTTGGGGTACAAAGGCTGGCTAGAACAAGGCCTCCCAGCAACAATAGGTCACTCTGGCAAGTCCAAGGGGGTTTGGCAGCAGCATTTCTGAAAGTTTCCTTGAGGACTTCCTGGGATCTTATTGTCCTGATCTGCCCTCTTTTTTAATACTGTAAATAATGTTTTTGAAATGCAGGTTATTTGGGGTAATTTATGATGTCTTTCACTGCCAAGAGAGTCTATCAGCAGTGAATTTCCTGCTGGTCAACACTTCAAGACTTTGAACAAATAAGATTTTTACTGTGTTTCCCCAAACAGTATAAAGGCAGCATGGTTGTCTGGGAAAAATTTCTTGTTTGAGTTCCAGCAAATACTGCGTTTGGAGATGCTGCACAGTCCATGCAAAATATCTCAGTGAAAGAATGTCATTTTCCTCAATAGCTTTGTCACTGAATTCCTTGATCAAAGATACCAAAATTAAATGAGTCGCCATAGGCATGAGAAGAAACATTTTCTCTCAGTGACATCCTATCTCACTCTTTTACAGAGTAATTATGACTGAAAGAATAATTTCCATCTTTACAAAGAGATATGGACTACAAACCGCTCACCATTTTTAGGCAAGATGACCCTAGACTTGTGCTTTAGTGGAGAACTGTTAACTGACTTCTGTTTGGAAACACACTGCTTTACCATCTTCTTTCTGCCAAGGATATGGGAACAGTCTGATGGATGGAAGATCAAGACCTCAGACTTCAAATCTTCTTGAAGGGAGTGTTTCAGTCTATCCTTACTAAGTCTCTTTGTGTGCAATCTAGTGATCTGCCTTGTACAAGACAGGAGGATGGAGCCCTCATACCTGATGGCTACCTAAGATCTGGATGCCAGCCTCAGTCAAGACCATAAGGATCATTTAAAAATTCTGCAGCTTGCTTCCCCTCCCTATTCACATGCATTCAGAAGTCAGGAGATGCTGTACTGCTGCATTCCCTGTCATCCCCATGTCCAAA
This sequence comes from Cyanistes caeruleus, assembly GCF_971803275.1. Lineage (NCBI taxonomy): Eukaryota > Metazoa > Chordata > Aves > Passeriformes > Paridae > Cyanistes > Cyanistes caeruleus. The sequence continues at coordinate 91,543,191 of NC_141703.1, read as the reverse complement.
ACAAGTCCTTAACACCAGGAGACCGTGATTTATGTAAAGAGCCTCCACACTCATGTTTTGCTGATTAAAGTGCTACTTTAATGGAGCAGACCTCAATGGAGTGCTTTAATCCTTGGTTGTAAAAACAGACCTTTGTTTAAATTAAACCTCAGCTCTTCCCTCCACAAAGAGACAAAGGAACCTGGACCCATGTTAGTTCAACCATTGAACAAGCTAAACCATGGTGACGGGGCCAACTTATTTCCAAGTGAACACATTTTCACAGAGGAAGGTTGTTTGGATGCAGGATTTGGATGCTGATTAGGGGAAGCCCCTAACAGCTTTCTGATAAATCCTTGCGGTTCATCCTATGGAAGTACTCTTCACTCTGGAAGAGCATCTTCCTCTCCGTGCCTGACTGCTTTACAGCAGTCAAGCCCTTTGAATTTAGCATTAGGTTTTCCTTGGAAAAAGAAGAATTACAGAGTAAAAGAAACAGTAAATTGGTTCAGGACTGACACACAATGCTCAGCTTGATGTGTGATCTCCAATACTCCAACAGATCAATTAAGGCTGTTAAGAAAAATATCACTGCTTGGGACATACACAGGCAATAACAGCATGTAAGAAAGTACCTTGTAAGAAGAGGGAGCAGCCAAATGGGAGCTCAGAGTATTTTTATATCTGTGGTTTTTCCCCAGGAACTTCAGGCGTTTAAATCTATCAGCAACATCCTACCTCGGCACCTTGAATATGAATTTCCATTCACCAGCCTTCCTGACAGGCAAGAATGACTGTGCTCATTTGAAAGAGGAAAACAACATTCAATGAATTCCTAAAAATCAAACTTGAAGCCTCTAGCAGAGATGAGAATCAAACACAGACTCTCCAAGTATGGCACACAGTTTGTACTGGAAAGTAAAACAAAAAGTTGGGGTTTTGTGCTTTTTGATCTGAGTCTCTACAGTCAATCCTACAGAATGGGTTGGACCCTTCCCATCTTAGCCAGACCCACACAGCTGCCCTACCCTGTCCTCATACTTCAAAAAACCATACAGCTCACATCATACTGTGGCACCACAATAGCACAACAGCATCACAAGAGCACTTCCCAAGCTTCCACCCATCTGCCTGTGAGAGGGAGCTTTCAGTATGCCTGGGGAAATCTAATAAAGATGATTTCAGCAGAAGGGATCTGCCCCACATGAATTAAATCTCCGCCACCATTTCTGCTCAAGCAGGTCCCACCTTTCCAATGCCATATTGTCACCACAAGATCAGGATTAGTTTTGAAACTCCTGCTTCCTTAAAGCAGCAGTAAGCTACCTGCAGCTTTCCCAGCTCTTTGACCACGCTCTTGCAGCACAGGAAAAAATTCATCTCAATTAAAAGACTAGTGTATAGGAAGTAGAGTGGCATTTCCCAAGTGTCCTCCCCTCAACTCATCATGGCAGGAGGAGGGAATGGTCCTGTTCAGAGAGAAACAGACGGAATGACTGATTGCATCCATGCCACTGAAAGATGCTGATGAGAAAAACCCAGGCTCCTGCCTGTCATATTTTCAAAACCCCCAGACGCTGGCTTAGAGCCTTTCCTGTCGCTTTCCTTAAGCCTCTGTTGAGAAGGAAGAGTGAAGATCTTGGAGACAGCATTTAGAGTCATAGACAGTTCGGCAAGAGACAATTTTTCACCCCGTTAAATCCCTCTGCAGAATATTATCTGCTGGTTTTCCCTCTTTTTTATGATTTTCTTATGATTATCTCCTGCTGTTTCTGTCCTCAGCAGCCAAATAAATAAATAGCAGTATAGCTGTCAGCATCTTTAGCTGAATAAGAAGGCCCTGCAGAAAGCCTAGGTGGGTTGCCCCTCCTTGCCTTCAGCACTGCTGCCCTCCAAGTAGATTCAGGATTCTGAGACCTAATGGTAAGAGGGAATGGGAAGGGGCTAAAAGTGCAGACATTTGCTTCTCTACCCACGTTTTGCTCTGAAGGCTGGGACACATCACTGTCTCACCTGTAAAAGATGATGATGATGATAATAATAACAGCAAGTTGATGGAGGAGAAGGGTTTTGAATATTTAACCTGTGCTTGAAGCATGTTTTTATCATAATCCAAAAGCACAAATAAAAAAAATAAAGTGCCAGAGAGAGGTGAAGGGACTTACATGGGGTCATAAAGCCAGTCTGTGACAGAGGCAGGAATAAAACCCAGCCAATCTGGTAGCAAAACACTGGTGTCTTCCCCATAAAACAATTCTGCCCTTCAGAAATAGAAATGTGCTTCTTTCTCTTGTGCATGTGTCCTTTTTTCCTACCTTCCCTACTTTATCTTCTCCTCTGCCTAGTTTATTTGTACAAGAGTAGCCCAGGTGTACTGAGCACTTCCCACACAAAAGCAAAGACAAGACATCTATGTAGGGGGACCTGTAAGTCTGGCCGGTGTGTTCATTTGGAGCTCAGGAATTCTTCTGCAGATTCATTTTCCACATTGCCTAGGGATTCTGGCACCTCTGGGGCCATGTTTAATTCATCTCCTGTGACTATGAGATCTTTTGCAAGTACTGATTATGTCTTTTTCACGAGCTTAGTGCTCAGATGCCAGGCTTTTTTCTTCCATATATAGTTTTTTAATTCTTCCTACTTAGACAAAGCTCTTCCTCTACTCCCACTTCCATCTTTGGTCTTACTCTTTATCTCCTTTTACTCCTTCTTTGCTTTCAACACTATCTTCCTCGTTTTTACTCTGAGAATTCCTTGTCTTTGTCTTGACACAACCTGTTCCCTTTCATAAAAAGTGCCTTTACGTCCTTCTTCAAATACCCTCCCCAGCTTCCACATCTATCTCTGTCCATGCCTCCTCTCCTGCCCAACTTGTTAGCATTGCTGGATCTTATCAAACAGATATCTTTCTAGGGGTGCACTGTGTATCAATAACATGATTAACTTCTCACTGCGTGTATAACAAATTGACTTATTTTTAACATAACTGTTAGAAGCTAAGTCTCAGGGCAGTGCCAGCAGCTGCAACAAACCAAGGCTGGCTAGTTTTGGACAATGTGAGATATCTTAAACCAGAAGCTGCTTATTTGATTAACATCCACTTTTCAAGGATAAAAAAAAAAAAAAAATATTTCCTATTTCTGCCACCTCATATAACACATAAGATAAAAAAGGCAGAGGAAGGGTTAGAGACCCATGTCTAGATATCTACTATTCCATGAACATGAAAAGGTCTCACACTTCCAGCCCTTCTCTCAGTATTTTCCAGACTTCAAACTAGATTGCTGATGGGAACAAAAGCAAATCTACTTGCTTGGGGAAGAAGAAATTTCTTACTCTTTTTTATATAGATGGTGTGATTTCAGTGAGCAAAGAAGTGCCAACCCACTCCCAACTGTCACAGGAGCTGGCTTTTCTTCCTGACAACACTTTGAGAACCCAAAGTTTTTGAAGATGTGAAAACAGGGGCTTTGTGCCTTATCTTGCTTTCTGATTGTGATCTCTTTCCTTGCAGTGGAAAGAGCAAGGATCAAGTCAGTTCCTTCGCACCTATTTACACAAATTTTCAGGCGCTCCATCCACTTGAAGCAATCTTTTTCAACTACTCCCTTCCCTCTATTAGACACCATACCCACTGGGAAGGATTTTGTTGAGCTTGGGTAAAAACTCAAGATGTGATCATCAGAAGACAAAACTAGCCCCCATCAAACGGGAGATCACAATGCTTTCAAACTTTCTACACCCACACAACAGGTCAGTGCAGCAACTTCACAGCTACTCTAAGTTGTGCCTAGGTGGCCTTGAACTGCTGCAATACAGGCAGGCAACTGGACGTGTGCAAATACCAACAATCCCAAACTTAGGTTTAAAAATAAACTTTAAACCCTACGTTTTTTGTAGTTGTTTACTTGGTTTTAAACACTTTTATCTCCCTTACCTATTGCTACTAAAATGATATATTATATATATAAAAAATATATTGCAATAACCACTGTCCCCAGACTGCAGGGCTGAGGTGATTTGTACCCTGCTGCAGGAGCCATCACACTCCTAACCCTACAGATATCCCATCTATCTCTCTGAGCCTTCCACTGCTTCTCCTGGCCCTAGGCAGCTCAGCTCTGCTCCTCCCACACCTATAAGCGCTGGCACCCTGCCATCAGCAAGAGTCCAATTCAGGGGAGGGCCATTCTCTTCTCCAAAGCCTGAAGCCAACACAAGCCAGAGAGAAGATAAAAGCAAACAGGCCAGGGAGGCTGAGCTCTCTCTTTGTTGAAAATTTCTAGCTGCTTATTCTTCTTCCCAGCTGAAAAACTTCTCAAATATTGCCAGAACTCTTTTTGTGGATTCCATGGAGGAGTCTGTGGCTACTACTTGTGAAATTTCACCATCTCCAGGGAAGGCCAAACCATTCTGGAGCTGCCTGGGAGGAGTCTGAAGCAGTCACCTTTCCTCAACAACCACAAAGCTCCTCAGGTAGCCCCTCTACCAAAGCCTGGGGCTGTTGATTGGGAATTTGCCTGTCTTCAGAGAAAGCTGAAAGGCTCCAAGTGATGCCTCAGAGAAGTACTGGAGAGCTACAGAGCATGGACCTGCCTTCAACATGAAGAAAAAACTCTTCAACTAACTAACTAGGAAAACTAGGTGTTGGGGCTACCTGGAACGTTAGTTATCTGTAAAGAAAATCAAAACGCTCTTACAGATGTATGAAAAAGTCCTGAAGAAAAAAAAAGGAGAGCATGAGCCCCAACAACATCCTGCACCGCTTCCCCATACGGCAGGCAAAGGCAAGGGCAGCCAAGTGGAGAGCTCTTTCCTCAGGGTATAACAAGCAGGAGCTGCTGCAGCTACAGATAGGCAGAAGTATTTTTGGCAGGGATTAAATCAAGAATACTTAGGAACAGTCTGGCTAGCTAGAGAAAAAGCAGCCATAATGGGTAGTTCAGCCCACCGTACATTCCACCCCAAGGACAATCAAACCAAACTGATGACTGCCATCTCAGTACTGAGGTCTGAGCAAACATGCCTTGGGATCCAAACCACAAAGCATATCCCCTCCCTATGGGAGTTCTGCAGCTTTCCCCCAGCTCTTTCTATGCTTTACAGACTATTGATACTATTTCATGATGATGTTTTAGAGGCACCATGTTCCTCCCCACCAAAAAAAAAAAAAAAAAAAGTGATACCCCAGGTAAGCAAAGGGATAGGAAAAAGGGCAAGGCAGGAACACTTCTATAGGCATGGAGGCAGACTGGGAATAAGGGAGTGTCAAGTTTGCTCTGCAGCATTACTGAGGATGCCCTGTTGTTACAAGGTCAGCCTCAAAACTCACCCTTGCTGATCCAAGCTATAGTGGGGCTGGGGCTGAGAGGGAGGGGAGGACCCAATTTCAGAGCCTGCTGGAGAAGATTGGTTGGGCTAAACCCTTGTGATACTCTGGGTTGCAGACTGACAGGGGCTCTCTACAGAGAGTTTGGCCAGCTCACAAGGGTGTCTGGGCATCAAACATGGCTGGGTGGGCAGCACAGCACCAGGGAAAGCAGGAGGGAAGCCATCAGAGAGCCAAGGCTACTGAAATGTAGCCTTAGCTACATTTGAAATGTAGAAAAGCCAAAGCTGCAGAACAGCAAGCCAAGGGGAAGCACAGATAGAGCCCAGGCACTGGCTGTTCCATGAAAGCATTTATGCCACAAGCAATAGAGCATGGCGAGACCTCCAGGAACAGTAGCCAGCACCAAACTTAAGAGCCTACCCACTGGCACAAAGCTGGGAGAGCTGGGCAGAAGCCCAGGAAGCAGAGAGGAGCTATGCTCTTGGGTGAATCAAGTGATGGAGGGGAAAAGGCAGCTGCTTCATGCAACCTCCGCTGTCCAGACCTTTTCCACTCAGCTGTCCTACACCCAGCCCTGGAGCTGGCACTCTAGCAGAATCTTCCTAGGCAGAAGACAGAGGACAGTGAGGTACAGCAGAGAGAGCACAGTTTGTGCTGAACACAGATCTGCTGGGACATTGGGTGATTTGATAAAGGAAATAGAGAATACACAGTAGGACCAAGAAGCCATTGTGCCCAAGCCCATGTGAAGACAGACCAAAACTGCAGACCCCGCTGCAGATGTTATACAAGGTACAAGGCAAGGGACAGTCACTGAACCCCAGAGAGGAAGGAAAATAGTCTTTAGGCTGGAACAAAGCTTCTGGCACTCTGGTGTAGAAGTAAAACCACCCCTCCCTTTTCTGCAGCAATCACCAGGCTTGTATATTGTATTTGTGCATTGCTGTTTTTCTCCATCCACATTTTCCAGTTACCAAGAAACTCAGTTTGGGAAGCTGTTGCACAAATCTGTTTCTTCTTACCCTGTTTCTGCCACGGATCAGCTCAGAAATGAGTTTTACCCCTGTGACCTCCAAGAAGCTTTCAAGCTAAAAGAGTACTGCTGAGCACCTGTCACTACAGGAAAACCAGCACTGAACCTCTGATGAAGAGCTTGACTGCGCCTTGTTCACATAATACCTTAACTGGCTTCCGTGAAAGCATTGCGGGAGTGCAGTGAGCAGCCTCCTTCCCTAGTGTAGAAATACAACTGCCACTCTCATGAAGCTACAGCTAGACGGGAATTGAGCTGTTCTCTTCCACTGCACTGTCGAATGTAATTTACTCCCTGGCATTGTGTGATCAAGCAAAGGACGGGCAATAACATACATAGCAGCTTATCCCAGAGAATGGCAACTTCACCTCTCCAGCTTTTAACTGAGTCTGACTTCAACTTCAGACATGTATCCGTACCTCTACTGCAGTGCTCTCGTCCCCAGCACTTGTGGTGCAGAGGCAAAGAAGGCGGCAAAGATCTTTGGTTGAATCTGGGGAAATTAGCACAACTGTAAAGGCAAAATCCAAAGACTTTGCTCTGGAAGAGTAAAAGCTGTTTAGAGCATTGTGTAAATTCATGGCAAGAATAAATAAAGGTGAATTTTATACATTCCCATTATTGCTTGTACATCTTTGCAATAATGTTTATTGACATGTTTGAATGGAGCACAAGCTGTAGTTCAGTTCAACTGCCTGTGAAAATGGGACATTTGTCAAGAAACAAACCTTACAGATCTTAGCAGCTCTTCTCTTCCCTGTTATTAGTTGGGAAATACGAGAAAAGGTCAGAAGCACCACGGAAAAGGTATCCACCAGGTTGCCCAGGGTGCCTGGGCTAGCAATCCCTGAGGTGCAGAGAGGCAAAGCTCAGCAAGTTAATGAGCAGCGTCTTCACTTTGCATTGACACTCACACAAAGACTAAAAATAAGCATGCACATCAATTACAGAATCCCTATGAGGCACAATAAAGTTAACCTTGCATGGCCAGAGAGATAGACTACAAACCTGTCTCACTGAAGACACCTGGCATGGCTTTAGCCAAGGTACCCTGTAAGAACTTGGCCATGACTTCCTTTGACACGCAGAAATGCCCTTGCTCCTCCTTTCCTCCAAGCCCTGTTCCATGAGGTGAAGAGCCTCTTCTAACTCCTCTGAATTTTAAAGACCCCTGAAGACATGCAGCACATTTAAAATTCATTAAATGCAAAAGACATTCCTTTCAGGAGCTACCATGTCAGAACTGAATGCCCCAAATTTTGACAAGGCTTGGACTCAGCTCCAAGTCTGGTTTGCTACGGATGCAGAAACAACATCAAGTCTTCCCACACCAAAACTTTTGTATTTGAATCCCTGTGCTGAGCTTTAAACAGCTGATGCTTCCAAATGTATCATGCTCCATGATTCTGCTTCAGGCACACTTCACCTCTCACCACCTTATTTACGCTAAAAACCCTTGGTATGGGGCTACTTCTGTTCCAAAAAAGCACGGCTACCACACAGTTCATGCACTTTAGTCCCCTCTCTGTAGGCACCACTCTCTCACCCTGTCCCAGCAGCAGCTCTGCCAGTACTGCTCATTCCTGAGTGAGAATTATTCCAGTCATACATCCTCTCTGCATGTGGCACTCGTTACTGGACAAACCAGACCTGGCCCTGTGGTCCCCTCCCTCCCCATCCTGCAATGTCACTTTTCATTAAGCTTCATAAACCATTCAAGTGATAATTCTCTCTGCATTCATTGCTGCACCAGCCCAGGGAGTAGGAATGGCCTCTGGTTAACATCACATCACTGCTGTGGCTTTGTTTTTGTGCATGTTGATCAGAAATTACCTGTCTTAGAGAAAGTAATTTAGTGATAAATGATTGCTCGTTCAGAGGTAGCTAGTTTCAGCCATAGCTGCCAGGTATTAATCTATTTGTCAATCCTTTCAGATCTTCTGCACTGATGAGCAGCTCCCAACTCTGGAAAGTGAAGCCCCCTCTTTAGAGGGCAGGGAAGAGGGCAAAGAACTTATTCTACACCTTTTCAGCTACATTTGCAAGGTGCTCTCAAAGCAAGGAGGACCAACTGGGAGGGATTAGTGAGGGCCAAGGTTCCAGCTTTGACCTTCAAAGGGGCTTTTGAACAGACCTCAAAAGCAGGAAGAGCACAGATTTAAGTTTCAAAAGTATCTGGAAATGTCCAGATGAAACACTAAATTGGAACATGCCAGCTCATATAAAAAATTCAAAATTCTTCCACTGTTACCAGTTTTCACAGAATTTTCAACAGAAGCATTTCCACAATGAAATTTTTTCTGGACATAGAGGGAGCTAAAAGTTAAGTGAGTAGCTGGACTACCCATCCAGTACAAGCAGCTCTCAAGATCCAGTTCCTCTTCTGCAACAGGTATTCAAAGTTCAGGCCCCCCACCTCTTCTGAGCAGCGACACCTCTCTGGGACAGAAACTCTTTACAAAGAGTAGGAGCTTTACACCACTTTTTATACCCACCAGTGATTTTCCCTAAGAGAAAGGAACCCAGAAAAACAACAACAGCTTTCCAACACCAGGACAAAGAATGTAATCTCCGGTTTCTTTGGGATATGGCATAAAATCAGTCAGTCACCCAAGCCTGCTTGTTTGCAGAATGCGCAAGGCTTAAATAAGCTTAATAAATAAGCTCACAGATCACATGGCACCTCTCCAGGTAAGAGGAGCTCCCAGAAACCATGGGGATGAATCTGAACTTCACATGAAAATACTTCTGAAATTCTACGGCACAGCATTTGATATATGGATCTAACTTTCACATCTGTGGTTCCCAGATGTGGAAAAGCCACAACATTCACCAAAATTTGAAACTTGCAGGCTATTTTCGTCATGCCAGTCAGAATTCAAACTCTGGAAAAAAATCATCACTCTTGTGCTGGATTTAGTATATCACTATAGGACACTAAAAACACATGACTTTAAATAATTGTGGGATAAAGAAGTTTAAAGAGCAGACAGATATCCAGGCCACCATTATTAGAGTCCTGATAATGAATCACAGTCACACAGTGGTCTTCGCACAAGCTCTTCTTGAAAAGAATTGCAATAGTTTGATGGTCTTTCCTGATGTACCATGTATAGGGTTTCTGGAGAAAACTGCTTCCCTTTTATGACAGGAAACTTCTCATTCTCATTGAAGCAAAATATCTGCACGTTCCCTTTCCCTCCACTCCCTGCTGGGCTGCAGTCTTGTTTTCTTGAACCACTCAAGTTTGGAGACTCCAGCAGTGAGCCAGTGACAGATCGAGAACTGCCTTACAGAACCCTGCAGGTAACAGGGAAGAATGTGTGTGTTGTCTTGAAAGCAGATACAGAAGGCAGGTAGGACCCCTCTACCAAACCTCACTTCTTTCCAGCCTACCCTGCTTCCTTCCATCCTCCCCTTTCTCTTCTTCCTTTCCCACAAGCCAGGGAGAGTCAGTATTTATAAATAATTACCTCTGACTTGGCCCCTAACTTCCCTCTTCCTTATTGTGCTGGTTTTAGCTGGGGTAGCATTAATTTTCTTCATAGTAACTTGTGTTGGGCTGTGTTTTGGATTCATACTGGAAACGGTGTTGACAAAAGAAATGTTTTAGCTACTGTCAAGCAGAGCTTACACGGGGCCAAGGTCTTCCTGCTTCTCACAACACCCCACCAGTGAGAAAGCCGGGGGTGCACAAGAAGCTGGGAGGGGACACAGCTGAGACAGCTAATCCCAATTGACCAAAGGGAGATCCCACACCATAGGATGTCATGCCCAGCATAGAAAGGAGAGGGGAAATTGGCTGGGGGCTGCTGCTCAGGGACTGGCTGGGCATTGATGTGCTAGTGGTGAGAAACTGTTTTCATCTGCATCAGTTGACTATCTTGGGTTTTATTTATCTTGTGTATTAAACTTTTTTTATCTCAACCCACAAGTTTTCTCACTCTTACTCTTCCAATACTTTTTTTCCCCCCATCCTGCTGGGGGAGAATAAGTGAGCAGTTTTGTCACTCTCAGTTGCCGGCTGGGCTTAAACCGTAACACTTGTGACCATGTCTCAGGCAGAGCCTTAATGGCTGTTATATAAAATGGCCTGGGGAGGAGCAGGGCTGCCCCTCCAGTTGCAGCTGGGATGGCTTCTCCCTCCACTCAAATGAGGGATAATGATGAGGAGGGATCACCTGCACTGCCTCTGGACCTCAGCCGTGACAACTTGCCATGGGCACAGGCATCCTGCCCGGGGCTGGCCAGGACTCCTGCAGGTGCGAGGGCACTGGCGGAAGCTCAGGCGGATTCCCACGCCTCGGGAGTGCCGCCGAGAGCTGTTCCCCCTGCCTTTGAGCCGGCAGGTTTACAAGCCTCTAATTCCCAGCTACAAGCACTGCTCGCCGTGCCAAGGAAGCAGCGGCGCGTGCTGTCATTCACGCGGCTGGAAGGCCGCTCCTGCCAGCGTTTGTGGCCATCGGACCAGCTGCTCAGGGCTGGGAGCAGATGGCAGGATGGCACACCTGACAGGGAGCAGACCTTCCAAGGACGAAGGGGGAGGAAGAGTTTGTGTGCAGCATGGCCAGCCACAATTCCCAGCCATGCAAAGATGGAGCAAATGTACCCACCTCTCCCTCTCTGCCAGCCCCCAAGTTGTGAGAAGAGATTTTCACACTAGGGTAAACCTGGACAGGTGTCATTGATACTTCTACATTTGTATACTTTTCCTGCCTCAGACAAAATGGCCTTTGTTTGATCTAATTACCAAGCATATTGAGCTAATTATCAAGCAAAATCCCAGTTCAGCCTTTCCCTGAGATGTAAGAGAAGTTTTCAGGAGGTCTCAGCTACTTTAAGCCCACTCTAGCCCCAAAAACAATAGCGTTGGAAAAGCAAAAGCTCCAGTCAAGGGTGAGCATATTTTTTCTCCAGACTTAGTCCATTCGGAAAATAGGTGAGGACAGAGCACAAGCCACAGAAGTTAATCCCAGTTCCAGCTCCTCATCTTCCCATCTCTTCTAGATGAAGTTAACGAAATGAACGAATATGAAACATCACAGAACGCAAGAGATATAAAACAGTGATTATGTCGCATACAATCCATCCTGAAGGACTGATATGTGAGCACACATACATTTAAATATTTGAAAAGCATCTTTTACAATGAATATCAAAATGACTTACAATCCAAGTCAGAGAAAAATGCCCTTACTTCTCCCTATCTCCCTTTTCTCATTACAGAGATAAATCCCGGGTGCATCTCTCACTTGCAGAGGGAGACTGAAGAATATATATATATAAAAATATATGTGTATGTATAAAATATACAACAGTAATAATCTCAATAATTTTAAGAGAAGCTTTCTGCATAACACAGGGAATCTGGGGGATGAGAAACTCTGGGTAATAGCTGGTCTCCCCCCTCCCTTTGGCAAAATGGGAGGGAAAAGATACCAGGGAGCAAATGCATAGGCTTGTGTTGTGTACCAGAAAGTGAAAGGATGACAGGAAGAAAGGAGTTGGAAAGATGGCCACACACATGTGGTAATAGTTTGTGGGCCAGAAACCAGGGACAGTCAGCACTGTCAACACCGAGGATGCGAGTCATTCCTATCCCAAGATTTTAAATCACACCAATTATAGAGTGGCCCTCTTTCCATTGCATTTTTGGTTTATAATAGAAGCTGAAATGAATCCTGACTTCAGAAGCTCAGCCTTGTTTGTTTTTCATTCTGTTTTGTTTCTTTTCTGCCAACCCCCCCTCAGCTACCGTGGAACTCAATCAAGAATCTTGGCAGCCCTGCTACGACTGCAACCATGCTGCTTCCACATATCACAGGGGATAATCTGACTTGGGGGGAGTAATTCACACTCACACACACTGAGATGGAGAGATGTTGCTCTTTTAATTAGAGGGCTACACATCTATTCCCAACTCTGGCCACACCTGAAAACATGCATCAGCACAACTATATCTCAGTGTACTTGTGTCATTCTTCTCTGTGATTTCCAAGAAATTCACAGGTGATTTACTTGGACAGATTCTGTACGTGAACCTCCCAATTTTGAAGTGCTTTTCCCTATGTAAATACATATACATCTTTAGGTTTTGATCTGAATGCCTTCAGTCTCAACATGTGAACCCTACTGTACGTGCACCCCTGCGTCAGCCCCCTGGGACCATGCAAGGGCCCGCAAGCCTGCAGCACCTTTCACTGGAGCAACACAGTGTCCTGCCTACTGGCTGGCTGAAGAATCCTGTCAGTACTCCAACAAACATTCACAACCCTGAATCATACCAATATCATTAATCAGGGTTCTAGAAAACAGAAAGGATTTCCAAACAATAAGAAAAGTTCATTTCCCCCCTTCTTTTTGTCATTAACGAGCCTCAGGGGTGGTTGCAAACCATATTTTCAAGCCTTGCTCTGTCACCAAAACCACAAAAGGTTGAGAACAATTTACTTTCAGAAGCAGAGGCATCTGGTAAAGCACAAATTATCATTGAGACACATGACAAAAAATTCCACAATTGGTAGTGCTGCAGTCGCCTTCTGTATTGAAACCAGGATAAAAAGACAGTGTTGTGAAGTGGCTTCTCAAAGTGTCACAATAAATAAGGGGGACAGTGAGAAATGCAGCATAAATCTCCTGACTCACAAACATGCTTTTCCAACCAGACCATGCTGTCACCATAATATGCAGGACCTCAGGACCCTGTGCACCCAAAGGAATAGTTCTCTGTTTCATTTCTAACCATGCATGCAATGGATGACAGAATTCCATAGCTGCACTTGCCATGTACAGAGCACACAGTCACCTCCTCCCACAGATGCACCTCTACATTTACACAGCTGTACACACCTTTCCATGAATGTATCCAGCAGAAAAGCACAGTATCTGGGAAGTTATAAACACATGCCAAAGCTCCCACATGTGCAGGATGCCAGAGCCCAGCACATGTGCCCTGGATAACTGAACAGAGCCCTGTGCCTTGGCTATGTCTCTTACTGTTTGAGCTTTGTAAAAAGTGACAGATATGTGCACTTCTCCTCAGCTTTGCCTCCCGAGTATAGCAGTGCTTGCCTGGACCCAGGTGTTGAACAAATGATCAGCCAGCTGTAATGTAACTTTAAATGCAAGTTTGTGTATTGGCTCTGGGAACAAGACTGAGAGATGCAGTTGAAAGGAACATAGTCACTCTGAGTACAGGATCTGCATAAATCACTGTCCAGTATATTCATTCCTATTGACAGATTAATTCCTTTCTCAGGTTTTGCTTAAAAGTGTACCACTGAATACTAATAACAGTTCCCAGAGCTGTAGTAATGTCACTCAAATCAGGGTGAAAGATGCCAGAGGGAATGATCTATGGCCTTCTTGACGGGGGAAGCTCCCAGCTGCTCCAGCTCCCTAAGCTGGCAGCTGGCAGCAGTGAGTGGAAGGAGACACCTCCTCACCCTTGTGAGTGGATGGGATTACCGAAGTCTCTAATACTGGCAGCAGGTTGCTCTGTAAGGAAGACTGCAGAGACTCTCTTTTAGACCTGGAAGAAAACTTCTGTCAGGTCTGTCAGAGTAAAACTGGAAACAGCAAAACAAATCTTCACCTCCTCATAAAACCAGCTGCATATGCAACACAGAAAAGCTGCTGGCCTGAGAGGCTGGGCAGCTAGCAGAGCAGGGAATCTCTGTAATGTTTCCCAGCCCCGGATGATTTCTTAGGTGCATTTCATTCTCTGTACCTGAAAAAAAAAAAATAAATGAATGCAAAGATATTTTCACTTAATCAAGTCTCCCAACTGAGGTATCAGGCACAGAGAAATCACTTGTCACTCCAGTGCTTCCCAGCATGTGCTCACTGCACCAAGGAACGGAGGGCAAAGGGATTACAGAATTAAGCAATACTGGCACAGCAGCCAGAGAGTGGCCAAGATTTACCTGTCACTCGGAAGAAAACTCCATTTCATTTTGTGATTTACTAAGAGTGAAAGTTAAAGTGGTGGGGTCTGGCCAAGTCCTGGGATCTATAAGCAGGCAATGTCAAACCGTCAGCCCGTGACAGCCCGGACCAGGAAACTTAACCTTTCTCTGGGCAAGGCAAGAGCAGCTGCACAGTAATCCCTTGGTTCAGGCTTAGGACAGACTCCTAGACTCCTTTCAGACTTCATCACTGCCTGCCAGTCAACTGAAGGACCAGCCTCTTACCTTCACAGAGGACCAGAAGCAGTGTTTTCTGGGAATTGAGATAATGGCATTAGCCCTGCAGGGCTGGAAAGGTGGCTTCCCATCTTCATGGTGTTTAAATAAAGATGGCAAGTCTGAAGGGAAATGGTTGTTTAAACTGTGAGCAGCCCACTGGATTTTTTGCTGATGATAGCACCAGGACCAGCCTGGCAAGGTCCATCACAGGTGAGGATAAAGTGACAGGGCAGAGAAAAAGGCCCAGCTAGCACACTTCCTCTGCTCTATCTCTCCCTTTCAAGGTGGCTGCTTGTACCAGGCTGTTTCCAGCAGCAGAACTGTCAGGACTGTGGGAGTCATAGTGCTACATCTGCCCCTGCTGATGACCAATGACCCTTAAGGTAAAATCTGTTTCAGCCCATATACTTTCCTCAGTGAAAACACTCTTTTTTCTCCCCCAAGAAAAGTTTTGACCTCTATCACTCCTAGCTCTCTACTCCACTTACTCATACAGAGATATGATCAAAAGCCCTTGGGACAAAGACCTCAAAAATAACATCTTGCTCTGCTATTTTTTAAGTGCATACCTCCATCTTATTTCACCTCATCAGACTTCCCTTGTCCTCCTAAGATCTCCTACCTGTCTCTGTCTGGGACTGCTTCTCTTCCTTCTCCAATTGTCCTTCCCAGTTCTACTCTGGCTGGACGGTCTAATCAGAATAAACACCCATTACACCTTCTTTGCAAATTATCACAGGCTCTTTGCTACAGTTTCACTCTGATTTCTCCCCACATTTTTGATCATAGTATTTCCATTCCACCAGAACTGAGAGCTCAGAAAGGCAAGTGATGAGGTCCTGATAAAAGACACAGATCAACTATTTCACAGGTACTGAGAGGAGAACTTGGATGAAAATTGTAAGACTGCAGCTGGCTGGCTGTTTTTCTCTAGTTGGCTGAACCAAACTCCAGAGCTGGACAGCACTCAATTTGGAGAAAAACCCAGTTCACTTGACTCTATTTCAGGTTGTAAAAAGTGTAACTATAACACTTTTAAAAGCCAGGTGTACCTGAAGGCAGATTAATCCCTAAGTGCCATGAATCAATGCAATGTGGTTTCATACTGCAAAGATAACCATTCTCAGCCTCTTCATCTGTCAGCCAGCTTTATTCCTATTGATTGCATCCCATCATAAACTCGACAGCACCTTAGTGCCAGCCAGGGCCTCTCCCCTACCCTGTTTCAGTGCCAAGGGCATGCTGCCTTCCACCTCAGTGTAATGGTCCCAGCCTTGCACATCTCTGAATCCAAAAGCTTCCCCTTGCTGTCCTTATTATAGTAACTTTGATGCTCTGCTATGTCCCCATATTTTCCCATTCCTCCCTTCCTTGTTAGATGCTGTGCTTTCTTCTATTTAGACTAAGTCCTTGAAATCCACCAAGGAACAATTACCTTTGTTCTCTTTCTGCTTCTTCAGTTTCTTTCCTTGGCCTTTTTTCCTTCTCTTCCAGCTCCATTCACCTGTATCTCTGCTTGTACTCACACGATGAATTTTAATCCCTGATACTGCTCTCTCATGTCTTTCCCTGCTTTCAAGTTCTTCTATCAGTCTTTTGCTTTTCCACTTCTATAATCTACTCTGAATTGTCTTGTCTCTGCTGTTTTTAAGCAAAATTGAGACTGCCCATGAACATGTGAAAAATATCTCCCTGGATTTTTTTTTTTAAATCTTCCAAAACAAGCCTCAAGGCTCAAAGTCTATTTCCCTAAAAGCAGTTACACAAAAAGCCTCGTGCCAGTTACAGGTATAGTTAGTTTTACACACACACACACACACACACACACACACACACACACACACACAGAGAGAGATTTGTCTGTTCTACTTTCTCTTCAAACATTGGCAATAAAATACTATTCAGATTCTCTTCCTTATCCTTCTGTGGGCCACTGCTAGGCAGAGCTGAAGGGTAAACACCGATTAACTGGTTTACAGCACTTCTGATTTGGCCAGCACAGAGCTCCTCCATGTACATTCACAGCTGTGATACACCAAACAACACATTATTTACCTTATTTATGCTGCAGGTAAACTCTTAAGACTGCTCATTTTAGACACAGATTTGTGACATTGCTTCTGCAGAAGTGAGGCAAACCCACAGTGCTGGAGGGGGCTGATGATACAGCCAATCACCTTACTTGGGTGTATGTTCAGTCAAGCATGCTTGGATTTGACATTTTTGCTTCAACATTCACCTGCAAACAGCTGGAAAACCAAGGGGCTAAGCCTGGCTCCACAAAAGCAAAAACATGGCCAAATGCGGTACGTATCTTGATAAATGGGAAGACCAGGGGATTATAAAGCAGAGAACTTAGCTTTGGTTCCAAGAACAGACAGAAACAAATAACCAGATTACTTTCAAGCACCTGCAAGATAACAAGGAGATGAGTAACAGGCAACATGCACTTGTCAAGGAAAATCATGTCAAACCAATCTAATTTTCTTCAGTGGAAGGGTAATGGGTCTTGTGGACAGCAGAGAAACAGCTCAGTCATATATCCTGACCTTAGTAGGCTTTCTGGCACCTTTTCTCCAAACATCCCTACAGGCAAGCTCAGAAAATATGGTCTAGATGAATGCACTATGAAATGGCTATAGAACTTGTTGGAAAACAGTACTCAGAAAGTAGTTACCAATGGCTCACTGTCAACATGCAAGGATACACCAGTGGGGTTTCTGCATGGATATGTTTGCAGTCTGGTGATATTCAATATTTTCATTAATGACCAAGACAAAATCTGTTTATTAAATTTGCAGATGGCAGCAAGCTGAGCCAGGAGCACATGTGGAAGATAGGTATGGAATTTAAAATTATCTCATTTACAACATGAACTGATAAAAAGTATATGGGCATGTGCAAGAAATTATGCTTTGGCAGGAATAACTGTCTCCATTGACAGAGGATGAACAATCAGGCCATTAGCATCCTAGCAGAAAAGGGGCTTACAGGATAAAAGCCAAAAGCAGACCATAAGCTCAGCATGAATCACCACTGACTTGTTAGAAAGGAAAAAGGAAATGCAATATACTTGTACAAGGATGCAATCTGCACAACACAGAAACTATCTTTACCCAAGGATCGCGGGAGTGGGCCAGAGTACTGTGTCCACCTTGGGAGAATATAGCCCCAAGGGAAGTGTGGCCCTGCTGGAGAGAAGGCAATGATAATAACCAGAAGCTGAGAAAACACAATTTCTATGGGAACTTGAGTGCACTGGAGCTGTTTACAGATGACAAAGGAAAAGATGAGACATTAGACGGTTTTAAAAAACTTGAAAGGTTTCCGAGAAAAAAAATAGAACAGATTGTTCTGCATACCCATGACAAATACAACAAGAAAAATGGGGGCTAAATTGCAGAAAAGGAGATTAAGGTCAGAAGTCACCTCTCAGCTCTAGCAGTAAAAGCATTAAGCACTGGAAAAAAATAGTTTTGTGTTGCAGAGACCCCACCAATAGAAGGTGCTTCAGAGTCAACTAGATCAACATGTCAGGAAACAGCCAAATAAAAGCTGATCTGGTTTTCAGCAGTGGGATGAATGAGATCCTCTCACCAGGTTACTTCTACTCATCTCATCGTAGTTTCTCTCTCACACAAAACATTAATCCATGTACAATCCTTTCCTCACCATCCTTGCTTGCAGACATGCAAGTTATGAGAAGTAAGGCGGCTGCTGCTCCGTCTGCTGGCACACCATGGTGCTTTGTGTGCTGACAGTGGCGAGCCCACAGTGCATCTTCAGAACTGGACACTGGGGATGGCTTAAAACTTTTCTTTCCACCTGATTAAGCAGATCAGCTTATGACACAACCCATAAGGGATTTATTTTTTGGCATCACTGGGGATGACCCCAGCAATGTAAGAAGTTAAGGCAGCAGATCCCAAAATAGGGGTCTTGACTCCAACAAAAAAAGTCTGAAATCTTGCAGGAAAGATCACTGCCCCAGAAAATGGAGCATCAAGAAGAAAAGTTTCCAAAACTCCTGAGCTAAGGGTTTTTTCTCCGAGAATCCAACAACTTTCCCTCTTAACTGAAAGCTGTTTTACGACACAAATCCTATATCGAGGTAGTGGCCTTTGTAACTCTGTATTCCTCTGCAGTATAAGGAGCAGCAGGACAAACACAAGCTCCTATAGCAGTGACCGGGTTATCAGGCAAGTCTGTGATTAGACCTGCTCAGAAAATGGAATTTTGTCCATGAGGAAACCACACTGTCCAACACTTTCCAAGCAAATGCAAGTCTGTCTGTACATTCCTATCCTCTTTGCCTGGAAGTGGTTACAACAGGCACTACAGACTGGGGACCAATTACAGAGGCCAGCCCTAGCACCAATACTTACATATTTCCCTCGTGCATGTCCCAGGCTTAGCTGTATGCGATCTAGGCAGTCTGGACTTGAAAGGTAAATCACAGGATAACAACAGAGCACCAAAGCATTTTTCATGACCTTTCTAATGAAGATATTCAGATCTCAAAATGTTACCAGCTGAAAGGACCGTCATGCCTTCTCTAACAGCTCTGTGGTGGGAATATGAATGACTTTGCACCACCACATAAAAGGTATAAATGCCAAGGGGAGAGAAAAATGGCTTGGGTCAGTCCAAACGCATCTCATTAAAGAAGAAATAACAGCAAGAAAAACAAGAAAATGAAGGGTTGGGGTGAAGGACTACTTAACTCAGAGCGTGACACCCCATATAATTCTCACCCACAAAACTCATGATGCTTTATTGCACATGCCTTTGCATGCGTGAAACATGCAAAACAATGTCAAGATGAGATGCCTGCAATCATGCCTGCTTGTACAGATGCACACATGCATGCCTCCTAGTAAACAGAACTACTGATTTGTGAGGCCATTTCCCTTTCTGTGTTTTTCTGAACCTCTGCTGATTTCCTCTTGTGGAGTTTCCAGATGGTGTCCTTGTTGAAATGGTGGCTCAGTGTTCCCCTGGACCCTCACATGTTTAAGCACTTAGCCACTGCCACAATGTGTAACACCTTTTACAATTCAATTTGATCTTTCTCAAGGATTACTAGAAGCACTCGCTCTCACTGTAGAGAAATCTTGGGCTGCAATAAATGATTTCACCGTAAGAGGTTTTAACTGTCGTGGGCATCAAAATGGCTTTGCAATGGCTACGAGTAGATTTAACTCAGAAGTCTGACAGTCCCATGTGCTCAACAGCACACTGAATGATTCAGTAATGACAGTGCATGTATCTTCCCTGGGGACCCCAGTGTGAAGATGCACAGAGCTTGCAGCCCCATCCCCAGAAACAAGGCATCTCACTCCCTTGGCTGCATTTGGGCAGGGAAACAGCTTTTCTTTCAGGTCACACGGAGCATCAGTGAGCAAAAGCACCAGGGATGATTACCCCTCACTTCTGGATGTCTGTGAAAAGTCTCCCCCTATTCATTCACCTCATGTTGCATTAATGGTATGCAAGGAGATTTTTATGCCATTTGCAAAACTGTGGCAGTAGAAATGAGCAGCAAGGTGTGGCAGGAAACATTATCAGAGGAAGAGATACACAACCCACAGCTGATACCAGACTAGGGCACAAACTAGCTGTTTCATGACTTATGTTGCAAAAAGCAACACCTCTCCCCACAGCACAGTATTGGTAAAACTGGGGTGCTGGAATGGGTCCAGAAAGGAAAAGATGGATTTTCCAGCACACCACCCCACTTCACATGATGCCTGGGGCATGGGAAAAGAACTCCCCCCCACTTTCCCAACCTGCCCTATGCAAGATAAAAGGCTTATGTTGAAACAGGGCTACTCCAAGCTTGGTATCTGGAGCACGTGCAGGCATTTGGCTGGCTTTCTCAGCAAGAGCAGCATTCACAACTGGAGACAGA
Organism: Cyanistes caeruleus; assembly: GCF_971803275.1. Lineage (NCBI taxonomy): Eukaryota > Metazoa > Chordata > Aves > Passeriformes > Paridae > Cyanistes > Cyanistes caeruleus. The sequence continues at coordinate 91,522,750 of NC_141703.1, read as the reverse complement.
TTATTTCAAATGAGCTGATATCTCATTTGGGAAACAAACCTAGCATCCAGGTTTTCAAAACAGAGCCCTCGTGCTGGGAGCAAGCATGGCTAAAAAACAGAACTTGTAATGACAGTCACTGGATTTCTTGCAAGAGAGCACTACACATGCTCAGCACCTGTTAAACACTCTTGTGTGTATCCTCCAAAACTCCTCTCACCCTTTTTGAGACTGATGATTGATCCTCAGTCACTAAGACTGCTGACTTCACCTATTCAAGACTCATGATATGGAGATAAATATTTCTACATTTTAGAAACTAAAATGCAATTAAAACATTTTCTAGATAGACTCAAGGAGTACAGTGAGAAGTTTTAGAGGAGATTTTGGAAGCAAATAATTAAACTACAAATTTCTTGTTTCAAATAGATTTCAAAGAAACTTTTCACTTATAAACATAACATAATTTTCTTCTGCATATGGACCTACGGCCAATCCCTCTGTCCTTCCCAAATGTCTTCCTCAAATTGCTAACATGAGGCAATCTGAAGCGCTCCAGCTGCTAGATTAATTATCTATATACTATACACGAGCCACACAACTCAATTTCACTTCTGAGACTGTGAAAAATACTGTTTCCTAAGTAATTTTTCTGGTACAGTTTACAGAAACCACAACAAACATAGAGAACATACACACAGCCATATTAAGGTAAGAGATACCTGGGAATGTGCCTGTGCAATTAACTTCCATCTTGAAGAGGATATGCCCAGTGAAAGAAATCTGCAACAAGCACAGGGCTGATGCATTTCAGAAGACAACATGAATGTTGATAACTAAAAATCATTTCAAACACTAATACTAAAATGGATAGCTCCTGTAAAAATGCCAGCAAAAGAAGAAGATAGGTGTGAAGTCAGTTATAAAACAAAGGAGGCTCCAAACTCTGTATGACTCTGTGTAAAAGGAGAATTCAGAGAAACAGTACCACTTCTGCCCTGGAAGATTATTTCTGCAAGATGACGTCTGGTTTGAGTACAAAATACCAAAATATTTCTACAAGTGACAGCTAAAACTACTGACAGATGCAAAGTATGGCTGCATTTTTTTAATAACTGTGTTTCCAATTTTATAATAGGGAGTACAAAACTTTTACTTGACTAGAACAAAACACTTTACTTTCCTAGGAAACCAGTTTACCTTTCAAAGCTGCCTCTGTTAGAGCTCACAAGCGCTTAAAACCAGAACACTTTAAAGCAGTGAACTTAAAATTCATGACTACAGGTGTACACATTGGATGACTGTAACACATGACAGGAGCACAAACATGCATCCTAGTAGATTGCAACAGCCAGTCTGACAGCTGATACTGCCTTCAGAAAGACTGTACCTGCAACCAGCACTACAAGAGCTCTCCTGACAATATGCAGATTTCTCTTGAACAACTCCCAAGTGCAGAAAAAAGTCCTGCTTTTCATGCCTTCCTAATTATTCCCAGTCATTATCAACATCTCATCCATCATGTTGTCTTCCACCAAAAAAATCCCAGGATCTTTGGCAAAAACTGTTGCATCAGTGAGAGGATTTCCCTTAAATTTAAAGAGACCTTGATAAAACCATTTGTTAATGATTCCAGAAACTTGTAGGGACTGCAAAATCTCTGCAAAAAAAGACATATGGAGGATAGAAAGACTCAAAATGAGTGCATGTTAAACATTTCCAAACCCTTCCAAGTTTTGAAATGCTAAAATATGTCGGAAAGTTAAAACATTTCCAAAATGTTTTAACATTTTAATGCATACAGAAGCTTTAATCAGAATATGATAATCCAGGACCCAGAAGTGAATATTGCATGCCCCAGTAGGGGATTGCTAGCCTCCCTTTCCACATGAAAAAGTCTTCACGATTATTAGCTTCTAGTACGTGCTGGCACATCAGAAACAAATTTATCTCAGAACTAAATCTTCCTAGGAATCTTTTCAGGGAAAATACACATTAAGAAAGAGTATGCATTATATTGGCAGGGAAATCTGGCCCTGCTCTGCACATGTATGACTATTTGTGGCAGATCATGAGTTTGTAATTGGTATTTTTGATCCTGTGTATAAGGAAGAAAATGGACTCCTGAGAGCCCTTCCAACCTTCCATTTTTGCTATTCTAATATTGGATTGATTCCCAAGCAAATGAATTACTGGATGCAATGCAGGTTAGACACTCCAGGGTACATAATGAATGGGAGGTTTATTATTATTTATATATATATAATGTGTGCATGCAGCTTTGCAATTAGCTCATGGGTTTAACTTCCAGACGTGTGTGAGCAACAGGAAAGAGAACAAGCAATGCCTGTGTCTGTGTTCATAAATCCTTCCCATGTAAAATTTGTCTCCTCTTGCTCTGTCCTTGACCAAGTTTCTGCAGCCCATAGTCCCAGGAAGGTCCTGTTTATCTGGGGAATGACTCCTACCCTGGTGTGGAAAAACAAGTCTTGTTGTTGTGAATTGTGACAAGTACTGAGGGAAAAGAGAAAGCCAAAAACTCACAAGTCCTTCCCTGCTACACACCTGTAACATACACCTCTAATACTTCCATGAAAGCCCATCTCCAAGAAGCTCCTCAAGGGCACATCCCACAGCATATTTAAGCAGGCCTGCCAAGTGTGCTTGCACTCTGGCTCAGCCCAGATGTTGGCACAAAGTCTGCTTTCGAGGCACAATCCCCAAAGCACCTAACCCCCAAAAAAGTCATTCCACAGGAGCTGAAGAGGGCCATGGAAACCAGACACAGCACTTCTGAAACAGCAGCAGCTGCTGCTCAGCCTGAGTAATTCCCCTTTATTTTCCCACTGGGAAACCTACTCTAAAGACAACATTCACAATGGGTCTGAGTAGAGGACTGGGAGTTGGTATTCCTCATCCCCCTCCAGCCTGGTGCTTCCACACAACACAAGAGCCCTCCTGAAATCTTAGTCTGTACCTTGTTCATCCAGCAGGGCATGTTCCCTCTGCAGATCCCTGGGAAGGCAGGCTGGGGGCACCTCCAGGCACACAGGATGCTGCCAGGGAAAGCAGATTTGCTAAGGTGCTCAGCCAGCTCTGCCTCCCACAACCATCTCGTTCTGGGCACCAACAGAGCAGACTGTGCAGCATTGGCACGGCCCATGGGGGCTTGGCACACCTGGCCTGGCATTCTGCTCCCAGCCAGTGATGGCTCTGATGTCACAGAGGAGTCCAACAGCTCCCAAAAGGGCCAAGGGACAGGAGCAGGGGCTGCCATGCCTTGGCTCCCTGATGACTGGCCAGGACCCTCCCAGGGCTCTGCCCCCAGTGATCCCACACAACCTCAGCCCTGGGAAGGGCTGCTGCCATTGGAGAGGAAGCATTATTTAGGCAAGGGAAGCCATCACCTGAGTGTAACAGAGCAATTTCCCTCCTTAGGATGGGTCATGAGGGGTGGCAGACAGAAGGGCTGTACCAGGTGCTGGAAGGCACAGTGCAGACAAGGGAAAAGCAAGAGGAAGGCTGGAGCCTGCAGAAGGCCCAGGGAAGGGAGGAATAGCTCAGGTGATGCTAATGCCAAGGCCGAGCAATGAAAATTGCTGGCAGCACTCCCGTAGAGGTGTAATTTTGGCATAGCTGACACACTGCTGGGATCCCTCCTTTCCTGCTTTTCCTCTTCCCTTAGAGGGAGCAGCATGCCTCTTTATGCTGCAATTCAAGCCTCTCCTCCCTAGCAGAATAAAGGTAGAGATTGTAGAATCATCAAATATCCTGAGTTGTAAGAGAACCCAAAGGATCACTGAGTCCAGTTCCTGGCATTGCACAGAATAACCCCCAAAAAATCACACCATGTGCCTGAGCGAGCTGTTCAAGCCCTGTGTGAGCTGGGGCAGGCTTGGTGTGGATGGGAAGAGAGAAGGAGCACTCTGGCTTTGTCTAGACTACTGCTTTAACTCACGTTAATTGCTCCCCAATTAGCCAGAGTTAGCTAACACATTTGTAAACACCAGTCTAGACACTGCACAAACATTTGTTCTAAGACACATATGTAAAATAGTTAAGTGGATGCTAAAGCAATTAGGTATAATCTTATTACTTCCCTTTCTCACATCCCCTTTTCACCTTTAGCTGGAGCATAGACTGGAGCTCTGTACAGCAGGACCTTTTTTTCAAAAGGCACTACAAAGGTAAACCTTAGGGCTATCGCATGCAAAACCCTGATAAGGTGCTATTAGTTCCCAGCCAACTTTCAAAGACACAGTACCGTAGGGTTTTACAGCAGCAGACATTTAATGCACACAGAACCCACTAAGTAGGTGTAAAAGCCTTCTGAGCTTCTCAATTTTGATTTATATTCTCTTTAAAAAAAAAAATCATTAGGCAGTAGATTTTATGGTGTTCTTTATACAGACAGACCCCTCACCCCCTTTGTTACGGCCGTATATCAAAATGTAAGGTTTCAACATGACATTCACACTTCTGCTACTTTAGCACGCACAGCAACACGTTCCCCTCTGATTTTCTTTCAAAGATGTCTTATCACTCTTTATATATGATCATAATGTGGAGCATATATCAACATGATTCTTCAGAGCTGGAGAAGAATTGAAATCTCTGAGCACTTTCACAATCCCGTGAGCAAAAAAGCAGGTTAGGGGTTTCCAAATCTAGCTTCCAGCTCCCTGCTGCACACACACGCCTCCCTCCCCGCAGCTGTCAGAACTCTGCAGCTTGTATCCAAAGCAGAACAGAAACAGGCATCTGGATGGAAAACATCCATTTCTGCAATGTTCTTGGGATACGAAACAATACACGCTTCTTCCCATCCCAGGTCCAAACAGACAATGCAGCCTCTAAATTAACCTCTGTTTGCTCTTCTGCATGGGTTGCAAGGCAGGGGCAAGCAGGTTGCAAAGGGCTCACCATCCATGTCCCAGGCTGTGCTTCCCTTAAGGCTCACAGCAACACCAACCCCCTTTTGCAAGCATGTTATTTGGCATGCTTTGGTTTGGATGGCCAAACTTCATCCTAGTAATGCATTTCCCTAACAAGTCAGCTCTCATGTGAATTCAAAATGACACAAATTTCACAGCTAACCCTCATGGCACAAGCAAATTTCAAAATTATTCACAGAAATTTTATAACATTTTCCTTCTGGGTCTGAAACAGAGAAAGAATCTTCAAATTCATATCACCCAATGATTCAGTCTTATTTCTTGAAATGCCCCAAACTGCTCAATTTCAAGCTGTTTTAGCGTTAAGATGCATTTTCCTTCTGTCTTATAAAAGTCTGAGGAAGGTTAAATGCCTCTGTTCTTTGCTACAGGCTGTGCTATGTAGATCGTATCTCTTGTGATTTACTTCTGCTTAGTCAGAAGGGAACCACCATTCGTGTACCATTTTGCTCTTTTCTTCAACTTCACCTGGCTAGAGAAGAGGGTGAAAATGACAACTCCCCTCAATTTAATGAAGGAAAACAAAGTTAGCTTCAGGATTTTGGAATTAATTAGATATCATGAAGCTATAGCATACTAAAAATTTATTTTGCTTGGGTCAAATTGCTTGACTCAAAATCCTCCACTTTCATTTTATTAATAACAGCATGGGGGGAAAAAAAGAGAAAAATGTTGAGATATTGGCTGTGCACTAAAAATTCCAAACCTACTTTACTTTCAGCTGTCTCCAGGTGCTTGGCACCTGTGTTTTGAATGAATGATCTTTAGCTGAGATGCACTTGGCTCCATACACCAGTTTCAGCTATCGGAAATCACCTTTTTCATTTGGTTATTTGTTGTTAAGGGAAGATGGCAGTCAGAGCACCTGGAAGAGGCCAGGCTTCTGCTTGCCACATGGCATGTAAACTGTGGATGCTGGTAGTCAGCACTGCCCTGCCCTGCTGCTCCTGAGGATCTTGGGTACTAATGCCAGGCATGATGGGACTCTGCTAAGCATGCACAGCATGCACAGGCAAGCAAATTAAAGTCATAGCCAGAGCCTACTGTCAAAAGTTGCTAAAAAAAAACAAAACACAAAAAAAACACCAAAAAAAAAAAAACCAACAAAAAACAAGAAAGGAAGGGAGAAAAAAAGTACATTTTTACCCTCATGGCAACTGTCAGACACTATCTCAAGTGGAAAAATATCACACTGATAGCATACTTTGGTTTTACCACAAGATAAACTTGGTAATGTCAGCCTCAGGCTCAGCTAACTCAGACTGACCTGACCTAGATTATTTAAAAAAAAAAAAAAAAAGCCCCACCTGATTTTTCTGTGGTTTTCTGCTTGTTAAACACATTACACTGAAATAAAAAATACTAAAGTGCACCAAAAGAACGTTTCACAAAGGTGACTAAATTCTTTTCAGATTATAACAAACAACTCCTTTTCCACATCAGACTGAGGTCTGTATCTAAGAAGTCAGCCACTCTCCCCATCTACCCTCCTGCATTCTAGAAATGTTATGAAGCAATATATTGCCTGGATCAAATGCACCAACACCAGGATCTACCCTGCTTGTTTCTCTGGGAGATCACCAGGACATGTGACAGCATCCTCAGCAAGCTGCAGGTGACATATACTGACCCCAACATACACAGAAGGCCACGACAGAAGGCACAACAATCTACCCAGCGTGGATGTTTTAAGGAAGGAAGCATTTAGTCTTGTGACCTTAGAAAGTTCAGGGGTCAGCTGGTATGAAAGGGGAGTGAAAAGAGCAGTCTGCGTGTACCCTGAGACTCAGTACCCTTGGCCCAGGCACTGGCTCCGGTGTGGGAAACTGAATGTTGCTTTTGGGAACGAGCAGCAATTCTTCCATTTACATACATTAATCCTTGGAAGTACAGGAGGCATTATCATTTGCCAGACTTGTTTGCATAATGAGGAACTCTCAAGAGAAATTTCTTGGAGAAGTGTTGCCATTAACGTGCGGGTGTTACCACGACATTTCTATGCAGCTCCCAATCCCCTTCTCCCCTCCCGCCTCACTTACTCTCACTCATTGAAAACGTGAAGTCCCTGCAAGAGCCCCTTGGAGCAGCATTGTTGGATGGAACTCAATGTGCCATGTTTGCAGAAGGTTTTCAGAGTGCCTGACTCCCTTCACATCCAGCCCTGCTCACTCAGCCCAAGGGGTTATGCTATGCCAATGATTTACTGCCTCCCTAAGTAGGCAGTGGGTCAGGCAAGACTTTTTTCTGGCAAATTCATTCCCGGTAAATAGCTATCACCTTTTCAACCCTTTCTCAAAGAAGGGCATTGGGCCACATAGAGGTGAGAAGGACTGGGTAAGTAAAGGGATTATAAACAAGGACTGTTTTGTAAAGGAGGTGACCAACACTCTCCTGTAGAAATACAGGGAAGGAAAGCGAAAGACAGAAAGCAAAAAAGGTTTTTCAAAAAGCAGCAACGGTTTCTGAACTACCACTGGTGTCCCCTTGAACCTGAGCAGTGGCAACAGGAGCAGCAGAGGCAGTGCTGCCAAAGGGGAGGCTCCTGGAATCACCCTGACTGAGGGACCTTAGCTCTCCCCTCCTTCTGCAGGGATGCAGTGACCCAGACCCTCCAAGTGTCAACAGACATTGAGAGCCCATGTTGCCAGGTAGCCTAAATAATAGCCTCTGGTGGGTTCAGCAGAGTTTCAAGAAAAATTGCCCAGGAAGCTATCCACTCCCTCCTCCTCCCCTGCCACTGCCCCTTCCACTAACTCAGATGCATTTTTGGGACTGGAAGTGCCAGCAAGCCCCTCCTCTCCCTCTCGGGGCTGGCAGCACCAGGGAAGGGAACCCCTGCCAGCCAGTCTCGCCGGCTTCTTCATTTGTTTTCATTTTGTCACCAGACGTTTCTATTTAAGCTGCTTGGAAGGATACCTCAGTAGCAGCCCTACTGGGCTCAAGGAGACAGAGGCTGACAGTGAGTACGCCTTCCTCCTTTCTCCTGAACATCACCCTTATGTCAAAACATCCAGTCATACTGTGAGGAAGATGGGGAGAAGCAGGCACACCCAGGAGCTCTATTCCCAACTTCCTACACTCCCTGTACCACCTCAGCCATTGATGGAAACTGAGCTGTTTCTGAATCCCAGGTGCTACCTTGCAAACGAGCTCAGACAGCTCAGCAGTTATGGTGCTAAACCAGTGTCTTCAAGAACTGAAGAGATGGCCTACTCCATTCACATAGTTTAGACTGCAGAACAGAAACATTTACAGTCATGCACAGGTGCCCATGTGAAATGCCTTCAAACTCATTGCTGCAGATCCTTTGGGGGGCTTCATGGTTTTAACACAGCATCCATCCTTCTGCATATGGAAGAGAAGCCAGACTTTAGAATGAAACTTGGGTACCCACCCTCTAAAAAGCAAATGCTAACAGGGTGTGGTCTACACCACACACCGCCCGAAGAGATTAGCTCAGGTATCATTCCTGCATGATGCTGCATTGCACACAGTGTAGGTGTTCCTGTGCTGACCTTACTGATGACCACTGCAAGTCCCAGCCCCAGCTACTACAGCTGAAGGTCAGAGATACAAATAAGTTGTTCTGTACCATTACACTTCCAAGGGAAAGTATTTCCAAGGATGTTACATAACTACAGTTAAGAGTAGGAAGTTTACCCTGTGGGAATTATGAATAGAAACTCAGGATCCCTACACATGAGTTCCAGATTTTACTCTCAGCTCTGCTGCTGACAAACTGTGTGAATCTGCTCACTTCATCTATCCACACTTCGCTTTCCCTTGCATAAAATTGTGGATGTCTTTGCAAACCTGTCCTTGAGCAGAACGCAACACACAAGTGCTTGTTATTGTCACTGGTGTCACACTGATGGCCCATGTGCAGTTTGCACAGCTGAGTACAGTCAGGCTGTGTGGGGCTCACGGTTCCTCGCATCAGTGTTTGTGCCAGGCAGTGCCTGCTGGGCAGTGCCTGCTGGGCAGTGCCTGCTGGGCAATGCCTGCCTGCACCCCCTGGGGCAGCCTGTGCACAGCTGTGTGCAGCTGTCACATCATCTCTGGAGGAGACTGCATCTTCTGTCACATTCCCCTGCATGCTCAGAGATACATATTCACACTCTAGATGTGGATGACTGTAGTGGGATGAATATTTAGACCTGACTATCTCGGAATGCATCTCTGTGTACACATGCATACAAGAACTGGGTCAGGAGAATCTCTCCCCTTTCATGTAACTGATCACAAAATCCCTATACCCAATGTCACCTTTGCAAGTTGTTTTGCAAGGCCCTGATTAAAACATCTGCTTCTCTTCCTGCTTTGCTGAGTGAGGAGAACATCCACAAAAAGAAATGGAAGAAGCCATTAGCTTAGTCTCCAAGGGGGAACCCTTGAACAGCTCAGTAAAACCTGTGCCAAGGGGAGGACACTGGAAAGCGAGAGCCAGCCAAGGCAAGAGACAGATGGGGCCAGCTCCACTCCAGTTCTCGTCTGCCTTTGCTGCACTGTGCACATAATATTCTTACAAGGTCTAATTTATAAACCCGGCTCATGTTTATAAACTCTCCTGTCCTAATGGAAATGAAAACATTAATACAACCCAAGGATTCTTCACTTTCCAGGTTTTAATTAAAATCATAGGTGTTAAGAAGCAAGAGTGTCTTCGTGGAATACAAGTCTAATGAAGTACTTCCTCACATAGCACAAATCTCTGTGTGCAGCCCCAGATCACTGGCACTGAGCGCCCAAAACACTGGCCTCCCTGGAACCAGGAATTCACTTCTTGAAAATTAGAAAAACGAATTATCCTGCAATTTGTCTCAAATAAATGTAGGTGCCAAGATGGAGTGGGAAAAATAATACTAAATAGGTAAAAGAAACCCCAACAACATAGCACAGCCGTAAAACTTGATCTCTTAATTGACTAACTGGAGGCCATTGTGACTTCACTGCATACCAGTGAGAAGGGGCTGCATGTCAAAAAGGAGAGGACTCCATGTGGGGCAGTGCATGAAGGCACAGAAGAGGAAAGGCAATGGGGAGGAAGTAGCAAAGTGGGAAAAGGCAGCACAGAAGGTTGGAGCAAGGGCAGTTAAGGACACTGGAGACGCAGGTAAAAAGGTAAACACATGAAAATTGCAAGATCAGATAACACGGACCTGTTCCCTTTGTCTCCCATGGCATTGAAGGAAAAAGCAGGAAAGAAACCAGTACAGAGTGACATACATGTGTAGACACAGATGAGGGGACTGATCTTTGGCAGGTGTAAAGCTGGCTGGAGATCAAAGCTGATGGCAGAACACCAGTTACTGCAAAATGAAGCCCAGCAGAAGCAATTCCCTTCACCATCATCCTCCAAGGAAAAAAGGGTCTAGTCTGCCAACTCCAGGACTGCTTTCTATCCTACTGCATAATGGTACCTTCCTTGTCATAGGAGGCACACACAAAGAAGGGAGGAGACACTGAGAGACAAAGCCAGTGTGAAAGTATCAAAGCAGTGTAGAGACCTGAGAGTTCTTAATGGGGAGAGGGTGACTTTGCCTACAAGTTCGCCTCAAAGAGAAATGATGGCATTATTGACATCTCTCAAACAGCTTAACAGCAGCTTTTTATGGATTTGTTTTCATTTTAAATGTCTCCATCTCATTCTAGGGGAGCTAGAGATGGGCTTCACTCAGAGTAGTGTGGGTGTGTGGTCCCAGGCTCCAGTCTGGACTCTGGAAGTTTTCACCAGCCACACTTTGGTCTGAATCTTATTTCTAGAAGATTGCATCATATCACAGCCAGTAGGTTGCTTGTCCCACATTCTTCGCAGCTTCAGGCAAGTCCACTTGCTTAACAGTTTCCTGTGATGCTCCTTGATGCTTGATTAATTCTGTATCATGGTGAGATTAAAAAGACAAAAAGCCTTTTTCCCCCCCTACTGCTCCTTTTCTTTTGTACTTGTCACCTTGGGAGACAATGGAAATGCAGAAACACGTTGGCCAGAAAAATATGACTCACAATTGAGGGAGCCGCAGCAGTTGTGTCCTTGGCCCTACATTCTGGGTTCACTGTGTGAGGCAGGAGCAGTGGAAAAGAGAAGCATCATATCCTCATATAACACTGCTCAAGACCTGCACATACTTCTTTCAAACTCAGATCTAGCCAAGAGAGCACATCTAATCACCAAAGACATGTCTTGCTTCTGACTCCCGTGATTCCAGAGGCAGCAACACTTACAGCTGGAAAATCACAAGATGATGCAGATGGGACCTTAACTAAATGGAAGGACTCTTGTCAGCCTCAGATGAAGTAGCAAGCAAGTGCCTTCCCTGTCAGGAGGGAAGAAGTTCACTGAATGTCCCCCAACCAATACCTGTACTGTGAGATGCAATGCCTTCGGCTAAAAGAACCCTCTTGGCTCACCTGATCTTGTACAGGGCACAAGAGGAGACAGGGCGTAGGTGCTTGGAAAGCGAGGGGAACAGAGGATTTGCTGTGTTTGAGAGGTAAACGTGCTTTCTGACCCTTGTAAGCAGCTGTATACAGTGCTAATGAGGCCAAAAAAGGGAACTGAAAGCACCACTGACCTTTACAAATTGCTTCCTAGTTACTGGCCTAGTATGGGAAACTTACAGTTTTACTGGGCTATTCCTTTGGTCAAGGTCTGTTTGATTTGTATGAATTTTAACCTAACAGTAACAGGAAACTTTTAGAATCATTTAAAAGTGCAGCACCACAGAATCAAATGGAAATGACCTTGCAGATCTAGGGGTTATAAATCAGCCAATGAAAAAGAATGTTGTGCTGTACTAAGAGAAACAAGACAAAAATGTGCACTTAGATATTCTTGACTAATGGTTTGTACTTTATAGCACCTTCCCTTAGAAGATCTCAAAGAGCTTCACAGTAAACAGAAAAAAGAAACAGGAAAAAGACATAGTTTGAATGTCTTATCCTGAATTCACAAGCCCCACTCCCAGATGGTTACACCAGTTGACACCATCTGGAGACCAGGATTGTCATTTCCCTGTGCCCAAAGCTGAGGTAAAGCACAAAGAAATGAAAAATCTCTGTCTATGATATCACACCCTTGAAGTGACACAAGGATCTGGTGCTGGCTTTGTATAGACCCACTTGGGAAAACAGTGGAGAGCCAGTCTCCACTTCCTCAGTACAAATCTCTTATCCTACTTTAGGTTTTTCTCTGGGATGGCGTCATCCGCATCAGCATGATAAAGGACGGGCACTAAGAAAGATCTTCTGAAGTTGGTCTGCTCCTTTTACAAACAAGCTCTTACTATGCATCTAAGTAGCAGATAAATATTCTACCCCAGTCATTGCTGTCATACCTGAGCACCCATTGACATTGTCCTTACTCCCTTCAGGTTAGTGACAGATAAGCAGAAATACTGTAAAATCAAGGTCAAGCTTAGCATCATAAAAGCTCAAGGAAAATTCACAGTTCTTGCAGGCTGGTCCTGCAAGAGATGCCAGTGAGTTACTCAGCCAAGATCACAGCTACAAGAAAGTCACAGTACTGGGGACTGCCCTTCATCCCCTGAGAATTAAACACAAACCCAAAAGAAGCTGCTAATACTGACACTACAGCAGTTTATCTCCAGACAGTGACTGATTTGACAATGTTTTTATACCTAAGCAAAGAGATCTCCCTCCTAATCTGATATATCTGACTGACACATACTGGTTTTAATAGCCACAGACTCCCCCTTCTAGACATAGCAGTGAAAAGACAAACGTACACATCTTGTTTTTTTCCAGTGCTAAGTTAGGGAAGAAAGAAAAGGAACAAAACAAAGATGTCTGATTTTGACAGTATCTATCCTGGCATCTCATGCCACTACTTGCAAGAGCTAATGGAGAGTGATCACAATGCCAAAGGAACTCAGACAGAAAGAGCTGTTAAGGAATCAGAATAAGTTGCAAATGCATCTAGACAAGTGATTAGGAATCTCACCTCCAACCTACCAGCAGTGAGTGGCTGTGTTCCTCCTACTGCACTCAAGCAGGTACAGAGCAGACCTTGCCTGAGCTTGAGATGCCCCAGCTGCCTGAGAAACCTGAGTGCTTATCTGCAAGCAAAACTGCATTTGGATTTTGCATGCACCAGTTTTGGCTCAGGGACCCATTCTCAGATTACCTCCAAACCCTTGCTAAACAGAAATGCCTAAAAAGACAAAAACCTGTCTGTGGCATTTTCATAAATAGCTCTCTGTTTGTGGGTGTGCACATGTGAAAAAGGTAAGAAGGACAGCCCCAAAAGGGAAGGCTAGTATTAAAGGCTTCAGGAATACATTTTTTTGATTTTTCTATTTCACAGTTGGTTGATTTCAAGAATTCTAATGGCTGCTTCCTACCCGAGTGCCCATCTGTCTATTTTAATGAATGTTCTTGGTAGCACCTACCTGGCAAACATTCCAACACCCAGCAGCACAACCAAATTTCACCCTAAATCAGGGGGCTGGAACAGCAAGCTGTATGGAAATGATGCAATCATCCTTCTCCCACAACATGGGCACTGGCAGCAGCAGATAGACAGATGGGCAAAACAAACAGTCAAGAAAATGTGACGGGCCTCGCCCCATCTCTCCTTCTTCCATTTTCTTCTGTTAAAAGTCTGGGTGAGCAAAGGACAGGTTGCTGTAGTACTTGGATGCCCCATGCAGCCACAGAGGTTTGTTGGGTGGCAGTCATCAAAGATTCATCAGGTGCATTGGAGATGCTGAAATAACTGATGCACCGAAGGCACCATGTAACAATGAACCGACCCCCTTTAGGACCCATTCATTGTCTTTGATCAGTCTGTGTCTCTCTCTGGATTTAATCAGTGGTGATGGAAGTTAACCCTTGGTCCATTCTCTGGGCATTCAACCGTGCTCCCTTTCATTTGTCAAAAGGTCCTCAAGCCTTCCCCTGCACACCCTCCATCCCTCATGAATGTTCAATAAAAGGTAAATATTTATCCTGCTAGGGGAGCTGCCTCCACTCACGACCAGCTTTCCTGCTCCTTTCCCTTCACTCTCTACCTCAAAAGGCAGCATTCCCACGTGTTTGCTCTTAAAATGGTGGCAGGAGCAGCTCACATGAATGCTGATACTCTGTTACTGCCTCAAGGACATGAGCGCATGGTTACGTTTTGGCATTTCACCTTCATCAATACTAAAATTTAGCAAGAAATGTGTACAATGAAAGCTTATGTCTTAGGCCTTTTTCTTATTAATCCTATTACACTTGTCTTTATGAGCTCTCCAAGTTCCTTTTACTCCCTCCGGGGCTTGGCTGCAAATGAGATTTTGCATCTCAGTGTAAAATAACCAGAACATTTTTCTATAAAATTAAATAAAGTTTCTCTGTCCTGGCAGTACATGCCCAGAATCCAGTTTCTGGAGCCTACATCTTTCCAAGTCCTTCATTGTCTTTTCAGCTTCCCTTAGCTTTGGGAACAGGCTTTCATTCTGTCCTGATGAATATTGTGAAGAAAATTAAGAAGCCAACTTTAAAGAATTCAGATGAACAAGAGGGAGAAAAAGTGTGACTGAGCTGCAGAAGTCTCTGACTTTTAGTAAACCTCCACTTATTATATATGCCTCAGTTTTCCAATGCATGAAATGGTAACAGTGATACTCCTAGCCTGCAGTGAATCAGCTCATGGATGTTCAAGACTATGATGAGATTCTATTACAACTGATAGCATCAATAGTTTATTGTTGTGATTACACAACTTTGAGGTAAATATTTTGATTTCTGAGCTTGACTGAATCTTTGCTTTGAAAAAAAGGACTGGTATCTGTACCGATTCCAAAATTCCTAATCAGCTGTTCAACTTTTTGTTGTTGTTGTTTGTTTTATTCTGTTTTATTTTGGTTTTCATGTATTGTTATGACAAGAGGGATTCAAGAACCAAATTCTGGTGTCAGATTTGCATATATATTCAATAAGGAAGCTATGTCTGCTCCTAAAAAGCTTACCATAATGACAAGAAAAAGCAAAACGGAAAGTGTATTAGAATTCTTAATGCCATCTAGAGTCGGTAAGGCAGAGTGGAATGACCAGAAATGAAAAATAATGGCTGAAGAAAGTTAATAGCATCCCTTCCCAGAGCTCCAACTACTTTGAATTTAATCTTCCAGAGAAAGGGAAGTATTGTGTGAAAAGTAATTCCCACCATATTAAGGGAGGGGGATTTTTACCACATCATGTTTGAACAGGTTTGGTGCACTAACATTATCACTTACCTTTGAACTGTAAAATCTGGATATGTGTTTGCAATTCACCAGTACTACTCATAATTTAAAGCCTTTAATACCTGATACAGCAGGATGACTTGGGCTGCAAGAAGAAAACAAAATCAAACACAACTTGCAATGCCTTAAAAAAACATTGACCTCAACCACCTGAGCTCCTGTTCAACATCATCACAGAAGCTCCACCAGCAGATTTCCACCTGCACAAGTGTTTTTCTGCTCAGCCTCTGCAGCACACCACTCTTTACCATAAAAGTTGACATTTAGATATGAAAAAATCAGGAAGGAAAGGGGATGATTTAAAAATAAAATGCAATTTACACTAATTATGTCATTACATAGGATGCTCTGCAAAAAAAAACATTAGCAAGTGAGATCATGTCAGCAAAGCTCAAGATGAGCTGTATGAAAGCTTACAAGTTCCTAAGTCAGAAAGCTGTGGCTTCCTGCTGCTTCTCATTTCTTGGCCAATCAATGCTTCATAAAGACTTTTAGGATACAGTTAAAGTAGCTCTGCAGTCCTAATGTCTGCAGTATCTAAACAGGAAACCAGCGGTAACATACTGATATGTGTAGCAACCTGGCACAGAAAAACACAAGAGCATTCCTTTTACAGCACCAAGAACAGACCAGGTGAGGCAGTCCTGAGTCACCTGTGGCAAAACAGTCAAATCAAAAGACTTCCAAAGCCCAGCATCAAGCCACAGTCACTGACTACTCTTCATTTCACCTCCAGAAAATTGCTGAGAAGTCCCAGCTCACAGCATAGGGCCTGCACATGTGCAGCTTGATGCCTTCCTGATCCGGATCAAGGCCCCTTTACAAGTCCTCTCCTTTTCCCAATATTCACCCTGTACTGAACTGGAAGGCTGCATGTCTTGCCTTGAAGCCATCAAAGGCTACCATTAGCAATTTTAAAAAAAAAGAACACCGTGAATTCACAAATACTTGGTTAGGTCCAGCAAAGCAGTTATTCAAACAGCATGGTAAGACCTCATATGGTTTTAACACATCTTTCAAGTAGCTTCAACTCAGCACACCTCAATCTGCATGTCAGTACTTTTCACTTTGCTCTTCTGTAGTCTCTAGAGGCAAGGGAGGAACTTGCTTTTGTTTCTATCCCCTGTTTCTATCTAATCCTGCACAAGTATTTCAGGGGATTGAGCACAGTCCACTTTACCATTTAAAACTTGTATGAAATCCCTAACATGGCCCCACCTGCACATGCATTCCTACCCTATAGCAGGCTTCATCTTATGCCAAACATACCAAGTTTAAAGAAATCTTGAAGACAAGCATTTCAGCAATCTCATAGTGGATATAAAAAACTTAAGCTGTAATATTCTGAAGGCCCACAAGCTGCCTCAGGAATGTGGGAGACAGCAAACAGGTCTTTCCAACATATTTTCAACCTGCATTTTTCTAATCTCCATGCCCTAATTCAGTTGGCAAGTTGATGGCCTCAGAGATTCTGCCATCCAAGAGATGATCAGCTAACAAACAGAGCTGACACTTGTATTTTACATTTCACAGTATACAAAATCTCAGAAAATGGGCTTCAGCTGTGCTCTTTTTGCTTTTTGCTTTGCTGCTTTGTTTTGTTTTACAAAACTGTTCACCATCAATCTATCCAAACCACTTCACTGACCACATGGGCCGGACAGCTAAGGACTGTGATTATTTGTCAAAGCTTTTATTTCGGGGGAAAAAAGCCACAAACTGACAAAAGTAATTCAACAAATTTTTTTGACAAATACATTTTAAAATTGTTAGGCTACCTCAGTTAACCAGATGAATAATGCAAAATGATACAAGGTGAATAATTTATTATAAAATAGGGGGGGGAAAACACTGTATAAATTATTGAACTAACATTATTTGACAAGTGCTTGCCCTTCCCTGAAGTGCAGCTTTCTCTGTGATGGAACGAAACAGCTGTTTAAAAGCAACAACAGTTTAAGGCAGCAAATGAAGAAGAATAACAAGTGCTATAAGAGTACAAGATTAGGCAGAACATAATTATCCAGATTAGAAATTGGTTAAATTTGGGAAACAAGGCAAAGGTCCTCTTATAAAATACATCATACAATGACAACTACAAGTTATCCAGATACATTCTCTTGTTATTTTTATTCGGTTTTGGTTTGGTGGGGTTTTCTTGGTTCTGTTTGTTTGTGGATTTTATTTTTTTTTTTTTTGGGGGGGGTGGTTTTGTTTGTGGAATTTGTTGCTTTTTGTTGTTGTTTTTTTAATTGGGTTGGTTTGTTTGCTTGTTCTGGGGGAGGTTGTGGGAATTTTTGGTGGGATATTTTGCGGGTTTTTTTAATGTTTACTTAATAACTTAACCAATTTAATAACCAAAGAATAGGACAGGACAGAATAGAACAGACTATTTCTGCTGAAAGGGACCTATAGTAACCCTTCAGCCTGATGGCTTCAGGGCTGACCTGACAGTTAAAGCTTGTTGTAAAGGGCATTGTCCAAATGTCTCTTAAACATTGATGGTTTGGGGCATTAACCACTTTTCTAGGAAGCCTGTTCCACTGTCTGACCACCCTCTCGGCTAAGAAATGCATTGTAGCGCCCAGTCTGAACCCCTCCTGCGACAATTTTCACCCATTCCTACGCGCCCTGTCACTGGATGACAAGCTGGGGAGAGCTCAGCACCCGCCTCTCCACTTCTCCTCCCCAAGGAGCTGCGGAGAGGGACCAGGGCAGACCAGGGAGATGCATGGCTGCGCTCCCAGCAGCATTTGGCCTCTGCGGCCGAGCCCTACCGGGCGCCCTCAGGCTCCTTCCCCGCTCCCGGCCCGCGCTCCCGCCGCCCCCGGCGCGGCCTCGGCGCCCAGCGACACCTGGCGGCGGGAGCGCGCGCCGCTGTCATGGCGGCGGCGGAGGCGAGCCCGGCGGCGCGGCCCGCTCCGGGACGCTGCTCTGGCAAATCCCGCTCCTTGTGAGGAGCACTTTGTTCCTGCAGGGTGGAGGCAAGTGAGGAAAGCTGGATGGTCCCAGCTGACAGACACATGTAAACTCTGACTTACCGAGGTTAGTCGTGGTTAGGATGGAAGGAAGGACCATCTGCTCTTCAGGCATAATTCCTCCATTACAGACTTAGGGAATTTTTTAGGTTGGGAAAGAACTCGAAGATCATCTAGCCCAACCATTAACCTGACACTCCAAGTCCACCACTAAACCACGCTCCTAGATGCCACATCTTTTAAATACCTCCAGGGATGGTGAATCCACCACTTCCTTGGGCAGCTGTTCCAGTGTTTGACAATCCGTTCAGTGGAGAAATGTTTCCTGATATCAAATGTAAATCTTATCTGGAAGAATTTGAGGCTGTTTCCTCTTGTCTTACCCCTTGTTAACTGGGAGAAGAACCCAGCCCCCACTTCAGCATAACCTCCTTTCAGGGTTATGTTGGAAAGAAGAATAGTCCCTGTGAGCCTCCTTCCCTCCAGCCTGAACAGCCCCAGGTCCCTCAGCTGTTCCTGGTAGGACTCGTGCTCCAAACCCTTCACCAGCTCTACTGCCCCTCTCTGCACTCACTCCAGCATGTCAATGTTTCTCCTGTGGTGCATGGCCCAAAACTGAGCACAGGATTCAAAGTCCAGCCTTGACCAATCCAATTAGCCTTAGAGCCAGCCAGGATGGCCTCACTCAACACCATATAATAGCATCTTGCATAGCTATTATCATTTCTTCAGGAGCTGTTGCTTTAAAGACACTACCAGTCCCTTTCAAAGGGCAAATCATAACTGTGGCACC